>NW_026575048.1:31220000-32444642 GCF_905146905.1 Nyctereutes procyonoides
AATTGGCGTTTTCCTTTTTAAGAAAGAAAAAGAGAGATGGAATTGACTAACGACTTCTTACTAAAGTCATGTTAATCGCTTCTTTCCTATAAATGCTAATTATCTGCTTAATAATTTATCCTAGTCGGAGCTGATGACTGGGATCAAGTTTAACAGTCTACTCTGCAGAAATCACCTTTTTCTTTCCTTTACAAATTGGTCATTGCCAATCCCTAATATTTTGGTGTCTCCCCTATTCGTCAAAAGACACTGATAATGGATACCAATCCTATCTGTTAACCTTTCAGTATAACAAGATACAATTTATATAAGTCTAAAAGCTTATATTCATTTAAAGTGTCTAGCTGTTTTATAATTATCTCACCTATCTCGTGCTTCAATCCCTACGTAGTAATGCTTTTCCTACCCTTTGCAACTTGAAAATAATTCTCCTCAGTAGAGAAAACAGACACAGGAAATAAGTTCTCTGTAATACATATTTCACTATCTCTTGATCCTCTACTTGACACTGTTCTATTCCCTTTTCCCATCCTGCTTAAAAGCATAATTTTCTAGTCATTCTATGTAAAATGACTTTCCAAACTTAAAGGAAAAAAAATCAGGATTTGAAAAAATATATACTACATATATACTCTTTACCTTTTAAGGTGCCTAAAATACTTTTAATTTATATAACATTCTATTTAGTTAAGTCTGGTATTATCAAAAAAAGGTTGAATATTCAGAGTCTAGTAGAAAAAGGACTTCCATCTGTTGCATGAATGTCCCTCTTCTGATGACAAATTTGCATCTGCTTTTAGTCATTCACCAAGCCATCTGCCTAACAGGAAAGGACTCAAGTCAATCAGCCCATTTTATGCAGGCCAATACATCCCAAAAATCTTTGTCCCTAGACAGCTACAGTTAACCACTGAGGTAAATATTCAAGGTATCACTATAGGTATTAAATTTCCTCAGAATTCTCTTATTTTGTAAAGCTGTCTCTCTTTTAAGGAAGAGAAAAATAAATAAAACGGGAAGTTCACTATTTTAATCTTCTAGTTCAATGTTTACTAGGAACATATAGGAACTAACATTCTAATACTAATTCTATTTCACTTAACTGACAATCTTTTAATTTCTAAAACATACTTTTTAATCTTCCCATACTTTGTAACACATCACAAACTTAAAACTGATTAGACAATACAGACATATATTTTGCCCAAATATAACATAACTTAAAAAGTAAAATAAAATGTGAGCAAGATGACCAAGAATCCACAGCTCTAGAATATCTGCTAGAAACTGGCATACCAAATCATTCTCCCTGAGATGGGATGGCCATCCATGCCCCCACAGTGCAGTCCCCTCATATCTATACTTAACTGTGGGTTATCTTGCTGAACAAAAGCATTTGCCAATAGCTACTCCACCATATTCAGCAAAAATAATTCAGCTTATAACCGTAACTGTCAATGTGAAAAATAAAAAATTTAATAACTGCTAGTTGTTTTAATATAGGATATTTATGTGAACTGAATTTAAAATATTTTGGTGCATTTTTATTTTAAGATTTTATTTATTTAGAGAGAAAGAATGTATGTGGGGGGGCACAATGGGACAGGGAGAGAGAGAATCTCAAGCAGACTCCCCACTGAGCATGGAGCCCAATGCAGGGCTCCATCTCATGACCCAGAGATTATGACCAGAGCTGAAATCAAGAGTCAGACACTCAACGGACTGAACCACTCAGGTGCCCCCAGTGCATTTTTCAACAGACATGCAAAAACTACTGCCTTCCAAAAGGTTACAGGTAATTCATCTATCTCCTTAACTATTAACAAGGGGTAGTTCTTTATTCAGAGATACATATTTATCTATATTTATACCTAACAATTAGCCCCCAGTTCAATCTACTAATTTCCAAAGAATGGGTGACTGGACAGCAAACCTACATGAAGTATAGTTCCCATTTAAAAACAATCAATGTATAGGGCACCTGGGTGGCTAAGTCGGGTAAGTTCCTGCCTTTGGCTAGGATCGTGATCTTGGGGTCTTGGGATCCAGCCCCATAATCAGGCTCCCTGCTCAGGGAGGAGCCTGCTTCTCCCTCTCCCTCTACTCCTCCCCACTGCACATACACTCTTTCAAATAAATAAAATCTTAAAAATAAATATTTAAAAAACAATGTAAAGTTAAACCAGTTTTTGAAATGCCACATACTGTAGTCTTCTCTTGGAAATTAACAATGACACTGGTAAATTAAAGGCTCTAAGAAACCCTGCAGTGAAGCAGGGGTTGTTGCCAGAAGGAAAGGAAGAACGTGGGGAGAGGAGACAAAAGATAAGAAAGAAAGGAAGAATGGGGATAGTGAAAGTTGGGGAGGTAGAGAAAGGGGAGGAGGAAGAAAGGGATAAAAAAGGAACAAAGAGGAAGAAGAAATAAAACTTCCACTACTTCCCCAAATTATTTATTCCATAGATCCACTTGTTTCAAATCACGTATCAGCATCCCCAAAACTAATGTTCTGTAGGAAACACCATAGCAACACTGATATAAAGAGGTATTCTCATTATAGAGTTCCATCAATTTTTTTGCTTAAAGCAGTGGTTCTCAACTGAGGGTGATTTTGTCCCTCAAGAAATATTTGGCAATATCGAAGACATTTTGGGTTGTTAAAACTGGGGAGGTGCTACTGGCACCTAGGAGAGGTTAAGGAAATTGTTAACTATCCTATATGGCCTTTGAAGTAACTGCTATTACTACTCCTCCTATTGCCCTTGAAGGAAACAAATGTTGTTTGTGGGAGAATAACCAAAAAACTAAAAACAAAACAGGAACACTGGTAGAAAACCGCTGAAATCAGTATGAAGTACCTTAGTTTGGCTAATGGTATCGTACTAGCGTTGATTTCCTAGTTTTGACAAATACACCATGGTTCTGTGAGATGTCAGCATTAGAGAACACTGAGAGGAACTCTTCGTATTCTCTTTACAACTTTGATGTAAATCTAACACATCCCCGAATTAAAAGTTGTCTTTTTAAAAAAAGAGGGTAGCTAGGTATAAATTAAAGTGAACTTAACTATAATCTTTATTTCCATAGTGTGAGCATTCAAAAAAGCATTTCCAGCTATTAAGATCCTGTGGTTTCCCTCTCTAGCTCCATCTCTAGGCTCTGGAAAAAAAAATTCTCCCAGTTTCTATATAACTCAAGAGACAGCCACCTCTTTCCTGGATTACTATAATAAAGGTACTATAATAAATGAAGGTACTATAATAAATTAAATAAATAAATAAATAAATAAATAAATAAATAAATAAATAAATAAATAAATAAATAAATAAATGAATGAATGAATAAATAAATAAATAAATAAATAAAATCCCTGTCTCAATCCCCTACACATCAGGTCCGTTCTCCAAAGAATTTATCACTGTGTTACAACCTTTAGCAAAGATGCTCAATACCTACAGGTCCTAATTAAGGGATAGAAAGTTCTTTTTTGGCCACATCTCTATAGCCTTACGTATTGTTACTACACCCTTTCCCTTTAGGCTCTAATATGAAACTATTAGTTGTCTCCTGAGCACTTCATGATTTTTTTCATGCATGCATTTCTTTTGCCAGAAATTACGATTTTCTACACACATACACATGCTATAATAAACATCCACTAATACTTTAACACTCAATATTTAGGAATCATATCATTCATAGAGCTTTCTCGGATTCCCTCACTTTGACAAAATTAGATTTTTCTATCATCTTCACCACTTTGGGTCTTATGTGGAAATTATTATTGCACCTAGCATATTTTGTTGCAATTATTTGCTCGTGTATATTTCTTTTATTAGATTAAGAACTCCTTAAAGGCAAGAGCTGTGTTTTATCAGTCTTTACATCTCCAGAAACCAATATAGCACTCTATATACATCCATTTTTTAATAATGGTGGTGATCTGGGATGCCTGAGTGGCTCAGTCAGTTAAGAGTCTGCTTTTGAAAAAAAAAAAAAAAAAAAAAAAGAGTCTGCTTTTGGCTTAGGTCATGATCCCAGGGTTCTGGGATCGAGTCCTCCACCAGGCTCCCTTCCCTTTCCCCCTGCTCACACATGTGCTGTCTCAAATAAATAAATAAAACTTTTTAAAAAATGGTGGTGATTTACAAATGTTATGAGATAAATTATGCTCATGCAAAGTTCTGATCTATTCGCTTATCTTTCGAGGGGTGTCTGTTGTTTTTCAACTGCAGCTTTAAGAGTTCAAACTGGAGAGAACGGTCTCAATTTTCTTAATTTGTTCTGATAGGATATGTTGGGCTAGGAATGCTTAGAAGGAACCTAAAGAGTCATTACTCACTTAAAAGAAGCAACAGTTAAAGTCTACTGGGAAGAATAGGTCTAGGACAATTTAAATCTGCTGTTTCATATACACAAAAAAATCTACAAAAAAAATATGCCCTAAACCAGGACTATTTTCTTTTATAAACTTTAGAGAGTTTTGTCTATCCAGTCCTTGTTGTACAGTATAGGTACTTAGGCTCTTAACAGACACAGACTTTAAATGATACTGAAGAGAAGAGTAGGGAATGCCCTATTAAGAATAACACTAGGTATCCTGTTTTTGAGGAGCTCAGTTTCAGGATTTCTTCAAGAAATGAGCATAGCTACTCTATTATAAAAGAGGCTTCTGAACTTAATTATATGCTGATCATCTATTCAGTAAATTTATAGGATAAGTTTGATTTCCTGAAGGGGAAATTTATTAATTTAGCTCAATTACCTCAAAATTTTTTTTGTCTAAATTTGTTATAATAGGCTATAAAGGCAGTAAGAAGGAAGTTGCTAAGAACAGTATATATTTTAGGGGGATTGTATCAAGTTAAAAAAAAACAAGTTCCTTGTCTTCGGTAAAATCATTTGGTAAAGAGAAGGAATCCAAGAAACCATGTTCCCTTTGAGATGAAATCTGGCCGTCCCAGGCTGAGTAATATGGTAGACAGCCAATCAGCTATCTAGAGAGCCTGGTTTAAATCCTGGGTTAAAACCAGTGCCTGGTTTAGATCCATCCATCTTTGAATGACCTAAAGAAGTCATCTGATGCAGCATCCCATTTTCTCATCAGTAAAAAGAGTGGGCCTAGTGACAATATCTCTTAGTTCCTTCCAGCTCTAATACCTGGAAGTCTAATCATTAGTATTCTGCATTCCAAATTTGACTGAGTCTGGACTTTAATTAGGAAAAAAAGGGAAGAATCACTATAGAAAAAAAGAGCTAGAGAAGGAAAGAATTAATTGCTGTTCTGTTATACTACTGTTTGCTTTCCTATCACTTTCATCAGTTACACCAGTTACAGAATAAAACATCTATTTAAACCTGCATTTCCTATGTCGGATTGTACAAGTCCAAACTAACAGACAGCTCTATTGAAAAAAATGAGTCCAATTTTGCTGTTTTACTTTGGTTTCCGGGCAATTTTGCTCTGTGTAGTCTTACATTTGGATTAAAAGTACCCTTTAAAAAAATTCACCTAGCTATACACAAAACATAAATTTGTGTACCCTCAGTATGTACATTATGCTCCCAAAAAAGTTTACATTAAAAAAGATATTCAGAATATAGTCAGAATACACATCTCCTGAAATCTAAGAGAAAACACAATTTTTGTTAAGCATAACCTAATTTGCTCGTAGTATGTCTAGACGTGAAGGTTAACTCAAGGGGAATTCACATTTTGGTGGGTAATAAGAACAAATCTTTTGCTGCCTAATCTGTACAGGAAGACTCTTATCTAAGTAGCCCAGACAAATGTCCAGTTTAGTTTAGTGTTAGGGGTTTTTTAGGGGGTGGGGGTGGAGTTTTATTTGGTTAGCTCTTTCGGCAAGAAAGAAAGATTGAGTCAATCTTTCTTCCACGAGCACAATATTACAGAGAACTACAACTCTATTCTGTCAGTAACTTGCAATTGGACTGTAAACTAAATACTTGATATTAAACTCTCTCAAGCACCTTATTTAAAGAATGGAAATAGTATCTACCAAAGTAATACTGATAACAGTGTTGTTGAAAAGATCAAATGAGATATTAACGTAACACTTAAGAAGCAGTAATAGCAAAAGTAGTAGTAATAGAGGTTAGTAATTAGGAACCATTATATCTTAACCACTATTCTTAACACTTTACATATATTTACCCATTATCCTGTAGCTATCACACCATGTATCTATTATTATCCCCATTTTATAGATGCAGAAATGGAGGTTCAGAGTAGTTAGGTAATTTGCTGTAAGTCATTCAGTTAATAAATGATGGAGTCAAGACTCAACCAACCCAAACAATCTGACTCCAGAACTCAAGCTCTTCACTAACCTATGCGCTATCATCTCCATGGCAGAAAGACCAAGGTTGCCATATATATGGATGGGGCTATCCTGGAATAATAAATTAGGCTTTGAATAGTCCCACAGTTTCAGAAGATTCAGACCATGTTTGAGAAATACCCTTAGATCAACAACTTGTTTGCCCTTGGGAGGAGAAAAACATTTTGTGATGCTTCTCAGCCGAATACAAGTAGGTCATTTTGTTAGGACCAGTAACAATAAAATAAATTGTTACGAAGTGATGATTTTAATGGTTTTAATGTAATGGCAGTAATCAATTCTTTTTATTACAAACTTAACTGATTTTTTTTTTTAACTTAACTGATTTTAAAATCAGTTTCTGGGACACCTGGGTGACTCAGTCGGTCGAGTGCCTGACTTTTGGTATCAGCTCTGGTCATGATCTCATGGTCAAGGAATCAAGCCGTGCATTGGGATCTGTGCAGGACAGAGTTTGATCCAGATTCTCCCCATCTCTCCCACTCACTCTCTCTCTCTCTTAAATAAAACCTTTTAAAAAAGAAGGGGGCGGGGGCTGTTTCTTTGACTTGATATAGTAATTGCCTGTGCTGAGTCTGTCCATAAAATAAAAATTGATGCAGAAACTGTGTTTCTGTTTGAACCACTCACCATTAAAGTGGTTTTAAATTGGCTGTTATAGAACCCATTCAAAATATATTAACGGTCATTGACCTGAGGGTAGTACCCATCCCTATGTTAAGTGAAGTCTCCATTAAACTCACTCTTCAATCTGAATGAAGGTGGGGCAATCAAAACTGTTCAAGAGTGGTTAGAATTGGGCAGCCCTGGTGGCTCAACGGTTTAGTGCTGCCTTCGGCTCAGGGCATGATCCTGGAGACCCGGGGATGGAGTTCCACGTCCAGCTCCCTGCATGGAGCCTGCTTCTCCCTCTGCCTGTGTCTCTGCCTCTCTCTCTGTGTCTCTCATGAATAAATATATTTTTTTATTATTTTTTTTTAAAAAAAGAGTGGTTAGAATCAAGAAGAGCTGGTCTGGTTGGCTCTTTGCAAGCTGGCAAGAAAAAAGGCAGAACTGCTCTGTCTTTTCCATATGCTGTGCCTCCATCAGAAGAGAAGTGGGGTTTTTTGTACCTAGATCATAAGACAATGGAAGCTACAGTACGCTACTTCCTTATATAGCTTACAGTATAACAGAATAAAATGTTGAGTTTTTTTAAGACATAAGAAAACATTCTTCAATCCAATTTTTAAGGAGGAATATTAAAAATAACTAGGTCACAGCATTCAGCTCAAAACTACACACAGAAGTGAACAGAAAAACAGGATTTGACCTCGGGGTCATTCCTGATGGACTATAACCTGGGGTACCCAGCATGGTCCCGCCAAACCAAAAACAGGGGGCCACAATTCACAGTCTAAGTTTATTTTATCACCTGGGAAAGTAAAAAGTCAGTGAAATAATTACAGTTCCCAGTCCTTTGGACAAAATGAAGGGAAGGGATAATGCAGTACACCCTGAGGCTAGAAGCACAAAAGAAGGAAAAAGTCTCTACTAAAACCCTAGCAGTTAGAGTGCTCCTGAATTTCTAAATCCACCCAAGTCCAGAAATAAGGGGCAATGAATGGCATGTTTAGATCTCTAGGCTATCACAGGAAGACTAACCATTAAGAGTCAATTTTTACCTGCCAGCCTCCTCACTAAACCACATCCCGAATTCCCCAGAGTACAAGAGAAAAATCAGACGATACTGGTCACAGAATGAACATAAACAGGTCAGAAATAAGTTTCATTCACATGAAAATATCCTCTATCCTCAAAACATAAATAAAATTATAAAACATATGATTAGAGCTAATTTTATTTTGTTAAATGTATCAGGTGATAGGAAACAAAACAATGTACCTGAGATAGCTTCCAAAATAAGCAACAATATTTGGGTGTTTACAGTCTTTCATCATAATAATTTCTTGCTGTACAACTGCAAAGTCTTCTCCTAGAATAAAAAACAAGCATGTTGAATATATAGTAGATAAGGTTCAAAATGTCAATTTGTTGGAAAACATAATAATGTTGATGTTATATTTACTATAGTTTCAGTCCTGACAGAAAGCATAGCAATTAAAAGTCTGAACTCTAGTTCTAGACTATCTAGAATCAAATACTAACTCTGTGTCTCTTACTAAGCTATGTGAACTTGAGTAAGTTACTTGACTTTTATGTGCCAATTTCATCCTCTGTAAAACGGGGATAAAAATAACAACTTACCTCATAGGGCTGTTGGAAAAGTTAAATGGGCTAATATATGCAAAATGCTTAGAACAGTGCCCGGTACAGAGTAAGTGCTATATAAGCATTTGCTATTATTAGTATTATGACTTGGATATAATCATCATATAATCCACTGGAAAACATACATGGCTTTTTTCTTTCATCACCAAATAACATTTAATAAAATTTTAGCACAATTTTAGTACAATTTTAGCTTGTGCTAAATTAAATGTTAGGGTAGGAACCCGTATACACCAGGAGTATCAAATACTGTTCTTGAGCTGTGAGACCTACACTCCAGCAGTACTGGATTACCTGATGGCCCACATACACAGGCTTCTCCTGGATGCAAGGGCCTTGTTCCTACTGTACTGGGATGCAGAACTGGATTGTATTTAGCCTGGTGGGACTATTAGTAAATAATCTCTCTCCTTCTACTCCCTTCTTGCCCAAATTCTTCAAAATAAGATCTGGCAATCCTATAGCAGTATCACATGCTCTGGCTCTTGAAAGAACACTTGTGATAGAGAGAAACAGAACTACAGTGAATGCAAATGTGGTGAACCAGAGACTATGAAGAATAAATGGAAGTACTTATCATTTAAATGAAAGTAGCTCTGCACCACTAATTCAGTTTTTAAAGCATTATATACTATGAACAGCCTGATTAAATATATATTAGTGGCAAAGTAAGGAAAAAGGTTTCCTAAGTTACAGCACAAATCCTATTAGGTCATTATGGAAGCCCTGAGATTTTCTTGCCTTGGCATTTTCCTACTATAAACTGAGACTTAAAGTAGCCTACCCATGAACCATTTGAAGCCAGTGTCAAAACTCATCTCACTGCCCCAGTTACAAGGGAAGAAGTAACAGAGAAAAGACAGTATGTCAGGTTCTTAATTTCAGCAATGAAGTGAGTACAAAAATCAAAGATTTCCAAAGGAAGAAAAACAGGAAATTTTTATGCTTCCAAAATTTCAGAAGAAAACCACTGAATGAACTACAATCCTCTTCTGAGTTTACTTCACACCATTAAGAATTCCTGATTTTCATTATATTAAGAAAAATCCAGTTAGAAATAACAACAAAAAACTAATTAGGAATGAAAAAAAGCCAAATAAACTAATATCAATTTTAAGGGATATACTAAATATTTTGAAAGTTCTTCACCTTCCTCTCAATTGTACTTGACTGGAAACAGTGAAGGGGTTACATGAGATCAAAGTTAATCCAGTCAGAATAAACTCTAGGACTGTAGTTTGATGGTTAAGGATAGCAACTCTCTTTCTGGGGGGTAGTCACTGCACAATTTAAAGGGAGCCAGCTTTAGAACAAAGCCTCTATAGCAAGCCTCATCTGTCTCTGTAAGCTTCAGATACACCTGCACGTGATCAATAAATTCCCTGAACTGTTTAAACTACCTTGAGTTGTGGTTTCTGTTACAACTGTAAGCGTCACATCTTCTACTATGATCTTTGCACATATGACACTGCATCAATGTCTGAATGGCTACATTCTCACTAGAATATTATATCCTCCAAGAGGACTACGCCTTAATCATTTTTGTATCCCTAGCAACTAATATGTAAGCAATAAAACTGTTGCCTAAATAAATCTATGATACAAGATAATTCTTCTACATGTTGACTCTAAATCAAAAATGTCTGTTTTTTGGTTTAATTTCAACCAGTTATTAACCATGCTTATACAACTGATTGCTTATTTGCTACTTCTGTGTTTAACAAAAGTCTGTGAATGGCTTTAAGTCTTCAACTACATCTTTCCCAGGAAAAGGTGTTAAACCAAAGTGCTTCCTATTTTCCTATGAAGTCATTTTCTATGTGACTATGATGCCCAAGTTAAATTCAAATTTTTGTGGGAAAACATTTTCAAAGAAAAAAAATCCACAGCTCAATCTTTTTTTAAAGATTTTATTTACTTATTTATTCATGAGAGTCACACAGAGGCAGAGAAATAAGCAGAGAGAGAAGCAGGTTCCCTATAGGGAGCCTGATGAGGGACTGATCCCAGGACCCCAGGATCATGACCTAAACAGAAGGCAGATGCTCAACCCCTAAGCCACCCAGGAGCCCCACAGTTCAATTTTTGAAGGTAATTGAAAAAGCCAAATTTGGGCAGGAAAAAAGAAAAGAGTTTCTATACGGCAATAATCCAAAAGAGCCTAATAGTTTTAAAGTACTTTCTTCAAAGCTCCAGAGAAATATACTACAAAGAATAAACAGGTACCCCCACCCAAAATAAATAGCACACTTAATTGGATACTGTAGAACAGTATGGTTAGGCTAGATACATAATCTCTAAAAATTCTTTCCAATTCTGAAAGTCTAGGATTTTTGATTAAATTTTTAGACATTAAAGTGAAGAATACATCTGCCAAAAAATGGCAGAAAGAAAGGCAGGCAGGCAGGCAGGCAGGTAGGTAGGCAGACAGGAAGACAGAAAGAAACCCTAATTGAGAAAAACAGGCAAGCCTACAAGCAGAGTAGATCACGAATAAATCCAAGTAAACAAAAAAATACAAAGACTTGAGAAGTTCTTAGAATAAACATGACATATATTTAGTGTTCAATAAATGTTAGTTATTTGCAGCAGGCTAAATAATAGCCCCAAAAGTAGAAAAGTCCTAATCCCTAAAACTTGTGATATTACCTTATATGGCAAATGTGATGAAATTATGGAACTTGAGATAGGGAAATTATCCTGAATTATTTAAATGTAATTACTAGTGTACGTGCAAGAGGGAATCAGAGGGAGACTGGAGTATAAGAAGACAAGAAGCAAAATATTATGCTTTGAAGACAGAGGAAGAGGCGAAGAATTAAAGAAGTACAGGGAGTACAGCTCTAAAAGTTGGAAAAGACAAGGAAACACAATCCCCCTTAAAGTCTCCAGAGGGAATGCAGCCCTACTGACACCTGGATCTTGACCAGTGACACTCACTTTGGATTTCAGAGTTCCAGAACTCTAAGAGAATAAATTGTGCTTTTCCAGGCACCAAGTTGGTGGTAATCCGTTACAGTAGCCACAGGAAACTAATACACTATTACTATCACCATTACTATTATTGTGACAGAACTGGCTAGCCATTCACAAATAATCCGTGTTCTCCCTTCCATTGTGTAGAAGTTACTGGTGGCAAAGACAACTCTCCCCTCAAGGTGAACACTAATGTGCCCAAGAGACTAGTTCCTGCCAATGCAAAGTGAGCAAAAGTAAAATGTACTTATCCCACTATTTATTTACCTATAAGCAAACTACATAACACTGTGAGGCCCTAGGAAATACAAGAAGTCTGGGTCCCTGAGTCACTAAAAGGAACAAAGTCATCCAACACATTAAGCATCTGCACTGAACTATTACATAAACTTAAAATAAAACTTTATTATATTAAGTCACTTATAAGTTCTAGTTATTATAGTAAACATTATCCTATGCTGATATAATAACTACCATCCATTTGTAAAAAAAAAAAAAAAAAAAAAAAAAGGTTGTCCAAACCATAGTAGGTGCTTCACAAATGTTTTCATGGATTAACAAGATTAGTCCCTCTATTTGATAGAGTACAGAACCAGATTATAGGCATTTCTCTCTATTTGGTAGATAATGCTTGCCTGTAAACAGCTACATTTAGCCATATGTATGAGAATAAAAGAGGAGATTTGAATGTCATGGGGGTGAAAGTTACAATGAAACGCAGAACCTCTAATACCTCCTTGCCTTTTAGATTCGAACTGACAATCACTGCATTTCCAACAGTTCATAAAATTCTTTCTTTTTTGACAAAATAATACATAATCTTAAATTGAATGCATATTCAACTGACTGCCATTTTGGTATACCTAATTATTTTCACTGGTGTAAACTAGCCACATTTATAAAACCTACTCTTCTTACATTGACATAAGCATTTTGCATTAATAAACTACTCACCTGCTTTAGTAAAATTATAACAAAAATTCAATAAAAGAATTATACATGTACCGTTGTTTGGATAAATACGGTGAAGCTGTCAAAACAGAACTAATGGTTGGGAGGCAGAACTGTCATTTTGCTCTGTGTAACAGCTTATGCATGTAATTCTAAGTCTTTATATGAAGGCAGCTGACACGTCTCTTTACACTAAATAGAAGTAGAGGTTATTTGAAAACCAAACCAGGACAACTGAAGGATTATCTGTATTGGGAGGTGAACCAACAGTCCATTACATTCATGTTTTCAGGGAACCAAGTCTTAGTTTATTTGTAAATTGTATATACTATTTCCTTAGTTCTGTCCCTGTGAAGTAAACATAAATTTACAAGTCATCTACAATTTCCCTTTGTTTTCTTATTTTGTTTCCTATTTCCCTATTTTGTTACTTTGCTTTCTTATTTTCCTTTAGTTATCTTTATGTCTCTCTTCTAAATGTTTAACATCTTCACAACCCTAATAAGCTGACAAATGTCATGATGAAATAATTTTCATTATCAACAGTAATTTAACACAGTAACAGAGCAAATTAGAATAATGCTTTTAATGATCACTTTTTAAGATTTTAAAGGCAAGTTTTCTCAACTTGTAAGAGATGATTTACCTTCCAACTTATAACTATGAAGAGCTACGTGTGTGAGTGTACATTTATGTGTATATATATATATATATTATTTGTGAAAATATCTAATGCTTTAATTTGGATAAAGTTATTCTCTGGATAGTCTCTCCTGAGAACATATTCAACCACCACCATACACTGAGCACCAAGTATTATGTAAAAGAGAATGTGCTAGAGACTATAGGTAGAGTTCTAGAAATGAACAAGACTTTCCTTGACTTTAATAAACGTACAGGGGGCATAAAATTTGTACTGGACTCACCATATCTAGCACACTGTCATGATAAAGGATATGTACTTTGGAATCAAAATACTGATCTATGAAACCTGATTTTACAACTTTCTAGTTGTATGATCTTAGGCAAATTCATTCATATTCTCTTTTTCTGAATTCAGGCTCCTCATAAAATGGAGATAATAATACCTCCCCTTGAGGTTATTGTAAGGATTAGATGAAAAACACTTAAAATACTTAGAACAAGGCTTCACACATGCTCATTACCATTATCTGCTATTACGACCACCCAGTAGGATTTGTTATTTACAATTTTACATTATTTTTCCTACTATTCTCCCCTTTTGCTCTACTTCAGCCACAGAAGTCCTCCTTGCTTTTCCTTGAACACCATAACAAGCTTCTCTCAGCCTTTTTTTTTAATTTTTTTTAATTTATTTATGATAGTCACACACACACAGAGAGAGAGAGAGGAGAGAGAGAGAGAGAGAGAGAGAGAGAGAGGCAGAGACATAGGCAGAGGGAGAAGCAGGCTCCACGCACCGGGAGCCCGACGTGGGATTCGATCCCGAGTCTCCAGGATCGCGCCCTGGGCCAAAGGCAGGCGCTAAACCGCTGCGCCACCCAGGGATCCCTGACTCTCAGCCTTTACAGTTTCTACTCATACTACCTGAAGAGCTCTTTTCCACCCAGATGGTTGCTTTCTCACTTCTTTCAGGTCTCTACTCAACTGTTGCCTTCAAGGTGAGATCTTCTCTGATATTCCTATATAAAACAGCAACCCATAATCACAACTCCACAAACACCCTTACTGCTCTGGTTTCTCTATAGTATTTAACCATATCTAACATACTATATGTCTACTTATTCATTATGTCCCCTAACACATGTTGGGACACTGAATATGAATGAGTCAACGAATAATTCTACAAGTACTAAGCAGCTAAAATCCACAAGAGAAAAAAATAAGGTGGATAAATAGTAAAGATACAAAATTCTCATTATTTGCAGTATATATGATTACATTCCTGGAAAGCAAGCAAACAGAAATCAATTGGGAAAACAACCATTATTTAAAAAGAAAGAAAGAAAGAAAAAACAACCAGAAAAAAATTTTAAATCCTAAGTTAACAAATTAGAATATATCAAATTAAATTACATATCTAGCGGGATCCCTGGGTGGCTCAGCGGTTTGGTGCCCGCCTTTGGCCCAGGGCATGATCCTGGGGACCTGGGATCAAGTCCCACATCGGGTTCCTTGCATGGAGCCTGCTTCTCCCTCTGCCTGTGTCTCTGCCTCTCTTCTCTCTCTCTCTCTCATGAATAAATAAATAAAATGTTTTTAAAAAAATACATACCTAAGGATAAGCTTTCAAATGTGTAGGCCATAAATAAAGCATTTTGGGGGATAAAAGTTCCAAAAACTGGAAAGACATTTCAATTTTTTTTTTTAAGAGATAGCATGTGAATGTGAAGGAGGTGGGGAGAGGGGGAGAGAGAACCTCAAGCAGACTCCATACTCAGTGCAGAGTCCAACAGAGGGCTCAATCTCATAACTCTGAGATCATGATCTGAGCTGAAATCAAGAGTTGGATGCCTAACCAAACAAGCAACCTAGGCACTCTAACACTTCACCTTAAAAAAAAAAATTTTTTTTTAAGGTTTTATTTATTTACTTGACTGAGAAAGTGTAAGAGCAGGGAGAGAGGGAGAAGCAGACACCTCGCTGAGCAGGGATCCCAATGTGAGGCTCGATCCCAGGACCCCAGGATCCTGGGGGACGCTTAACTGACTGAGCCACCCAGGCGCCCCCCAATACTTCACTTTTGAATAGAAGAATTTACTATGGTAAAGACTGCAACTGACTCATGAATTAATTCCTGAATTAATGTATTACCAATCAAAATACCAATTGAACATAAAAAAATTAAAATTATATTCATCAGAAAAAATAAAAATGGGAGAACCATTTTGTAATTGGTATTACTTAAAAATAAGTAGTTCTTACTTAAGAATAATTCATATACCCCCTGGCAAAAAAAAAAAAGAATTCTCATATTTCTTTATTCTTTACCTACCCTGGATCATGTTAAATGCCCTCTGCCAGAGATAAGGAAAAGAAATAAAACATCTGAACTGGAAAGGGATAAGTCAAATTATCTGTTTACAGTTGACATGATCTTATAGGTTAGAAAAAAAAAAAAAAAACCCTGAGCATTTCATAAGACAATTGTAAGCACTAAAAAAATGAATTCATCAAAGTTGCAGAATATAAAAACACACAAAAATTAGTAGTGTTACATACTCAAGCAATGAATAATCTGAAAAAAAAGTTAAGGAAAATCTCAATTATAATCTCACCAAAAAGAATAAAATACTTAGAAATAAGCTTAACCAAGGGAGTGAAAGACTTGTACACTAACAAGTACCAAATACTGCTGAAAGAAATGAATAAATGGAAAGATATCCCATATTCATAGACTGGAAGACTTTATATTGTTATATTGACTTTATATTGTTATCCCTATAAGTAAGGATAGTGTCCTTACTATCTAAAGTGATCTATATATTCAGTGCAGACATCTCAGTGGCATTTTTTGCAGAGAAAGAAAAAACAATCCTAAAAGTCATATGAAACCATCACAAAGGATCCTGAATATTCAAAACAATCTTGAGAAAAAAGAACCAAGCTGGAGTCCTCACATTTCTTGATTTCAAAACATACTACAAAGTTACAGTACTTAAAACAGAATGGTATTCGCTTAAACACAAACATACAGACCAATGAAACAGAATAGAGAGCACAGAAATAAACCCACACATATATGGCCAATTGATTTTGAACAAGGGCAACAAGACTACAGAATGGGGATAGAACAGTCTCTCCAATAAATAGTGCTGGAAAAAACTGGATATCAACATGCTGAAAAATGAAAGTGGATCTTTATCTTACACCACACACAAAGATAAACTCAAAATGGATTAAGGACTTAACTCAAAACCTAAAACTCCTAAAAGAAAACACTGGGGGAAAACTTCATAATGTTGTTGGCAATTATTCTTGGATATAACATGAAAAGAACAAGCAACAATCTTGTTTTCCTAATGGCCTCTCCCAAGAAAATTTTAATGACACAGATACTATGCATGTGTTTGTGTCTGTGCTACATACATAAAAAGAGTAAGATTTTTTTTCCCACACCCAAAGAATAAAATTCTACTCCCTTTTCATTTTAAAGAAATATTTGAGAAAACATTTCCCAATATAAACAGATGGTCTCCAGGTAGTAGCTTAACCTGAAATTCCTGACTAACCTGCTAGGTCCTTTTCTCTTACCTGGATCCAGCTCTTTTTTGGAGAGCCTGGTTTATCAATATAGCTCTCATGGAAGATTCAAAATAAAGTAGATATCCATAACTCAGAAGTGAATTCTCAGTACAAGTCCTCTGGCTTATATCCTTCCTACTTCATTAAAAGTTATAGCAGCATACCTAGAGTTTATATAAAGTGGGCCTGTAGTAAGCTCGAAAAACATTCTGAAGTAAGAACAGAAAAAGGAAACATAAATCATGGTAGTGATTATAGTGAAGAATATAATGGGCAATGATTTCTCCTTCTTTATCATGCTTACCAACAAGAGCCACAATCCTATTGTTAGAGATAGTTCTCAAACTTTGAATTTGTTCAAACTCTCTAACTTTCTGGTTTTCCCTCGTAAAGCTTGATTTAAAAATATAATTTTCTAGTGGCTCCCGATCCCGAGGCTATATAGGGATAAACCAGAGCTGAATAAAACTTAAGAAAATATCAGTCTCTAAAATCAAAACATTATAGCAAAACTATTCTCCCCATGACCTCAATTTGGATGTATAGGGCACCTCTCCATAGTAACCTGCCAGTCATGTTTCAGTCCTATTGTCCTATTCCAGACTAAAATCTCATGTAGGCAGCTCTGCCTTCCATGCCACTCAACTGTGGATGCTGTAATAGGTCTTCTTACCCACAGGGTCTCTCTTCTGAATCTACAGTGACCCGTGTACTAATCTGTAAAACAAACAAACAAACAAAAAAAAAAATCCCACAGTCCACAGGGAGAAGTCTAAATCTTTGGGCTACTATTTACAGTTCTCCATTAACTATTATCAATCTGCTTTTCACATCTTATTTCCCAACCATAACCAAACAGAGCATATCACTCTGGTCTTATTTCCCAAACAGGCCTAGTAGGCCAACATCACCTTTGCTTTCACATGACCCTCATATGAAATATGCTCCATTCTCCTATAGCTAGCAAAATCCCAGCCAGTCTTGGAGGCTCAACTGAACTGTTCCCTTTCCTAATTATACCAAGCGAAATGAACCTCACAATCTCTACGGAACTCACCCAAAGAATCAGGATAGATGAGCAACTCTGTTCTATTCATGTTCCCTCACATAGCATCTTGCCTAGATACTCCCTATCTAGAGCATTTACAGAGTAAACAGTCAAAGCCAGCTATTCATTGACCTGGGAAGTGATTTTTTCTTTTTTTTTTTTAAAGATTTTATTTATTTATTCAGGGGGGGGGGCAGAGACACAGGCAGAGGGAGAAGCAGGCTCCATGCAGGGGGCCTGACGTGGGACTCGATCCCTGGTCTCCAGGATCACACCCCGGGCTGCAGGTGGCTCTAAACCGCTGCGCCACGGGGGCTGCCCTGATTAAGTTTCTCTAATCACAGCTACCCCCATTCCTTCCTGCCGGCAGAATTCATATATATACACACTTGGCTCAATGAGTGAATCCCTGTAATCTGGTTGCTACATAAACACTCTAGTTAATTTTCACAATGGGTAACAAGCTCCTTGAAGGCAAGAACCCCATCTTTGTATCTCCTATTCTAACTGAATGGAGTGCTAAATAAATACTTATGCAGTTAAATCCACTGAACAAAGGACTGGAAATGAGGAAGAAATGGTAGATACATGAAATAGTCCTTTGTTATTTGTTTTTTAAATTTTTGAGTATTACCCTTCAAAGTGTGAATACCTAGTCTGTCCGGTATAGTCAGCCTCAAGCCCACAACATGTCTCTAATATATTAAAGAGTAACTAAGCAATCCATGAATAATCTTTGAAAAGTAATTATCACAAATGATGTAACAATGACTCTCTTCATGATGGCAATAAACAGTGCAGCACTGAGTAAACAACTGGTAGTAAGGGATCTACTATAAAGCACTCCAGGGAGATTGGAAAAGGAGCCAGATAAGTAATTTCCCTGGTATCTTCGACTCTATGATGAAAATAAAGGGGGAAAAGCACCTCTTCTACCTCTCAGGGATGAAAGAATTAATGTCAAAAGGTGATGGGAAAAAAAATTTCTAAGACCTAACTGTGGAGATCCATTAAAAACTCAGGGAATGAGGTCTTCCCAGTGACTTTCACACTTGCAAAATTTTGCTCTACAATTTCATAAATGCGGCTCTTGTAGAAACCAAACAGAATACCCTAATTCTTCTTACTACGAACTTCCCTGCTCATCAATCTCTATACATTTCATTGTGTTGAAAAAGAAATGAGTTTCCCTATTTAGAAGAAATGAGAGTTTCTCTGAGTTGCTACCTAATTAATCAGTGTTATCTGCATTTACATTCTACTTTAAAAACTGGTGCTGCAAGCAATAGCATGAATGAGTAATTAGAGGTAACTGTAATTAAATCCTATTTTCTAGTGTGGAAAAAGTAAACAATGAGCCAAGAATCAGAGGAACCAGATTCACAAATAAGATGTGTGAGTGTGGGTGAATTATAAATGCAGTACCTCCTTTTTCACAACAGGAAATTTGAGAGTCAGGCTTAAGAGATAGTTCAAATAGAACTTCCCTGTCACCACATATTTTCTATGACAAAAGTTTTCAAAGTTGTGAAACATCTGACAACCACTGAGAAAGATGACCTAAAGAGTTCCTTGTGGCTCTAAAACTGATCTTAAAACACACAAAGAAAAAAAAAAAGACTCAAGACTCATGATGCAGGTACTTGTAACACCTTCTAAGAACTGGAAGGTGAAGTGTTCTACTAGCAAGCTCTGCCATGAGCTCTCATCCTGATTTACTTTTAGTTTTTTCTTTTTTTCTTTTTTTAGTTTTCTTTTAAAATAAGTCTCTAAGAGTCGGCAGTGTGCTAGCCCAACCGGGTTAAAGACCACAGGAATAAACCTGTGGTCAGATAAACAGATTTACTGATGCATGGCAGTGGAGGGAGACTGCACACCAGGGGAATCTTCAGCCATCTCACAAAACAAAGGAAAAGATAACAGTTATTGTAAGATTTGAGGAGGAGTGGAGTTTAGGTGAAATTTAAATGAAGTAGCATTGTGATAGGCTTAGAGCAAAGCAGAGCTGTATGTAAAGGGGTCTAATTCAGGACTGGACTACAAAGTGAACCCAATGTTCTCTTTCCTTTGCAACTACCAAGTTAAGATATACCCTGATGATGTATCCAGAAACCCCTTATCTGAGACTGTGCATCTCACCTGTAAATCAAGATTGCTCCTCTGTATCAAAATGACTTCAGATTCTCCAGACAAGAGTAGGATATTTTACTCTTGCTGATACAATTACACACAGCTAAGTTTCTGCTGGTCTATGATTTTCAAGTGCAAAGTTTCTCAGGATATAAGCAAGCCATAGTCAAAGACGGGTTTATGACACTTTCCAACTGCACCATTCTTGGGAGAAATATTGTTTGAAAACAGGCTTTGTGTCTGTTATACTAGCCTGATAAATAAGCAAATTTTTATTTTGTCCATTAGTTACCTGAGATTCCCATCTCCATTTTATATGTGTGAAGAACGACTTCACTTGATGTTATTTAGAAAGAGGAGTTCATTTGCTTGTTTATCTTTTGGTTTGTTTATTATGCATTAATTTCTCCACAAAAGATGTCGAATTCAGGAGATACACAGGTTTTAAAGAAAAAGACAACTGACAGGATGGTAGAAGATATTTGCAAATGTCTCATCTAATAAAGGGTTAGTATTCAAAATATATAAAGAACTTTGACCAAACTCAACACCCAAAGAATAATCCAATCAAGAAATGGGCAGAAGACATGAATAGACATTTCTCCAAAGAAGGCATACAAATGGCCAACAGAAACAAGTAAAAGAAAAGGAATCTTGGAATCTTTAATAAAACACATGAGAAATTTAAAAAAAAAAAGTGGGGAAGAAAAGTAATTTCTCAAAAATCACGACCATAGGGATCCCTGGGTGGCGCAGCGGTTTGGCGCCTGCCTTTGGCCCAGGGCGCGATCCTGGAGACCCGGGATCGAATCCCACGTTGGGCTCCCGGTGCATGGAGCCTGCTTCTCCCTCTGCCTGTGTCTCTGCCTCTCTCTCTCTCTCTCTGTGTGACTATCATAAATAAAATGAAAATTAAAAAAAAAAATTTAAAAAAAAAAATTAAAAAAAAAAATCACGACCATAACACTCTGGATGCTCAATGCTATTCCACTGATCTATATATAGGTCTATCCTTATGCCAATGAAGACCACACTGTCTTGATTACTGCAGCTTTGTAATAACTTCCAAAATTGGAGCAGTATAATAAGCCCTTCAACTTTGTTCTTTTTTTCAAGACTATTTTAACAATTCTGAGTCCCTTGCATTTCCATAATTTTTAGGGTCAGCTTGTCAATTTCTGCCAAAAAACGAGTTGGGATTTTGAGAGAAATTGTGTTGAATCTGTGTGTCAATTTTACAAGCTCCGCCATCTTAATAATATTAAGTCTTCTATCTATAACTATGGAAGGTCCTCCCATTCAGATCTTCTTTCAATAGTGTTTTGTAGTTTTCAATGTACAAGTCTTATGTTTCTTTTATTAAATTTATTAAATTTATATCTAAATTGTCCATTAGTTATATATATACACATATATATTTAATGTTTGAACGGATTTTTTTGACATTTTAAAACCATGATTTTCTATGTGATAGCCCAGGCAGGGCCCCCACCATTTGGTTACAGTATTTTTGTAAAAATATTTCATTTTCAAATGTGTTCTTTTAAAAAGTCAGTGATTCATGCTTTTAGAAATTTCAATGTTACATATTTGGGGAAAATGTTCTAAGGAATAAAGGATTCCTTTAAGTTGAGAAACATAAATAAATGCCAGCAGAAACGGATGACCACCCTAAGCACTGAGTTACTGGTCACTGTGCTGCATGGATGTGTGGCCCTGTGGACTTCGGTGAAATGCAAAATGGGGCCTTACTGACTTTCAGTGCCTTGACTCTTCATGGGTGCTTCGGACCCCCTTTATTATGTTAATCTTAGTTTAGTACTTAATCTTAATTTGATGCTATTCTAATTAAAATTACAAAGTCATGTTCAGAATGTCACTGCTTGTATATAGAAATAAAATTGATTCTTTGTATACTGATCTTGTATCATGCAACCTTACTGAATCTGTTATTAGTTTTAATTATATTTTAGTGGATTCCTTAAGATTTTCTAGATACAAGATCATATTACCTGCAAACATAATTTTACATTTTCCTTTCTTATCTCAATGCCTCTTATTTCTTTTTCCTAACTGTCCTAGGAAGATCTACAATGATGAACAGATATGGTGAAAGTGCCTTATCTTGTCCCTGATATGAGAGAAAGGCATCTTTGCTTTTCATCATTAAGCATGATTGCTAACTGTGGGTGTTTTATACAGGCACTTTATCAGGTTGAGGAAGTTCCTTTGTATTTCTAGTCTGTTTAGTTTTTTTTTTTTTAAATCATGAAAGGGTTTTGGATTTTGTAAATCATCTTTTCTGCATTGTTGAGATGATTTTTGTTCTTATTCTATTAATATGGTGTACTACAGTAACTGATTTTCAGATGTTAAACCAATTTTGCATTCATGGGATAAATGCCACTTGGTTATGTGTACAGTCTTTTTTTATACGTTGCTAGATGTGTTTTGCTATGCTTTTGTGGAGGTCTGTAGTTTTCTTGTTAAGTCTTTGTTTGGTTTGATAGCAAGGCAATACTGACCTCCTGGAATGAGTAGTTCCTGAGTTCCTTTCCTTTTTTGGGGGTGGAAGGGAATTGTGAAGTACCGATATTTAAACATTTAGCAGAATTCACCAGTAAAGACATCTGTTCTTGAGTTTTTTCCAGGAACATCCCTTTTCTGGTTACTAATTTCAACTTGTTATGGGTCTATTCAAATTTTCCACTCCTTCTTGAATCAGTTTTAATGATGTGTCTTTTTAGGAATTTATCCATTTCACCCATGTATCTAACTTGTTGGCATTCAGGTGTTCATAATATGTTCATAATCCTTTTTATTTCTATAAGTTCAGCAGTAATATCCCTCCTTTCCTTCTTGATTTTAGTAATTTTAATCTTCTTTTTCCTTGGCTGAACTAAAGATCTGTCAATTTTGTTGATCTTTTCAAAGAACTAATTTTCAGCTACCCTGATTTTCTCTATTGTTCTATAATCTATTTTATCTCCAATCTAATCTTTATCATTTCTTTCCTTATGTTTGTCTTTGGTTTAATCTGTTACTTTTTAATTTCTTCCCTTCTTTCTTTACATTTCTTAAAGTGGAAATTAGCTTATTAATTTGAAACTTTCTTTTTTAATATAGGCATCAACAGCTATAAGTTCCCCCTCTAAGCACTGCTTTGGCTGCGTAAGTTTTCATACACTGTATTTTCATTTTTTATTCCTCTTGAAGTACTCCCTAATTTCCCTTATGATTTCTTTTGAGTCATTAAGAGTGTTGTTTAATTTCCATATATTTGTAACTTTCCCAAATTTCCCCATGTCACTAATTTCTAACCTTAATAGTACTCTTGAAGAATGTACTTTGTATGATTTTAATTGTTTTAAACTTATTGAGACCTGTTTTATGACAATATGGTTTATTCTGGAGAATATGTTTGCTTGAGGAGAGCATGTGTTCTGTACTACTGGGTGGAGTATTCTATATATGTATCAGGTCTACTTGCTTTATAGCAGTTCTATTTCCTTGTGAATCTTCTGCCTAGCTGTACTAATTATTAAAAATGGAGTATTAAAGTTTCTAATTTTTATTGTCTATTTCTCTCTCCTTTTGTTAGTTTTGTTTCAAATATTCTGGGGCTTTGTTATTAAGTGCAAGTATTGTTTTCTACTCTTTCTCATAACAATATACAGAATTTACATTGTGAGCTAATTTTGTTTCCTTTTTATTATACCCTTTTACCAACCTTTCACTATATCCCCACCTCCCATCCCCAGGCAAACCACTTTTCTATGCTTTGTTTCTAGGAGTTTGATCTTTTTTTGTTTTCATTTTTTAAGATTCTACATGTAAGTGATACCATGCAGTATCTGTGTCTAACTTATTTCACTTAGCATAAGGCCTGCAAGGTCCATCCATGTTGCTGCAATTGACAGCATCTCCTTCTTTCTGGTAGCAGAATAACCCTCCACTGTGAATGTATACACTACATCTTCCTTTGTCCATTCATCATCAACAGACATGTAGGTGGTTTCCAAATTTTCGCTACGGTAAAATTAATGCTACAGTAAAAATAAGAGTGCAGCCATCCTTCAATATCCTACTTTCACATCCTTGGGATATATACCCAGAAGCCGGACTGCTAGATAGTGTAGAATTTCTATTCTTAATTTTTTGAGGAACCTCTAAACTGTTTTCCACAGTAGTGGCACCAATTTATATTCCCACCAACAGTACACGAGGGTTCCCTTTCTCCACATCCTCACCAACATTTATCTCGTCTTTTTTAGGATAAACAGCTAAAACGCTTCTGCACAACAACAAAGAAAACAATCAACAAAATAAAAAGGCAATCTATGGAATTGAAGAAAATATCTGCAAATCATATACCCAAAAAGGACTTAATAACCAAAAAAATATAAAGAACTCACACAAGTTAACAGAAAAGAAAGTATGATCTAAAAAATGAGCAAAAAAACTGAATGGATATTTTTCCAAAGACGACATACAAGTAGCCAAAGGGTATGTTAAAAATGTTCAATATCATTAATCATCAGGGAAATGCAAATCAAAACCACCAGATATAACCTCATACCTGTTAGAATGGCTATCATCAAAAAGATAAGAGATAACAAGAGGGGGCTAATATTTTATTGTGAAGACTGGGACTATAATTTCCATTTATAACACATCAAGGAAATGTATGTTTTGTTAGAAGCAATAGTTTTAAAAGGAAACTGGACTTTCTTCTATACTGGCATTCTATGAGAGTGCAATAAATATTAAATTTGTGTTAGCACCATTTCATGTTAAATACCAAGAGTCACTAGTATGCATGACACATTTGGAATCAAGAAGACTTACGCAAAAGGATGAGATTATGGACTAACATACCTTAGTACTGCTTTTCTCTTTTCTATAAAAGTACTTCTACCTCTCATTAAACATCTGTCTTGGTATTACTACGTTGTTGGTTTTTTTTTTTTTTTACCCACTTTATGAGTAAGGCTGAAGATAATTTACAAATATATACTTGTTATCCTCTGAGAATTTGGAGAACAGGTAACATGGATGTATAATTAACATTACAGGAACAGGAATTTCACTAATGAGCAGTTTTTAAAAGAGACAAGCTTATCTACCTGGGAGTAGTACCTTGTCTAGTTCTCTTAATACTAATTTATCCTTAAGTCTAATTTCTAGAGAAGAGAGAAACTTTTAATAGCTGAAAATTGATGATACAATGTTTTCAAATAATATTCTAATGATAGTTCTTGAATAGTAACATAGCTATGTTAATTGAAACAATAAAAAATGATTTATTTCTAACTTCAGTTAGGCATGTAACACCGTACAACAGCCCTGTCACTAGCAACTAACCAGTTTCTTCTATTTCCTACAGTGGCTCCTAAAACAATAAAAAAGTAATTTCCATTATTCTTCAGGTATCCTACCCAGCTGAGAGTGAACAGAGGTAGGTAAGGACCAAGCTTCCTCCATCTAAGAAAATGGAGTCCCTATTGTAAAGATCTTTTTCTACCCTCTCCTCAACCTTAAAGCTAATTTATATTTGTGTCTACTCCTGGCCCTTTACAAAGATGTGATCCCATAAGAGGTATTCTCTTCTTTTGCAAAAAAGGAACCTCCTGATTCTATCTCTTCCAAGCTCTCTCAACCTTGTTTCATCATTTATATTCTTTCATACCTTATCTCTAGCACCACTCCTTTCCTTTCAGCCTATACACATGCTCAAACTTACTTCAATGTAAAAACTTTCCCTTAACCTTCTTCTCCCCTGTTAGAGCAGTCCCCCTATTGCTTTTCACAGCCAAGCTCTTCAAAGAGTAGTCTCAGCTTGGTTTCCTTTTCATGACTTCCATCCATTCCTCAACCCACTATAATCTATTTTTCAGCCCAGGACTCTGCTGAAATTACTCTTGCAAAGGTCCATGTCATTCTAAGAACCCAAATCCAAGACTCCTTATCATTTCTGAAGCAGAATACTAGCAACCCCTTCTTTCTTTTTGAAACTCTCCAACTACAACTACTACCTAAACAATGACTTTCAAATCCATGCTTCTACCTAGGTCTTGGAGCTAGGTCAGCTCTCTCTCTCTGAGCACCAGACCTCTAGATCAAATTGATAACTGTACATATCTACACTAACAATCTCTAAACACTTCATAATCAACATGTCTCAAATAATTGGAAATATGTTATTTATTTCATTCTACCACCTAAATACCTCTCAATTCCAGCTCTGCTATAACCAAACCACTTTGGTGCAAATCCTCATAGTAACACATTTGAGTGCCTCTTGGGGGTAGCCTGCTATTTTTGCTTCCAATAGCCATTCTTCCCTTCTTGGACATACAGCTGCCAGGCTAGAGACCACACATCCCAGCCTCTTATTAATTTGTGTGACCATATAAGCAAGTTGTCAGCAACAGAAAATGAGAATTGGTGGGTGACTTCCAATTTCATTTGTTAAAAGAAAAGTTGCTTAGGGGGATCCCTGCCTTTGGCCCAGGGCATGATCCTGGAGTCCTGGGATCAAGTCCCACATAAGGCTCCCTGCATGGAGCCTGCTTCTCCCTCTGCTTGTGTCTCTGCCCCCCCCCCCCCCGTCTCTCTCAGTAATAAATAAAATCTTTAAAAAAAAAAAAAAGTGAAGTTGCTTGCTTTAAAATGCTTATTTCGACCAGCTAAAGATGGACACACAATGACCTAGCTTCACAACAGCAGGTGAATGTGTGCACTACTGGGTGATATCATAAAATGAAAGAACAGGCATCCCTGAATGAGTTCATGGAATAGCATTGAGTACCCACCTGAGCTCACCTCGTAACTGTTATATGAGACAGAAATAAATGTCTATCTTCCTTAGGTCACTTTATTTTGGAGTTTCTTTGTATAGCAGTTAACCTGAACCCTAATACCCTTCTCCATATAACTCTTAACTGGTCTCCCTATTTCCAGTATTAACATTTCAGTACATTTGTCATAATACTGCCAGTTATCTTCAAAACAGAGGATAAATATTAGTCTTCTCCCTAATAACATTCTACGACTCACAGCTCCAAACGTTTTGGCATAGCATAGAAGGTGTCATGGTATACAATCTGGCCTTAATTTCTTTCTGGCTTCCACCCTGTAAGACCCACTCCCATCCCTGGCCACATCCCCATTTCCCCACACAGATACTTTATGTCTAACATCATTAGACTGCAACTCTCTCCAGTATTAGGAAAAAAAAAAAAACATAACCCAAAAGCTCTGCAAAATGAGAGAAGAGGTAAAGAAAATTACTCTAAATTCTGATGAGGCAACCAAAAGAATGTGAGTAGATAAAATATACTTTATACACAGTTATTAAAAGGATAAACCTCAGGGTTTCTTCTTTGTAGGAAGCATTTGAAGATGCACTGTCCATTTCATGGGCTGAAATGTCAAAGTATCAACACCCATAAGGAAAATAAAATAAGTGGCTATTTTAATTATATGGATAATACAGATTTTTGAGGTAAAATCCATATAATAAAGTGTAGAATTCAGTGGCATTTAGTATATTCACAATGCTGTGCCCCCATCACGTCTATCTAATTCTAAAACATTTTTATCAGCCCTGAAAGAGACCCCATACCCTTAAGTAGTTTCTTCCTATTCCCTCACTCTTCCCCAGCAGCCACAAATCCTCTTTCTATGGTTTTACTTAGTCTGTGTATTTTCATATAAATGGAATCATACAACATGAGACCTATTGTTTCTCACTTCTTTCATTTTAGCATGTTTCTGAGGTGCCTCCTTATAGCATTTTATCAATATAGAGGACATAAATTTTATAAACAGTGTTATTTGTAAATGAAACATACTGGAACCAACCTAAATGCTCACACATAGGGACAGTGACTAAACTAACTATGGGACATATATATGATGGAGTACTATGCAGAATGAGAAAGATCTCTAGCAACTAGTGTGGAATGATTTTCCAGATATGCTAAGTGAAAAAAGCAAAATTCACAGAGTTATTTATAGTATGCTACCTTTTATGAAAGAAAATAAGAAAATATTCATGTATTTCCCCATTTGAAAGGGTAAAAAAACACAACCACCACCACAAAACCAAAAAACAGCACAAGAAAACATGGAAAGGAAAACCTGAGGGATGCCTGGGTGGCTCAGCAGTTGAGTGTCTGCCTTTGGCTCAGGGTGTGATCCCACAGTCCGGGACTGAGTCCTGTATTGGGATCCCTGGGAGGAGCCTGTTTCTCCCTCTGCCTCTCTCTGTCTCTCATGAATAAATTTTAAAAATCTTTAAAAAAAAAAAAGAAAAAATCTGACACAAAAGAACAGGCTAAAAAGGATAAAAGTATAATACTTCCCTAAGTATACCTTTTTGTATACCTCTGCCTTTCAGAATCATGTTAAAGTTTCACATACTTTAAAAACACTCTAAAAGAAAATAAAACAAAAGATGGGGGAGGCATCCCCAAAATGAATACAACCAAAACAAATGAGCTGGCCATATGTTAAGGGTTGAATTGTGTCCCCCCAAAAGATAAGATGGAAGTCTCAACCTCCAGTATTTGTGAATGTGACCCAACTTAAAATAGGGTCTTTGCAGTTATCAAGTCAAGGTGAATCCTGTCAGGTCATCTCTATTACTGGTATCCTTATATGAGTGGGAAATTTGGACACAGGAAGCACACTGTTTGATGATGAAGGCAAAGGCTGGTGCCCTCTACAGGCCAAGAAACGCCAAAGATTGCAGGCCATCACCAGAAACTAGAGGAGAAGCATGGAACATAGTTTTCCTCAAGCTCTCAGAAAGAACCAACTCTGACACATTGATTTCCAACTTCCAGCCTCCCAGAACTGTGAAAGAATAAATTTCTGTTGCTTTAAGCCACCTAGTTTGTGGTATTTTGTTACAGTTGTCCTAGGAAACTAATAAACCATGGAGACTTGAAATGAGTAACAAACACTTTTGAAAGGGTAAGGGAGGTGGAGAACCAAACACTAGATCAGTGTATGTTCTAAAGATAAAAAGAACTCTAAACAAACAATGATCTCTAGTTAGCTGATTTCTCACAGAGGCCTGGATTAACTATTCTGAAATTACTTTTGTGTTCAAGGAAAAAGCAAAGAAATATCCAATATATTGTAGCTAATGGAAACTAAGCACCTCCCTACTGGAAAAAAGAGTTACAAATACGAAAAGGAGAGAATGAACCCTGTGGCCTTAGACTAGCATTGGTTTTAGACAGTCAGATGGGTAGAGGTGTAGGAGAAGTGTGGGTAAATGTGTATTTATGTGTGCATCTGCATGGGATGTCTATCTCTTAAAGTAGCCTAGTAACAAGGACCCTTCAGCAGCAATAACTACACCTAGAATCCAAAACAAAGGCTTAAGAACTCTTTTAGATTAAAGAAACTCAAGAGACCTGGCAACTGAATGCAATACATGATCTTGGATTTTCTTTTGACTTCAAGGGATATTACTGGGACAACTGACAAAATCTGAGTAAGGTCTGTGGGCTAAATAATAGCATTGTAACAGCATTAATTTTCTGATTTTGAGGATTGTACTTTTATATAAGACAAAAACATTTCATTGTTAAAGGAAATACAAACTATAAAGTATTCAGGAGAAGATGGTATCTTTTAATATAGGAAAGAATAAAGTAAAAATAATTCAGTACTGAGAAATCTGGGTGAAATACTAAAATTCTTTGTACTATTCTCTTAACTTTTCTCTAAAGTCTACAATTTAAAAATATAAAAACTTAAATTTTAGTTAAAAATTTAAAATAAATGACCATGGGTTCTATAGTAGAGAGGCAAACTTTCAAAGAGCATTGCTGGAGAACCAGAAATTATTCTAAACATTCCATGAAGTATCTGTAAGGCAATACACATAATAACATAGGCTCTAGAAAAAACATAAACCTGGATTTGAATTTGCTCCAATGTTACATAGTCCTAAGGTAAATTATTTCATCTTTCTCTGCCTCTATTCTACATCTGTGAGGTGAGGATGATAATATCATACCTACTGCAAGGTGTTACTGTGAGGACTGAAACAATGCATATGAAGAGTAAGTACAGAGTTTGGCATGCAGCCCTAAGCAAATGTTCAAAAAGTGGCTGCTGTGACTTTTATCACTATTATTGTTTTTGTTATGTGGATATGTGAATTTCAGGAAAAAAATTCCATCATCTGGAAAAACACTAATAAAGTGAATTCCTGTTAAACCAAGTTCTGTACATTATCATTTCCTAGATTTCTAGCCCACTTGAATTATGCTGCCAATTTCTCCCCTGTACCTCCTCTGACATAGATAATAGAAAATAAACCCAATAGTTGTGTTTTCCCCGTCAGCATTTCAGAGCTTATCAATGCTACTTACATAGACAACACAGATTTAATTTTAAGACGATATATATATATATATATATATATATATATATATATATATATATAATGAAGATCTAGATCAAACATATAAAAAGGATCAATGTGAAACAGAAAAAGACAAACCAAAAGAAAAAGACTCTTACCTGTAAAAAACAAACTGATGGTTATCAGAGTGGAGGTGGATGGGGGATGGGTGAAAGAGGTTAAGGGGATTAAAAGTATACTTATTACGATAAGCACTGGGTGATGTACAGAATTGCTGAATCACTATGTGGTACATCTGAAATTAATATAACACTGTATATTATAATATGCTGAAATTAAAATTTAAAAGAAGGGATCCCCAGGTGGTGCAGCGGTTTGGCGCCTGCCTTTGGCCCAGGGCGCGATCCTGGAGACCCGGGATCGAATCCCACGTCGGGCTCCCGGTGCATGGAGCCTGCTTCTCCCTCTGCCTGTGTCTCTGCCTCTCTCTCTCTCTCTCTCTCTCTGTGTGACTATCATAAATAAATAAAAATTTAAAAAAATAATAATAAATAAAATTTAAAAGAAGAACTAATTGATTTATCCTAAGATTGTCTTGATTTTATCTCACAAATAATAAAAGCTTCTCTCCATTTTCTCCAGAAACTAGGATGGGCAGCCTACAAAAGACTAAAAAGTTACCTTGTTCCACAGAGTATAAGAACTCTAGTAATTGAACTCATAAGTGTTTTTCTTTTACATAAAAACCAGGTTTTATGGCTGACAAATTACTCACTGCACTGACCACCAGTTTGGACCACCGCTCTGAGGACCTGGAGACACCCTGGGGATCTGTGTCCACTCACATGCATCCTTATCTATCCTTTGCAATGCTTGTTCCGTGGTTCAGTGGTAGGCAAGCATATTAAGCTGATCTCAGCTGTATATCCTTGGCAATCTTTGAACTCCAACCAGCCCTTTGCTGTCTATATAATCGTGTGTGCCATATGTAATGTCTGTATACAGACATACATGAAAAAGGAGAAAACCACCAAAAGTGGACCGTGTTCATATAACAGGTGGTAGAACCATGATGTTTAGTTTCCTCTTTTTGTTTAATTGTATTTTTCTTACTTTTACTATAATAATCAAACATAGTCTTTGCAATTTAAGTTTAAATATGTTATAAACTATTATTATATGTTAACTAACTGGAATTCAAATAAAAACTTTCAAAAGTTATAGTCTGTTGGTTATCAAAGGATGACTGAGAAAACCAAATATAAATTAAAGCTACATGGAGGTGCCTGGCTGGCTCAGTCAGTGGAGTATGCGACTCGATCTTGAGGTCATGAGTTTGAGCCCCACATTGGGTGTAGAGATTACTTAAGATAAAATACACTTTAAAAAAAAAACTCATTTAAAAATAAAATAAATTAAATTAAAGCCACATGAGTAAGACTGGAAGTCCCAGTGATGTACACAAACTAAATTCACATTCAAATAAAGAATTTTGTCCACATGTCTGAATTAGTTTTCATTTAGCTTCAGGTTCAAATCAGGTAAAGAAAGGGAAGAAAGGGAAAGGGAAGAAAGGAAGGAAGAAAAGAAAAAAAGAAAAGAGAAAGAAAAAAAGAAAAAAGAAAGAGAAGGAAGGAAGGAAAGAAAAAAGAAAAAGAAAGAGAAAGAGAGAGAGAAAGAAAGAAAAGAAAAGATAGAAAGAAAATAAACTTTGGATGCAAAATCTTCATTATGTTACACTGAAGTATTTCAGATTTGATTTTTGCTTTTCAAAAAGTTTGAGACTGGCCATGAGAATTCTAAGTTACAAAAATGTGAACATACCATCAAAAAGCTATCTCCCTCCACCACATTCCAAATCAAATCTGAATCTTATCAATCCTATGAGGCTAACTACCAATTCACAGAACATATTAAATGACACCATAAGGAGGCAATCAGCAAAACCCAAACTGAGAGAATAATTCTACACAACAAATAAACAAGTTTCTTCAACAAAAAAACTTCAAGGAAAAAGAAGAGATTTTTAAAAAAGAAGAGATAAAGAAGGAACCTATGAATATAAAAGAAATTTGATACACATCAACTAACTGCAGTATGTGGAACTTATTTTATGGTGAGGAAGCTATTATTAATACTGTTAAGACATAGCAATGGCATTGTGGTCATATATTTTTAACACTTTGTTAATGCATATTTCAAAATCCTGTAATTCATTCATATCAAGTATACAATTCAACAGGGCTTTTTTTTAGTAATTTACCAACTTGTGCAACCATCACTGTAAACCAGTTTTAGAATATAATCCCAATAAGATCCCTCATGTCTATTAACTGTTAATCACACCACCCCACACACATACCAGTCCATTGGTCCACTTCCTGACTCTTCAGATTTGCCTCTTCTGAACATCTCACACAAACAGAATCATACAATATGTAGTCTCTCGAGTCTGGCTCCTCTCACACAGCACGTTTTTAGGTTCATTTATGTCATTGCATCCATCAACAATTTGTTTCTTTTTATTGCTGAATAATATTTCATTGTATGCACATATTTTGTCTTTTCATTTACCAGTTGATAGGCAGTCGTTTCCATTTTCAGACTATTATGAATAATGCTACTATGAACTTGTGTGTGAAAGCTATGCACACAGATGCACAAGAGTGGAACTGCTGGGTCACTATGGCAAATTAATGTTTAACTTTGTAAGACACTGCCATAATGCCAAACATTTTTCCAAAGTAGATGGACCATTTTCACTGCCATAATGCCAAACATTTTTCCAAAGTAGATGGACCATTTTATGTTCCTGTAAGAGTTCCTGTTTTGGTTATACTTTGGGTTCTTATCCTTTAGCCATATATGCTGGAAGATTAAGGGCTAAAATGATAATGACATTTGGGATCTGATTCAAAATTACAAGTGAGGAAAGGAAGGTAGTGTATAAAGATCAAACAAAATTGGTCATATTTTGAAAATTATAATACTGTTAGTAGTAAATAATAGCTACTTACTACAGTTCGTACTTTGTTCCAGGCACTATTTTAAGTGCTTTAGATATATCAGCTCATTTAATCCCTACAACAACCTTAAGAGGAAGCTACTATTATTACTTCCATTTTAGAGATCAGGAAAGAGAGAACCAGAAAGCTTACGCAATGTGGTCAAGCCAGGACTACAATCAAAGTAGCCTGGGTTTAGATCTGTGCTCTTTATACTTCAAGCTGACCAATGAGTGATATGTCAAATTAAGGCAACAAAATTAAATGCTAAGATTCAGGTAGTTTCTATGAAGATCTAAGCAGGGAATGTAATATTAACTAAATTTAAGGGTATCTAATAGCACATATATGATGCTATTGATATCTCTGAACAGAATACAATTTTTCTTTTTTAATTGTATTTTCTACTTTTAAAATAATAATATATGCATGACAGTGTTCAAGATTAACATCATAACAATACAAACATCCCATCAGTCAGAAAACAAATGACTTGATGAACAATAAGATTTTTCAAGTTCATTTTTTAAAGAAAATATTAAGAGTTACTGAATGAGTACTATGAACCAGACAGTAAGTTTAGTGCTATGGACACAAACTAGATTAAAGCCTAGAAACAAAGAAAGGCTATTCTAGGATGATAGTACAGCTGTGGTAAGTGCTATAAGGAAGCTATTTCTGCAGAGGAGTCCCCTTACTCAGACGAGGAACAGGAAGACCTGAAGGAGAAGGCACTAAGCTGACTGAAGGAATGACATATGTATAACTACTTCGAATCAGAGATGATTTCATCAAATAACATAGCCATATCTTAAGGATTACAAATGAAGACTATGCTTCAAATGCCAAATCTTCCTTTTTTTTACCTCAGACTTCACCAACTTCAAATATCCCCTAAAACATAGGAGATTCAAAGAAAAACTTGTCTTCTATGTTCAAGTGTTAAAGTATACAAAATCCATAAGTATGTGTAACTAAGAAAGTATTTTTTTATTCATTATATTTGAGTGTGATCTGATCACAGTCCGTCAACACATCCTGAAGTTTCATCTTAATGGCACTTCTAAAAAGTTTATTGATGATCTAAATCAGAAGCGTGCAAACTACAGCTGTAGGTGGCCTGGTTTGTTAAGAATGGTGTTTCCTTTTAGAGGGAGAAGGGAGGGGTGGTGGAGATATGTATACAGATACCACATGTGGTCCACAAAGCCTAAATTATTTTACTGTCTAGACTTTTCAGAAAAAAACTGCACACTTTCAAAACAAAACTACAAAATGGGTTTATACTCACACCAAGGATAAAACCTGTTTTACCAAATTCCTGTATTATCAGTTTGGAGTGGAGGGAGCCATCAGAAAGGCACTACCATCACCATGGAACTCAGCCTAGACACTAGCACAATTGCTTGCTTATAGTGGCAAAGAGAAAAAGAGAGAAAGGACTTTTAAGAGAGAATAAACAAGACTGTAGTTGATCAGAAAGACAGGAGTTCTGCAAGAGGTGGGGGATTTCAGAGAGAAAATACAGTTGAAGCAGAAAAAAAAAATACAGTCATTCTAGGGGCTCCACAATAAGCCGCTCACGTTGGAAGGTAACTACTATAGCAGTGTTAAGGACCCATAAAATGTGAGGGCTAGAGCGACTGAGAAAACTTAGGCTCAGAAAAGTTACCTGGCCAAGTTCACAGAGCAAGAGCACAAAGTACTGGGCTCCCAGCACCCCAGTCTCAGTTCAGTGCTTTCCCCTGCATCACACTGACCTCTCATTGCAGTATAGGGTTAACCTGGAAAAACATCACTCCAGACTGGTGGCAGATTAGCTCAACTAAGTTCAGAAGAAACAAGGTTGCTCCAGAAGTTCACCTCCCTTCCCCAATTATGAGTGATTCTTCAAGAAAGAATTGAACCAGCTGTCTACAGGTCTCAAAGAAGAGGAAAGAGTAGACCACAGTTCTCTTTCCCAGAAGATGTTAGGAACAATCAGAGAATGCTGACCAAACATCATTTAAATCAGCCTTAAAGTCATCCAATGACTTACAGCAATAAGAAAGATCAAATTTCAATTTACCTGGTTCCAATTTTATTACTTTAATTGCTGCCAATTCACCAGTGTTAACATTCCGTGCCTAAAAGAGAAGAAAAGATAACTGTGAAAAAAAGCTTTCATAAAAAATTTTATGAAATATTTTAGTTTACCGTTTATTTTCAGTTATATAGAAATATTTTTATTCATTCATTCATTCATTCATTCATTCATTCATTCATGGAGAAAGGCGGAGAGAGAAGCAGGCTCCATGCCGGGAGTCTGACGCGGGACTCGATCCCGGGACTCCAGGACCACGCCCTGGGCCAAAGGCAGGCGCCAAACAGCTGAGCCACCCAGGGATCCCCTAGAAATATTTTTAAAGCAAGAACTGCCAACGGTATTTACATTTACAAAATAGTTTCTTCACAATGAATATCAACATTAATTCAAATGTAAATTTAATCATGGTGATAATAAATGGACAGACACAAAGACTTCTTGTATATGTTAGCATTGTTCTAAGTGTTTGAGTAATTCATTTATCCCCACAACAATCTTTTTTTTTTTTTTAAGATTTTATTTATTTATTCATGAACGACACAGAGAGGAAGGCATAGACATAGGCAGAGGGAGAAGCAAGCTCCATGCAGAGAGCCTGACGCGGGACTCAATCCCAGGTCTCCAGGATCACATCCTGGACTGAAGGCGGCGTTAAACTGGTGAGCCACCCAGGCTGCCCCCACAACAATCTTATAAGGGAAGTACTAATATATATCCATGTTGCAGATGAGGAAACTGAAACACAGAGAAGTTAAAGAATTTGCTGAGGCCATACTGTGAGTAAGCGACAGTAGTAAGATTCCAATCCAAGAAGTCTGACTTCAGAGTCTGAGCTTTTAAGCATTACACTCTACTGTCATCCTCTCAAAACTGTTAAAATTTTGAATTAATTAACTAGCCTTAAACTTTTAAACTTATCATTTTTTAAAAAAATATTTTATTCATTTGAGACAGAGGGGGCGGTGCAGAGACACAGGCAGAGGGAGAAGCAGGCTCCATGCAGGGAGCCTGATGCGGGACTTGATCCCAGGTCTCCAGGACCACGCCCTGGGCTGAAGGTGGCACCAAACCGCTAAGCCACCGGGGCTGTCCAAACTTTTAAACTTAAAAGTCTTAGAATATGGGGCGCCTGAGTGGCAGTCAGTTAAGCGTCTGTCTTCCACTCAGGTCCTGATCCCAGCAACCTGGGATCCATCATCATCTATCCTCAGGCTCCCTGCTCAGTGGGGAGTCTGCTTCTCTCTCTCTCTCCCTCTCCTTGTGTTCTCTCACTCTCAATAAATAAGTAAAATCTTAAATCTTAACAAAAAAACTTAGAATATGAAAAGCTAATATAGTTATATAAGTACATAATGATAATATAACTACAAAAACAGACCCCTCCTGCATGTTTAAACACAACTAATGGTACAATCAATTAAGTGCAGTTTCAGTACAAATCAAATATATTTTTATAAGCCACATATTAAAAATAAAAATTATTTTAAAAACCAGTCCAAGAGCACCTGGGTGGCTCAGTCAGTTAAGTGTCTGACTTAGGTTCATCAGGCTTCGTGCTCAGCGGGGAGTCTTTTTCCCTCTCCTTTCTGCCCCTCCTCTGTGAGCATAGGCGTATAAATTCTCTAATAGATAAATAATATCTGGGGTGCTTGAGTGGCTCAGTTAAGCATCTGCCTTGAGCTCAGGGTCCTGGGATCAAGCTCCATCGGGCCCTCTGCTCACTCTCCCTCGGTGCACTCTCTCTCAAAGTAAAAATAAAATCTTTAAAACAAAAGATAAATAAAGTCTTAAAAAAAAATCCTCCATAATATTAGGTTGCTGGTATTTACAACTGTAATTATGTATAAATAAGCAGAAATGGTCTTTTCAATTTCTATGAAAATAGCAATTCTTTGTCAACTTAAAATGTTTTACAATTGGATAACTTTCAAAATATTTCAAACTGCTTATAACTGTTACATAATAAACTGAAACTTAATTTTCATAACAACCAATGAAGATCAATATACACAACTCCTTGATCACAAAAAGATACATTCCTGAGCAAAATTACTTAGTTGCAACACTCATTTTTTTTTAAAGATTTTATTTTTAAGTAATCTCTACAGCCAAAGTGGAGCTTGAACTCACAAACGCAAGATCAAGAGTTGCACATTCCACTGACTGAGGCAGCCAGGCACCCCACAAAACTCTTATGAATGTAATCATGAAGATCACGGAATCACCCACAAGAAATGACAACAGCATTAACAATGGAATCCTCCCAAGAATACTGGAGCATTAAAAGTGTCAGACAAGAATCTAGGAAGGCAGATATGGGGACACAGCCATTGCTGCAATATAAAATTTAACCTTTTAACTCAAAGAAGAAACAAGGGTATTAAAAGTTCTCCACCATATCAAAGTACCTGCCTGGCTCAGTCAGAAGGGCATGTGACTCTTAAATCTTGGGATCAAGTTCCAGCCTCACATCGGATGCAGAGATTACCTAGATATATATACATATTTTTAAAGATTTCCCCATAATAATTAAGAAAAAAATTTAAATTCAATTGGCAGAGAAAATTCATTCCTCCTGAAAAAATCCCCATAACCAATGAACATTTATCATGGCCAACTATTATTGGCAGTACAAAACAGATTTGAAGTTATTTCAAACTAAACCTAATTTCTGTTAAATGAGATAGACATTTCAAATACAATGCCAGGTAGGTGTGCATTCCCTTTCCGAGGATGAGATTGTGTGTGTGTATACACAGGTATGATGAAATAGAAATAAAACCAGAATATTGTTCTAGGAGCATTTTCTAAAGGAAGGGGGCAGAGTGTGCCTGTAAAATATTCAGGTATATCACATAAGACTCATAAATCTCCTCAAACACTATCACAACTACTTGCCTCTCTTCACATTTCATGAACTTTTCCTGTGAGGCTCCTAGATACTCTGTTCTCTAATCCCCTTTTTTAGTACTTATCCAAATAAAATAAGACAAGATGCTACTCTACCCAGTACTCAATTCTCCATTTAAAAAATCGTGCCACGGTTTTGTCTTCTGTTTATTGAAAATAAATTCAGAGTATGGGTGATTCCATTATATAAAAGCAGCGATTATATGAGCTCATAGAAAGCCAGGATGATTTTTTTATAGCTGAAATTTAGTCCGTAACTGACCACAAGAGGGCACTACTGACAACACAAGTTATACAGTGTCCAAAATGGCTACTGTACACAATGTATTACTCAGTAAAAATAGATTTACTAAGTTAACACCAGCACATATTCATCAGAAAAACTATGACAGTGAACAACTTATCTGTAGCACTTATCAGACTAAAGTCAGTTATTTACAATACGCTTGGACTCAAATACAATTTTTCAAAATGTCAATCAGTCCAGAATTTTCTTAAGGGTTAACAAAAGAGTTTTTAAAATTCTGATTCTTTTTTTTTAATTTTTTTTAATTTTTTTAAATTTATTTATTTATGATAGTCAGAGAGAGAGAGAGAGAGAGAGAGAGAGAGAGAGAGAGAGAGAGAGGCGCGCAGAGACATAGGCAGAGGGAGAAGCAGGCTCCATGCACCAGGAGCCCGATAGGAGATTCGATTCCGGGTCTCCAGGATCGCACCCTGAGCCAAAGGCAGGCGCCAAACCGCTGCGCCACCCAGGGATCCCAAAATTATGATTCTTTAGAATGAAAAAAACAAAACGGCCAAAGGATTACTGCTCTTTTTTACCTCCTGAAAATCTTCCAATATGTAACTTATTTGACAGAATTAAGGTAACTCACACAAAGGGAAGAAAAATAACAAAAACCCCATGCAAGCTGAATAACAAAAACCCCAAGCAAGTTCTGAGCTTTTCTGCATCAAAATCCAGATGTTTATTAATGAAAAGTCTTATACACTTTCTAAGATTTTGCTTTTTATTCAGAGAGAGATCAGGGAGGGGGAAGAGGCAGAGGAAGAAGAAGAGAGAGAATTTCCATGAGGCTCCATTACCCTGAGAGGTCACGACCTGAGCTGAAATCAGAGTCAGATGCTTAACTAAATGAGCCACCCAGGATCCCCTAAAGAAAAGTCTTTAAAGCATTACAATTCATCAAGAATCTTGGTATTCTGGTTAAATCATATTTTGTCATCTCTAAATTTACAATGGCCAAGATCACTCACTGAGATTAATATAAAAATTAATAGTATATCTCCTATACTTTGGAACTACTATTCTTTTAGCAATCACCTAGACTAATTTATTAGGAAGAAAATGAGAACAAGGTAAATAACGTAAAATACCACCATGTATAAAGTTTAAAATTTTTTTTAAGATTTATTTATTTGGGGGACGCCTGGGTGGCTCAGCAGTTGAGCACCTGTCTTCTGCCCAGGGCGTGATCCTGGAGTCCTGGGATTGAGTACCACCTTGGGCTCCTGCATGGAGCCTGCTTCTCCCTCTCCCTGTGTCTCTGCCTCTGCCTCTCTCTCTCTCTCTCTCTCTCTCTCTCTCTCTGTGTGTGTGTGTGTCGTGAATAAATAAATAAAATCTTTTAAAAATGAATAAAATATTTTTAAAATTCAGTATCAATAACATAAAATTCTCAGACTTGCTCAGGGCAGAAAACTGAGGATAAATACTCTAAACATCTAGACCTAGAAGGCTTCTGTAACCTCAATGCTATGACCATCATTTGTCATTTGCTCTGAAAATGATATTCAGATCATGTCGTTCTTGAAAACTCTTCAGGAATACATAACTGCTTTAAAGACAAAATTCGTATTTCTTGTCTGAGAATTTAAATTTTTACTAAATATAGCACTTTTTGTAACAGCTTTTACTGAGATATAATTCACATCCCATAAAATTTTCCCATTCAACACACACAATTCAGTGGTTTTAGTATATTCAGTTACATAGTCATAACTACTGTCTAACTTTGGAACATTTCATCACCCCAAAAAGAAACCCCAGACTCGTCAGTTAGCAGTCACTCCCTGTTCCTCCCCCTCCCAGTCTCTGAGAACTACTAGTCTACTTTCTACCTCTATCAATTTGACTATTCTGGATATTTCATATAAGCAGATCATATAAAATGTGGGCCTTTGTGATGGGCTTCCTTCACTGAGCAGAACATTTTCAGATTCATCCATCCTGTAGCATATGTACCAGTCTGTACTTCCCTCCTTTTGTTATTGAATAATCCTCAACTGTATGGAAATAACACATTTTGTTTATCTATTTATCAGCTGAAGGATATTTAGGTTGTTTCCACTTTTCAGCTATTATGAATAATGCCTTTAATGAACATTTGAACACACTTTTTAAAAAAGATTTAAGAGAGAGAAAGAGAGCATGAATAGGGGTGGGAAGAGGGAGAAGCAGGCTCCCCTCCAAGCAGAGAGCCACACAGGGCTTGATCCAGCATCCTGGGATCACGACCTGAGCCAAAGGGAGATGCTTAACTGACTGAGCCACCCAGGCACCTTCAGTGTCACATTTTTGCTTTCATTTCTCTTGGGTACAGACAGACCTAAGAGTAGAAGTGATGAGTCACATGGTAACTCTGCTTGGCTCTTTGAAGAACTGTTAAATTTTTCTCCAAAGTGGTTGCACCATTTTATATGATGACCAGCAATATATGAAGATTCCAATTTCTCTGCATCTTTGCCAATGTCTGTTGTTATGGTTTTTATTTTAGCTGTCCTAGTGGGTGTGAAGTAGTATCTCATCATAGTCTGACTTGCACTTCACTAATGACTAATGATGTTGAATGTTTTTTTCATATGCTTATTGGTCATTTAAATATTTTCTTTGGAAAAATGTCATATTCACCTCTGCCCAGTTTTGTGTTGTCTTTTAACTGTTGACTTAGAAGAATTATTTATAGATCCTGATATAAGTCTCTTATCAGTTACATGATTTGCAAATATTTAATCCCATCCTGTGGATTGTCTTCATTTTCTTGATGGCATTCTTTGAAGCACAAAAGTTTTAAATTTTAATCAAATACGATTTGTCTATTTTTTGTTGCTTTGCTTTTGGTATCATAGCTTAGAAACCAATGCCTAACCCAAGGTCACAAAGATTTTTTTCCCTACATTTTCTTCTAAGTGTTCACTTGCCCCAACTCTTTCCTGGGCCTAACTGCCATATAATTCTTTAAAGCACAGCTTGGGTTATTATCACTACCCAGGAGTCCTTTTCCCTATTGCTACTCTAGCTTAGGCATCCACATATACACACACACACACACACACACACACACACACACACACACTCCCCCAAATGGGAGTAGGCCTGTCAGGAAAGTCCTGCAGATCTGGAATTGGTCTGTTTGGAGGGGTTCTTACAAACTATTATGATTCAAAGCTGTCCCAGAAGTCAGTTCGGTTCAGTCAGCCTTTTAAAAGCCATTCATATTAGAACTAATTTGAGAAAGGATTTTTCTGAGATGATTTCATGCTGACTACTATGTTACCACCAACTATTAGAAAAGAATCCTTGAGTGTGAGTAAACAACATAATCAAGAAACAATCATTAAGAGGCAAAAAGTGTACTACCGTATGATATAAAGTAGCTAGACAGTCATTACCAATAAAATAATCCATTGACTATGTACCAAGCACCCCCCAGGTACTCAAAGCTTATTCCTTAGAAGAGTCTGTCCAATATTAATATGAAGAAAGGTTCAGAAATGGGAGTGAAGATATACGAAGTTTAGTTCTGGTCCTGCCAGTAACTAGCAATGGGATCTGAGCAAGTAATTTCCTTTCTGTCTTCTTCCAAACTCCTTCCCCCCAGTTTAAAAACAAGTGAAAAAAGACTTTTTCTAATGTTCCTTCTAATTCTAAAAGTCAATGTTATATATCAAATAATGTAAGTCTAACAGATTCCAAATATTAAACCAGCTGGATAGTTACATAAGAATCATATTAGGGGAAAAAAAAATATTAGGAATTTAAAAACAAACCAGTAACAAAAAAATACCACCACTAATTTTTAATCAACAGATTTAAGACAGGAACCATTAATCTGTATTTAAAGCTACTGATTTACTTCTGAAGTTCTGCCAGGTTTGGGGACTTGGTGTGAGACACTGTGCCATCTGAATTTTATAAAATATAAATACCAACTTCTAAGTCTAAAAAGAGTGTTATAGGGATGGCTTTATGAAAGAGATTACCATTTAAGCAGAGGTTTGCAAAATGGGCTGGATTGCAACAAACACACAGAAGAGTGATGGGAAAGAGGGCAGAGAAAGAAAAGCATGAGCAAAGGCACAGGGACAAAAAACACAGGCTATTTTGAGTGTATATGGCAAGCCAAGCCTCAGAGTACCTCCCATATAAATAATCCCTTTCAGAGGTAAATGGCTAACCCACAGCCCCTACTGAAGTAATAGTTTTGACTGCTTTTCCAGCTACTTGAACTGGGTGTGAGTCTACCACAAGGGCAACTAAATGTACAGGAAGACTGATAGAGTAACCTCCATCCCTGGTTTGCTTAGGGACACTCCTAGTTTATGCCTACTGTCCTAGCAGAATTCTCAATAATGCCTACTTTCATTCTCAAAATTAAGTTTTTATTTAACTTGGATGATAAAGTATAAAGTCACTCTACCAGTAAACCCTATTCACCGTATGAATATCACTGACATGAAGAAAAGATATAGGCCAGATTCTCTAAAATAGAGGTAAAAAAACATGACCATTAAAAAAAAATTCAGTATAGTTAACATACATATAGTTACATTAGTTTCAAGTGTACAATATAGTGATTCAACAATTCTATACACCATTCAGTGCTAATTCCCTTCATCTATTTCACCCACCTGCCTCCCACATCTCTACTCCAGGAACCATCCATTTGTTAAAAATTGATCTGTTTTTATAAGTAAAATTTTACTGGAACACAGCCATGTTTATTTGTTTAAGTATTGTCTATGGCAGGCAGCCCAGGTGGCTCAGCGGTTTAGCGCTGCCTTCAGCCCAGGGTGTGATCCCAGAGATCGGGGATCGAGTCCCACGTCAGGGTCCCTGCATGGGCCCTGCCTCTCCCTCTGCCTGTGTCTCTGCCCCCCCCCACCCTTTTCTGTCTCTCATGAATAAATAAATAAAATCTTTAAAATTAGAAAAAAAAGTATTGTCTATGGCTGGTTTCACAATACAATGGTAGAGCTGAATAGTTGAGATGGAGACCATATGAAGTATCTGAAGTACATACTATTTGGCTCTTTGGAGGAAAAATTGATGGACTCCCCCCCCACTCTAAAACAGCACTGTCCATTCCAACAGAACTTTCTGCATTAATGGAAATGTTTTGTATCTGGATTGTACAATAGAGTGGCCCCATGCCACATGTAGTTGTCAATCAACTGAAAGCTAGAACTGAAGAATTGAATTTTATTTATGAATGCAATAAAATATTTAAATTGGGGAACTTTAATTTTTTTGAGATATAACTACATTTAAAATTTATGTTTTAGGTGTACAAAATAACTTGATAGATGTATGTACTACAAAACAATTACCACAATAAGTTTAGTTAACATCTATGACTACACATACTTAAAAATTTTTTCCTTGTGATGAGAACTTTTAAGATCCATTCCCCACCCCCCCAAAAAAATAAAATCCATTCTCTCTGCATCTTTCAAATATACAATATAGTATTGTTATAATTGTAGTCACCATGCTGTACATTAATTACATCCTCGGGATTTATTTAGCTTATAACTGAAAAAAAATCAACTTAAAAAATATAGTTCTAGTAGTTTTAACACAGGTATAAATTTGTGTAACCACCATCACCAGTCAGAAGCAGAAAAGTTCCATTACTGCAAAAACTCCCTTGGGAGTCACATGCTTGCCTCACCTAACTCCTGGCAACCACCGACTGGATATTCGCCGCTATAATTTTGTCTTTTCAAGAATTTCATATAAATTAAATCATTCATTATGTAACTTTTAGAGACTGTCTTCTTTCACCAAGTGGCTGCATTTACCTTTAGTTTTGTTCCTTCTCATTGTTGAGTAGTATTCTATTGTATGAATATCACTGTTTATCCACTACCAGTGGAAGCATATACTAGCTGCTTTTAGTTTTTGCCAAATATGAATCAAGCTGCTATGAACACACAAGCACAGGTTACAAAAATACCCAGAAGTGAAACTCAGTTTTATGGTGGGTATAGGTTTTACTTTGTAAAAACAACAAAAACTACCAAACTCTTTGTATAGTAGCTGTCCCACTGTTCATTTCCAGCAGTAACGTATGACAGTCCCAGTTGTTCTACATCCTTGCCAGTAATTGGTACTGTACTTTTAATTTTGTCATTCTAACAAGTGTGTAAGAGTATCTTGTGGTGGTTTTAGTTTGCAATTCCTTAATGGCTAATGATGTTGAACATCTATTCAGATACTCATTTGCTATCCTTTGGCAAAGTGTGTTCTAGTCTTTTTTCTACGTTTTAATTGGGATGTTTACTTTCTTATTGTTGAATTTTGAGTGTTCTTTACATATTCCAGATACAAGTTCTTTATCTGGTATGTAATTTGCAAATACATTTTTTCACACTCTATAGCTTGTCTTTTCATTTAATTAATAGTGTCATTCCCAGAGTGTTATGGACTGAATTGTGTGCACTCATTCACAAAATTCATATAACCCCCCCCCCCCCCACCACACACACACACAGTACCTTAGAATGTAACTGTATTTGGAGACAGGCTAAAGAAGTAATTAAGGTTAAATGGAGTCATATGGTGGGGGAGGGTAGGGCAGGGGGCCTCTAATCCAGTAGGGCTAGTATTATTATAAGAAAAGAAAGGGGGATCCCTGGGTGGCGCAGCGGTTTGGCGCCTGCCTTTGGCCCAGGGCGCGATTCTGGAGACCCCGGATCGAGTCCCACGTCGGGCTCCCGGTGCATGGAGCCTGCTTCTCCCTCTGCCTAGGTCTCTGCCTCTCTCTCTCTCTCTCTCTCTCTCTCTGTGTGTGACTATCATAAAAAAAAAAAGAAAGAAAGAAAAGAAAGGAATCCACAGATGTGCACACACAGAGAAAAGGCCATGTGAGAACACAATAGGAGGCAGCCACCTGCAATCCATGGAGAGAACATCAGGAGAAACCAACTCTAGCAACACCTTGATCTTGAACTTCTAGTTTCCAGAACTGTGAGAAAATAGAATTTCAATTGTTTAAGATGCCCAGTCTGGTATTTTGTTATGACAGTCCTAGCAAACTAATACATAGAGCAAAAGTTTATACTTAAAGTCCAATTTATCAACTTTTCTTTTATGGATTATGCTTTGGTGTCAAGTCCAAAACCTTTCTACTTAATCCCAAATCAAAGATTTTTCTTTCTTCTTAAAAAACAAGTTTTACATTTAGATTCATGATATATTTTGATTTAATTTTTAAGGTGGGGCACTTAGGTTGAGAATTTCGTTTTTTGTTTTTGCATGAATATGTCCAACTGTTCTAATACTATTTGTTGAAAAGACTATCCTTCCTGCATTGAATTGCCTTTCACCTCTGTCAAAATCAGCTAGCTATACCTGTGTGGGTTTGTGGGTGCTATATGGATCCACTGATCTTATATCTATCTCTTACTAGTAATGCTACACAGTCTTGATTACTGTAGCTTTACAGGAAGTCTTAAAAATAAATTACTATAATTCCTCCAACTTATTCTTTTTCGAAGTGCTTTAGGTATTCCATTCTAGGTCTTTAACCTTTCCCTATAAATTTTAGAATCAACTTGTCTATATTTATTTTTTTTTAAATACTGTTGAGATTCTGTTTGGAATTGCATTAAGTCAATACATCAATTGGGGGAGAACTGACATCTTTACTAATGTAGAGTCTTCCTATCCATGAACACTAACCTCTAGGTTTTCTCTAGTATCTTTCATCAATGTTTTACGGTTAACACATACAGATCCAACACATTATTTTAACAGTCTTATGTAGCTAGTGACCACTGTATTAGACATCACAGCTTTAAAAATTTTGAACTTGGAAATACTGAGAAACAGTACCACCATACAATGTAACTCAATGTGAAAACTATGCCATAAAATTGTGCTAGTGTCTTAGCAAGTAAGACCTTTGGCAAAGTGAAGATTTGAAGTAGTAAAAAAGATGCAATAAGGAGACAGTTAATAAAGAGCAGAGAACAGAATGAATGCACAGAACAAATTATAAGAGATCATGAGAAAGGAACAGATCTCCACAAACTTGCCTTGAGTTCTTCGTAACATTCCATCTCCATTTCATATGTATCTTTACAACAGCCTCTTTTTTCTTGAATTACCTCAAGTGGCTCTTTGTTTCCTGAAACCAAATGATTAAAGGTCTATATTTCTAGGGCTATATGATGCCTTCTTTTTTCTTTAAAAGATTGTATTTATTTGAGAGAGAGAGCAGGAGTGGAGGGAAGGGTAGAGGTAGAGAGAGGGAGAAAGACTCTCCACTGAGTGCAGAGCCTGATGCAGGACTCCATCCTAGGATGCTGAGACCTAAGCAGAATTCACTTAACTGACTGAGCCACCCAGGTGCCCCATATGATGTTCATTTCAAAAAGGAAGAAAAACAGATGGAGACTATCATACTAACTTTTTTTTTATGCACTTAGTTAATGATTGAATATAATGGAAAATAATCTGTAAATGATAAAGGACAAACATATCAATAAATTAGACTTTAAAGTTTAATCTAGGATTCAAAATGGGCTTGTTCTCTATCATTAACACTTTTAAATGGCAGACTACAAATGTCAATTTAACTGGTAACAGTGGCATCGAATTTGGGAAAACGCAAAGGTTCAAATAACTAAATTCCAACTTCCCACTATAGAAACAACAGCAAGCAGTATCTCTAACCCAGGGGTGCTCCAACTCTAGTGTATATACAAATTACCCGAGCTTTTACTTTTGGAAATATGTTAGATGAGATATGAGAATCCCTCTATTACAAATACCTAGATATGGCAGATAAGATACAGCAAATATTCTTTTAAATGCATTGCTGGACTCAAGAAATCCACAGGCAGCAAAAACAAAGACAAAACAGTAATTAATCAAATATACCTGTTGAGTGTATTTATTTAATGAAATCAGAGTAGTAAGCAAGAGCTAAAGCCATGATCTTAGCTTAAAGTTACAATCTAGAGATTTGAATTTTGACTTTTATTAGATGGAATGAAAGGTGGAATTGAGACCACTGCATAGAACTGGCAATGTCTTTGAAAGGCCACACTCCTCAGTGAATGTGTAGACCTGGATGGGAGAGAATGTGTGTCCACTAACAAGGGCAGCAAATAAAAAAAAACTATATGAATCAGGCCTTCACTGGAATGGGATCCACTGAAAATTATTGCAAGCCTATTCTCAGTTAAGTATAAATATATACTTCTTTCAAGGACCAGGAGATTCAAGCCAATAAATGAATTTAAGCTGTTTCTGGGTTGGGGGTTCTGAAAGGCATCTGTCAGGGAGAGAAGCAAATTCTCTGTGTGAAGCCAAACAGACCTTTCAACCCTATGTGATCCAAGGAGATTCCTAAATATTACTATTAGCCAAATATGGGATTAAAACAAAAAGAAACAAACCACCACAGCAGCAAAAGCTATTAAAAAAAAATTAAATTTGCAAGATGTTCAAATTTTGGAATTAACAGATAATATATAAGACTACAATTAGGTATGCTTTAAACGTTTACAGAAATAAAAGTAAGTATGAAGTGTATAGGCCAGAAACAAGAGACAAACAAAAGTGACTTGGGAGACAGGAAAAAAAGAACCTAATAGAATTTCGGGGGATATATATATATATATGTGTGTATATATTCATTCCTTGAAATTAAAAACCTAGTTGGAGTAGATACAGAGAAAGAATTAGTAAACCAAATGACAGATCTGAATCAGTAAAGAAAAGAAGATATGAAAGAGATGAGACATCTTAAAATCATCTTATCTCATAAAAGAGATTAACATACATCAAATTACAACTTCATTAGGAAAGAATAGGAAACAAAAATTTGGAGAAACAACAACTTGTGTAAATGCTCTTTATTCCCTGCTGTATCTTTGACACCTAGGACAGTGACTCGAACACAACAGGCACTCAAAAAAATGTTTGCTGAATGAGTAATTAAAATCAGCTGCACGCTGGTAAATGTTTAAAAATCAGCTTGGGGGAAGTAGGGAGAGCAAGCCTTGATTGGTGGTATTTCAAGATTGTAAACACTCCCACCATGGCTACCAATTTGTAATCTCTGAACACAAAATTGGAAAGAGATGCTCATAATCTCACTAGGACAAAAAGGCTCCAGGACATCAATGATTAAAATGCTAAATGCAGCTTATTTTATGCAAATGCAGAGTAACACCTCACAAACCAGTACCCCTGCAGAATGAAGACTGAGTTTTCCAGATACTAGGATAAAAATGTTAAGTGCAAACTGTGTTTTTTTTTTTCAATTCAAAGAAATACTGTACATTTATTAAGTGTGAGGTACAAAATCTATTATTTTCTGTTAACTCAGTATTGTCAATTATCTATAAACTGTCAAAAGAGATGATCGTAAAGATTACAGAGGTATGTAAAGCTAAATATCTTTTACTAAATTACAGGTTCTTAACAGAGAACCCAAGGATGGGCTGCAAGGCACCTAAGAACCCCTGACACTGAACACAAACTGGAACATGTTTATGTATCTTTCTGGGAAAAAATTCTATAGCTTCCTATCAGGCATCTCAAAAGTGTCCATAACCCAAAGATTAAGAACCACTTCTTCAAGAAAAGAATTGAGAAGAACTACAAAAACAACCACAAAAAATATAACAAAATGGCATAAGGACATACATGTCAACAATTACTTTGAACATATATAGATTAAATGTGCCAATCAAAGGACAAAGGGTGATGGAATGTATAAAAATGTATAAATGTATTAAAAAGCAAGACCTATGGTGCCTACAAGAGAGTCATTTCAGATCTAAAGACATATACACATTAAAAGTGAAGGGATGGAAAAGCATTTATCATGCAAATGGAAGTGACAAGAAAGTCAGGGTAGCAATACTTAACATCAGACAAAATGGACTTTAAAACAGAGTAAAATTATAACAAAAGACAAAGAACACTATATAATCATAAAAAGAACAATCCAACAGGAAGATACAACAACTGTAAATATTTATGAGCCCAACATAGGAGTATCCAAATACATAAAGTAGCTAGTAACAAACATAAAGGAAGTAATGAACAGTAATACAATAATAGTTGGGAACTTTAACACCCAACCTACATCAATGGATAGATCATCCATACAGAAAATCAACAAGGAAATAGTGGCTTTGAATGATATATTGGACCAGATGGAGCTAACAGATATACTCAGAACATTCTATCCTAAAACAACAGGATACACATTCTGAAGTGCACATGGAACATCCTCCAGAATGGATCACCTATTAGGCCACAAATCAGTCTCAACCAATTTAAAAAGACTGAAGTCATACCATGCATCTTTTCTGACCACAGCACTATGAAACTAATCAACCACAAAAAAAAAAAAAAAAAAAAAAATCTGGAAAGAATACAAATAAATACAGGTTAAATAACGTGCTACTAAGCAATGAATGAATCAACCAAGAAATCATAGAGGATATTAAAAAATACATGGAGGCAAATAAAATGAAAATACAATGATCCAAAATCTTTGGGATACAGCAAAAAGCTATCCAAAGAAGGAAGTTATAGCAACATAGGCCCACCTCAAGAAGCCAGAAAAATCTCAAATATACAATCTAAACTTAAAAAATTAGAAAAAGAACAAAATCTAAAGCCAAGAAAAAAAAGGAAATAATAAAGATCAGAGCAGAAATAAATGAAATAGAAACTACAACATCAAAAAAACAATAGAACACATCAGTGAAATCAGGAACTGGTTCCTTGAAAAGAGCAACAAAATCGATAAACCTTTATCCAGAGTCATAGAAGAGAAAAAAGAGAACTCAAAATCAGAAAAGAGAAAATAACAACCAACCAAAGAGATACAAAGGCTTAAAAAGATTATGAAAAATTATATGCCAACAAATTGGACAACCTAGAAGAAATGGATAAATTTCTAGAAACACGTAACCTTCTGAAAACTGAATCATAAATAAATAGAAAATTTGAACAGACTGATTACCAGCAATGAAACTGAGTGGTAATCAAAAATTTCCCAAGAAACAAAAAGTCTAGAACCAGATGATTTCACAGGTGAATTCTACCAAACATTTATGGAGGAACTAACTAAAACCTATCCTTCTCAAACTATTCCAAAAAATAGGAGAGGAAGGAAAGCATCCAAATCATTGTACAATACCAGTACTACCCTGATACCAAACCAGATAAAGACACAACAAAATAAGAGAACCACTGTTAACACTTCTGGTGAACACGGATACAAAAATCCTCAACAAAATATCAGCAAACCGAATCCAACAATACATTAAAAAATCGTTCACCATGATCAAATGAGATTTATTCCTGGGATTCAAAGGTGGTCCAATATTCACAAACCAATCAATATGATATATACATCAACATAAGATAAAAAACATGATCATTTCAATAGATGAAGAAAAAGCATTTGATAAAGTACAACAGCCAGCCATGATAAAAACACTCAATGAAGTAGGTTTGAAGGGAACATACCTCAACATAATACGGGCTATATATGAAAAACCCACAGCTTATTTCATACTCAATGGTCAAAATCTGAGAGCATGTTCCCTAAGATCAGAAACAAGGATGTCCACTCTCTCCACTTTTATTCAACATAATACTGGAAGTTATAGCCACATTAGACAAGAAAAAGAAAAGCCATGCAAAATGGTAAGAATTAAAAGTTTCACTATTTGCAGATGACATGATACTATACATAGAAAAACCTAAAGACTCCACCAAAAAAACTACTAGAACTGACAAATGAAGGCCACAAGATACAAAATCAATGTACAGAAATACACTGCATTTCTATACACCAATAATGAAGCAGAAAGAGAAATTAAGAAAACAGTCCCATTGACAATTGCACCAAAAATATTAAAATACCTAGGAATAAACTTAACCAAAGAGGTAAATGACCTGTACTCTGAAAACTGTAAAACACTGACGAAAGAAATTGAAGATAACCACAAACAAATGGTAAGAAAGTCCATGTTCATGGACTGGAAGAACAAATATTGTTTAAAATGACCATACTACCCAAAGCAATCTACAGATTTAATGCAATTCCTATCAAAATACCATTAGGATTTTTCAAGAATGAAAACAATCCTAAAATATGTGCAGAACCACAAAAGACCCTGAATAGCCAAAGCAATCTTGAAAAAGAAGAACAAGACTGGAGGTATCACAATCCCAGATTTCAAAATATGCTATGAAGTAATCAAAATAGTATGACACCAGCACAAATATAGACACATAGATCAAGGACACAAAATAGCCCAGAACTAAACCCACAATTATATGTTCAGTTAATTAAAGGAGAAAGCATATACAATGGGAGAAAGACAGTCTCTTCAACAAATGGTGTTGGATAAACTGGACAGCTATATGAAAAAGAATGAAATTGGATGTGTTCTTACAACACACACAAAAATAAACTCAAAATAGATTAAAGATCTAAATGTAAGACCTGAAACCATAAAAATCCTAGAAGGGAGCACAGGCAGTAATTTCTCTGGCATTGGCTATAGCAACAGTTTTGTAGATATGTCTCCTAAGGCAAGGGAAACAAAACCAAACTGCTGGGATTTTAGGGACGCCTGGGTGGCTCAGCCATTAAGTGTCTGCTTTCGGCTCAGGGCATGATCCTGGAGTCCCGGGATTGAGTCCTATATGCCCTGCTTGGAGCCTGCTTCTCCCTCTGCCTATGTCTCTGCCTCTCTGTGTGTGTGTGTCTCTCATGAATGAATGAATGACCCTATTGGGATCGTATCAAAATAAAAAGCTTCTGCACAGTGAAGTAAACAATCAACTAAACTAAAAGACAACTTACTGAAAGGGAAAAAGTATTTGCAAATGACATATCCAATAAAGAGTATCCAAAATATATAAAGAACTTATACAATACCAAAATCAGTGCTATTATTGGGACATACATATCCTCTTGTTTTATGATAGAGTCCCAAACTTAAATATATTTATAAAACTTAGCTTCATAAACCAGTGAATGTTATCTTCATAAAACACTCCTAGTGATACTAGAGACATACTATGTAAAATTTCATATCATACTATCATATTTTGTATCATACTATATAAAATTATTCTACCATTATTCCTCCTTTTGCCTATTAAAAAATTCACCTATTATTATAAGAGACTCCTCAGTATGAATACATTTTTCACATTTCTCCTCTGTTCCTATAACCCTTCAAATGAATCTCATTTGCTTTTGTTACTGCAGGGCTTTTTATGTCAATTACATTACAAAATCTCAAAGGATAAACTGAAGAAGGAGCCAGTGGAAGGTGAGACAACCTCTAAGGCCATACTGTATTAGAGCAGGCCTGAAGTGATGATCACTGAAACTGAATTTAATGGGAACGGAGAAAAACGGTTAAAATTATACCTCACTTCACATTTTGCCGCTTGTGGTGCCCAGAGCCAAAATTAACAAGAGCCACATTATACTTGCTTAAGCAATTATTTTCAGGAATAAGCAGCTATGCTTTCTGCTGCATTTTCAATCCAGAGATGTCTAGAACAGTCTTCAAGTGAAGGGCCACAATGGAGCTGGGCCATTCCTCTCCAGTGAAGTTAGACCTGAGCTCTATCAGGCTGCCAAAGTATCAAGACAGCATATCTTCAAGTAAGTTATGAAACAGCTTGGCCAGATGGACAGGAAAAAGAAATGTAAGAGCACACTATGGGAAAAAAAAGACCAGTTCACAGAATATGACAGGGGAAGACGAGACCAACAGACAGGTATAGACAGGAATGGCTAGATACACAGACCACTGACAGTAACTGGAACTGATCTCCCAGGTACCACATATTGATGGGATAGTCTGTGGTTTCCATGATAATCTCACATAGGTCTCTAAGAGCTGAAGTAAAGATATTGGAGAATGAGTTCCTACTGCCCTTGGTCACAGTTGTAGCCTCCTCTCAAAATCAGTCTCGCCTGGAAAGGGACCTTTTCCTGAGTCAGATAGAATGTGAATCCATTAAACTGCTGAAGTAATCACTCTCTAATTATTCTCCCAGAAGAGGAAACTTAAAATGTAAAACAAGTATCTGTGAACTCACAACTCTAGTTTTTTTAAAAATCTATTTTTTTTAATTAGAAAAATGAACATTCCACAGGCTACTCCCCTTTTGTTTGTCCCATAATCCCAGGGACAAAGTAGAACAATCCCTCTAGAAACCCTTATTCTATTAAACAAATAGGCAGACAAGATAATACATGTATGCAGGCAAACATGAATACATATAAAGGCAATAAAGATAGTGGCTACGTATATGTTCTAGGGGTTTGAGTCTATCTCCATCATTTATTATAAATACACACATAATACATTTATGATGTATTATACATCATATAAGCATATATGATGATAAACAAGTTCTTCAACCTCCATGTGTAAAATGGAGATATCAAATGAGGTAAATGAAATAATGAGGTAGTTGTGAGGTTTAGTTAGTACTTGTAAAGTGCTTAGAACAAAATAGTCAAATACTAAGTGTCCATTACCAACTATTATTCTATTATTAATCAAACCCACATAGAAATGCATTAAATTTCATTTTAAATTTGCAGCAGGGCAGGTAATGTTTATTCTGCTTGTTACAATGTTCTGTTTCCTAAATATAATCAGATAAATATTTTCATAATCTGGAAAAAAATCTTATTTAAAAATTTCACTATGTTTCTAAGATTAAAGACATACTGTGAGATTTCTGTACTTTTCCAGCATCTTAACTCAGTGAAGCGATTCTCAGAATTTGGATAAACCAGGAAAATATTGAGAAATCTACTTAAAATGAACTACACTAGGTATATTCAGAAAAAAATAGTAATTCCAATTCTTTTTTTTTTAAGATTTTATTTATTTGATAGGAAGAGGGAATACAAGCACGGGAAGCAGCAGAGGCAGGAGGAGAAGCAGGCTATCTGCAGAGCAGGAAGCCCAATACGGGCTCGATCTCAGGACTCTGGGATCATGACCTGAGCTGAAGGCAGACATTTATCTGACTGAGCTACCCAGACACCCCAGTAATTCCAACTTCTGTTAAAAAGTATTTAATATCAAGCAGAAGCTTCACAGTTAAATGTATATAGTAAGATGATGTTTATACCAACCAGTCATTATATAAATTTTAAAAGATTTTTTACTTATCTGTTTTAGAAATACAAATTTACATGAAGCTGTTACCTAAGAGTAGAGACTGCTGTAGTTAATCATACCAGATAATTCCAAGCTTGGTCTATGTTGACATGATATATTCTACTACAACATTTAAGGACTTCACTGAAAGGTTGGAGCACTGGTAGTAAAGCAAGTAAGTATGTCATCTCAAATTGTGCATAACACAAACATGCTATCATAGTAATTATTCAGTAATAACTCAGTTGTAAGAATAGACTTCTTGTAAACCTAAGAAAATGAAATAGCTCCAAAAGCATGATTTATTTGGCATTTATAAAATTCACACTAAGGGCAGCCCAGGTGGCTCAGAGGTTTAGCACCGCCTTCAGCCCAGGGTGTGATACTGGAGATTTGGGATCAAGTCCCTCGTCCGGCTCCCTGCATGGAGCCTGCTTCTCCCTCTGCCTCTCTCTCTCATTCTCTCTCTGTCTCTCATGAATAAATAAATAAAATTAAAATAAAATTCACACTAAACAGGCAGCAACAATGAAAGGGCTGAAAATGAAGAAACCTAAAGTCATAACCTGATGTACTCCAATCGCTTCCATTCCAACTGGCTAGTATGAGTGACAAAAGGCTAGATGCTACACACAAATGCTGAAGAGTGGTGGCAAGGAAGGTAATAAAGTGGCTTCTCCTGTTGGTAATCAGCTAAAAGAGAACAGAGTAGCAAAGAGAAAGATAAGAGGCAGTGACAGTCAGTGATGATAACCACAGGAAAGAAGTCAGAGGACAATACGGTCAAAGCCTTGCTGCAGAAGCGCAGAGTATTTGAGCCTAAAAAGTCATATGCTCACAACCTACAAGAGCAAAGGGCACACAGTCCCATTGCACAAATTGCTAATTTTCTTTAGAAAATATGCTAAGCGCATTCTAAAATACATTTGGAAGTGAAAATGTGTGACTGACTAAGGAAAATTTTTCAAAGATTAATGAAAAGGATAAACTGCTATATAAAGTACCAAAACATATGATAAAGTCACAATTATTAGAAAAGTGCATTTGGGCACATGAATAGACAAATATCAATGGAATAAAAGAGTCCAAATTAGGAATATGATAAAGACAGAAATTCAGATTGGTGGTGAAAAGACCCTTGTAGAACTATCTATTCAGTTGGGGGGAAAAAAATCAGACCTATCTTATGCTATGCACAAAAGTTAAATTCAGGTGTTTTCAGACTTTAATATAAAAAGCACAATTACTGAAATACTAGAAAAAAGACACTGCATTTTGATAATCATGGAGTGAGGGCCTCTGAAAACTAACATGAACCCAGAAATCACAGAAAAAGTAGCAACATATCTGACCACATACAAATTACACATCCTACATAGCAAAATAAGTAGAAAATGGGCAAAGGATGATATGAAATAGCACTATGTAGAAGAAATATAATAAATATTACTAAAAATTATCAAGCTCAGCAAAAATCAAAGAATGTAAGTTAAAATACATTTTGTGTATTAATTTGGGAAAATTCAAATAAATTAATGACTTGAATAAACGACATGAATGAAAGGAAAAACAGGAGTAAAATGGACATCCCCACATATTCATGAGGAGGGTACTGGAAGAATAATTTTTAAAGGAATGATTTTTACTATCACCATTTTAAAACATATATCCTCCTTTCACCTAATTTCATTTCTAACAATCTATTCCACAAATATTCTAAAAAAATGTACAAATATGTGTAATATTTGCTGCAGCAATATTTATAAAATTAAAAACAACCTAAATACCCATTCCTGGGACACCTGGGTGGCTCAGCAGTTGAGCATCTGCCTTTGGCCCAGGACGTGATCCTGGAGGCCAAGGATCAAGTCCCACTTTGGGCTCTCTGCATGGAGCCTGCTTCTCCCTCTGCCTCTGCCTCTCTCTCTCTCTGACTCTCATGAATAAATAAATAAAATCTTTAAAAAATAAAAATACTCATTACTAAGAAAATGATCAAATAAAATTATGGTAAATTTATACTATGAAATGCCATTGGAAGCAGAACCTTAATGTACAGACATGAGATTTCCATAACAGGGTACTGAATTAGAAGAGCAAGGTGCATAATGATATAAAGTTAAAAATAACAAAATGAGATATATACAGATATATACAGCACATACACACAAAATTCTGCACATAGAATTTACATATATACAAAAAAAGCTCTAGAAATGTATACATACAAGGAACTAGTGGTTAGATATAGTAACAGGAAGGGGGAGATGGAAGGAAAGGACTCTCACTACTTTAGTGTCTTGATTTTTTTTTTTTTTTTTTGTAAGTAGACTCCACACCCATTGGGAGCGTGGAGCCCAATGCAGAGCCTGAACCCATGATGCCGAAATCAAGACTGTCAAGATCTTGAGCCAAGATCAAGACAGAAAATGAGATCAAGAGACACTCAACTGACTCCAGGCTTCCCAGCCAGTTTTAATTTTTTTGAAAAGGTATGCATTACTAGTAATAAAAAAAGAAAAGCAAAATGTTAAAAAGTTGTGTTAATAACTTTTAAAAGCACTACAATAACCCATATACAACATAAAAAAACTACACACAACAAACTGAGGAGGATTCATCTATGACTTAGGCTAAAAAAAATTCAAAATGTTGGCAAATTCTCAATCTCTGAAGTCTTTAAGCAGTGTCACATCATGCACAAAGTCAAATAAAAGCACAAAGATTTCAGTTTTATGGTTTCCCATGAAAACAAGAGAACATCCCTATGACTTCTCATACTTCTCATTAAAAAGCACAGACTTTGCCAAACCGTATGCATTTCCCAGGTAAGAATCTTGGCATTTCAAAGTAACCATATTTAAAGATTACGTATTATAAGGCAAACAATTCATGAGACTGACAGAGGATTATGTTACTTTGTCAGAGCCCTCATTTCAGATCATGATCTCTTCAAAGGTTTTGCAACATCAGTACCAGGCTCCTTCAGTCACTCTTGCCTATTTTCACTCTAGCAGCAATCCCTAGTGTGAAGCAGATGAAAACCAGCAATCTCTTTTATGTATGTTAATATCATAAGAGCTCAAAAAGTATAATCAACTTTGATGATTACAAATATCCTATAATCGGGATCCCTGGGTGGCTCAGTGGTTTGGCGCCTGCCTTTGGCCCAGGGTGTGATCCTGGAGTCCCGGGATCGAGTCCCAAGTCGGGCTCCCTGCGTGGAGCCTGCTTCTCCCTCTGCCTGTGTCTCTGACTCTCCCTCTGTGTCTCTCATGGATAAATAAATAAAATATTTAAAAAACAAAACAAATATCCTATAACCTTTAAAAATTATATTTGCTAATTACCTAGAACAAGCTAGGCTATCTCTAATAAAATATTAATTCATAATCAATAGTGTATTTTTAGCACTCTAACACAGTAGAACATTAGTTTTATGTAATTTTACAGTTTTCCTATCAGGAAATGTTTTGTCCCTGATTCAACATATGAATCAATGTACTTACTCAGAAAATGATAATGTGGATGATGGTACCATATCAGCAATAAACACAAAAGAACTGCCTCTTACCAAGCACTTATGATGTGCCAGGCATTGGGCCAGAAGCTTTTTGCATAAAGCTCATTCACTCCACAATGATCCTATAAGATAGGCATTATTATTATTATTATTACATCTTTTTATAGAATAGTTAACTGGCACTCCAAGAAATAAATTGAAACCTAGACTGTCTTGATTCCAGAAAGCTATGCTCTTAATCACCAAGTTACCCATAATCAGGAATATTATTCAAAAATAATTATTTGAAAATGAATATTCATTATGCAGACACCATATACACTTTCAATCGCCACTTTAAAGATTTAATTGTGAATTTCACTTGTGCCTAGATTTCATTTTTGAAGAAAACATTAGAGAATGCTTACAAAGTCACCAATTGCTTCATTTAACAAATACTGAGTGTCAGGCACTGTGCAAGATGTTCCTTATAATGAGCTCTTGGAGGAAGAAGACAATCTAATGTAGGAGAAAAACAGAGTTGGAAACTTCATACTGTTCTGTACAAAAAACTAGAAGATCTTTAGGTAAAAGGAAGTCAGGGAAGGATTCTCTGATGACCCAATTGTGATCTAATATTATACATAAAGATACATGCTTTTTGACCAAGATTTTGTGCCTTTGAAGTACAAACACATACAAATGCAAAAGATCTTTATTTCCTAACTCTTAATAATCTGAAGCAAAAATAAAAGGAATCATTCCACTGTGATAGCAATTAGATTCTATCAGCTGGGGGCACCTGGATGGCTCAATGGTTGAGTGTATACCTTTGGCTCAGGTTGTGACTCCACGATCCTGGGATGGAATCCCACATGGTTCCCTGCAGGAAGTCTGTTTCTCCCTCTGCCTATGTCTCTGCCTCTCTCTCAGTGTCTTTGATGAATAAATAGGTAAAATCTTTATCAAAAAAAGAATCCATTCTTACTTTTTGAAGGAAGTAGACCTTTATTCCTAAAATATGAGAGACCCGAAAACTCTTCAAGTAGAGCCTACTACACTAATGCGAAGTCTTGGTCAGACATAGTATAAACCTGCCAAGAAACAAACTGGTGAAGTCTTATAGATTCCCCATACTTAATATTTGTATAAAGAAAAAAATAAGAACTTGATTACACCCAATGAAGCTTCAATGAGGTATATTATAAAAATATTACTAAATTATTCAAAACCACATGTGCCAACTCAGTTATTCAACTTAACTAAACTACATCACATACCAGGAAATATTTGGATTTCATATCACCCTTAATACATTCACCAAATAAAAACCTTCAAATTTCAAATCAAAGAAATAATTCTTTTTCAACTTGCTAGGTAGGGTTCATTATACTACACATCTATACCAAGAAAAATGTATAGTATAATCAATAATGTCTCTCTACCAAGACGTTAGCACCCTGCCCAAAAAAGGAAGCTATATAACACCTACCACCTCTTTCAAAAGTGCTTTAAGACAATATTTAAAATTCTGAGCACAAATCTAAGAGAATTCAGTAAGATAGGCTATAAAATGAATGTACAGAAATCAATAGCCAGTATGTCTATATGTGAACAGCAACAAAAGATTTAAAGGACTAAAAGGCCTCATTTCCAAAAGCACCAAAACAATAAAATATTTGTGCATTTTCACTTAATCAGAAATGTGCAAGCTTATGAAGAAAACTTTAAACACCTTTAAAAATGAAAGGAGAGGCACTTAGGTGGCTCAGTCTGTTAAGTGTCTGCCTTCAGCTCAGGTCATGATCCCAGGGTTCTGGGATCAAGCCCCACTATGGGGGCTCCCTCCTCAGCAGGAAGCCTGCTTCTCCCTCCCTCCCTCTGCCCCTCCCCCATTTGTGCTCTCTTTCAAATAAAATCTTTTAAAAAAAAATAAAGCAAAAAGAATCATTCTTTTAAAAAAAATGAAAGAATTCAATGAAGAAAAAGCTATAATCATATTCTTGGGAAAGATGGGGTAAACATCACAAATATGTCAACTCTTAAGGTAATTTACACTTTACACAAATCCTATAAAAATGCCAACTTGTTTTTCCTCCAGAGACTAGACAGGCTGATTCTAAAGATCTCATTGAAAAATAAATAAGCAAAAAAAAAAAAAAAAAAAAAAAAAAAAAAGAAAGAAAGAAAAAGAAAAGAAAAACAAGCAATAACCACACCATGAAAACCCTGAAAAAAGAACAATGAGAAAATAGCTCTAACAGATATTAAAGTTTCTTATAAAGCCTCAAAAGTTAAAACGGAGTATAAGTGGCAAATAAAGAAACCAATGAGACAAAATAGAAAGTTCAGAAATAGACCTATACAGGAATCCCGGTATAGGGATCTGTGTGTGTGTTTCTCATGAATAAATAAATCTTTAAAAAGAAATAGACCTATACAAAGAATTTCTAGAAAGAGAAGACAATCTAATAAAAAAGTGGACAAAGTATATGAGAAAAAAACACAAATGGCCCTTAAATACACAGGTAAGATGCTTAACTCACGAGAATAGAAACACAAACCAAAAAGTACACGGATATACCATTTCTTATCCAATGGGCAAAATCTGAGGAAAGTGCAACCACTCTCTAGTCAAGCTGCAGGGAAATGTATGCTCCACAGACCCTCATACACTGCTGGTGGGAAAATGTACAACCTTTATATAAAGGGAATATAAAAATATCTTTCAAACTTACAGATGCATTTATACTCTTTCACCTAGCCAACATTTCTAGGAACCTAAGAAACAGGATACCACAAATATAAAAAATAACAGATTATGGACTATGCAATTATAATAGTAAAAGATTAGACACTTTCAAGTAACTGGCAACAGTGTTGAATAACTATGGTTGAATAAACTATGGTACATACACACAACTGAATACTACCCAGTTTAAAAAAAAAAAAAAATGGGAAGGGCAGCCCTGGTGGCCCAGGATCGAGTCCTGAGTCAGGCTGCCTGCATGGAGCCTGCTTCTCCCTCTGCCTGTGCCTGTGCCTCTCTCTCTCTCTCTCTCTCTCTCTCTCTCTCTCTGTCTCTGTCTCTCATGAATAAATAAATAAAATTTAAAAAAAGGAAGATCTTTATTTATTGATATGGAGAGAGCTTCAAAATATAAAACTGTAAAAGAAAACAAGGTGAAGAACAATAGTATGTTATCTTTTGACTAAAAGGAGGAGGAAATAAAATATATTATTTGAACTAGCTACTGGCACAAATAAAGTCTGGAAGAATAAACAGAAATTAGTAAAAATAATGACATGCAATGGGCTAGGTGAGGATAGGCAGGAGGACCAAGACTCCTCAGAGTATACTTTTGAAAAATCCATTTTTATTTTTGAGCCATGTAAATAAATATATTTCCTAGTCAAAAAAGTCTAGTTAAAAACATGAGATGCCTGGGTAGCTCAGCAGTTGAGCATGTTTGCCTTCAGCTCAGGGGATGATGCTGGGGTTCTGGGATCGAGGCCCACATCAGGCTCCTTGCATGGAGCATGGATGCATAGGCATCTCCCTCTGCCTATGTCTCTGCCTCTCTCTCTCTCTCTCTCTGTGTCTCTCATGAATAAATAAATAAAAATCTTAAAAAAAATAAAAAGTTAAATTTGAAATAGATGTAAAGAAGGTGACTTGGTTGATATTTGGTCAAAAAAAAAATCACTGGACCATGGTGTAAGTCTTCCTGAGTAGTGTAACTAAAATTATAAAAATACTAATCATTGTGTGAAATACCAATATCACAAATATAATCACATTTGTATGTTCATATCAAATTTTAAACCAACCTATTAAAACTAGAGAATGCACTTTGAAAACTCATGTGGTACTGTATAGCAAAAAAGCATACTGTTCACCTTGATCAAGTTTATAGCTGTACTGTATATGTTAATAGAAGTCAGCAAGAGTGAGTAAACACTTGTGAAAGGTAGCAAATACTTCTGACAATGTAAAGGTTTTAAATAACAGCCAGCTCAGTGTAGGTCAGGCTTATGCTAAAACTGGTAAAAAGCAGCCTTAGATACAGTCAAGGAATGAAAACAGAAAAGGAAAGGCCACTTCCAGTATCTGCCACATTCTCTTCTAATACAACAAAAAAGGATATGGGAACCATCTTGCTTCCATCTTTGGGTGGCTGAAAGTTTTGCTTAGGACCAGAAGGAGGAAATAAAAGTTTACATTTACCACCTCACTGACATAAGTGAAGGTGGCTCATTTAAAAACTGTTTTAGGAACTTCATTAGTTAAATGAAAGCTAAGACAAAAGGGCCATTTTCTAGTAAAGGCTGCCCTAGCTGACTAGGAGCAGGGTCAGATAAGCCTGGCAGTGACTCCTGGGAGAATCAGAATCTAAGCTGTAGCCACATCACTCAGAGAAATCTGAGTACTTACATACAAACTGTGCCAAAAAGTTAAGGGCTCCTGTTACAAGCATACGTTTTAGTGTTTATTACAAGAGGCTGCTCTCTAAGTAGGCTCTTTGTTCTCGTATCTAAGATCTAGCTGGGTAAATAATATTTATATGGGGGTGGGTTTAATCTGATTTTTAAAAAGGTATTTTAGGTTTCTGAGAACATTTACAGACATGCTCATAAAAAGAAAAACAAACAGGTGAATTTAAAAACAAGAACTCAATCCCAGGGACTCCTAGGTGGCTCAGTGGGTTAAGCATCTGCCTTTGATTCAGGTCATGATCCCCAGGGCCTGGGATCAAGCCCCACACATTGGGCTCCCTGCTTGGCAAAGAGTCTGCTTCTCCCTTTCCCTCTGTTGCTTCTGCTTGTGCTCTCTCACATATGCTCTCTCAAATAAATAAAATCTTAAAAAAAAAAAAAAAAAGAACCCAATCCTGTGGCAAAATAAGCAGACCCTTTACTCAGATTTCTAAGCTCGAGACCTATATAACCAACTAGACAATCCCACTTGCCCTACAATATACCTCAAGTTCAATACCCCCTGCCCTCAAACCCTGCTATTCCTCAGATATATTGCCACCACTCAACACCATACAAGCCTAAATCCTGTAACCTAACACTTTAACTATTCCCTGCCATTCCCCACCTCTCCACTTACAGAATTATAAATGTCCTTTTATTTCTGTTTCCATTCCTCATGCCCTAGAGTTTGAGTTACTATCATCTCTTCTCTACAACACTAAAAATGGTCTCCATCCTAGACCCTGCCTTGACTTTACAATTCCTGCATCTAAGCTTTCCCTTTTTATCAGCATAAATTGCTCACAATATTCCCCTACGAGTTTTTAAATATCTGCTATATTGGTAGGTATGCCCTCTTCTTAATAAATAATAAAAACTATTTGTGCCTTTTTTATGTCTTACGTGACCTTGTTAAAAACTTATCGTTCTTACATATCTTTTCAAATATATAGCATTAGGTTTTATCAATCAGCTTTTTAAAAAATTTTTTCTTCCTATTTAATCCCTGCCCCTCCTTTTTATTTACATTTCTTCCAGTGCCTATGAGTTTACTCTGCCCTTTTTCTGATTTTGGGGGGTATTTAATCTTTTTATATTTTTGTTCTTTCTTGTTTTTTAAGAAATACAACTGTATAAATCAGACTATAATAATACAGTCCTGGGTAATTTTCAAGGTTTGTAAACTATACATCACAAAGCGGGAAAAACTACTTAAAAGTATATTTCAGGATGAAATCCTAAGAGATAACCTCAGTAACTTTGATATTGGTAAATTATTTCTTAAATACAACAAAAGTAGCATGAATAAGAGTCATGAGTGAATAAACTGTGTTATAACCCTACAATGGAACAATACTCAACAATAAAAAGTAATAAACTACTGATATATGCAACAAGGACAAATCTCACCATAATTAAGTAAAAGAAGCCAAACAAAGAGTACATACAGTACGATTCCATGCATATAAAATTCTATAAAATGCAAACTAAGCTAAACGGCCAAAGAGCAAATGAATGGTTCCCTGGAAACTAGTTAGTGACTAAAAAGATTATTTGGGGGCATAAAGAAACTTCTGAGGATTATGCATATATTATTGACTGTGAGGTGATGGCTTCACAAGTATATACAGATGTAAAAATTTAAATCATACAATTTAAACATGTGCAGTTTACTGTATGTCAATTACACTTACATAAAGCCCTTTTTAAAAAGAACAGGAGAACTTGGGGGATCTCTGGGTGGCTCAGTGGTCTGGTGCCTGCCTTTGACCAGGTGTGATCCTGGAGTCCCAGGATCGAGCCCCAAGTCGGGCTCCCTGCATGGAGCCTGGTTCTCCCTCTGCCTGTGTCTCTGCCTCTCTCTTGTCTCTCATGAATAAATAAATAAAATCTTAAAAAAAAAAAAAAAAAAAGAAAAGAAAAGGAAAGGAAACCTTCAAGGTCACTTTCTCCCCACACGTTGTAACTTTTCTTGGCATTCTCAGACAGAATCTATATTCATACCACATCACAGAACTTAAAATATACTTCAAATATACTTCTAAAATAAAATCACAGTTATGCTACTTGTATGTCTGTCTTCCCTGTTAAGAGTATGAGCTCCCAGAATGTCTTATTCATATTTTTATACCCAAGACATAGTAGAACAGTGCTTATGCATAGTAAGTGCTCCATACATACACAATTAATTGAATATATATTTTATTTTTTTAAAACCAGCAACTAGGTGATAGGCACTAAGGAGGGCACTTGATGGGATGAGCACTGGGTGTTATATATATTGGCAAAATGAATTTAAATTAAATATTAAACATAAAAATAAAATTTTAAGAACCAAATGAAGAGCCCTGAGTAAATGAAATTTGGCTTGAAAATAGATACTGGCTGGAAATACGAAAGGGAGTCAAAAATGAGTAATACTGTTAAGCCTCAATAAAGATCCACTTGAAATTGGATTTAATGCTTCAGTATATAAACACTTAGCCAGTTCATGAATTTATCCAGAAAAATTCAGTGTGAAGAACAGAAATAAGAGAAAGTAGGGACACCTGGGTGCTCAGTGGCTGAACATCTTTCTTCAGCTCAGGTCATGATCCTGGCATCCTGGATCAAGTCCTGACATCAGGCTCCCTGCAGGGAGCTTCTCCCTCTGCCTAGGTCTCTGCCTCTCTGTGTCTCTCAGAATGAATAAATAAAATCTTAAAAAAAAGAAGAAAGAAAGAGTAGATACTGAGAGAAACTCAAAGGTAAAAACTAAAGAGGACAAAGCAATTCAACACTATGGACAAAGACAGACTAAGAATAATTATCCAGATTCTATACACAATTGGTGGTTGAGTCTATATAAATGCCTATTTACCAAACACTATAATAAATGTATAGACAAACTTCTAATCCACAGGCACGAAGATAAAGACAGTATGGTTAAGAGAAGGAATAGCTTTCAGAGGGTCGATAGTGCATAAGCAAATAGTTTCCAAGTGCCAGCTCCAACAAAGGACTGAAAATAGCAGAAAGACATTTCTACTGCTAAAGGTACTTTGAAAATCTCTCTGTGCACCGGAGACACAAAATGCTATAATGGTTTATGTCTAACATTCTTTAGGTTTTTCTGATTATATCAGAAAGATAACTTTGGCCAGTCTCTGGTTTCAATTACACCTAGGTCTGGGTGGGAGGACAGTAATTTAGCATAGTGGAAGAGGGCCTACTAATCTGTCTTTCAACAAGGCTGATTTCTAGTTCAGGAACAGACCAACTACATTATTTAAGTAAAAGAGGCAGAAGAATCACAGATGGATTGGCATGATACACCACAAACAGCCAGAATCAAGAATTCTGAGTTCCCTCTATTCATGCAACAACCTGCACCCAGTTTTAATAATTTGAATAATATAATCACAACAAGGCAACTGATATTATTGAAAAAAGTCTTAGAATTTTTTTAAAGCTTTGGATCTACATAAATTTTGGTTCTGTGCCCATACATTAAAATAACAAATTTTACTAAACCACTTTAGTCATTAAACAGCCAACAATATTATTTTATGATTTTAGAACACACACACAAGTATATGAAAAAAACAATTTGTCTTCAAGAGACAAATATTAATTTACTTAGAATGAAAATGATGTGTGTGTATGTGTGTGTGTATATATGTGTGTGTGTGTGTGTGTGTGTGTGTATGTATATATATATATATATATATATATATATATATATAAAATCTTATTCTTTTTTTTTCTTAAGTAGGCTCCACATCCAGCTAGGAGCCCAAAGCAGGTCTTGAAATCACAACCCTGAGATCAAGACCTGAGCTGGGGGTGCCTGCGTGGCTCAGCTGGTTAAGTGACTGCCTTTGGTTCAGGTCATGATCACAGGTTTCCTGGATCAAGCCCTACACTGAGAGTCTGCTTTTCCCTTTCCCTCTGCTTCTCCCCCAACTCATGCTCTCTCTCAAATAAATAAATAAAATCTTTAAAACAAAACAAAAACAAAAACCTGAGCTTAGATCAAGAGTCAGATGCTTGGGGGATCCCTGGGTGGCTCAGCGGTTTGGCGCCTGCCTTTGGCCCAGGGCACGATCCTGGAGTCCCGGGATCGAGTCCCGCGTCGGGCTCCCGGCATGGAGCCTGCTTCTCCCTCCTCTTGGGTCTCTGCCTCTCTATATAATTAATTAATTAATCAATCTATCTATCTTAAAAAAAAAAGAGAGAGAGAGTCAGATGCTTAAGGGACTGAGCCACCCAGGCACCCCCAACCAAACCAAAGACCTTGTGGAAGGTATTCTTTAAATAGCAGGATCCCAGGGTACTCAGCAGGAAGTCTGTTTTTTCCCCTTCCCTCTACCCCTCCTCCCTGCTCATGTTCCCCTCCACCAAATGAATAAACTCTTTAAAAAAAAATAAAAGCAAAAAAAAAAAAAAAAAGCCTTTGAAGATCATAACTAGTACTTTTTAAAAATAAGAAATGTAAAAGGGGAAAGGGGGAAAGGAGAGAAAATGAGTGAAAATATCAGTGAGGGTGAAAAAACATGAGAGACACCTAACTCTGGGAGACAAACAAGGGGTAGTGGAAAGGGAGGTAGGCGGGCGGTTGGGGTGAGTGGGTGATGGGCACTGAGGGGGGCACTTGGCAGGATGAGCACTGAGTGTTATGCTATATGTTGGCAAATTGAACTCCAATAAAAAAAAATAATAGTAACAACTACAGAGCTACAAACAAAAATAAGAAATGTAAAAACATTTTTCTAACTTTTAAAAAACTTCTCAAAAATAAAACTTTCTTACTGTACCAATTAAATATAGGAAAAATATAGGAAATAGCCATTTGAAATACATAAAGGCTGGGGTGCCTGGTGACTGAGTCATTTGGGCATACAACTCTTGATTTTCACTCAGGATCAGGTCCTGATCCAAGGTCCTGAGATCAAATCCCCCTTGCCAGGCTCTGTGCTCAGTGGGGAGTCTATTTCTCTTTCCCTCCCTCTCTACCTCCCCACTTGCTCCCTCTCTAAAGTAAATAAATAAATCTTTAAAAAAAATCATAAAGGCTATGTGATATAATGACATTAAAGGAAGTACATATATATCATAGTTAAAGAAATAAATCTTTAAAAAATCATAAAGGCTATGTGATATAATGACATTAAAGGAAGTACATATATATCATACTTAAATAAATCTTTAAAAAATCATAAAGGCTATGTGACATTAAAGGAAGTACATATATATCACAGTTATTGATGTTAATGTTCTAGTACTGTTTTTCTATATTACTTTTTCATTCAAATGAAATATATCTACACCATATAATGTAGACAGTCATTAAGCAAACCTTTTAGAAATAATTAAATGTATTTAAAAGAACTGAAAATTTTGATGTCATTATACTGTTTTACTTAAAGTTAAGACAAATGGACAAAACCCAATGTCCTCTTAAATACAGGACAATGATTAAACAGTAATAATTATGCCTTAAACTGAGAGAATTTCCTAAGTACTAGAAAATGGATATCCATATCCAGGAAACAAGTCTTTGTGACCTCTATTTTTAGTTAAAGCTATTATTTGAGATCTAATTTAAAAGCTGAGTACAGAGAGATAGCCAGTAAATTTGACTCCCTTACTGCTGGCATAAATGTAGAGCTTTGCCTGCATTTTTCCTACTTAAAAACGATACCACATAGTTGCAGTGCATAATCCAGACTGAATATACAAAATTACATTCCCTCTCTTAACAGTGACTCCATTTCACTATGTAAAAGAGAATGGTGCCAGATTTCAATGTCTTTTTTGATTATTAAAATATTTCCTAAAAGCAAATTACATGCCAGGTGTGGTATTAGGTGTCCAAAAACAAAGCTATTATTAATTTAACACTTTGTCTTTGTTAGATGGTAAAACTACAATGTTAGAATTCTGAAAGTCCATTTCCCTGGGAGACCAGGTGAGACTGGTGAGGAAGTGGATGGAACTAGGGAACTCTGATCTAGCAAGGGCTTCATCATTCAACCAGTTTAGGGTATACCATGTATCTCTGTTCTACACATGGGCACAAAAGTCTTCCAGAGCTGGAAAAATAATTCTAAGGGTAAGAAGAACTGGGATTATTAGCACTGAAAAAATAAGAGGTCTGCAGAAAGGGAAATTGAATGCTTTCAGATTCTAAAGATATCTGCTATCACATTTACATGGTAGCTAAAAGAAATAGATTTAGATGCTTGACAAGTAATGCCTTATGGCACTCTAGAGTTTTCAAAGTATTTTCATACTATTTCATTTTAATCTTAATTTTCCTGAAATTATAATTTTACATGGAAAAGAACTGAGTGAGGGTAAACCAGGCTTTTAGCAGTAGGCTAGCCTGGCATTTCCCAAAGTGCATTCTGTCAAACTGGGATATTAAAGTCATTAGGTAAAAGAATAAATTAATAAATAAATCTGTTTAGGTTCATGATCAACTAATTTAGGAAAATAATTGATCAAAGTTAAAAAGTACATCTACTACAGGACTTCTCAGTCTTCACTATATAATGCGAATCTGCAAGTGGAGAAAGGGAGTATCATTTCCCAAACTCATCACAGAATCCTTTAATCTTTTAATTAAGTATCATTTTGAGCATCTAATGTTCCAGAAAACAAACTCTGGGAAATTGCACTACTGTACCAAACAAAATAAGAATCAAGTCAGAGAACATACTTCCAGAAGCAAAAATCTACCGACAGCCAGAAGGTCACAGACCTGGAAAAAAGACCACAAAATACCTTTTGAGAAGACCAAAATGTCTACCATAAACAAAGCTGCAAAGTCAATGCCACCTTCCCTTGGATATATACAGTGAACAACTAAATACAGTCATTAATGATTTCCTTCAAAATATTTACTGAGTGACTACATTGCTCCAGGCACTATGGTAGAAGCTAGAGATATAACTGTGAATAGTATGGGAGAAGGTCCATGATCCTACAAAGCTTATATTCCAATTGGGGGACACAAAAAACAAGAGAATATCAGATTAATAAAATAGATTAGATCAGATTTCCCCTATGCAAGAAGGAAAACAAAAATGTGAATTATGTGGTAAAGAAAATAGTTTGAGATGGGCTGATTAAAAAAAACATAAAATAAATGAATGAATACAGGCTCAAACTTAGGTAACAATAAAGAATAGGAACAAATAGGAGTACTGGCTGGTTCAGTCTGTAAAGCATGCAACTCTTGCTCTCAGAGTTGTGAGTTCAAGTCCCACATTGGGCGCAGAGCTTACCTGAAGGAAAAAAACAGGAACAAGTACTATTATATGGTAACAGTCAACACTTATGAAGTACTTAGTATGTGCAGAGTACTATACTAAGATTTAAATGTTTTATTATTTAAACCTCACAATAACCTTTGAGCTAAGTACTACTAATCATTCCCCCATTACAAATGAAACTGAGGTATAGAAGTTAAAAGGGGTGCTCAAGGTCACAAAGCTAAAAACCAGTAGAGCTTAAATTCAAATGCAGCAATCTACGTCAGGATGATAAATTCCGATTTGGCCATCTTACCAAGCACTACCTACTTGGCAAATACCAAATTATTGCCCCTGCAATAATTGTAAAGATTTTTTTCGACCTCCTCATTATCTATTATGTATAAAACTAATTTCGTCTACCTCTCTGAGTCAACAGCAAAAGACCGAAAAAATGATTATATGCATTTTTTCCCCTTAGGAAAAGTAGAAATTGCATCCTGACATACAATTTTACCTAAGCTATCAAGAAATTTATCGAAGAGCACACTGTGGCAATAAAAGAACCAGGCTAAATTCCTTGGACAAGAAGAAGAAAACTATAGCCCCAAGTGGTTAAGTAACTAAAGCACAGTCATTTACCTAAATAACAAGGGAGCCAGGAGCAAAACCAAACTTACTGTGTCTCCATTATTATCCTCATGCATTGACTATGGGGACCAAATCAGTGCAGAGGATGGACTGAACTGGGTACATCAGTAGTGAGACTGTATTATACTGGTATTGGTGAGAATAGCAACACAAAACATACCTGATACCAAATCTTATGTAAGTGGTAATTCATTAAATAATGGTAACTCATTTATCCAAAATTAAGACCCAAATTCCTAGAGAATCATGACTATTGTCGCCAACAATTTCTGGAAAAACTAAGGAGTTCAAAGGCTCGGCACAATCCGATAAGCGAAGTGCAACGGCTTCTAATTTGGGTAAGGTTCACAACTAGATTTTTTCTGTCAAATGACAACCTGTACTTGTAAAGTCCAAACTCCTCCAGGAAGCAAGGTGTTTTTTTATAGTTATGGTTTTTAAACAGTTCCAAATGTATGGCCATCATTTAAGAATCATGTGGTCCAACTGAAGATGTATCAAAATTAATGATTAAAGTTACATTTTCTATACTAACAGCTTTGACTCTGCTTAAGCAACAGAAGAAATTTAACATACTCCACACTAAAGAAATGGGACTTATCAACACAAACAAAAAAGAGCTTTTCCCTTTGCACTTATTGGTATATAAGTAATAAATACAACCTAGTTCCAACTCAATTATGACTTAGTTGAAATAGGTTTATGAGACTAAATGCTCTTAAAACTGAGTGGGAGACAAAGATTCAGATGCAATGAAACGTCGGGACACCTGCACCCCGATGTTTCTAGCAGCCATGTCCACAATAGCCAAACTGTGGAGGGAGCCTCGGTGTCCATCGAAGGATGAAGGGATAAAGAAGATGTGGTTTATGTATACAACGGAATATTACTCAGCCATTAGAAACAACAAATACCCACCATTTGCTTCAACGTGGATGGAACTGGAGGGTATTATGCTGAGTGAAGTAAGTCAATCGGAGAAGGACAAACAGTGTATGTTCTTATTCATTTGGGGAATATGAATAATAGTGAAAGGGAATATAAGGGAAGGGAGAAGAAATGTGTGGGAAATATCAGAAAGGGAGACAGAACATAAAGACTTCTAACTCTGGGAAATGAACTAGGGGTGGTGGAGGGGGAGGAGGGCAGGGGGTGGGAGTGAATGGGTGACGGGCACTGAGGGGGACACTTGACGGGATGAGCACTGGGTGTTATTCTGTATGTTGGTAAATTGAACACCAATAAAAATTAATTTATAAAAAAAACTGAGTGGGAGAAAAAGAGGAGACAATAAAGAAGAGAAAATGGAATTACAATGAAACAAAGGCAACTGTGTGCATTATTTCAATGAGAACTAAACCATATTCTGATGGTTTCTAATGGTTTTAATGTCTCTCCAATCTTTACAGGTTAATAGTGTTAGACAAAACAGTCACCTTTGGCTTCCAATAATAGTTAATATAAAAACAATTATAAATCAACATTTGGAAGAGTAAATTCCATTTATCACTATCTTATCTCTGATTTTAAGACTCATTTAAATCAGTGGTTGTATAACTTATTGAACTGTTTATTTTAAATGGGTGAATTGTATGGTATGTGAATTATATCTCAATAAAACTGTTAAAATTTAAGTCAGATGCTGAGAAGGGGTCAGAAGTGTTTAATGCTCCAGAATAACTCAGCTTTTCTATATAAGCTGACCAATGAAACCAAATGCTAAACAGGCTCTGGTGAAACAGAATAGATTAGATGTATCTGGCATATTAATAAAGAAATCCCTTCAACTGATTTGGTTCTTGATCAGCAGCCAGCTAAACGCCTTTGCTAATTGCAATCCTGACCCACTCCTCTCCCCTCTATGCAAGAGACATATGTGAAGAGGGTGAAAACCACATGCTTCTACCAGAAGGAAAAAATAATCTTCTGGCAATTATGGTGGGGTAGTTTGGGGAAGAGAGAGCTGTTAATTCCAGAACATTTTCAAAAGCATCAACTACTTTTCTCGCAAGCACAATGCCCTTAAAAACCAGAAGAAAACAAACTTCCTGATCTCCTAAGTATAAGATCCATTTCTCCATGGTTGCCTTTTTAAGGAAATTTACTCTTTTCTAGCCACTGTCCCTTCTTGTGTTAGAGAGAGGACTTTGAGGATTTTTCGCCTATCAACTGAATCACTTCCAACCCTCCTTCTTTGGCAAAAAATACTTCTTTAAAAATTAGAAACCAACCTGAGCGGTGTATATCCATGTTCACACACCTACTTTTGGCAGTGTAGCCAAGTGCATGGACTCTACAACCAGACTGCCGGGGTTTAACTGCTACTGTGCCATTTACAAACTGGGGACTCTTGGACTACAGCTCTTTGTGCCCTATAGTTTCATTTGTAAAATAGGAACAATTACAGTTCCTACATTATACCATGGATTAATTTATTACCAATTTTAATCTCACCAACACTTTGCATGTGGTATTTAATAATAATAATTAATATTATTATTCAAAGAGTGAACTAGCAGCTTAAAAAGTATGAGAACAGTTTGGTTTTGAAAACTTACAGAGTTGTGACAATGCCCTAAAAGCTATACAGATATACTGAGACTGGACAAATATGTAAATGACTGGCAAATGGTGGGAGGAGGCTACAGTAGATTAGCAATGTGGGAAGGCTAGAATGAACCATGTGGTAGTGGATTAGATTTGGAGACAGCAGTATGAACTCATGTTCAACTGAAAAATAGATAAGTTAGATACAGAAATAATACATATGTGTATGTATACAAGGATTACATATATATATATATATTTATATTTAGTTAGGTTAGCAACACAGTTTTATTAATTTCCTAGCTCTATCCAATGAGAAGGCCTAGAAGTAATAACACACCAGTAATAAATAAATACACTGAGAACCTATATCTTGGTTTCTTACTCTATTTCCATTAAAAGGAACCAGCGATCCTTAGAGAAATGGCTGGTTATAAGGCTGGGGCAGTGAATATACATGATGAGCCTAGAACACCTATACTGCCAGAAAGTCAGGAAGTATTAAAAACAAAATGATGAAGACTATCAAAGGGACACAAGGGACAGCCTAAAAGAGCTCTCAATGGCTAAGGTGAAACAATGTGAACAACCTGACTACTGGATTATAACCCAAAGTATAAAATAAATATTTATAAATCTACTGGATATAAAATAACTAAAGGGCAAAAATACAAATCTCCATACAGAGGAATTCCAAGGACTTTAGTTACTGCCTCCCTCAAAAAGATGCTTAAGTGTAGGGGTGAGTTTGGTGATTTGCTTTCAGAGAGCAACATAGAAAAGAAACACACTACAAAATCAGCGCTCCTCAAAACTGCTAAGATCATCAAAAACAAAGAAAAAGGGTGAAACTGTGAGAGACTAGAAAATTCTGCTTAAAAAGATGATGACTAAATGTCACGTGCTATCCTGCAGGGTCCTGGGACAGAAACAGGACATTAGGGAAAAACTAGTGAAATCCAAATAAGCTGTGGAGTTTGCTTAATAGTGATATACCAATGTTGGTTCCTTAATTATGACACATGTACCATGGTCATGTAAGATGTTAACAAAAGAGGGAAAACTGAGTGAGAAGTACACAAAAACTCTCTAATATCTTTGTGATTTTTAAATTTTTTTTAAAATCTTAAGAATTAAACAATTTAAATATTCTTAAACAAATAATTTAAATATTTTTAATGTTATGAGTTTAAAAAGGTAACTTTAAATCTTGACTGATAAATAAAAAGGTACTTCTCTCCCCAAACGGCTGATTGTATCTTATCTCCTAATTTCTGTAAACAATGTTCACAAAAAAAAAAAAATCGCATAAGCTTAGTTCCCAGACTTTTCTAAGAAACACCAAAATAAGTTAAATTATATTTTTAAAATAGTTTGTCTACACTCTTGTAACACGTAGTTTAATTAAATTTCAACACCTTTTATATGATCACTTCCTATAAAAGTTGTTATATAAGTATTCTTTGGCAGCCCGGGTGGCTCAGCAGTTTAGCGCCACCTCGAGCCCGGGCCTGATCTTGGAGACCCAGAATCGAGCCCCACATCAGGCTCCCTGCATGGAGCCTGCTTCTCCCTCTGCCTGTGTGTGTGTGTGTGTGTGTGTGTGTGTGTGTGTGTGTGTGTGTCTCGTGAATAAATAAAATCTTTAAAAAAAAAGTATTCTTTAAATTGTAATTCATATACTGCATGATAACATGATAGAAACAGCTAAAGAAATCTTGACACAATTTAAACTTACTGTAAAAATAGCAACTCTGCCCAGTAATTAACAGAAACCTTCAATTTTGGTTTTTGAAGAAAAAAAAGTTTGTCAAACCTCATATAACCACAGTTTACTGAAGGAAAAAAAAAAAAAAACCCTCAACATTTCAAATCAAAACCTCTTGCTCCAGTAGTGTTACAGAATCAACATCACAGCACTAACCAGAAACAGGAAACCCCAAAAGAAAAGTATCAACACAATGACTGAAATAAAAATGACTGACATTACTGTTCAAACTGGGGGACATTCAAAACTCTTAACGAAACTGTGTGTGTGGTGGGTTTCTGCAAAGGGCTTTAGAGTCTCTGTTTCATGTTCTTCAGAAGTTTGGGGTTTGAGTTTTTACTGAAAGGAGAAAAGGGTGGTAGAGTATGGCATGAACAAGGAATGGAGAAAGGAAAGATGAACAGGTTTTAATAATGACACCATCCATCTAGTTTATCATTCAGTACCTTCAATGCTTTATTTCTGTCAACTTAGTCACCTTCCAAGAATGACATGGAGGGAGAGGAGTGCATAGGAACAGTGAAAGATCCTAAGTCATCTATTTCTGAGACACTGTAAGTAAGGATAACAGGAATCCAAACATGGATTTTAAGGATGTACACATGTTGAAAGAAAACTCTGATAACAGTGGTTAATTTTTATCTCTATTTACTCCATTATGCCTACCTGTTTCAACTAAAAAAAATATTCAGTTACTTGTAATACCAAACCTTTTCCTTAAAGACCAAGTTGTAACTTCCACAAGCATGTATACTTACATCACAGGTCTTTTAGATCATATTTCATTCTTTCACTTAAATAGGTCTTAAAAGAAAGCTCGAAATCATGAATCTTGAATTCCTTGGATATTAAAAGTGAAAACAAAGTTAGATAAGAGATTTTCTTCCTTTGCAAACTAAGGACAAAAGATGTCCCTTATCCAGGCTCCCATCACCGCATAATTCCTGTTTTCAAGTGTGCTCTTTCTTTAACTGTATCTCCCTACTGGTCCCTTCAAATCTGCTAGTCTCTCATTTCAGAGGTAGACGGGAAGAGGATGGGACCACACTTTTCTACTTAAATACAATACCCTCAATCAATTCATCCAAATACCTAACTCCACATCTCTTCATTCAACTTCTTCTAAGCCATCTATGTCCAAAACGTCCCCTGCTATCAATAGAAATCACATCATTACCATTCACTCTTGAATGGGTACAAGACATTCCAGATAATCTGAAATATCAGACTATGAATTGTCCACCCTACATCACTCCCGCCTAACCTCCATAGGACTAAGTGGTCCCTGCCATCAAATAGCTCATTATCTACACTTCAGTTCAAACATCTTCAGTGGTTCCCTTATTTCTGTCATACTTAATTTATACCCTGGAGAGTTTCTCAAGACATATTTTGGTCTTAACTACCTCTCCGTTGCAAACAGTGACAACAAAGCATAGGTTCTGGAGTTAAGACTGACTGAATTCAAATCCTAGTTTTACCACTTACTAGATGTATGACTTTGGGCCTATTCTTGACCTTCCTTTTAGTGCCTCAGTTTCCACATCTATGAAATGGAAGTAACAGCAATGCATACCTCCTGCTGCTGTGAGGAAGATTAAAGTGAGAATACCTATATAGTGCTTACATTAAAAAAAAAAAATCACACCTGGTACATAGTAAATACTTCATAAATGCAATCTGCTATTATAATTATTCTTATTGACATTCAGTACTTCCTAGTATTCTCATACAAATAATTTGAGGCTTGCTGACAAGTTTCCTGCATGATCCCTTCTTGCTTATTCCTCCCCCAACAGGTCTTCATTCTGCAATATTCATCTCAAATATAATGCCATTCCACTTTATCAGTCTAAATCTAAACCACACCTCATGGCCTAACTTTCTCTCTCTCTTTTCCAAAAAGCCTTTCCTCTTTGGTCATGGACTGCAGTATTTTCTCACTTTTCAATTTTTATCGAGAATCACATAATTCAGTAAATAATCACAAGATGATACATATTATTTAATGTTGTGATTGAATTACTTAGTACCATCCCGTATCTAGTCTGCCACCTCGTTGAGAAGAGGGATTACATCCTCTTCATCAGCCATAGACCAAACTGGGCACAGATTCTCCATAAACACTCTGATGCACACCCTAAAATAAGAATGAGGGACGCCTGGGTGGCTCAGCGGCTGAGCATCTGCCTTTGGCCCAGGGCATGATTCTGGGATCCGGGATCGAGTCCCACATCAGGCTCCTTGCAGGGAGCCTGCTTCTCCTTCTGCCTATGTCTCTGCCCCTCTCTGTCTCTCATGAGTAAATAAATAAAATCTTTAAAAATAAAATAAAGTAAGAATGATATGGTACTAGAAGGATGTTAACAGGATGAAACTCAACAACAGACTACAGAAAATGTATGTCACCATCCCCTTACCTTCTGAATCACCTGCAATTAGCATTCTTTGCCAACCATTTCAACCACTCAAGAAAATGACTCTACAGCAGCAAACATATCCTCCTAACTAGACTCACTGGTCTCCCAGTACTTACCTCCCCTAGTACTCTGCTGTATATGACTCCAAATTACCACTTTTTATTAATCTCAAACTACCTGTATTTGTATATGAACAATTTATTTATTTTTTATGTATTTATTCATGAGAGACACACAGAGAAAGCAACAGACATAAGTAGAGGGAGAAGCAGGCTCCCTGTAGGGAGCCCAATGCAGAACTTGATCCCAGAACCCCAGGATCATGACCTGAGCCAATGGAAGACGCTCAACCACTGAGCCACCCAGGTTCCCCTGTATATGAACACTTTAAGAGGGAAGACCATGTAAAGACACTAGGAAGAAACAGCCATTTATAAGCCAAGGAGAGAATACTCATAAAAAACTAATCCTAACAACACCTTGATCTCAGACTGCTAGCCTCCAGAACTTTGAGAAAATAAATTTCTACTGGTTCAGCGATCCACTCTGTGATACTTTGTTAGAAAGCTCTAACAACAACAGAAAAAGATTCATACAAACACAGTCAAGTGATCTTTGACAAAAGAGCAAGGGCAACTAAATGGAAAAAGGGTGGTCCTTTCAACAAATGAAACTGAATCAACCAGACAGCCATGAGAGATAAGAAAGAAAGAAAGAGAAAAGAAAGAAAGACGGAGGTAGGAAGGGAGGAATGCAGGAAGGGAGGGAAGAGAGAGAGAAAGAGCAAGGAGGGAGGGAAGAGAGAGAGAAAGAGAGAAGGAAAGAAGGTAGCCAGGCAAGCAGGCAGGAAGAAAGGATCTAGATACAGATCCTACACTTCTCCCAAAACTAACTTGGATCAACATGGATCAGACCTACATGTAAAATGCAAAACTATAAAAGTTTTAGAAGATAACTGAAAATCTAAGTGACTTTGGTTTGGATTTGGAAGTCAGTTTTTAGATCTAACACCAAAGGCAGGAGATCCCTGGGTGGCTCAGCGGTTTAGAGCGTGCCTCTGGCCCAGGGCATGATCCTGGGGTCGGGGGATTGGGTCCCACAACAGGCTCCCTGCATGGAGCCTGCTGCTTCTCCCTCTGCCTGGGCCTCTGCCCCTCTCTCTCTCTCTCTCTCTGTCTCTCATGAATAAATAAATTAAATATTAAAAAACAAATAAATAAATAACACCAAAGGCATGATTAACAACAAACTTGATAAGCTGGACTTCACTAAATTAAAAAACTTCTGCTCTGCTAAAGACACTGTAAAGAATGCAAAGCCACAGACTGGGAGAAAATATTTGTAAAACATATAGCTGATAAAGGACCTGTATAAAAATATATAAAGAACTCTTAAAACTCAACAATAAGACAACCAAACCAATTTTTTTTTCCAAGCCAATTTTTGAAAGGACAAAATATCTGAAGGGACACTTATTAAACAAGATATATAGATGGAAAATAAGCATAGGAAAAGATGCTCAACATTACAGGTCACTAGGGAAGTGCAAATTAAAACTACAATGATACTACTACACACCTATTAGAATGGTCAAAATCCAAAACACTGACAACATCAAATGCTAGCAAGGATGTGGAGCAATAGGAATGGGAATTGCTGCTGTTGGCAATGCAAAATGGTGTAGATACTCTGGAAGACAGTTGGGCAGTTTCTCACAAAGTTAAATGGCCTTACCCCACAATCCAGCAATTGCATCCCTTGATATTAACCAAATGAGCTGAAAACTTATGTCCAAACACATGCACACAGATGTTTACAGAAGCTTTATTCATAACAGCCAAAACTTGGAAGCAACCAAGATGCCAATTGATACATGACTGAATTTGTAAACTATGATACAATCATACACTGGGATATCATTCAGTGATTTAAAAAAAAAAAAAAAGAAAAAGAGCTATATAAGCTCCAAAAAGACTTAAAGGTTGAAGGAACCTTAAATGCATATTGCAAAGTGAAAGAAGGCAGTGTGAATAGTCTACATACTGGGGTGCTTGGGGGGGCTCTGTTGGTTAAGTGTCTGTTTTCAGCTCAGGTCATGATCTTAGGGGTCCTGCGACTGAGCCTCACATGGGGTTCTCTGCTCAGCAGGAAATCTGCTTCTCCCTCTCCCTCTGACCGCCCGCCCCCCACTTGTGCTCTCTTTCTCCCTCTCAAATAAATAAAATCTCAAAAAAAAAAAAGTCTACATACCTATGATTCTAATTATATGCCATTCTGGAAAAGGCAAAACTATAGACAATAAAAAGATCAGTGGTTGCCAGCGGTGGGAGAGGGGGATAAGGCAGAGGCAGACTCAGATAATTTTCAAAGCAGTGAAAATACTCTGTAGGATACCGTGATGGCTACATGTCTAATAGATCTGTCCAAGCCCATAGAATGTACAATACCAAGAGTGAGCCCTAATGTGAAATCAATACTGTTTTGTTAATTTTAACAAACATATTGCACTAATGCGGAATATTAGCAGGGGTATACAGGAACTTTGTACATTTTTTTTTTAGAGGCAGGGAAGGGCAGACGGAGACAATTTCAAGTGAGCCCAATGCAGAGCCCAATCCCACAACCCTGAGATCATCTGAGCTGAAATCAAGAGTTGGATGCTTAACCGACTGACCCACCCAAGCACCCTAGGAACTCTGTACTTGTTCAATTTTTCTGTAAACCTGAAAACAGCTGAGTCCACAAAAACAGAAGTAAACCCTGGGTACAATAGATGAAGGGAAATGGAAAACCAGGATTGGGGTTTCCACCAACAGTAGCATAAGGATAAAAATAGAAAAGATGGGGAAGGGAGAAATTGGCCTTTGCAAACTAGATGTTTTGAGGTTTTAAAATTACTTCAGGATAGGTAACTATCTTTACCTATCTACTACTCAACTACTCAAAACAATATATTAGTACAGAGACCCCTGGATAAAACTAGGCCCCTGGAAAGGACTCTCGGTAAGGTAAAAACAAAAACACAAAAAGCAACCCACAAACACAGGAGAATGATAAAAACAAAGCTGGTCTCTCCTTGGGCTCTGAATAGGAAGAAAAAAAAAGCCCCCTAAGAATGCGAAACCAGGGACACCTGCAGTTGAGTGTCCACCTTTGGCTTAGGGCGTGATCCCAGAGTACCAGAGTACCGGGATGGAGATGGAGTCCCACATCGGGCTTCCTGCATGGAGCCTGCTTCTCCTTCTGCCTATGTCTCTGCCTCTCTAGGTCTTTCATGAATGAATAAAATCTTAAAAAAAAAAAAAAAAAGAATGCAAAACCAAGGGCCCAGCTGCTCATTTGGGCTTGGGGTTCAAATGTGCATTACTGGGACACCTGGGTGGCTCAGTTGATTAAGCGTCTGGCTTCAACTCAGGTCATGATTTTCCAGGATTCTGGCATCCGCCCCCATGTCAGGCTCCTGGCTCAGCAGGGAACCTGCCTCTCCCTTCCCCATGCTCATGCTCTCTCTCTCTCTCTCCCACTCTCTCTCTCCATCAAATAAATAAAATATTAAAAAAAAGTCAAATATGCATTATTCATGAAGCATCGGGAATTCCGAACAGAGAAATTAACAAAGATCAGTCCTAGACCAAAGAGACTCATGAGGTTCCTGGAAGAAGCAAAAGTAAAACTATTTTGGAAAGACACCTCCACAATTTGAGCCACAAAAAAATTCTTACAGGAAAAACTTGATGAATTCAGAATTAAAATAAAAATCTACCATAAGTGAGTCAGCAAACACAACAACAAACAGCAAGATTAAAAAACCCTTAAAATCTCAAAAGACAGTAGTAATTTGAAAGAAAATGTTAAGTATGTTAAAATAATCAAAATTAGAAAAAGGAATCAAGAGATGCCTGTGTAGCTCAGTGGTCGAGCATCTGCCTTTGGCTCAGGTTGTGGTCCTGGGTCCTGGGATCAAGTCCCTCATCGAGCTCCCTGCAGGGACCCTGCTTCTCACTCTGCCTGTGTCTCTGCCTATGTCTCTGCCTCTCTCTCTCTCTCTCTCTCTCTCTCTCTCTCTGCCTCTCTCATGAATAAAATCTAAAAAAAATTAAATTAAATTAAAATACAACACAATTAAAAAATAAAAATCCTTGGGCAGCCTCGGTGGCCCAACCGTTTAGCGTGGCCTTCAGCCCAGGGCCTGATCCTGCAGACCCAGGATCAAGTCCCATGTCCCTGCATGGAGCCTGCTTCTTCCTCTGCCTGTCTCTCTGCCTCTCTCTCGCTCTCACATGAATAAAATATTTTAAAAAATAAAAAATAAAAATCCTTAAGTCTAAAAATAAGGTGAAAGCTCTTCATCACAATGCAATATCAACTAATAAATGCAGAAGTAGCTAATGGAATTAGAAAAGCACTATTTTGCACAATAGTACTAACTCAAGTATGACTCCTCAATGGATGTTAAAACTAATAAAAAGTACAAATCAGATGAAGGAGGAGATACCATACAGTCTTAAGATATCTTCCCACAAATTATTTATTAATTACAAAAGGAAAAAATAATAACTTTATATGAAGAAACCTGGCAGATCCATGTTAACCAAGTGATCAAAACTAGTATTAATAATGGAACAAGTGAGCACCACATGCCTCCTGATACTATTAAGAGGACCTATCACTTATATATACTTCTGCCAAAAATGCATAACCTGAATTAGAACAAAAGGAACACCAGATATACCGTTTTTCAACAACAAAAAGATGATGTATACTCCTAAAAAGTGTCAGTGTCTAAAAAGAAAAAGTTGAAAAACTATTCTAGATTAAAAGAGACCACAAAATTTTGCAAAGTAAAAGTGATGTACGATCCTGGATTGATGTTTGGACTAGGAGAAAATTACTATTGTGGATCTCATTAGGCCCACTAGTAGAAATCTGAATAAGGCCCATAAATCCAGTAACATTATTGTATTAATATTAAAATTTTCTGATTTTGATAACTGTATTTTTATTTAAATGAATACATTTAGACAAAAAAAGAATAATGAATGTTTATTGCTAAAGGAGCATGATATCTGCAATCTACTCCCAAATGTTTCAGATAAAAAACATAATCTGTACGTATATAGAGAGAAAATGTGATAAAATGTGGCAGTGTTAAACATGGTGAATGTGGTAAGGGTGTAAAAGAGTTCTTTGTATTATTTTTGCAATTGTCTTATGAGTTCAAATTATTTCCCCCACCAAAAAAGGATATTTTAAAAGCAACAGATTATACACAGACTAATTGAAAATACTGAATATATGAACCATAATACAAGATACAGAATAAAGAGTTGGAAAAATCATGACTTTACAGGACATGGTGAAATAAATGGATAAAGCATACAATAGGAGCTCTCAAAGGGAAACAACAAAGAGATAGGGAAGAAATAATAGTCAAAGATTTACCAGCTCAGAATTTCCCAGGACTAATGAAATGCTACTCTTTAAAGAAAAAAAAAAAGAAAAAAAAACAAGAATTTTTATTCAAATCCACATCTAAAAACCATCGACATGAAAACTGCAGGACACAAGAGTCAAACAAACAAAAAAATCCTTTTTTTAAAAGATTTATTTACTTATTAGCAGAGTAAGGGGTATAGATGCAGAGGGAGAGAGACAATTTCCAGCGGACTCCTCACTGAGCACAGACACACGGCAAGATCCCACAACCCTGAGACCATAACCTGAGCAGAAATCAAGAGTCAGATGCTTAACCAACTGAGCCACCCAGATACCTCCCCCTTCCCCAAAAATCTTAAAAGTCAGAGAGAAAAAATAGGTTAGCTACAACAAACAGTTAAATTGGTAACAGACTTTTTTTTTAACATTTTATGACAATAGACTTTTTAGCAACAGCAGCAGATAACCAGAAGATAACAGTGTATCCTCAAAGTTCTGAGACTGTCAATTTAAGAGTTCTATATCAAAAAAAAAAGAGTTCTATATCACCCAAATTATGATTTGAAAGTAAAGACACAATAATGACATTTCTGAGGTTAAAAGAAAGACTGAGTTCACCTTATACAGTCCCTCATTTGAAAGAGAAAGAAACAGAAATAAAGATGAGAAAGAAAAAGAACCTTTCCAGGGATCCCTGGGTGGCGCAGCGGTTTGGCGCCTGCCTTTGGCTCAGGCCGCGATCCTGGAGACCCGGGATTGAATCCCATATCGGGCTCCCGGTGCATGGAGCCTGCTTCTCCCTCTGCCTGTGTCTCTGCCTCTCTCTCTCTATCATAAATAAATAAATTTTAAAAAAATTAAAAAAAAAAAAAAAAACAGAAAAAGAACCTTTCCAAATAATGCTCAGGAAAAATACTGAACCCAGAATGCTAGAGTACAATGCCAAGACATAATGGTGAGCAATTAAATTTGAAAACACATATAGGTAAATTGTAAAGGAGAACTTTCTGTAATAAAATAATGTTAAAAAACACTTATCGGAGAGGGGCCCCTAGACAGCTCAGTTAAGCATCTGCCTTGGGTTTAGGTCATGATCTCACAGTCCTGGGATTGACCCCTGCATTGTGGTCCCTGCTTACCCAGGAGTCTGCTTCTCCCTCTCCCCTCTGCTCGTGCTCTCTCTCTCTCAAATAAATAAATAAAATCTAAAAAAAAAAAAAAAAAAAAAACACTAATCAAGGAGATATAAAACAATGTAGAACCAAAGTAAAAAACAACACAAAAAGGAAGTAACTGAATTAAAGTACTCCAAAGTTCATGTACTTACCAGAAAGAAAACAGAAATATTAATCTTATGCATGTTGAAATTTCAAGGTAATCACCAAAAGTATAAAAATAAAATGTATAACTTTTAACTCAATAGAGGAGAATGAGGGGGAAATAAAAGGAAAATGCATTGAATAACATCCAAACAGCAACCTAAGGTTAGAAAGACAAGCCTGGCCTTAACGAATTTGGAAAATTTTATACTATAAATCAAATGAGTTCAAATTCTTCAGTTGACATTCATTTGTATCTTGGGTCCCTGAAACATTATCACATTTCCTATTACGGACCCTTATTTTAGTTAGAATGGCTATCTGTAACCTCTGCCCACTTTGGTCCCACGGGACTTTTTTTTTTTTTAAGATTTTATTTATCTTTTTAATTAACTTACGGGGGAGAGAGAAAGAGAGATTGAGACAGATTGAGCACATGCACAGGGGGAAAGAGAATCTCAAGCAGACTCCATGCTAAATGTAGAGCCTGATGCAGGGTTCAATCCCACAATCCTGAGACCATGACCTAAGCTGAACTCAAGAGTCAGATGCTCAACCAGCTGAGCCACCCAGGCACCCCCCTACAGCAGTATTTTTACCTGTTTTTACTCTTTTGGAATGGCTTCTCCCACAGTTCTCTACAAATGCAAACCCCGTATTTTTTTTTAATTTTTATTTATTCATGATAGTCACACATAGAGAGAGAGAGAGGCAGAGACACAGGCAGAAGGAGAAGCAGGCTCCATGCACCAGGAGCCCGACGTGGGATTCGATCCCGGGTCCCCAGGATCGCGCCCTGGGCCAAAGGCAGGAGCCAAACCGCTGCGCCACCCAGGGATCCCCAAACCCCGTATTTCTTTAAGTCCTAGGTCAAGACACACTCTTCCAGAAAGTCTTTACCAGACTAACCCCATCTCATCTTACCCTTAAACTGAATTTCTATAGAATTTATAATATATCATTGCTTTTTTAATTATTAAAATACTGCCTTAGGAAATTCCTTAAATCTTCGATTTAGCATAAGCTCCTCAAAATCAGAGAGAAATTTTTTAGGATCTCCTAAACAATCTGGCACAAGGTTGTTCATTATTCACTTAAGAATGAAGCAAACTAAGTTATTTTTCTTCAGTAAGTTAAAAAATATGAAATCTGCAAAATATGCACACATAAATACATATCTCATATAAAAATATCTCAGATTTTTAAAGACTTTGCTTTGATCTTTAGATAAGAATGCTAAAGTGAACAGATTTTAAAGTCATTTCCCATTTTCTTTTCTTTTCACTTTTGCCAATTTTAAAAGGAGTCCACATGCTCAGAGCTAAAATATACAAGGTCAAGTGAAAGGAAGTCAGACATCACTAATACAGTGAAGATTTTAATAAAAACTGAAAATGTGGCTCACATTCTGATTACTGCACCATCTTGAAGAAGTATTACAGAGTAATTATCTTTACTACAATATTAAGAGAAAAGGCTAGCGATAAAATTTAGAAGTTAAAAAAAAATAAAAGCAAAGCAATGATAAGATAAAGATCTAAATAAATGGAGAGCAATAACATATTCATGTATCAGAAGACTCAATGTTGTTAAGATCTCAAATTTCCACAAATTGAGCTACATAATCCCAATAAAATCCCAGGAGGCTATCTACATGATAAAATGTCTTAAAATTATGCACAAAGACATGAAAAAAATGGGCATGCAAAAAGTGGTGAAATCTAAGGTCTAGTTAATTGTACTGTGTCAAATCAAGCTCCTGATTTTGATAATGCATCATATATAAAGCAGTCACTACTGGAAGAAGTTGGATATTTGCTATACACAAGATCTCTTTGAACTCTTTTTACAACTTCCTATATGAGTTTATAATTATTTCAAAATAAAAAGTTAAAACAAAATCCCAGCAAGCTTTCTTATGATTTGAAAAGTGATGCTAAAAAAAAAAAGTGATGCTAAAATTCATACAGAAAAAACAAAGACTTAAAATAGACGAAACAATTTTGAAAAAATAGAACAAAGTTGGAGAACTCACTATCTGAAACCAAGACAATTCATAAAGCTGTAGTAAGCAAGACAGCGATGAATTGGTAGAAGCCAGAGAGCTCAAAAGAACAAAACAGAGTTCAGAATATCCCCATACATGTATCATCAAAGGTGCTAAGTGAATTCATTTGTAACAATTTGTAAAAATTCGTTTTATATGAAGTTCTTTGTTTTGGTTTTTTTTTTTTTTTTTTTTTTTTAAGATATTTACTGGGACGCCTGGGTGGTTCAGCAGTTGAGCATCTGCCTTTGGCTCAGGGGCGTGATCCCCCAGTCCTGGGATCGAGTCCCACATCGGGCTCCCTGTAAGGAACCTGCTTCTCCCTCTGCCTCTCTCTCTCGGTGCCTCTCATGAATGAATAAATAAAATCTTAAAAAAATAATAAAATAAAGATTTTATTTATTCACATTCATGAGAGACAGAGAGAGAGAGAGGCAGAGACATAGAGGGAGAAGCAGGCTCCATACAGGAAGCCCGATGTGGGACTCGATCCCTGGACCCCAGTCGGGATCACACCCTGAGCTGAAGGCAGATGCTCAACCAGTGAGCCACCCAGGCATCCCTCATTTACATGAAGTTCTAAAAGAGTTTTTACAGGGACAGAAATCAGAACAAAGATTGCTATGAGGGAGGGGGTGTGAAACCAACTGGGAAGGGGCACAAGGGAACTTTCTGAGGTTAAGGAAATGTCCTACCTTAATAAGGCTGTGGGTTACACAGCTGTATCTATGTCAAAACTCCTCTAATTGAAATACTTAAGATTTATTCATTTCACTGTAAATAAACTACAACTTTATCTTAGAAATATGTAACAGCATACAAGCTTTGTAAAATATTTGTCTATGAAACACCAGAAGAAAATACATCAAAATACTCAGAATATTTATCTCTTGGGAGTTAGATCATTATTTTTTAAAATGCATTATGAACATATATATGCCATATTAACAAAACAAGAACATATTTAAATGTATGCCACAATAGGGGCACCTTGGTGGTGCAGTCAGGTAAACATTCAACTCTTGGTTTTAGCTCAGGTCATCATCTCAAGGTCATGAGATTGAGCTACACATTGGGCTCCACACTCAGAGAGGAGTCTGCTTGAGACACTCTGTTCTCTCCCTCTGCCCCTCCCTGCTGTCTGTGCTCTCTCCCTCTCTAAAAGTCTTTAAAAAAATGTATGCCACAATAAAAACATCTAGCCCATATTCTACTGTCCTACTCACTAATTCCTACATCAATTACCCTCCAAATCTGTAGCACTGTTTGACAGGAAGACATCTTTGCAGGTCTTCCTAGTAATCCCTCAGTAAGAGCTGAGAGAAAAGTACTGATCTTATCAATTTCCATTAGTTCTAAAGACCTGCTAAAGAATATACTCCACAGAGAAAGGAAGCATCACTCTATTAGTTTATTCACAGAAACTATAGCAAAAAAAAAAAAAAAAAAAAAAAGAAAATCTCACAGGTATCTCTTTAGAAATATCCCAATTTCCATCACAGTTCCTCCCTCTTTGTAACTGACATCATTCTCCACTACTAATTTATTTGAACAAATATTTTACGTGCTCCTCAGGCTTAAAATTTTGAAGTTCTCTTCAAATTATCTTTCTCCATCCTCCTATTTCTTCACAAAGCCCCATCAAATGTTTCTCCAAGATGCTTTTCATCAGTTCCTTCCTTTCCATTCTTTTTACTACTTTTCATCTTGTCTGCTCCATCATCACTTAACCTCACCCTTAGTTTATTCCACATAATCTTCTAGCACAATTCTGTGAATCCCTTAGAGCCTCTGGGATTCTTGAGGGTTTGAAAAGTCAAAATAATTTTCATAACTATATAAAAATGTTATTTGCCCTCTTTAACTGTGTTGACATTTGCACAAGAGCAAAAGCAATGGTTCTAAAACTGCTGGTGCCTTGGCACCAATCAAAGCAGTGTCCCACAATGTACTACCAATCACTGTATTCTTCACTGCCATGCACTCAAAGGAAAAAAAAAAAGCCAGTTTCACTGAAGAATGTCCTTATTGAAACATAAACATTATTAATTGTATTAACTCCTAACCCTTAATACAAGTCATTTTGATATTTTATGAAATACATAAAACCCTTCCATTGCATACCAAAGTACAATGCAATGGTTGGTTCAAAGAACAGCATTTGTGATTTTGAGTTGCAAATTGAACTAGCCACTTTTTCCATAGGACATCATTTTTATTGGAAAGAACTGACAAATTGATTATTCATGCTTAGATATCTGATATTTTATTGAAAATGAATTAACGAATCTGTCACTTCAATGAAAAAACCCAACAGTATTTGGTTGTGATACATTTAATTTAGTTCCTTAAAAACAGAAATTTGAATCTTGGAAAACTTCTATGTACCATCAATACTTTTAAACTTTTCTGATGAAAGGAGTAATTATTTTTGATACTGTATAATGAAATATGGAAACTATGGGAGATCTGAATAACTCAGTGAATCTCTACTTTCCAAATGACCAATGTATGTTAAAAGAATCATGCATGGGTAAAAAAAGACCCATTTAAGTCCAAGAGAGACCAATAATCATTTTAACATAGCCGGTAGGAAAACTTCATGATATGGTCTTGGATTCCACATAACAACTAACTTTTATTTATTTTTTATTTATTTATTTAAATTTTTATTTATTTATTCATGAGAGACACACACAGAGATAGAGGCAGAGACACAGGCAGAGGGAGAAGTAGGCTACATGCAGGGAGCCCGATGTGGGAGACTCGATCCCAGGACTCAACTGCTACCCACCCCGGCGTCCCAACAACTAACTTTTAAAAAGTTATAAACTGTCAAATTGTGAAAAGTATCAGAGGAAAATATCCACGATTATCTGAAAAGGCTATTAAAATATTGTTTTCCAGGGCAGCCCAGGTGGCTCAGCGGTTTAAGCGGTTTAGCATCTGCCTTCAGCCCAGGGCCTGATTCTGTATACCTGGGATCGAGTCCCATGTCAGGCTCCATGCAGGGAGCCTGCTCCCCTCTCTGCCTGTGTCTCTGCCTCTGTCTCTGTCTCTAAATAATAAAATGTTTAAAAAATATATTGTTTTCCAAATACATACAAGATACCAGATTTTCTTCATATTATGTCAACAAAATATCCCAACAGAATAATGAAGAAGTAGAACTGAGACTCTTACTTAACCAAATACTAAACTTCTCAGGTATAATTGCTAACACGGTCAACAGCAATAGATACGGACATAATCACAATCCTGAAGTTCTCAATAGCATAAAGGAGCTCTGACACCAAAAATTTGAGAATCACAGATTCTATTTAGCAGATAACTCCATCTTTCCTTTCTGATCCATTCTCATCATGATTGCCAGGATAATCCTGAGCACAGCACTTCAACATCACTCCTTGTAGAGAAACCTTTCAAGTTCCCGAAGTCCTACCATTTCATATCTAAGTGACTTTATCTAGTTTCCAAGTTTATAAATTGGCCCTACCTTATCTAACAAATATTTCTCCATGCTCCCCAACACAAGCCTTCTGTGTTAGTGAATCCCCTCTTCTAGTCTCCAAGCCTTTAACCATCCCGGTAGTTACACATACCTGTGACTACCAAGGCCCTTATTCCCTCCTCTGCCCACTTCTTCTCTCCCCCTGCTGGCTCTCAACTATTTAACCTTAATTTGGCCAGAGGTCAAAAAGGACAGTGCCTTAAATGTTAGGTTTAAAAGTTTGTACTCTACAGGCAATGTAGGAAGATTTTTTTTTTTTAAGATTTTATTTTTATTTATTCAAGACAGACAGAGAGAGAGACACAGAGAGAGAAGCAGGCTCCATGCAGGGAGCCTGATGCGGGACTCGATCCCAGGTCTCCAGGATCACACCCCAGGCTGAAGGCGGTGCCAAACTGCTGGACCACCAGGGCCGCCCTAGAGAGGAAGATTCTTTGAGCAGGAGAAGGTGGATGACCATCTCAAACTCCTAACAAGACTTTAATCAAACAAATGTCTTATTTGAACATAACTAAAATTCATAGTCAAATCTAAAATTCTTCTAAAGAGTTCAAGGACTAAGGTAAGCAGTACACTGAAATCCAAACCTATAATCTCAGGTCAAGGCAGCCTGGAACTCTGAAAAGTGGCATCTTCCAGAACAAAAAAGACTGAAAAATGAAGCTAAAGCAGAAAATAAACATGTTTTCATCTCTTGAATCTAAGGTCTTTTGGTTTTGATGAACAAAATCCATTCTTAAAAGACATAGACATGGCCAACAAGCACATGAGAAAATGCTCCGCATCACTTGCCATCAGGGAAATACGAATCAAAACCACAATGAGATACCACCTCACACCAGTGAGAATGGGGAAAATTAACAAGGCAGGAAACCACAAATGTTGGAGAGGATGTGGAGAAAGGGGAACCCTCTTGCACTGTTGGTGGGAATGTGAACTGTGCAGCCACTCTGGAAAACTGTGTGGAGGTTCCTCAAAGAGTCAAAAATAGATCTGCCCTACGACCCAGCAATTGCACTGCTGGGGATTTACCCCAAAGATACAGATGCAGTGAAACGCCGGGACACCCGCACCCCGATGTTTATAGCAGCAATGTCCACAATAGCCAAACTGTGGAAAGAGCCTCGGTGTCCATCGAAAGATGAATGGATAAAGAAGATGTGGTTTATGTATACAATGGAATATTACTCAGCCATTAGAAACGACAAATACGGGACACCTCGGTGGCTCAGCAGTTGCGCATCCGCCTTCGGCTCAGATCCTGATCCCGGGGTCTGGGGATCGAGTCCCACATAGGGCTCCCTGCCAGGGCCTGCTTCTCCCTCTCCCATGTCTCTGCCTCTCTCTGTGTATCTCATGAATGAATAAATAAAATCTTAAAAAAAAAAAAAAAGAAACAACAAATACCCACCATTTGCTTCAATGTGGATGGAACTGGAGGGTATTATGCTGAGTGAAATAAGTCAATCGGAGAAGGACAAACATTACATGGTCTCATTCATTTGGGGAATATAAAAAATAGTGAAAGGGAATAAAGGGGAAAGGAGAAAAAATGAGTGGGAAATATCAGAAAGGGAGACAGAACATGAGAGACTCCTCTAACTCTGGGAAACGAACAAGGGTGGTAAAAGGGAGTTGGGCGGGGGGTGAGGGTGACTGGGTGACAGGCACTGAGGGGGGCACTTGATGGGATGAGCACTGGGTGTTATTCTATAGGCTGACAAATTGAACTCCAATAAAAAAAAATCCTTTCCTAAAATCCTAATACTATTAAAAACAAAACAAAATAAAACCATATGTAACAGCTACATACATTCACTAGTCACTAAAGGTCTTTGGTTTAAAATGACAGTGTCTTCATATGCACAAAATAGGTATGACCATCACTTAATATGCAAAAGATACATTAGGCCTACTGATTTACTTTAGGCCTAATAATAATTCAAAATGCTTAATTCATTCTGTACCCACTATGCCAGAACTCTAGGTCAAGCCCAATGTCCTCTCTGTAAAACCTATGATGTATCCCAATCAGAAACGATTTCCTTTCTCTAAATTCACGTAGCATATGGTTTGTCCTCTTCATGTCAGTTCATTCACTCATTCCACAAATATGCACTGAGAGTCTAATATGGCCAGTTACTCTTCTGGCTCTAGAACACAGCATGAACAGAATAAAACCATCAGCTTCCCGGATTTAAACTATGGTGGGAAGAGAAAGGTAATACACAACTAAATATAAGGTGACAGATGTCATAATAAAAATGAAAATTAGGTAAAGAGCAGAGGTAAATTTTCTATAAAGCTAACAACTTAAAAAAGTTCAGCCTCCCTCACTTGCATGAGCCTCTCTGAGTGCTGAGAATTACTGGGACATGCAAAATGCCATAGGAGGTGACCAGTAGCAGCCAGGATGCTAATAGGGAGCATTTTATGGGAGCATTTCTGAGTAAATACGTAGAGATCTCAGAAGAAAAGGACCTGACTCTAAGGTTACAGCATTTTGTTGGGACACCTTTTCTCATTCTAAATAAATACTCACTTTCATACCAAATTTTTTATTCTAATTTATTTGTTTACTTAATGAGAGCCCTCAAAGCTGTATAAACTCCAGGCTCCACAAAATCTAGATCCATTCCTGCTAATGAGAGAAAATGAGTGGGGTGCTGTTTCCTATAGGGTGGTAAGGAAAAACACATCGAAAGGTGACATTTGAGTTGAGACCCAAGGGAACAGAAGAAGCAAACCATACAGCTATTGGGGGAGGGCAGAATTCAGGCACAGAACACCAAGTACAAAAACCCTAAGGCAGGTACATAAGAAGCAGGGTATCTTAGGGCAGTAGCAGGAAAAATACATAATAGTAAGTAATACTAGACCATAGAAGCAATTAATGATTACAGAGTCTTGTGTGCCAGGCACAGTCCTAAACACTATTCTAAGCATTGCTACTTTACAACTGAATAAACTGAGGCACAGAGAAAAGAATGAAAGTAAATGGCTAATACTTGCTGAAGCCAGGCAGTCTGACTCCAGAACCCAGCTCACCCAGCTCTTAAACCACTTTACTAATAAGCTACAGAGAGGTCGGCTGTTCAGATTATGGAGTGTCTAGACAAATCTCAGCCAGTAAGAGTGTTAATACACTAGAAAAGAAATCAACAAGGTTTTGATCTCAAACTATGATAGCTAAAATAGGTACACATTTTATGTCCCTATAAATACCAAGTGCCATGTCTTGTCATTTTTGCTACTCTACTCACAGTCCCTAACACATTTCCTTTCATATTATAGCTATTCTATGTACGACGGTTGTTCCTTGTACTCTCAAGAGAACTAGCAACTATTCACTCTCAATGCAAAATAATGTATTAGATGTTCTTTCACAAGTAAATACCTATACACATCAAATCAAACACTTCCTTCAGGGAATCAGATCCATATTAACATCAGATAACCTGTTTTGTATTTTTAAAGCTCTCAAGAGAGGGCAGCCCCAGTGGCCAAGCGGTGTAGCACTGCCTGCAGCCCGGGGTGTGATCCTGGAGACCCGGGATGGAGTCCCACATTGGGCTCCCTGCATGGAGTCTGCTTCTCCCTCTGCCTGTGCCTCTGCCTTTCTCTCTCTCCCTCTCCCTCCCTCTCTCTGTCATGAATAAACAAATAAAATCTTATAAATAATAAATAAATAAATAAATAAATAATAAATAAATAAATAAATCTCTCAAGAGAAACTCACAATCCATTCCACTGTCACTTTCCATCTCAAATAAATACTGATGCTGGAAAATTCTACCTTAATTTACCTTAAATGCACAAACAATCTTTCTGAAGTTTAGGACCATTTCCTCAGGTTCCTCTAGACTTTGTCCTCCATGAAAGTAAAAAAATAAGCATACTCCTGATCATACTGTATTTTACTTCAGCTATTCTTTTCTAAATGCTTAAGGTGTTCATGTTTCTCAACAGGTTTCAAAACTGAGTTTTCCAGTCTTATAAACACTGACTATAATGAAAGAATTAGTCTTTGATGATACTAATCAGAACACCTTGAAAAGATACAGAACTACAAATAAGCAAAGACAATTCACTAAATGCTTGAACAAATTAATTTCCTGATTTCACTGCCCAATCTTCCATTTTTCTTCAGTCAGCTTTCACAGAGACTCTGTTTACATACAGTACCATGTGAATGTTACTTTGGAGCTTAGCAACACTGCAGCCTCTGCTTCACCAGTAATGGCTTCCAAACACACACAGATAAAATCAGTATAGACATTTCCAAAGCATGTTCTCTACAAGGCACAAATTCTAAGAACAAGCAATATGTATTACAAAGAAAAAGAATCCCACAGTCAAGTAAGTTTGGAGTTTGCTGGTTAAGCAACACTTAACCAGTTTCTTTACCATATGACTTCTGAACCTTTAGTAATCCTTTTCCTGGAGCTTCCCAACCACATTTTGAAATGCCTACACTCCTGTCCAGGATAAGCGATGATTCCAATGCCCCAAGCCTTAGCAAACTATCAACAGTTGGAGCTTTTGACAAAAGTGGGATACAAGGAAAGGCCCATTTGGAGGCAGATGTAGTCTGTGAAGAGGTCAGGTGGAGACAATGGGGAGAGCTCAGGAGGAAGCATAAGCTGGAGACAGCTGGGAATCGTTCACAGGGATCAAGGTTAAGTCTTAAGACTAGACCAGATACTTCTGCAGAAACATTAAGACTGGTCTTTCAAACTTCCTTGCCTTACCCCATCTCCAGCTTTAGTATCTTCTGCTGGTCTCCAGCAATAAATCTAGAAAAACATCAGGACATGGGGTAGGAATAAGACCAATCCAACTGAAAAACTGCCCGTGAAAATCCTATTAATGTAGATAGATGTTGATAATGTGATCTGGCATAAGACTACCTAATTTCTCCAAGAGAACTCTTTGAAATGACAAACCTAGAGGTTATTCATTCTTTTCTTTTTTGTAAATGTAATGTATGCTATAAGCCATCTCTACAGAAAAACACACGCACACAATATTAAACCTATTAATTTCAGAGGGCTTCCCGGGCCTCCTGAGGCCCAACCATTGAGCTCTCTAGTCAAGTCTTAGTTCCCTAGATAACCCCTGCTACAAATACTTCATCTCACAGATGAAGAGTATAGTTACAGGACATTTAAAAGTATGACCTTTTTTTTAAACTGTATTTTCCATGTACTTTAAGATAGTGCAGAGAAAATGTATACTATATTTATGTATATTTTTCAGTCTAGAAAAAATGAGAACTTATTTGTTGAGTAAAACTCAAGTCATTTATCTAACACCAAAAACAGAAAGGCATATGAGCGATAACACCTTCACAACAAAACAGCTGAGGCGCTAGCTAATTTTACAAGGCCACATAGCTAATAAATCTTAGATCTTCCACATTCTACTTCAGTGCTTTTTAACTAAACCATGCCACCTTAAGTAAGCATATTATTTCATTGGGTAGGATAGTTTTTAAAATAAAAATCCCTTGAAACACCCACCTTCTAAGAATGACTATAAATAATTAGATCTCTTATTTACTTAATGTGATCATTCCATTTTTAGCACCTAAACACAAATTAAGGAGCAAATTATACATACTGGCTTTTCAAAACAAACCCTCTAATGCACTCCTCTCTAATCAACACAATTTGTATAAATAAGAAAAATCTAAAACAGCAAAACAAATACAAAAAATCTGTTATCTTTATACATGGACATGATTACAGACAAAAATACAAACAGCTTAAGCTTTGGGTTATTTAGCAAGGAGGTGGTATGATGCCAAAAACCACACGGAGTTTCTCTGCTTTGGGCCCTTGGTATGGGAAGAGTCTGGCAGGCAGGGACCAAGCATCTATTATCTGATGTCCACTTGGCAGACTCTACAAAAACAATGAGCCCTGGCTGCACAGCAGGAGTTAGGTATTCCAACTGCTACTTAAAGATCCACTCTAACAGAGTGGCTACAACTCAATGTGCTGAACTACAGGTGTGCCTTAATTTCTCCACTGGAAACTCAGTAATATGTTATCTGCTAATATCCCATCTTTATAGAGGCAGTACTGCTATTGTTAAGAATGCAGTCTTGGGTGGCCTGGGTGGTTCAGTCAGTTAAGCATTTTACTTCTGCTCTGGTTATGATCTCAGGGTCCTGGGATCCAGTCCGTGGGGCTCTCCCATTAGTGGGGAGTCTGCTTGTCCTTCTCCCTCTCTCCCTCCCCTGCTTGTGCTCTCTGACTTAATTTTTTTTTTTTAAATGCAGTCTCAAAAGGCTAAGGTTCAAATTGTGGCTTTGCCACTTGCCAACTCTGGCAAATTACTGCAATTTCCCTGTGCCTCAATTTCCTCAAATGCAAAATGGAATAAGAGCACCTATTTCATAGGGTTGCTGCAAGGAGTAAATAAATACATGGAAAATCTTAGAGCAGTGCCTAGCAAATAATAAGCACTCCATAAATGTCAGTTCTCATTATCATTACCTTAAACAGATGACAAGAGTAATCAACTTATACCTGTATTGGACTTAGATGTCCTCAGGAAATTACAGGCTTTAATTTTTTTTACTTTTTAATCATGTGGCTTAACTACCAGCTGTTTTTTCTAAATATAGTAAATACATGGCCAATTATTTTTGTAAAGAACTTGAAAAGAACTTACTGTACACACTGCCACCTAGGACTTACACATTAAAGTTTAGTTAACTTTTCAACTGAATGTAATTTTTTTGAAAGATTTTATTTATTCATGAGAGACAGAGAGAGAGAGAGAGAGAGAGAGAGAGAGAGAGACAGGCAGAGGGAGCCTGATGTGAGACTCGATCCTGGGACTCCGTCCAGGATCATGCCCTGAGCCAAAGGCAGACGCTCAACCACTGAACCACTCAGGTGTCCCCAACTGAATGTAATTAGACTCCCTTAACCAGAACTGATCTACTTGGATCCATTCGCTTCAACTTTCATAATCACTACCAATTCCAAAACAGCCATGGTTATTCTTACCTGGACTATTACAATGGCTGCCTAACTGTTCTTTTCCTCTCCAATCTACACTCCAGTAAAGTAGATCTTTTAAATCTAATTTTACTCCTCTACATAAAACCCTGCAATGGCTCCCCATTGCCCTAGAGAAAAATCTGACCTCCTTAAAGGACCTAAGAGGCCTGTATGACCTATTCTCCTGACTGCTCAGGCCACTGAGGTCTTTCAAATCCTTACCCTGGTTCCTTGGGTCCTCACAGCCTTCTCAGATTATGCTCTATCTGGCATAATCTTCTCTCCCCACTGCCTCTGACTCCCCAAAGGCGATCAGGTCCTCCTGTTTCTGCTGTCATAACCCTAATCCTAATCTTCTTTTCTTCTGGGCAGCACAAAATAAAACTGCAATAAAATAATTATCCAAATGGTCGTTTAATGTTCTTCTTGCTCCCTCAGAAATATAAACTCCAAGTAAGACTTAGGAATAGGTCTCTTTTCCTGCTACAACCCAAGTGCTTACATGTCCAGTACCTTATACACAATAGGTGTACACAAACCGCCTACACTACCTTATGAGAAAAACTGAGGAGACAAATGATGACAGAAGGCGAATCAACCACGAAACAAAACATGCAGAATCCTAGCTGCATTGTGAATGGCCACACGTGTTATACTGAAGTAAAAGCCAAAAACCTACTGCTAAACAAAAAGTTTAGCTAGGACTAAACTTTCCAAAGTAAAATCAAGTTTCTCTGTGCATCCTCAGATGTCATGTGAAACAAGAGGAGTTCCACTTCAGTCACCAGTAAGAAGATACACAACTAAATCAAGACTGCTGCCACATTTGGCACTACCCGCTTCCTGGCAGTCTCTGCGAGGCCAAGAGTTGAGCTGGCCAGGGAAAGAGTGATTTATCTCCCACATTTAAAAGGGGTCCCTCTACAACAGGAATGCTGTACGACTAATGGACTTTGAATTCTAACCTAGTCAAGCCACTACCTTTCCTGAGTATTCAATTCGCTTTAAAAAAAAAAAAAAAAAAAGCTGAATCTTCTGTGTCACTGACAAAAACAAGTTTAATGAGGCATCATAGTCCAATTCCATCTGGAGAAAACAAAGTTGCTTTCTCCTCCAAAATAGGGGTAAAAAAAAAAAATTATACCAACGAGATCTCTTTAACGAAAGTCATTACTCGGAAAAAAAATTTTTTTTTTTTTTTTACTTGGAAAATTAAAAGCTGGCATGCGGATGCTAAGAGGCAAAAGGCTGAGGGGGGCGGCTGTGGCAGTGGTAACTACTGCCGGCCCGGGGGGCAGTAGCGGCAGACCTACACAGCGGGCCGTCCCAGCTCCGTCGGACGCACACAGGTTTGACATACGCCAAACCCCCCGCCAGCGGGGCCGTCGCACTGACCCTGTCAATGCAACAAACGACAAGCCCCAGTCCGCGCTGTGCTGACGAGAGCGGCCCGCTCGCGTCCAGGGAAGCGCTCAGGTAAGCGCCCCGAGGTCTCGGGGTTACCCGCTTGGCCCTTTGTTCGTTCCAAGGCAGCGGAGCCCCGGGCGCCCGCTCCAGCTCCTGCTGCTGCTGCTGCTGCTGTGCTCCTCCTCCTCCTCCCCCACAGCTCCCGGGCGCCCGCGTCTCCCTCAGAGGGGCAGCGCCGACGCGGGCGCCCAGACGGCGGCGGCGGCGGCGGCTGCGGCGGCGGCGCCCCCCGCCCTCCCCGCGGCGGGTCCCGACCCCGCGGCCTCCGCGGCGCGCGGCCCCTCGCCTTTACCTTGTAGACGTCGCCGTAGGTGCCGCTGCCGATGCGCTGAATCAGCTCGAAGTCCTCCTGCGGATTCCGGCGGGACAGATCGAAGCCGGGGTTCATGGCGGGCCCCGGGTGCCCCCCGCCTCCCTCCCGGGCCGGGGAGGGGGGGCGCTCAGGGGGCCACACGGAGAGTGGGAGCCGCGGCCGGCCCCCTGCTCCCCCGGTGGTCACAATCGGCCGGCTCCACGCTGCGGCCGCCGCCGCCGCCGCTCCTCTCACGCCGCCGCCGCCGCCGCCGCCGCCGCCGCCCAGGCTAACCGTCCCCGCCCCCGCAGCCCGCCGCCGCGCCGAACCCGGGTCACACCCACAAGGAGAGGAGCACGCTCGCAGCCCCTCGCTCGGGGTGCAACTCCAACATGGCTTCCGCCTTCGCCGCTCCTCCCCCTCCCCTTACTCCGGCTCCTCCACCCTCCTCCCCCTTTTCCCGGCTCCGGCCCGACTGCGCAGCCGCGATCCCGGAGGGAGCGCTCCCCGGCCCCGCGCGCGTGCGGCCCCGTGCGCGCTCCGGCTCCGCGCGCCTGCCGGGCGTGGGCGGGCGGCCAGGCCGCCGGGGACCCGGCACCCGCGTCGCGTTCCCGAGGGCGTGACTGCCCCAGGGGGCCGTGGGGTGGTGGAAAGTAGCTCCCATTCGCTGCCGATTCACCCGAACGGCAAAGTTGGATGTTGCCCTCTCAACGTCCCAACCGTAAGCAGCTGGTATAGTTTTAATTTGCAAGACAACCAGTGTCCCCAATTTATTTTATTTTTTTTTTTTTAAGCATCTGTACCTCGGACACAGCCGAGCATCAGAGGTTTTCTGGGATTGCAGAGAAGGAGTGGCCATGAGGAAAGCCCCTGAGAGGAGTGAGCCGTGCTAGCTTGGATACCCGACACCGGGCCCCTGGAACTGGCCTGCCGAGGTGCAGAAGAGGGCAGGCCTGGAGAGCAGCCGGGAGGCGTGTGGAGTGGAGAGGGCGTGGGAAGCTCTGGGGGAAAAACACGCTGAGAGGCCGCCCGCCAGCCCCAGTGGAGGGCGTGGGAAGCAGGCAGAGCCTAGAACTAAAGCAGTGATTGACCTTCTTCTCCAGAGACGCTGGATTATCAAAGACCCGGGCGGGGACAGCCCAAGCTGTGGAGCAACCTTGCGAGGGAGAGGTTGTGGAGGGTGGAGCGTGAACAAGATCCGTCCTGCACCTGAAGTGTAAACATAAGGATGATGCGGAAGCTCTTCGGTTGACCTACCCACAACCCCACCCTGCGTGAGACCCAGATTGTGAGCATTAACAGCCAATCTATGTGGACACCAGCTCCAGCTGTTAATACCTGTGCAGGCAAGCATGTGAACATGGGTTAATTTTCTGTTCTCAATAAATTGTCCACTAGGCATTTCCAAAAGCTTTAATCGATGGCCACTTGGACGGTACCACTTGGAGTTTTGTTTCAGAAATGTCTTCCTAATATCCATAGGCACCACACCTTCTGACCACTAGTGTTCCCTAATGCCCAAACCTCTTAAGGGTAAAATAAGTATAATCAACTTTGCCTACAGTAAGATTGCATATTTATTAAGTTCTCAAAGAAGTTGTTTATCTGAGTATCTTATTGACTAGAAGATGTTGGGAAATGACCATCTGTTCGCCTACTCAAGTAACCTTCCAATTGTCTTCATTTTTAATTAAAGCATCAGTTAATACATGCATATAACTTAAATTACTGCCATATGAGTCCTTATCATGGGTTTGTTTTTTTTTTCTACCCATGATAGATCTTACCTTAAGGCTCTGGTATTTTGAGAATTAAACTCCTGAATATAAATGTTTCTCCATTCCTGCTTTTGCCTGTTTATGGCACTTGCTGGGAACCCAGACTGCAAGCCTTTCTTCAGTTTGTCCACATTTGAAGAATTGTTTGGTCTCTTTAAGCCAAACATGAGAATAATTAGTCTAGGATTCAGATAAGCAGACCTAATAAACTATCCCAAATAGGAATCAGTTCTGCTCTTTTTCTCTGCCTCTTCAATACAGGAAAGCCAAATTCTCAGCACAAGAACCTGGTAATGGTTTCACTATTTTGTTTGCTGGGATTATCATCTGTGCAGATAACTGCATTTGCATCACTAATAGACTTCTTTCAAAGAGAAAAGACATTTCAGTAGGGCTGAACCGGTCTTTAAGGTTTTGTTTGTTCCATTTTGGCAGGGCCAAGCTAGTCCTTTTGAAAAAGGATTGATTTTCATGTAAGGGCCTGATTTGCCATAGGGTTACAGCATAAATAAAAAGGCTTTTGCAATTAACTGCTCACAAAGCATAAAATATTTTGTTCTTTGTACAATATACATGCAGATGCCAAATCTGATGTCTTTGTTTTTCCTATTCCAATGCTCCTCAATGTTGCTAGAAGTAACACTAATGATCACACTTTCTTTGAATCCGAGAAATAGCTTCCCTCTTCTATGATTAGAAACATCCTTAGAAGTCATCTACTCTTTTCAATTCAAGAACTGCATCTATACCATCTTTCCTGAGTTTATTGCTAATTGAATACCTTCAGTAAAAGGAAATTCACTGCTTCCCAAAGCAACTCACCTTGTTATAAGATAGTGCTAGAGAATGATCATAATAACAACAAAAACAATAGTCACATCTAACATTACCAAGTGCCTACACAGTGCCAGCAACTGAGCCAAGTACTTCCGTGTATTATCTCATGTAATTCTCACAACAACTTGATGACATGGGTATCATCATTTTTTGAGGATAGGCAGATTAAACTGGCTCAAACTAAAGGAAGTTGAAATTTGAGCAGAGGGTAAGACACAAAGGCCTGACTCCTCTTAGCCACTAACCCATACTCTGCTTTACAGTATACTTTTTAAAATTTCTCTTATGCTAAATCAATACCTGCCTCCTTGTCATGCATTTAGAGTCAACGATTAGCCTCAAAAGAAAAAAAAAAGAGTCAAAGATTATTAGATTCTAGTGGTACAGAAAATAGAGAAGAAAACCACAGTGCCTTGCTCTCAGGGAGTTTGCAGTCTCACAAAACTGTGATATATAGGAAGGATGTTAAAGCTAAATCTTAAAGAATGTGTTGGAGTTAGCCAGAGAAGTAAAGGGGAGGTCATACACTCCAGGCTGGCTGCTTAGCCCTACCCCCTTAAAGCACCCACCTATGTAAGCATCACACTGTAGGGAGCAGGTAAAGGCCAAGATGGACAGTATATCCAGGCCACCCTTCTCTTAGCCCATCCTTCATCAGTCTGTAGCTTAGGGATTCTTTAGTCTCTGTACCAACTTTCAGTTTTAGTCTCAGGACTTCTGTCTAACCACCTGTTGGATCTGCTTCTTTGGTTTACTGACTTCATAATCACCACTCACATTTCAGTATGCCAAGAGCTCTGAGAAAGGAACACGGAGCAAGCCTTAGCTCAGAAAAAGACCCTACAACCAGGTCATCCACAAGAGGAGGAGAATCAGACACAGACATATGTGAAGCAACGACAGAGAGTTCCAGGATGTTATATAGCCTAGTCTAGCACAGCTCTGAGCCAGGCAGGCTACCTGATTCATATCTTATCTCTGTCCCCTACTGAATGACCTTCAAAAGTTATTTCAAAATGGGGCTGCTCTGGAGTCAAAACTAAAATGTATGTTAAGGAGCACCTGGGTGGCTCAGTCAGTTAAGCATCTGACTCTTGGTTTCAGCTCAGGTCATGATCTCCTTGGTCATGGGGTCAAGCCCTGAGTTAGACTCCACCCTCAGCAGGGAGTCAGCTTGAGATTCTCTCTGCACCTCTACCCACTTATGTTTTCTCTCCCTCTGTCCCATAAATAAATAAATAAATAAATAAATAAATAAATAAATAAATAAATAATAAATAAATCTTTAAACATAAATAAATAAAATACATTTTAAAGTCAGCAGTGCCTGGGCCACAGCAACCCAGAAAGTACTAATTACTATTATTTTGAATATCTTTTAGAATGTTTAATTAATTAATTTATTTATTTATTTATTGGTATAAGTGTAACTATTTTTTTTACAGGGTTAGATTAATTTCAGGCGTACAATATAGTGATTCAACCATTTCATACATCCCTCAATGCTCATCACGACAAGCGTACTCCTTAGCCCCATCGCCTATTTAACCCAATCTCCCACCCACCTATTTTAGGTTTTAAAGGATGACAGTCATGGGGATGGGCATGGAGATATTATTTAGGAAACAAATGCAATAATATATATAAGAGAACCTGATTTAAGGCCAAGGATGCTGAAACCAGAGAGAAGAGAAAGAACACAAAGATCATTAGAAGGTGGAATTGAAGGTTTGAAGGGGTGAGGAAGCAGGCAAACAATGGGTGACGTGTAGGCTTAGACAACAGGAAGGTCCCAAGAGGGTGATAGTATTTACCATAGTAGGAGGTATCAGGGTTATTTGGGGGAGGATTTTACTGTTGAGTCAAAGTAAATGATTCTGCTTCATATCTATTAAGGTGGAGATGCTCAACTAGAAACGTAAAATTGGTGACAAAAAATAGAGTTGAAACTTAGGATGTCAAGGCTAATTTTTAAATGTTGAGAGTCATAGTTTAGGAGTTATTAAGTATCTATTATGTTCCAAACACTATATTAGGTTCTAACCGTGTAACAAGGCATGGTTGGGTTACAGACAAATTCTCAGATAATTCCTTTACAATGAGATGAGTCCTAGGGTGCAGGGAAGCAGAGCCAGAAGGAGAGGTTAGGTGCTACTTAGGCTAACAATCAAGCCCTACATCAGGCTAACAATTTGGCTCTTTTTCAAGCCAATATATATTTTAAATTTTTCTTTAAATATTTTTTAAAATAATATATTCAACATTTACTTACAGGTAAGGTGGAGCTCTGCATGGAGAATAGGTGGAGATGGAAGTCCTCAGGTGTAAACTTTCAGCTTCCACCCTGATATTCTGAGCAATTCAGTTCTCCCAAATTTGCATATGTCCCAGCACAGTTATTTCTCAATGGAGGTTTTATTAGCACTTTGGGTAGGACAATTCTTCCTTGTGTGGGGCTGTCCTCTATTTCAGTACTGCTCCCAGCCACACTGACATCAACCACAAAAATAGCCGCACATATTTCCAAATGTCTAGGGTTGGCCTGGGGTGGGGGATGGGAGTGACTGGATTGAGAATGTTTGTCTATCATGTCCTTGAGAGAACTGTCACCCACACCAAACTATTTATCATAGTATTCCTTTCTATCTCATATAGGATATACCCTGAGACAAGTTCTGATATATAAAATATTGTTCCTCTTATTTCCAATGCTTAGCACCCAAGTGGGAGATTCACAACCTCTGTAGATTCACAACCAAGAGTCCACCTGCTTTTTATCACATAGTTTCTAGGATCGCATAGGAGGGTACCAAATCTAGTCTTCACAGGTTATGGAAGACTTCACAGAGGAAGGAACCTCTAGGCTGAGACTTAAAAGACAAGTAGAGAATTAGGCAAGCAAAAACCTATACTCCATACCAAGCATACAGTGGTTACATCCAAAGAAACAAGTAGTTCTGTTTAAGGAGAGTAGCAGGAGAGGCTAGTGTGGTAAGCAATGACTGGTCCATTAAGGAGCATGTAAATTATGTTAAATAATTTGCATTTCCTTTTTTAAAAATTTTATTTATTTATTCATGAGAGACACAGAGAGAGGGAGAGAGAAGCAGACTCCTCACAGGGAGCCTGATGTGGGACTTGATCCCAAAACTGGGAGCACGCCCTGAGCCGAAGGCAGATGCTCAACTGCTGAGCCACCCAGCCGTCCAGGCATTTCTTCTTAAGAGTGCTGTTGGGTTTTCAGCACAGGAGCAGGGTGATCTCTTTTGCTCTTTAGACATACTCCACCAGCTACAGATGGAGAATGAGTTGCAGTCAGGTGGTAGGACTGGAGATGAGTTAGGAGAATAGTTCAGAGGCCATTGTAGCAGTCCAGCTAGGAGAAAAAAGATGGTCTGAGTTAACATATGAACTCAGCATCCCCCTTCAGTCATGTATTTGAATTGTGGGTTGAGATGAATTTTCATAGGGAAAATAAATGAAATAGGCAGAAAATGGGTTCCTAGAAAACCCCAACATTTAAACTGTGAGCAAAGGCAGAGAATCTAGCAAAGGAGGCTAGGAAGGTGAGATCCAATATGATATGTGGAAATGGAATGATGTGGTAGCCATAGGAGTGCACCACTTAGGATTCCCTTCAAGGTAGCATATGCTGTAAGGAGTGTGAATTACTGACAGCCTCTAGCCACCATGCCTTTGGCATCCATCACAGCCTTCATGCAGAGATCTCAATCTCCCCAGATGCTCCCAACCAGTGACTGAGCACAGCCAGTCATTCCTCCCCAATGCAATTTCCTCTACTGGACAACCTTTGCTATGGGGCACCCCATTGGCATCACTGATCTAGTCTCAGAGCTTCCCTGCAGACTGAGGCTCTTCCTCCCCAGGCTGCCTTCCTTCTTTCTCTCCTTTCACAAGTTTTAAGCCATGCATTGCAGTCTGAAAGCCTTCCTACTCTTGCTGCCTTTCCTCTTTATCCTTCACATGTGCATCTTGCATTTCAAATTCAGTTTACCATCTGCTGAACTAGTACAATTGATATCAATGCAGCAAAGGAGGGAATTTTAAGAGTTATCAAGCTAAGTTAAATTCCAGAGAGAGATTAAGGAAGAGAGAGACAGAAAAGTTTCATCAGATCTGTCATTATGGAGGTGAGTGCCAATCTAATTATTGAAGTTCATAGTCCTTTTTCTACTATTGTGTTTCCTCTTAGTTATATTCTCCCATACATCATAATCTTCATACATCTCATCTAGATTCCCTTATTATGAACACATTTAATTCATTAATATCTTTTTAAAATTTGGCACCAGGAAGTGAGTTCAGTATTCCAAATGCAGTTTGGTCAATGTTGACTATGGCAAAATTGTAACTATCTGTTATTTGAACACTCTATTATAGCCTAAACTTTCAGGGTTTTTTATAGCCACAACAACTCAGGGTCACTGTACTGCTTGACACCAGGGAATGCCATTGAGATTATACAATCCTCAAATCCAAACCTGGCCCTGGGTCCTAATTTTTAAAATCTCCAAAACCCTGGAGGTGCCTGGGTGGCTCAGTCGGTTAAGCATCTGCCTTCGGCTCAGATCATGATCTCTGGGTCCTGGAATAGAGCCCCACATCAGTCTCCCTGCTCAGCGGAGAGTCTGCTTCTCCCTCTCCCTCTCCCTCTCCCTCTGTCCGTCCCCTCCACCCACCCCCGCCACTCTCTTGCTATCTCAGATAAAGAAATACAATCTTTAAAATATAAAAAAAAGAATTAAAATCCTCCAAACTCATAATTGCTTCCCTCTGAATCAGATCATCAGAGGCATTCTTGAACCCTCATTGCCATAAAATGCCAGGGACAGGAAACCCGGTCTCATGCATCCTACTGTAAAGTTCCTGCCTTGTCAACAGTTTATCAGACCAGATATCATCTTCTCTTCACCAACCCATATATAACAACAACAACAAAAACACGGGGGGGTTTTGTTGTACTTCTACCCAATATTGCTTCCAGGTGAGATCTTGCAAAGAAAAATCAGACAGAAGCCTTAAACTTTGCTTAGATAAATAAGAACTCCCAATCTTGTTGAGAAGCCAGGATTTTAAGGGGGTGCTCTTTGGCCAGCCCCCCCTTTAAAGGGGGTAATTGATACCTGTTTAGACTCAGCTAATCCTTGAGGCTGTGTGAAAAATAGATGACCAAGTATGGAAGGATTGCAAGGAAGTATAGGTGGAATACAGGCTGGGTGAGAGATTGAGAGATGCTGAGATAATATAATTGATGAAACTCCTGATTGTATTCATCTTTTATCCCACGATCAATTTGAGCATAGTGTTTCCCTGGTTTCCTTTTACATAATATTTAGCCTACAGTTCCCCTTTGATCTCCCCAGTTAAAGTGTATTGCCCTGTACCTTTGTTCCCAAATACAGAGTGAGGCCACTGTTGGACCAGATCAAGTTAGTCTAGAACAAATGTGGTTACGTACACTCTGTTTCTGGAGTAGATTACTGCCCAGAGTGTTATCCTACCAGTCTTTTTTTTTAAAGAAGCTTTGTTCTAGTTATTTTTCCTCCCTTCGGAGGACTCCAACCCCTACTCCCAACAAAACCTGTAGTAAAGCAATCTGCTTATAAATTAGAAAATTCATCTCTTTGGGGAAAAAAAAATCCTCTAATTTGTTTTTTTTTTAATTAATTAATTATTTTCTAATTTGGTTTAAACCTGGACTGAAGGTTTGTCTTCTTGATCAAAACAGACAAAAAAGTAGCAATAAAAGCTCTGTTAAATAATTCAAATAACTTGCCAGGGGTTTTCCATTATTTCTTTACTCGCTGGTCATATTCAAGGTGATGTATAGATAGCCCAAGTCTCAGACTGACCCAGATCAATGGCCCAGGAGCTGGATTCATTGGCAGGGTCTGAGCTCATAGCAAAGCCCATTTGGATCAAGGTATACCTCTTCTCAGTATTAGAGTCAAAACTTTGCCTGGAATCTGATCATTTGGGTCACTCAAAAATACTTTAAAAAATATATATGTTTAAATCAGGACTCATGTGTTAGTATTAACTTTCCCAGCTAAACATCTGACACCATCAGGATAGTTTAAACATGTGTTGATAGAATAACAAAAGGAAGGAAACTCATGAACCATTTCCCTGCTGCTTTGTATTTTATTTACAAATGGCTAAGCTGCCAAATGAAGTTTGTAAATAGCCTTTTTCAAGCTCAATGTGGCCCCAATATCTGAAAATGTTAAATGAACTTTTATTTATTTGCTTTAATATAAATTCAATTAATTAACATACAGTGCATTATTAGTTTCAGAGGTAGAGTTCAGTGATTCATTAGTCTTATATAACACCCAGTGCTCATTACATCACATGCCCTCCTTAATGCCTATCACCTAGTTACCCTTCCCTCCACTCCCCTATATGAACTTTTAATGCCAAAAAGTGTAACACTCTTAAGTTGCTGATACCAATATTTAGGGTTTACCTCTCACCCAAGGAGAGCACTTGCCAGTCATTCCAAATCAATCCAACATCATGTCTGCAAATCTGAATGTGGTCTGTTTTCTGCTACGTGGTGCAAGTCTCTTAGTGTCTCTGTCCCCATTCTCTTCCTCTTCTAATAATACTACACCTGGGCAATAAACATGTCTCTTAAGATGCCAACAATGGAAATATGGAAGTCCTGAAGGGAAACTAAATTTGGAATGAATAAGAGTTTACTTTGAAGCATGTTAATTTTGAGGAGATGAAAGAGCATCAAGGAGGGGGCATCACAAGGGCAGTGACAGATTTAGGAAGTGCAAAAGGCAATTAGATCATGATGTGTAAATGTGAGTCATAGAAATAAAGGTGGTAGAATCATGGGATACTCCAAGTGAAAAGTTTGAGAGTGTAGAGCAATGGTGAGCAACCTCTTTTTCTTTCCTTCATTTTTTTTAAGGACCACTTAGGGGAGTCTGGGTAGCTCAGTGGGTTAAGCATTGGACTCTTGATTTTTGCTCAAGTCATGATCTCAGGGTCACGAGATTGAGCCCCACGATGGGCCTGCTTGAGATTCTCTCTCTCTCTCCCTCTGCACAATCCTTCTTAAGAAAAAGAGAGAGAGAACAACTTAAAAGAAGCAAAAAGTGTTTATGAACCTTTTTTTTAAAAAAACATTCAAAGTGAAAATAGTGTTACTGACTTCCATAACAAGAACTTCTGCTCTGGGATGATTATTAAGATATGAATACCTGTTCTTCTCCCAGGCAGTGTTTTCTAGCCTGTCCTAGCTTGATATATTTGTATGCAGAATTTAAGGTAAGGGGAGTAGAGACATGAGTGGAGAAGTGAGAAGAGAAGGATAAGTAAGCCAGAAAGGAGCTAAGTAAACCTTTAAAGTGTTGAAAGAAAGGGAGAAGGGAGATGGCCAAAAATACCAACAAACTGGGATCTAGAGAAAGAGTTTAGAGGTTATATATAAGACTAGAGGGAATAGAATGGAATGCAAGTGTGCCTCTGTAACCATAAATGGCTTCCTCTGATGTTCTTTGAGAGCAAATAAGATAAACAAAGGTTGGAATACCTTTTTAAAATTACTGTGATCCTAAGCAGAGTCTGACATAGGTGGGACACCAGGACTTATTAGGGTTGCAAGAAGAACGCCAATGAGAAATTTGGCAATGGTTCTGAACTGCTACAATGTTATCTGGTCATACTAAGAAGTCATGACATAGAAACAGCTTTCAAATCTTTTACAACTTAATTTACATTGCTTTTTAAAAGGTATACATGTTTTTACATTTATAACTTATTTTTTTTACATTTATAACTTATTTTATCTTTGGAATGATTCCTTAAATTATTATCATCCATAATTTATAGATGAGGAAATTGGAGGTTAGAGAAGTGAAAGACAGAAACAGATCAGGATTAATGATTAGATCCAGTTAATTGAACATCTACTGAGCCTTGCTTACTGAGATTCAGGTTGTGCTATATATGAGGAAACGCAAAAATGGTTAAAATGTGCATGCAATCCTCAGCCATTATACCATTCTTGCTTTACTCTTTCCCAGTTCTCTCTGAGAGGATGGATCTCTCTTCTAAGCCTAGGCCAGGCTAGTTCATAATGAGATTCATCTGGGAGCAAGATTACACAGCAAGATTACAGGAAGAATTGACTCCAGGGTACTCTGGCAGTTCCAAGTCGGTGATGTAGTCATCAGAATTGCAAGATAAGGAAGATCTGGGAACTCTTATACACTACCGAGTGGAGAATAAATTGGTACAATTACATCGGAAGACAATTTAGCAATATCTATTAAAACTACAGAGGCCCTTTTCTTACATTTAACAATTCCACTTCTCTCTATATATATCCAAGAAACTCTCCCTTAAATGCATAAGGAGACATGTAAATGAATATTCATTGAAGCATCATGTATAACAGGAAAATAATTGGAAACAGCCTAAATGTTCATCAACCTGAGAGTGGTTCAGTAAATTGTATGATCACACAGTGGAATACTATACTGTAGTTAAAATAAATGAACTAGTACTAGAGCTATAATATACATCAATCTAAAAAAATAGAATATCTAGTGAAAACAAGAAAGTGGCAGGAGATACGTAAAGCATGCTACCATTTATGTTAGCTTCAGACCCATGAAACAATAGTCCACATTTCTAAGTGTGATAAACATTTTTAAATATTCTTTGTAATAATAACTCCAAATTCAGGATAGTTGTTACCTCTGCTGAAGGAGAATGATAGAGTATGTAGATGCCTTTAGCCAAATCTGTGTCCCCTCTTAAAAGTGGATCTGAAACACATATGGCAAAAAGCAAATATTTGATAAAATTCGGTGGGAAAGGAGAGTTCATATTATTATTTCCTATATGCTGTAGGCTCGAAATATTTCATTTAAAAGTATATAGGGGCCTTCAATCCTGGAATTCTGGGATTTTTTTCTTTGTGCAGAAATTTCTTTTTTCCCCCTTTTCTCATGTTGAAACTCCATCCATTTTTTGATATTTAATTCAAGTCCCACTACCTTATTGAGAATTTCTGTGGCAATGTTGTTAGTCCATGCTATGCTCCATAAAGTTCTGTAGGTCTAGAAGGTACTCTTGTATTCTATGATGATTTTATCAAAATGACTTTTGTTTTTCTGAGTATGCTGAAGCCACATATTAAGTATTGAGAAGGAGTTGAAAAAAAATAAAGTTCCTTTGTATACTATGTTTGTATGACCAGAATTCTTTCATGTTTATATATATAATTAATATATTAATTAATATATTTATTATTATTAATTAATTATCATTATATTATAATATAATAATTAATATATAATATAATTCCTATATTCCTATAATGTTGTTTAAATATATATTGCCTTGCATTAATATTTGGTTTATTGAACACAAACTTTGTTTCTCCAATTATATTGTAAGAGCCTTAAGAGCAGGGACAATGTCTTGAACTTTTAAAATTCTTCCCCAGTGTCCAGTGGAACACAACCAAATACTTATTAAAGAAAAGTGACATATAAACCAATAATTATTATGCTTCCTACAAAACATTTATATAGAAAGTTGAAAATACTAGTTGGAGCTACATTTGCTTATATTTTCCCAGAGAGAGAATAGTAATGAACTGTGAAATGACCAACACTCAGGCAGCAGAAGGAGAAAAAGAAGAAATAATGGGTTTGTATATTACACATTCTGGATAATCAGCTCTTGAATGATTAAGTGTAGAAAATCTCTTATGAGTAAAAGCAGATTTTAAAAATTTATTTTATGACTGTGGACTTGTTTTATAGATCATTTCCAGTTTTCAGATGATTCCAGGCCAAACTTACAAATTATTTTGGAAAAACGTTTCCTCTTACGATATGCTACATAGCCATGTACAATATACCTTGTTGTCATTCTGCCTTCATTCCAATATTTATTGGACTACATGTAGGAATGGTGACCCAGGGAAACTAAAACACAAAAAGTGTTCCATCTGTAGAATCAGGAAAGAGTTTTGAAGAAAAACTAATTACTTTGAATTTTATTTACCCTTAGTACCTCTTGTAAAAAGTGTTTGGTGGACAGCCCTGGTGGCTCAGCAGTTTAGCGCCGCTTTTGGCACAGGATGGGATCCTGGGGGCCCGGGTCAAGTCCCATGTCAGGCTACCTTCTCCCTCTGCCTGTGTCTCTGCCTCTCTCTCTCTGTCACTCATGCATAAATAAATAAATACAATCTTAAAAAGAAAAAAAGTGTTTGGTACTTGAGGCAACCACATTTGAAATCTCAGAGTAAAAGTCTATATTAGTCCAGGATTAAAGCTAAAGAGCAAAAAAAAAAAAAAAAAAAAAAAAGCTAAAGAGCATAGGGAATGGTAAGAGGTCTGGACCACATTGTCTCTCCTCAGAACCAAAAGTTGGGTATTGAAGAATGAGATAAATTTAAGAATCAGTGCAGTTATTTTATTAAAAGCCACAGTTGCTAGGCCAAAACTACTACCACATTGTGTCTGAAGAATTTCATAATGAACCTTTGTAATATTTCATTAAACCAGGACACTATCTTGTGATTATTTGGCCTAAGTACTATAACACTCAAAATAAAGTTCTCTAAATTAAAACTTACCTACATCTGTATATATATAAGTGCATTTTTAACTTGACAGTGTACCTCAGGGAATTATATCTCTTATTACCCTCCTCTATTTCTATGTCATTTGTATCCTAGTGAAGACAATTAAAGGCACAAAAATATCTTGCAATTTCATAGGAGAGCATATATTCCCTCATTTTCACTCATTTGTAAAAGTTAATGTTGAAGAAAACCCTGAAGCAAAGTGACCAGAGCATTCCTATAATAATGAGGGGACTTATCATTGGTCTCTGCAGTTTTCCCTTTCCCTAAATAAAGTGAAGAAAAGTGCTATCATACAGATATTATATATAATGAGTTGACTGGGTTTTTAAAGTTCCCCAAAGGATAAGTGTTTATAACTTGGAATTAATTTCTCATGGAAATACTATGATTATGTTTAGATTTAAAACCTAATATAGGGATCCCTGGGTGGCGCAGCGGTTTGGCGCCTGCCTTTGGCCCGGGGCGCGATCCTGGAGACCCGGGATCGAATCCCATGTCGGGCTCCCGGTGCATGGAGCCTGTTTCTGCCTGTGCCTCTGCCTCTCTCTTTCTCTCTCTGTGTGACTATCATAAATAAATAAATAAATAAATAAACCCTAATATATTAGAAGGTATGAGATGTTAGTTGATTATGAAATTGTATCTCATTTTGTTGTCCAATAAACTTATCATAGAAAAACGAGAAGTATTTTTCCCTTCTCCAGCATAGAGGGAGTTTAAGATGGTGATTTTCTAAAGCCTCAGGGAGGCAGAAAACACAACTATCTGTCTTTATTGGAGGGTTCCAATAAAGGGGAATGGCTTGACTTCGGGAGAATTTGGATCTGTTGAACCCAGAAAGAGAGAAACCAGACGTGTCAGTTTCCATAAACAGTAAGGATCTGTCTACTCCCAGATAACAGATCAGAATGGTATACAACTCTGATGAAGATGTCAGCAAGGATATCTTGTCTCAGAAGTAGTAAAAGTATTAATTTCTGCTAAGCTGAAACAAATCAAAGATACACATAATAAATTCTAGAATTACTATTAAGAGAATAGTAAAATTATGTATAAATAATATGATGAGGGATGCCTGGGTAGCTCAGCAGTTGAGCATCTGCCTTCGGCCTAGGGCGTGATCCTGGGGTCTCGGGATTGAGTCCCAAATCGGGATCCCCACAGAAGCCTGTTTCTCTCTCTGCCTAGGTCTCTGCCTCTCTCTCTCTTTCTCTCTCTCCATCTGTGCCTCTCATGAATAAATAAATAAAAATCTTAAAAAATATATATAATATGTAAATAGAAGAGAGCATAATTTAAAAAAATAGTCAATGAAATCAAAGGAAGATAAGAAAAGATAAAAAGGACCAAGTAACAAGTAGGATAAATAGAAAACAAAATAGTAAGATGTTAACTATAAATCCAAATATATCATTAATTACTATAAATATAAATGCATAATATTCCATTAAAACAAAGATTTCTATACTTGTTTTATTTTTTTATTTTTATTTTTTTTAAATTTTTATTTATTTATGATAGTACACAGAGAGAGAGAGAGAGAGGCAGAGACACAGGCAGAGGGAGAAGCAGGCTCCACGCACCGGGAGCCTGACGTGGGACTCGATCCTGGGTCTCCAGGATTGCGCCCTGGGCCAAAGGCAGGCGCCAAACCCCTGCGCCACCCAGGGATCCCTATTTTTATTTTTTTAAATTTTATTTATTTGCTCATGAGAGACACACAGAGAGATATATACAGAGATATAGGCAGAGGGAGAAGCAGTCTCCATGCAGGGAGCCTGATGTGGGACTCAATCTCAGGACTCCAGGATCATGTCCTGGGCCAAAGGCAGGCACTAAACCGCTGAGCCACCCAGGCATCCTCTATATTGATTTTAAATAGATGGGGCACCTGGGTGGCTCAGTCAGGTAAGCATCTGACTCTTGATTTTGGCTCAGATCATGATCTCAGGGAGGAGAGATCTGGCTCTATGCTCAGTGGAGAGTTTGCTTGAGATTCTCTCCTTCTCCCTCTGCTTTTCCCCTCCAACTCCCCACTCGTGCATGCATGCACTCACTCTCTCTAAAATAAGTAAATAAATCTTAATAAATAAATATACATATTTAATAATGCAATATTACAATAAATATATATGTGCTTTTTCAAAATATATGTTACAATCTAAAATAATACCACAGAAGTACCTGAGAGTGCGTCATGCCCCTTCAGACCAGCTGTTCCATTAGATTTCCAGGGTCATAGTCCCAGTTTAAAGCAGTAGTTCTTCTGGAAGAGAGTGGTGCTGGGCTCTGGCCTTCTCACAGAGAGAGATCAGGGACTGGGTCAGTATTGTGGGCATGTGTATATCTTCCCAAGTTCTCTTACAGTCCTTGCTGGGACTCCCTGACTTATTTTGGTTGGTACCTATTGCTACTTCTTTTACAAAATACACTTTGTAGAACTGATTAGATTACCTTGTTTATTTAATGTGAGTTTGTGCCTTTTTGTCTCAATCTTCCAAAACAGGTATAGTGGGGGGAAATAGTCTAACAAAATCCTAGACAGGGACGCCTGGGTGCCTCAGGGGTTGGGCGTCTACCTTTGGCTCAGGGTTTGATCCTGGGTCCGGGGATTGAGTCCCACATCAGGCTCCCTGTTGGGAGCCTGCTTCTTCCTCTGCCTATGTCTCTCCACCTCTCTGTGTCTCTCATGAATAAATAAATAAAATCTTTAAGAAAAAAAATAAAATCCTAGACAGAGGAAAAATAAATAAATAAATAAGTAAATAAAATAATACCACAGAAAAGTTAAAGGTAAAAGTAAGAAAGATATTTTATGCAAACATTAATCCAAAGTAAGCTGGTATAGCTATACAATAATATTATAAAGTAGACATTAAGGAAAAAGCATTATTAGAAATATAATGTGGTATTTCACGATAAATAAAAACAGTAACTTATCAGGAAGTTGTAACAATTCTAATTTTGTATACAACTTACAATAGACTACAAAATATTGAGAACAAAGGAGTTGCACAAACTGCAAGGAATAATAGACAAATCTACAATCACAGTAGGAGCCATTATTATCTTTTAATATTTTATTCATTTATTCATGAGAGACACAGAGAGAGAGGCAGAGACACAAGCAGAGGGAGAAGCAGTCTCCATGCAGGGAGCCTGATATGGGACTTGATCCCCAGACTCTGGGATCACACCCTGAGCCAAAGGCAGATGCTCAACCACTGAGCCACGCAGGTGTCCCATGGAGCCTTTACTACATCTGTCAGTGTCTAAAAGAATAAGGAGACAAAACTTAGTAAAGGTATACAACATTTAAACAACATGACTAACAAAATTGAATCAATTGATGTATATGGAATATTTCATGCAACAACCGCAGAATTCACTTTTGTTTCATGTAAGTAATGAATATTTAATAAAAATGACAATAACTTGGGTCATTAAGCAAGCCTCACCATATTTCAAAAGATTGAAATTATACAGAGTATGTTCTTTGAGCAGAGAACAGTTAACAGTCAACAACTTTTTAAAAACTACAAAATTAAAAAAAAAATAAAAATAAAAAAAATAAAAACTACAAAATTCCCAAACATATAGAAATTAGGTAATATACTTCTAAATATTCCATCAGTCAAAGAAAAATAACAATGGAAGTGAAAAAAATATTTTGAACTACATAAAAATAAAAACTAAAACTGTTAGGTAGGAAAATTATAATCTTAAAGGCTGAAATTTATAACTTTAGAGAAGAAATACTTAAGGATCCATCTCAAGAACTTAGAGGAAAAAAAATTAAACATGTAGAAAGTATAAAAAAGGTAATGATAAAGTAAAGAGAAAAAATTAATGAAAAAATGTAGAGTCACTGAAAAAAATACTAAAACTGATGAGTGCATAGCAAGACAGATCATGCATATGAAACAGAAACAAAAGCAAAAAGGGTACATATTACTTCTCTCAGGCTTGGAAAGAGGAACATCACTATGGATCCTACAGACATTACAAAGTTGAAGTAAAAATATTTTAGATAACTTAATGTAATAAATTTGAAAATTTAGATGAAAAATTTCTAGAAACAACCCAACTTATAACAAGTGACACCAAAGAAATAGGAAATTTGAATAGTACTATATTAACCAAAGAAGCAAAATAGTGATCAAAAATCTTCACACAATAAATATCCAGATTCTGGTGATTTCACCAGCAGTATATTTTCCCAAAAGTTTAAGGAGAAGTAACACTAATCATATACAAACTCAGAGAACAGAAAAAGGATCCCCAAACCTGAGAAGTTCATTACAAGAAAAAATTACAGACTAGTCTTTCTCTTATCAAAGATGAAAAATCTTCTGGGGCACTTGGGTGGCTCAGTTGGTAAGTGTCTGACTCTTGATTTCAGCTCGGGTCAACTTGGGATCATGAGATGGAGCCCTGAGGCAGGTTCCTTGCTCAATAGGCAGTCTGTTTGAGTTTCTCTCTTCTTCTTCCTCTGTCCCTTCCTCCTCTCTCTCTCTGTCTCAAATAAATAAATCTTTAAAAAAAAAAAGATGAAAAAAACTTCTGAATTAAATATTGGCAAAACAAATCCAGTAATATGTATATATAATATATATATATTATATATATATATTTAAAGATTTTATTTATTTATTAATGAGAGACACAGAAAGAGAGCGCCGAGCGGCAGAGACACAGGCAGAGGGAGAAGCAGACTCCACGCAGGGAGCCTGACATGGGACTTGATCCCGGGTCTCCAGGATCAGGCCCTGGGCTGAAGGCGGCGCTAAACCGCTGAGCCACCCGGGCTGCCCGATCCAATAATATATTAAACATAAAATGTGTGTTTATTTCAAGCATTCAAGATTGATTTAACACTAAAATCTCACTGTATACCCAATTAATAGTATAAGTGAAAATGTATATATTCATCTTTGTAGATACAGAAAAGGAATTTGATAAAACTCAACTTCATTCATTATTTATTTATTTTTAAAAATATTTTATTATTTATTCATAAGAGACAGAGAGAGAGAGAGAGAGACAGACATAGGCAGAGGGAGAAGCAGGCCCCATGCAGGGAACCTGATGGGGGACTCCATCCCGGGATTCTGGGATTACTCCAAGCCAAAGTCAGAGGCTCAACTGCTGAGCCACCCAGGCGTCCCACATTCATTCATATTTAAAAACTCTTAGCAAACTAGGAATTCCCTCTCTTTTTGGTATTCTTTTATTTTGAAATAATTTTAGATTTCTAGAAAAGTTGCAAAAAAGAGAAAGAACTCCTCCTGTATTACCTTCACCAAGATTCTGTAATCATTTACATTTTATCACATTTGTTTTATTAATGTCACTGTGTCTATATTACTTTTCTGAGCTATTAAAGAGTAAGACATGATATCTCTTTATCACTAAAATACTTCAGTGTGTATTTTTCTTTTTTAAGATTTTATTTATTTATTCATGAGAGACACAGAGTAAGAGAGAGACATAGGCAGAGGGAGAAGCAGGCTTCCTGTGGAGAGCCCAATGCAGGACTTGATCACAGGACCTGGGGATCACAACCTGAGCCGAAGACAGACACGCAACCACTGAGCCACCCAGGTTCCTCTAGTGTGTATTTTTAAAGGACAATCCATTTACATAACACAGTAAAATTACCAAAACTGGGATATATAATGTAATGTAATATAATATAATATAATATAATCTATAGACCTTACTAAATCTCACCAATTTTCCTAATACTATTTTTTTGCCATTAAAAAGAACCATTTTTTTGTTTCAGGATCCAATCCAGGATTACACAGTACATTAGTTGTCATGTCATTTTAATCTTTTAAAATCCAAAATAGTTCATTATCTTTACTTTTTATTTTATGACCTGACATTTTGAGGAGTACAAGCTTGTTATTGTGTAGAATGTACCTCTACTGGGTTCAATTAATGTTTCCTCATGAATAGATTCAGATAATGGGTTTTTAGCAGGAATACCAAAGAAGTGGTATTGTACCTCTGACAATGTCTTACAACAGGATGCCCATGGTTTGTCCCATTGTTGGTAATGTTGACTTTAATCAACCAATTAAGGTAATGTCTATCAGGTTCTTATATTGTAAAATTACATTTTCCTCTTTGTAACTAAAAGTATTTTACGTGGAGATATTTTGAGAGTATGTTAATATCTTGTTTTTCATTAAATTTCACCCACTAATTTTTAACATCTTTTGATGATTCTTTCCTGAATTAATAATTACTCTGATTACAAAATAATTTTCCAATCTAATCATTCCTTATATATTTATAGTTAGAATTCCAAAAATGACCCAAAAATGGGTCAGAGACTTGAATGGGTACTTTAAAAAAGAGAATATCTAAGTGGCCAAGAAACACAGCATAAGTACAAGTTAAAATCAGAAGATACGATACAACTGGAACTCTCTTCTATGTTGTTGGTGAGAATATAAATTGGTATACGAGTTGAAACCCAGCAATTTCTAAGAAAGCGGAATCTGTGCATAACCTCTAAGCCAGCAATTTCAGTCCTATTTGCAGTGGCCAAAATTTGGAAACAACCCAGAAGTCCTCCCATAGTAGAATAGATACATAAATTATGTATATCTGTGCAATCCAATGCTACACAGAATGAGAATGGATGAACTGTTGCTATACATGCATGAAGTTTATAGACATGCTGACTGAAAGAAACAGTACAGAAAAGGGTGCATTTGTTTAAGGTTCAAAAACAGAAGAGATGTTGCGTCCCTGCGTGTGTCCGCCCGAGACCCCCGAGCGCCAACCCTAGTCCCCCGCGTGGTCCCATTTGTGCTCCAACAAGATGAAAGAAAGTATCATGAACCAGAAGAAACTCACCAAACTGCAAGCACAGGTGCACATTGGTGGGAAAGGAACTGCTCCCCGAAAGAAGAAGGTGGTTCATAGAACAGCTACAGCAGATGATAAAAAACTTCAGTTCTCCTTAAAGAAGTTAGGGGTAAACAATATCTCTGGTATTGAAGAAGTGAATATGTTCACAAACCAAGGAACAGTGATCCATTTTAACAACCCTAAAGTTCAGGCATCGCTGGCAGCGAACACTTTCACCATTACAGGCCATGCTGAGACAAAGCAGCTGACAGAAATGCTACCCAGTATCTTAAACCAGCTTGGTGCAGACAGTCTGACTAGTTTAAGAGGCCTGGCTGAAGCTCTGCCCAAACAATCCGTGGATGGAAAAGCACCACTTGCTACCGGAGAGGATGATGATGATGAAGTTCCAGATCTTGTGGAGAATTTTGATGAAGCTTCCAAGAATGAAGCAAACTGAATTGAGTCAACTTCTGAAGAAGATAAAACTTGAAGAAGTTACTGGGAACTGCTATTTTATATCATGACTCCTTTTTAAAATTTTGTTCATGGATCTGATAAAATCTAGATCTCTAATATTTTTAAGCCCAAGCCCCTTGGACACTGCAGCTCTTTTCAGTTTTTGCTTATATACAATTCATTCTTTGCAGCTAATTAAGCTGAAGAAGGCTGGGAATAAAGTTTGAAACAAGGTTAATAAAGTTCTTTGCCTAGAAAAAAAAAACAGACGATATTAGGTTACTGTGATAGAAGTCAGGAGTGTGGTTATCTGACAGGTGGTTGTAATTGAGTGGGAGCATAAGGGGGCTTCTAGAGTACTTGTCCTCCTTGATCTTCATACTAGTCACATGGGTATGTTTACTTTGTGAAAATTCATTGAGATCTTGCCCTTATGATTTGTACCATTTTATTTATTTATGATATATTCAATAAAAGGTTTATTTAAAATATTATATTCACATGAATACTTGTATAACAGTTACAACACAGAACATGATTTATAACCAAGTAAATTCTATTTGTTTGAATTTGCCCAATCTAAGAACATCTTATAAATGGAAATCCAAACATACAAAACAGAAAAATACTTATAGCACAAAAGCACCCTTCACTTTTCAAAGCGAAACATCAAATGCATGAAAGGAACAGGAATAACATCCATAGCAGATCCATTTTTCAATTTTGTAAATTTACCCTAAGGAAAGAAAGAACTCAACACACAAATCTTGCTGTGAAAATGTTCATTTTAAACATTATATCTGCTAGCAAAACACTAAAATCAACTCAAATATCCAAATACTGGATCAAGATTTAATAAAGTATGACATGCTGGTACAAGAAAATAACATACATGAAAAATGATGTATGGAAGGCCTTATAGGAACACTAAACAATTTTTTCAGGTACAATGTTAGGTAGAAAAATTCAAATGTAAGATGATATGTATATCATGATGCTAAAGAGAACCAATAGATAAGATGAAAAAATTAAAAACTTTTGTTGGAGTCATAGATTTATGGTTATACTTTTTGAAGGGGTAAACTTCCCTCCTTCCCCTATGAATATTCTTTCTCTCTCTCTCTCTCTTTTTGAAGATCTAATTGGCTTTATTAAACAATTCATGAATGGGAAAGCATCCCATCTAGCAAATAGAAGGGCACTCCTCTCCATGAATATTCTTTATTATTATTCAGTCAGTTAGGGTTCTTTTGTTGCAAGCAATAGAAACTAACTTTTTTTCTTTAATTTGAAAGAGAAAGCAAGCTAGAGAGGGAGAAAGAGAGAGAGAAAGAAAGAGAGAGAGAGAGCACAAGTATGAGGAGGAGTGGAGGGAGAGAGAGAGCAGACTCCCCGCTGAGAGCATGCAGGGACTTGATCCCAGGACTCTGGGATCATGACCGAGCCAAAGGCAGATGCTTAACCCACTGAGCCACCCAAGTATCCCCAACAGAAACTAACTTCTATTAAAAAATAGATTTCTGGAGCCATAGAGGAGTAACTTACAGAATCGAAGGAATAACTAAATGCCCAGAAGGAAAGAAGAAGAGCTAGGAAGTTTCAGAGATCTTAGAAACAAATATCTCTAACCAGTTCTCCCATATTCTGCCTCCTGATGACTTGTTTTAAATGCTTTCTGTCCCTCCTTGCCTCTACTCAATATTCAAATTATTGGGAGAGAAAATCAGATTGTCCTAGCCCAAGTCAAGTATCCACCTTGTCCTTTGATTGGCAACCACATCAGAACAGCCTGGAGTTGGGGAAAGCCACTTTCCTTTTTTTTTTTTTAAAGATTTATTTATTTATTCATGAGAGACATAGACTGAGAGAGAGAGGCAGAGACATAGGCAGAGGGAGAAGCAGGCTCCTCGCAGGGATCCTGATGCGGAACTTGATCCCGAATGCCAGGATCACGACCTGAGCTGAAGGCAGGGCCCAACCGCTGAGCCACTCAGGCTCCCAAAAGCCACTTTCCTAAGGGGGAAGGGTAGTGTTGTTACCAACCAGATGAACAGGGAGCCAAAAGATGCTGGGTGGAGAAAGCAACTGGTCCATGAAATCTTAATCATTTTTCCAATAAATCAGAATATTACTACCTTTGTCTTACAGTAAATGAAAATATGCTTATTGTAGAAAATTTGCACAATCTAGAGAAGTATATAGTAAAAGAGTAATGAAAAAGCCAGCATTCTTTATCCCACTATCCATAGCCTTGTGTTTACTATTCACTGCTACATAACAAATTACTCTCAAAACTAGAAGAGAGTAGAGTGCCTACTCTAATAGAGTGCCTAGAAGAAAGTAGATTAGTGGTTGCCTAGGGCTGGGAGTACTGGGGATGATAGCTAAAGAGCATAGGATTCTTTTTTTCTTTTTTTTTTCAGAATTTTTTTTTTATCATGTTCTAAAATTGGATTGTGATGGTTGCACAACTCTGAACACACTAAAACCATTGAGCTTTCAATGGGCAAATGTTAAGGTATGTGAATTATATCTTAATAAGGCTGTATTTAAAAAATGGTAGGGTAACCAACTATCCCAGTTTGCCCGGACTTCTCTGATTTTTGCACTGGCAATCCTGTATTCCAAGGAAACCCTTCAGTCCTGGTTAAACCTGGACAGCTGATCATCTTATACAAAATGTAGCAGTTTAGGGCAGCCCTCAAGGCCCAGCGGTTTAGCACCACCTTCGGCCCAGGGTGTGATCCTGGAGATCTGGAATCAAGTCCCACATCGGGCTGCCTGCATGGAGCCTGCTTCTCCCTCTGCCTGTGTCTCTGCCTCTCACTCTCTCTGTGTCTGTCATGAATAAATAAAATATTTTTTTAAAAAATGTAGCAGTTTAAGACAACAAACATTTGTTATCTCATAGTTTCTTTAGATTAAAAATCTAGGAGGAACTTAACTAGGAGACCCGGGGTCTCTTAAAAGGTTTCAGTCGAGATGTCATGAGGCTATAGTCATCTGAAGGCTTGACTTGAGCCAGAGGATTTGCTTTCGAATTTACTTGTGTGGTTTTGTCAAAGGGCCTCAATGACTTGCTATTTGGGTCTCTTCACAGAGTGCCCTCATGACATAGCAACTTGTTTTCCCCAAAAGCATATGATCTGAGAGGAAGACCCAGAGACTAACATGGATGCTGTAGAGTCTTTTTATAACCTAATCTTGAAAGTTGTGTGTCATCACTTCCGTCATACTTGATTTGTCACACATATCAACTCTGTAACAGTGTGAGAGGGAACTACACAAGGGTGTGAATACCAGGAAGCAACAACCATTGCCCTATTCTGGAGGCTGGCTCCCATAAGTGGTAATGCCAACTCTAACCCTACCAGCATTTTACTGAAATTTTGCTGATTTTTAAATTAAAACATGCCCATTATGGAACATATGGACAGTATAAGAGTACAAGAGAAAAACATTTTACAATGAATACTTTGTGTATAAATTTTACTTCTATCTCTGATTAGATGGGATAGATCTCTAGATGTGCAATTATTAGAGCATATGGTTTAAGTATCTTAAGACTTGTTACATATTGCCAAAATGCTTTTCTGATACTTGTGTGGTATCAGTGCCCATTTTGCCATACCCCTGTTAGCCTTAAGTATTATTGTTAGCAACTCTGCCAATTTTTATGAAAAATTTTATGTTTCAGAGTGTCTTTTTAAGTTAAGCATTTTCCCATGTGTAGTGGCCATTGCTAATAAATAAGCATGTAACAGGCCATAAATCCTCTCCAGATACATTCATGCATTCATTTAATATTTGTTGAATGCCTTCTGTAACAACATAGCTCCCAAGATGTTCACATTCACATGAAAGAGACTGGAGAAGGAAACAGTTCGATACATTCTAATCTGAGGAAATATTTAAAGAGCACAAAGTCAGGAAACCATTGGCAAGCTGATGAAGACTGAAAGAATTTTTTTCTTGTTGGAGCATCGAGTACAGAGGTGGAGGATGAGGGAGTCATAAGAGAATCAGACCAGACTACGGAATTCAAAGCAAATCTTATTGGTCTTCTCAGCTCTATTAAGGTTAGACCTTATACCTGAGGGTAAGGGGAAAGCAGGAAAGAGCTCTTTTGTTTTTTAGGTAATCTCTATGCCCAACATGGGGCTCAAACACAAGGCCCATAGATCAAGCGTTGCATGCTCTCCTGACAGAGCCAGTCAGGCACCCCAGGAAAGAGTTTTAAACATGAGAGTGAGATAATCAGATGTGTGTTTTTGGGATATCCCCTTGGCTAAACTGTGGACAAAAAAAACAGAGAGGGGTAATAATGGACATAGGACAGATGGCCAGAGAGGAAACAGCTATAGTCCGGGAAAGAGATAAAGATGGCCTGATCTTGGGGAGCAGTGGGAAGGATATTGAGAAATATCTGAGGTTTAAATAGCATCCCTTGTCCCAGTCTAGGTTTCTGAGAAAATTAAGTTATAAACGATTGGCAGATAGACTCCAAAACATGCCATTTTTGGCTGAAAACACAATGATGGAGGTTTTAGCTGAGTGTGAAAGCCAAATGAGATGCAAAGTAAACCCCTGGATCAGGGCAGGCCCCTCTGAGGTAAATGTGGTATGCCACCTGGATGCCTCTTCAGAAATAAAGGATGTATTCCCCTGGCTACAGGGAGTGCTGCAATAACCATCAGCTAGCAGCCTTCTTTTGGGAGGCCTTGGCTATAGAGAACCACTAGCCCAAAGTCATGTTCCCTTCCTGGGGTGGCTGGCATCCAATGACAGATCAGAGTGGGAATATAAAGTCATGGTCCCCTAGCCCCTATCTGAGACAACTTTGAAAGGTCATCTAAGCTTTGGAGCCATCCCCCTCAGGGTCACCTGAAGCCTTTATTGGTACTGAACCTCAACTCAACTTCTCCCTTTGTTCAATCTTGCTTCTCCCACCCCTCCCCTCCCCTCCCCTCCCCCCTCCCCTCCTCACTCCCTGTCCCTCCCCTTCCTTCTCCTCTCCTTCCCGCTCCTATTCTTTTCATCCTAACCTTTCCATGCCCTTTCTGTTCTTTTTTTTTTCCCCCTTCCCTTCTCCTCCCTCCACAAGTATTTTTTTTTTAAATTTTTTTTTTTTATTTATTTATGATAGTCACAGAGAGAGAGAGAGAGAGAGGCAGAGACACAGGCAGAGAGAGAAGCAGGCTCCATGCACCGGGAGCCCGACGTGGGATTCGATCCCGGGTCTCCAGGATCGCGCCCCGGGCCAAAGGCAGGCGCCAAACCGCTGCGCCACCCAGGGATCCCCCTCCACAAGTATTGATCCTGAGAGTACTGCCTAATAAACCTCCTATGCGTAATATATATCTCAGTATCTGCTTCCTAGGCAGCCAAACCTGTGACATCCTCTGGGGCATGGTGCACCTGGATGACTATTAGAATGTGTGTTCCTGTAGGGGTGCCTGTCTGGTTCAGTAGTAAAAGTGTGCAACTCTTAATCTTGGAGTCATGAGTTTGAGCCCCACATTGGGTGTAGAGATTATAAATAAATAAGTAAATAAATAAAATTAACTTAAAAAAGTAATGTTTCCCTGCAGCTAGCAGCCGAGAGAATAAAGAGTGGCTCAGAAAATGCCCAGTTTACCCTTTCCAAATGTACAAATCGTGGGTCACTCCACCTTCCCTGAGATGGAGCAGTTAAATGCGTGGATAGATTCCAGCCGTTATACCACCTGTGTTTCTTCAACAAGTTGGAAACATTAGGACAATATTGAGTGACATTAAAGAAATAGAATCTTTGGGAATTAATGTAGTAGATATAGGTGAGGAAAAATAGGACCAGTTAAGAATTACTCTTAGGTTTCTTACTTGGGTAACTGATGATATATATGGTAGTGCCACTGACTGAGATAAAAGTAAAAAAAAAAAAAAAAAAAGCTTGGAAGAAAATAGGAATTCAATTTGAGGTGTTTTAGGATGTCCAAGTAGAGTCATTCATTAGGCAATTAAAAATACAAACCTGGAGTTGAGGAACGTGACCTGGAATAGCAATATAACTGCATGTAATCAGCAGCATATGCCTAATGATGAAGATCTCACAGAGAAATAATTTAGGGAATAGAAATAAATTTATTTTAAAAACCCCAACAACTTCTAATTAGCATTTTCAGAGATTTGAGAAGCTATTACCAAGTAAAACAAGAGCAAGGATGCTATAATACGAATGTTCAGAAATATGAGGAAATTTTGGGAATGAAAAGTCTGATTGGCAAAATTAAAAATTCAGTAGAAAGATTAGATAGTTGATAAGACACCTCAGAAAGTAGAATATGAGTAGAAGGTGAGAGACATAAAGGGTGATTCCAAAAGATCCAACAGTAGGTATTTTCATGTAGCCCTCATCCTGGTTCCCTTTTATTTGTTGTCCGTCCTTGGATGTTTCTGGACCAGCTTTTAGCAGGAAGTTCATAAGAGGAAAGGCCAGGGTTTTGTGTTGGATCAAAGGAAAGGATCCAGGAGAGGGGAAGAAATGGAGGGGTGGGGGGGAGGTAACTGATGGAGTACTCTCCCTGAGAAGACTAATGGGGTAGCTGCAGAAATGTGGTGCAGGGTCTCACCTTAATTGAAAGGATGCCCTTTCTTTGTGCAAGATGGAGAAAAATGTGTGCAGGGGCAGACTGCTATAACAGAATACCATACACTGGGTGGATTATAAACAACAGAAATTTATTTCTTACAATTCTGGAAGCTGGGAAATCCAAGATTGAGGCATGGTACATTCAGTGTCTCCTGACAGCATGCTTTTTGGCTGTTTTCTCGTTGTGTCCTTAGGTGTAGGGGTGGGGAGAGCTCTAAGGGGCATCTGTTATAAGGGCACTGATCCCAGCCATGATGGCTCTACCCTTGCAACCTAATCACCTCCCAAAGACCCCACCTCCAAATACCATCACATTGAGGAGTAGGTTTCAGCATATAAATTTTGGGGTGAGGGGGCACAAATAATCAATCTATGTAAGTGAAGTGATTGAAAACCAAGGGAGTCCTTTTCTGATTGTTTGTATTTTCTTGCTAAAGTATGAGCACTGTCATTTGCTGAGGCTAACTGCACAAGCCTGGAAGTTGGGACGGGATGTGGGTCGGGAACTCTGAGGAATATGGAGAGGTTTTTGTTTTTTTGTTTTTTTTTTGAAATAGACTAAATGAAAGACGAAAAACGCCAAAGCTGCATAAGGAAACAAGAAGTGATTTCCAGGCTACCTGGAGGGCCCAGGTAAGATGTAGGCCAAAAGCAGTGGATGGTTGAAAGTAGACTTTGACAATAGGAACAGAATTGAGGAATCTCTGGAAAGGGGAGACAAACTATACACATAAAGAAAAGGCTCCTAGGTTCTTCTGAGAAGAGAGCTTTAAAAATGAAAAATAGAAAAACTTCCTCTTCTGAGTCATAGGCCTAATTTTCATCAGCTCCCCAGTCCTGCTGATTTTCCTTTGATGTTTACAAAGGGACATGTGATTATAAAGGGGAAAGGTGAAGGGTATAATAAACCAAGGATGCAGGGGAGGAAGGCACTGGAGAGCCTAAAGGAGGGAAGGAACAGTGCGCTCCAGCCCAGAGGAAACAGCCAGGAGAAGGGCTTCCTCCAGCCCTCTCTGGTGGAGCACCCTTTAGCACAGCGATTCCCCGCAGGGATCAGACACTTGGTTGTCTTCCTTGCTCTACTCTCAGCATCTAGAACAGAGCCTGGTGCCACACAGATGCAAAGTGCACTTTTGGTGAATGAATGAATTCCACAGTGCAGTTACTGGCACTTTCAGTGGCAGAGGACACAAAAGTTTCCTTTTTTTTTTTACCCCCTTCCCCTCTTTACAAAGTCTTCAGACAGCCTTTGGGCCTCATGGGGCCTTTTCAAAAGACAAATAGTCCTAGCGCTGCTCCAAAGAACCCACCGCCCACCTTCCATTGAGAACTGCCTCTCTCTGTTCTTGTTGGAAAGGGAGGCACAGCTTGCTTTGCAAGAAACTTGCATAGGAAATGGTGCAATCTGGGCTGTTTTTCAGCCTTTTCAACCTCATTTCCTAAATTAAAGAAAGAAATGTAAGGAATCTTAGGAATATGAAACCTCTCCAGAATAATCTTTATTGAGCTGTGCTTGGAGCCAGCTGAAATCCTGAAGGGCTGTCAAGGCAGCCAAGAAGAAAAGAAAATGAGAAATAACTTCATCTTAGCCAAACTCTGAAAAAGATATCTAGAGCAGCTGCTATTTTTTCCTTCCCAGAATGGTTTGCCTTTCCCCCAGTTTGATGATTGTTTTAGATTATTTTGGGGGTAGAAGAGGAGAAAGGAGGAGGGAATCCAGGGTTTAGGAAGTAGCATGATGAGGTTAGTTGTACCCTGTAAGCTTTATCATTTACACAGCTGTTTTATACGTGCCGACTTCCTCTCCTTTCAGGATGCCACCAACCGGTAAGTAAGGAATTTATTCCCCCCCCCCATCCTCTGTAGGAGGTTGTTCACAGCATTCTGCTTCCCCTTGCCCAATTCATCTCTACAGAGCTGCATCAGGGGGTGAAGGACCATTTTGCGTGCCCTACAATTATCCAAAAAGAGTGCAAGAAAAACTGTCTAGTCTGCTAGATGGGTGAAGAACACGACTACACTAGAAATTTCCAGCAATGGTATCCCCAGCTTGCCCTTTTGCTGTGAGCACAGCCCAAAGTCCACACGTGTTTTCCCCTGAAATCTCCACCTCCCCACTGCCAGACGGGTTTGGCTGGTTCCCACAGGCACTGAGAGGGTGGGAGGAGGCAGCCTATGGAGTGGCAATTTGCTCGACCCTCATTCTCATTTCATTCTGTGATAATCTGTTCCAAAAGTGAGCTGGATATGAGAAAGGAACTGAAACGGATCTGCCCATGGTCCATGTCCCTCTGAATGTTGACACAGGAGTGAAGCACAGAATTGCTGCACCCGGGCCTGGCCCCGGGGCACATGGGCTGACTCACTGCTACACCAGGAATGCAGCTAGTCTGGAATGCAGCGCAGGGGCCCAGATGCCTGACTGGGAGCAGGACTTTAGAAAGGGGAAGGTCTTCTCCTAAACAGAATGAAGACCTACATTTGTAAAGCTATAAGGAATCTTGAAAAAAAAAAAAAGAAGAAAGAAGAAAGAAAGAAAGAAAGAAAGAAAGAAAGAAAGAAAGAAAGAAAGAAAAGAAAGAAAGAAAGAAAATCACACACTACAGATAAATAAAACATTTTTCTTTCTACCCTTCCTCCCACCTCCATTTCAGTTCCTGCATTGGGCAAACACTGAGCTCAATCTGGACTGTATCTGTTCAGATATTTATATATCTGCATTATTTACCTGTAAATTATATATTTGTTGACATATGAGTCTGTATGTATACTCAAACACACAATTTTAGAGGGGGGGGGGAATTTTGCATATCAGATAGTGTGGATTGTTCCTCAATTTTTTTTTTTAATTTAGCCATGTCTCTTGGAGATTTTTGTGTCCGTGTGTTCTAATTCTTTTTAACCACCGCATACTCTTATGTAACTCAGATGCATCATTGTTTATTCAACCGTCTCTCTTTTGAAGATCATTTAGGTTGCTCTAAGTTTTTAATATATTACTGAACAATCTTGTGCCTGCTTTCTTTTTGCCCACATACAAGTATTTCTGTGGGGTAGATATCAAAGTGTGAGATTGCTGAGTCAAAAGACAGATGCATCTAAAGTTGGAAGGACCACTGCTCAATTTGTTCTCCAAAAAAATGTTCAACCAGTTTATTTATTTTTTATTTATTTTTTAATTTTATTTTATTATTCGTGAGAGACACAGAGAGAGAGAGGCAGAGACAGAGGCAGAGGGAGAAGCAGGCTCCATGCAGGGAGCCTGATGCTGGACTCGATACCAGGACTCCAGGATCACGCCCTGGGCTGAAGGCAGGCGCTGAACCACTGAGCCACCCAGGGGTCCCAACTTGACTAGTTTATATTTCCAGCAATGGTGTAAGACAGCACGTCTTTCCCAGAATGCTTGCCAACACTGGATATCGATCTTTCTTGCTTATTGCCAGTCAAATGTGTGAAAAATGGTATCCTCTTGTGTTTATTTGCATTTTCCCTCCCCACAAATTGATGAGACTGAGCATCTTTTCAAATGTTTGTCATTTATGTTTCCTCTTTTGTGAATTGCCTATCATATATTTTGTCCATTTTTCTATTCCGCTTATCTTTTTTTGAGGACATGAACAAGCAAGTCCTTTGCTATATATGTTACAATGTGCTCGTGCAGTCTATACCTAGAATTTTAATTTCATTTCCAGTTTCTTTTGTTGAACGAATTTAAAGTGTTAGTAAAGTAAAATTTATTTAGTTTTTCAATCCTTTTCTTTATGGCTTTTGAGTTTTGCATATTGTTTTAGGAGATCTTCCCTACTCCCAAGGTCATAAACATGGTCTTCTATATATTTTCTCTTAAGTTTGATAATATTTTTGTTTTCCTACCTGAATTTATCTAGAATTTATTTTAATAAAACACGTGATGTAAAAAAGTAACTTAATTTTTTTCTAATATCCAATTGTTTCAACGTCATTTATTTATTTTTTAAAAGAAATACATTTTTAAAAGAATAAATTTTATTTACTTATTTATGAGAGAGAGAGAGAGAGAGGCAGAGACATAGGCAGAGGGAGAAGCAGGCTCCCCACAGGGAGCCTGATGCTGGACTCCATCCTGAGATCCAGGGTCATGACCCCAGCTGAAGGCAGACACTCAACCGCTGAGCCACCCAGGCATCCCTCAACATCATTTATTAAAGAGTCCATTTTTTCCCCTCATTGTTTTGAAATACTATCTTTATAATGTACTAAATTCTCATATACCTGAACCTGTCTCCGGGCTCTCTATTCTGTTCCATTGAGCTATTGATCAATCCTTGTTCTTTTGGAAATACATTGAATTTATGAGTAATTTGGGGGACAATTGTTTTCTTGACAACATTAAATCCTCCTATTTAGGTCCTTTGTCTAAGTGTCATATCTTTTTCTTCCAGTTCTTGTACATATCTGCAAGATATGCTGTTACTGGTGACTACTTTCTAATTTTGCTGCTGTTGTAAATGGAATCTGTTTTTTTCTTATCACACTTTATATTCTTAAAATGATCAGTTTGTTGACTTTTTTTTTTTTTTTTTTTTTTGCATTTGACCTTGCATCATTAGTTCTTGAAAGTTTTTCAGTTGATTTTCTTGGATTTTCTAAGTATGTTATTCTAGGATTTCCTTGGATTTTCTTGCTCATGTTATCTGCAAATAGAAATAGCTGTGTCTCTTTGTTCTTGTTTTGCCTAGAATCTTTCAGGTAAGAATAACAGAAACATAATTCAAACCAACTTACTCAAAAAAGGAAACTCATGGCCTCGCTTAGCAGATAAGAAGCCAATATGACGGGATCCAAGATGTCATTAGATCTTGATCTTGCTTTCTACACCTCTCAAGGGTACTTCTCTCTATCTTGGCTCCCTTTCTAGGCAGGATCTCCCTGTGTGGTGACAAGAAGTCTGCCAGAGAAGCTCCAGGCTTACATCCTAGTCTCTCAGCAATACTCAGAACAAGCGTACTTCTTTTGTAGTGTTGCTACCAGAAACAATATAAGGATTGGTTCTAACTCACTGATTTGCTCACATGCTCATCTCTGAGCCAATCATCTTAGTTAGGGTGTTAGAATATGCACATAGTCAGGGAGTGAGTCTGGTTCTCCAAGGAAAGTTGGAGTGCTGTCATTAGGAAAAAAGGAAACAGATGCTGGAGAGACAAAATCAAGGGCTTTCCATGCCACTGTATTTAAACCTCTTTCAATATATAAATTTCCAATTTATTTTCTTTGTCTTATAACCTTTCCTTCCATTTTTAGTCTGGAGTGAACTCCCCTCAATGTTGTTGCTTCTATTTTGGGTATTCTTTCTTAGCACTAATTTCCTCCGTCCCACCTTCCCTCCTCGCTTCCCTTCTTCCTTCCTCTGAACTTAACCTTCCCTGTTTAGTAGTTCTGTGGTTATTTCCATCTTGTTTCTGGGACTCTCAGGCCAGACCTTGATCTTATCGCATTGTATTACACATCCAATTTCTTCTCTGGGATTGGACTCTGGCCATGAGACCAAGTCAGATTCTTCCACCCTCCCTAGGTACGTAGGTTTCTACAAGCCTGTAGCCCTAGGCAGCTCCTGACTCTCCATCCCAGCCCTTGATTTCAGATGGGTCTTCTGCTTCTCATGTAGATGTCCAGCTCCTGAATGCTTCTGTTTGCTCTTGGCAGAATTCAGCCACTCAGCATATTGTTTCTGTTCCATTTCTGGGCTGCAGAGGTGTTTTTAAGTGTGAACATGCCTAACAGTTCTCCCATTTTATATTCCATCTGTTATCACTATCATTTTGGATTGGAGTGGTCCTCCAAGCACCAACGGGGCTAGAAGTCCACTCCTGTTTTTTCTCAGCTGTCTGTGACTTAGCTTCCTCTCTTGCCTTTCTTTGGAAACCCACTGTCTCAAGTCACCACTCACCAAACTGAACAGCTTTTTCTTTGGTCCTTATTTTCCTTCACCCTGAGGCAGTATCCAACAGTGTTGACTGCTCTTCATTTATCCCTCTCTTCCTTTGTCTGATACAATGCTCCACTGTCTTATTTCACTTTCTCTTCTGACTCTTCCTTTTTTTTTTTTTAAATTACCTTCAGTTCCTTCTCTCATTTTGTAACTGTAGGTGTTTCACAAGGCCACGGCCTTTGCACTCTGGTTTTACCCTCTTTTTTTTTTTTTTTAGATTTTATTTATTTATTCATGAGAGACACACAGAGAGAGAAAGAGGCAGAGACAGAGGCAGAGGGAAAAGCAGGCTCCATGGAGGGAGCCTGACGTAGGACTCGATACCCCGTCTCCAGGATCAGGCCCTGGGCTGTAGGCGGCGCTAAACCGCTGAGCCACCCGGGCTGCCCCTACCCTCTCTTTTTTAATCATTCTCATAACTTTGGTAATCTCTAAAATGATTCCCTGTCATTTACCTAGGATATTATTCCTGCTGTGTCCTATAGCTATAAATTTTTTAAAAAGATTTTATTTATTTATTCATGAGAGACAGAGAGAGAGGCAGAGACATAGGCAGTGGCAGAAGCAGGCTCCCTGCAGAAAGTCTGATGTAGGACTCGATTCCAGGGATCATGCCCTTAGTCAAAGGCAGATGCTCAACCACTGAGCCACCCAGGTGCCCCTATAACTATAAATTTGCTGTGGTACATCTGCTTGATGTCCTGCTGTCCCATCAAATTTCCTTTCCTTTTTGGATTAAGAGACACAAACTTCCAGTTATGGAATAAATAAGTCACAGAGCTGAAAGGTACAGCATGGGGAGTATAGTCATTAACATTGTCACAATACCGTATGATGACAGATGGTGACTACACTAAACGTGGTGAGTATTAAGTGATGTATAGAATTGTGGACTGTTGTATACTTGAACCTAATATAACATCATATGTTAATTATACTTCAACAATCTAAAAATAAAAGAAAATTCCTTCCCCTTTTGAACCTTCCAAATTCCATCATAGATATTATCTTTCTCTTAGTTTCTAAGGCTCAAACTCATACCCATCCTTGATTCCTCCTATTTTCTCCAGAGCCAGTTAATTACACATTCTACTGATCTTTTTTCCTTGAATTTTCTCTTTTTGCCATTGCCCTATGTGTCTGCTTCGATCCCTTATCATTCCTCTTTTAGGCAGTTTCGGTGATTTCCCAATGAAACAGAAAAGTTAAATGTAGCAATATTTTGATGAGTTTGTGTTAGAATTTATTATTTTAGACACCCCACCAAAAAAAAAAGAAGATTTAACATAAATATTCATAGCATTATTCCCTCTCCCTCCCCAAAGGAAGAAGAATCCTCTCTTGAATGGACAAAACATCAAGATTGATGTGCTGTGCTGATCTGAGTGATGGGTTCAGTCTAGAAAGGCTAAAAGGTTTTATCAGAAAGAGCAAGAAGCTATCAAAAGAAAATTCATTCAAGCTGAGACTTGAAGGATGAGTAGGAACTACTTAGGCAACCCAGGGAGGAGAGGATTGTATTCTACACTGAGGGGGAAGCATGAGCAAAACAACATGATGCCTGTGTGTGTGTGTGTGTGTGTGTGTGTGTGTGTCTGTGTGTGTGACAGGGTCTACAAAGAGTAACTGTGAGTGAGGAACAGGGGAGATCTGAAGCTGGACAGAAAAGCTTTTTACGCCAAGTTAAGGACCATCACTTGGGGTGTCATGGAAACATTGGAAGTGGGGATGTGGTCACAGGGCCACATTTGTGGCCAGGTTTCTAGTTGGGATGGCATCTTTCATCAAGCAGAACTTGAGAGAGGGAAAATGGGTATCTGATGCGGGTTCTGAGGAGATTGTGAATACTTCTCTACACTGCTTCTTTTGGGCTGCTTGTGAAGGCAGGATTGCTGAACAGGGGGGTCTCTGTTCAGAGAACAGGGGGAAGGTATTTAGGGCAACCCTCAGAAATGGGGCTTTTGGGGAGCACAGTGGTTGAGCCCAGTGGCCCAATGGTTGAGCATCTGCCTTCAGCTTAGGTTGTGATCCTAGGGTCCTGGGATTGAGTCCTGCATCAGGCTCCTCATAGGGAGCCTGCTTCTCCCTCTGCCTGTGTCTCTGTCTCTCTCTGTGTGTCTCTCATGAATAAATAAATACAATCTTTAAAAAAAAAAAAACAGGAATGGGGCTCCTGGGATAGTCAGAATGTGTCCAGTGGGGAGGCAGAAGCAAGGTTTGGATCAAAGGAACTGACACTGCACTGGGAAGATGACTGCATGGCTATCATATCTAAAAGGAGTTTCGTAAATGAAAAAGAGAGCAAGAGTCAAGTTGACGCCTTAGCCCTCATTTCACTATCCCGCTACTTGTGATACTCCTGTTAGCCCTTTAGAACCCATCTGGAACGCCAGCTTCTCTCTGAAGCTTTTCCTCTAGCCTCTGTCCACAGTTATCTCTTTCTTTTTAGAACCTCTATAACTTGTGGTTTACAAGTATTTTATCTCTTTGTATTTCCCCTTATGGGTAAAATCTCTCAAGACTGGCTTCCTTATCTTTGCATTTCCTCCACCACCTAGACTCTGCTCTGTATACCCTCTGTACTGAAGAAACGATAATTGAACTGAATCTTCACTTCCACAGAAAGGTACATCCTACAGGGTTTCATAAATATGAATCATAAATAATAAAATATTTCAAGGAATTTGAATATTTCAAAGCTCCATCTATACAAAACCAGAATAATTCATGTAAATATTTGAAGAATAAAAACTTATCTAACAATTCAAGACATATTTGTTTTCTTTCAGACACAGAGAACATTTTATTTTCTTACTTTTTAAAGTGTTATAAGATTTTCCAGCATTAAAATTCATTTTTAAGTATGATGATCAAGAAATAACAAGACACTAAATTATACAGTTTTATAATTTTCTGTTACTTTTTTTAAAAAAAAGATTTTATTTATTTATTCTTGAGAGACACACAGAGAGAGGCAGAGACATAGACAAAGGGAGAAGCAGGCTCCCTGTGGGGAGCCGGTGTAGGACTCTATCCCAGGATGCTGGGATCACGCCCTGAGCCAAAGGCAGATGCTCAACCACTGAAACACCCAGGTGCCGCTCTGTTACTTCTTAATCCACTGAAAATTTCCTAGTGTGACACTTGTAGACAGCTTCACTGCTGCTTTCTTTGGTCTCTACTCCTTTAGGCAGCAATGGCTCAATCCTTAGTAACAAAATTCCAGTGAAAGCACCTACCACAGAGGGTCCCAAATTCAGGCATCTGTGCCTACATTGATAACAGATCAGTTGCTTGCAGATTGGCAGCTATCTGGTAAGTGGACATATCTAGTATTGCTTTTTTTGGTCTTGAAAATGCTCTTCCTTTCTTCATCTACCTTAATTTCATGTCCAGTTTTAAATAATTCAAGAACTTTGGGGATGTCACAGGCAATGGAATTCCAAGTCTTGGAAATCTTTTTTTTTTTTTTCCATTTTCTTCTTTAATGGATTAAGCTTGGGCATTATTTCTGGAACAGCTACATAAAAGTCTGATTGAATTTCATCATCCAAAATCTTCTGAATCAGATTAGCTCTTCCTCAAACAGCAGCTCCATTTTCTTCTGCTATTTTAATCTCTGATGCATTCCCTGTAAATACAGCAACTTTATTATTTCTGAGACATCTGAGTATGAAGAACTAAGAACATTGGCCAATGGCTCCCCATTTTTCTTCTTCCCCGGCACCATGTCCAGTGTCAAATCAAAAGAAATGCTTTGCTTTGGATTAGTAAAGTCCAGATTCTGAAATGTCTTAAGCAAGCAATTAGCTATTTCCACATCATATAGCTGCCTTGGATGTAAGCGTTTTAAGTAGATCTCATCCTGATGTTCACCTTCCAGAAAGGTTCTTTTTTTTTTTTTCTTGTCTACTGCTTTTTCTCAGCATCTTTTCTGTTTACTTTGCAGATTTTGTAAAACAACAAAATGTCCATTGGACACTTGAACATGGACAGAACAAGGATGAACAGGTGCCTGATAAGCCACCTTGGAAAGATTATGCCTTCGATGATGTATGGAGGCTGTCATCTTATGGCTACCAGCATGTTGACCATTCCAGATTGTGTTCAATATACTGTTCTTTATTCTGGTCCATAAACAGAGATCTCGTGCTTGGTAGAAAGCTCAGCTCAAGAAGCTTTGAAATGCAGATTAGGTTAATTACACCAGAATTATATCTGAAAATTGAAAAGAAGCATTTTCTAAAAGGCAAATTCCAAATATATGCCTTTTCAAAGGAAGTGTCATTTGGAAAGAAACTAAATCACACCATGAAATCTGTGGCATTTCTTTTGGTCTCCACTCTCTTCTATACTAGTGGTAGGCTCGTGTGATATGTAGAAATGTGCTTAATCAAATTTAGCTTGACTTCTCAAGTTAAGAAATGTATATGAAGTATTTCTGAGATAAGAAGAGGCACATTCTTTTTTTAGCAAGCATACTTCCTATGCTGCTGCATTTGCCTGATTCCCTTATTTGAAAATTTGGCTTTGCTTATAAAATCTACAAATTTCTATTTGTTTAGAACAGGGCTAGAATAGCCTGGGATCCTATGGAGCTGAATGGTATTTTAGAGTGCTGATTCTCATTTTCTCTTCAATAAAGATTGCAATACGCTATTTGTATCTTACAGTACACACACTGGGGATTACCCACCTGGGAAAGGGACCCAGATTAAGCCTTTTGTTTGTGGAGCTATGTGATGTTGAGCAAGTCTCTGAGATAAAATGAAGGACTGTGGCTTGAAACTCCATATTTAGTTTAAATATAATCAACTCTAAGGTTTAATGATTTCTTTGATAATTAAAAAAAAATGCTAGTGACCATAAATGCATACTGCTGATCCCTGAGTTTATTTTTGAAATAATTTAAGACAGGGGAACCTGGGTGGTTGAGTGTCTGCCTCTGGCTCGGGGCATAATTCTGGGGTCCTGGGATTGAGTCGGGAGCCTGATTCTCCCTTCCCTCTGCCTATGTCTCTGCCTCTCTGTGTCTCTCATGAATAAATTAATAGAATCTTAAAAAAAAATCTAAGACAGAGGTTCACGAGGTCCTTTTCTTTATATAAATTTTATATGGGATATGTTTGTCTGAGGTAGCACATGCCAAGAGTTAGAGGTCTATAGAGGCCACCAGAATTAGAGATGTAGAGATAAGGATAATGGAATATTTTTCATTTGGAAAAAAAAAAGTATAACAGAAATGAGTTTCTAATTTTACTGCAAATAACTTGCAGGACTGAAGATGATTACACTGTCACACACTTCTTCATTGAATAAGCACTATGCAAAAGGATCAGTTACAACGCAGTAATTTACAAAGATTAAAAAGAGTCTAATTTTTAAGGGCTCATTTTAAGGGTTGTTGATTTTTAAATCAATTTGCTTATTGTTTCTTAGTTTGCCTTTTGTTTTGAGAAGCTTCTCTCAGGAAAAGAAATTTTATGCAGGAAATATATGTGATCATCTTTGTGATGTGTTAAAATTGAAAGAAAATTTAACTTTAGCAAGAAAAATGATACCAAATGCAGAAATAGACAAAGAACCACATACTAGATGTAGATTAGATATAATGTATAAAGATGATTCTTTATAATGGCTTTTAAAATTCAACTTTAAGATACAGATTTTTTTTACTGAGGAAAGGAGAGCAATGTATTTGTATTGGAATTTAGTCATATGTATTTTTTCATGTGTACATCTACATATGAATGCCTGTGTTTATATAATTACATGCTGTATACTATGCATATACAGTGTACATACACTTATATATGTTGGCATTCTTGTCTATTCTGTAGAAAGAAAAGGCTGCTATACTTAAAAATGTCTAGCATTCAGTTAATTCCTAAAAAATCACATTGTTTCTTGGCTTTTTTTGTTACTTCCTGTTGGCCTAGTGACAATGACTCATTATAATGTAATGTAATACATACGGTTTCCAGTATCACATGATGAATCTAAATGGATATATAAGAAATCTGAAACACCTTTCTTGTTTAAAAAATGTAAACATTGAACAGAAGCTTATTCATCAGAGAATTTTATGTCACTAAATAGTAAGTGCTTTGATTTCAGTAATACTAAGACTCCAACAAAATCGATCTTCAGTGAAATAATGTGGCTGAATTTTACTTTTTAGTAATTATTTTGTAGCTTATATGTACACAGAAACTTTTATTTTTTTAAGGTTTTATTTATTTATTTATTTATTAAGATTTTATTTATTTATTAAGATTTTATTTATTTATTTTACAGAGTGAGAGAGAGAGAGAGAGAACAAGCAGGGGGAGTTGCAGGAAGAGGGAGAGGGAGAAGCAGGTTCCTGCTAAGCCTGGAGCCTGATGGAGCTCAATCCCAGGACTCTGGGATCATGACCTGAGCCGAAGGTGGACGCCCAACCAACTGAGCCTCCCAGGCACCCCCAGAGAAACCTTTTCAAACCATTAGTTCATTGTCTCTTTCTGCAAATAGATCACTTTTATTATAGGTGCTGAAATAACATTTTCTCAATATTAGATTTATGTGATACCGGTACTGATTTCAAAGTTGAAAAACAAAGTCTCCAATGGTTAACTTGAGAGGGGAAAAGAGTAAACAAATACAAACACAAAAGAACAAATATTCTTTTTTTAAGATTTTATTTATTTATTCATGAGAGACACACAGAGAGAGAGAGAGAGAGGGGCAGAGACACAGGCAGAGGGAGAAGCAGGCTCCATGCAGGGAGCCCAACCTGAGACTCCATCCCAGGTCTCCGGGATCACACCCTGGACTGAAGGCGGCGCTAAACCGCTTAGCCACCTGGGGTGCCCAAGAACAAGTATTTTTGAGTTAACAGTCCCCTAAGGAGAATGGAAGAATTAGATTAACAAATATTTCAGTTGAAGAAGGTCTTAACAAAGTTTAAGCTACTAATTTAATGATAATTAATGGAAATTAGTGGAATTCAAGAGTGAAGAAATTTCTACAATTATAGCATGAAAGAATGAAGAGAATTTTGTTAGGGAAGCTATTGTTTTTGAATGAAGAGTTAACAATCAAGTAGTAAATTAGGAAACTAACAATTACATGGTAAAGAGAATCCAATATATGTAAATTACTCTCACTGTAGGTAGAAAAGTTGTTTGATTTTATTTCCCTAAGCCACCTCAAGAACCACCTACCAATAAAGAAAGTTACATTTTTGGGCTCACCTTTCATTGTCTGTATAATATTCCTGGGTAGGTAATCATATCCATTTGGAGCTGGAAACATTTGCATTAGAAATCAATCTACTTCTAAATGATGTATTTTATTTCACATAATCTTAATGTTGCTCAATTGAAATTTGTTGCTTTTTTTTCATCAACAAGCTGATGTTCCAATAATATGCATATTAAAAAAATACAATTCTGTAGTTCTGAGTGAACCTGGCCAAGTATCAGAATTGTAAATGATAAACCATGAAGGGCTTACATGATTGGTTCTCCTCTCGGAAGGGTTAGGAGCTCTGAGGTTTCTAAATAGATTTACTTCACAAGTATCCCAGAGATTTTTCTGCTTTTGCTTCTCATTTCCTTCTTGATAAGATTCTATTTCCTTTCTCTTCCTCTTCATGCTGTTAACTTATCATAGTTTCAAAATATGGTAGCCCCCCTAAGCCACTGCTTTCAGCAAGTGAGTCATCATGAGATAACCGAAGATTTGGGGGCATATGTGTTACTTTTGTTCCTGTTAATTCTTTGCTTTCTACCCCACTATGGATATAATAAACTTCCATATTTGGCACCAGATTTTTTATTTTTTTATTTTTGCTACCGTTCTGGCATTGAAACATCAGCCTGTCTCATTTTCTTTGAATCCAAGATTAAGCCACAATGAAAAAAAAAAAAAAAAAGAGAGAGAGAAGAAAAGAAAAAAGAAAAAGCCACAGTGCAGTCTTAAAACAATATGTAATGGATTTACTTATTGTTCTTGACCCTTGGTTTAGTAATGATGAGGCTTGGAAGAAAATGAACCTCTTTTTACTCTTTCAAGAACGGTACAATAGACTAAATGTTTTTGTCCCCCAAATTCATATGTTGAAACTTAATTCCCAGTTGATGGCCTTTAGGAGGTGATTAGGTCATGAAGGTGGAGCCATCCTGACTGGAATTTGTGCTCTTACAAAAGGAACCACATAGAGCTCTCTTGCCCCTTCCTCCATGTGAGGACACACCCAGAAACCTGCCATTTGTGAACCAGGAACTGGGCTCTTGCCAGACACCAAATTTGCTACTGTCTTGATGTTGGGCTTCCCAACCTCCAGTGCTGTGAGAAATAAATTTCTGTTGTTTATAATCATCTAGTCTATGGTATTCTGCTATAGCAGCTCAAATGGATTGAGACATATGGCGACCTTGTTTGGAGAAAAGATGGAAATCAAGGCAACATGGATCCCTTCTTTTTCCCATATACATCTCATACCCTCATCTGGCAGAGAGTGATCTTTGCTGCTTGGATACCCTACACAAATGGGTCCCTGCACCAGTTGATTTCAAATCTTGTTCCCTCATCCCAATCCCCTTATATCCTAAAGCTAGCATTTGCTACCCAACCCCCCAAAGTTCCGTGTAATTCCATCTATATTAAAATGTGGGTAGGAGTTGTAATAAAGGGTAACTTGGCTGTGAACCTTGATAGATTTAGAATCTTTTCCTAATATTAGTCAGGCTTTCCTGACCACCTTCATTTTCTTCATTTTTCAAGTACATGGGACAATTTGGGAAGTCTGTGACACTGCCAACAAGAGACCAGGGATCTCTCTGCCAGGAAATGTGACAGAAATGAATCTCTGCCCAGTCATGTCTTTGATGCTCATCCCCATAATTCTTATTTGCTATAATAACTACTGTCTTCTATCTTCATTTCAGATGAGGAAATTGAAGCCCTAATAAATGTTAAGGGATTTAAGGGCAGGACTCACATAACAAATTAAAGGGACAACAAAGATTTTAATTATTTTTAAAAAATATTTTTAAAATTTATTTATGAGAGACACAGGCAGAGGGAGAAGCAGGCTCCATGCAGGGAGCCTGACATGGGGCTCAATACCAGGTCTCCAGGATCATGCCCTGGGCTGAAAGCAGCGCTAAACTGCTGAGCCACCCAGGCTTCCCGAGGATTTTAATTCTTATCTGTTTACACCTTTTCCTCACAATTCCCATTGCTGCCTTTTGTGTAAATACCTGGTTAACACAGGAAGAAGAGAATTATGACAGCTTCTGGTCTTTTAATGCCATAGATTTACTTCATATTAATGCTATTAATCATCCAATTATTGTCAAATTGATTTAAATCTTGTGAGATCAGCATCTCCTGAAATTCAGTGCATTTATTGAACACTTTTTGCATACAATGCAGTGTATTAGGTTCTGTCTGGGGGAACTAAAAAAAGAAGATACAGTCCCTGACATACAGTCTTACCCTCTAGTTAGGAAACCAAATGCACAGAAAATGATTTAAAAAACTGTATATTACAACATATTTCCTTCAACTCATCAGTAAGATGAAAACTGTCTTGCCTTTTCCATAGCATTACCATTACAGCCAAAGATTCTCTTACTATGGCCCCTCAAAATAAGCTATATTTTGCTCTCAAAATGGAGTCAACCATGAGTCCATTTCTCCCATATTTTCTTGACATGTCTCTGCAGTTCTTTAGCAACCTCTTTGTGTTTCTCTCACATGTCACTCTTCTCCATGAGGCAGAAGCTTGGTTTTTATTGGCAGATATTATGGGCCATGTTGGCTGGATTCCCGTGGGGGTGTCTCATGGTGGGGACTCAAACATACTCTTTATCTGGCTGCTTCAATGCAAAGGCCTCCATGCAGCCTGGAGGCTGGCCTTCCACTGAATTGCCATGTTGGGCACAGTTAGCTGCCCAAGTTGGGATTGTACCTTTTGGTAAATTCTTCCTTTCAGGAGCTAGAGAGGAAAGAGGAGTCAGTATTGCACCTGCCTGGCAGGAGCCCTGGCCCACTCCTCCCCCCCGCTCCTCCCCCCCAACCTCAGCCCTCTCTTGGTCTACTTTTGACTCTTGGACTTTGCTCTCTGGTGGGTGAAGAAAGACAGTTCCACTGGCTGCTTCAGGCTGGGGCTTTTTAGCTTGATGATCTGGGGCAGCAGTCCAGATGGTGCTGCACTTGGTAGGGGACACACACTCTAAGCTGTTGCTGCTTCTCTCTGGCTGGTGTGTCTTCTTTTTATGTACATTATTAGAGGAAAAGAAAAAAAGAGAGAGAAAGAGTGAGAGATGGAGAAAGAAAAAAGAGATGGGGAAAGGAGAGAAGCAGAAAAGAAGAATGAAAATATTGTTTTTGTTCTTGTATGGGATTGGCATTTTACTGATTGTTTCTCTCCCCCCTCCCAACTTGGTTCCTGTCGTGGCTTCTCTGATTCAGTAAGTCAAGGCTGGGGCCTGAGATTCCGCATTTCCAACAAGCTCCTGGGTGAAGCCAATGTTTTTGATCCTCAGACCATACTCTAAGTAGCAAGGGTCTTGAGTAATAACACATCAAATATTCTGTCAGTTTCTTCCCCAGTCTACAGATAACATCTAACACTAAAACAGCACTTAATATGTGCCTGACAGTATTTTAAGTGCTTCGCATGTGTCAACTCATTCAATCCTCGTGATGCTCTATGAGATGGGCACTATTATTAGCCCTACTTCACAGCTGGGGAAACCAAGGCACAAAGTTAATTTGTAAATATCACATAGTAAGCAGTAGAGCCTAGATTCAAATTCAGTCTGGCTTCAGAGTCCATGTGTGAAGTTCCATTCCTATTTCAACAGTTTACAAACTCATTGCCTTCATACTTTTTCAATACTTCTCACTTAAAGTGTGGAACCCAGCTTGAAAGTAGTGTTCCTATGATGTGATTGACCAAAGATGTGACTGTTATAGATCATCCTGATATAGGAATTCACCATTATATTAGCCACACTGCCAACTTTGTGCCTGATGTAAATTTGATCATTAGAGCCAGTACTCAAGGATCCCTAGGCAGCTGTGGTTTTGGCTGTTTTTTTGTTTTGTTTTGTTTTTGTCAAGTAGAGGCAGCAAGGTCAGCTGAGGTTAATAGCTCTAGCTGATCACTGAGGCAGCAAGAGAAATAGCTCCAAGACAAACACACTGTTCATTGTGTAGCCTGAGGGGAGAGATCTGGCTGGAAAGACTGAACTGGGCAAGGGTGAGGGGTGAAATAGGATACTGTGTGGTGAGGAGGTTGGTGGCTGGTCAGGGCAGAAAGGAGAAAGGCTGGGCAAACTGGAGTCTTTTTTTTTTTTTTTAAACTGGAGTCTTATAAATGAGCCAAGTTTGGATCAAGAAAGACATTCATTCATTCATTCAATCAATCTTAATCGACAACCTACTACACTCTAGTCACCATGCTATATGCTGCTGATACAGTGATGGATAAGACAACTCTGGTCCCTTTCCTCAGGGGATTCTAATTCTTATGGAGAGACTGCTAAGACAAAACCAAACCAAACCAAACCAGACAAGAAAGCAGACAAATAAATCATTGCAGGCTGTAATGAATGTCCTGAAGGAAAGCAAGAGTCAGAGATGGTGAAACCAAGGGACACCCTAGCTTTAGGTAGGGTGGCCAGAGAAGGCCTTTGGCTGAGGCTGAAAATCAGAGAAGTTAGATATGGGGAGAGAACATTCTAGGCAAGAACCAGCTGAGCAAAGAACCCAAGGGTGGAAATGGAAGAGAGGCTGGCAGGATTTTGGGGACCCATAGTCATCTATCGGGAATGGGTACAAATAGACATAAGGATTAATGCTGAGAATAACTGATATGAAACAAAATTAATTGGCTTTGACAGCCTGGTCAGTTCTCATCTGGAGTATCATGTTGAATTCTTCACATATCAGAGTGTCAAGGCTCATGGGTCATTGGATGCCATAGCCTCTGAAATTGGGGAATATTTTTAGGCAAGTCCCAGTTCCTATTGTTTGGCTTTTTTTTTTTTTTTTTTTAATTTAAAGGCCCATCTCTGGGTTGCAAGGGTCTCACTGAAGTTCCAACAATCCTTACAGAGAAACCTTTATCTAGGTTACTGTGATTAAGGGCAAGGGCAAAAAGAAAGCATAGGGTGGGGTTAGTGTGGAGAAGTCAAGGCACACTGACCATCTCTTCTCTGAACTCTCAATCTCACAGACCTACTGCATAAGAGAGGAGGTTGGTCTGGATGCCTCTTAAGTGTGAACTGCTAATGGTTCTTAGTGACCAACACATTTTCTAAGGCTCCTCAATGACCTTTTAGGTGATTTTTGGAGAATTTTTTTGAGAGGAAAATGTAGTTCATCAATGTATTGGTGAACTACAGGTTACAACTGAGGAGAATCTGTCCTTTTCTATCCTTTTGAGAATCAGAGCATTTGTCATCCCCCAGGCCCTCCTCAGTTGTAACCTGGATTACTGTATTGGTGTCTCACAACTGGTCCCCCTGACTCATCTCTCACACCTACAATCTGTCATCCACAGAGGTTTCAGAAAGATTTTACTGAAATTCACATTGTGTCTTATCCCGATCCTTGGCTTAAAGTGGCTCCTCATTACCACTAATTAATTACTCTTTCTTTTTAAAGATTTTATTTATTTATTCATGAGACACACAGAGAGAGGCAAAGACATAGGGAGAGGGAGAAGCAGGCTCCCCTGCAGGGAGTCTGATGTGGGACTGGATCCCAAGACCCAGGGATCAAGGCTTGAGCCAAAGGCAGACACTCAACTGCTGAGCCACCCAGGCATCCCTAATTAATTACTTTTAAAAATCTGAACTTCTTTTGTTGACATTCAATGCCTTTTGCCATCTGACCTTTGCCTAAACTGCCACTCTCATTTCCTGCCATATCTCTCTACTATGAATTATGGCCATACTACACTACTTGCTCTTTACTGAAATAATCATGTTCTTGTATCACATCTCTCCTTTCTCATATGAGGTTCCACTTGTTTCTTCCTCAACTACTTCCTATTTATCCTGTAAAGGATAATGAGCTTAAACCTCATTTCCTTTAGGAAGTCTTCCTTGATTTCCCTAGTCAGGATTAAGTGCTTAATCTAAGGTTGTAACACCTTGTATATGCCTCTGTTACAACACTCAGCATCTACCTCTTTTTCTGTCTTCTCTACAAAAACCTTGAGCTTTTTGAGGGCTGGGACTGCATCCGTTAGTGCTTAACTGTGCCCTGCACATAACAGCCTTAGAAAGGTTTATGGAGTAGCTGCATTTGCACCTTCTACTTTCTGGCTTTATTGTAGTTTTCCATGATTTCTTACAGATTATAAAGAACTCACGTTAATTTCTACATCACATATATTTCCCATCTCTACCTACTCTTTTGGGGAGTAGGGGAAAACGATTTGTTTAAGCTGAGGTCTAGAGACATATATTTCTAACTTTGTCAGTCTTGCAGCAATGAGAATTTTTTATTACCTATGGTTTAATCCAAGGGCTCATATCTTGCTATGATTTAGGATACCAAATTATAGACTTTGAGACCTAGAAAGGACCTTAGAGGGCAGCCCCGGTGGCCCAGCGGTTTAGCGCCACCTTCAGCCCAGGGGTGTGATCCTGGAGACCCGGGATTGAGTCCCATGTCAGGCTCCCTGCATGAAGCCTGCTTCTCCATCTGCCTGTGTCTCTGCCTCTTTCTCTCTGTGTCTCTCATGAATAAATAAATAAAATCTTTAGAAAAAAAAAAAGAAAGGATCTTAGAATGATCAAATCTAGTATTTCACTTTACAGACAAGGGCATGAAGACTCAGAGAGTGGTTAAGTGAACCCTCTAGAATCACCCTACTAGTTGTAGTTGGTGGCAGAGTTAGCCCTAGAGCTAGGGCTCCATTCTCCCCACCCTGCATCCTTTCCCCTAAATATGGCCACTCTTCAAATCTTTAGCTTCTTTTGATGTCAGAGACCCACTACGAATTTGATCTTGGTTGATTCACCAAGCTGAGGTTTTCATATTGCCTTTGGAACTAATCATTTGGTTATTAGCAAATAAATTAATATTATACTTTTTCATTTGGAGGCCTGCTAAACTCTGAACCTCTTTCTTAAAAAGTCCTGAGGGGGGAAAAAGTCCTGAGGGGATGTTAGAAAAAAAGAAGCATAAATAAGTGTTGGACAGATTGTTAGTCTTTTGTTGGTCTCTCAGGAGTCTTTCATTCTATCACAGATTGGTTCATAGCAGAGCAGCTAATGAGCACTGGCACTTCCTTTATAATGGCAAGACATTCACATTGTCTCTTTTAAGAATGCTCTAGAAGGGAAGTGGGAAGTTGTACATAAATATTATCTCCCATGGAAGCAAATAAGTTCCTTTACTAGAATTTAAAAAGTATAGGTGCAGTTTGCTAATTTTTTTTAGTTTAAAAAATTTGGCTACTTATTAGATTTGGTTAGTAGCATTGTGGACTACTACTACAAAGATTTAGCAATCTTCCATTTTAATATAGAATATTTCCTTTAAAAAAATTTATTTATTTATTTTAGAGAGAGAGACTGAGAGAGCACCTGTGTGCATACTAGGGGCAGGGTGCAGAGGGAAGGAGAGTCGTAAGTAGATTCCAGGCTGAGTGTGGAGCCTGATGTGAGGCTCGACCCCATGACCCTGAGATCACAACCCTGAGATCATGACCTGAGCTGAAATCAAGAGTGGATGCTTAACCAACTGTGCCACCCCAGTGCCCCAAGTATATTTCAAACATACAGAAAAGTACAGAGAATAAAATAAAAATCATGTATCTACTACCCAGCTCAGTCAGTCATAAAATAAAATGCTGCCATATTTGCTTCAGACCTCTTTCTCATTCACTCCGTCCCACCCTCCCTTATTCTTCTCTCTCTTTCTCCTGTCCAAATTAAAATCTTACAGATGTAAAGTCCCTGTAACCAACCTGCCTCATTCTTCTGCTGCTTTTGACAGAGTTGACACCTATCCTGAATTTTTAGTTTTTTTTAAAGATTTAATTTTTATTTTATTTTATTTTTTTTAATTTTTATTTATTTATGATAGTCACACACACAGAGAGAGAGAGGCAGAGACATAGGGAGAGGGAGAAGCAGGCTCCATGCACCAGGAGCCCGACGTGGGATTCGATCCCGGATCTCCAGGATCGCGCCCTGGGCCAAAGGTAGGCGCCAAACCGCTGCGCCACCCAGGGATCCCTAATTTTTATTTTAGAGAGAGAGAGAGCCAGTGTGTGTGAGCAGGGTGCGGAGACGGTGTGCAGAAGGGGAAGGAGAGAGAAAATCTCAATCACACTCCATGCTGAGTGTGGAGAGCACCACAAGGGGCTCAATCCCAGGACCCTCTCAGATCATAACCTAAGCTGAAGTAAAGAGCCAGATGCTAAATGGACTGAGCCACCCAGGTGTCCTTTTTTTCTTTTTTTTGAGTAGACTTCCTGTCCAACGTGGGTCTTAAATTCATGACTCTGAAATCATGAGTCACATGCTCTACTGACTGAGCCAGCCAGGTGCCCCTGAATTTTGAGTTTCAATTTTGTGTTTTTTTATACTTACAGTATACACATATCCATAAACAATAATGGTTTTTGCCTGTCTTCCATCTTTATATGATGATATATTCTACACTTCTCAAGTTTTCGCTCAACATGTATGAATACACATCTTCCAGTTCATTTAAACTGTGATATGATATTCCATTGTATAAAAGGAACACTAGTTACCTATTCCATTCTCTTGATGCATCTTTCAATTGTTCTATATTTTTCTCTTATAAGCAATATGGGAATTGTTTCTTTGTGAGAGTTCTATACCTACATGTGGTGTCACCAAGTTGTGTCATTAGTATTGAGATGAGTTTTCATTTGATAGGAAAATAATCTGATTAGTTATTTAAAAGAAAAAAATAAAGTTAAGTGCTGGGAGAAACAGAATGTCAGGAACAAAAATAAAATACTATGGAATGGTAAGTGACTGAGATAGAATCCTATGCTTTTTTTAAAAAAAAATTCATCTTTTGACAAAAAAGTAGATTTAACATATAAATAAATGGAACAACCACCAAAAGCCACAGATTTTCATCTACATGTAAGATATTGATTTTTTTTTAAAGTAATTTCTACACCCAATGTGGGGCTCGAACTCACAAGATCCAGAGTTGTATGCTCCACTGACGGAGCCAGCCAGGCACCCCTGAGACACTACCTTTTGTGTCATTGCTTCCATTAAGTTTCTTAGAACTTTCCTTTTTCTTCTGTGAAAATTTACTACTTCCTCCTTTGGGCCTCCATTCTATCTACTTCTATTATTTGATATATTGTATGTTATATTTGCAATGGTTTGTTTATATGTTTCTCTTAATAGGCTGGGTATTGTTTGAGGGCAGAGTTCATGTCTTACTTGTGTCCCCAAGGTGTGGTGCACAGAAGGTAGTTACTACAGTCCAAGTAATGAATGAAGGTCTAAATAATGAAAGATCTTATATACCCAGCATTTGTTTCTGTTGATAGGATACTTCAGTGAAAACTTGCAATATTAAAAAGGTTTTCTATTTGGCTTTAACTGGAACTTCAATCGGAAGTTTCATGTAAAATTTAATAAAAATGACTAATAAAGCAGAGAAATCACTTAAAATTTGACTGGAGGGATCCCTGGGTGGCGCAGCGGTTTGGCGCCTGCCTTTGGCCCAGGGCGCGATCCTGGAGACCCGGGATTGAATCCCACGTCGGGCTCCCGGTGCATGGAGCCTGCTTCTCCTTCTGCCTGTGTCTCTGCCCCTCTCTCTCTCTCTCTGTGTGACTATCATAAATAAAAATTAAAAAAAAATAAAATAAAATTTGACTGGACACTTGCAGTATATTATTAGTAGCTTTAAGTATACAGTTAATTTTAGAAAAACTTTAATCCTACAAATTACCAAGAAATCACCTGTAAAATACTTTCTATTCTCATTTAGGGATTTAATTCTTTATCAACAACTAAGATTTTCAAAACCCTTTATTCTTATGATCTGGGATACTGGGATTTTGCCTTATTAGGATTGCTGATTAAAAGAAATAGTTCTTCTAAAGTGCTTAGCACAATGTTTGGCAAAACAGTAACTAAATAAATATTAGTTTTACTATTATTGACTGATTTCATACTTAGATTCCTCTCATTTATACCATGTGTTTCCTGGTATTTATATGTTTGTCCATCTCCCGTTTTGGAGTAGTGCATTGATTAGTAAAACTGCCAGCTCAGAAAAAAGAAGGCATCTAAAATTTCTGATCCTAAAATTAAGCACATAATGGGAAATTCCTGAATTTTTTGTGAGTCAGGTATAAGAAACATAAAGGGATTACGTATTATAAATATATTTGTCAAAATGTAGAAAGTCAATAGAATATTAAAAGAAGGCTTACTCCTATTAGAGGAATCACTTATTATGAATAATATATCACATGCACGAAAGAAGGCAGTAGCTAGTTTCATTTTCCCCAAAACACCCTTTCAATGGTAAATTTGAGGCAGCTGTAGTTTGCCAAAGTATAAACCAGTGAGGTCCACCATAACTAGTATGTGTTTACATTTTGACTCATGGAGCCTGTCAGGCTTTAATCACAGGGGAACAAGTAATCTTACTCAGACTTCATTGTTTAATCTTCCATTCACTTGTTTTCCAAGAATGTTTCAGCCTGTGGGAAGGTTCCTCTTTGATTACAACATGTAGTCCTGATTTCTGCAATTTATCTTCATTTGCCATTTTGAGGTGGCTATGAAAATCCTATGATAAGCTCCTTATTTCCCCCATCTATGCATCTAAACCTCATTGAGCTGGATTCATCTTTTTTTTTTTTAAGATTTTATTTATTTAATCATGATAGATCCACAGAGAGAGAGGGAGAGAGGAGCAGGCACAGGCAGAGGGAGAAGCAGGCTCCATGCAGGGACCCCGACATGGGACTGGTTTCCAGGTCTCCAGGATCTGGCCCTGGGCTGAAGGCGGCGCTAAACCGCTGAGCCACCTGGCTGCCCTGGATTCATCTTAAGTACATTTTGAAATCACATCAGCACTTTCAGATCAGCAAGTTACTTCTTAATAAATTACTGTCTTACTATTAGATGATATTTTAAATACATGAAAGAGAACAGTTTCCAAATGTGTGCAACTGCTTCCAGGGAATAGTAAATTGGAGCCTTTAATTAAATGAAAGTCCCTAATTTTTATTATACAGTCACTGGATATTTGAATAACTAGCTGTATGAGTTATATTTGTACAAAAGGAATTTTCTAAATCCAACTGTCCCTATTTCAAAATATAGTTTTGGGGCATCTGGCTGACTCAGTCAGTAGAGCATGATGCATGTGATTCTTGATATTGGGGTAGTGAGTTCAAGCCCCATGTTGGGGGTAGAGTTTAGTTTAAAAAAATAATTGAAGAAATAATACATTAAAATTAGGTCCAGTTCCATGGCAAAACTGCAAATGGAATGGTCATGTCTCCATTGCTAAAAAAAAAAAAAAAAAGAAAAAAAAATTAGAAGCTTACAGCAATAAACTGAACCAATAGAGGAAGAACAACCTCTAGGCTCCCCCACCTTACCTTTTTTCCCCAGAATTTGATCAGATAATTTACTCAGTTAACATTGTGTAGTCACTAGAAAGTCAATTCTTCATTCTAAAATTTCGTCCACTCAAGTAAACAATTTGATGCATATAAATTGGATTTAAAAATCCTTCTAATAAATATCTAGATACATGCCTTGAATCGGCTCCCTCATTTGGGTCACAGAAATGAAAAACTAGAGATGATAATAGCTACATTAAGTACCATTTATTGAGCATCTCCTATGTGACAAAAATTTTATATACCTTAGACCTTACAGCAAATTTGCTGGGTGAATTTTATTTTATTTTTTTTAAGTTTTAATTTATTTATTAATGAGAGAGAGAGAGAGAGAGAGAGAGAGAGAGCGGCAGAGACACAGGCAGAGAGAGAAGCAGGCTCCAAGCAGGAAGCCTGACGCAGGCCTCGATCCTGGGTCTCCAGGATCAGGCCCTGGGCTGATAGTGGCGCTAAACCACTGGGCCACTCTGGCCGCACTGCTGGATGAATTTTAGGTAGGAGGAAATCTCTGCTCAGATTGGTTACATGACTTGCCCAAATTTGTCCAGTTGGTAAGTCTGAAGGCTGATATTAAAATCTTAGCCCATCTGCTAGCAGTGCCCAAGAACATTTGTTCTTTCCTCTGCAAAACAGTTGATTCAAAGTGAAATTGCTTTATGGTCACTTTGACAGTTGATTTTTCAGAAAAGCTATAAGACTGATTCAAAGGTGATAAAAATATGTCCAGTTAGGATACAATTGCATTTTCTTTAATAGTTCCTGTATTTGCCAGTTGGTTTTCTCTTTCCCCACTTGAAATATTTGCAGAAACATACTGTTAACTAACCTACTAACTTTACCTCTACCCTCACTCCTCTCCTGCTAACCACATACCATTAACAGAAAATAATTTCCTTTCAAATTATATAACCAAATTTATAACTCACATAGATGATTATCACACAGTAACATTTATTAACCTAAATGATGGCCACATTTTTGCCAAGATTCACCAGTTCTGAAGTTACTTGCCAGAAAAACAGATTTCTTAATAGTTTGGCGAGACTAGGTGCCAAATTACCCAGAGGATGAATAACAATTACTGCTGGTCCTGTTGACCAATCTGCTCAGCTGTTTCCTGAAATTTTCAGTGCCTTGAGAGAATTCAGCCAGGATGGCCCCCAAAATCTGCACTGGGACCTGATCTACTGATAAGTCAGAGTACAAATGCTGTGAACAGATCCAACAGAGGTTCAGGTGACAACCCAAGCAGGAGTTCAGGAAGTCTCAGAGGCACAGATACTAGACTAGCTACCATGTAGAGACCAATTTCTAAGAGCCAGACACTGTGCTAGCAGCTCTATATACAGGATTTCATTTACTCTTCTTAGGCCAGGTTGCATAGTAGTTAACCACATGGACACAGAGCCAGAGTAATACTGCCTTGGGTCCTTGGGCGGGCAATGGAAAGTGTGTTTCAGTTTCTATGTCTGTAAAATACTTCACAGAGTTGAAGGTAGAAATGAATTCAATTACACAAACCTTTTCAACAGTTCATGGTATGGAGATAGCACTCAGGATACTCAATATATGTTGGCCATTAATTCTCAGAATGACCTGGGCACCTGGGTGGCTCAGTGGTTGAGCACTTGCCTTTCGCTCAGGTCATAATCCCGGGGTCCTGGGATCTAGTCCCTCATTGGGTTCCCTGCAGGGAGCCTGCTTCTCCCTCTGCCTATGTTTCTGTGTCTCTCATGAATAAATAAATAAAATCTTAACAAAAAAATTCTCATAATGACCTTCTGAGCTAGAGGCTATTCTGATCATCATTTACAGTTTAGGAAGTTGAGGCTTGGAAGTGGCCTGTGGTAGAGGCAGATTTTGAAAATAGGTCAGTGTGACATCAAAGCCTGTGCTCCTTTATCACTGTGCCATTTGGCCTGTCAGTACAAGATGCACAGAGCATGCAAAAGAACGTATGGCATCAGCCTCAAGGCCTCTTGCTTCCATGTATGCGATAAGTGCCCTCTGGATGACTTGTGGAGTGGTGGGGCAAGCATTCCAGGGCTTCCTCCATCCAGATGGGAATGTGAACCATGCAAACCACCTCAGTGAAGACTTAACCACAGCCAGGTGACTCCACCAGTGGTGATGAAAGTGTGCAAATGGAGAACAGGAGGTGGGAGCCTTCACACACCTCCAACCCTTCCTGTCTCCTGGCATAGTCATATCCCCTGGCACAAACCAGCCAGAGAAATCCATATCCACTCACTCAGAACCTCAAAGAGAATCATACTTTTCTGCCTGTTGGATAATAATTAGAATTGAGCTTCTAGTGTAAATCTTTTAAAAAATCTTATGAATTAGGTATAATTATCCCATTTAAGAAATGAAGAAATTAAGGCCCAGAGGAATTAGGTGAACTGCCCAAGGTTATTACACAGCTTACAAATGAACAACTAGGATTCCAACGTCAGTTTATATCTTAATCCCAAACCCATGCCACGTTCCTCTCACAGGGATTGCTCCTTTGGCTTGGGGAAATTACAAAATCATTGTTTTTCTTAATCTTTTTGTTGCTATCGCTTGACCATCTCATTTTTTTGTTACTGATTTTATCCAAGAGCAAGAACATGCTACAGAATTCTTGGAGTAGCTGTTGACATTAAATGCTCTAATTTAAGGGATTACGGATTATCTGTGGATTTCTATTTCTCCATACTGTCTCTTCCTTCTACTATCTCACATATTTGACATCTGATGATTAGAATCTTTTTAGGGGTTCTTGAATACACTCATTTGTGGGAAAGTGCTAGCTAAAATTATTACAGGCAGACATTTTTGTTCTCATAGCCTTACAGTAGAGGGAAGAAAGTAAATTTTGGTTTCATGAAAATGTACACTGCAAAGGTTTTCTTAAAATTCTCCACAAGGGGGGCACCTGGGTGGTTCAGTGATTGAGTGTCTGCCTTTGGCTCAGGTGGTGATCCCGGGGTCCTGGGAACGAGTCCCACATTGGGCTCCCCGCAGGAATCCTGCTTCTCCCTCTGCCTATGTCTCTGCCTCTCTGTATGTCTCATGAATAAATAAATAAAATCTTCCAAAAAAAATTCTCCACAAAGTGAAGATAATCAATTAATCATAGATAGTAAAATAATTAGTCAATACAGTAGTGACATCAGGAATGGTTATCGGTTTTGCTATTTCAAGCTTACAGCAAATTATTCATTTTGACAGTACAAAGTCTCTGGGACAGTCAGAGGACTTGAACAGCCTCCTGTGTCACTCTTAGTGCCACTGAAGGGACTGAAGCTTCATAAACTTAGACCTTCACCCTCCTAGTTCTGACTCTCTTTTTCCTATAGGGAATGAACATGTTGCCTGCAGGAGGTATTTGTGAAACCTTTTCACATTATCTCATCACTATGATGATCAACAGATGTGGCCTGAAAGCCTTTTATATGCAGACCTTGAAGTTGGACATTAGACGGTCTGTGGTGCAGAGCCTGGAAACCTTGTGCACAGGGAGCCATTAAGGGCATGTACCACATCCGTAAGTGGTAACCTCATCCCTTAATGTTGAAGTGGTTTTACTTTCCTCTACTAGCAAGGATAGCAAATACCTATCTTGCTTTTATTTTCTGATGGCATATCTAGCACATTTTGCAATTTGAAAGCATTGATTCCCATTACCAGTCTAATTCAGGAAGAACTCTTACAACCACCAATCTCTGCCAAGACTCTTTTCAGTGGCCACCTCCACCTCCAATTTCATGTAAATAGCAAATACTCTGTAATATTTTATCTACAGGAGACACTGTTGACTTGCAGGAGTAGTAACCATATTTATGTTTTTTTTTTCACGCAAGAAGTTTAAAAATGCTTCATGCTCTAAAAACAAAATCTGAAAGAACTTACCTCTGTCACAACGTCATCTATAACAAGTGACTTTAAGATGAAGACTTCTTTGTGAGAAATAAAACCTCCTGGATTTAGCATTCAGCTCTCACTTTCATTAAACAGAGTTGTCATTTTCGACCCAAGCTTTCCCTAGAGACAGCGATTCCACCAGGGGAAGCAATATGTGAAGTTATTGCAAGAAAGTTTTTGTGTGAAATTGTGACTCTTGCCAGAGATGTCATATGTTTTAGTTAACTTCCTTCTCAAGAACTAGGAAAATTTCCCAAGCCCCAGATACATACAACTGGAATGCTATTCAGAAGTCAGTAGCACAGGCGGAAGAGAATGACCGAATTTTATACACTCCATTTGTTTCTGGAGATAAAGCCTCTGTTCTATTTTCCTCAAGGTGAAAGTCCAATTCACTTTGAAAATTGTAAAGCCTTATGCCACTGGAAGGAAATGATTATGATTTCTGTCACTGTGATTACTATTTATACCATTATAAATTTACCTAAGGAAGGTAGGTGATAGCTCTGGATTCTTTCCAGAGCTCCTTAAGGAGTAAAACTATACCACTGACAACCTACAAGACATTCTGTTCGTCTTTTCCTTCTCAGCCTTTCAGTGTTGTAAGCTATCTTCCACAACGCTGTTGATTAGAAACTCTGCACATACACAGTGCAAGAGTAATTAACGTTTGCCATGTTGACTCTCAGGAACTACAATACCATGAAGTACACTCCAGGATTATCAAGGTGAAATTAAATTACGCTCAATACAGTTTGAGAGCAATTTTACTCGTGGACTGGAGCACCTCCACAGGGATGTTATGAGGTTGGTTCCCACCAGCCTGTGAGAGCCAATTGTTAGATACTAAGGAATAATGCAAGCCAGATGGTAAACCTTTGCGATTGGGCCATGGTGAGACTATTTCTATGACAGGAAGTAGCTTCCATGCTTCCCTTTCCACTTCCTCAGTGCAATAGCAATATGCATTATGGAGAGTACCTTTTTTTCCTGCAGGGAAAGATGCTCTGACCTTGCCAGGTCCCCACCACTCCCTCCTGCAGAGCCTGTGAACTCCACCTCAGTTAGCACAACCATCACTCAAAACAACCTTTGCCTTGTTTACATGCTTATCTCTATACCTCAAGACCTTCAGCCTCCTGAGAATAGAGAGGATATCTTATTTTTAAATCTTTACTAACTAGCCTCATTCCTGGAACCTGGAAGGAACACTGAACATTCTCAATGAGTTGAGTTTGAATAAAGTTTCAGCTTTTTGAAATGGAAACAAAAAAGAATAGATTGAATATTTATTCTAACCTAATCTTTGATAGGAAAGGAGATGGAAGCCATTGCTCTGTTTTTTTACATTCCTTCCTAAGCCTTGTTTACTTTGGCTTTTGTTTGGCTCTTGGGATAGAGGCAATGTTCAATTTTGAGACTTTAGACCCCCTCTGAATGACTAATTACTGACTTGCTGGATTTTGGCTTTATTTCATCATTTTGTGACTCAGACTAGGGAGAATTTGGGGTTAATATAATGGGGATTGACTTGAACCTACTATTAACAGTACAGCTAAAATTTGTGGGCCTTGAGCTAAGTCCTTTGTGTGCACAGTCTTACTCTATTCTTTCCACACCCCTATGGAGTAGGTATTATTATTTTGCTTATTTTACAGCTAAAGAAACAGGCATAGGGAGTGACCAGACCAGGGTTATTGAAGGGCAAAGATTGAACCTGGGTCTCTAAGATTTTCAAGTCTGGCTTTTGGATCCCACACTACACTGCTTATAGACTTCACTGCTTAAGCTGCATTAGAGAGATGGTGCTGAGGCCAAGAAGGTGATTCAGCCTTTCAGTAAATGCTAATTGGGCACTGTCTTAGCTCTGGCTTCCATTGCAAAACTGAGATCATCATTCATGGCTTAAACAACAGACATTTATTTCTCAGTTCTGAAGGCTGGCAAGTCCAAGATCAAAGCACCAGCAGATTCAGTTCCTGGTGAGGTCTACTTCCTGGCCTCTCTGTGTGTCATGTGGCCTTTCCTGGGTGAATACAGGGGAGAGAGAGGTCTTACTCTGTCTTTTCACTGTCTATCATAAGAGCACCGCCCTTCTGTCGTCATCCAGATTTAATTATCTTCCAAATGCCCCACCTCCAAATACCATCACATTGGGATTTAAGGCTTCAATATATGAATTCTCTGGAATGTGCTAGACAGAACTCTAAAAAAGAAAACAGCACAGCAAGTTCTGGACGAGGGTGAGGCAAGCAAATGACCTAGGGCACCACACGCAAGGAGGTACCCACCCTCAGGTACTCACCCTACACTTGGACAATCCTGCAACTCCATGAATCCATGTGCCTTGCTTGCCTCATCCCAGCCCTGCAACACCAACTGTCCTTTGCTCTTGGGGAGCTTAGTGTCCAGGAAGGGCCTGATATCAGTATGGATCAGAACAGGAGGGAGAAACTCCACCATCATTTGAACAAGAAAAGTTTAATATAAAATTTATTAAAGAGCAGTTGATTGTTTAGAAACCCATAAAGACACAGGGGAAGAGTCTATGACAAGAGAAACCAAAGAAGTTTTGACCTTCAGGATAAGAGTGTGGACTTTTTTTCCCCCTTTGGGCTATGCCTGAGTGAGCATGACTTGCCCTATTTATTAGACAACATTACTCTCTGCAGCACTTCCTTTCAGATCACCCCAGGCATTTAGGCTATTTAAAAAATCTAAATAACATCTCAGTCAAACTCACATTCTGAGGGAGAAATGTTTTAATCTGTCTTTTCCCAGAATGGCCTTTAAGACTGGGAGGGAGTGCAAACAGGCTGGGTGACTGGTCAATGTATTTGGATATTTATGGGAACCCAGAGTTTTGGCAAAAGTTCATATACATCTCAAGATTTAAATAGAGAGAGAGAGAGAGAGAGAGAGAGAGAGAGAGAGAGTATATATATATATAATTTGATATCATACAAACAACATAGTAGAATCTGAGTGCAGGTCAAACGCAACAGCTGTTTGTGATCTCTCCTAAACTATAATAACAGAAGTGCTTTAAAAAATTCCCTTCCTTTCTCCAACTTTCAAAGTATTTAATATTTGCATAATGATTAATATCTGGCTCCAGAGGAAATCCCCAAAGGAAGAGACAGCAAAGCAGCATTTTGAACTGCAAGTGCGTGGAAGAGAGACAAGAAGGAGCGGGTCAAGTCTCCCACTTTGGAGCCTACTCTCCGGGGAATTCTACAAATGGTGGCCATCCTGTTGACCATGACACTGGGACCTGGACAGCTGAAGGGACACAATCCTAGACAATGGGACAGTAAGTTCTAACTAGGCCAAAAAGTACAGTTCCAATTAAGCATGATAACACATTCCCTATTTACAGAGAGGGAGACCTTGAATATTTCAAAGAAATTTCAGCTTTGGAAGGGCTGAATCCTTATTCTCAGAATCCTGGAATATACCTACATCAGCCCAACCAAGGAAAACTCCTAGTATTTTGTTTTCCACAGAAGGTCTTCAGACGGGCTATGTATTTTCTTGTGATATCAGGGGCCCCAGGAGGCTTTCGGCTGGAGCAAGGGCATCTCTTGGCCTCAGTATTTGACCTGTAAAATTAAGGCATTCAGCTAGATGAATGGCTCCCAACCTTGCTGCATTTAAGAATTTGCAGAATCTGGGGAACTTTCAAATAATACTCAACCCCTGCATCCCACTTCAGGCTAATTAAATCAGGATGTTTGGCAGGTGGGCCCAGAAGGTTAGTATTTTAAGAAACCTCAGTGAGGCGAATATGCAGTCAGACTTGAGAGGTACTTGCAGCTCTAACCTACAACTCCATGATGCACAACCTGTGGGTGAACCTTTGTACGTATTGAAAAAATTGTTTCTGTTATGACAAACTCTTATTGACTGTTAGCTGTTTATGAACACGCGTGTGCTTTTGGATGGAGTCTACATAAGAACACACAAAAATGAAAAAAGCTATATTAGGTACAAGGAAAAAGGGAGTTTTTCTTTAAAATTTCAAAAATACTGTATTGCCTTCACAACAACAAAAAACCACAGCTCTCATTACCAAACACTCCCTCCTCACTCACTCTTTTTGCAGTTTTGGGTCTGGCTGTTTTCAGAAGGTTGTTGAAGCCTGACCTCTGATCATAATAAAAGCATCTGTGTTCTTTGGTCAGAGCTGGGTTTCTCAAATAACTTTCTGTCTCTCTGCCCTGGAATATTATTTCACAAAAGAAGTTGAAACTTTCATGTGGGTATGGACATTCTCATTGTAGAGGGCCTAATATAAGTGGTCATTCAATGTGTATTCAATTATGACCAAACATATCTCATGACTCCGTTCTGAACTCCAGTATGAAATGTATAGTTCATGAATCATATTCATCAACCATGGCCATCATAAATATTCATCTAATGTCTGTCTTCATTAGGTGGTTATTAACATGTCAAAGATATTTATAGAGAAAATGAAAGTGATAAATTCTATCTATATTTACTCTTATTTGAAAGACTATTTCTAGAGTACTCTTTTATAAAAGGCTTTTAATAAAGGGAAGTTTCCTTTAGAAATAGTCTTCTGTTTTCAAGCTAATAGTCTTACACGAAGAAAGTTTATTAATGTTTTGTTTGTTGAATGACATTAGCCAAGCGATGGGCTATGTAAATAGTCCAGTTCAGAGAAGGAGAACATAAAGTACTGCTCTCAAAAGGCTACATTGATGCCTTCTCTACTCAGTACTCTGGAGTTTATTTTTCTAATGAAAAGAGGCAGCAGTGATTCCTTTCTACCCTTACCTGATCCCCTTGGTAATCAATAACCCATCATAAGATTGTTACTTGCATTTGGGATACAGTCTGAATAGAATAGAGCAGGGATTGGCAAACTTTTTCTTTAAAGGCCCAAACAGTAAATATTTTTGGCTTTACTATTCAACTCTGGGGTTGTAGTGCCAAAGAAGCCAGAGATAATATGCAAATGAACGTATGTGGTGGTGTTCCAAAAAAACTTCTTTATTAAAAAAACAAAAACAAAAACCAAAAAACAGGTGGTGGGCTGGATTTGGCTTACAGGCTATATTTTGCCCACTGGTGGAATATAGCAAACCCAATAAGCTGTCAAACCAGCTCTCAGGTTGCAGTGGGCCAGGATTAGGAATTTTAACACAACCCAAAGAAGACAGGCAGTGTTGGGGTTCCACATGAACAAGTATATCAACCACGATGTGAAAAGTCATGAGAATACATTAACAATTAAAGAATGTTAACAGCAATGGCTAGAGTTTACAGAGGACTTGCTTTGTAACTTGTGTCAACCACTTTCCATGCAATCTTTATAATAACCTGGAAGTAGATATTATTGTATTCCCATTTTATAGATGCGGAAACTGAGGTATGGAGGGGTTGATTAAATTTCCCAACATACAGCTAGTAAGTGGCATGGCTGGGATGTGAACCCAGACAGTCTGACTTTAGAGATTGCTCTTTTTTTTTTTTTTTTTTTTTTAGAGAGAGAGAGAGAGGATGTATGCACAGGTACATAAGCCTGGTTGGGGGGCTGGTAAGAAGGGGGCAGGAACAGAGGGAGGAGAGAGAGAATATTAAGCAGGCTCCATACTCAGCACTGAGATCCATGTGGGGCTTGATCTCACAATCCTGAGATCACGACCTGAGCTGAAATCAAGAGTCTCACACTTAATCAACTGAGCCACCCAGGGGCCGCTAGAGACTACTCTTTTAACAGCTATACATTATTACCTCCTGCTAGGGGACAGCCAAGTCCAAAGTCATCATAGCTAAGAGGGAAGAGTTTCTATATTGGTACTGTAGTCTTGATTCAGATTCTAAGTGTTCACTAGGCTGAGGATAGACCAAGAATAGTGTCCTGGGGTGTACACTGGGGAGAGACTATTCTCCATGGGTCCCTTATGTTTCTGCATGTTTTTAAGAAAAGACATTGGCAGCCTTTTGTCGGGAACTATGTTTTCATATTGAATAGCCTTGGCAGATAGAGACAGTGTTTCCCTCTGGAGCAGAGGGAAGGTTAGCTTGCTGTACTATTATGCTAAAGATCATGTCTCCCTCTGGGGCAAAGTTGAGTAAGTTTGCTTGCACCCCTTATAAAAGATTAGGGTTCTTCAGTGCCCTTATAAAAGAGACCTCAAAGTGCCACTGAAATGTTTGCTTTAAAATGGTTAATTTTATGGTTTTTAATTTAATTTTATTTTTTTAAAAGATTTTATTTATTTATTCATGAGAGACACAGAGAGAGAGGCAGAGACACAGGCAGAGGAAGAAGCTCCATGCAGGGAGCCCGACATAGGACCTGATCCCAGGTCTCCAGGATCACACCCTGGGCCAAAGGAGGCGCTAAATTGTTGAGCCACCGGGGCTGCCCGATTAATTTCATGTTATGTGGATTTCACCTCAGTTGAAAAAATCAAGATAAAAGTGAAAAGAAACAAACAAACAAAAAACCCTTAGCCATATAAGAGGCAGACTCTCCCTAGAAACTGAATATGCTTGTGCCTTGATCTTGGACTTCCCAGCCTCTAGAACTGTGACGAATAGATTTCCATCATTTATAAGTCACCAAGTATATAGGATTTAGGTTATGGTAGCCCAGTTTAAGGCCAGAAGACCTGTATTGAAACCAGAGAGAGGCAAGCCTTTTAGCTCTTGATTACATAACTAGCAGAGTGGTATAGTCCTCTGAGAAGTTCTAAAACTGACCAGAAAGTGTTAAAGGTGTACAGCTGATTCATTGGAATGATTTTTTCAATAAACCATAGCTGTAACATCAGTATCACACCCTGGCAATTTAATATAGTAGTAGTTCCTGAACATAGTGGCTCATCAGGATCACATGGTATATTAAAAGAAAAATAATAAAACAACAGATTCCTGAGCTCCACCTCATATATGATGAATCAGAATATCTGTGGGTGGAGCTCAGAAATCAGTATTTTAAAAAGTTTCCCTAGGTTATTAAGATACACTGAGTCCCTGCAGTATTCTGATCGTAAAGATTGATGGGGCAACTGGGTGGCTGTTTGTTGGGTGTCTACCTTTGGCTCGAGTCATGATCTCAGGGTCCTGGGATCCAGCCTGCATAGGACTCCCTGCTCAGTGGGGTGCATGCTTCTTCCTCTCCTGCTGCTGCTCCCTGCCCTCCGTTTGTGATCTCTCCAGTGTGCTTTCTATCAAATAAATAAAATCTTAAAAAAAAAAAGATTGAATTCAATCACAGATAAGTCCTTGTACTTCTCTGTACCTTTCTTCAATTGTTACTCAAATGGTTAAACTCTAGACTTGTGTTGTAAAGTGGCAATTAGCCACATGTGGATATTTAAAATGAAATTAATCAAAATTAAATAAAATTTAAAATTCAATTCCTCAGTTGTATTAGCTACATTAAGGTTTTTACAGCTACATGTGGCTAGTAGTTACAGCATCATATAGTGCAGATACTGAACAGTTTCATCATCACAGAAAGTTCTGTTGAATAGAGGGGCTCTAGAATAGCTTATACCAGAAAAGAAGGAAGCTATCAGATTACTGGGATTGTACCAAAAAGACTCAAGAGTCAACACAAGTAAGTCAATATCCCATTGACCAAAGATAGGATAATTTGAGCACCACTTAAAATAATAGCTGCAATGGGTTGAAATATATTAAATATATTTAAATTCATGACTAAAATAAAATTTATTGGTGACTTTTAGAGGATGCAAGGGAACCAAGTCATCACTTGAAAACTGGAAAATAAAGGATTATCCAGCATTTAATCAATACTTTTTAAAGGAAAGCCTGGGTAAATGGAGATAGTACTGAGATGCATATCAGAAAGCCCATTAGCAGGTCCCACAGGACTGAGCACCTGTTGCCCTTTGCCATGGTTAATTCAGTAACACATCCTTGTGCTGGGTTTTCTTCCTTCTCGTACTTCCTATATCCTGCTTTCTTGTTCTCTGGGATTCCCAAATAAATTACTGTATGTAAATGCCTATCTCTGGCTCTGCTCTGGTGGAATCCCAGGCTGGGACAGCATTCTAGTACCAATTTTTTTTTAAAGATTTATTTATTTACTTGAGGGAGAGAGAGAGAGAGAGAGAGAGAGAGAGAGAGAGAGAGAGAGTAAGCGGCAGGAGGGGCAGAGGGAGAGAATCCTGAAGCCGACTTCCAGCTGAGCATGGAGCCCCACATAAGGTTTGATCCCAGGACCCTAAGAAAATGCCTCAGCTGAGATCAAGAGTCAGCCACTTAGGCAACAGCCATTCAGGTGCCCCCTAGTATAAATTCTTAAAAGAGAATTTAACCGTACCTGGCATATAGGTTTGGTTGTTTGGTTATGCTTCCACTACTGGTCCAATCTCCTGTGAGGGGCTGTCCCTTCAAGAGATATACATGCAATATCTTCAAGTAGAAGAGGTAGAGGGGAGAGAGAGTTGTGGGAGTCAGAATGAAGTAACATTTCGGTCTAGAGCCTTGTTGTTGCTCTGATCTGTTGACCAGCAGCTTCAGGATCACCTGGACCTTGTTAGAAATGGGGACTCTCAGGCCTCAGCTAGACCAACTGAATGCAAATCTGAAGTTAACAAGACTCCCCAGGTGATCTGCATATACAAAGTTAAAGAATTCTCTTTTAGAGGAAGTAATAATTATCCAGCTCAGAGATATTTTTACAAGAGTTAAAATGTTGAATCCAAATGTCAATGGGAAGCACATATAGGAGCAGGGGAGAACATGCTATTGTGTGTGTGTGGTGGTGGGGCAGTTGGAAGAGGAAAAGTGGGAATGAATCTGTGAGAAACACTTTAAATTCATATTAGGAAAAATATCTACACCTACATTAATATATTTTGTACCATAAACCTCAAAAAATGTTCAAGTGGGAAAATAAAACCACCCCTAAAATCAACAAAAAGCAACGTCTATGTGTTGTAAACACAGAGCAGGTTCTTACTGAACAACTGTTAAATATTGAATTGAAGGCTTGTGTTATGGGCAGGGTGTGTGCATCTGTGAGGGATGGGAAACCAATCTTGGCAATCTTCCACCTCTGCCTAGACTCTCCGGGCTTCGCTATTCCTGCCTCTCCCTTGTCCAAACTTCTGACACACAGTTCACTGCCCCCTGTCCCATGTATAAACTCTCAGCTACAGGCATGGTGCATTAGTAAATGTTTAGCAACTGGATCTCCAGAAATAAATATAAAGCTCTAATTTGTAGTTTGCCAATTTCTATGGTACAAACATTGCCATCATGGCTGGTTGTAAGCTGCATGCCGTTAATTGAACACAGAGTCAGGAGACGGTGCAACTGACCCCAGTATGCCACTGGAAATAATTGGGAGGAAGGGTAAGAAGGAAATAAAGCATGGACAGGACACTGTAGAGTGGTCTATAGCCTTCTCAGCAGTGAGGGGAGAAAAAACTAAGTTGATGGCCTAGAGTGCTGCCTTTAACTTCAGTTACTGTGATTCCGAAACACAGCTATCTACTTGCTTGCATTGTATCCTTGGCTCTATGCTGGTGATTTGGCCATTTTCCCCAATCTTTGGCTATCTCTTAGCTTTGACTTTATTGAGAACTTCCTTATGTAGAGTTTAAAGGAATCAGAAATTCAGCTGTGGAAAAGATTTTAGGACAGCCAGAGTGACTCGTATTCTATGTTTACTGAAGCTACTTTCATAAACATTAACTGAGCTCTGGAATCCTCAGACTTACTACCCTTCATGGATGCACCACACCCCAATTTCCCCTGAGTGTATCCAAATGACTCCTACCCAGCTTCCTCAGGTGTTACACACCCTGCTGCCCTGGCCAGAGTTCAAGCCCTCACCTGGTTTCTTTGGACATCATCCAAGAGCTGCATACCTGTCTCTCCTGGGAGATCTCCAGCTGGCACATAACTCCCTTCCCTCAGGCATATTAGTAGATAATGCACATCTATCTTGCTGTGGGCACTGGCAAGTAGCTTTCATCGGTCCTTCTGCCTAATAAGCACTGCTTTGGAGGCTTGATGTTTTCCAAAGGCCTGATCCAGGGGCTCCATCCCCTCTGGGCATCCCTCAAGCTGCACAGTCATTGATCTGTTTTGTGGCTCTGGGCCAGCAGAAGCCCCCTCTCCTGACAAAACACACACGTGAATTTCCCAAAATTGCTGTGGTTCTCACCTTTCACTTTTTCTTGGAAAGCATCCAGTGCTAGAAATCCAGCTCACTAGAGACAGCCTGAGTTAATGCTTCTTAATCTGCATGAAATAGAATTTTTTGTAACCTTCTCTTTGGTGTTTAATCAATGGTGACTTTCAGGAAAGGCACACTTCTATTAGCAGATTAAAAGTGCATATTTGCAGTCCTAATATCTGTTTGGAATGCAATACCTTGTTTGTCCTCTCCCCGCTTGAATGCACCTTCATTTTTAGATTTATGATTTGGCTTTTATTTCTTCTAAAATAGAGATAAAAGTAGTGGAAGTCCCCTTATCTCTGTCAGAGCTGGGGCCTCTTCTCAGGATTACTTCCTTTCCAGCCCCTCAAAGTAGCCATAATTTATGTTCATTCCTTCTAATCCTCATTCTCTCCTTATGTTTTCTCTTCCGAGCACATAAGCACATTGCTACCCTTTCTTACAAAGTCAATGCCCGCTTGCATGATATGGGATAGCTTCCATGGACAGAAGCACCCCAGGTGGCTCAGCTAACTCGCCACTGCTTTTGTGTCTCCCAGGTTGGGGAGGGCGCTTGGTGTATCCTTCCTGCCAGCTGAGAACCCTACTCTGCCCTTTCAGTGTCCCATTCAGAATGAGGCCAAAAGTCTCCAGACTAAAGAATGCCTTTAATCAAACCCAAGTTATGCAGGAAGGAATCCCAACAGCTTCTGCTCTTGGCCTGTGAAGCTAACTAAGCTGGAGCATCCTTGACCTCTCTTCTTTCTCCCAGATGTTCAATGAACTTGTGTTCAATTTGTCCTCCAGCCCTCCACAGAGTTGCATTCCGTGAGGCCTCTGGTGACTTTGAAAGGCTGCCAGTCTGGACACAAAAATGGAAGTGCCTGAGGAAGAGAGTCTTCCAAAGTTCTCAGTTGTCAGAGAGATGAACATCATCAAATGACTCTGAAAAGATGAAAGGGATTGACATTGAAAGCAGGCAGTTGGAAGATTTGACTGTCTAAGGGATGAGGCTCAATAGGAGGCAGGAGCCGTAGCAGTGAAAATCCTGCACTGGAACTGCTAACATGATCAAGTATTCGGGAAACTTACCAGAGAAGGTCAACTTGAATGGGCACTAATGAGTCAATGGCTCCAATCTAGTAACAAGTCATACCATAGCAACCAAAGTCATCCGGAGGTGGGGTGCAATGTAATTGTAATGGCCCCTGAGGACAGGCATTAGGATGCAGAATGAGGGATGCCTGGGGGGCTCAGAGGTTGAGCATCTGCCTTTGGCTCAGGGCATGATCCTGGAGTGCCCGGATCGAGTCCCATATCAGGCTCCCTGTATGGAGCCTGCTTCTCCCTCTGCCTGTGTCTCTGCCTCTCTCTCTCCCTCATGAATAAATAAATAAAATCTTAAAAAAAAAAAAAAGGACACAGGATGAGATTGGTGAACTCCTGCCCAGTGAGGAAATGATCAAGTATCTCACTAAAATATGGACTGTGAATATGCTCAGAAGAATTCTTAGTGCATAGGCTCAAACATGTTAACTCTCTCTGCCTTTTATTAAAGCCCTTACTTGGAAAAAGGACTAAAGTAGATGTGGGCAGATCTTACAAATGCATAAGGCTGATCTTATGATCAGCCTGCCTGAGCTTGTATATTGTAGGTATTCAGAAAATGGCTTGATTAGAATGTAATAGGGCTCATCCCCTGTCGTGGGGGCACCCTGGCCCTGGTCTTTAAAGAGTTAAGTGACAGTGACAAATGTTTGGAATGTCCCACAGTGGTATGTAGTGCCCCGTCCACAGATACGTTAACTCTCTGCTGGGACAGGGCTTCATCTGTTTATTCCAAAATAGGTAAATGCTGGGTGTTCTCTTGACTTTGGAAGAGGTAAGATAGCACAGGGAATTAATATATGTCTGAAATCTGAGAGTGTCAGATGTGGGCATCAGCATACATCTTGAAACCAGGAAAGTAGCCTTTCCCCATCCTCCTCATTTCCAAAAATATCTTTCCCAGATATTCTCTATTGTCTTGCCCTGAGCAGTTGGGTCTTAATCAGTTTGCCTTATAAGGGACTTCAGGGTTTCAAGAGCCCTCCCAATAGGAAGTTTTCCCTGCTGTTCTGCTTGAGCTGCCTTCTGATTAATTTTAGTTCATTATGTCTGTAAAGACAGGGAGGGCTTTATGGGGCCAAAGGTCCAATCATCGTGGGAAGAATGAATCATTCCGAGAACAGTGAGAAGGGCTGGAAGGCCAAGGTGGCTGAGTGGCAGGAAGCTGGGGGTGGAAGGATGACTGAGAAGAGCATCAAGACAGCCTGGCTTCTCTTTCCATTCCTCCCACTAGGGGGTGCCCAGCAACCCGCAATGATCTCTAGTATAGGAAGCGGAAGTGTTAGGGGGGCACCGTGGCTTTCATAGAAGGGCGCTGCCTAATCCAAGTTTTGTGAATCTCTGCCCTGAGTTGAGAGGAGATGGGGTGGTGGGAAGGGTCTCACGCCAGTAAGTACACAAATGCCCCTTAGGTATCGGAGAAGCCTCAGTCCATGGAAAGCCCTGGAATATCATGCATTCCCTAGGACCCACTGGTCTTCAAAATCAGTAATGGGACTAATTGTGGATCTGAAAATCCTCTTGTTGGTGTGATATTTTACCCTGAGGGTAAAGCCATTATAGGGATAACAAATGAGCAAGGTAGAGGGATTGTTTGGAGGTCAGGAATGGAATGGAGATCAAAGATAAAGTGAGATTCCTAAACAGAGTAGATAACAAGGGTGGATAAAGGTCAGGGAGAGGTGAGGGTATTTTGAGGGTCTCAAAACATCCATTCCTTCAGAACGGCCATAGCATGACTTTTAGCCAGAGGTGGTTTTGTGGAAAGAATGTGGAATTTGCGCCTGGACAGACATGAGTTCAAATTTCATCCCAAGCACTCAATAGCCACTTGATCTGGGGGATTTAGGAAAGCTAGTCAATCTCTCTAATCTGTAATTCTCTCATCTCCGAAATGAACTAATAATACTAGGGTTATTTGAGAATCGAAAGGGTAATGAATATTCTTGGAAGGTGAAGGAGGGTCAGTAATCTATTCTCCAGTCTGACAAGGCACTTTAAGACCAAAAACCAAAGCAAGCCACTCCATACCATTCACACTGTTTTAGTCAGGGTAGTTTATGGACAAGGGAGATGAGGCGGGTAGGAGGATAGACCACCCTGGGCACGACGCAGCCAGCTGCTCTCCACTCAATCTGGACCTTAATTACCAGCTTTTATGGAGTGAGGGGCATGGTGGTGAGGTCACAAGGTAATTATCTAAAGTGGGACCTTCCATTCACTGATCATCTCTATGAGTTACTTAAAGTAGGGACTTCTGTGCATGACTTCAGGAAAGATAAGAACAAGCCTTCCTGAATTCTGATCAGGGCATATATTACCTTCCGCGGGGCCTGGAAAATGGAGTCTGGAGGGAGGTCATTGTGTTGGGCGTGAACAAGATAGAGGGCTAAATGTGGAGTCAGTGTCATCAGCACTTCTACACATATAAAGCATGAAATAAATGTAATCTTCTTTCTTTCATTTTCCCCTATTTGGAAATGGCTGAGAACAAAGAAGGAAGTATCTATTGCTGTGGTCCTGGTACTCCAAGGCCTCAGATGCCAGGACCACAGTCCTGGGCCAAGAGAGTCTTCCTTGGCCTCTGGGGCTTTTTACACTGCAGAACTTCACTGAGTATTTAGGACATGCTGGAGTAGTTCTGGCCCCTGTGACCCTTTGGACCAGCCCTTATACTTTGCAGACTTGTGGGCCATACAGTCCCCAACTAAATTTCTAGAGGTCACCAACTGGTCCAGATGCCTTCGGTCCTGGAGTGTTAAGTTGTCTTGCCTATGCCACACAGAGTGCCAAAGCTTGGCTTGAAGCCCATGCAATGTTTTCCTATATTACCAGTTAATCCATGCTAATGTGACAATGACCCACAATTCTTTTCAACATAGTGTTCCAGTGTGTGGGCCACAGGCCAGCCGTATCCCAGCATCAGAAGTTGGGCTTAATAAAAACACAGATTCCTGGACCCCTGCCAGACAGGGTCACTCAGATCCTCTAAAGTTGAAAGGCAATGACTTACAAAGTTCCCAGTCCCAGGTCACACCTTTATAGGGAAATAGAATGCCTGAGTCTGCCCAAGTGCTCTTTTGTAGGGGAAAGCTGGGGCCCTTTTGTGGGCGGAAGTCTTGACAGTTCAAAGATCATACCCTACGGGTGTTTCTGACTGAGCTTATTTATAGAGCCAACTTTGTTCCTAGCTGCTTACTTACTTCCTTGGAACTTCCTAAATGTTGGAATCATTTCTGTGAAGGTCATGGAAGACCATTTCTGTAGATACCCGATGAGATGGTGTGCTTTAGAAAGGTCAGCTTGATTTTTTCCTGAGCCACAGTAATAACCTGGCCTCCTGTCAAGGCAGTGGGGGCGGGGAGGGAGTTTTGGGTTTTGTTTCTGGGGATTGGGAGCACCAGGATAAAGGGATTGCCAGCTGCCACTTCTTTGGCACTGATGGAGCACTTACTGTCAGCATAGCTGTGTCTAGATTGAGGGCTGTGGTAAAAATGACCACGGCTCATAGGCTGTGAACTCCAACTTCTCAGTCTTGAGAGTGGGCTCTGGACATGAGAACAGACTTCATGAGCTTCCTCCTGACAACAAGGATGGCATGAGCTGGCTTTGCAGAAGGAACTTGTGACCATGGATCACTCTCTAGAGGGACAGACCTTTCCAGACTTAGAGGAACAGCAGTGGCAGTAGACTCTGCTCTGAGTTTGAAGCCCTCCGAGTAAGAGGGTTCATCTTTGCCTCAGGGGTGGGGGTGGGGGTGGGCAGTGTCTCCGCACTGCAGAATGGCAGTGGGTCTTTAGGGGATACTGGGGGCTGCAGAGAGATTTTGTAATAAGAATTCATCTCAGCTTCAAAATGCCCCAAATGAACATAAAAATGCTGCCAGGAAGGCCGTTGTTGTTATCTTAAATCTTTTTTTGGCACAGGATGGAAAACAAGTTTTAGTAAAATAAAACCAACAAGTCATCGCTTGTGCAGCAAATGTTACTGTCCACAGCATCTGTCTGGCCCACTGGCTGCCCCCAGGAGGTGGGGGTGGGGCCATGTGGAGGCAGTTTCAACCTCCTTTCCTTCAAGGGGGCCTGCATCCCTGAATGGAGTACTGATGGTAAAGAGGTCCCCTCCCCGGAGCTTCATTCCACCCTTCCCAATCCTTTTGGTTTTCGAGGAACAAGAGGATTCATCTGACTCAACTGGAGATGGCTCCCTTCCCTAATTTATTCTATTCCCGAAGCTTCACTGCTCCCAGGCTCAGCACGAGTAGGCAGGAGCCTGGGGAAGATGCAGCCCCTGCAGAGACACAAGCTTGCAGACGTGGGGCTGCCCCTTCCCTGGGCCCGAGGCGAAGACAAATTCCAACCTCTTTCTTGTCATTCAGCAGGTTCTGTTGAACCTGGAAAGGAAATGAATTCCAAAGGCAGGAAGTGACCCAGAGCCCATAACAATATGTGAAAAGCCAAACCGGTGCTTCCGTCACTTTGTTTCAGACTATTCTAATCTGTGTACCAGGAAGCCTAACCCATTACCAGATGGAGATTTGTTTTCGGACGCCTCTTGGCATCTGCCACGCCCGGCTGGTGACATTTGCACGTTTCAAGAAGGCAAACCTGTTCTGACATCTTCAAACTTGCGGAGAGGTGCAGCCTTAGGAAAGTCCTTGGGTCTCTTGCTGGTGGCGCCGACCATCTGATGTGCTTCAGGCTGCTGGCCTGGAGCCTAGAACACTAGCATGCTGAGTCTGTTCCTGAAGATTTGCAGAATCTGAAATCAAAATGCCCCATGCTGCCAGAAAAGGCTGGCTCCCTTGCCTGTTTCCCAATCCCTTCTCACCAGGCTTTCCCAAAGAAATCTGATGAGTCAGGAAGAAAGAAAACATGTCTGAGGGGCGTCTGGGGTGGGCTGGTCTCCCTCATTGCTTCAGAAAACTCCCTCCTGTTTTGCAACGCGGGTTATGGTTAGGGATTCGGTGACTTTGTTTCTTCCTCTCCCAGCTCTCACTGTGAGAGACCCTATATTTACCACTCGTGAAATTAGCTCAGTGAAAGCAGGAAGGCCCTCTGACCATAATGAGTCACCATTACAAAGAAGTTTTGACTTCACTTCTATGCCCATGAGCAGAGCAAGAAAATGTTCCCACCTCTGCTCCCAGAAGGAACCATCATTCAGCTGCTTTGTTCTGGCCCGGGGGCCTGTACTTTTCCAAGGCTTTTAATTTTTACTGAACACCATTCATCAGCCTTCCCACTGAAGGCTGTGCCAGTTGATTCTAAACACGGTGAGGTGGCTTCTGGGATACGTTGCTCCAAACAGGTATCCTGCTAATCCCCTGGAGGTCATCGGAAAGTAGCTATAGCTGAATGAATAATGTGCCCAACTCCTTCAACCCTTTCAAAATGTGACACGGATTAAAGTATAAAGAATCCAATATATTTGTTGACACCTGGTTTATAAGAAAGCTCTAGCGAGAAAGAAGGGGGACGTTCAACATCAGGCTGGGGAAATGGGAGCCCGCAGGGGAGGACGCTGCTCTCCTGTGTTCTGGCATCACATACCTGTCCTGGCTTGTGAAACTCCTCTGTGCCACTACCCCAAATTGCGTGCTGTTTGCGGTGAAAGACTTCAAAAAGTATGTTGTGATAAGCTTGGATTTGTCCCAAGGGAATGTGGTCTCCATTACAAGACGCTTAATACCAGAGACAGGTTGTACCAATGGTATGTAGCTGGTAGTAAACAGTAGATAAAAGAACCTAGATTCTTCATAAAGAGAAAGAAGAGGGGAGAGACGATCTTCCCAACAAGGGAAGAGAAGAGAGGTATGGGTTCCTTTCTCCCCTCGCCTCTGCCTATGAGCAGTGAGCCAGGAAAACACAGGCATGGGAGACAGAGGGAGGTCATCATTCGAACTCTTGACACCAGCCAACAGGATAAATAGTTTATATTACAATGATGACAATGACTCTAATGACGAAGAGATGGTATTGACTCAGATTTAAAAAGAAACAGGCATGTGATTTCAAGCTATGCTTAAGCTCCAAAACACTATTGTCAGAGCCACTTAGATGATCCAAGGGACTTCTCACTACAATTAGAGGAATTTGGGGTGAGTGAAAGAAATATCATTGGAGGGGAAAATCAGGATTAGGTTAAGATGCAATTGACAATGCTTAAAAATTAGTGAGAAAGGTATCAAATATATACCTATTTTTGTGCTGCTTTCAGCCTTGAAAAAGATTTTGCTATGCTTCCTGAGGCACGTATTCAGGGTGCCTGGCCATTATGGGCCTAACAGTCATCTACAACCTTCATCATAGACACAAGGTCAAAATACAACTCCTTTGAGGCAGCAACGAAAGGTCAGAGCCAGAACGCAGTGGGAAATGTTATGGGTGCTCAGATTTAACAGAGGTAGCTGCTGGGTGCTTACAGTAGATACTTAGGTTTTGCCAATGAGAGAAGACATTCAAAAATGGAAAAAGAATAGAGCCATAGGTCCCAAACTATGTGCCAGGTGCCCGGGATATCACAGATGCTCCCAGGACTTGACGTCGAGGTCAAAGTAGCTCACCGTTCCAACAGTAAATTGTGTTCCATTCCTCTCAAAGACCTCTTGTCTCCGAGAAGTTGGGTTTTCAGCAATGGTTAGAAAATACAAGTACTGAGTGAAAGTCAGTGTGGAACAAGAGGTGCAGATGGTGCTGCCTGGAGAGATTCCAAGGTTCAAGAAGACTTTCAGGGTCCAGTCAGCATATACTTCCTTTATTTATTTATTTATTTATTTATTTATTTAGATTTTATTTATTTATTCATGAGAGCACAGAGAGAGGGGCAGAGACACAGGCAGAGTGAGAAGCAGGCTCCACACAGGGAGCCCGACTTGGGATTGGATTCCCGGTCTCCAGGATCACCACCTGGGCCGAAGGCAGATGCTTTAACTGCTGAGCTACCCAGGCATCCCTACATCCCTATACTTCCTTTTGTAAGTAACTGATGTTAAGAATAGAACAATATATATATATATATATATATATATATATATATATATATATATATATTGAATTTATGTGTCTTATTATTTTTTAAACTTCTGAGTTGTTGGGAGCTAACTACTGGATGTATAATGTTTCTGTTGTATTTCTTTTGAGCTAGGAGCTCCATAAAAAAAAAAAATGACTGGCACGCTAAGATGCTATGAATGGGGAAAGTTGGGGAGCCTCTGGATGAGAACAATACAAACTGTATCAAGGGGCAAGGTACATTTTAATGGTTCAGGTTCATTGGTGAAAATAAAAAAGCAGGGCAGCCCCGGTGGCCCAGCAGTTTGGTGCCACCTTCGGCCTGAGGTGTGATTCTGGAGACCTCGGATCTAGTCCCATGTCAGGCTCCCTGCATGGAGCCTGCTTCTCTCCCTCTCCCTCTGCCTGTGTCTCTGCCTCTCTCTCTCTCTTTCTCTCTGTCTGTCATGAATAAATAAATAAAATCTTAAAAGAAAAGAAAAGAAAAGAAAAGAAAAGAAAAGAAAAGAAAAGAAAAGAAAAGAAAAGAAAAGAAAAAAGCAGTTCTATTCTCCTCTGCATCTCACCCAGGACACTACTCCCAGTATTCCCCCCTGTTCCCATGTGAGATGAAGCATTCTGAATATTTTTATTTATGCAACTATTTGGTAGACAATTTTTTTTAAAAGATTTTATGTATTCATGAGAGACATGGAGAGAGGGTAGAGATATAGGCAGAGGGAGAAGCGGACTCCTCCCAGAGAGTCCGATGAGGGACTTGATCCTGGATCCCAGGATTACAACCTGAGCTGAAGGCATTCAACTGCTGAGCCACCCAGGCATCCCTATTTGGTAGACTATTAAAGTTATTTTATATCATGCTTCTCAAGCTGTCTTCAGTGAAGGACTTTTTTTTTTTTTTTAATTTCCAGTGAATTGTGTGATGGTTAGTTTTTTTGTGTTAACTTGCCTTGACCATGGTGCCCAGATATTTGGTCTGGATATTCCTATGAAGGTGTTTTTTTTGGGATGACATTAATGTTAAAATTAGTGGACTTTGAGTAAAGCAGATTACCTTCATAACATGGGTGGGCCTCCTTCAATCAATTGAAGGTCTTACTAGAACAAAGATAAAACTTCCCTGAGCAGGAAGAAATTCCTGCCAGCAGACTGCCTTTGGTCTACAACTCTTCCCTGAAATAGATCTCTCTCTCTAGAAATATACATACACACACACACACATACACACACACATACACACACACACACACACACAATCATGCCCCTCTTGGTTCTATTTCTCTGGAGAATGCTAACTAATGTAGATTGATACTTTAAAAAATGCAATAAAATAAATTTCTAGGAACACCTGGGTGGCTCAGTTGTTCATGTCTGCCTTTGGCTCAGGGCATGATCCTGGAGTTCCAGGATCGAGTCCCACATTGGGATCCCTGTGAGGAGACTGCTCCTCTCTCTGCCTGTGTCTCTGTGTCTTTTATAAATAAATAAATAAAATCTAAAAAGAAATTCTAGGAAAATGATCATATGTTTAAATATTGTGGAACTGTTAAATTGCTATAAAAGTTTCTAAATACCTACTATCAGTTTCCATATTTAGTTTATCTGATTGAAAATAAAATGTTTGTAGAACACAGAGTAGTGCTGACCTCATAAAAATGTAAATATATACATACGTGCATACATATTTGCACACATACTTATTTTTTATTTCAAACTAATTTTAAATTTGTTGTAAAGTTACAAAACTAATACAGAGATTTCCCATATATTCCCTCATCTAAGTTCCCTAATTTTAACATCTATATAAACATAGTACAGTCTTCAAAATGAAGATACTGACATTGGTACAAAACTATTAACTATTCAAACTATTAAGAGCTTATTCAAATTTCACCATGTATATATATATATTTTTAATTTTAATTTTACTTATGATAGTCACACAGAGAGAGAGAGAGAGGCAGAGACATAGGCAGAGAGAGAAGCAGGCTCCATGCACCGGGAGCCCGAAGTGGAATTCGACCCCGGGTCTCCAGGATCGCGCCCTGGGCCAAAGTCAGGCGCCAAACCGCTGCGCCACCCAGGGATCCCCTCACCATGTATATTTTAAATGGTGAAGTCACAATGCTAAGATGTGCGACTTTAGTAGCTATTGGGCAAGAAAATATTTCCAGAATGGGTTGAGATCATTGCTTTCTTGTGTTTGTAGATGAGCCAGCTGAGAACTAGAAGTCTGACAGTAATTGTGGATTGTTCTGTCGAAGAATATAAAGACCACAAACCTTAATTAAAAACATCTCACACATATTGACTGAGTGAATACCACAGCTTCTAAGCATGTCTATCATTACTGCCAGAAATAACAAATTCTTTTGTAACTAGAAAGATTAGTCACTTAATGACAGGATGTATAGAGCAGAATGTAATGATGGAATATAGAGAGCTTGGATGAGAATCTGAAATGTCATGCATTTCTGGCCAAGACATCCCGCTTCATCTCTTCTGCAAAGTCTTCTATGACCTGCCCTGATTAGAACCATAGTAATGGCTTTGGGGGCCCCTATCGTAATGACTGTACAGATTTCCATCATGGTGCCTGTAACACTTCATTGCTATAATTTGTGTAGGTGCCTGCGAAACAGTGAGCATCTCATGAGCATGGCTGAATCTTATTCACCCTGGTGTCTCAATACCTGGCATTATGCCTTAGACATAGCAGGCATGCCGCACATGCTCAGTGAATGAATGAATGCATGCATGAATGAATGAAACACACTATACATTTACATCAACATTTTTCTTCCTACCTTATCTCCTTTGGGAAAAGAACCATAGCTTGAACTCAATCCAGCAAATAGGACAATGCCACAGTATATTAAAGGGAAAGGCTTTCAAGGGCCTTTGTGTTTGAGAAACAGATAGGCTTTGAATGTCAGGTGTGACTTAAAAGCTGAATAAAGAATATCATTTTTACACATAGCACAAGGGTGTGGGTGCTGACTCACTTTATTCAGTAGATGCATTGTACTCCTTAGGTAATTTTATCCACTTTAGTGAAATCTGCTTTCCTCCTAGGCTGATGAGTTATTAGTTACTATTATTATTCAGCATTTCTACAGTATGTGTTTTCAAAGTATTATGTTCCTCATTCTTAATGAGCTACGTAGAATATAGGTAATGAAAGGATGTTTAGTCTCTCGTGTAGCTGATATTCAATACATTTTTGTTGACTGATTCATCACTGAACTCAGTTGGGGACCAGCCTGTGCTACCGTGTGGGAAGAAAGCCTCCCTGGCTTTTCCAAGGAAGAGTGTGGGGAGGGCGGGGCAGCAGGACAAAGGTTGGAGAGGCAAGGGAGTAGGAATTCCTCTCAGCTGGCAGGAGAGGAGCCTTCTGAATCTCCCACCCACTTCAGCCATCCTCAGGGCACTCTGCGATTTTGGCCACATTGTGTTTACTTGCTCTGTGAAGGAGTAGGTCCTTTGGTTGGAGCTGCTGTTTCTTAGGAGCAAATTGTTTCGGGACTGCTTTTATGGGTCTGGTAATCAATTTTCAGCTTTCTACTTATGTTTTTGATATCACCAGATTATGAAGCTGGGAAAAAAGACATCAAGAAAAATTGATAGAAAGCCAGAACATAAAAGCTGAATAATGAGATATTCTTATAGGAGGTATTGCATTATGGCAGGGGGACAAGTGACAAAGAAACTTAATCCTAAGGGTCTCTAGTGGCAAAGACACACTGAAAACATATAGCTGAGAAATGGAGAGGGGAAGAGATTTAACTCCTATTTCTTGGAAATCTCACTTCCTCCTAGGAGCCCTGCTCAGTGGTCTGCTGCTCTGGTTCTGTCAACTGAGAGATAAAAAGGGTTTTGGCAGTGGGCGTTAGGGTGAAGGTTGTTAGCTTAAAAAATAATAATATATTAGGTCCCCGGTAAGTAGGCAGAAAATCCTCCCTTCTTCCCCCCCCTCCCCCCCAGGACATGACATTTGTGTACTTCTGTTTTATTGGGCAATGACCACAAATATTTGTCTGGAACACAACTTGGAAAAAAGGAAAGTTGAGAAGATAAAAATACAAACCTTTCCCAGTGGTTGGGTTGGCTGGGAGAGGTATGGCAATCCTCAGGGAAATGCGATGCCGTAAAGCCAAACACCTACCTCATCCAGGGCCTGGCAGGTCCGGTGAGTATGGGGTCATACATGAAGGCCACCACCAAGGTCAGAGAATCAGCCTGGAGCTCTCAGCAAAGGAGCAAAGCAGATTTCTCTCATCTCGGGTAGGAGCTCAGATCCAGACGTCATAGAGTATTACGGGGATTAAATGATATAGTGGCCTGCAAAGGCAAAGGACACAGAGCCTGGCACCCAGCATATGCTCAAAACTAAGTGGATTTCCTTCCCTGCCGTGACTTCGTGAGACCTCGGGGGTGGGAAACTGTGTGTCAGATGATGGCTTCATGCCATGTAGGTATTCTGCACTTTAGAAAACACTGGAAAGTTGAATCCAGGCAAACTGCAAATTCTTCCATTCTGGTTGAGGTGAGCCATAGCTTCCTTATTTGCAAGACATTGTGGTTCTGGGCAATAATTTTGTGATTTGAATGAGGAGACATGCCTGATATAATTTCCTCAGAAAATGATTGGTCTGGATTTCAACTCAGAAGAGATACCTGAGGGCAGCCCCTGTGGCTTACCGGTTTAGTGCCGCCTTCAGCCCAGGGCATGATCCTGGAGTCCCTGGATGGAGTCCCACGTCAGGCTTCCAGCATGGAGCCTGCTTCTCCCTCTGCCTGTGTCTCTGCCTCTCTCTCTGTCTCTGTGTCCCTCATGAATAAATAAATAAAAAATAGTTTAAAAAAAAGAAGAAGAGATACCTGAATACTCTCACCCCTAGGAGCTGCTTCTATTTCAGTTTTAGGTGAGGACCCAGTCTCTGAGAAAGATGAGATAGGATTTCATTGGTAGTATCTCACCAGCTTCTCATAAATATTTTGCTTAGAATCCTAAACCAGGGAACAACATGGAGTTTAACCCTAAGCGCTTCACTCTCTACCAACATTGTCATACCATTGACAGAGTTCCTGCCATGTGTGACCACCTTGCAACCAGACCCTTCTACTTGCCTCATCTCTTTGGCCCAAAGGCAACTCCTCTGGCCAATTATCCTTCTCAGTCCTGAATCTCTCCACTGTGCTGCCTGCTTTCTCATTATGTTTTCATTTTCAATCTCTTCGTGTCAACTGGATTCTTCTTGTCAGCTGGAAAGCATACTTAAGGTTCTCTTTGGGAGTAGGGTAGGTTGAATGGAGACAACCCTATTCCATTCCTACATTCTCCTTAGACTATCACATTTTCTTTTCCCCTTTCCAGAAATTTAAATAAAGTATATCTATACTTATTGGCTGCGTTTGCTCACTTCTCATTTAATTCTCAGGTCATGATCAGGTTGGCTCCTGCCTCATCAACACAACCAAACAGCTTGTGCTAAGGTCATTCATCTTCCTTGACCTCGCAGAAATGGTCTACACTGTTGACCACCTCCCTTCTCCCTTGTCCTTGAAACAGTCTTTTCTTGGCTTCACTGACACAAGATTCTTCTCATTTCCTTGATCTTCTCTGACAGCTCATTTACTATCTCTTTTGCAGCCTTATCTATTCTTCCCAGGTCAATAAATATTAAAATACCCAAGAGTCAATCCTAGACATGTTTCTTTTCTTATTTTATGTTTTATTCATGCCAAGAATGTTTCCCCAGCCTACACCTCTCCTCTGAGCTCTGGACTCGCATGTCCAACTTCCTACTTAACATCTCCATTTGGAAATCTCTCAGGCATCCACAATGTAACTCCTCCAAAACCAAACACTTGATCTTTCCTTCCAATTTTGTCAGTGTCCCCTGTTTCACTGAAGGGTGAAGCAGGCCAGAACTTGGACTCACCATGACCCTTCCAGAGCTGCCTTACACTTCATATTTAATTTTGTCTCCTAAACTTCTCTTGCATCCATACATACTCTTCTCCTACTTCCATTCCCATTATTCTAGTCTAAGCTACCATCATCTCTTATGTGGATTACTGTAAACACCTCCTTATTTGTCTGTCTGCAGCCTATTTAATCTCCACCTCCTACAATGTACCAGAGTGATTTCTTTATCTGATCTTCAAGTCTTGTCACCTCTCCACCTAAAAATATTTATTTGAATACTTTTCCATTATTTGGGGATTCAGTATTCTCTTTTTTTTTTAAGATTTTATTTATTTATTCATGAGACACACACACACACAGAGGCAGGGACACAGGCAGAGGGAGAAGCAGGCTCCATGCAGGGAGCCCAATGTGGGACTCAATCCCGGAACTCCGGGATCACACCCTGAACCAGAGGCAGATGGTCAACTGCTGAGCCACCCAGGCGTCCCTGGGGATTCAGTATTCTTTAACATGACCACAGGCCCTGTACCCGTGCAACTTTATCTCAAACCATGCTCTGCCATGCTTTTTGTACTCCAGCCACTCTAGCCTTCTCTCAGTTCCTTTTACTTGATATGCTGCCTCTCATTGATTATTCTTTGCCCAGATTGCTCTTCCCTACTTCACCTTGTAAATTCCATCCATTCTTCAAATCTCAGCTCAGTCATGGCTTCCTCAGGGCTATCTTCCCTGACCTCTATGACCAGGGCAAATTACTACCATTTGGCCATGGGTATTCCTTCTTTCTACACTGATCATATCTGTAATTTTTTATTTATTGATGTGACTATTTGGTTAAAATATATTTCTCACTGACTATAGATTCCATTGAGATAAGGACTGAGCCTGGTTTTCTGTGCATAGAGGCCACAGAGTACCTAATAAAACATAGTAGGTGCTTGGCAAATGCATTTGTTGAATGAATGAATGAATGAATGAATGCAGACATTGTTTTCTCTAATTTCCTTTTTCTTTTTTTAAGGATTTTATTTATTCATTCATGAGAGACACAGAGAGAAAGAGCGAGGCAGAGACACAGGCAGAGGGAGAAGCAGGCTCCATGCAGGGACCCCGACATGGGACTCGTTTCCAGGTCTCCAGGATCACGCCCTGGCCTGAAGGCAGTGATAAACCGCTAAGCCACCGGGGCTGCCCCAATTACTTTCTTTTTTAAAGATTTTATTCATTTATCTGAAAAAGAGACCACAAGCAGGGGAAGCAGCAGAGAGAGAGGGACAAGCAGGCTTCCCACTAAGCAAGAATTCTTATGTGGGGCACCATCCCAGGACTCTGGGATCATGACCTGAGCTGAAGGCAGACACTTAACTGAGTGAGCCACCTAGGTGCCCCTATTTTCTTTAATTGCTTTGGCTCTCTCTTCTTTTGGATGTTTCATCCAAGCCCTATCCTTTGTTTAATTATTGGGACTTCAATTCATGGATTTGGTTTATATATCCAGTGCTGCTGGGCCTACTTCCTATTGTTGGTAATGAAACCTATGAGATCCTGTATAGCCTTTGAATATTTCCTCCTTTGTAGCATATTTAACTCTCCTGAAATAATTTTGTTATTATTTGGATTCTGTCCACTTCAGGCTTAGATAATGAGTGTACCACCTGAGGAAAGGTGTCTTCCATCTGGAACAATCAGATCATGAAATTGAGAAACTCTAACTAATCATGTAGTGTAATTTCTTAAAGCAGAAATCCTTTCCATATGACTCATGATAGATAAAAATAGCTAATGTTTATTGAGCATAGGTCAGTTACCGCCTTAAGAACATTTACATTTATAACTGCATTTAGCCCTTAACAACCATATGGGAAAGTACAATTTAAGTACAGTTACCATAATGCATTTTATATAGATGAAGAGACAGTGGAATGCCTAGCTAAAGTCATATGAGTGGCAAATGGCAAAGTTAAGATTAAAACCCATTCAGTTTGGCAGAGCCAGAGCTTTTAACCACTGTGCTATGCTATGCCACTTGTGTAGTTAGCCAACATTTACAAGGACATTTTCAGGGATAGGCACTTACTCCACTGTGTGCTGGATACTTGGCCTAAGGTTGTCTTCTGTAATTTCAAGACACATTTCCTAGTTTCACCCTCTAAAACTATACAGAATAGTCTGCTCCAACTTCCATAGACAGCCATTTAAATATTTTCAAATACTAAGAGTAGTTTTTTTTCTATTCATAAAAATAACTTATGCTCATTGTAGAAAATTTGGAAAATTCAAATAGCATAAAGAAAATAAGAATCATTCATAATCAAGGAGAAAACAAATGTTATCTGCCAAGAATCAATTAGGTTTTTGTTGTTATTTTTAACATCCACGGAAATTCATCAAGGGTCCATGTAAAACCTGTGGCCAATCAAAACACCTGGTTCTCAATCATACATCCTTCCATTAAGCCAGATTTTGTTTTTTGTCTTATATAGAATCCTAGATGTAGAATTTTACATTTATCCCTTACAAGCTATATTTTGTTGGTTTGATTTTTTTTCTTATGCCTTAATAAAAACTTTTTGAATCCAGATTCTGCTATCTAATATGTTAGCCTTCCAGTTTTGTGTATTATATATTTTATATTATATATTTTGTATATGACTTTGGTGACAAGGCTTTCTAAATATTTATCTGGACATTTATAAAATGCTGAGTGGGAAAGAGCCCTGCAATACACCCTTAGGGATCTCATGAATCTATTCAGGTTGACATGAATCTATTTATCAACCATTTAGTATGGTTGCTCAAGAAAATTAAAATCCATATAATTTCATTTTCATTGAACCCACATTTTTCCCCCACTACATCTATGACAATTTCATGACTTAATTGAATACATTGCTAAAATTTGGGTACATTTCATCTATGGCATTTCTCAACTTCACTGGTGTAGTAAGTAACTCTACAAGAAAAAGATGTCATATATATATATATATATATATATATATATATATATATATGAAGAGACATATGGAACGAAAGAGAAGAGACATATATATATATATATATATTTTTTTAAGTGAAACTAGGCTGATTCTGAGTGATCACTTCTTAATTTCGAAGTGCTCACAAATCATCATTTAAATACTCCATTCTAGAACTTGCCTGGAAATCACTGGAAGCCAATCTGTTACTTCAGACTTTTCACTGCAGATGAAGTAGTAGCTCTGTGTAGACAAACTGGCCCTGAGTAATATTTAATGGGGTTGAAGAAATGATCCTGTGGGTATATATTGTCTTATTGTTTCTACTTCAGAAGATCAGCTTCCTGTCAACATACAGGAAACTAGAAAGCTGTGGTCTAATAATATAGCCACTGACAGGAAGATTGTTTAGATTGCTCTTCCAGATTTCTCAATTGAATAATGTTGGTGAAGAGTGACTGCTTCTTATTTTATTTATGACTTTGGATCAACTACAAGGCTACCTGATTTTATGTAGCAGATGTGCTGCTTCAATGTTGCATATAAATTGTTTTTTTTTTTTTTTTGCAAGTCAAGTTCTACCTAAATTGTACTACTATGGGAGTTTACTTTTTAAGGCCATCTTGTTGTGAGACATTTGATAAAGTCAAGAATTCTTCCGTGATTTTTCTGTTTGGATTTAAAAACTCAGGGTTGCTTAAAGCAAAGCAAAATTACACTATATTTATTTACTTTTAGAACAGAAACCTAATAAGATTTTTTGTGACTGTCACCCTGAGCAAATAGGATTTGGGAAATCTTGGGACTGTCAGACAGCTAATGCATAAAACGAGAGCCTCTACCCTCAGCCACATTCTCTGGGGCCACCCCTGCAGATGGAAGACTGCTTTCTTTTGATTTTTCCTGACTGATATTTTTCTCATTTTTCAACTCAAATCAATAATGCGAAGAGGATTTTATTGATTCATCTTCTCTGAGTCCTCTTGTCACTCAGGTGGTAGGGGGTGGGGCTGGTGGCTCACTGCTGAGGCTTCTGTCATATCTCTGTGTCTATCACTTGCTTGGCCTGGAGCTATGTGGAGGCCAGAACCTTAATTTAGTCACCTGTGTATCTCTATAAAACCAGCATGCCTCTTGGAAACGGCTGTTCACCACACATTCAATGATTCAGTGGTGACTCCTAAACTTACAGAACCCTACAGCAGGTGATATCATGGGGTCCACCCCATTGCCATCAAGGGGATCATAATGGTTTGGACTGGCTTCCTGCTTCCTGTGATCCCCACCCCTAAACTCCTACAACATTCTGTAACTCCGAGGCTCATTGGCCCTTCACCAAGACTTCCTTCTTTTGCTCTTGTGTGGGGGTGTGGGTGTGGGTATGTGTGTATATATTACTTATAGACATGAATAGTCTGTCTAGATTCCAGGTCAGGTAGTATGCCTTAACCTTAATCCTAACTCATAACTTCATTCCTGACTTTGATTCTACTCCTAAATCTGAAATACTGGAGTCTAGCAAAGACCCCCAATCATAGTGGGCTTTTAACAAATTTTTTATTGTGAATATTATTATGATCTTGACATAGTTAAGAGAGCCAGAAACTAAAACAACCACACATTTTCTACGTCGCATTTCTCAATGAGAATTATGGTTTAGAATGAGCATCCCTTGGCAATGAAAGAGCCAGAGGATTCAAATACTTTCAGTATAAATATTAGTGTTCAGTATGCAACTCAGTATCTTATTGCTATGACAATTAGTCTACATGGAGGGAGTTATGCTAACCTTATCAGTTAATTGGAGCAGCCAATTGATGAAGGCCACATCATTTGCCAATATAGCATATTTACTTTAAAGTGTGTGCTTTTTCTAGTTTTTATCCTCTCATTACTGATTTCATAGGAATTTTATAGACAACTTTAAGCAAAATAAGGTAAATGAATCAATTATTTAACTAGAACCACTAATACCCTTCCTTTACTTTCAGAACCAGTGACATCATTTGTGGGGCCAAGACAAAATGAAAATGCGATAAAGTTCAAGAATTTCAAGATGGTGACAGCAGAGCATTAAACCAAGTGAACACCTATAAAGCCAGCCCTTACTGCTTTCCAGATAGGGGAACTGAGGTCTAGAAAGGCACAGCAAAATGCTGCCAAGGTCATAGCTGATGAGGGCTGGCAAAGTGGCTCAAACTCTGTCACTGGAAGCTTGGTGACTGCTCTCTGTTTGGCTTCCTTGGGCTTCTCCCACTGCCCAGCATCACCACGATGTGGCAGCTGGGGGAACATCACCTGTGCTGTGAACGGGAAGGTCTGCTTTTGCCATTTTTCTTTGGTTGTCCGACCCTTAGCCTGCTGTCTTTCCTACCTCCGCACCTGAGCTTATTTGCATATGCTATTCCTCATGGTCAGCATGACCTCTTCCAATGGTTTTCTTGAAAACTCTGGGGAGAAAATTTCTGAAATGCTGGTGGAGTGAAAGCTAAGTGGGGACTTTCTGCAGACTGGATTGCTCTCCTTGGCTCCGTGCCAGAGAGGCCGTGTTTCTTCACCCTGAGTTCTCCCTTCCCAAATCCCAGCCTAGACGAAATTCTAAGGGCAAGCCTAAAGGTCTTTGCTAAAGCAGCCTTATCAGAGGCTCCTAAGTATGCTGTATGCTAAGAAAGAGGGGGGAAAATTCCATTGTGAGAATTTTTCAAATAGAAAATACCATTCCGGGATCCCTGGATGGCACAGCGGTTTGGCGCCTGCCTTTGGCCCAGGGCGCGATCCTGGAGACCCGGGATCGAGTCCCACATCAGGCTCCCAGTGCATGGAGCCTGCTTCTCCCTCTGCCTGTGTCTCTGCCTCTCTCTCTCTTTCTCTCTGTGACTATCATAAATAAATAAAAAATTTAAAAAAATATTAAAAAAATAAAAATAAAAATAAAATTCTTAAAAAAAAAAAAGAAAAGAAAAGAAAATACCATTCCTTCCATCCTTAGGAAACCAATTCCCAACCTCCTGCCCTACTTTACTTCATCCCCATCGTGAATTGAACATGGCTGTGCCAGAATTCCGAGGACTTGAGAATTTGATAAAGAGTTCTATTTCCTTCTTTCTCTCCAGAGGGACTCCACAGTCAGGGGTTAAAGGAATTCAGACCTCTTTAGTGTGCCAAATTCCCCCAAGCCCTAGACATTGCATTAACGGCAGAATGTGGCCAAGCCAGTCCTTTTGAGGAGGCCCTGCTGCCTTGAGCCCCACAGCTACACTGACCTAGGCTTGCATCTAGCCCACTGTTTTTTTACTTTATTAGTAAAATTCAGGCAAGTCTGAAGAAACCCTTGATTCAATGAAAACAAGAATAGCTAGTTATTATTTTTTTTTAAAGGAGAGGGAGGAGGGGGAATTTCACATTATCCCTACACAACAGATAAAGAAACAGGTTTAGGGGCTCCTGGGTGGCTCAGGTGGTAGAGTGTGTAGGACTCTTGATTTCGGCTCAGATCACTATCTCAGGGTCCTGTGATTGAGCCCTGAGTCAAGGCCCCCTGCTAAGGAGGGAGCTTGTTTCTTCTCTCTCTGCCCCGTCCCCGCCCCCACGCCCTCCTACACTGCTTGCACTCTCTCTCCCTCTGCTCTCTCTCAAATAAATAAAATCTTTAAAAAAAAAAAAAAAAGGACCTTATCTAGAAGCAGGTAGATAAAATAAAGGCACACTGGCAGGCATAGGAACACTTTAATAATAATATAAAACAAGCTGATAAGGGCCAAATGCAAAGTACAGACTGCTTCTTGTAGCAATGAGTAGAATGAAAGGATCAGGTCAGTTAACCAGGGAAGCTTCCTGTAGGAGGTACCTTTCAAAGCAGGGTTTTGAAGGTGGTCTGGGGGAGGGGAAGTGCCAGGGGAAAAGGAAGGAGGCAATCCCTCTGGGGACTGAGAGGATGATTTGGATTATCTAGTCAAATCTTCTTTCCCCCTCAATTATTGTATTTTATCTTTCACATGTATTTTTGGCTATAGTTTAAATGATTTAGACCTCTCTGTCCGCATACATCTGATCTCTGAGGTAGCCTTGGTTGGTTTTGCAGGTATTTATAGTTACATTATAAAATATCTTAAAAAAAATAGAGTTGGGGCTGTATAACGTGAAATCTTAACTCTGGATAAAAATGCCAAGATGTGAACTCTGCTGCCTCCTTTTAGTAATTACTCATTTCTGGCAAAAAAGCAGATGGCTTAATTTACCCCGAGGACAACTTAAAAACACTATTGCCAGTTAATTCACTCCCAACCCTGTTCCCCAAATAGTTATTTCTCCTTTTCTCATTTGAGTTCTCATTTAAAAAATTATCAGTCTTTTCTGATTCGTGGTGTGTAGGCATTTTCTTAATCTGGATAAAGTTAACCCTTTCCTCTAAAGGCATATGTACTTTGTTCTCTCTGGGAATGTCATGCATGGAGAAGGCCAATAGATTACTCTTTATAAGTGGACAAATTACATCTGCATTCTGTGTATATCTTGATCAGTACCTTCTTTATAGGCAAGCAAAAACCTTTCTGTATCTGTTGATACGTACATCAGTTAAAGCAGGAATTTAGATAAATGTTCACGGGATTAGAAGTCATTGAGCTTCACAGATCTGATCCGTAAGAGGGGGTGGAGGAGACCTCCTCTTGCTTCATAGAATCCGATTGCTCCTATTCCATATCATCTTTCTAAGAGGATTTAAAAGTTGGTTTCAAACAGCTGTCAGAATGATTCCCCCCTTTCTTAAGGCACTCATTAGAAAATAAAACCAGATATAATTAACAAACAAACAAACCTATCTGCCTGCTGTTCTGACTTGTTATAATAAGTGTTATTTCTACTTACAAACAGTTTCCTGTCAGCATCCTGCTGTTTCTTTAATAAGACTTCTGCACTGGGGAAGAAAAAAGCTCTGCATTAAAATTAAGCGTTGACTTGTCGTCACTTCTCTTCCTGCTCATCTGCGTTGAGATTCAATTTGCTTCGAGGTTGAAAGGAACTAAAATGTCAAAATCATCACGAAGAGAGAAGAGAGACCTCTCTGCTCCTAGAGTTGGCTGAAGGATGGGGCTGCCATCAGGCTCATGATAAACACCCTGTTGCTTCACTCCTGGGCTTGGTGGCCTCTGGGGCCCCCAGAGTATGGGAAAATCTTTTCAGGTTCCTGGGATTGGTTTTCCAGATGGATGATGACGTTCCAGCATCCTTGAGCAAGTTCCAGGGGCCCATGTGAGTGGGTAGATCCAGAGGGCACTTTGACCCTGAAACTGTGGGTTTGGTCAGACTAGGAGGCTGAATGGAAATAACTGGAAAGTGGTTGAGGTGGCCAGTTCAGCAGCAGAGATAATGCTATGTGGTCAAAATGTCGGGTATTATGGATTTTCCAAACTAATATTTTTAATTCTAAGAAATTGTAAACATATCCAAAGAAGGTAAAATAGGGTAATGAACTACCATAGATCCATCACCCAGTTTCAATATTTATTCATGCTTTGTTTAACTGATACCCCCACCAACTTCCCCTCACTGTATTATTTTTGAAACAAATTCAAGGCATTATATCATTTCATCTATAAATATTTTAGTTTGTCTCTCCAAAAAATAAAGACTCCTTTAAAAAATATATATATATAACCACAGTACCATTAGCATACCTAAAAATAATTAACAATTTCTTCCTACAGTCAAATATCCAGTGCTTAAATTTCAAGTTGTCTTATAAATGAATTTTTTAAATAGTTTGGTCAAGATTCAAATAAGTCTTGTTTGATATGTTTATTAAGTTTCTCTTTCTCTCCTTTTTAAAATAAATTGTTCATTTTGGAATAATTGCAGATTTACAGAAAAGTTGCAAACATAGTACAGAGAGTTCTCATGTACTCTTCACCCAGTTTCCACTAATGTTCACATCTCACATGATTACAGTGTATTTGTCAAAACCAAAAGAATAACACTGCTCCATTACCATTAACTAATCTACAGGCTTTATTGAGATTTCCCTAAGTTTCCTCCTAATGCCCCTTTCCTGTTGAAGGATCCAATCTGGGATGTTACTATGTGTTTAGTCATCATATTCCTCAGACTCTTCCAATTTGTGACAGTTCCTCCATCTTGTTTTTTATGACCTTGATATCGATCAAGCATTTTGTAGGAAGTCCCTCAGTTGGGATTTATTTGATGTTTTCTCACTATCAGACTGAAGTTATGGGTTTTTGTAAAGAATACCACAGAGGTAAAGTGTCTGTCTCATAGGCATTATATATCAGTATGACTTCAAGTCTTTTTTTAGGGGGCCTCGGTGGCTCAGTTGGTTAAGTATCCAACTCTTGATTTTGGCTCAGGTCATAATCTCAGGTTCGTGATATCAAGCCCGACAGCAGGCTCCCCACTCTGTGGGGCATCTGCTTGAGATTCTCTCTCCCTCTGCCTCCCCCACTCTCTCAATAAATAAATAATAAATAAATAAATAAATAAATACATCTTTAAAAAATATGACTTCAAGTCTCTTTTTAAATTTTTTTTATTCATTTCTCTCTCTCTCTCTCTTTTCCACTGCAAATTACTTGCTGAGAATCTGTAAGTTTTTGGGTTTGTAGCTGTTGTTTTATTTTGTTTACAATAGAGGGCATGGCCACTTTTTTGGCTGAGTGATGGAGGCTTCTGCCCAAAGCCCAGGCTGCTTCCCAACCAAACAGTTGCCATCTCAGCTATTCCTGTTCATTTCCTTGTTTTTTTTTTTTGTTTTTGTTTTTGTTTTGTTTTAAGATTTTATTTATTTATTTATGAGAGACACACAGAGAGAGAGAGAGGCAGAGACACAGGCAGAGGGAGAAGCAGCTCCCTTCAGGGAGCCCAACGTGGGACTTGATCCTGGGTCTCCAGGATTACTCCCTGGACTGAAGGTGGCAATAAACCACTGAGCCACCTGGGCTGTTCTTCTGTTCATTTCCATCCATAACATCACAAGACTGGGTTAAATAAAAGTCTGGGTTACTCTGCTGATTTTAGGTAGATGCTGGAGAGAAGGCCTGAAGAAAAAAAGACATCCTTAGCAGGAAATATATTAAAAAAAAAATTCATTGAAAACTATTTCCTGTATCAGTGAAAAATTTAGATAAGCAATGCACACACACCACACACACACACACTAGAAGAGGTATACAAATATATTATTGTTATTAAGAAAGAGAAGAAATACAACCAAGTTTTAGATAATGCTTATAACGAACAGCCATTAGAATATACCCAAGATGATTGAAATCTGGTTGACATTGGCGCTGGCCAACCAGAGTCCTCAAGTTTTCCTCTGGCACGATGCTAGCACAAGTGAACAAAGAAATAATAATTGTCTCCCTCTTGAACACAGAGCTTTCCATTTTACCACGTGTCTTTGCTTGTATTACTTAATGTCATTGTGAAGTCTTTGCAGGTCAAACAGGAAGCATTGCCCTTCCCCAGATAAGGAACTCACACAGCTGAGAGAGACCTTGTGACTTGGTCACAGGCTAGTTACAGATGGAAATGAGATTAGAAAGCAGGTGTCCTTCCTTTGCATGCTATTATCAGGTAGATTTAGATTAATGTCATCCAGGATTGACCTTGGAGGACTTTCTACTGTGGTATCAAATATCTCAGTATGAATACTTAAAATTAGAATTTAAAATTAGAGCCCCCAGTTTCTCATCGTGAACAGTCCAAATGTTGATGTAGAGCACCAGATTTGTGCTCTAAATTGGGTTTAGTGTTGCTATATTGATAGATATCTTACTAGTAAGCCTGGGTGGGCCGGGGAACATGCCCCATTTTACCCTGACTAGAGAGGGTCAGGCGGTAGCTCTGGAAGACCAATTGCTGACAATGGATAGGGGAGGTATTCCTAGGTTCTGAGCTTCCCCAGGGCAGGGTCACCTTGGAGCCCACATACCTTGGCTTCCTGGGAACAGAAAGATCCTTCTGAATCCAGCCCTTGGTGGTCCCTGTGGGCTCCCATCACAAATATGAAAGGAACAGTTGCAAAGCATAGAAGGCAAGGGGGTGGTGAAGTAGAAGAGTGATTCACTAATGCCCTCCTGGAAAGAAGAGCTAGCACTTAAATCTTACATATATCTAAACATCTCAGACATAATTTCTGCCTCTGGTAATGACGATGCTAACACCAAAGTACTATGGGAATGGTGGCCCCTTGTTAATAGAGAAGTGACTATAATGAGGGTGCCCGTAGGTACAACTGTAGTTTCACAAGTGGGGCTCTGTTGCTCTTTTGTCTTGCTTGGTCCATGGGCAGTGCAGTTTAATGATGCTTCACACTGAGTATGCCTCAACCATGGTATGGTATTTCAAGAAGATTCTAGTTGGGCTTCTGGATTCTTGGGCCATTAATATTTTTAATGGTGACAATAAAAGCTGGAGGAACTCCAGTCTCAGCAAGGGTTTTGGAGAGGCTGTGTAATAATGAGGCATGCAGAACCCTGGGTGGTAGGGCCTCCGGGCTCTTGCTCTGCTCTTGGCTGGCTCTGTGTCCTTGATCTTGCCACTTAGCCTCACTCTCTGCATTCCAGTGGAATATGCAGATAAAGCTCTCCTTGACCTGCCTAATAGGAAAGTTTTCAAAAACAGTTGATTGGGAGCATGGAAGGTGGGGGAAATTTGAAAGAAAGAGAAAAGGGGAAAAAATTACATTTTGGAAACAAATTACTTAATAACAAGCAGCGACAGAATGCCTGCACATTGGAGTTTTATAGTCAGAGTGAAGATTTATTTGGCATTTTGAATTTGTTTTCTCAGTGAGCAGAGGCTATTTGAGGGAGTTGAGAGAAAGGAGAAATGGGAAAGAAATTTAAAATGCCAAGAATAATCTGTGTAGAGGTCTCTACCAAAAATTCTACTGATGCACAAGTCTTCCTACTAATAGAAAAAAAGATCTTTCTATTATGATTACTCACACCATGTCTGCTTTCCACGTTGTTTTACAATTTGAGTTTCTTTTCCCACCACATTCTCCCAGCAATTGTCTAAAGCTCAAAAAGCAAAACTACTTAGACTGTTGGCCCTCTGAAGCCTTAGAACCATGGATGACCTAATTTTTTCCTAAGTCCTATTACTGAGCCTGGGTGTCTCAGCTTTTTAACCTTCCAAACCCTGGCTTATCTTGGGGACCTGATGAAACACTGTGCCTAAGAATAACTTGGTGGTTTAAAAACAAACAGACTAAGTCCTGTGTAAGCCACCCATGAAGGGCATTTCTAATTCTCCCTTGGAAGCTTGATCTTGGATCAGAGTCACTTGTATTTCGGGGTCACCTGGTGAGATTAGTTTCCCCTCCACCCCCTTTTGTCAGAATCTTGCTTTCTCTGACCTTTCTCCCAGTTTCAGAGGTCACTTGAGTCAGGGCAAAATGTGGACACCCTGGTGAATCTGGCCAGAGAATGTTGGTCTCCCTGTAGCTCCAGGTACTGAAGGCTCTTGGCTGGAAGAGAATGCTGTTAACCTCATAAGGACCAGAGGGACCATAATTGCTCCTTCCTCTCATAGACTAAGCCCAGATCTTGCTGGGCTCAGTGGTGAATACATCTGCAGTATCTTAACAATTGCCCCCTCTCAGTGTTGCTTGTTCTATTATTGCTTTTGAGGACACCGTCTCTGACTAGTCCTGCCTTGTCCCACTGGAGGTGCAGTGGGCAGTGTGAAGACTGGAGAAACATTCTTGGTCATGGTTCTGCCACCAGACCAAGGCCTGTGTCTGTCCCCAACTAAGACTTTAGTTATAACTTTGTTCCTAGTCCTTGGCAGGGTTTCTGCTCACTGACAGGGCATTTTGCATGAGTGGTTCAACTTTCTAGAAGATTCAGTGGTGACATGTTATTCCCATCTTGAATCAGTCTTAGACATTTCCTCTTGGTTATACACGTGCTAAGGAAGTGGCATGGAGAGAGAAGGGTACTGGAGATCGGGGCTCTACACTAACCTTACCACCTGCTTAATGACTTAGGAAATATGCTTTAAGTTCTGAGAATATTATTTTTCTTGCTTGTAAATTGAGGGAATTACACTAAGATGATCTCTAAAGCCTATGTTATAATAAATAGAAAATTGATTTGGTAAAAAAAAGGCTAACACCTGTAGTATTCTGGTAATATGCTATATACTATGTGTTCATGTGCAAATATATAGGTCTGAGAAACAAGAAATTGATAGAAGCAATTTCTTACCTATTTTTTCTTCTGCCATTCTTACCTTTATTTTATTTTTCTTTAAAGATTTTGTTTATTTGAGAGAGAGTGAGAGCACAAGCAGGGAGAGCTGCAGAGGGAGAAACAGGCTTCCTACTGAGCAGAGAGCCTGATGTGGGGCTTGATCCTGGGACCCTGGGATCATGACCTGAGCCAAAGGCAGATGCTTAACCGACTGAGCCACCCAGGCACCCCAGAAATCGGTTATTATTGATGGAGTTTGCCTACTTAGTATACTATAAGGAGGGAAAACTCTTCCTGTGTTGGCCTGCTGGGTTTAGGTTTCTCAAGCCCACTAGTGACTATTTTATCACTTCTAAGTGAAATCAACATTGAAAATTGAGTGCTCCAACCATGGTGATTTGTAAGGGGTCAGCTATTATTAAACATTAGTGGCAATTTACCAAAATCCTTTCTTTCTGAAAATAAGTTATACAAAACTGTTATTTATTTATGAGTTTAAGATAGAAAAAGAGATGGAAGTACTGCTTTAAACCAGACGGAGTGTGGGCAGATGCTGGCCAAGATTTCCTTCCATACACGGCCCCTTGCAGACTAAGCATCCAGCCTCTGGGGCAAAGGCAGGCAATTGTGTTAAATCATGCAAGATGGAGTGGCAGTCTGGTGAGGCACGTAAAATGAATTGAAAGCAGAGAACTACTTATTTGTCAGTAGCAATCCATCCCAGACATGAAGGCTGCAATGATAAAGAATGAGGATTCATTCTTATAATATACTCTCCTACTTCAAAAAACTTTTTTCAAGAAGCACAACACACATATTTCAGCTTTTTACAATTTTCTAATTAGTATTAACTCATCAACACAGCACGAGTGAGTTTGGAGTTTTCAGCCCAGCAAAAATGCAGTTGCATGAGGATCTTTATAAGCCTCCTGTAATCTCCCCAAAATGTCCAAGATTACCTTTCTCTTCACTTTAATTAGAAAACTGGGTTGCAGATCAGAACAGGGATATAAAATTGACTTTGTCTCTCTTCCTCATTTTGTCACCTGGAACAAGTCAGTTAATCTGTTTGGACCTCAATTTTGGTAACATACCATCACACGTTTACATCTGTAAAAAATGTCCTCACTATTTCCTTAGGTGGGAAAAGCAGATATAAATAATTTATTTATTTATACATTAGGCAGCTTTGCTACAGAAACAATGGTCCCCAAATCTCAGGGGCTTACAATAATAATTTATTCCTCTTTCATATATATGTTAATGACTACAGGAAGCTGCGTTTTGGCTCCTATTTCTTCTTATTCTGGGACCCAAAACAAGACTGGCTCTGATCATTTTGAATCCCTACTCCTGGCAGAGAGAAAGAGTAAGTTCACGGGAACATGCAATGGTCCTCAAACTTCTGCTTGGTTGTGGTGTATGTTATGTCTACTCATAGGCCATTGGCCACGGTAAGCAAAGCAACATATTGAGTATTATCATGCGGTGGGGATAGGTAGCTGCTTACCACAGAAGGCATGCAAATAATTTGGCAACTGGCTGATTGCCTACAGAAATCATTTCTCCTACAGTAAAGAGGAATACATAAGAACAATAATATGATATATCACCATGTATTTATCTGTAAATAGATATATGCATAAAGTCTGAGATGTTATTCATTGAAATACTCTTAGACCAGAAGATTTGAAAACATATGTTCACACAAAATCTTGTACATGAATGTCCACAGCAGGATTATCACCCCAAAGGGGAAACAATCCAAATATTCATCAAAAAATGACAAATGGGTTGAAAAATGTAGTATATCTATACAGTGGAATGCTTTTTAGGCATAAAGAAGAATGAAGTACTGGTACATGCTACAATGTGGATGAACCTTGAAAACATGATGATGAGTGAAAGACTCAAGTCACAAAAGACCACATATTGTAAGATTCCATTACAATGAAATGTCTAGAGTAGAGCAATCCATTGACAGAAAGTAGGTTAGTGGTTGCAGGGGCTGGGGGGACAGAGGATAGGAAATGACTGCTGATAGGTAATGGGGTTTCTTTGGCATGATGAGAAAGTTCTGGAACTAGATATTGGTGATGACTGCACAACCTTGTGAATATACTAAAAACCTCTTAGTTGTTCATTTTAAAAGGTTAGATATTATGGTGTGTGAACTATATCTCAATTTAAGAAGATTCACAGAAATTATTGGATGGTGAAATTGTAGAGAATTTTCACTTCTTCATGTGTTCATTCCTAGACAGCCTGAATTTTTTATAATGAGAAAATATTATTTTTATATTCAGAGAAAAAGAATGAAGATATTCTAATTGGGGAAAACACAAAAATATCAGTTGCATGAAATAAAGTTCCCTTGCATGCAATTGATGTACCCTAATCTCAAGTACTTGCAAGTTTAAAATGTAAACCATCCATGAGTTAAGCACTTAAAACAAATTCATCACCTTTTTCTATAATTAACCTGGAGAGATGTGATAGCAATGATGGAAATGTCTAAAATCAGAAAAAAAGTGAAAATTGGATTAATAAGGGTTATTTGTGGTCAACGTCAATCTACCTCATAGAGAAAAATGGTTTTCCAAAGGGTCAGAGTAGGTCAGGAGCACAATGATCTCCATATTCTTGCTTCTCTGCTGGGGAAAAATCAAAACCACAGCTTCACCTTTTGGTTCTACCATTGGAAAAATTACAAGTTTAATTAAGTCTTTTGGCCAAGGGTCCATTTTATTCTTGAGTACATATGAAATGAATACCCTAGACAAGAAACAATTTTTTCAGGACAGAGATCTGGTGGTAAGGGGTTTCCAGAGTACTGAATTAGAGACTCAACTCAAAATGTTCAACCAGACATCCAAGTGTGGGATGTCATCCAGCAGGTGAGTATGAGAGAATAAGCCGTATTCAGTGCCCAATATTAAGATCAAGCTGAAGGATGCAGATGTGTGATGCAAGCATCTCGTTTACCACCCCCCCCAACAGGAATTCCTCCCCAGACTCAGAAAATGCCATTGACCCTGTACATCCAAAATCGTCTGGAGAATCAGTGGCAAGCATGTCTCCTGTAGTCTGTCATTCTCAGTATTGAAGGAAGTGAGTGAACAATAATCAAAAAGCCACAAAGTCCACCAGCTCAGCAGGCATGAAATATATCCTATTGAACAGGCAAGGCCTCTGCCCGCAAGAGATTTATAGTACAATATGGCAGACAAGAGAGGCCAACATGTAATCAGCAGAAAACTAGTACTCAGAAAAGTTGTACTTATATGTAGTGTGTATGAGCACCTATTTCTAGAAAGTCCACAGCTTAGGTTCTTTACAAATAGTACACCATAAATGTAATTCAACCAAACATTACTGTTAGTCACAGCTTTGATCTGAAAGGTCAAAGGAAACCGAAAAAAAAAAAAAACCCACAAACCCTGTGACTTAACAGAATTTTGCTAAGTGTTCTTTGGCCAGGAGCAGTCATAAATGATGTGGTGATGTAGCCTATTACTCATGATTTATAATTTGAAAAAGGAAAGGGCAAAGAAGTTGTTCTTCCTTATAATTCTGGCAAGAAAATACAAGGTCTTGCTATGCCCTTCCTAGGGCAATTTCCTGAAGAACAAAACCAAAACCACAAATAGCGCTGCAGCTCAGACCATTTTTACTGGCATTACCCATAATATTATGCTAATTATAATCTGCAACGCAGATTACATTAGCAAGGTGTAACAAGAAGCAATCAATGTTTCTAAAGTATGTTTTCTCCTTAGCCCTGCCTGACACTGTGCCCCTGAGCCTGCCTAGAGCTCTGGGTCTAACATTAGAGATGGCAGGCAGGGACTTAATATGTGCCTGATTGCCAAAGCTCTGCTAATAAGCACCAATACTCATCTGCACAGAATCTGTATCTTATATTGTGTATGAAGTACAAGTCTTTGGATTTTGATACTAATCTGAGAAAGTGTATCATCCACAGCTGGGAGAGTACATGCTGATTTTATTCAAGCACCTTGAGCTGTGCCCAGCATATAACAGGTTCTCAATAAATGTGTATTTTAAAATGATGAATGAACTACTACTAGGGCGCATTATATTAGAGCTCTCCAGAGAGACAGAACCAATAGATTGTGTGCATGTGTGGGTGTGCATACATGCCCACACATAGTATATATTTAATACACACACATAGTATATATTTAAATATATTTATATATAGTATGTGTACACACATACATATGTGTGTGTATATATATGTGGTATATATATATATATATATATATATATATACACACATATAAATTAGTTTACATGATTATGGAAGCTGAGAGAGAAGTCCAGACCAGGAGAGCTCAAATATAGTTCTGATCCAAGTCTGAAAGCCTTGAGAAGCAGGAGAGCTGATGGTGTAAGTTCCATTCCAAGTCCGAATCTGAAGGCAGAAGATCAATGTTTCAGCTCGAGGGCAGTCAGGCAGAGAGAGAAAATTTGTTCTTACAAAAGCTTCTTTTGTTATGAATGACATGCATCTGTGAGGTTCAAAGTAAAATGTGTGGCCTGTGGCCACAGATCAGAATTTCTTGGGCATGAAGCTAATTGTCACCAAAGGATTGACTTGGTGTTCTGACAGCATTCGGTGCCTGCCTGATACACTTGATCAGTTCCCTTCATCATCAGCCACCCTTTAATACATGGATAATCAAACCGACATCCGAGTGTGGGATGCCAGGACTCACACAGCAGACAGGCAAGAGGTGGCATTGGAGCATGCAGGCTACATCAGAGAGCAGAGAGGCAGAGTGAACAGGAGGCCAGGGTTAATGGGTAGCATCTCAGCTAAGAATTTTCTTTTCTTTTTTTTTTTTTTTTAAGATTTTATTTATTTATTTGACAGAGAGAGATAGAGCACTGCAGGCAGAAGGAGAGGGAGAAGCAGGCACCCTGCTGAGCAAGAAGCCCGATGCAGGGCTCGATCCCAGGACCCTGGGATCAGATGCTTAATCACCTGAGCCACCCAGGTGCCCCTCAGCTAAGAGTTTTCAATTAGAATCACCTGAGAAGGTTCAAAAACTACCCATGCTTGAGACTTTCTCCTGACCAATTAAATTAGAATCTCGTGGGAGGTGGGAAATGTTGGAGCCAAAGCGCAAGTATTTTTTTTTTATTATTCATTTATTTAGTCACAGAGAGAGAGAGAGAGGCAGAGACACAGGCAGAGGGAGAAGCAGGCTCCATGCACCGGGAGCCTGATGTGGGACTCGATCCCGGGTCTCCAGGATCGCGCCCTGGGCCAAAGGCAGGCGCCAAACCGCTGCGCCACCCAGGGATCCCGCGCAAGTATTTTTAAATGTTCCTCACATGATTCTAAAGTGAAGCCTGGATTGAGAACCTCTGTTCTGGGCTGTCCAATCACTTCTTTGTTATAATAAACTGCAATGGATTTTACTTGGGAATACCTGTTCAGAATAGAGGTTCTTAAACACGTCTGCATGCTGAAGTTGCCTGGGAGCTTCAAAACACCTATTCCTGGGTTCCACCATCACAGGTTGTGTTTGAATGGGTCTGGGGTATATAGCCTAGGCTTTGGGATTTTAAAAAGATCCCCCATAAATGCATAATCTCTAGCCCCACTCCAGATTTACAGAATCAGAATTTGTATTAAAAATAATATGATTGTGGTAAAATATATATAACATAAAATTTATCATCTTAACCTTTTTTTTTTTTTTAAATTTTTTTTTTTAATTTATTTATGATAGTCACAGAGAGATAGAGAGAGAGAGGCAGAGACATAGGCAAAGGGAGAAGCAGGTTCCATGCACCGGGAGCCTGACGTGGGATTCGATCCCGGGTCTCCAGGATCGCGCCCTGGGCCAAAGGCAAGCGCCAAACCGCTGCGCCACCCAGGGATCCCTCATCTTAACCTTTTTGAAAAAGTTTTGAGAGAGTAAGTGGGGGGAGGGGGGACTGTGGAGCCCTTCACCCGTTCTTCCCAAGACCCTGAGATCATGACCTAAGCTGAAGCCAAAAGTTAGATGCTGAACCAACTGAGACACTCAGGTGTCCCCAGTCATAACCATTTTTAAGTTCACAGTTCAGTAATGATTTAAGTACACTCACACTTTTGTGCAACCAATTTCCAGAACTCCTTTCATTTTGCAAAACTGAACTCTATGCCCATTAAACCACAACTTCCCATTTCCCTACCCACTCTACTCCCTCAAACCCTGGTAATCACTAATCTACTTTTCCTCTCCATAAATTCCAGGTACCATGAAATTCTGTGTAAGTGGAATTATATAGTATTTGTGTTTTTGTAACTGGCTTATTTTACTTAGCACAATGTCCTCAAGGTTTATTCGTGTTGTAGCATGTGTCAGAATTTCCTTCCTTTTTAAGTCTGAACAATATTCCATTGTATGTATAGACCACAGCCTGTTTATCCACTCATTTATTGGTGGGCATCTGGGTTGCTTCCACCTCTTGGCTTTTGTGAATAGTGCTGATAAGAACGTAGGTATACAAATACTTCATTGAGACCCTGCTTTCATTTCTTTTCAATATATCCAGGAATGACTCGCCATACTGTTTTCCATAGTGACTACAGCATTTTACATTCCCATCAACAGTGCACAAGGGTTCCAACTTCTATCTTTGCCAATGCTTGCTTGCTTGCTTTCTTTCTTCTTTCTTTCTCTTTTCCTTCCTTCCTTCCTTCCTTCCTTCCTTCCTTCCTTCCTTCCTTCCTTCCTTCCTTCTCTTTCTCTTGTTCTTTTATTGTAGCCACCCTAAATGTGTGAAGTGCAGAATCTGCATTTTTAAGCAATATTTATTTGAGGGGGGAGAGGGAGAGAGAGAATCCTGAAGCAGACTCCCCACTGTGTGCTGGGCCCAACCTAGGGCTTGACCTCATGACCCCGAGATCATGACCTGAACCAGAAATCAAGAATCAGATGCTTAACAAACTGAGCCATCCAGGTGCCCCTGGAATTTGCATTTCATCCACATATGCAGGTGACTGTGGTTATAGTTTGAGAAAGTGCTCTACTGCCCAGGCTGGTTCCCTGGCTAGCCTCCCTCACTATGCATTTGCTTATATTTTGTACCATTGACCATGGTCTTGTGTTCTCAATGTTTATTTGGCTTTCCAGTTTTCTACAAGTAGCCATCATGGCTTAAACCTGTTCAACCTCTATTGTTCATTGGCAACTTTGTAAAAAGTACCCTTCTGGCTCAGATATAGAGAGTTTAAATCCAGGGGGAAGCTGAGTTCTGTTCCTGAGGTCTCATGTGGTCCAATATAAGGATACAGAATATGAAGAAAGAGTCCAAGTAGTCCAAAGTAATAAAAAGGAAGCCTAATCTTACCTTATCATCACCAAACAATATAAAAAGGAATCAAGACCAGAACACCTAACAGCATTTCTTAAATCCCTTTATCTTTTCTCTCCAATTCATCCCAATTTCTTTCTTTTTAAATATTTTATTTATTTATTCATGAGAAACACAGAGAGGCAGAGACATAGGCAGAGGGAGAAGCAGCCTTCCTGTAGAGGGCCTGATGTGGGATTTGATTCCAGGACCCTGGGATCATGCTCTGGGCCAAAGGCAGACACTCAACTACTGAGCCACCCAGGTGCTCCATCATCCCAGTTTCAAAGTACTCCCCCCCGCTCCTCCTCCTCCATCTCTCTCTCTTTTCTCTATCCTGCTCTCCAGTCCTCTACTTATTGGTACATCTGCCTAGTCCCTTTTGTAAGCAGATCCCCTCCTTAGGACTTTATCTTTTCATTTTCCAAAACAGCATCCCCAAGTCCTGGAACTGTCTGGGAAAGCTGCCTAATTCTTCAAGGGTCAGGGAGGAGGCAGTGGGCAGAGAAAGATGGCATTTTCCATGTAGGAGGGAGGAGAGGTGAAGACTGGAAACTCTCATATGTTAATGGCTAACTTGCATGTTTTTCTTCTCTACTGGATTGTGAATTCATTGAGGACTTTCTGTTTTCCCACGTGTATCTTCTGTCATAGTCAAGTTTCTGATTCACAGTGACCATTCAGATATGCATGACAGCTGACTTCTTGGTGACCTAATCCATGTGTAGGGGAGGAACAAAATTCTCTTTCTCCCTAAGCACTTAGATTTTCTGGCTGGGGCTCTGCAAATTAGACTGACAAAAGAAGGATTAACAAGAGAACACAAACAGAAGTTCACTATCATGCATTTGCATATATGTGGGAGCACTCAGAGATGAATAACTCAAAGAGGTGGTTAGAACTTGGGCTTATATAGTATCTTTTTTTTTTTTTTTTAAGGAAACTTTTCTTTTTTTAGAGAGAGTGAGTGTGCATGTGCATGAACTGGGGGGTGGGGGAGGGACAGAAGGAGAGAGAGAGAAAGAGAGAATCTTTTTTTTTTTTTTTTTTTTTTTTTGAGAGAGAGAATCTTAAGCAGGGTCCACCCTCAGCATGAAGCCTGATGTGTGGGGCTCAATCTCATGACCCTGAGATCATGACCTGAGCCAAAAAGAGTCAGATGTTTAACAGACTGAGCCACCCAGGCACCCTTGTTTTTAGAGAAGTGATAAGACAAAGGAAAGGGATTTTGTGTTTCTAGGGCGGGGGGACACATTGTGGGAAGGTAAATATATAGGGGAACTAATAGAAGACAAGGGCTGGTTAATAAAGTTTGTTATATGGATCCTTCTCCTGGCTGAGAAGGGCCTAGAGCTGGCTCCAGTAATTGAATTCTATCTTTTCTGGATGAGAGGGAAGGGGGGTGTCTTTATAAATTTATGTCCTACTTTTAGACAAATAGGGGAAGGACTGAGACTTTTCTTGTATTTACTTCTTCTTGATTGCCTTTAGCTCAAAATAATATGTCAAGTGGCTTATTTTGAGATGGCATATTCTTTCCACGGATAACCTACAGGCCAGGTGTTCATTATGCTGAAAAAGAGTTCCATGATACTCAGGTTATAATATCACCTAGGATTTACTCCCTTCTTCCCTGATGCCACAGAAATAGAACTTCCCAAGGGCCCTAATTGCTCTTGTAGCCTCCAGTCTGTACCTGACATTCTCAACAAGACTCTTTGATGGAGGTGATATTTTGAAAATCCAGAGACCAGCAGGTCCCTTTGGAAGTGGTATTTCACTGCTGTTTTCTCATCTGTAAAATCAATGCTTGTTTCACCCAGAGCTGGGTACAGATCTTCTCTCTTATGCATAAACAGTATATTCTCTAAATTGATTCATCACTCTACACCCTGGCTCCTAATGACAGATGGCAGTTTTTCCTTGTCTTTCTTGCTTTTGAACATGGACATTAATCTGTAGACTAAATATTATGGAAAGTGCATGGACTGTCTCTGCAGCACATGTGTGACCTTCTCCTGTGGTCTCAGGAAGCTACACCTAGGAAAGAACTTTAATATTCACCGCCAGAGTAAGCTGTAAATCTCACACTGTTGCTAAACTTGTAACATTAATCTTTCTGTGGCTCTGGGCATAAAATAATAAGGAAAATACCACAACTTACTACAGCTAGTCAATGGGCTGATAAGATGGATGCTGTTGTGTTTCAAAATTGTGCCAAGTTTATGTTGATAAAGTGACTTTCTTTTGGGAATCTAAAAAACAGTGCCTATGGTTCTAATCCTATATGACTCTGACTTTGTCTTAGATTTACATAAAATAGGAAATTGGCCCAATATGGCCTCATTCATCTTCATAATTCCTCTACTGATGAAATTTATGGGGAATGTAGTATTACTATTCTTTCACTACTAAGGTCTAGAGAGCTTAGGCTTTCAGTCAAACTAGCAAATTCTGTATTGGTTCCAGAACTAAAAGAAAAGGAATTGGCCTGTGGCTATACCTACATAAAAACAACAACAAAAACAAACTTTAAAAAAATTGCTATTGCATGATTTTGTTTATCAAAGGCAGTTGAATCTCACAGACTTAATCTATTCAGGGATGTAATTAGAATTGACTTGTCAGTCCCATGGAACAAATGGTCAATTCATCCCAACCACCACTTTGGTGGATTTAAAAAAAAAAAAAAAGAAAACTTAGAGGAGGGGATCCCTGGGTGGCGCAGCGGTTTAGCGCCTGCCTTTGGCCCAGGGCGCAATCCTGGAGATCAGGGATCGAATCCCACGTCGGGCTCCCGGTGCATGGAGCCTGCTTCTCCCTCTGCCTGTGTCTCTGCCTCTCTCTCTCATTCTGTGCGACTATCATAAATTTAAAAAAAAAAAAAAAAAAAAGAAAACTTAGAGGAATGCCTGGTTGGCTCAGCACTTAAAGCGTTTGCCTTCAGCTCAGGGGGTGATCCTGGAATCCCAGGATCGAGTCCCACATTGGACTCCCTGCATGGAACCTGCTTCTCCCTTTGCCTATGTCTCCGCCTCTCTTTTTCTCTCTCATGAATAAATAAATAAAATCTTAAAAAAATAATAAAAAAAAACCTTAAGAATGTTTGATTCATCTACTAACTTGACTGCATGTGGACCAGCAGCAGGTGATTATAATTAAGGTCTTTTTAATAGTCTTTGAGAAAATCTAATTCTAAATTGTGATTCTTGGTCATTTATTAAGTAGGAAAGGCTCGAATATCCCCCAGTCCTTTCCATATCCACTGACTATGGTATGTATTTTGACATGGTCCAGATTTCTGTTGGGAATTTTGTTTAGCCATTAATGCAGGAGACCTGAAATACTAATAATACACAAGATAGAAGTTCATTTTTCTCACCTGTAAAAGACGCAGAGCATTGATATAGCTCAGAGGCAGGACATGGGGTGCTGTCCCTGTCTGATGAAAGCAAATTGCTTCTGGTATTTTAGGCTTATTAGGATGAGGAAAAAAAACATTTGTAGACATAGTAAGTGCATATTAGATGGTCAGAATGGTGTCAATTTGCTCCAGGACAGATAACTCTAGGAAGAGGAGCAGGAACAGAAGTTAGTAATTAAGATTTTGATAATTCACTATCATGCTCTAAGATCCATCTGTTCACTGCACATGTTAAGCAGGTGAATTAAATGGGGACATAATAGAAATCACCACCCTTCAATTTTCTTTGATGATGACACTAATTCCCAGAATTCTCTTAAAAAACACAGCATTGCTTTTGGGTTTTTTTGTTTTGTTTTGTTTTTTAGGTGGGGGCAGTCCCAATAGTGCTTAATTTAGATCAGGAAGCCACTTTGAGGATTCTGCTATTTACTAAACTTCTCCATTCATACTGTAATTCAGGAATGGGGGCAAACAACCAGGGGTTGGATCAACAGAAACTTTGTGCCCATCATGAAGTAGACTTGGACTCAAATTCCATTATAACTGGATCCCTCAAGATAAGGCTCCGCTCTGAGTTTGTGTGTATGTATGTATGTACAGAAACGGTGATGTTCTGGATCATTGGGGTTTAGCACAAATTCAAGGCCATGTCCAATAATTTGTGAAAGGTGTAGGAATTTCCCTTTCTCTAGAATACAATTACCCTGGTAAATGTGTGCAGGCACTTTTGGTGAAGGGGTAGAGGAAGATTTTTCTTTCTTTTTTTTTTAAAGGTTTTTATTTATTTATTCATGAGACACACACACACACACACACACACACACAGAGAGAGAGAGAGAGAGAGAGAGAGAGAGAGAGAGAGGGAGAAGCAGGCTCCATGCAGGGATCCTGATGTGGGACTCGATCCTGGGACTGGATCCCGGGACTCGAGGATCACTCCCTGGGCCAAAGGCAGGTGCTAAACTGCTGAGCCACCCAGGGATCCCCTAGAGGAAGATTTTCATAAAGGTTTTTATTATGTCCTTCCTCAAAGTTTCTCCCTTTTATTTACTGAATTGAGAGTATTGATATTAGAAGACAGGCCATGCCTCTCTAGTGGTGATTTAAGCTGGATATGATTACTTAAATCTAGGTTTTTTCAGTTATACAGGTCAAGTACATCTTTCATAGGTTGCCCATCCAGTTCAGTTTTAGAAATACTGTGATCAATTAGCCACTACCAAAATATCTCTGCAAGTCAAATCATTCTTTTTTTTTTTTTTAAAGTAAGCTCTAGGGATGCCTGAGTGGCTCAGCAGTTGAGCATCTGCCTTCGGCTCAGGGTGGGATTCCTGGAGTTCCAGGATTGAGTCCCACATTGGGCTCCCAGCAAGGAGCCTGCTTCTCCCTCTGCCTATGTCTCTGCCTTCTCTCTGTGTGTCTCATGAATAAATAAAATCTTAAAAAAAAAATCAAATAAGCTCTACACCAAATGTGAGGCTCAAACTCAGGACCCCAAGATCAAGAGTCCCATGCTCCAGTAACTAAGCCAGCCAGGTGCCCCTCATTCTGTTATAATCTCCGCATCAAGTCTATTTCTGGCAGTTAAATCCTACTATGTAGTGTCTGTTTTTCTGGGCATCCACTAACCCTACTGAAATTAGGGAACTTTTTCAATAGCAGTATCTCCTACCTTCATCTCTGGAGTACAGAAGAAATTCAACAAAGCACCCTTCGAGATTCTGGTTCTCTCTTCATTAATGTTTTCCTCAATGCCTTAAAAAAGGGAGTGTTCTTCAGACTTAATTTGGGTGTATGTTAGATGTGTGTGATAAATCCACTCTAACATTCTTATCTCTCTGAATCTCTAGAGTTTACATTTCAACTTCCTTCAGCAATAGGCCATATAGTAGGATCCAGGTTTCAGTCAACTAAACAGGTTAACAACTGTCTTGAGCTAAGAAAAATGAATCTAGAATCTCTAGTTTAGTATAACTGGGCCAATAATTTGGCCCATAAAATTATGTTTCTGGTGGAATACCCAATATAGTCTCCAGATTTTTGTCAGTACTAGTTTTAGCAAAATCTTTCAATTCTTTTGGCATGTGAATCTTTCCCTTCCATGTTTGACTTTAAATTGGCCCATAGAAACATGCTTGATCTGGAACTAATTTTAAGTCAGGTGGGAATGAAAGGTCACAGGTGTAGGGCATGAGGAGAGCCAGAATTCCTGTATAAGATAATTGCCTCAAATGAGGTTAATATAAGGTCTTCAAAAGGGCTGGACTAGTGTCTTCAGCTATGGGAGGTCGGGGAGAGAGACTGCTGCTTTCAGTAAGGGAGATGTAATGGGGTTTGAGGGTACTCAGAATCATCTAGATCTTCCCAAATGCCCTCATTCCCATATAATACCCTGACTTTCATATCAGGTATGTAGTAGGGATATAGTTCACCTACATTGAAATTCAATAGCTGGCCAAATCTTACTCTGCCTTTGCTTTTTGGCCATGCCAGTCCTGTAGCTATGAGATAAAAAATTATTTTAGAGGAGTCCAAGAAACTCCCTGTTTCTCTAACAATATCTTGGTCTGAGAATTTTTATTCTTTAAAGCCTGTCTTTCCTTTTAGAAGATCACCCATGGTAATTGAGGCAGCCATCCCAACCCATACTTCTTTTATTCCTTAGCACTACATAATGGTGTCTGTGGGGAAACAATCAAAAGGGAACCCCAAACTTTGGCTTCAGTAAATACTTATTCCAAATGACAAAAGGTAATCATTTAATTTGCTGTTCTACTACTTCATATATCATGGGTTACTAGGGTCCTGTCATTTAATAATACTCAAATAGGGGATCCCTGGGTGGCACAGTGGTTTAGCCTTTGGCCCAGGGCGTGATCCTGGAGACTCGGGATTGAATCCCATGTCAGGCTCCCGGTGCATGGAGCCTGCTTCTCCCTCTGCCTCTCTCTCTCTCTCTCTGTGTGACTATCATAAATAAATAAAAATTTAAAAAAATGTTATAATAATACCCAAATACCTCAACCTGACTAGGTCAGATAGCCAATCTAAGCTTCATGTCCTTGAAGTTTGTTGTTCGCAATCACTTTCAGTTCAATTTTTGTATTGGTCAGAGTTCCTTAGATGCCGTCAATAAATTTACTCTGTTTACTTTGAGCAGAAAGGAATTTGTTAAGGGATAAAGAGCTTAAAGAATCATTACAAAGGTTAAAGAAACAGACTCTAGGTAATCTTCCAGGAATAACCCTTGTGTGCACTTCCACATTCCAAAATAACCTTCCAAGGGAGCTGTAGCATCTGCTATAATCAGGAAGCCACCATCGTGCTGGTTCCAGTTCATGCTAAAAATATGAGTCGAAATATGCCCTGCCTCTTTCCTGTATAAACTTTAGTTCAGAATCAGTCCAACACAGGTGCATCTAATTGGTAGAACCTCAATCACCCCAGGCACCGTAGCACAAGGAAGACTGGGAAGTACAACCTTTTATTTATTTTTAGTTTATTGTTGAGAAGGCAGGATCTATAGAATGGGGAACTACCAAAATGTTAAAAAAAAAAAAAAGGGCTCAAAATATTTCTGGACATCTGGTAAGGAGGCTGGATAATAGAAAGGGGAGAGTGATAGTAATCTTCTTGGGTTGGGTGATAGGTCCATGAGTATTCATCATTTCCTACTTTATAATGAATGCATACATGTATTAGTTTGGGTTCTCCAGAGAAATTTACTGTAAAGAATTGATTCATATGACTATGGAGGCTGAGAGTTCCCAAGATTTGTGGTTGGCAAGCTAGAGACCCAGGAGAATCAATGATGTATTTCCAGCCTGAGTTTGAAGGCAGAAGACTGATTTCCAGCTCAAAGAAAAGCAAGCAGAGAGAAAGAATTCTTTTACTTTACTCAGATCTTCTAGTGGCCCACTCACAAGGAGGAGGGCGATCTGCTTTACTCAGTCTACGGATTCAAATGCTAATCTCACTCAGAAGCACCTTCGCACTCCTGGAAATAATGTTTAACCTCGTGACCCAGTCAAATTGACACATAAAACTAACTGCCACAATATATGTTACCTACTTTTTAAATGTAGTATATTAAATAATGTTTTTTGGTGTGAGATACAAAAAATGATTTTTTAAGTACAAATGATTGATATTCACTATAAAACTTAAGATTTTGATTGAATTTAAGTGCAAATGACTGAAAAGAGTAGTTCTTTAAGTTGCTATTATTTGGATCTTGGTTTGAAGGAGAATGAGTGGGTTGTTGAATGAAGTTTGGAGAGAGCGAACTTCATTCAGGTGTTTGTGAAGCAGAGAGATAAAGAAAAGAACGGGGTTTTGCAGCTCTAAAACAGATTTCTGCTATTTCACATTTTGCTTGGAACTGCTCAAACTCCTAGCAGTTTGCCTGAGACCTTTTTCCTTTTCATTCTTCACCTTGAGGGATATTGGAATTTTCAGGTGCCTAAGAGATTGTTAGTTTGTTGTGTATCTATCACTATGCCCTCTTTTCATTTTTTAGTATACATGGTAGGACTCTGAATTAAAAACTCACCCTTCCGAGCCCCTCTTTCTGGTTCTCTGGGTATTAGTTCACACAGTGTAAAAGCACAAGTCGGGTTGTGTACTTCATTATCTGCTGCTATTTATTTCAATCCTGGATTGGAAGAGTCAATGAGCAGAAATTGCATGAGGGAACTTTCTTCAAACCTACAGTTTATGAATAATGCATAATTCTCTGTGACTCATCAAAAGCAATGGTAAACAAAACCCAAACAGTTGGCCACCTCCTCAGCAATCCACAGACAGTGGTCCCACCCCTTACAAACTGTGAATAGCAATATTTGAAGGTAGCAATGGAAATCAGTGGTGCTAGTTTATCTTTAGTATCGCCCATATGTTTATTGGCACACAGTTAAGTCAGAAAAGCAACTGAGCGCAAAGACAAAAAGGTGTCCCGACGACTAAGGTATCTAGAGTTCACAGGATGTTACCGGGATCATTCCCTACTGCACCCCACATAGATAATTTTCCCTTGATCTCTTCCAGCTAATAAATTGGAAGCAACACCAACTTTGTAGTCAGACAGTCTTGGGTTCAAATTCTGCCTCTGCTACTCATGAGCTGTATGTCCTTGGGCAAGTTACTTAGCTTCTTTCATCTTAGTTTCTTATCTTCCATTCACTTTGGTCTCCTTTCAGTAAGAAGGGAGAATAGCAATCCTTAATTCTAGACACTCAGGGCTCTTAATTATAAGCAGCAGCAGCTGACTCTAGCTCATTAAGCAGAAAGGATATTGGGTGGCTCCCAGAGCAGGTGAGGGGGGAGGCAGGCTTGAAGCTAAGCTTCTGGGATCAAGGCCTGAAACTGCTGTAGGAGTGACCCAATAAGGAAGCTGCTGACCCTTATTTCCCTAAGAGCACAGCTTGGCTGCCAGGAACTCACACTCTGCTGCAACTCCGCCAGCACTGATATTTCCAGGCCAGGAATCTATTTTATTTTATTTATTTTTTATTTTTATTTTTTTAAAGATTTTATTTATTCATGAGAGACACAGACAGAGAGGCAGAGACACAGGCAGAGGGAGAAGCAGGCTCCATGCAGGGAACCTGATGCGGGACTCAATCTTGGGACTCCAGGATCAGGCCCTGGGCCGAAGGCAGGCACTAAACTGCTGAGCCACCCAGGGATCCCAGAATCCATTTTACAACAACTGGTACTGGAGAAAACTGGGTGCCTCTGCCACCACCCTTGTCAGCAGATGGGTTCCAGGCATCACCTCCTTCCTCTAGTTCATCAGTTCTGATTAAACTGTTGCCTGGGCACATCTTAGTGATGGATCCTAGGCTTCATGCCTGTGTTCTAGCTGCCAAGGTCTTTGGGGAAGCAAATTTTTCTCACTTGACTTTAGGGAGGCAGAGCTCATAAGGCAGGGAATTCTCCAAACATGGCAAAATGCATAAGAGATGTGAGAGAACTGGAAAACATGACATATATTATCTATCAAAGAGTTGTGAAAATTGAGTATGTTAAATGTCTGGTCTGCTTCTGGAGTTCAATGATTTGTTTGTTTGTTTCCTGTTCTTCTTTCTTTATCAGAAATATCTATTGGCTCACTGGCTAAACTCCCAGGTTGGGTTCTACCAAGGCAGGATTTGTAAGTAAAGTGAAATGGAGCCTTTGACTTGGGGTGGGGTCTCTATTTCCTAGTGCTGCTCCCTGGATGGACCTGACCTCTTTTTTTTTTTTTTTAAGATTTTATTTACTTATTCACGAAAGACCCAGAGAGAGGCAGAGAAATAGGCAGAGGGAGAAGCAGGCTCCCTCAGGGGAGCCTGATGTGGAACTCAATCTCAGGACCCCAGGATCACGACTTGAGTCAAAGGCAGACACTCAACCACTGAGCCACCCAGGGGCCCCTGGACATGACCTCTTGACCTTACCTGCCCTGACCCTTACCTTCCCTGACCCATGGGAGCTGCTCATCCCTTGGTTACATTTGACCTTTCAATTCTTGTATCTTTTGCTTGCTCATGACCACAGCAACCCAATGACATTCTCCACCCCACCTCCCATTTTGTGCTAATATCTTGGCCTCTTGGCTCACAGATTTTTAGTTGATAACGAATCCTGCTACCAACTGGATTCTTTCCTTGTCCTGACTTCTGGACAGTTAACATAGCATTCTTACATATTTTTTTTGATCATTGAAGGAGACTTTCTACAAAATATTTGGATCTTTTAAACAGTTCTTTTAGGTTCATATGAAATAATTTTCCTATCTCTAATGAATGAGAAATGAAGAAAGTCTTGAGTAGGAATGCAAAAAGACAAAAGAAACAGTTACAGAATGGTTTCCCTGTCACTCACCCCAGTTTTGTATTCTTCCTAAGAAGTAATTCATTAGTACTTTGTATACAGAGGGGGAAAGAAATCCAAAACAACTTGTTCCAAGACATAAGCTAGTGTCTTTCTTACTGATAAATTTCCCCAAACCTTCTCAAGGCAGACTCTGCTTTCTCTTTCATGCCACTGCACTTGCAGAGTTGCCAAACTTCTTTCCAACTAAAACAAAGGGCAGCATTCTCCACATTATCAGCCTGGCATCTGGCTATTGGGACTCTGTGGGCTAAGAGAATGCCTTGAGGAGCTGGGCAGAGAGCAGTATGATCTTGTTCTGCCATCATGGCTCAGGGAGCCAGGAATTATTTGTCTACAGTTATTTATTCCAATTGTCCTGGTATCTCACAACTTCATTTGACAGTCTGGGAAATGTTCTGCTTAATTGGCTGGAAATGTCCTTAGAAGTCCTTAAGCCCTTTGAATCCTGGGATATGATCTAGAGAAGTATATACAAGCTAGTATGAAAGATGATTATTGTTCTGAGTTGTCTTAGCACAGTGACTGGCCCTCAGGATAAAGGCAATAGAAGTTATTCACTATTTTGCATCATAGATCTCCTATGGCGAGCCAAGAATTCCACCAGAGAATGTTGCAAAGACTTATGAGACTTTTCTTGCTTAATTGCATTCTCAAAATAACATATTGTTAGAGACAGAGAACATCAGATAAAAAATGCTAGCATATCTTTAAGAAAAATATCTCTAAATGTGGCCCCATCCATTCACAATGGTGGGATAATTGGACCTAGAGTCAGACCACTTGGAATCTCAGTTCTGCTACCTTTAGAAGAGCATTTTGGATGAGACCTTGGTTCCACTATTATATAACTGCTTTATTCTATAAAAGTGCTTGGGTGGCTCAGTTGGTTGGGTGTCCAACTCTTGGTTTTGGCTCAGGTTATGATCTCAGGGTTGTGGGAGTGGCCCTGGGTCAGGCTCCAGCTCTGTGGGGAGTGTGCTTCTCTCCCTTTCCCTCTCTCTCTGCCCTTCCCCTACATGAGTGTTCTCTTTCTCTTTCTCAAGTGGATTTTTTTTTAAAGTGAAGGACATAAAGTGCTGAAGTACCAGAATCCCTTTCTAGCACCTAAATTAACTAAGATTCATTAGCTTGTTGGCAATAAAGGCCCTGAGAAAATAGGAGAGACAAAACTCCAAAGAAAGAACATGGTTCCAGAAAGGTCTAGCGAATAATAGCATGGAAGTGGCAATTCCAGTCGCGATGCCGAACTTGTGGTATTCTGTTGACCATGGAGCAATAGGAGGTAACTGGCATAGACAAAATTATGGGATCCTCAAAGAGAAATGAAAAACATCTCTCAGGAAGACTCCATCTACTATTAAATTTTGTCTACTACTCTCTGCCTGCTTAGCATATTTAGTTAGGCAGTAGAAGTACTAGTGGCAGATACAAAAAAAAATATGCTATTGATGGGGTAGGAATGAACAACAGGTTTATTTACAGCTAGTTGATATTATGCTGAAGGTTTCTGTATCACAGTCCTGTTGATGAGGGAGGAAATCCCAGACTTGCTGCCAAGTTTCATCATGGGGCATATGGACCTTATGCTTTCAGGTTCAGTGATCTTGGTCCAGCTGCAAGAATAACTTATGCATGAATTAGCAACAGAAACAGTAAAGCTATTGGCTGAGGACCAGGTGGATGGCAAGCTCTCTGCCCCTTGATACATATCTTGTGCTTGTAGTGTTGGTCTGGTTAATTTGGGCAAATCTGTCTCTGGCCTCCTGAACTCAGCTTCTAGAGGCTTAAGGCGCCTGTTCCATTCATCTTGCTCTGGGTCTGTTTCTGACAACCAGATGTAAGTACAGTCAATGACTGGTCAGAACTCTAATGCTGTGTTGGGAGTATAGGTAAGATAACTGCATTATTATGTTGTCCTAGCAGAGAATGGAAGAACAGAAATTAGCTTTTTATTCACCAAGTCCATGAGAAGGGTCAGGTCCAGAGAGGGGGTGTGAGTTACCCAAGATCACTTGAAAGAATGTCTGGCAGAAATGGGAACTTTCCAAAAAGGAATTAAAAATGAACAGTGGGCATGTTTATTACCTTTCACCATCAGATGGAGTTTGTTCACTAAACTATTATTATTAAAAAGGGAATAATTATCTTCCAGATGTTTCCAGGTTTAACCCACTGAGCGAAGACCATATTGCCGATATGCAATTTTACAGAAGTTACGGCAGAAAGATACTTATTTTACTAGTTTAAGACAGTGCTAGATTTTAGGGAAATACCATTTTGTTTTGAAGGGACAGTGACGGTTGTTTATGCACAGCAAATTCTTGCACCCTGAAATACTGCTTTGTACTTCCTGACTGTCTTCTTGGGCTGCCTGTGACTCACAGTATAAGAATCCTTTAATTATTCCGAAAGTAGCTGGCTAGCGGCTGTATTTTTTTCTTCTGTCTTTCCATTTCTCTCTCTCACAGGGTGTTGCTTCTCCATGTTGGAAGCGTTCTTTTCCATTAGCTTCTCCCATTCCATACAGCCCTTGGAGGTGTAGACATAGGGCATGTTTCTTTGCCTGGGAGCAGGGCGATTGTTCCTCTGCAGATCTGAGAGGGAGCTCCAGCCTTATTCCCAGTCCTCTGCTAGGATGGGGCCATAAGAGAAAATGAACTAGGGCCAGGCTGCACCTTGGTTGTGGCTTTTATTAGCTAACCTTTGTCTTTTTTCCTTTAAATAAAGTCCATTTTGGTTTATCTTTGCTTTTCGGTTTTTCTTTTCTCAATAAGGATCCATTTTGAGACACTGTTCTTTTAACCAAGAAGATATAGTTCTCTGGCAAATCAGACTTCCCATTCTTGACAAAAGGGGCCAGACCCTTCCTTTCTCCTTTCCTTATGTGTCTTCCTCTCCTAGGCCAGGCAGATTTACAGAGAACTCGATTGGTTCTCAGGAAACATTCTTTCATTCATTCAAGAACCACTTACTGAGGGTGGCGAGTCAAGTGTCCTCATGTGCAGAGCACAGTGACCATGGTGCTCTGAGTGTGGTCGCTGATGAGGTTCCTCATTAAGGGCAGTATGGCTGGGGGTGCCGCTTACCTGGTTTATGACCAGGAGTTGCTGGGGCCAAGCAACAAGAGCTAGGCTATTCTTCAGAAGGCTGAGGAGATAGTCCCTCCAGGCATGTACCTGTTCAGCCAGTATATGTGTGAGTAGACTGGTCTGAAGATACCCTAGCACCCAGCTCCTCCAAAATGTAACTTTCACATTTGCGACACCTGGAATTCAGGCATCATTACAGTGATGTCGGCTCTGTCGGCGGCCCCCTCTAAGGCCTGTGAGTACTTCAAGCAGGGCTGGGACCACCTGAAAGAGGGAGCCAAGGAGCCTGTCAGAGAAGGCCACCTGTCCCAGTCAGGAACAGGGGCAGGGGCAGCATAGACCTAGAGACTCCAGACTGGGACTGGGATTCCACTCCCAGGGCAGTTCCTGGCCTTGACATCCAATAAAAGACTTTTTTTTTTAAGACTTTATTTATTCATGAGAGAGAGAGATTGAGAGAGAGAGAGGCAGAAACGTAGGCAGAGGGAGAAGCAGGCTCCATGCAGGGAGCCTGATGTGAGACTCAATCCTAGGACTCCAGGATCATGTCCTGGGCTGAAGGTACGCAGTAAATTGCAGAGCCACCCAGGCATCCCCAGTAAAAGTCTTTGGAAGTGCAACCCCTCCCCCCCAACAACAACAATAACAAAAAATCCCCCCAAACTTATTGAGGGTCTGCCTTAAGTAAGCTTAAAAAATGTCCAGTTTACCCAAGTCTGTCCAGGTTTAGAACTTAAAGTCCTAGAATGCAGGAAACCCCCAGTTTTGGGAAAACTCGGACAGCTGGTCACCCTAACCCTGAACAGAGCACTGTCTAGGAGCTTGGTATATAACTCGCCATCAGCTTCTCATGTACTCAGCAAAGATGAGAGTTTCCAGATTCTTATAGAGGAAAGCATTTAATTAGAACTGAGGACCCTGGGCCCTGGGCCCACTGCAAAAGGGGCAGAGCTTAAGGGCAGATCACTGAACTTCCGTTTCCTCCTTTGAAGAGTAGAAACATTGGATTTGGTGTTCTTTGACTTTTTTTTTTTTTTTTTTTTTTTACAACCCAGATTCTACAATTCTATTTCTAAAGGAGTGTGATGAACCAATTCACACTAATTCGTAGTCCAAGATATGAGGCAATAGGTAATAAGGTTTCGTTGACACTTGCTGATGATGCTAACGTTTACAAAGTCCTTATTCTGTGTCACATACATCCATTATTTTACTTTATCCTCACAACTTTTTAAAGATTTAATCTATTTTAGAGAGAGGGAGGGAGGGAGGGAGTGAGAATGAGTGAGCAGGGTAAGGGGCAGAGGGTGAGGGAGAGAGAATCATGAATAGATTCCAAGCTGGGTGCAGAATCCAATGAGGGGTTTCATGAGGGGCTTGATCTCATGACCCTGAGATCATGACCTGAACCAAAACTGAGAGTTGGAGGCTCAACTAACTGAACCACCCAGGCATTCCAAGGTAGATGCTTTCTTTATTTTCATTTACAGATAAGGGGCTCAAGGCCAAGAGAGGATAAGAGCATGCCCCAAATCACACAGAAAGTTGTGCATCAAAGATCAGAACCTGGGAGGTCCAGTTTCCCAAGCCCAAACTTGAACTCTTGCTCTCACTGGGTAGGGATGTGTCAACAGTTGAAATGAACAGGCTAATTGTTTCCCCTCGAGGGACTGGAAAGAGGAAACGGTGGCTATTTGGAATGAGGTCTTCCCATTTTGGGCTCAAAAGGTTATGGTCCCCCAGAATAGAGCATGGTATTTGAGAAATTAGTGTTCTTAGCTCATAGCAAGGCCCCTCCATGTTCTTTAACACAAAACAAAGGGTGGTAGAACGAGTGGAGAATTAGAGCATCCCCATGCCCCACTCCTCCTTTCCTATTTTTGGAGGCTTTAGGATGGTTCTACTCCTTATAGGCTCTTGGTGAAGCACTTAAAGTGCTGTTAGCAAGGCTCAGAGGGTCACTGTCAGCTGCTCCCACTGTTTCTTACTATTGGTCTGGAAAATGATTCTGTTTAGATCAGGCTTGCCTAAAAGTGTGTGTATGGGTGGGGAGGAGTGTAGGAACATTCTTAGTAGGCATGCTTCTTCCCTTTCTTTAGAAAGGATGATTTGAAATACAAACAAAGTAAGTCTGTGGGGTCACATTCACAGCAGCTGGCAGAGTTTCACTTAATTAAACTACTGTGATTGCTTTATTCAAACATTTCACTTGCCCCATTCCCTTCCTCTCTGACTCCTTATGAAGGCAATGCTATTTCATTGGTGGGGGTGGGGTGGGGATTAACTGCTGTTAGTCTTTAAGACCAACACTAATTAACAACATTTATTTTACTGTGGTTGTCTATGTGAAAGTATGCAGAAGTAAATTTATATTCTGAGAATGTGACCGCTTTGGACTGAAAAAATGCCATTAAAGGGAATTAACAGTTCCTCCCAACTCACCATCATCTGTTCTAAATTCCCCGGCGAGTTGTGAAGCACCAGGACTGGGGGCAGGAAAGGAAAACAAGGGCCAAAAGCTATGGCCAATTGAGCTGCCAGCTACCAGCATGATCATCCTAAAACCCAGCTCTGGCCCACTTTCTCTCCTGCTGTAAAACCTGGGACAGGTATCCTGCCTGGTGGGTCAAGGTGAACTCCATAGGCAGGCACAGAGAACATTCCACTATCTGGCTCCATCTCCGTCCTGTCCATCCCCCTGCACTAAGCACCCCATGTCCAGGCTCCAATCCTAGTTGCCCCCATCATTCTTTCCACACTGAGGTTTTTCGTAAATGATTCCCTTTTCCTTGAATGCCTTCCAGACCTACCACACCTCTGCTACAGGTGACTTCCTTTCATGCTTTTAGTTAAAGACTGAGGCTTGCCTCTTTTATGAAGCCTGTCTGCATTCCCCCTGATTAAGTCTCTCCCTTCCTTGTTCACCTGTATTATTTTGTACATTTTGATTTGAGCATTTGTCAAATGTAATCTTTATTGGCATTGCTGTCTCCTCCATCAGACTGTGTCTTATTTATCCGTGTTATCCCCTTCTAATTGCAGAGTCTGGCATAACATTGCACATAGGAAGTACTTAATAGATGCTTATTGAATGAGTACATAATAACTCTTACAATTTTATCGGTTAACACTGTGTGTTTACCATGTGCCAAGCATCGTGTACGTGTTGCATATGCATGTGTTTTGAAAGAGAGAAAGTGGGATGCCTGGGTGGCTCAGAGGTTGAGTGTCTGCCTTTGGTTCAGGGTGTGATCCAGGGGGCCCTGGGATCGAGTCCCACATCGGGCTTCCTGCATGGAGCCTGCTTCTCCCTCTGCCTGTCTCTCTGTGTCTGTGATGAATGAATAAATAAAATCTTAAAAAAAAAAAAAAAAGAAAAGTTTGAACGATCTGGGTCATGGTCCTTCAAAAACCGTAATATCCTGTGTGAGACAACGAGTTAAAGAGCAAAGCAGAAGAAGCACTGCAGAGATACAGGTACATGGTTCTTTAGAGGAATGGCAGTTGCACTGGGGCTGGAGTGGGAAGGAGGCACCACAGACCGAGTGGCATACGAAAGGACATTGACAGACATGGAAATAGTAGAAGAACGGGGGCATCCAGGCTGAGGGAACAGTATGAGCAAAGGAATAAGGAATAAGGGCATAGTGATTTCCTGGGAACAAAGGTTCTGAAAGTTTTGTTCTCACTATATGGGGACTGCACACTTTTAAAAAATCTGAAATAGGGATCCCTGGGTGGCGCAGCGGTTTAGCGCCTGACTTTAGCCCAGGGCGCGATCCTGGAGACCCGGGATCGAATCCCACGTCCGGCTCCCGGGGCATGGAGCCTGCTTCTCCCTCTGCCTGTGTCTCTGCCTCTCTCTCTCTCTCTCTCTCTGTGTGTGTGACTATCATAAATAAATAAAGATTTAAAAAAATCTGAAATAAATCCCATTAATATCAATAAGTGCATTTTCCCTAGTTGCCCAGATTTGCATTCTTTAAGCAGGAGTGGTGATTAATCATTTCTAAATTGCTCAAGGATATGAAGCAGGGTGCTCAAAAGTCTTTAGCAGCAGGAAATGCTTGTTGCAAATAAACTGTTTACAATTTACTTTGTGAGCATCATTTTTGTTGGGACCACGCAGCAGATAACAGTAGCAGGAGGTGTAAACCCAGTTCTAACGGAAGCCCAAAGTAAATGTTCATAGCCATTTCCTGTTGCAAAGTTTTAATAAGCTTGGCTGCAGTTCTAGAGACTTTCAATATAGAGTCAGGAAACACAAAGTTGGATAATACAGTTGCATTTTTAAAATAAGAAACAAAAAAAAGAAGAAACAAACTGAAAATTTGTCCCTTAGCATTCCTTTATGAAAAGAAACATTTTAAAATCAGATACAATACTAAAACCTACCAGAAACTATGCTTTGTCAGTTTCTAGTTTTAGGATGGAAGGTCTTTCTTTCTTTCTTTCTTTTCTCTTTCTTTCTTTCAAGATTTTATTTACTCATGAGAGACACACAGGGAGAGACACAGACATAGAAGGAGAAGCAGGCCCCCAGCAGGGAGCCTGCTGCAGGACTCAATCCCAGGACCCTGGGATCATGACCTGAGCCAAAGGCAGATGCTCAACCACTAAGTCACCCCGGTGCCCCAGGATGGAAGGCTTTACATTTCCTAAGTGTATGTAGTATGTGGCAGCAATGACCAGTTTACAGATAGACGTTAGAGTTTACATTAAAAAGTTTTTTAAAAAAATATTTATTCATTCATGAGACACACAGAGAGGGGGTGGGGCAGAGACATAGGCAGAGGGAGAAGCAAGTTCCACACAGGGAGCCTGACGTGGGACTCGATCCCGGGACTCCAGGATCACACCCTGGGCCAAAGGCAGGCACTAAACTACTGAGCCACCCAGGGATCCCAAAAAGTTTTAAATTTTATTTGGGACCCATTATTTTCAACAATATGTATGAAGTCCCTGGCTGTTAAAATATGCTGCTTATAATATGCAGCCTGTTTAAGCAGTATTTGGTAGATATACTTCCTGCATTCTAGATATTACTGTTAGACTCTGTGGGGTTTATGCATTCAAGGATTCGCAGGTGGAAAAATAAAGATGAAGAGACAATAATGATCTCTTCCATTTTCTCTGCACCCTTTAAAAGTCAACATACTTTCATATTCATGTTTTCAGTTTTCCATAATCTGGTGAAGTGAAGAGAACATGAAAAATGATCCTCACTTTATAGATATGGAGACCTAAAGGCAGAAATGATAGATAAATCTCAACCCATACACAACTGGTTATTGCCATGGAAAGAGCCAGAACTCTTGCCTTCTGACTTCTTGTACATTGCTACACTATGGTGCTCATGAATAAACTGACCCCATGTAGAGTGTTGTAGAGATGCGGAGCAAGAGTAATATCTAATTGCCATGGAGACCAAGGTAAAAAAGATGACAATTCCATGGTGGAAAGCAATGAGTCAGAGGAAGCCTATAGTTCATCCATAAGGACAGAGGCTCCCTACAATCAATATACCTGATGCTCATGCAATAGACATATTCTCACTAAAATTTGGATTTAAAAATCTCCTTGTCTTTCATAGGAAACCAAACAGCATCACATACCCAAGGCGGTAGATAATAATAGTAATAATCATAATGAACAGCTGTAGAGTGCTTGATCTATGGCAGGGACAGTGTTAAGAGCTTTATAGCCACTGTGTCCTTTATAACAAGCCTGTGAGGAAGGTGCTATTACCGCTCTTGTGTTACAGAGGGAATCGAAGCTGACGTCGTTTGTCAAAGTTCCACGACTCATAAACCACAGAGCTGAGAACTGAACCCAAGCAGCCTACCCCCAAAGCCCACATGTTTCCGTGACATTATTCCAACTCCTACATGTCAGCTATGATGTCTCTGGGGTGAGGGAATGAAAAATATGCAGGAGTGGGGGTTGAATCTGACCCTGAAGATTGAGTTCAAGTGTCAGATAACACCTGAAAAGGGAAGCCCTCCATCACAGGATCTCAGAACCAACCAAGGCTTCTGTCACTTGGGTTCTCACTCTAACACTGTGTCTCAGTGAACAAATCTCTTACCAAGCAAGTAAAGAGCATCAAAGTGTCAAGGACCAAACTGGTTCAAATGTTTTCCCACCTCTGTTTCCTTTTGTTCTCTAGGAGTTTATTTCTACTTCTTTGGTTCTGTTTCAGGGGTAATTTTCTAGATCTTGATTTGGCTGCCAGTAGAATTAGGTTTCTATCATCTTGAATCTTTAGCATGTTTTTAAACTTTTTTATTCTTTAAAGATTTTATTTATTCATTCATGAGAGACAGAGAGAGGCAGAGAGACACACAGGCAGAGGGAGAAGCAGGCTTCTCTCAAGGAACCTGATTTTGGATTTGATCCTGGGACCATGGGATCACGTCCTGAGCCGAAGACATATGCCTAATCACCGAGCCACCCAGGCGTCCCTGTTTTTTAACTCTTAAAGAATCACTCCTTTTGAGGAGGCAAAGAATGTATTCCTTAAATATGAGTGTGATGGACTGAATGTTTGTGTCTTTCCAAAATGTTTGTGTTGAAACGCTAATCCCAGTGTGATTGTATCTGAAGGTAGAGGTCATGAGGATGGAGCCTTCAGCAATGGGATTAGTGGCCTTTTTTTTTTTTTTAAAGATTTTATTTGTTTATTCATGAGAGAGAGAGAGAGAGGCAGAGACACAGGCAGAGGGAGAAGCAGGCTCCATGCAGGGAGCCTGATGTGGGACTCAATCCCGGGACTCCAGGATTATGCTTTGGGCCAAAGGCAGGTGTTAATCCGCTGAGCCACCCAGGGATCCCGGATTAGTGGCCTTTTAAGAAGAGCCCAGAGAGCTAGTTAGCTTTCTTTTCTGCCATGTGATGATACAATAAGAAGTTAGACATCTGAAAACTAGAAGAACACCCTATCAGGACCTGGCCATCCTGGCACTCTGATCTCAGACTTCCAGCCTTGAGAACTATGAGAAATAAGTTTCTGTTGTTAAGCCACCTAGTGTATAGTATTTTGCTATAGTTGCCCAAACTGTCTAGGCAGTCAGATATGTAGGACCTTCTTTCTCAGAGGGGAACACTTTCTGTTCATCTCCATATCCTGCCTCCTTTCCCAAAGCTTCTGTAAGAAGCAAAGCCAAGCTGTCCTCCTGAGAATCCATCATTTACTCTCTAGGGACTTGACCTGTTCCTAGTGAATCTCAAAAGAAATGCTATGCAGCAGCCCTTTGAAATGAAATGCTTTTCTATTGAACCAGAAAATAATCACATCCTCCCATTTACTCTTTAGGGTACAAATTGATCTGACTTGATTTGTCAGGGAGCCAGAACTGCAGGCAAATAGACGCCAGAGAAATCAACCAATCTTTTAAGCCAGCAGTAATTGTTCCTCCTGTCGGCTGGCTAAATGACTTGTATCTGGAGGAGATGCTCAGAATGAATCAGAATGCCCGAGGTGACAGAAACACAGAGCATTCCAAAGTGGGCTTTAACAGAGTAAGTGTTTCTTCATGTCTTACAAGGGTTTGGTTTTGTGTTTCCACCCTCTTTACCTCTTATCCTGCCTCCTGGGGCTAGTGTCATTGGGCAGAAATCAGAGGCAATGCATGTATATAATAGCAAGGAAAATTATTTTGTATGAGGATGAGAAGACATGAGTAGTGGCGTTTAATCCGAGGATGTGTTTTCTTGTATCTTGATCATGAACAAACCCAGGAAGTTCCTTCAGAACAGGTACCATAGCAGAGGGGATTGAAGTCCCTTTGCTGGTAAGCTGTCCATTATCTTTAAATTAAAAAAAAAAGGGGGGGGGAAAGAGTTTAAATACACAAGGGAACTGTGAAGAATATAACCAATATTCATGTGCTAGTTACTGAGATTTGCCATTTTCCCATATTAGCATTGGTTCCCTACCTCTCTCCTTTCCTTCTTCCTTCTGTAGAAATAAAGTGTAGCAGCGTAGCCAAATCTCCGTATTTCCACTCTACTGTGTTATTCTTTTCTCTTTCTTTCCAGAGAGAGCTGCTGAATTTATCTTTCTTGTTTATTAAAATTACTTTTACTATGTAGAATATATACAGAAACAATATATAGTCCTCTTTGGGGATGAGCCTTTAACAGTACTCTTGTGGTTTTCCTATAAGCATCTTTTAAAAACTTTTTTATATTTGATGTTATATTGCAATTTATCCATGCTGATATCAATAGATCTAGTTCAATTATTTTAACTGCAGTATTGTATTGCTTCCCAAATTTATTTCATATCTCTTCAGTGTACATAACCTAAGAGTGGAATCGCAAGGTAACAAGGTAAGCTTTTCTTCAATATCATTAGCTATTGACAAATTGTTGACCTGGCACAGTTTGTATGGCATTCTCGTAATGGTAGACTAAAAAGGAATAAGCCATAGGAAGTCAATATAACAAGATGTAACAAAAAAACTAGCTGAATCGGGCCAACTGGGTTTATTCTCTGTAATGTGATCCATGATATATATGGTTATATTTCCCTTCTTAATTTTTTTTATTTATTTATGATAGTCACAGAGAGAGAGAGAGGCAGAGACACAGGCAGAGGGAGAAGCAGGCTCCATGCACCGGAAGCCCGATGTGGGATTCGATCCCGGGTCTCCAGGATCGCGCCCTGGGCCAAAGGCAGGCGCCAAACCGCTGCGCCACCCAGGGATCCCTCCCTTCTTGAAATAAAAATATAATACAATCTGTATCCTACTTGAGGTAAAATAGTGTCTGGATTAGCATATATAGATATTCTCTCTAGATCTATATATGATATTTCTATATATTCTATCATGCATAGAGAGTAGGCAAGTAGCTAGATAAGAAGTCCTAAATTACCACTCTGAGCTCCAAACTTTCACTCCATATCTTGACCTTCAAACGTAGTTGAAACATCTACCCAGCTTGGGAAATAAGCTTCATTTTGCACATAACCTAAAACACCTGTAGAAAACCAGCTCTTCAAAAAGGAAGGATGTCAAAGCACCTGGATGAGATCAGAACATCTGGTGCAGGTCATGGGACTCTAACAATCAGGAAAAAAAACCTGAAAAAGGTCTTAATTTCATTGTGTAACCAGACTGTGAATCCATGTTCAGACATATTCCCATTGATGGTACAGATGGAGCCTCATCTGCTCACACTGGACCTCAACTCCTCCCCAGAGGCTTCCCTAGTTATCCTGAGGAGGCCCCAAAGAGATGGCATATCTTGGCCACTCATTCTGTGCATTGACTCTTTTTCAGGGGCCCTTACCCTTGTGTTGAATGGTTGGGCTCCAGTGAGAATGGGACCCTAGTAAGCACAGCCATAGGTTTCCCTTCTGAGGAAGACAAAGCTGCTCTGTCTGCATGCCAGAGTTGGGGCAGGGTGAGGAAGAGAGGAGAGCACTGTCCCCAGCTCTGTGTCCTGGGCTCTGAAGCAGCATGTGTGTGCCTAGATTTCTTCAAGTTCCTCCTTCAGCTTTTGGCACTGGTTTTTTTTTTTTTTTTTTTTTTTTTTAGAATCAAAATGAGTCCTTTGCAATGGGTTTGAAGTTAAGAGTACAGAGAACACTGCCCCATCCTTGCCATTGTCACCTTGCTTTCCTTTCTCTTCTCTGAGGCATCCCATGGCAGCATTCTAAATCCCAAAGCCTGCAGGCATAGTGCTTCATGACAGTGGGGAGATGGGACCTAGCTTCAGTACCTTCGAGCATACCAAAATCTTTGTTCTAGTACAAGCAAGATGCCCTGTTATATTAGTGTCACTAAAGATCTGAAGAGGCCTTGGGTGGGGGCATTCATTGTTTTTCTCACATGGCAGGTAGCAACAGAAGCATGTGCAGAAACCAGACTTTTGAATGGAGAACAGAGCTGTAGACACACAGAAGAAAAAGCTTAATTGAAATTAAATCAACTCCCTACTCACCCCCGCCAACATTACTTAAAATATGTAATCACATTTCAAGAGTCTTTATCTATTCAGGCAGCCCACCTATTTTAATTATCTCATATTGTATAACAAACCATCTTGAAATGTAGTGACTTATTATTTCCCACAATTCTGGGTTGGCTATGTGGCTCCTCTGCTGTTTTCACCCAGACTCACTTATGTGGTTGTATTGGACTGGGGGACCAAGGTGGCTTCATTCATATTCTGGCAGATGGTCCTGGCTGTGGGCTACAGTGGCTTATTTTTCTCCATCCAGCCTCCCCTCCTAGTTGGGCTAGACTGGGTTCTTTACATAGTGTTCTTAAGGCAGTGTTTCAAAAGGGAGGAAGCTGCAAAGGCTTCTTGAGGGCTAGGCTTTGGAATTCCTCTGCCACATTTGATTGGTGAAAACAAGACACAGGGCCAACCCAGAGTCAAGGCAGAGAAGCAGCCTCCACCCTTGAAGAGAGTTGTTACACAGTATTGTGGCCGTATTCTTCAATTTACTATATGACTCAATCCTTGCTATGGCATCTCTGTTATTGTTCTACTTGAGTAAGATTAGTGACGGGGTCCTTATTTTTTCCTGAGGCAACCTGCTTCATATAGATGACCCATAGTCTTCTCCCTTTAGATGAATACCCTCTTGGTTCAAACTAAGCATCAGGGTCCCATGCTTCTTTAGCAAGTACTGGGGAAACAAAATATTTATTGGGATGAGTAAAAGGAAATTCACATTTAGGATATATAGATGGAATGACTTTTTTAAAATCTAAGTTCTATTTGAGCAAGGTATGCCTTTTGTGAGAAACAACCTCATTCTGAAGGGCTAAATTGGGCCATTGTGGGGCTGAGGGGAAATAAAATTAATGAGCTGACTGGGGCTGTACCTGGCTTAGTCTTGAAAGGAGAAGGATAAAGAGGGCCCTCGAGGATTCTAAGTTGTTCAGCTTAGTTCACTAGAGCAAGACTGAACAGATAAATTAGTTGAGGAGAAAGTCCGAGTCAGGAATAAAGTGTACCCAGGGCTATATATATATATATCTCAGGAAATTAAGTATTGTCATAAGTAGTTACATGGCATGAAGACACAGGAGAGGCAAGAGGATGCCGACATGGTTTTGGTCTAGTGCCTTGTTACTCCTAGTGTGCTTACTGGGCCACCAGGAGAATCTTGAGCCCACCCTAAAAACCACTGAATCAGAATCTGCATTTTAACAAGATCATCAACTAACTCATATGCTCATTAAAGTTCAAGAAGAGTTGGCCTAGAGTCTTCCTGATACCATTAAGTCATATCCCATGTGAGGCCCCACATAAAGCTGACCTTTCTTCCAAAAAAGAACCATGTTTGGTACTAACCAAGGCTTTCTGGGAATAGAGAGGGTCCAGTCTTACTATGGGCATTCACAACATATGACTCTTTTCTGTAATCCATTGAAACTCTACTGGAAGCCATGGACCCTCTCCCCAGAATGTACACACACAACCATATACACCCAGAATTTCATCAAATTTGTGACTTCTCTGAAGCTTTGGTCTTGGGAGCCAGGATCAAGAACTTATGCTCTGCAGCGGGTGAGAAAGGGTAATTATTGCAAGCAGGTCCTGATCTGGTTTGAGTACCTACTGGCAGAAGGGGTGGAACCATGGAGGGATGGGTCATGCAGGGTTCTCACCAAGGTGGAAAGTGGCTAACATGAAAAGCAAAGGACAGGCACCAACTGTTTACAGAGCTAAAGAAACTGTGTTTATAACACATAGTTTGCCAAGGAGGTGAGAGTGAACAGATGTGTCATTTGCAATTATTCCTAAAGATGTTAATTATTGCAAATGAAATCTCTGATTAGGGTTCTAAAAAAAGAACCCCATATATTATGGGGTGTTAGATGTGCACAATCAAGCATGCTTGCTGACTGTTCCTCCAGGTAATCACTGTTGGTGCCAGACTCCTCACCTGGGGCCCTTGTTTTAAATGTGGCACCCTGAGAGCCGGAGAGGGGTTCTGTGAAGCACTTTCCACCTGCAGAATGTTAAAGCTGGAGGTGATCTCTGCGATCATGGAGTACAGCTCTGTCCTTGTAAAGAAACAGAAACTGAGGCCCAGAGAAATGTTGTGACTTGTCACTAGTAGAGGGAGGATCAGAGCCCGTCTTTTACATCTTTCATTTGCTTTTCCGTGCCTTGTTGTGTCAATGGGGACATAAATCAATTACCAATTTTCTAGTCAGAGTCTACTCTGTGAAGTGAGGGCCAAGGGAATGAGATGAACAAAATATCTCCCTAACCCACTCAGGGTAGGCATGTAAGCAAGTGCAGAGGGAAGGGGAAAGTGAGTAACTAGAATAATGGAGGGATTTATATTTTAAGGTGCACTGTTCAGGAGAGGAGCCACTAGTATTCTGCAACTCTTAAAGTTAAAATTAAATAAAATTCAGTAACATTTAAAATTTAGTTGCAGTAGTCCCATTTCAGATACTCAGTAGCTACTTGTAACTAGTGCTTCCCATACTGGACAATGCAGAACATTTTCATTACTGCAGAGAGTCCTATTGGGTAGGGCTTTCAAGAGCCTAGTGTCAGGTTTTCTGAGTCTGAATCCCAGTTCTACCACTTAGAGTAAAAGTTTCTGTGTGTTATTTAATATTTCCAAACCTCAGTGTCCTCATCTGTAAAGTGGGCACAAGCATAATATGTGCCTCAGTGGTTTGCTGTGGAGATCATGAATGTAGAAGAGACAATGTGTGCCAAGTGCTTAGCAAAAAGCAGCTTCTACTTATTAAGCACTGAATAAATGCCATTATTATCCTCATGAAGCATCTCTGGATCCTACATGATCGCCTGTGTTTGGGGCACCTGGCTGGTCGGTCGGTAGAACATGTGACTCTTGATCTTGGAGTTGTGAGTTCAAGCCTCATGCTGGGTGTAGATATTACTTAAAAATAAAATCTTAAAAAAAAATGCAAGAAGAGGCAACTTGTTTCCTGGTAGAGAAAAGCTTGCTTGCCCAGGGCACTTGGGACTCCAAGAAGCCTAAGTAAGTCATGGTTGGGGTCATAGTGGAAGGAGGTCAGGAGCATGGAGGTGGAGGCTGGGAGAGGGTGGGGTGGGGTGGGGTACGGGAAGGTGATCAGGGTTCTGGGTACAAGGAGAAGACGATGTGGTGTGATTTGTGAGGAGTGGCAGGCAGGGAAGATCACTCGCTTGGTAGAGTTGTCAATGTCTGGCCCCGCAAGTGCCACGTGTGGCAGAGGCATCAATCAGGTGATGCAGCTGTTTCCAGACTCGTGGCCTCCTCACAGGCATTGTACTAACTGCGCGCCTGCTTGTCCACAAGAGGGAGGCAAGGGAGAGGAGACAAAGAAATCCTAAAAGTCCAGCTGGTTCTTTGCCAGCAGCTCTGGTCAAAGGTTGGCTGTGGAGGAAAATGAAGTTCCTGATTAAAATAAGACTGCCTCTCGTGAAAGCTAGCAGGTCTCAGCTGTGTTCTCCTGGAACCCCTTACCTCAGGAGAGACGCTTTTTCCCCAAAGGTGGTCGGTTACTCAGAAAGTCCTACTTCATGGCCTCTCTGGAGGGCTGGGACCATTTTCACACATGGCGGGAGGCCGTGCCAACTTCCCAGCAACCCTGGAGACGGCCTCCCGGGGCAGGACGCAGGACGCGTGAGAGAGGTGGCAGTCATCCAGGGACCTTAGCCACGTGGCCTGCCACTCCGCAATGTCGATGGCGCTGCCAGGGCTCAGAAAGCATTGTGTGAGGCCTGGGGCGAAGGCATTAAAAAATAATTCTCTCTGCCCGAGGGAATTTTCATCTAATTCAGGAGCTGGTGAGCCAAGGGACAAAGGGGACTTCGGGTGGCCAAAGAGAAAGAGCATGGCGGCAGGACCAGCAGGTGTATTTTATTCCCTGGCCTGCCATTAATTAGCAGCATGACTTTGTGCCAGTTACTGCAGTTCTCCGGGCCTCCTCGCTCTCATCGTGAACCAGAGTAAGCCGCCGGACTGCGTGATTGTAAAGTCCTCCATGTCTAGACCTCTGGGCTTCCAATTCAGGTGGGGAGTGGGGGTGTCTCTGCCATGAAGGGAGAGGTCTTCCACTAGGGTTGGGATTGACCAGGTAAAAGTATAGAATGTCCAGTTTCACATGAACAATAAATTTCTTAGGGTGTGTCCCACGCAATATTTGGGACATTCTTGTACTGCAAGGTTATTTGTTGGTTATTTGAAACCCAAATTTGACTGGACACTCTGTATTTTATTTGGCAAACTGCCTTTCACCAAATATGTCTGTCCCTCTCACTGTGTAAGGGGTTGTTTCTGCCTTTCTCCATCCTCTTACGGGGAGCTCCTTGGCCACTGAGTGATGATAGCCATGACTTGTGATAGCAAGACCTTTGGCTTCCACTTAGGCGTTCGCTGCCTGGATAGAAGAGCTAAGGGCTCTCTTCCCCTCCCTCTCTCTTGAGCAGGGGAAGCAGCACCTCTCCCTTTTCCTGCTGCCTGCTGCAGACCTCCATCCTTCTGATGGCTGAGAGAGTGGACCTGCTGTCAGTTCTGAGGGCTCGGGCCCAAGGTTTGGATTCGGGATGGGAGCAGAGGCACCCTTTGTCCTAAAGTTTAACCTTTTCCCCCTTTTTTTCTCCAATCTAGCTTTTACCAGTGAACTCTGCATTTGGGGTATTATTGGGTGCTTGGTGGCTTAATAATAAGCTGATGCTTCCCTTCCAACTGGGTCAGTGCATTTCTATGTTCTCCTATTTGACCTAAGAGGGAGGAGCTTTGGGACTTAGGTCCCAAGCCCCTTACATCATTGTTGTATCTATGAATCGGACTTATTGGCCTATTGAGATCCAGCCTCATTGATGGTGAAAAAGAAAAAGCGAAGTGGATGACATGTGACATCATTAGGCTGTGGTAGAAGGAAAGGATCAGATATAGGTCATCCTGGCATGTCTTATTTACGTATAGAAATGATCTGAGAGATCTATATTGTAAATGACAGCTTGCTGCATCAAAGAAGGTGGGGAGGGCTTTAGGCTGGTTACCCAGTCCTGATGTTTTAGCTACAGATGTTTACCTGAGATGGTTATCAAAAGGTACCTCTTGAGATCCTTCACCAGCGGAGGCTGTTGTTATAGCACTGGGATTTTCATAGGTTGGGCTCTTATTTCTTACCTGGACCTTTGCCACACAGCATTGTAACTGCATGCCTCCTGTACTTGGTTTTCTTAAACACAAATCTAATTATGTTACTATGCTGCCCGAATCTTACTCTTTTCTACAGAAGCAAGTCCAAGCTCCTTAGCATGGTACACAAACCCTTCCCAGGCTGCTATAACAGTATTTGAATCCCAACTTTTCTCTAGCTACCATCTCCCCGCTCCCAGGTGCTCTGGGTTGTAGCCCAGATAAACTACCAGCTGTCTCCTGAACATTCTCCTTACATCTCCAAACCTTTGCACCTTTTGGACCTTCTACTTCTAATGCCCTGCCTCTTTTCTCTCTGGTGAATGTTGTCTTTTGAGAATTAACTCAAATGTCAGCTCTCCAAAGCTGTCTCGAGTTTCTCCTCCCCAGCCAAATATCCATTCCCTTCCTCTGTGGTCTCAGACTCGACCACGTGGCATTACAACCACTGGGCTGCTGGGTGTCTATTTCTCCCTCATGTCTAGGAGCTCCAAGAGGGCAAACATCTTGTATCATCCATCTTTGTATCTCCCTTCAATGTCACAAGCCTCTCCTATTTCCTGTATGTGACAGTGCCTGTCACAGAAGGGGTGGGGCATTCAATAAATAATCATTTCATGCATAAGAACAATAGGCTATGGCTCACAGAGCTGATGTTTCAGTTGTTTTAATTGTGCGATGTGTGTGAATTGTCAGACCAAATAAATCTTCAGGGTGGAAATGACTGCATTGAAAAGTTAGTATAGGAACATACTGCAGCCCATAAAAATCCAATAGATACAGTAATTTAAATGAGGGATATTAAATCTTTATCTCAAGGCACAAATCAGAATAGAGCCACAGCATGATACACTTTTAATAGACTAACATTAGCATTAGTATCAGCATTCAGTAATCCTTCTTCCTTTGGGGTAGAGAATGCCTATTTTGGTATCAAACCACATCTCATCAACATATACATTGTGAGTATGACTTACAGAAGAGATTTTTTTTTTTTTTGTCATGTGAGATCCAATGGATCGGCAAAACATCTCTGTTGGCAAGTACCTCGTGAGAGGCTGTGAGACTGATCCGAGAGTAAGGGGGTATTTATTTGGTACTTTGCCTAAATGAAATTTGGAGTGACACTTCTAACACTTTATTTTCTTCAATACACACTGCATAAATTTAGCTTTCAAAGTCTGAAGATCTTCAGGGGAATCAAATTCTGAAGATCTGCAGGGGAAAAATTAACAAAGCTAGAAGCACTGTAAAGAGCACTGGACTTGGAGTCAAGATTCTAGTCCCAACTCTGTCACTAACCAGATGAAAGAGGATGAGGAGGGCTTTAGGCTGGTTACCCAGCCCTGACATTTCTAGTTATAGATGTTTATATGAGATGGTTATCAGAAAGACCTCTTGAAATCCTTTGCCAGTGTGTGGCAAATGTGGCAATGAGTGTGGTCCTGGGGAAGTGACACAGCCTCTGAGGACCTTAGTTTCCCAATCTTTATAACACAGGGGCTGTACTAGTGACCTTTGAAGACATTTCTCTGCTCTGTCATTTTGATCCTATGTGGTCCTCTACAGGGACAGGTTGACCATGAACTTAATGAAACTTAAGCTTCAGGGATCTTTGCTTGCATAGTTCCTTCCAAAACCCCCAGGAGGGACCCCATCAAAGTTTTTACAAGGCCACATATTTTTATAAAGTTTCAAAAGTAAGATATTTTGACTGAAATTGGTTATAACAGCTGTCTTTTTCTACACCCCACCCCATCATTACAATTCCCTAGTGTTGGGGGGCCTTGAAGTGACAGCAGGCATTTTTTGGGATCCAGATAAAGGGAATGTTGGGATATGTTGATTTTGAGTTTAATGATACGTCTTTATATAGTCTGTAGTTACTTCTGGATATAGTTACACTGTTGTTTGCCATTCTCATGTAGGTATAGCTTCCAGAAATATTTCTACCACCTACTGTGCTGATTTAGTCACCACTGTGGCATGAAGATGCAAAGCCACACACAGTGTCATGGAATGAAGTGATTCTACAATACTTGACACTGGAAGCATGTGGGGAATGGGAAGAAAACAATGTGCAGGGCTAGAAGCTAGTCTGCTGAAAATTCTTCCAATAATCAAATATCTAAGGTAAATAGAGAATTTGGTGCTCCCCCCCCCGCCCCAGAAATGTTCTTCCACCAAGAATATACTTAGTAATGCAGCATATACCATTATAAACACACAGTTTTCTCTCTCTTTTTAAGTGCTCAAAATAGAATTTACCAGAATGCCTGTGTATGTAGGAGCAAAAACCTTTAATAGTACTACAAATAGTAAGTCTGTGATGTTGCAGGTTTTATGCATCTCAAAAGGAGTCTTAGCATATCTGACTTATCTTGTCTAGGTGAAGTCTGCTGGCTTCAGATGAAATAGCATGTAATATTGATACAGTGCACTAAAAAGCCCCAAAGAGACAAAGGTTCTAGTGACAGAACTCCTATATTTATCAGTAAGGCAATTGATATAGTAGAAGAGTAATTTGGTTATCTTGTTACATAGTTCAATATATTGTAGAGACGTAATTTGGTTATCCTATTATGTAGTTCAATATATTATAGAGACAATTTAAAAATGTATTTGACATACTCTTGTGGATGTCTTAATTTCAGATTAATTTTGTTATTTTTTAAAAAAGATTTTATTTATTTATTCATGAGACAGAGGAGAGAGAGAGAGAGAGGCAGAGACACAGGCAGAGGCAGAAGCAGGCTCCAAGCAGGGAGCCCGACATGGGACTCGATCCTGGGTCTCCAGGATCAGGCCCTGGGCTGACACTAAGCCACCCAGCTTGCCCTAATTTCAGATTAATTTTGTGTCAATTTTCAGAATGGTTGATTATACTAAAATTCAAATATGAAGGAAAGAATGTATACTATTGGAAACTGAAAATCTAAACCATGAGGGAGAACACCAACAGAGACTTCAAAATGTTTCTTCTTTTATCACCACAGAAGCTAAACATTTTGATACTTAAATCATAAAGACAAGGGGCACCTGGCTGGCTCAGTTGAAAGAGCATGCGACTCTTGATCTTGGGGCTGTGAGTTTGAGTCTCACATTGGGTGTCAAGATTCTACAGTAAGTAGATAAAGAAGAATAAAAAATCATAAAGACAAATAGGAGCATGAGAGCAAAGAAAATATAGATAAAATGATAACAGAAGAAGGAAATTTATGTGAATCAGGACATTCCAGACAAGGAATAGAAAAGCAGAAGGAAGATGAAGGTAATGGTCACCACAAGGACACGGACTACAGAAAGGTTAACAAGTGTCATTGATACAAAGGGTATTTAAAATTAGTGACTGCACAAGAAACCTGAAATGCCATGACTCTTCTAGCTCACAACTGAAGAAAACTGGATAGAGCTTATCCCAGATTTCACAAAACTCTAAAAATTTGACATGACATTGTAACAGGTTGGAAGTTGAGAAAAACTTTTCTAAGCGATCAATAATTTGGTCCACAAGAAATGTTTTTTTAAAATATTTTTTTGTCTCCCTACAGACAGAAAGATGATAGGAAACATTGTTTAGCATATAATGAGACAGCTAAAAATTAAAAAAATATTATAGATGTGTGTCATCAGTTCACTGGTAAACATCTTTTGTCATTCCCACCCCCCCCCCCCCCCCCCGCTTGCAATCCTGTGATGTTTGCGATATTTTCAGCACTGGGAAATTAGTATTTTATTATGATTCCTTCCTTCCTTGTAAATAAATATTCAATTTGCACTCAATATTTGTTTGTGATTTTATATTCTCTTTTGGTGTAAAAAAAAAAAGTTTTCCCAAATGATACAAGCTTTAGGAACCACAAAACCTGGATCTGTTGTTCCTCATCTGACAGCATCCTTTATAGAGAGCAGTGCTTCTCAAACTTTAATGTGCATGTGAATTCCATGGGGAGCTTGTTAAAATGCAGCTTCTGAAATTCTGCATTTCTAACAAGCTTCCAGGTGTGATCTAGGGAGCTCACTCTGGGAATCAAAGATCTAGAACGTGTTCTTATCTGGCTCTGCAGATCTCTTGTGCTGCTCTTTGAAAACATGGGTGCCCAGGCCCCTACCCCTCTAGATTCTTACCCAGAAGGGCCTAAATTGGGGCCCTATGGTTGTATTTAAAAAAACAATGATACATTCCACAAGGAGAGAAAGAGGCCCTTTCATACACTGTTGGTGGGAATTCAAATTGATACAACCATTTTGGAGGTTGATTAGGCAATATCTTCCTGGAAGAAACCAAAAGGAAGTCAGCTGGCAAGGCTGTCTGGGAAAGGAGGTTTATAGATTCCCACTCCAGGATCACAAATCAAAGTATGGACTGATTGGCTGTGAGCAATAGATATATGACTAACACAGGGTACACTTCCTGTGATCTTGTAGTTCTAGGAATTTATCCTAGTAATATTTATATGTATCAAGATACATGCTTAAGATTGTTCAATCCTATATTATTTATGATAGGGGAAAAAGGCAGCCACTTACCCCTGCATCAGTAGATCACACAAATTATGGAACACCTGTACAATGGATAACAATAGTTAATATTAACTAAACAATTACAATGTGCCAGACATTGTTCTAGGTTATTTATAAGTATTCACTAAATTAGCCTTCACAACTATCATGTTTCCATTTTACAGAAGATGTGATTTATATGTATTGAACACAGAAAGCTGTCCAGGGATATAATAGGCACAAAACATGTAGCAGAATATTAAGTGTAATATATTATGCGTTGCCAGCATAATGTACTAACAACAAAAAGTAATGCATTCCATTCTGTTGCACACTCCCTGGGAGATAACTACTGATCGAGCACAGAAATAAAAGGATATTCAGTTACATCAAACAAGCTGTTTTCGTGCAATTTGGTTAACTGGTAACACTCTCAGAAGAAGACAAAATTAAAGCGATTGGGTGGATTGGATGTTTTAGAGTATTCTATTGGTCAGTGGTCAAACAGGTAGGCATCATGGGTGATCGTAACATTAGGGATGACAGGAAGAACTGACCTACAGATGTCCCTATATCTTGTTTCTTTTAGTGCACGTACCAGGGAGACCTCTCTGGCTTTTCAGCTCACCTAACTCTTTGCATTATGCTGTTTCACCAGTGACTCCAATTCCTTTTCTTTTAGTCCACAGCAAGTTTTTTGTTTGTTTGTTTTAATATTTTCAGCACTTTACAATGGGAATTTTCAAACAAACAGAAAAGACAAAAGAAATTTACAGGGGACACTCATACATCTGCCACCTAGATTGGATAGTTAACATTGTACAACTCTTGCTTTACAGTTCCTGTTTCTCTCTATGCATCTGCTGATCCACCTGACTATGGGGATGCATTTCCAAAGTAAGTCACTGACCTGAGTCTGTATACTTGCCCCTAAATACTTCTGTGTGCATATCAATTGGTATAGTTTAATATTTGTTTATAGTTCTTTTTCTTTCCTTTTAAGGTAAAACTGATACACACAAAAATGCAGAAATCTAACATGTACCATTTGATGATTTGTAACTAATGCCTACATTTGCTTAACTCAAACCTCTATCCAGAGAGAAGTTTACCATACCTGAGAGTTCCCTCTTGTCTCTTCCCTGGGGCACTTCCCCACCTCTGTATTAATTCCTTCCAGGCTCTGTTTGCTCTGATTTTTTCCCCCACCACCCTTGGCTATTCTAAAACTTCTATGAATGGAAAGAAACAGTATGTCTTTTACGTAACACTTCTTTCTCTCAGCAGAGTGTTTTTGAGATTCATCTATGTTCTTGCTTGTGTTTATAGTTTGTTCCTTCATGCTATTCAGTAGTATTACATTGTATAAGTGTAGCACAGTTCATTTTCCTACTAATTGATACTTGGGATCTTTCTGATTTTTTGCTCTTGTGATGAAAGCTGCTCTCAATATTCTTATACAAGTATTTTTGTGGACACTTTCATTTCTCTTGGGGAAAATACCTAGAAATGTAATTCCTTGGTCAATAGGATATATATGCTGAGTTTATGCATCCTGAGCAATAATTTTGCAGAAATGATGCTTGTTCTTCCCAAAGCCTCTCACCAGGAGACATGTCACCTCTTCCCACCACTAACCTAGACTCGATCATGTTGTTGTTGAGTCTCTCCACCTTAAAGTCAACATTCTGGCTTTGTAATTGATTAGTGTTTTATGGGGACATATTCCAAGATTAGTCAATATTTTATTCTTTATTAAATTTCTAACTACCTGCCTTAGCATCCACCATTGACTGAATTGACCAACTTTATGAAGGTTGCTACATAGTGAGTCGCTATTTCCGACATTTCTTCCATTTTTATTAGTTGGCATTCTAGTAGAAAGCTTTTCCCTCAACCATTCATTCATCACGTATATGAAAATGCATGCATGGATTCCAATTTTATTAGTGGGTTGTAATCCATCACTACTATTCTTGTTTAAGTGTTTACTTGCCCGAAATTTGACCCTGTCATGCTGGCTCCTGTGTTCTTTTGGCATATCCCCATTGTTCGTTGAGCATTTCCTTATTTTCTGGCATAAGATGATATTTCAGGTTCAACTTGAATTTTTTCTGTTGTAGCCCTGGAATCAGCCATTTTCTCAAGGATATCTAGTTTCTTTTAATAAAGGACATTTAGATACCAAGATTTTGGCACTCAATGTGTTAATTGGTAATGGGGTGTCACTGCTTTTAGGCTTACTCAGTGGACACAGATAGTAAACATATACTGTAATATATAAATGTGTGTATATGGATATATATGTATACATCAGTTTCTATTTCTATATCTGTGTATCTGTATATGTTTACATACACACATGCACAATAATAAAAACATAGGTTCATACTGATACCTCAATTCCAATCCAACACCTCACAGTTCTTTCTAAACTTCCTGTTTCGATGTTTATAAATATCTTCTCTGGCCATGAGAATATTGGCTCATATGATACTCAGTGTACTTACCTATTTGCTCAATCTCCCAACCACACCAGTTGTCTCTTCTGCTCAGCAACCCCACATCCCACACCCTTCTTGCCTGGGGCCTCACCCCTCCCTGCCCTGAATCTTTGGTCTTGGGGCTACCTGTCCATGCCTCTGTATGGCTTCCTAAATGCTTTCCCCCCCCTCTGACTTCAGTCACTCTGCTGACTTTTCCATGCTGGGAGTGGAAGTGAAAGGAACTTGGTACACGTTTTGGAGGTAAAAAATGAAAACGAACAAACCCATCCTTGTTGCATGTGCAGTAGTTCTCTATTTCCTAGCTCCTAGTCCTGAATTTTTGGTCTTTTAAACAGTAAGGGAAAGATTGAATGTAGCAAGTTACAGTTTTATTTAAGGTCCCAAATAAAAGGCTTTATATCAGGCTATCAGAATTATAACCTGTGCCTGCTGTGGAATCAGCTCAGAATCATCATGGTATTGCCCAGCGGGGGCTAATGGTGTTCTGTAACAAGAGAACGTGCTTATGGCCAACAAAGGGGTTAATCAGTTATAAGGAATATCAGTGGAGGCCTCCATTTGTTGAAGTGTTGGCTGTCCTTGGGTGAGCACAGCAGAGGAGGATCCCAGCTATTCCCACCAGTCCTCGGCATCTGCGAGGTCTCAGCTGTGACAAGCTCACAGGCACCAATGTCAGGCTTTCACCCCCTGACTGGAGCTTCATGGGTGCTTTCACATCAGTCTTTGGTTATCACCTTAGGGGAGAAACACTGCAGTAGTTAGTTTCACATTTTTTTATTTTATTTTTTTTTTTAGTTTTTTTTTTTTAGTTTCACATTTTTAAGTCAGAGAAATAATCTGGCTTTTGGGAAACAATCTGAAAGCACTTTCTGGAAATTGCAGGAGGTAAGCACACCTGAGTGCACCAAGCACCATGCAGGTACTGGCTTTTTCATTTCTAGCTCAGTGTTTACTCATTGCCCCCACTGCATTCCCTGCACTCACCAGAAAGCATAGATTTTTAGCTTCGTATAGATCAGATTGCATGAAGCTGAGCACTCTCAGGGTCTGCCTTCATCTCTTGCCACACACTCCCCAATAACCAGGGAACCCCCTTAATCAACTCTGAGGTATGCTTCATTTCCTGACTTGAGGAAGCCCATGACCTAAGATATGGAGGGCAAATTTGTTTCAACACAAATACCAGCTCTGATTGTTAGTATGGGCCTGAGAGGGCTATATGGTAAAGAACTTTGATGCCTTTCTGGGGCTCAATAGGAAAGAGTGCTATAATTGATTAGTGATGTCTGCCATGAGCATGGAAGGGAGGAATGGGTGAATGGACACCATATTTGCCATGTCTCTCCTAGGATTTAATCTTGTATAGCAGAAGATAGGTAAGATGCTCCTGCCCAAGGGAGTTAGGAGTAATTTTAAAACTGATTGGTATTATGTCATGTTTATCAACCCTGTTTATTTATTAATATTTTAACACATGTGTTCTCTGATTAATCACAAGAAAAGAGAGGAGAAAAATAAATATTTATTGAGCATCTACTAATTGTCAGTTACTTCTTTTAGGAGCTTTATTAAATATATCTCGCTATATATCTAAAGCAATTTTTTTTTACTCTTAAGGCATTTATTTATTAAAATGTTCTCTGCCAAGATTTCACATTAGCTTAAAATTCAAATTAATCTTTACATTTCTCTGTTGAGGACTCCACCTCAGTGTATGACATAAAAGCACCTTCTCCAGCAGTGAGTGTTACCAGCGTCCACACAGTGAGCCCCACAGTCAGCCTCTCTGTTCCCCGGGTGACCCAACTAGATGTTAATACTGCTCTGCTACAGGGTAAAAGCTCCTAACTCAAACTCATTGGAAAACGGGTGAATATCAGTGGAAGCCTCCATTTGTTTAAGTGGAAAAAGGGTGAAGCTTCTGCAAGGTGCACTTTAAGAAGCGGTACTGTTTACTCATGAAAAGAAACCAGTGAGTCCTCTAAGAATAATAAAAGGAGACATTTTACAGTTAAGCACATGATTTGGAGTGAAGAATTCGGATGTTGCTCTGCTGGACCAGGCTGTTAATACTCTTCTTGTTCCTCCTGTGGGCCCCCTTCATCAGGTATCACAAAGCCTTTGTCTGTGGCATTAGAGAATGTCCACGATCCTCTGCAATACAGGGTTGTTTTCCCCTTCGTTCTCCTGGCAAATCAATTCAATGTTTCTTAGTTTTCCAAAGTAGAAATCTCTTCCTCCAAGTCTTTGACAGTAAGTTTCAATACATTGACCTGCCGCATCAATTCAGCTGCTTTGTCATCCCCTTTGTACACACCAGGATTCTTTGGCACCACACCCGGCCAGCCTTTAGGGTTGCAGTAATTTTGTGTGTTGCAATGGGCCTCTATGGGGCTGCACTGCTAGAGCTGAGAGGTTTCTTTGGTTTGTTCAGAACTAGAGCAACAAGGGAGGGAGCCACTGCAGTTTTTTGACCTTGTCTGGCAGCTACAGGGTCATAGTCTTTTCCATCATAGTTTGCATCAAAAAACTTGAACCACTGAACAAATTCAAAATTGTCCTGAAACTTTCCTTTTACTAACTTGTCCACAGGAATTATTTTGTCAACACCCATTCTCTTAAAACCTGCTTGTAGTATTTTAAAGTTCTGGAGGTATTCATGCTCTAGTTTAGCCTGGAATTTCACTTTCTTCAAGGCAATGGAGCCAGGGATCAGCAGGACCACAAACTGACAATAGGCAACCCCTGAGCACAACTGTTCTTTGTCAGATTCAGCTGCAGAGACTCATTGATACAGGCCAGCATGCCATGTCGACTTGTTATCACTGGTGATGGATGCTGAGTGTATGTTCACTGCCATCTTCAGCTCTCAGTGGAACCGCGTCTTTCAATTCCATCTTTGTCCTATTTAAAGCAATCCTGTAAAGTCAGAATATTACTCCCTTCCTAAAAAAATAAATTAAGCCTCAGGGAAGTAAAATATTTACCCTACACCACAATAGAAAATTTTGAATCCAAGGATGACCCTTATTCTGATATACTTGGGCAGTGGTTCAATATTGGGAATTTATTAGAGTCTCCTGGGGAGATTTTTTAAATATTTGAAAATACTGATGACCACATCTCATCCCCAACGAGTTACCTCAGAATCTCTGAAGTAGGGGAGGCTCAGGCATAGGAATGGTTTAAGAAATTCCCCAGGTAATTCAATTCTGCAGCCAGTGGGGAGAACTGCTATGCAAAGGGTGTAGGAAGCAGGATAATTAACATTTACAGGATGCCCACTCTGAGCCCAGCTTTTTCTTTTTTTCCCCAGACTCTAATTTAACTCTCATATAATTCCTTACAGGAAGCATCATTAGCCCCATTTTATCTATAAAGAAAACCGAGGTTCAGAAAATCTAAGGAAATTACCAAAAATCTTGTAGTAGAACTGGAATTTGAATGCAAATCTGTTTGCTTCCAAAGCATTTGCTCTTTGGTTAGGTTTCTTAATCCAGGCTTCACCCTTAATCTAGTGTTGAGCAAATCTGGATACCATGTAGCTTTCAAATTTGACTGCAATCTGTCATTCATAGAATATGAATGCTGAGGAAGCATTCATAGTCTTAGCATTGTTTTCTTTTTCTTTTTTTTTTAATGTTTATTTATTTATGATAGTCACACACAGAGAGAGTGAGAGGCAGAGACACAGGCAGAGGGAGAAGCAGGCTCCATGACCGGGAGCCCGACGTGGGATTCGATCCGGGGTCTCCAGGATCGCGCCCTGGGCCAAAGGCAGGCGCCAAACTGCTGCACCACCCAGGGATCCCTTAGCATTGTTTTCATGGTAGAAAATGCAAAGGCCCACCCTAAAGTTACTACTTTTTATCCTGTAGGCTTTGGGCAGCTCAGGCTGAGGCTGGTTCCAGACCCAGAGGTCCTTTGTGGTGACCTTGCCTCCCTGAAGGATCTCTGTGTCTAGGTCAGGTAAGTTTGCAGTCCCCTCTTTCATCCCTAGGCAGATGGAAGAGATGCACTGTGGCCTGAACTCCTAAACCTGTGAGTCCTGGGCACCTGTGTTTCTGTTTTGGCTATTGTGATGTCACACTGACTTTAGCTCCTTTGGTTAGAATCATGTCTCTCCATGGGATAATTAAGCAAACCATCAGAACCTTAGATTGAAACAAACCTCCAGCTTGATCTAGTTCCAGCACCTTCTAAGGCAAACATGTCCTCTGTGGCTCCATCCTCAGAAAAGAATGCAGATACTGTCTAAATGCTTTCCAGAGGGGCACCTGAGGGCCTCAGTAGATTAAGCATCTGCCTTCAACTTGGGTCAGGATCCCAGGGTCCTGGAATCAAGCCCCACATTGGGCTCCCTGCTCAGTGGGGAGTCTTCCTGTCCCTTTGTCCTTCTGTCTCTCTGCCCTTCTCTGCTCATGCTCTCTCTCTCAAATAAATAAATAAAATCTTAAAAAAAAAATGCTTCCTGGAGATGAAACAGCTCTGTGCTCTGTGATTCACTGGCACGTTGTTAGGCAGCCCAGCAGCTCAGAAACTCTTTCAAAATTAAGCTTATATATTGCTGTCTATAATTTTCAAGTCCCTCTGCTGACAGATTTTCCTCAATCTTATCAAAGACTGATTTCTATCAGGCTGATCCATCGACAAAGTCGTTTATGTGAATTAGGACAGCCTGAGCAAGGTTAGTTCCAGGCAAACATAGGAGTCTCCAGAGAAGCCTGTTTTCAATGTCCCTAATCATGCTTGCCTTTAGGGGACTGTCCTACTCACTCTCTCCAGTCAAACTTTTCTTCCTCCATCAGAATCCCTGTTGTCAGGAGAAATCTGGAAACTCAGCCACCATTAGGTGTAAGTGATGGAGAAAGCATGACTGCCCCCTCCTCAGAGCATTTACCATTCAGTAAGGATGAAGCCTTACAAGGTTTGATGTAAAGAAACAAATTCAAGATGAACTCTAGTCATTAGACAGTTCGAGGGAACATAGCTTCCCAGAGCTTCTGATACCCTCTCCTTTTTTTTTTAAGATTTTATTTATTTATTCATGAGAGACACACACACACACATACAGGCAGAGGGAGAAGCAGACTCCATGCAGGGAGCCCGACTGGGACTTGATCCCCCATCTCCAGGATCCGTCCCTGGGCCAAAGGCTGCGCTAAACCGCTGAGCCACTGGGGCTGCCCATATATCCTGTAGGTGAGTCTCCACCTGGGGGCTGCTGTCTGGCCCCACGCTGCTCTCTGCTCTGTGAACACTGGTTGGTCTTGTGGGAAGTTGGAAGGGAGCATAGGTAACTGTGTTATCTGAGATCAAAGTGCACTAGAAAGTGGGCAGTTTGCTAAACTTAAAGCCTGGTGGGATTTGAATAGCACCCTGGGTTTGACCGATGATCTGTTTTAATTCTCTTCTCAAAGATGGTCCCTCCAAAAGTGCCGGTTGCACTTTGCCATTCCTGCTGCAAAAACAGGAGCCAGCGATTGTTTGGAGGGCAGTCTTCTTCAGAACACGCGGCTGTGTCTCTTGATGCAGGCAGAGACATTCCTTAGAGGGCTTTCCGTTCCAAACAGACAAGGCCCCAGCCTGCCTTCCTATCAGATGAAAATCTCAGCCTGCAGTGGTTGAGGTACATGGATCCTTAGCCCCGAGGTACAGAGATGGGAGTGTGCGTTTTATTTATTATTTACCGAGAAACCTGTCCAAATACTGCATTTTAGGAACTGGTAGGAAACACCAATGAAAATAAGAGCACCAAAGGCATAACAGAGCCTTTGAAAGCAGGACAGACTTTCCTAAGAGCCTACCTGGAGTCTGTGGGTAAGGCAGTTTGTATGCACTACACTCTCATCCTCACGAATCAATTTTTAAACTCGGTTTAGACTCTGGGAAGCAGTGAAATTGGGGATTTCAAATGAGCCTTGCAGTCCAGATGTGTCCATAATAGAAACCACTGGGCAGTGGGGCATAATTAACAACCTCTCCTTCATTGAGACTGCAGAATGGCATTAATTTTGCCAACTGGGCTTGACGTGAATTGGCTAGAATGTCTGAGTAGATTTCCAGCTGCTGCTCATGTAGCTCTGGCTTCCAGCACTATCTGCATTCCAAATAAAACGAGGCCGGAAATAGATGTGCGATACATGTTCAAAGCTATTTTTAATCAATGATCACTTAGTTCGCTGTGAAAGATTATCAGCAGGTCACAATCCATTTCGGATTTTGCTGTGTCCTGCAGAACTGATCTAAACACACAGTGACTTCGGTTTCCCCTGCGGTCCCTGTGCTCCAACAGCTCTGGGGATGGGGTGGGAGGAGGGCACTGGCGTGGACAGCAGTCACATAGATGTGTTCACAGTTACAAGTGCCACCGCTGGAGGGCCATTTACTTGGGCTAAGGCCCTGTATAAGTTTGCCCTGGTCCCATGAGAAATTTTGTCCAGCAATCATAAGCCCAAGGATTCTTTCCCCTTAACATCCATCCTGACACTCCTCATGTTATTGTCCAACCAGCCAATCAACTTCAGTTCATGGGAGAACTCAGAGAGAAATGTTTATTTCTCGTTGCTAACCCCTGTCTAGCTGGGGGGATGCTGAGAGCAGCGTACAGTTCTTTATAGATACTGGAAGCTCGAGGCTTCTGCAGGGGTGGCTGCCAATATCATCCACGAGCTGTTGTTGTTGTTTAAATAATAGCACCTTAACATTTATTCAGCATGCTTACTGTTTGCAAGCAAATCTATAATCTCATTTGCAAAAGGCATTTACATAGTATGAATACTTAAATACTTATAATTGGGTATTAATTTTGTTTAACAGAATATGCTAATATTATTTTCCCCTCCCCTATTTCTTTCTGTTCTTTTTCTATAATGTGTCCTTTCTGATCCAGCTCTTCTGACATTTTTTTTTACACCTGTGTTGGCAACTGTATTTCAGTTTATCCCTAGGACTGTTAGTCTTGGTGCTTTACCTTACTATTTAAATAAAAAACCAACCTCTGTCTTTTACCCATAATATTCATTTTCCCCCTCATTTTCCATCTGCCCCAAATATTAATTTGTAGTTTCCCAAAATATTGCCATGGCTTATTTAGAGTTTAGATGTGACTTCATCTCTTTTCAAATAAGTTCTATTAGTTATATTTCTTTTCTACTTTTTTTTTCAAGATTTATTTATTTATTTGGGAGAGAGGGAGAGCATGAGAGAGAAGGCAGGTGGGAAGGGCAGGGAGAGACAGTGAGTGTTAAGCTGACTCCCCGCTGAGCGCTGAACCTGATGCCAGGCTCAATCTCACAGCCCCAAGATCACAACCTGAGCCGAAATCAAGACTTAACTGACTGGCCCATCCAGGCACCCCTCTTTTCTATTCTTGAATTTTATAAGGATTGATCTGTCCATCTATCAAGAATGTTTGATTGTCATGTCCCCAAAGGAAGTGGGTAGGATCCTGGAGGTGAAACTGGATTTCATATATACTTTTAAAAAGCCATAGGGTGGCCCGGGTGGCTCAGCGGTTTAGCGGTGCCTTTAGTCCAGGGCATGATCCTGGAGACCCGGGATCGAGTCCTGCGTTGGGCTCCTGCATGGAGCCTGCTTCTCCCTCTGCCTGTGTCTCTGCCTCTCTCTCTGTGTGTCTCTCATGAGTAAATAAATAAAACCTTTAAAAAAAGCCACAGGTAGGGTTACTTCCTATCTCAGTTGCCTGGGACTGTCCTGGTTTTAGCACTGAGCATGCCAAATCCTGGGAAAACTGACAGTCCAGGGAAACTGTGATGATTGATTGCCCTAGCTCCTAGGGTGACCTCCATCAGAAAAGGAGAAAATGCAACTGATCAAGAAGACAGATTTGATGCCTCTAGTGCCTCTTTGTGCCTCAATTTCCTCGTCTGTCAATTTGAGTTCATTAGTTATTGTGAGGATAAAGTCAGTTATAACTGCTGAAGAGCTTAGAATGTGCCTGGCACTTGGTCAGGGTTTCACTGAATATTAGCTATTACTGTGCTGTTTATCTTTTCTTTTTAAGATACTATTTATTTACAAGAGAGTGTGAAGGCATAAGCAGGGGACAGGAGCAGAGGGAGAGGGAGAAGCAGACTCCTTGCTGAACAGGGAGCCTGATGTGAGACTTGACCCCAGGACCCTGGGATCATGACCTGAGCCGAAGGTAGAGGCTTAACCAACTGAACTACCCAGGCACCCTGTTGTCTTCCTCCACCAGAACATAGGCGGTATGAGAGCAAGGTTTGTGCTGAGTGCCTTCCTTTAGCTCCTTCAGACCCACACTGCCTTCTCCAGGCTACACACTGACCCAGCAGAGTGGCCTATAAGGACTCCATCAATAGTGCTTGCTTCTGGCTGCAGGCTGGGTCTTGCCAATGTGGAGCGCCAGCATGAGGTCAGAGTGAGGGGGAGTGAGTTGGGGAATTTATTCCTCCGACTTCTTCCGTGGGGTGGGCGGTCACACCAGGATGACTGTTGACTTTGATTGAGAATCACAAGCCTGTTAGGTGGCCTCTCCACAAGCTCTCTCTCCAGGCTCCACTAACCACTTCTTCCCTTTGCCTCTTCAGGTCCAGTGGTGTCCACTGTGACCATCCCCTGCGGTTCCTCTACACCCTGCCTCCACCTTCTTAAATCATCCTTGTGTTAAAGTCCCCTCAAATTGTCCAGTGTGAACGTGTCATCTGATTTCCACCAGGACCTTGAGGATAGAGGGCCCTGGTTTGTTCCTGTCCTTCCCCAGAGTCCTGGCAGAAAGTAGAAGCTCAATAAAGTTCTGTGGTGTGAACGGAGTCAATGAATGAACACACAAACAAGTGACATCTGAAGGTTGAGAAGGTGGTAGCCTGTGCAGTAAGGTGGAGGAAAGAGTTCAAGAAAGAGACAGTATTGAAAGGTTGGGCAGAGACAGGAGGGAGCGTTTTCAGTAAGTAAAAGACATGACTTATGGCCGAATTGGGAGGCTGTGAGTGAGAGCTGAGGCTGAAGATGAAAGAAAGGGCAGGTTCTTGCAGCCCTTCTTTGTGTTGAGGACTCACAACCTCTTCCTGAGGGCAATCAAGAGGGAGGAAGAGAGGAAGGTTATATGATGGGAGGTATAATTTTTTTTTTTACAAAAATTACAAACAGATGGTATGAATCTTTTCTAGAAGCCCATTGTTTTTATAATAAAAGCATTAATGCAAATCTGAAAAATATAAAGAGAGATATGTCACCTGAGGTTCTAAAACCAAATGATAGTCTTTGTGTGGTTTGTAGAATAGTGACCATCACAACAGCTGTCTTTGTTGTAGTGCCTGCTAAGGGCCAGGCACTTGGTGGGTGATTTCTGCGTAATGACCCATTTAGTCCTCATGGCAAACCCGGGGCATGCAAAGTATTAGGGCCATTACGTATCAACATTTAAAATACAGAAATTCGGGGCACCTGGGTGGCTCAATCGGTTAAGCGTCTGGCTTCAGCTCAGGTCATGATCTCAGGGTCCTGGGACTGAGCCCAACATTGGGCTCCCTGGTCAGCAGGGAGCCTGCTTCTCCCTCTCCTCCCCACTTGTGCTATTTCTGTCACTATCTCTGTCTCTCTCAAATAAATAAATTCTAAAAAAAATAATAAAATAATAGAGGAATTCTTCAGAGGCACCTGGATGGTGCAGTCAGTTAAGCACCTGCATCTTGGTTCTAGTCCTGTCATCAATTCCAGGTTGTGAGATTGAGCCCCATCCCTCTCCATGCTCAGCGGGGAGTCTGCTTAAGACTCTCTCTCCCTCCTCCATCCCCTCCATCCCCTGCATGCTCTCTCTTTAAAATAAATAAATACATCCCTAAAAGTAATAAGATGTAGGAATTATTCATATTTCTCATCTGTTAACCTGATAGTGATGTTTTATATGACTTGGTCTTTGAAGAAACGCAAAACTTTTAGTCTTTCCAGCACAGCGAACAGTCTAAATATTGGTAACAAATGTCATCACTGAATGACACCAACTATTGTTTTCAACTTTTTGTTTTATAAAATTTTATTTTATTCTTTTACAAAGATTTTATGTTTGAGTAATCTCTACACTCAATGGGGGGCTCAAACTCACAACCCCATGGTCAAGAGGCACAGGCTCCACTGACAGAGCCAGCCTGGTGCCCCTAACTCATTGTTAGCAGCTTAGACTTACAGAAAAATTATGAAAATAGTGCAGAGACTTTTCATATACTTTTCACCCACTTCTGCTGATGCTCACATCTTACATAACCATGATACAATGATCAAAACTAAGAAACTGACATTGGTATATCATTAACTGAATTGCAGATTTTATGCAGATTTCATAATTTTCCCACTGTGTCTTCTTCCTGGACCAGGAGCCAGCCACTAATTCATTGCATTTAATCTTTAATGTGAGAGTTTCCCAGCCTTTCTTTGTCTCCTATGACTTTAATAGTTTCAAAGAATCTGATCAGATATTTTACAGCCTGTCCCTCAGTTGGGGATTTCTTCATGTTTTCTCATGATTAGATTGTGATCATGCATTTTGGGAAGGGGCCTGCAGGGATTATATACCTTTCTCAGTGCACCATATTGGTGGGTACATGAGTCAATATATTTGATTACTAGTGATATTAACTTTGATCACTGGGTGAAGGTGGTGTCTGCCAGTTTTCTCTACTGTAGAGTGACTATTTTCCCCATTGTAATTAATAATCAGTGGACAATATTTTGAGACTATATGAATATCCTGTTTCTCTTCACTTTTACCCACTAATTTGGGCATTCATCAGAAGATCTGGTCTGTAGCTATTACTATTGTAGTGTTCTAATGGTGATTTCCTATGCCCCTGATTCCTTAAATATTTTTTATTTGGAGTTCTTTATTTTTTGTTAAAGATTTTATTTATTTATTCATGAGAGACACAGAGAAAGAGGCAGAGACATAGGTAGAGGGAGAAGCAGGCTCCCTACGGGGAGCCCGATGCAGGACTCCATCCCAGAATCCCAGGATCATGATGTGAGCCAAAGGCAGATGCTCAATCACTGAGTCACTCAGGTGCCCCTAATCAGAATTCTTCTATAAGGAAGAATTGTCCCTTCTCTTTTTACTTACTTATTTAATTTATATACATCAATATGGACTTTTGAATATTTACTTTATTCTTTGGGTTATAACCCTATACTATAATCATTTATTTTGTTATGTAGGTTGATCTAGCTTTGGCTACTGAGAGCTCTTTTAGATTGGCTCCTGTGTCCTTTTGATATACCTACATTTTGTTTTTGAGCACTTCCTTATTTCTGGCACCAAAAGATACTTCAGCCAACTATGTTTTTTTTTTTAATTATTAACCTTTATTTTTTAGAGTAGTTTTAGGTTTATAAAAAAAGTGAATAAAAAGTCCCATATGTCTGCCTCAGTTTCCCCTATTATTAACATCTTAATTGATATGGTGTATTTGTTATAACTGATGAACTAATGTTGTTCCTGAAGTCCATAGTCCCAATTAGGATTCACTCCGTGTTGTACATTCTATGAATTTTGACAAGTGCATAATGGTATTAACAATTACAATAACACACAAAGAAGTTTCACTGCGCCAAAGTCCCTGTGCTCAATCTGTTCGGTCCTCCCTCTCCCTACTCCAAACTACTGATTACCATTGATCTTTTTACTGTCTCTATAGATTTGTCTTTTCCAGAATGTCATATTGTTGGAACCATACAATATGCAGCCTTTTTAGACAGGCTTCTTTCACTGAGGAATAGGCATTTATGGTTCTTCTATATTTTTTCATGGCTTCATAGATCATTAAGAAGTTTTATTTCATGAAATATATAGATTCTTGCATGTCATGCAACATTTACAAAAACTTTCCATGTACTGGACTATAAAACAAGTCTCAATAAATTTCAAGAATTGGTAATCTACAGACCACATACTTTAAGTACAGCACAATCAAGGAATAAATCAATAACAAAGGATAGCTAAAGGGAAGATACCAGGCTGGAGGAAAATGAAATATTAACTAACAGTATTTCTGAGAAGCTGTAGCTATATTGAGACAAGCTCAATATCTTTGGTTGTGCTTGTGGGCTCATCTATATAACTTGCCTGATCCTTGATCAGGAGTTCCCTGAACTAGGCTAATTTTGGCCCTCTCCCAGGATTTCCCATAACTTAGGCAAACTACCTAAAGGTGACCCTTCCCTCAAAATCTCTAAATTTCAGGATTTTCTTTTCTTTTACAAATTATCCTAATATCCACATCATTTTACCTTCCCGAAAGTAGCTATAACTATTGGGTCCTCCAAGCTTGTTCTGGTCAGACTGAATCTGGGTAGTCCTTGGGCTGTTAGTGGTGTCCTGAATTTAATGTAATAGCAGAAAACAGTTCACTGGGTTATACTGGTCAAGGTGTCAATGACTTGTACTACTCTGCTGTGTGGCCGGGTCAGAGGTTGTATTACAGAAACAGAAATGTAACTCATTTTTTATTGCTGTGTAATATTCCATTGTATGGATGCACCACAATTTATCTGTTTACTTACCAAAGGACATCTTGAATGCTTCCAAATTTTGGCAGCTTTGAATAAAGCTGCCATAAACATAAGTATTCAACTCATTTGGGTGAATACCTAGAAGTATGAATGCTGGATTGTAGGGTACAGCTGTTTAACTTTGTGAGTAACTGCCAAGCTATCTCCTAAAGTGGCTGTATAATTTTGCATCCCCATCAGCAATGTAGGTGAATTCCTATTGCTTCACATACTTGTTAACATTTGGTAGTGTTGGTATTTTGGGGTTTTAGCCATCCCAATAGCTATATACCAACTGTAATATTTAACCAGTCAAATCCAATAACACAGGCCATCTGAAATGTATGATGAAGTATGTGACTTGAGAATTAGATTTCTAGAAATTAGGAAAGAAGCCAAGCAAAATCAAGGTTGCCAAAAACAAAAGGAGGAAGAAGGTTCACTTTAGGATGACAAGATCAATGTGAAAACACAAATAAAACTTAATTCCCAATCCTAAGGTCAAAAGTGAGGAAAGGGGCTACACCAGTATTTTTTTAGTATCTGGACATCTCCTTTATTACATCTTAAATTTGGTTATTTGGAATTCTTCAAGTACATTTTTCAAAAATAAATGGATAGTGTATTTTATGATCCTATGAACATTGGGAATGCCCTCAAGCATCAAAGACAAGTATTTCATAATGATGGAAAATCTGTTGTGTTTTAATGCTCAGTGTCATGATTTTTTTTTTGATTGAGGAACATTTACTACCCTAACCCATGTATTTTTGGTGCAATTATCACTTTAGAGGGAGTACACACCTAGACCTGGTTAGTTGTGAAAACTTGTCCACAATGATTGATGCAAATGGTGGGCCCCAAATAGGGCCAATCAAAGCCCTTGAATTAAGTTACATGTATGGATTTGAGCCATATGGATGTAGGGTTGGGATGCTAGTGGCCATATTTCCTGTCATGTGAATAGTCCATCTATAGCAAGACAGAATGAAATCACCATAAATAAAATGAAACAAGCAGGTCTGAGAGATAAAGGGAAAGAGACAGAAAGAGAACAAGCTGGAGGGAAAAGAATGAGAACCCAAGAAGGGTCCAAGTGAATTGTTTGAAATCTTTGATCTAGTTATGTTTGAAGACTAATTCTTGGGTTTTCCAGTCACACAAAACACAAATTTCCTTTGTTTGTCTTAAGATAGTTTGAGTTGGTTTTTTGTCTTTTATAACTATAAAAAGACATAGAATTGGTACTAGAATAAGCTATTGCTAGGTACAGGTCTACCATAAGTGGCATTGGATGGAGAACACCCTCCGTACCTAGGGCTGGAAAGTTGACAATCTTTGCTGTGCTCTTCTGAAACATATGGTTAAAGGGTCACTTGTTATTTCTTTTGACTCAGACGACATGTCTGCTGAGACTGAAGCTTTAGAAGAGTCATCAAAATTTTAGGATGTTGCCTGCTTCTTGCATATCTTTCAAGAAAAGAAAAAGCTTAAGCATAAATTGGTCCCTCTGAAAGAAGGAAGGAAATAGTACATAACTTTGTTAAGAGATGCCTTTCCCCTATTTGGATGTGAGTGGTAATCTAAGACTGCTGTGGGTCAGATAATCAGGCACCACATGGAACTACAAAAGCCAATAACCCTGCCCCAAGCTGAAGTTAGTGTTGGCAGAAGTGGGGAGATGGGAAACAGTAGGGGATATGATGGGACTCTGGAGGAATTTGAGAAATCTGGAAGCGTGATCCTTCAAGCCCTTCTCCCAAACTCTCCTGCTGAGCATTTGCTGGTGGTGAAGTAATAGTTCATTCCCTAGTAAACAGCAAACCAATGGCTTCAACTTGGGCACAGCACTGATTAGCTATCACTTAGCTGAGGAGTCGTTTAGATGAGAGCTAAGACCTGCTGCTAAGGGACAGATATGCAAAAGAGTCTATTCTGTAATCAAGGACACAATAAGACAAGATTTCTGGTTTTCACTTACAGAAGTAGGCTCCAATAAGTAGATGACTAGGGTTTAAAAAGTATTCAATTGCCAGAGAAATGATAACCTCAAAGAGCTTGGGATTGCTAGGTTTTAAGGCAATCCCCAGGTCCTTGTAATAACATCAAACATAAAAGGGACACTAAGGGGCAGGAACTCCAGAAGAATTTTTGTCTTGTGTTCATTTCAGGCATGCCTTGGAGAATGATGAATTTGGGTGATCTGTCTACAGGGCAAAGCCTGAGCAGTCAGATTAGTTTCACTGTCAAAATGTAAGTTATTTTACAGCATATGGTACATGCTGTGGCACATGTCATGTCAGTCTTTCTGAATAGACCTTTAATTGAAGATATGATATTCCTTTTACTCTGTAAAGGAGGTGTAGGGGATCATTACATGGATCATTTAAACTGCAGGTTGTTGGATCAAGAGGAGCCATATCTGGATGTCAGAGATGTGTGCATCATCCAGAGTTCCGGGACATGAAGATGTGATGCTGGCTTGTCTCTCTTGGGAGTAAATGTAATGTCAGTTATACATTAGTTGGACAAACATTAGGTGGAGGCACTTTTGAAATTATAAGTACAGAAAGCAAATGAATAAATAAATAAAATGCAGAAATAGACCAATAAATACAGAGAACAAACAAACTGATGGTTGCTAGAGGGGAGGGAGGTAGAGGAATGGGCAAAATGGGTGAAGGGGATTGGAGGGTACAGGCTTCCAATTATGGAATGCATAAGTCATGACGATAAAAGGCATAGGGAATATAGTCAGTGGTATTGTAATAGCTTTATATGGTGACAGATGGTAGCTACACTTGTGGTGAGCATAGCATAAAGTATAGTATAGAGGTTTTTGAGTCACTATGTTGTACACCTGAAACTAATATCACATTGCATATCCTTAATCATTTTATACATTTTTTTACATTGTGGAATGAGAATATTTTGGATATATTGGTTAAATAAAGTTTATTATTAAAACAAATATATGGGATTAGATGGGCAGTTTTGTGTCTCTTCTTGTCAGTTTAATTTCTCTTTCTACCCACTGGGTATGGGGATGCTGTGTTCTTACACATTTTAATTGCCTATCTATTACAAAATACATTTATGTGATTTTGAAGAGAAAGTGATGATTCATATAAGAAGAGAATGTGAGAGTTTAAAGGGATGAACTAGTTTAACCCACCATCTCCACTTCCATTCTACTGTTAAGGTCACAGTGCTAAGTAGGACTGGGGCAGGAATAATAATAATCATAATGATGAAGACCAAATAGTACTGGCAATTTTCACAAACACCATTGCATTTAGTGTTCACAAAGATCCTCTGAGCCTCCTGTTATTATTATAGCCTGTTTACCAGTGAGGAAATTACATTTTAGAAATGTCAAGGTATTTGTTTAAAAATATTATATTAAATCTCTAAACTTCCAATCCAGTACTTCCTCTATTACTCAAAGAAACCTCACTGGTTTTTGTCCACTCAATTGAGTTCTAATTAAAAATACTTTCCAAATTTGTATCTAGGATTATCTTTTTAAAGATTATGGTGAAATGCGCAGATGGTATCTAGCACCAAGATCTGATTTCCTATATTTCTTATAGTCTATATCACAAGTGATATTTCCCATGCTCCTTGATATTACACTGCCACGTGTTATTGTTGTCTAGTTTGTGTGTAGTCTGAGCAAAACCTTTTTCCCTGCCCAAATTCTAATAAATTTCTTTTGTGCCCCCTCTTTGTGACTTCTCTTAAGTTCACCCAAACTGTTAGCTCTTTCCAGCCTCTCCCTGGCAGATTGTCTATATCATGCCTTTGGCTGTTCTTGTCAGCCATTGCAGCAGAATTTGTGCAAAAATCTTGTAAACAGTGTCTTACAATATCATGGCCTCTGCTATTAATGCCTTCCTTTTTTTTCCTTTTAAAATGATGTTCAGACCCTTTGTTTTATGGAGTGGACCATTTTACCTTTCTTCTATGTGCAACTAGGCTTTTTTTCATGAATTTACTAGGAGTCAGCACTGAAATTTTCACAGTCAAAGGTGCTGTTTAAATCCCTTGTTCCTTTGGTTTCCATTAGGATTCCTAATGGGAGCTGTGTAATGTTGAACATCGATCATGTCAAAGAGTTTGGGCCCTGCCATTTTCCAGTTGGGTCACCTGGGGCAAACTTTTCCAACCTCTAAAACAGTATCATATTGCATATACCTACCTAGCAGGATTGAGAAGATGGAATTAGATGAGAAACCAAAGTGCCTAGAATTGTATTTGTTAAAACAAAATGTTGGTTTCCATTTTTATTATTTCTGTAAATAATTCTTTCTTAGGTTGCAGTTTCTCTTTGTTGTCATGTTAACTACTTAGTCACATGTCACAAACTCACCAATGTCTTCTCTCTTTTGAAGCATTTTAAGTCACCATTTTGTTTGTGCCTAAGCTCTGTATTTCTTGAGCATCTTGATCCATTTGTCTTTTTAATCATTTTTCTTCATTCTTTTTCTGAGAGTTTTAGTCTCTGGCATCTTTAGATTGGAGAAATGGTCTCTGCAGGCCACTCCTCTACCATTTGTTGCATTTCATATTGTAATAGTACTTGGCTAACTCCACATATCATCTGATACATCAGTCCCCAAAAAGTCATTTTGTTAAGATAGTGGAAAAATTGATACCCATCACTTTATAGTGATATGTTCTATTGGCTTATTGCCTGTTTTTCACCAAGCTCTTAGAAAAATGCATTCACATAAATATTAAATTATGTATAATTTATACTAACTTCATAGACTTTGACTGATGATTTCTTTTTTTTTTTTTTTTTGACTGATGATTTCTAATCCCATTCTTTTTAGTTGTGGGGTGATCAAGATCCTCTTCCAATTCTAATGCTTTTTTTTATATTCAGGAAATTCACCATTTAACAAATATTTATGTATAATAACAACCTTTAACAAATGGTGGTATTCAGGGATGCAAAGATAAATAAGATTGTCCATCCTTTAAGGAATGCATAACAAGTAAGTTGTCCCGTCCTTAGCTCTTTAAAAGATATTTATATTCTCCCAAAACTGAAACAGTAAGAAGTAGAAAATTTGAACAGACCAATCACCAACAATGAAACTGAATCAGTAATTAAAAAAACTCCCCAAAAAACAAAAGCCCAGGACCAGATGACTTCACAGGTAAATTCTATGAAACACTTAAAGAAGAGTTAATGTTTATTCTTTTCAAACTATTCTAAAAAATAGAAGAGGAAAGAAAGCTTCCAAGTTAATTTTATAGGGCCAGCATTACCCTGATACCAAAACCAGATAAGGACATGACAAAAAAAGAGAACTACAGACCAACACGTCTGATGAACTTAGATGCAAAAATTCTCAACAAAATATTAGCAAACTGAATCCAACAATACATTAAAAAGAATCATTCACTATGATCAAATGGGATTTATTCCTGGGATGCAAAGGTGGTTCAATATTTACAAATCAATCAATGCGATACATTATATCAAGAGAAAAGATTAAAACTATATGATCACTTCAATAGATGCAAAAAAAGCATTTGACGAAGTACAACATCCATCCACAATAAAAACCCTCAGTGAAGTAGGTTTAGAGGGAAGATGTCTCAACATAATAAAAGCCATAAATGAAAAATCCATAACTAACATCATACTCAATGGGGAAAAACTGAGAGCTTTCCCCCTAAGATCAGGAACAAGGCAAGGATAGCCACTCTTACCGCTTTTATTCAACATAATACTGGAAATCCTAGCCACAGCAATCAGACAAGAAAAAGAATAAAAGACATCCTGACTGTAGCATTCCAGCTGTTCTCTCTTTAAATCTCAGACCGAATTCGTAGGTTTTCAGGATGATTTGAAAGTTATCTAGGTAAGTTGGTGGGGACAAGTGACTTGGGGACCCTACTCTTCTGCCATTTTGCCCCACCCCAAGACATCCTAACTGGTAAGGAAGCAGTAAACTTTCATTATTTGCAGATGACATGATACCATATGTAGAAAACCCTAAAGACTCTACCAAAAAACTACCAGAACTGTTAAATGAATTCAGTAAGATCACAAAATACAAAATCAATATGCAGAAATACATTGCATTTTTATATTCTAATAATGAAGTAGCAGAGAGAGAAATTAAAATGATCCCATTTATAATTACACCAAAAAGAATAAATTCCTAGGCATAAACTTAACCAAGGAGGTGAAAGACCTATACTCTGAAAACTATAAAACTCTGATGAAAGAAATTGAAGATGACACAAACAAATGGAAAGATAGTCACGTTTATGGATTGGAAGAACCACCGTTGTTACAATATCCATACTACTCAAAGCAATCTACAGATTTAATGCAGTCTATATCAAAATACCAACAGTATTTTTCACAGAATGAGAACAATCCCAAAATCTATATGGAACCCCAAAGACTCCAAATAACCTCCAGTTTTGTTCTTTTTCAAGATTGCTTTGGCTATCACAATTCCAGACTTCAAGATATACTACAAAGTCTTAGTAATCAAAACAGTATGGTACTGACACAAAAATAGACACATCAATCAACAGTACCAAATGGAGAGCCCAAAAATAAACTCACGATTATATGGTCAATTCTTTAACAAAGGAAGCAAGAATATGCAATGTGGAAAAGACAGTTTTTTTAACAGATGGTGTTGGGCAAACTGTACAGCTGCATGCACAAGACGGAAACTAGACCACTTTCTTACACCATATGCAAAAATAAACTCAAAATGGATTAAGGTCTTGAATGTGAGACCTGCAACCATAAAAATCCTAGAAGAGAGCACAGGAAGTAATTTCTCTGACATCAGCTGTAGCAACATTTTTTAGATGCCTCTCCTGAGGCAGGGGAAACAAAAGCAAAAATAAACTACTGAAACTACCTTGAAATAAAAAGCTTCTGCACCATGAAGGAAACATTCAACAAAACCAAAAGACAACCTACTGAAAGGGAGAAGATATATGCAGATGACATATCTGATAAAGGGTTAGGGTCTTGGCACAACTTGACACAAAAAAACCCCAAATAACCTAACTAAAAAATGGGCATAGGACATGAACAGATATTTCTCTACATGAGACATACAGATGGTGAACAGAGACATGAACAGATGCTCAACATCACTCATCATCAACTAAAAGCAAATCAAAACTACAATAAGCTATCATCTCACACCTGTCAGAATGGCTAAAATCAAAACCACAAGAAACAAGTATGAGTGAAGATGTGAAGAAAAAAGAACCTTCATGCACTCTTGGTGGGAATGCAAACTGGTGCAACCACTGTGGAAAACAGTATGGAGGTTCCAGTATGATCCAGTAATTTCAGTATTTACCTAATGAATATGAAAACACTCATTCAAAAATATATATGCACCCCTATGTTTATTGCAGCCTTATTTACAATAGTCATATTATGGAAGCAGCCCAAGTGTCCATTGATTGATAGTCATATATATATATGGACTTCATATATCTTCATATATATATACACACACATATATATATATGGACTGTGATATATATGTGATATTCCATTATATAATGGAATATTACTCAGCCATAAAAGAATGTGATCTTTCCATTTGCAATGACATGGAGGGATCTAGAAAGTATAATGCTTAGTCAAGTAAGTTAGTCGGAGGAAGACAAACCTCATATGATTTCACTCAAATGTGGAATTTAAAAAACAAAACAAAGAGAGACAAACCAAAAAACAGACCTTTTTTTTTAAAGATTTTATTTATTTATGCATGAGAGACATAGAGAGAGAGAGAGAGAGAGAGAGAGAGAAAGAGAGGCAGAGACACAGGCAGAGGGAGAAGCAGGCTCCATGCAAGGAGCCCAATATGGGATTCGATCCTGGGAATCCAGGATCACACCCTGAGCCAAAGGCAGATGCTCAACCACTGAGCTACCCAGGTGTCCCCAAAAAATAGACTCTTAACTGTAGAGAATAAACTGATGGTTATCAAAGGGGAGGTCAGTGGGTGGATGGGTGAAATGAGTGAAGGGAATTAAGAGTACACTTATCATGATGAGCACTGAGTAATGTATAGAATTGTTGAATCACTACATTGTACACCTGAAACTAATGTAGCGCTGTATGTTAACTATATTGGAAACTAAAATTTTAAAGTGTAGTATATTCTTTTATTTTTTTAATCGTTAAACTTGGCTTCTTACATAAATGATTATATAATCCTACATCCTTGGAATAATTTTCCCCATCAGGATTATCCTAAGGCTTATATATTAAAGTGAAAAAAAATGATTAGTGGGTTCCCAAAAGAAGTGGCTTGTGGTTTGGGTATAATTTGCTTACAATTTACATGAGCCTATTTTGAAAAGACTTCTTGGTTTCAGGTTAAAACACTTTGACTATAATTGAGAGTAGATTACTTGCTTTATGTCTGGCTGCCATAATTTATATAGATTGATTCCTCCAGAAACATAGAGCCAGAAGTGAGTTGACAGTTAAATGGAACAGAGAAGAGAAAAAAAAAGTCTCAAGAAATCTTTTAAAATAGTAGTGGCCCCCATCTAGAATAGTCCTCTCCTCTGCAAGAACTTTTGCAGTTAGTTGGAGTACAGTGTGACCAGGGGAGGTCTAGTCTGTGAATTGACAGTTACTCCAAGTCTGCTCCTTGCTCAGTTATTTCCTTTACTGGTCTTTGATCTAGAACACGGAAGAACCCCTTGTCAAAATAGAAAAGTTTAGCCACAGAATTGCATGGCTGTCAGGGAAATACAAATCAAAACCACAATGAGATACCACCTCACACCAGTGAGAATGGGGAAAATTAACAAGGCAGGAAACAACAAATGTTGGAGAGGATGCGGAGAAAAAGGAACCCTCTTACACTGTTGGTGGGAATGTGAACTGGTGCAGCCACTCTGGAAAACTGTGTGGAGGTTCCTCAAAGAATTAAAAATAGACCTGCCCTACGACCCAGCAATTGCACTGTTAGGGATTTACCCCAAAGATTCAGATGCAATGAAACGCCGGGACACCTGCACCCCGATGTTTCTAGCAGCCATGTCCACAATAGCCAAACTGTGGAAGGAGCCTTGGTGTCCATCGAAAGATGAATGGATAAAGAAGATGTGGTTTATGTATACAATGGAATATTACTCAGCCATTAGAAATGACAAATACCCACCATTTGCTTCAACGTGGATGGAACTGGAGGGTATTATGCTGAGTGAAGTAAGTCAATCGGAGAAGGACAAACAGTGTATGTTCTCATTCATTTGGGGAATATAAATAATAGTGAAAGGGAATATAAAGGAAGGGAGAAGAAATGTGTGGGAAATATCAGAAAGGGAGACAGAACATAAAGACTCTTAACTCTGGGAAACGAACTAGGGGTGGTGGAAGGGGAGGAGGGCGGGGGGTGGAGATTAATGGGTGACGGGCACTGAGGGGGGCACTTGATGGGATGAGCACTGGGTGTTATTCTGTATGTTGGTAAATTGAACACCAATAAAAAATTAATTTATTAAAAAAAAAATTGCATGGCTGCAAGAGATCTATCTTAGAGACCATTATACCACAGAGGTTCTTCAGCCTTTTCAAATGCTAGAACCCCTTTTCAACCTCAACATATCTTGGAATCTCATTCAGTAGGACTTACATTATAGCAGCCATGGATCAGAAGGTACATAATGACAATATTCTCCTATGAATTCAATAATCATTTACATGAATTTAAACTTTATTAATCAGAACAGCAATTACAAATATTTGAAGCAAATAACTATCCCTACATGAGTGAAGCATGCAGTTTATTTCATCTAGAGTGTACAAGGTGGACACATGGAGGAGAGCCAGGGATTTAGAGGCCCCCCAAAGTGAGACCTGAGTGTGTTGGCAACCACTGATCTTTTTTTTTTTTTTTTAAGATTTTATTTATTTATTCATGAGAGACACAGAGAGAGAGGCAGAGAGAGAAGTGGGCCCCTCGCAGGGAGCCTGATGTTGGACTCGATCCCAGATTCTGGGATCACGCCCTGAACTGAAGGCAGACACTCAACTGCTGAGCCACCCAGGTGTCTCACCACTGATCTAATCTAATCACCTTTTAACAGACAAAGATAAATGTGGTTCATGGATATTAAGTGACTTTCCAAGAACACAATTAGCTGGTAGCAGAATCCAGTTCATTGACATCTTTTCCACTCTACTGCGACTACCTTAAACTTTTCTGGAATTATCATTCATCCAGATCAGCAGAGAGAAATGTCATAAATGAACTAGTTCAGTACCATGCACAGAAGGACATGCTCCTATAACTTAAGAACAGCAACAAAACACCTTTCAGTTTATTGGATTATGTATAGAATTCTTGCATAACGTGTCTCGCTTCACAAATATTTCTCAAGGGTTGCAAGGAAGTCGAGATCTGTGTTAGGTACTTTTTAACGATAGAGTAAATTTAGGAAATATTGAATTTCTGGCCACAGATAATACCCTCCTCCAAAAGCTGAGAAAATTTTAAAAATCTTAAATATTGTGGACTTTTGGCAAGGAACAGGCCCAAAAATCAGCAAAAGTGGACATCCTCAACTTCTGCCAACTAGGGAGAAGCAGTTCTGGATGCCGAGTTGAGAAAAGAAATGAGAAAATTCACCAGCCAAATAATGCACTACATAATTGGCAGACTGAGGAGGAGGACTGTGTCAAAGATATTAAAAAGCCATTCAATGTTAGAATGACTTGATTCAGCTGGGAAAAAATGAGAAGAACAGTCAATATTTCTTAGATATTTTTAATATTTAGATACAGAGAGTGTATCAAGAGTAGTCTGGTTTCTCTGAAGCCCAAGTTTTCTCTGAGAGATTGATAGGAGGAGGTGAAAGATGCTGAACTGCACACAGTTTAAATCCATTCTCTCCCTGGATGACCTCTTACTGCCAGTACTGCATGGTTTAGAAAACTGTTGGGTTCAATAGATTAGCTTTGGGCCTTTCCTGATCTGAAAGGCCTTGAGGAGTCTGAGTAAATTCTGATTTCCGTGATTACTTGGGTCATCTTGGGGGTAGATCTTGCATGGTCCAAACATATCCGTTGTGTGGATACAGTAATGCAGAGAGAGTTCATTCAGTTGGATTCAACAGTGTCTTAGGGAAGGTCAAGACTGCTTACCTAGATGTTATTACATGTGTCTATTTTCCATAGACAGAGCATCTAATCTTATGAGAAGAGGTTGCCCTCCTCATCCTGAGTTAATGATTTAACACTGTGAGTTTCATAAAGATTCTTAGGGGGAATAGATCTGAACATGAACAAATCCATTCCCACCACTGGAAGCTGTAACTCAACCTGCATGTCTTTGGGGGGATGGCACATCTGAGTCCTAGAGAAGCAGAGAGTAGATATAATTGGTGTCGACAGAAAAGCGGTACAAACAGATCACAATTAATTCTGTAGCCTCTGCAGCTGATTATAATGAAACTAGGGTCCGGGAAAGGCCGCTTTGCAGCCACCTTCCCCTACCCTGTCATTCCCGAGACTCTCTGGGGTTGTAGGGAGGAGGGGCCGGTGTTTGCCTGTTTGCAGAATCCTTTCTCTCTTGCGGTTCACCCTCCGTCAGAGCTGCAGTGCTGGCAGCCGTCCTGGGAAGGGCTCTGCAAAGTGGGCTGGGGAGCTGGAGCATTCTCACCGCAGGCAGCTTCGGTTGCCGTGGTGAAGTCCCCACGCAGCTGAAGACTGGTTCATCTGCTCCTGGCTGGGGAGCCCCGGTGCTCAGCCAGGCGTGGCCCCTCACGAGAAACCGGGAGCACTAGCAAGCCGGTGCCCGCTTAACTGCGGACCCTGAAGAAGCAGCAAACAAAATAGATGGTTGTATTCCCATCTCCGGGAGGACTCATTCTTGCAAAAAGAAAAAAGAAAAAGCAGTCACAGGAGAGTTTTCAGCGTCAGGGCCCTGGGGCAGGAATGGCAAGTTAGGAAGCAGAAGGGCAGAGGGAGAGTGGAACAGAGCCAGGGGATGGGGGGCAAGTGGGGAGACAGATCCTTAGCAGTTGCCTTGGGTGGAGACAATTGTCTAAAAAAGATTTTAAGGATGTAGCCTTATGCTGTGCCAAAACCTTTCACCCCGCTCCTTTATGAAAATCACTAAATATCTATATTCTGTTCTTACCAGAGTAAGAGCCAGGAGCCACAGGCAGATACTGAGCCACTGAAGCGTGGCTGGTCCAAATTGAAATGATGCCTGGGATTTTGAAAATTTTGTATGAAAAAAAGACTATAAAATACCTGTGTCATGGATAACTTTTTACATCAAATACTTGTTGAAGTGATACTATTTTTCATATATTGGATTGAAGTACATTCTTGAAATTAATTTTACCTGTTTCTATTTTTTTTTAAACATGTAGCTACTAGAAAATTTAATGTTGCTTCTGGGGCTCACATTATATTTCTTTTTTTAATAAATTATTTTTTTATTGGTGTTCAACTGACCAACATACAGAATAACACCCAGTGCTCATCCCGTCAAGTGTCCCCCTCAGTGCCTGTCACCCATTCACCCCCACCCCCCGCCCTCCTCCCCTTCCACCACCCCTAGTTCATTTCCCAGAGTTAGGAGTCTTTATGCTCTGTGTCCCTTTCTGATATTTCTCACACATTTCTTCTCCCTTCTCTTATGTTCCTTTTCACTATTATTTATATTCCCCAAATGAATGAGAACATACACTGTCCTTCTCCGAATGACTTACTTCACTCAGCATAATACCCTCCAGTTCCATCCACGTGGAAGCAAATGGTGGGTATTTGTCGTTTCTAATGGCTGAGGAATATTCCATTGGATACATAAACCACATCTTCTTTATCCATTCGTCTTTCGATGGACACCGAGGCTCCTTCCACAGTTTGGCTATTGTTCACATTATATTTCTACTGGATACAACTGATCTACATCATCCTTCAAAGCTTCTGGGGTTAGATTTGCATGTACTTTGGATTGGTATGGGCGGTGCTGCAGGGCTGTTCAAGCAATCCCTCACATCGGTGTCTACGGATGACCAAGGTGGAGGGTAGGGTGGGACTCCATACTTCTCAGGCTCCAGAAGGAGCGTTTGTTGGCAGTCTTTGGTAGGCACGCATGTGTGCTGAGACTAGCAGGCACTGAGAAAGATTCAGAATCAGAGAAACATCCAGGAGAAATGGTGCCTGACTTAAATACGTCAGAAGGAGTCTGAATTTTCCTGCAAGAATGGAACCAGGGTTAACAGAGAAAGCTCAGAGGTCAGGGGGTCAGAAACAGAGGGGATGTCAGAATGAGCACTGGAGAGAAGACGTGGCCTTTTGGGTGAGTGTGACCACATGTGTCATGCCTCAGTGAGGACAGCTGGGAGGGAGGAGGAAGAGGGAAAGAGAGCAAAAGGAAGAAATAGAACTGAATTGAGAAAAATAGCCGGACAGGACTAGACATGGCTTGTGTGGTTTCTAATCGATGTTGTGTTTGAAACAGCTTGAGAAATGACCGCCCCACGGAGCAGAAATCTAAAACCACCACAATCTAAAGAAAAACACAGGTTTCCTAAATGCTCCGTAGTCACAGCCTTGAGTTTATGTGTTTGGGGAATGGCTTGGAAGCTGCCCTAATTCTTAAGACAAGACTGAGGAGGAAGGAGCGCTTGAGTAAGGGGTGAGGAAAAATGACTTCTTAGAGTCCTCAAGGTCTACAATGGAAGTTTCCTTTAGCGCTCTCCAAAGAAGGTCAGCCAGGGGGGCCTATGTCAGGGGGCCCTGGCTACATCCCTGGCCAGGTATTGGTACGTAGCATTGTGTGTAACTCAGCTGTGCAGAGCACAACTAGGCCCTTCACATAACCAGAAAAGCGTCCTTCATTTCAGTTTACTGCAAGAAAGGCACTCATTCCAAAGACTTAGTAGAAACACATAAAACCCTTCAATGGAGTTCAGCCTATGCTCTGAGTTTGAACAAATTCAGTCCAATTTCTTATCCTATAACTCCTGTGTCTATGGAACTGGGCAATGAAAATGAATGTTCTAAATAATGACCCAAGGCGCTGCGAAAGCCTGAAGTGCCTCACAAATCATCAAAGGAAGATTAAATTATGTCCTGTACTTACCAAAGCCAAAAAGTGAACTAATAATATATTTTAGAAACAGTCGCTCTGAGAGCTGAAACTGAAAGTGTGGTAGTGATTAACCTCAATTTAACTAGAACAGCTACGTAACCAAAAGGCTCCACTATTAAAGCTTCCCAGTTAATTGATGATTCTTTTGCATATTGATAACAGGTATGTGTTAAGTTTTCTTTGAGGCAGAATTGTTAACACCACCAGCCCGGCTGGACCAGTTGCTTTGGTTTAGTGGGACTAGTTAGAAATCCAAATTCTCAGGTCCCATCCTAGACCTACTGAATGGAATTAGCATGTTAGCAACATTTCCAGGGAATTCACAGGCATACTGAAGTTTGGAAAGCACTGGTGTAGGGGGTGATGCTAACTCTTAGAAGGGGAGCAATCTTTCCTTAAAAGGAGCTACAATAAATGCTTATTTTAGGTTCTAGGGGCTATGCTAAGAACTTTACATGACTCTTCTAGTTTTAACCTACTTCAACAGCTGGATGGATGGTAGTATAGAAATTAATCCCATTTTACAGATAGGAAACTGAGATACAAAACTATTGAGCAATTTGCCCAACTTGCACATACTATGTCTTAGAACAAGGATTCACATCTAGGCTACTACTTGTTGGCTTTATAAGTATAGGTCATTATTTTGTCTTTCTTAGGTTTTGAGCCATCTATCTACAAGGTGGGCATATATGGAATTCTGTTGGTCTGACCCCCATAAGTTTTCTTTATCCTCTTTAAAAAGCCTGGAATTTTTCTGCTTGATGTCCCCATAGAATCTAGACAGTGGAATGACATTCAGTACTCACTCAATTAATGGTATAATCCTGGCTGGAGTGCAGGCTTTCATATTACAATAAAAAATACATATCGAAAAGCAAAAGTGAGATAAAAAATTGATCTGAAATCCCATCTTTCAGAAATAGTATGTTAAATTTGGAGGTTTATTCTTACATGACTCAAGATAGCTTAACTAAAGGGGACTTACTTGGAAGTAGGGAGAGGAGGGAGACAATGAAACCCCTCCTTCTACCCATCAAAGTCATGAAGCACACATTCTGTTTCCCTGTTCTATTCCTCTTCTTTCTGCAGACAAGGCTCTCTGCTTCCTACTCCATTGGCAGGCGAATGAAGATGGCCAATAAGCCCTGATTTGACAACCAGCCCTTCAGTTCATATGTCAGCAATCATTTGTGAACGTGGTCTTTGTGTCTCTTCTAAATTGCTAGTTAGAGATTCTAGGATATTAATTGGGTTTTCACATAAATCAGCCAAAGTCAAGTTGTTATTAAAACAAGGCCACCATTTGGGGCACCTGGATGGCTCAGTGGTTGAACATCTGCCTTTGGCTCAGGTCATGATCCTGGGGTCCTGGGATCGAGTCCCACATCAAGCTCCCCACAGGGAAACTGCTTCTCCCTCTCTCTATATCTCTGCCTCTCTCTGTGTCTCTCATAAATAAATAAATAAAATCTTTAAGAAAAAAAAGAGATTATATTGAATTTTAAAACACCACCAACATAAACATGCTAGTATTTCCATAATAATTACTTATTTAAAAAAACCCAAAACAAAATGAAAAAAAAAAACAGGGCCACCATTTAAAAGGGATTGATAGGGATTGTCAGTGGGGGGTTAATTCCAAATCATGGATCATGGACTAAGCAACTGTGCCCAAATATGTCTGATAATTGTTTGATCTGAAATGAGATCATGCCTCCTGTAACTACTTTTTTCACTTAATATTTTGCCAACATATTTCCCTGTCTATAAATATTGTTGTACCTCATCAGCTTTACTGATAGTACAGCATCCAGTGTATGCATCTGCCTTAGTTTGCTCAACTACTTGCTGTTGCTGGGTATTCTTTGCTCCATGTATTTGCCATGAACATGAATGTTGTTATGAACACTCCTGTCAAGAATCTTTTTTTAAAGATTTTATTTATTTATTTATTTATTTATTTATTTATTTATTTATTTAAGACGCAGAGAGAGAGAGAGAGAGAGAGAGAGAGAGGCAGAGACACAGGCAGAGGGAGAAGCAGGCTTCATGCAGGGAGCCCGAGGTGGGACTCGGTCCTCAGGTGTCCAGGATCACACCCTGGGCTGAAGGCAGCACTAAACTGCTGAGCCACCTGGACTGCCCTGTCAAGAATCTTTGTGCCCATTCTTAATTATTTTTTTATGATAAATTCTTAAAAAAGCACAATGGCTAGGTTAACAAGCATACATTTTTTAAAGGCTTAAAAACACATGCTCAAATTACTTTCTGGGGAAATTGCACTAGTTCATACTCCTACCAGCAATGCAGTATACCTTCTTGCACCCTCACCAGAACTGAGAATTATTTTTTTTTATCTTTGCCAATTTGATAGGCAAAAACTAAGCTCATTGTTCTTTTAATTTGTGTACTTACTGAGGTGTAACAATTTTTCATATATTCATTGGCCTTTTGTAGTTCTTATTTTGCAACACCCTTCTTATAAAAAATTTAGCTGTACTTTATGAAAAAGATTCTAGCACTTGTCATTAATTGTTGCTTGATCTTACTCTAGCTGTAATTAGCGGTCTTCTTTATTTGATTACCCCCACTTGAAGATAACCTAGCATCACATTTTCTCTCTTAGGATAATATTATTTGAGTCTTAAAATAATACATAAAGCTAAGCCTGTAGTTTGCTATACATCACTGTCCCATCAATCCTTTTTTTAAAAAAATATTTATTAATGGGAGATAGATATATAGAGAGGGAGGCAGAGACACAGGCAGAGGGAGAAGCAGGCTCCATGCAGGGAGCCTGACGTGTGACTCGATCCCAGGACTCCAGGATCAGGCCCTGGGCTGAAGGCAGCGCTAAACCTCTGTGAGCCACTGGGGCTGCCCTGTCCCATCAATCCTTTATGGAAGTGAATTGATCTTCCAATCTCTGTGATAAAATGACTGAGACCAGAATCCCCAGGTGGTTTGTAATGGTGGCATTGGAGTGAAGGGAGAAGTGAGAGATGCCAAGTTCATCTACTCCCAAGGCAGTTAAAGTTATTAAAGGAAGAAAGTTTTTCTTATCACTCTAATCTCTAAGGATGGAGAAAGAAATCTGTATGGAAACCTATGTCTTTTTCCTAAATCCTTGCTTTACATCTGGCATTGAAAGAATGCCTCTTCCTCTTCCTCCTCCTCCTCCTGCTCTTCATTCTTCTTCTTCTCCTCCTCCTCCTTTTCCTCCTTCTCCTCCTCCTCTTCCTCCTTCTTTTCCTCCTCCTCTTCCTCCTCCTCCTTCTTTATCTCCTTCTTCTCCTTCATCTTCTTTTAAGTAGGCTGCATGCCCATCATGGAGCCCAACAGAGGAAATCCGGAAATCAATAGATCAAGACCTGAGCTGAGATCAAGAGTTGGGTTCAGCTAATTGAGCCACTCAGGTGCCCCTAATTTTGAGTCTTCTTAACAATTACCTCCAAAGACTTTGAGATGACTTGGGATAGAGGATTCCCAAGATATCTGACTGTGGAGAGAGTAGGCTTATTGAGAATCATAGGCCAAGACATTTTGAGAATGACTTGTGGGATGGTAGAGCTGGATGCACAGATCAGAGATGTCCTTCTGTATAGGAAAGATCCTCTGTGGTTTGAGTCAGCAAGGGTTCCCAAGCATCTCTTATGATAAAGACCTGATGCATTTACGACAGATAGACAATTGCGGGTTCTATCTGAGATCCATTGATTCAGACTTTTCAGGTGAATATTTGGATGATTCCACCAACAGGGAAGTTTGGAAAACACTGATTTAGAGGGTCTGAAGGAAAATCTCTTGTAGGAGATAGTTTTTAGGATGCCCATCCAGATTATAAGATACCAACTAATACAACTCCCAACCATAAGTGGGACCCTAGAATTCATGTTTGAGCTATGTCACCCCCACATCCCTGGCTATGAAGGGAGCCAGGCTGTGCCAGTCAGATTTTCTCTCCACAAACTAGAAGTGGTTTTTAGGGACATGTGGTATGTCTCTAGAACTGTAACATGGAGTCTTAAGAACATCAGATGACTTTATTCTTCTGTGTGAATAAAGAAGCAGTTAAAATGGTCTATAGGGAAGAGAAGATGAAACACAGAGTCCCTTTTGTCTTGAAGTAGCTTGATTTGCTTTCAACACTTGCATCCCAAGACCAAGATGTTCTAATATATATACTTTAAAATCACCTACACCTAACTAAAATTTTAGCATTGAGAATCAATTGGAGTTAGTTAATGGCTCTTGTATTTTAAAAATGCACATGTTCCTGCAAAGATTAAGGCTCATAATTTAATATAAATTACTTTAACTAGATTACTGCAAACTGAGGGATTAGGAGTATTTTTTGTGCATAGGGAATGCAAGTGAAGTGGGGAGGGGCAGACTAGATGAGGAGCCCCAGTACCAGTTTTAGAGACCAACAAGGGAATATGAAGATTGGCTCTGGTCATTTCTATGTGCCATTTACACCTTTTCTCCTCAGGCTGGTGAGTGTGCAGGTATTTCCAATTCAGCTGATCTGTCCACCAGCATGGATGTCAGGTGGTATTTAGGATCTGTCAGATTTAGATTTCTGTGGCTATAAACAATTTCTGGTTAGGATTTTTGAATTGAAGCTTAAAAACATGAATGGGTTATTTGAGGAGAACTCAACATGTTCGATAGAATTAATTCAGTGTTCATTCCGCTAGTCAACTCATTGCACAACTAGTCATGTTTAGTTCTCGCCCAGAATACAAGTGTAAGACAAATTTTTTCCTCAACAGGGATTTAGCAATGGTTCCCTGACTCCTAAAGCTGGGTGCATATCTCTCCTGGGCATCATGATCTATTGCTCCCCTTTGTTCATCATGGAAGGACTCATGGATTCCTTTGGGAAGCTGTCTCAGTGTTCCGTTACAATTACAATTTCTAGACTTACCTATGGAGTCAATGAGTTATTAAACCACGTGAAAGTTCTCTTTTGCTTTCTGAACATTTAGTCTTCTTTGATTCGACCGTTTCCTGTTTCCCCCACTATTTTCCTATTTATTATTTTGTGTATGGAGCTTGTAGGAAGGGAGCTCTTTATTATCTTCCAGGAAGGCTTGCTGTTGTAAAAGGAAATACTTGATTTCTCAGGATTTCTTTGAGATCCCTCATGCTGCTCCTCTTTAAGGGAAGTCCCAAATGCTCAGAAGGAGGTGAAACCACTGAAAGTTGAGATGTCTGCAAACTTCTTAGGATCTGATGCACTTCTGCCTTTAACTTTGAATTGCCGCCACAGTGATTCATTTTGTTGTTTTAAAGGTTTCCCTTCCTTTGCCAGGGAGGTCATTTTGAATTTTACTAGAGGGTCCTGAGGAGCTACAAGTGTGAGCTTAGTCTAGGTTATTTGATATTTACATTTTAAAAAAGATTTTACTTATTTATTTGAGAGAGACAGAGACAGAGATAGAGATAGAGACAGCAGAGCAAGAGAGAGAGAGCATGAGCTGGGGGGGGGGGAGTGGCAGAGGGAGAGGGAGAAGCAGGCTCCCCACTGAGCAGGGAGCCTGATGAGGGACTCTATCCCAGCACCCTGGGATCATGACCCAAGCTGAAGGCAGACACTCAACTGACTGAGCCACCCAAGCATTCTGATACATTTACATTTTTATCTGATGATCTGGGAAAAAGATTTAGAAAAGGAGTGTCTGAAGGCTGGTCCTGGAAGTCCACGCCTAGATCCCTGGCTGAGTTCACAGGGAAAGCACATGGCAAGGAGGACATAGTGGATTTCTCAGAACCAAAAGGATCCTGAGGCTGCATTCTGACTGAGAATGGCTGGCTCTGGCTCCCTGGCACTAACTCTTCAGCTGAGGGCTGGGAAGGCACACAAGAGTGAAGCTCAGATAATCTGTGTTTTCTCATTACCCTCTTAATGTGGGGTATAACGTAATGTGTGATTTGCATGTTTAATAAATTCCTTTTTCTTAATTCTTATGTAGGTTTTCAGGGTTCTTTGCAAATATGAACTCCCAATCTCACTGCATCTGAATGGTGTTTCTCCTATTTATGGTTGGACAAACAGAAGCATAAAGACATACAATGGCTTGTCTGAGATCACCAAGTTAGGGAAATAGGTAGAGCTAATAGACTGATCATCTTTTAGTGCATGCCTTGCCCTGCCGGTCTACCCTCACTCTCAGTCTCAACATGACAGCTGCCGTTCACAGCTCCTTAGAAAAAGGGAAATTCAAATGCAGATGAAGGAAAAGGAAATTGTTTCAGTCCAGCATTCTCTTTACATTTCATCCAAACCTGGGCTGTTGGACTAGCAGCACCCACGTGATTTAATATAGCCATGATTAAACTAAGTCTAAAGAAAAGAGTGTATGCACAGTAAACTAACACTAATGCATATTTGGGGAGAAAACTGCTGACTTCAGTGAAATATACATTTATTTCAACCACATGAACTTAGAGGGACTGCTGTTTGTTTCTTTCTGTTCACTGAGGGATTAAATTGAGTTTAAGCAGCCTGGAACAGTTTGATGACTCTTCCTTTCAGCCATGGAAGGTGCCAGGTGTCCTGCCTCTAGAATCTGACATTCCCATCGGTGAGGATAACAACCCACAACTGAGATCCTTTGGTTCTTTTTAGGCCCGTCTACAGACTGATTTATGTTAGAGTTGTCAGTGACATGAGAAATAAATCAGAATAATGCAAAGCTAAGAGCATGAGTTTTGGAGACAAATGGTCTTAGGTTTGGATTCTGTTACTTAGTGGTGATGTGATTGGGAACTCACTGAGCATTACCTTTCAGGTGATGACTAGACAGTGTATAATAGGTGGGTAATAAAAATGATAGTAGTAATGAGGATAATTATTAGAGCAGCTACCATTAAATGAGTGCTTACTACATACCAACCACTGCGCTAAGTGAGCTCACTTTATCCTCTCAACAGGAGATGGGTAGTGCTAATAAATAGATACTTTACCAATGTCAGTTGCTTTCTTCCTTCACTGAGCAAGTATTTACTGAGTGCTGGTTACAGGCAGACATTGTAGAGGTGTTAGTGATTCAATGTCAGCCTGTGACTGCTTCTCTCAAGGCGCTCTCATATTCCTGGGGGAATGGAGAAGAAAACAAAGGAAATACAATGTGACAAGGACTATCAGGGAAGCAGATGGAGAGGAGAATATAAAATAGACTGGGAGTCAGGGAAGGCTGGACCCTCAAGGGTGTGTGGTCAGAGAGGTGGCTGGATCACAAGAGGTCATATGGGCTTTTAAGTTCAAGTCCAGCACCCTCTGTTAATCCCTGTTTCCTAGTCGGGCATCTTCATTGAGACAAGGCTCTGGAAACCTTCCCAAGGAAAAGACTGCTTTAAGAAGAAAAGAAGATATTGAGAAGTTTTCAAATTCACACAGATAGAGTAGAACAATAGACCCCTTTGCCTATCCCCTAGATTCAACAGTTATCAACATTTTGCCACCTTAACTATGTGAAAAGGGCAATTTTAATGGGATGTGCTTCTGTCACAGGCTCAGCTGATGATTCCAAAGAGACTGAATAGATCCCATGTACATTGCCTCTTGTTCTATATCCCTAAACTGGATCCTCTCCTTCCTCTCTGGGGAAGACAGCCCTTGATTCTAACAGGGATGTGAGATTGGGACCTGTCATGGCGATGGTACTCGGAGAATAAAACAGCTTGTACATATGCTGGAGTAGCAGCATCTCCTTGTAAACTAAAAAGAGCATTATTATTGCTGTGATCAGATTTGCCTTCTACATATATGGTGCCTCTTTTTTTTTTTAACATTTTTTAACATCAGTCCTAATGCCTGGTTTGGTGAACAATGCCTAATCATCACATGGTCGGTGTAGTACGGCATCTTTAACACCAAGATTGGACACAATGGGCATCTTAGTTAAGATGCTAGACCTCATCAGGTAACTGTTGTCACCCACATCTATTACTTTGCAATCTTCTGGTGAATGCTAGATCTGATTGAGAAAATAGATTTGGACTTTGTCTTTTCTTCTCTTTTTTTTCATTTGTCAGTCTTGGTCCCTGGAATGGAGTCTGTGACAGGCTGCATGCCCTGAGTGGCGATTTTGAAGGCAAGAGAAACAACAACAAAAAAATGTGAGTGCTTCGACTACTAACCTGGGGGATTTATTTCGTGGTGCATTTTTTGGATTATAAAAGAATTGATTGAGCTTATGAAATAAGAGAAAGTCATTCTGGAAGGGAAATTCTTTTTAGCATTCAGTAAAGAGATTGACAGAGGTTTACTTCAGTTAGAGTAGGACTGCTTTTGTTAAAAAGGTAGTGATTAGGTACAGGAGAAAGCATTTTGAATTGTCAGATAAGAATCTTAAGTTTATGTCCCAGGCTCTGCCTTTGAGGAACCAGGTGTTATTTGGCGAGGCACTTCACACCTCTGGTCTCAGTTTCCTTACCTGTAAAATATGCAAGATCCTTTTAGTCTCTGATATTTTGTGGTTTTAAAAGAGTTTAATGCAGTGCAGTGCTTAAAAGCAGGGTCTTTTGGAATCAGATAAAGATGGGTTTCAGGGCTATGTCAGCTGCTTGTTAGCTGTGTGATCCTGAAAAACGTACTTAACTTTTCTGTTCTTCATTTCACCATCTGTAAAACTGGTACAATAGTAATAGCTACAGCTCAGACTTTTTGTAAGATTAAGTGTATTGTGCTTAGCTTAGAGCCTGGCACATTTAGACTCTCCACAAACGGAAGTTATTACTATTATGTGTCTTTGTTACCCTTTGTATCCTATTCTACCTAAATAATCAGAGATCCAGAAAGAAAAACAAAAGCCCTCAACAAGATATTACAGAAAGATGAAGCAAAATACTTGTCACTAGCTAGCATCATTTTCACAAGTATTTTGCCCTGATACAGTGCCAGCCTACATGAAGAAAGGATGCATTATTAGCTCAGTGTCAAGTATATGGTTTGTTTTAAATCTCATTCATTGCAACAACCTGCCAGAAATTCAAGCTGTGTTACCTGTTCATCATGTCCTTCTTTCCTTGTGCTTTGCAAAAATCCTCTCAGATTTGGAATTCGGAGGTTGGTGCCAGTTTTTAAGGTTGCCCTAAAGTCAGGTTTCTCTGTGATCTTGTTTGGTTCCGATGTGTCCACACAACCTCAGATTCCCTGTGGTGAAGTCTGTAATCAGTACAATTCTCCTTTTTCTAAAAAAAAAATTTTTATTTGGAAGACTGTTTGAAACTGGGAAAATGTGCAGATGTTTGGATAGTTACTTGAAACAAATGAGCAAGCAAACAAATAAGAAGAGTAAGTAGTCTGGTTTCACTTTAAAAAATAATAAACTCGGTTAACTTATGCTGAATGCCCACTATGTGCCTGGCAGTGCTCTAAGCTCTGTGTGTGTAATAATTCATTAATCCTCACAACAGCCAGGCGAAGTGGATTTGATGCTGATTCCTGCTCTGCTGGTAAGAAAAACCAAGGGACAGATAGGTTGAGTAATTTGCTAGTCAGACCACTAGTACGTGGCTAAATTGGGACTTAATCTCTTTCAGCCTGACCCCAGAACCCAGTTCATATCCAGTAGTTTTTGAATAGCACAAGATACTTGTAATAATTTTCTATTGTTTTATTAAATATTGAACTCAAGAAAATTAAATCACAGCAGACTGCAAATATAATTCAAACTTTTATTAAATGTCAGAATATCTGATCCTTGGGTACATTTTACTTCAGGGCAATTATCCAGGTTGGAAGCATATATCTAAGTATTTGCTGCCCCGGTTCTTGCATTGATGTCGAGTGGCATGTCAGATTCCACAGCAAGGAGAACTAACTCACTGACACACACTCCTGGGAGGATGCCTTGAGATGTGGATGTGTGGCTGCAGATGTTACCTTCTAACCAGGGGACCTCTTCAAGCCTGGATGTTGCCTTTGGTTGACCTTCCACTATTGAGAAAGTTGTCATCTGACTTGGGGCTTGTGAGTTCTGAAACGGAAATGGATTCTTTTTCCTTTGGCAAGGTGCAGGCACGCTGAAAGAAAGTAGATGCATCTGGTTTGTGAGTAAATTTAGAGCTACTCTCATAACCATTTTCTGTTTAGTTTGGAAAAGCTAAAATTTATAACTACGCCACCTTTTTTTCTTCTTAAAAGTTCTCTCAAACACAATTCGTTTTAGTGGAAATAGAAGATCTTTCTCTGCCTGTCTTCCTGTACTACAAATAGTCATTTTTCAAGTCTGTGTCTCCTCCAAGAAGTATCTATATCATTTTCTTCTTGTGACCATCTTTTTTTTCTTCTCTAGCTTCTTCCTCCTTAACTCCTGAAAGCTGGCTTTACTAGGGTCTCCATTCTACCCTCGTGTCTACCTCAATTCCACAGCCAATTCTGGCAGGAAGTGTCCTGGAACTAGTTCCCATTCCCAGCCTTGGTGTCCTATGACATGGCCACAAACGCGAAGCCCCAAGCTCTTGCTTATCATCCCAAACCCACTAGCCTCCTCTCACCTCCCATCAAAACTGGGGTTACCCTAAGAATCTCTTGCTACAGGTTCTTCCCTTTGGGCTGAAGCTCTGTGTATCCACAAACTCTAAACCAGGGATGACTTCACAATCTCTTTTGACAACTGTGCCTCAAGCCTGAGTCTGATCCTTTCTAAGCCCAGAGCCAAAGGCAAAGTATAAGCTTGGGATGATGGACTGAATACTGTTGCCTGTGGGGGAAGTTATGGGAGTAAGTCCTGAAGACAAGCTTAAGGGTGCATGATGCTCATGATTCCAGAAAAGCAGTTTAAGCATCTTCAAAGGAGGAGGAAGAAGAAATGCCATCAGCCTAGAGGTGAGGGGTGGGTTACTGTGCAAAAATACAGATGTACAGGGTGCCCAGGTAGGAACTGGAGCTGAAATGCATGGCTGGGAAGCACCCAGGGCAGGCAGGGCTCTAGCAGAGTGTGTGATGGGAAGAGGGGATCTTGCAGGCCCTGGGGCCCCTGTACCTGCCGTGGAGGGAGCACTGTCACACTGGACTCAGAAACCTCGAGTTTGCAGCTGGTCTGGCTTTGACTCTGCTTCACGATGCCCATTCCTGCCGGTCCTTTGCTGCCAAGGCCCCAGCAAGCCTCACTGCCTGCCTAAGTCTGGGCTCTGTCCCATTTTCAGTTTAATAGAATTGATGTTACTCAGCGCTCCCAAGACACATGGCATTGCTCTGTTTGGCTCAGGCCCTGATTTCAACAGAAGGGGAAAAGAAAAGAGAACTGCCAACAAGGCCATTTCCTTCAACTGCAAGTACCACTGTACTTCTTGCTTCTTCTGAGTGACAAGCCTGAAGGATACTGAGTAGGGTTTTTGAATTCAAATATTTTATGTTCTCAATCGATCACAACATATCAATAGTAAAGGGAAGCGATCATCTCTAATTAAAGTCAGTAAGTGTTTGTCAAACATCTAGTGTTTATCATTATCACTTACACATCCTAACCTAGTTATAAAAGTCATGAAGGCTCCAGATTATGCCATTAAATCATCTCTTGGATCTAGAAACCTAACTAATACTCCAGTATGGTTCATGGATTTAGAAGTATAATGACTCAAATTATGCCAACTGAAAAGAAACTACACAGAGAACCTTTATTGTAGTCTTACTTTCCAGCACCTGTCTTTCAAAGAATTCTAACTTTAAGGTTTCAAAGTTCTGGGAGTACTTATTGTTATAACTAGTAATGAAATCACATGCACATGGGTGCATATGCACACACACGCACGCCTCTACCTCATGTTACTAACAAGTTGGATCAGACAAAAAGCTAGCCAATGAAGCTGGCTGACCAGCCCATACACTGTTGGGCAAATTGGATCAAGCCACAGAAAAGTAGTCTCAAATAAAGTGCATGATTTAACATAATTTACTTTCTCATAGTGAGAGGCTCTGTTGAATTTTCACACCCCTGTGTCTGATGTCTGTTCATGAAATATATTAGTCTACTTCTCAAAACTTCCCTGCTGGTGAAAGACATGCATTTATTTTTTAATACACTCTTAATTTTGGGTCTATAGGAATAAACTATGCCTCTGGGAAAGAAATGCATTGCATGGATACACTTTGTGAAGGTAAACACACAGAGGCATTCTGCTTTCTGTTAATTAATGATAGTGATGCCAAGTTTTTATAGGAAACCAATTTTGCTTTTGAACACCAGGGAAACCTTTGAGCATAAGAAGCGTTTCAATTTAGCAAAACTGTAGCATAGCCCAAAGTCCAAATGTAACAGGTGAATTATAGTTGATCTAGAAAATTGGATGCATTAGGAATTTGTCCATGAATGTCCCATAAATACAACTGGACTCCTGAAAATATTGCCTTGAGACCGAAGATAACTCCAAAAATTGGGATTTGTTCCAGCATTTTCTCAGAAGTTGAAGTTCAGATGCATAGGCTGGGACTGTGGGAGCTGAGAGAAGCTGTGTGGTGAATAGTCCCCTGAGTAGAACTGTGCCCTGGGTGTGCCAGAGCCTCACCTGGCTGATGAGGAGATCAATAGTCCACCTCCAAATGGTGAATGAGTCTGACCTTATTGCGGAGTGGGAGTTTTGGTGTCCTCTTGATTTTATTCATTAGGAAGTTATTTATGAATGTTCACTAACTATGATGTGACCTCCCTGGTGTATTTAAAGCAACCCTAGGCTGCTGTTGTCAAAAGCTTTATTATACACACAGATGCCTTGAGTCGGCAGGAACGTGGAGTTTGACAGGGACAGGCACATGATATGAGGGCTGAGTCACTCTACAGAGCACGCCAGATAACCCCTCTTATGCAACGGGCTCTATTCTAGTGCTGCTACCAACTCTGTACCATCTAGACTGCATCAGCCTCGGGCTTGTGCACAATTGTCTGCCTGGAGGCGTAGCTGGTGAAGAAGGAAAGATGAAAGTCAAGACGGTTACTTAAAGCAAAACCACAAAAGTCTGGGTTCTCTGATTCCTCCCAAAGGGTTTATCCTTTGACTTACAGGGTCAATTTTACAGAGATACTCAAACAAATGTCCACAAATAGATATACCGTGAAGCTAATTATGGAATCATGTGTAGGAAGGACAAATTGGAAACAAACTAAACGAGAGGAGGCTGCAAATGATGCTGTAGCCATGCAGTGGAGTACTATGCAGCTGTGAAAAGCAAATATACATGGAAACAGATGTCCATGTATATTTTTTAAAAATGTGTTTTATTTTAATTCCAGCATAGTTAATATACAATGTCATATTTGTTTTGAGTGTACAATATAGTGATTCAACATTTTCGTATATTACTCAGTGCTCAGCAAGATAGGTACTTGCAAATGGCAAGATTTCCTTCTTTTTTATGGCCGAATAATATTCCATTATGTACCTCCTCTTCTTTATCCATTCATCTGTCAATGGACACTTGGATTGTTTCCATAATTTGCTATTGTAAATAAGGCTACAATAAACAGGAGTGTATATATCCTTTTGCTTAGTGTTCTTATATCCCTCAGGTAAATACCCAGTAGTGCGATTACTGGATCATATGGTAGTTCTATTTTTAATTTTTTGAGGAACCTCCATACTATTTTCCACAGTGGTTTACCAGTTTGCATTCCCACCAACAGTATGCATCCTCACTCACACCTGCTGTTTCTTATACTTTTTATTTTAGCCCTTCTGCATGTCCACCATAGATTGTTGAAGGAAACATACCGAAGGACATATATACATATGTATCATATGTATGATTTGACCCTATTTCTGTGTCTTAAAAACTATATGCTTATAACAGTGCTGCCTTTGGGGTTTGGAGCTGGGGAAGGTGAGGTAGGGATGATCACCTTAGCTTTCCGCATTTCTGTATTGCAGGAAAGTTTGCAATTAATATGTATTACTTCTGTACCTAAATACATATTTGTAAAAAGAGATTAAATAATTTAAAAGGTTTTCAGTCAAGATTCCCAAAGTAATCCTGGGATTACATAGTAGCCAAAAAGAGTAAATCCATAATTACAAACAGAGGTTCTACAGTCGCTCCAGGCTACTGGTCGAAGCATTTCATCCCAGTGTGTTTCTAGAATGAGAGTTCTGTTTTCTGAGAGAAGATAGAACTATAAGTCTAAGCTCTTTATTGATCTGCCCCCTTTATTCTCTCAGCTTAATGATACTATTAATAATATACATTATTCATTTCCTAGTTTACAGTTTACACAGCACTTTCCACTCTTGAATAATTCAACGAAGCTGGGAAGGGATACTATGATCCATATTTTCAGAAAAAGTAGTTGAGGTTTAGGAAAGTTAGTTGACGTGCTCTAAGTCACACAACTAGTTTGAGCAGAATTGCAGTAGGAGTCAGATTGGGATTCTATCCCGGGTCAGCCATTAATTCTAGATAAATCACTATTTTTCTAGGTCTCACGTTCCTCAACCAGAAAACCATGTTGGGGAAGTGTTCAATGTATAAAAGTATACCATGGGGATCCCTGGGTGGCTCAGCAGTTTAGCACCTGCCTTTGGCCCAGGGCGTGATCCTGGAGTCCCAGAATCCAGTCCCACGTCGGGTTCCTTGCATGGAGCCTGCTTCTCCCTCTGCCTGTGTCTCTGCCTCTCTCTCTCTGTGTCTCTTGTGAATAAATAAATAAAATCTTAGAAAAAAAAAGTATACCATGACTTAAATGAAACCAAGTAAACACTTCTATTCCCCACCCCAAATTAACTCTGGAACAACTCCATGGATATGTTCAAAGATACTTCTGTTATAAAAAATGGCAGACATTCTTTCTCTTAGCATACTGAGGTATAAGTAAAGATCTATATATTTGTGAAGAGATTTTTTTAAAGATTTTATTTATTTATTTGAGAAAGAGAGAGAGAGAGAGAGTGAGAGAACATGAGTAGGGGGCAGGAAGAAGGAGAAGCAGGCTCCCCGCTGAGCAGGGAGCCCAAGGCGGGCCGGATCCCAGGGCTGTCTAATTAATTAATTAATTAATTAATTAATTAATTAATTAGGAAAGGCTTGTTTATATTTTTTTTTCTTCCAAGACCACAGCCCTGTGAAAAAAGACTGGTATGGTGAAGCCAATAGATCATGAGATGACTGCCATTGAAAAGATTGTTATTGGCAGTTCCCAAGAGGAGGGGTTATGCCATTCCATGGGGGTGGGGGCATAGGGTAGCACCAGGGCCAGTCAGGAGGTAGAGGGAATGAGGGGAAAACACAGCTTTTATTATGGTTTCCACTGGAAGAAACAGGTGAGGCTGGATAAAGGAGTTTAGGATTGGCTAATTGTAATAATTCCAGTGAGTCTGGGGTAGAGGGGCTGTCCCTAGTTGTCTGGTACCTGGCTCTGGGGTGATGAGGGCAGGGGAATCATGGCTCACCATGTGAAAGCCCAGTAAAGAAGATGGTTTAGGTATGGCTTGGCATTGGTTGGTCTGCCTATGAAAGGCTGGTGAGGTTTTTACTCTCTAGGAACTGGTTAGCCCCGGGAGGGGCAGTCTCTTCAAGGTCAACAAAGCCCCAGAGGTCAAAGCATCAGAATAAATATGTGCTTAATATAGACTGATATAAATTAGGTTAACCTCTAAAACAAGCAAAGAATTGGCAAACAGGAGTGCTGATAATATTAGATCTGTAACATATCACTCTGTATAATGTGTGTTAACATATTACTCTTTCATTGCAGATCACTGATTTGGCATTAGTAAATATGGGAAAAGCTTATTTATTTACTTATTAATTTACTTGGAAAGCCTTGTTTATATGTTTTTTTTTCTTCCAAGACCACTAGATTACTTTGTCATGTGAGATAGCTTGTTTTTTTTTTTTTTTTTTTCAGTTTTCCTGCAATCAATACAATTTCCAGGTGGCGGTGGTTTCTTAGTGGTGGGATTTTTCTGGCCTCTCCACTCCACCCCCTTATACATACTCACATACATTAACTCACCTGTCTAGATGAGAGGTAGCATATATTTATAAATGTATGAGAGTGTGTGCAAGTTGATATATATACACACCTCTCACTATCTACCTTTTATCCAGGTACCAAAAGATAAAATATAAACCTTAATATAAGTACCATGGAATTTCAACAAAAAATGCATCTTAAAGTTGCAAAAGATTTATCACATTATTGCCCCTTTGCCCTTGAGCCCTCGCCCCTCCACTTATCTCATTAGAGAGAAAAGATCCCTGAAAAATGCACAAATAAACACACATCTTTATTTTTTTAGGAATGACTTATGTAACAATATGATCAGGATCAATGAATTTGTTTGCTGTAACTTGTGGTACCCTTAAGCATCAAAAATTAGCCCACATTTATTGTTGAACATTGGTTTCATTTTTACAATGAATGATTAATGCCACTGACTCTATTCTCTTCGACACCCACCTAGGTGGTACATTCTCTTGAACAATAGTGAGTCAGGGTAAGTCACAGAGCATGAGGGGTCACCTATTCACCCCCACCCCCCGCCCTCCTCCCCTTCCACCACCCCTAGTTCATTTCCCAGAGTTGGGAGTCTTTATGTTCTGTCTCCCTTTCTGATATTTCCCACACATTTCTTCTCCCTTCCCTTATATTCCCTTTCACTATTATTTATATTCCCCAAATGAATGAGAGGCCAATACATTGGTCTATGTATTGAGGATTTACTTCCACATAGACTGGCAAAACAATGTTTATATACAAACACCCTTTTTAACAACACCTATGCCCATTTTCTGGTTCAGTCAGAGAAGCATCAGGTTTCTGGGCTCTCTCTGCTGGAAGAGTTCAAGTTAATCCTAATTTCTTTCTTTCATGACCTCATTTATGGCTACACAAACACCCTTCTTCCAACCCCCTACTCAGATCTCCTCTCAAAATGGTGCTAATTAGGCACATGTAGCCCAACTTTTAATAACTAATATACTTTAAAAAATTTTTTTTAAAGATTTTATTTATTTATTCAGAGAGAGAGAGAGAGAGAGAGAGAGGCAGAGACACAGGCAGAGGGAGAAGCAGGCTCCATGCAGGGAGCCTAACGTGGGACTGTTTCCTGGGTCTCTGGGATCACGCCCTGGACTGAAGGCAGCGCTAAACCGCCGAGCCACCTGGGCTGCCCAATATACTTTTTTCTTATCACAACATCATTAACAAGGGAAATAAGTCCTAATGCCTGAGCAACAGAGACCAGGCAGGTATAATTTAGTTTCAGTTGAATCCTCCTATACTCTATGACTAAACCCCAATTGTGTTCCTGACACTTTTCAACTTTTTTAGTGTTAAGAATATAAACATTCTTTGGTTTCTCCTTCCTATTTTCTTTTTTTTTTTAATGATAGCTTTTTTTAAAAGTTTTAATTATTTTTTATTGAAGTATAGTTGACATACAAAATTTTATTATAGGTGTACAACATGGCTATTTGACAGTTACAAACATTAGGAGATACTCACCACAGTCAGTGTAGTTAATATCTGTCACCATACAAAACTATTTCCTATTTTGTTTTTTGTTTTTGGCTGTTTCTCCGTAAAAAATTCATGATCTGTCCACATTCCCCTGGGTTTATTAACTTAGCTCCTTTTATTTCTACTGGTTACCCTTGATGTCTTTCTTTCCTACTGTACAATAAATTCCTCCTCTGGATCAATACTGCTCACCCAGGATATACCTGCCTTGTAAGTAATTCTCAAAAAACTTGAGTTCTTTTTTTGAGTCAATGTGTAGAGTCCAAATGCAACTGCTAGGGCCTTGATAACTTGGGTTTAGGTAATTGGAGCAATAGTTACATAGGCTTCATTCTGTTAAACACCAGGTAGAAATCCATGATGATTGAGTTCAATGTGAAGCTGAAAGGAAAAAAAAAATCCTCCCAGCTGTTTGAGATGGGAAACAGCTCATGGTTCTGTACACATCTCAAGAATTCACTGGATGCATCTTTCCTGTGATAGTAACGGACAATTGTTTGCACTCAGATTTCTCTGTTGCTTTCTGGAGCATCGGCTATCTTTACTGTCAAACCTCTCCTCTTCCTGGATGGCAGTGAGAGCACCACTTTGGGGGAGGGAAGGAGTACTTAGCCAAAATAAATGCCTGAGAAAAAGGGCTGCCTGGAGCTCAGGGGGATTGACTCAGACATTCAGGCTCCAGCTGTTAGGAATTTTAATTGTCATCTCTTTTGGACTTCAGTAGACTCTTGGAGCATGGTCAAAGAGGAATCTGGGTAAAGGAGGAGAGGAAGAGGTGGTGAGTCCTAGGCTACCTGTCTGAAAACTGTATTAGTTTCCAGTTGCTGCTATAACAAATTACCACCACTTGAAGGATGCAAGACAAAACAATTTGTTATCTTACAGTTCTGTAGGTCAGACATCCAGAATTAGTCTTGCCAGGCTAAAAAGCCAAGTCATTGGCATGGCTGTGTTCCTTTCAAAAAGCTCTGGGGGAGAATCTGTTGTGCCTTTTTCAGCTTCCAGAAGCTTCCTGCATTCTTTGGCTTGTGGCCTACTTCCTCCGTGTTCAAAGCCAGCAACAACACATTTCTCTAACCCGACTCTCATTGTACACATCTCTCTGATTAAAGCTGCGAAAGGTTCTCTGGTTTTAAGGATGCATGTGATTAGATGGGACTCCGTTGGATAATCTAGGATCTCTCCCTATTTCATGATCTTTAATCATGTCTGCCAAGTCCCATTTTCCACGTAAGGTAACATAATCATAGGTTCAAGAGCAGGGAGAATTACTCTGTTCTACCAAATCTCAAAGTTTATGTCTTCACTGAGATAGAAAAAGGAAGCTTCTACCTTTAGACTTCTTTTTTGTCTCCCTCAGGCCTACTGGGGTATACATAGATCTAAAAAAAAAATCCTCTATTAGATCTCAGATCAGTCTGTGACAAATTAAATTTTATTATAGGCAAGAAATAACAATATTAATTATACCACTTTTTCTTTATTCAAATTATCAATTTAATTTCCATCTTAGGGGTAACTCTGGTCTCTCCTTCTCCATGTCTTTCCTTCAAACATACATGAGCTTTGTTTACCTTCAAAAACTTTAACCTTTCTGACCTCTAGTTATAGAATGATTCCTCTCCCTCCTTTGACTGCCAAAGTTCTACAAAAATTAATCAACATATGTTACCTCCCCACCCTCAACCTCTTCAACTTCTGTTCATCCTTCAGACCCCAGAAGTTTTATTCCTGCCTTAACCTCTCTATTGACACTAACCTGCTGAAGGCCCCAGGGATAATGTCACTGAGGCCCCTTTTCTCCCTCCTACCGACTGCTGGGTGTTTCTGCAATTCTTGATACCACTGAGCAGGCCCTTCTTGAAATTCCCTGTCCTTGGCTTGTGTGACTCTCCTGATTCACTCATAGCATGCTGCCAGACCCTGGTTCCTTGTCCTTTATCTCTTCTTGGCCTCCAGACACAGCCCCTGCTCTCCTTGTCTACACCACCTCCCACAGATTTCTCAGCTTAGTCACCTCTAACTGGATACCTGCTAAATCTACTTGTCTAGCTAGCTGGTGGACATTTCCATACAGATATTCTTCTGTCCTCTCAAACTCAAAAGGCCAGAGCTTAGGCCTCCAAATCTATTCTCCCTTCGGATTTATTTACCTACTTGCTTAGTTAAATGTTGTTTATTTATTTTAGTCAACAGATCCATCATTGTCCTTGTCATCTTGGCTTGAATTTCTAGCATTTGTGTCTCTTTCTTTCCCCTTTGACCTATTCACCATTTTCATTCATAATGTTTCTGGCATCTTTTCCTTTGTGTCCATTGCTACCATCATGACTCTCGTCATGCAGGCCTGTGGGATCTAAAGTCTTCACTATTTACTTCACTGCCAGTGCTAGAGTAATTCCTAATCTCCCTTTTTCATCAATCATTCTACTTGTCTTCATTGCCTAAGATCTTGGTTTTGTTTAAAGCCTCTACAGTCTGAATCTAATCAATATTTCCAAATTTATCCTAAACTTTTCATCACAAACTTTCCATTTTAGCAGGACCAGGATGCTTACTGTCCCAGAAACATAACCTTGTTCGTTACTATATCTGGGTGCACGTGGTTTTCCATCCCTGAAATATTCTCTTCCTCTCTACCAATTTACTCCCATAGATCTTTCAAAGCTCAAGTCCCAATTTCCTCATCAGTACTTCTTTGGCCATCTCTATTTATAAGATTTCTCCTTCCTCTGAACACATTAACATTTTCTGAGCATAATATAGATCAGCAGAGAACTTCCATAAGGTCCAATCATCCACCCACCCATCTTCCTGCAACTGTCATCTTGTCCTCAATTCCTTCCACTGTTACTAGGGATGAACTCTGCATTCACCTACCTAAGACAACCTCTCCACTTATCTACTATAGGCCATTCACTGACTTTACACCAGCAATTCTGCTTCTCTTTTCGGTATCAATTTCTCCATCCCTCCTGGATCATTTCCATCAGCATACAAACATGCTGTTATCCTCTCATCTTTAGTAAAACAAACAAATTTTCTCTTAATCCCTCTTCCACCTCTCTTAGTATCCATTTTTTTTCCCCTTCACTTCATGGCAAAATTCTTTGGAAAAGTGATCTATTCCTGGCCCCAACTTCTCTCCTAGTCTCTCTCAAATGCATACCACTCAAGTTTATATCTCCATCACTCGGCTGAAATTTAAGGTCCACTTTATTAAGCTTTATTAAGGTCACCAAAAGCGTCCATTTTGCTAAATCCAATGCTCAGTTCTCTTTTTCCATCTTGCTTGTCCAATCAGAAGCTTTGAGATCTTGGTGACTGTCCCCTATTTGAAACTTTCTTCACTTAGCTTCCAGGACTCCACACTCTCTTATCTCTCTAGCTATTCATTTCAGTCTCCTTTGCTGGCTCCTACCCATCTCCTTGACCTCAACTTGTAGCAGTTTTCCCTTCTCAATCCTTGACCCTCGTCTCTTTTCTCTCAACACTCCCTACCTGGGCAATATCATCCAGCCTCATGGTTTAAAAGTACCATCAATATGTGGATCCTGCTGGCTATCAAATTGGTATCTTTAGGGGTGCCTGGGCAGCATAGTTGATTAAATATCCAACTCTTGATTTCAGCCCAGGTCATGATCTCAGGGTTGTGAGATCAAGGGGGCATTAGCTTGGCACTCAGCATGGAATCTGCTTGAGATTCTCTCCCTCTCCTTCTGCCCTTCCCCTGCCCCCGTTCATGCATACTGTCTTTCTCAAATAAATAAATACATATTAAAAAATTTATATCTTTTGCCTGAACTCTTCCCCTGAGCCTTAGAGGTGTATCTTTTAGTTGCTCACTAGACATCTCCACTTAGATATCTAATGGGCATCTCAAACTTAGTGCACCCCAAACTGGGCTCCTGAAGTTGTCCCTGTTCCAAATTGTACTTTCCATAGCCTTCCCCATGTCTGTTGATGACAGCTCCACCTGGTCCCTTTCTCACACCACACATCCACAAATCCTTTTAGCTCTACTTTCAATATCTATCCAGAATCATTCCACCACTTCTTGTTCCTCTACCATTATCATCTATTCCAAAACACTGTCATGTCTCTATTAATGATACAAATAATAGTTAAGAGTGCAGGCCCTGGAGTCACACCATGCAGGCTTCAGTCCTGGCTCTGCCACTTACTAAGGGTACGACCTTGGGACAATTTTTGTCCCTACTCTGTGTTTTAATCTCCTCATTTGTAAAATAGGGATAATGATAGTACTACTACTACTACTACTAATTATTATTATTATTATTATAATGACTAAATAAGAAAAAAATATAAAGTGCTTAGAAAGTATCTAGCAAATAATATGTGATCAACAAATGTCAGATGCATACTATTATTCTATAGATCTTTATGGAACTCCATGATAATACATAGAAAGTAGTAAGCAAGGGGCACCTGGGTGGCTCCATCAGCTGAACCTCAACTCTTGATTTTGGCTCAAGTCATGATCTCATTGTCCTGAGATTGAGTCATAGGTCAGTTTCATGTTCAGAGTGGAATCTGCTTGAGATTGTCTCCCTTCCTCTGCCCCTCTCTGACCTCTAAAATAAATAAATAAATAGAATCTTAAAAAAAAAAGAAAGAAAGAAGGTAGTAGGCAAGAAGATCAGGGAATTGTGGAACTGGCCATTCTCCTAAACATGAGCCTTCCAAATCCTTAAATACCTGAACCCACCAAAGCTTGGGAGTTATTGTTCCAATCAACTCTGACCTGTGCCTACTGCTTGGTATGTTGCTTATTTTGTGCAGCTTCTACCTACAAATTTTTAGCATAATAGTACATAGATAATATTTCTTGATTGTTTACTATTTGTTATTGCCCTCTCTTTTTCCTTTGTCTTGAGAGCAATTTCTATAGTTCCTCTTCTTCCAAACTTCATTTTAATTGCCAGGAACTGGACAACCCCGGTGGCTCAGGGTTTAGCACCACCTTCAGCCCAGGGCGTGATCCTGGGGACTCGGGATTGAGTCCCATGTCAGGCTCCCTGCCTGGAGGCTGCTTCTCCCTCTGCCTGTGTCTCTGCCTCTCTCTCTCTCTCTCTCTCTCTCTGTGTGTGTGTGTGTCTCTCATGAATAAATAAATAAAATCTTTAAAAAAATAATTGCTGGGCACCTTAGATAGTGGTGCCCTTAGTTCTGATGCTGGCTATGTTCCGGGTTGATCTCCCCCTTTCGGGATTCCATGTCTCGTTTGCTGTCATTGCTACCAAATATAACATTTTAAAGGGTGTTCTACAAACCCAGTTAACAATTCTGTCATGAGAGCCATTTTAAGTTCTCATTTTATTGACACAAAGAAGCTGAGCTTGGTGAAAGTGACTGATATGAAATGGAAAACGGTAAGGTGCTGAGTAAGAGTGGGAAAAGTAAGTAATTAAAACTATCTCCACAAAATTCGGGACCAAGAAAATAGACTGTAAAGGAAATTGTGAAATTAAAGAATTTCCCTAAATATCCAGAAAGCAACTCCTTGAAATTGGACTAAGATTCAATGTTTAAAAAACTTCAGGAGTTTCTTTTAGCTAAATACCAGAATTCTTAGGAGACAGTCCCTTTCTGTTGTGTTTTTGTTTCAGTGGGATTCACAAGGGCACATGGTAAGCTGGCTGGAAAACACTAAGAAACATCCCCCCTACTGCCAACCCCCTCCCTGACTTGCCACTCACATAATCCAACGCTCTTGATCACATACAGATTGCAGACACCAAATAAATTAGGCAGATGGAACTCATACATCAAAGCCACCTACTTGGATTCCTTTTTGGCCATTGGTGCATTTCCTCTCTCTCTTTTTTAATCAGCCTCATAAATCTGACCCTGACAAGGTCCTTCCTCTCCATACCAGTAGTTGGAGGTGAGATGGTAATTTGTCCTCAAGCTTTCATTTGCTTCTCCACTTGAGTGACCCTCAATGCCACGTGGCATCCATTCATTACAGGGGCTCAGGTGCAGCTATGGGGAGGTATGTGCCAAGTCCTACCAAACTGGTGACTCCTTCCAAAAGCACAGGATGGTTCTCCAAGCACCATGCACATCAGATGATTACACTCCACAGTGTAGGATGAAATCCTTGGCATACTGACAGCCATAAAGAATACAACACAGTGTTATGTATTCTTCAGAGTATCTCATTCCTGATAGCTATTCATGGACTGGCTAATGATTACCTGGACCCAAATAACTCTCTCAAGAGGTTTATCCAAAGCAAGAATTAAAGGTAAAAACAGAGTTGTCCAGGATGGTGGCCTCTCTGAGGTAGAGGTAAACTTGTGCTAAATTCACCATTTTCAGGAACATTCAACTCAATCTTTGTCTCCTGGTCTTGAGAGTGTGAATTTGGAACACTGACCTAGCTCATGTGTCCAAGTTTGGATTTCTCATTGTTTGTGGAGAACTTCCTTCTGACTTCTAGCAGCTGCATGTGGCTGAGCCTTGAGTTCTGGAGTCTTTGCTTTTTTCTCCCTGTCCTTATAAGGAGTCTGTCTCTTTTATTTCTCTCCTCCAGATGCTATCCACAGCTGACTTAGTGTCCCCTTGCCCTCTCTGGGTTTCCTCGGCCCCTTGCATAGGGAGGGGAAAGTCCAGACACTCCCTGTATTCTCCTAACATGATTGGTACACATAGAATGCAGTAGCCATGGGCTGTCATTTCTACAGAGGCATTTCTATCTAGTCCATTTAAAGACCTTGAGAAATGGAGATACCTTATCGTACTCTGGCAGCTTATTTTGGCTATTCACAAAATAGCATTAAACCTCTTTTATGGGCTCATAACAAAAGAGTCTATTGAAAGAGCATAATGGTTTCTCATACTTTTGAGTGCCCATTATTCCACCAATACTACAGACAATTTATGTTTTTAGGGGTCTTATAGTAGGCCTCCATTCTTTTCATTAGGGCACAATCCTTGGGAGAGTGATGGCCTGTACTATACCTAGGATTATGACTTGCAAATGTGAGCAGCCACCAAATATTATTGTTGGAGATGATAAATGACAACAGGCACCATTCATATCTCGAGCATTATTAGAAAGACTTTACATTCACTAGGTTGGCAAGTGTTTCATATTCCTTGTGGAATTCATTCCTAGAGCAGCCCTAAGAATACTACTACTTGGTTCCCCATTGCACAGATGAGGAAACAGAGGTTTGGGAGGCTAAGTAAATCTCTCTTCCTCACACACAAAAAACACGCTAGAATTTGAACCTGAGTTTTTCTGACTCCACATCCCAGAATCTGTATTATCTCTCTTTGTGTCAGCATAGCATGTCCCTGGACTCCCCTGCTTTGGTAGGGAGACATGCTTTGTCTTGGTGCTTGAGCACCTAAAAGGAGGCTTTGACCCAAATCTCTCAGTTCTTCTAGCTACACTTTCCCTGAAGCAATTTCATCCAGTCCTGAGAATTTAAATATCAACATACATATAACACCTACATGCTGACATCTCTAAAATCTAAATCTTCCTTCCAAAATCCTTTCCTTCCTCTCTGGCTCATATATCCGACTGAGATTTCTAAATGGCATCTCAAACCTAACAAGTCCAAAACAGAATTTTGCCTGACTTCTCGTACATGATATCACGGTTCACGCAGACCAGAAACGGAGGCATGGTTCTTGATTTCTCCTTTCCCTCCTCTGGACTCAAAATAATTTTGTGGCCTCAACCTCTACCCACTTCTCTGTTCTACTGCTGACTTTTTAGTCTAAGCGAATAATACCCCTTGTCTGGACTATTGTAACAAACTCCCAATTGGTTTCCTTATTTTCGTACCTGCCACCCCCCAGCCCCAATTCATTTTTCACATAGCCTTCTGAGTGACATTTAAAGCATGAATCAACTCATGCTCTTCCCTGCTTAGAACTCTTCAAGGGCTTTCTTTCAACTAAAGTCCAAACTCTATAGCATGGCCTTTAGGACTACATACAATCTGGCCCTTGACCAACCTGCGCTGAATCTTCTACCACTCACTGCCTTATTTCCTGCTCTTAGCTACAGTGGTCCCTCTTCAGTTCCTCCGTGGTACAAAGCTCTTTCATGCCTCTGGACCTTTGCATTTGCTATTCCCTTCACCTGGAATGTTCTCCTCCTGGCCCACGGGTACTCAATAAATGTTAACTGAACAAATGAGAACAGCAGATTGCCTCTCCTACAAGAATAATATATACAATGTGAAAAAAAAATCATGTCATTAATAACTTATTTAGCCGTTTGTATTTATGACATATAAATTATATGAGCTTCATATAATTTGGTTATGGGTTTTCTGAAGCACATTTATATATTATACGAATGGAGTAGGGAGAAGGGAGTGGGCACAGGGGTGGAAGAAAGCATATCTAACATGTAGTAGTCATGAATCCTGCAGAGAAGATGTTCATATCCATGTTTTTCCAAACTTAGGTGATTTGGGGAGGTTAGGAAACTGGCTAAGAGTTAGCAGGTAGGAAGCAGTAGTCTGGAAATTATAGGTGGTCTGACTCCAGCACCTCTGTGTGGTTCCCAGATCCTGGGGCCTTCGAATAGACACAGCTGAGAGAGGAGATTCAAGGGTAAGAAAAAGGGGAGACCCGTGGAAACGCTAGCTTTTTTGTTCACGTGGGCAGCATTACAGGCTGCACTGAACCCCATGAGGAGACTGAATATCTCAGATATAGCCAAGTCTATGCTGGTTGTCAAACATGGCCTGAACGAGCTGCATTAGACCTCGCCTTCAGAACCTGGTATCCACACACACAGATAAGGCGGGGAATGCAGTTACGTATGGCAATTAATAAGCCACCATCTGCTAAAGCATCCCACTCCGAGTGGGATTTAACATGGTTATGGGTTTCTCTGAATGTGTGTGTGTGCGCGCTTTTTCCCACCATATGTGTTTAAAGGCTCCAAAAAGGAAACAGCTTAATCCAGGAATGTGAAAAAGAATGGTGACATTCTGTGGTGTGTCACTGAAATGAAAAACTTATCAGGCACCATCTATTTTGGGGGTTTTGTGGTATTTTGTGGTTTCAGGCTTCGAGTTAGTGACAAAATGGCACTGCCAAGATGACTTACCACATGCGTGGGGGAGAGAAGAGCACTGTGGTAGGCGCTCCTTCTAAAATTTCCTTTTGGCTTTGCCCTGGACTGAGTTGACACACATATAGAAAATATCCTTTTTCCTCCAAGGCCTAACTGAGAAAGCATCTATTCTACTTGGCTTACCTATATTCTTCCCAATGGAAATTAATCCCTCTGTACTACGTTTTCCTGTGGGAGTCTCTGTGATCGCACTCATCCCAGGCAATCCTTCCTGGTAGCCTCTTGCGTTTCTATCTTCCTCTTCTGCTGACCTAAAGTTCCCTGAGGGTTACAGGCTATGCTTTTTTTGTTTCTGCATAAGCCAGTGGGACCTAGCACAATTACTTACTTTGGAGGTACTCCATATACGTTGTTGAATGAAAATAAAATTGTTTCAAGGGAACAATTTAGGATGGTGACTTTAACACAAGATACCTCAGTCATCTGCAGAAATGACATATTGTAGATTAACAACATAATCGACTATGTCCTTCCATTAAATGCTAAAAATGTGTGATATTATTAAAAAAATAGCCCCATTTGTTATGAGAGCTAGGGCATGGTTTTGCTTAGACCACACATGGTGGGAATGTGAAATGGTGCAGCCACTCTGGAAAAACTGTGTGGAGGTTCCTCAAAGAGTTAAAAATAGACCTGCCCTACGACCCAGCAATTGCACTGCTGGGGATTTACCCCAAAGATTCAGATGCAGTGAAATGCCGGAACACCTGCACCCCGATGTTTCTAGCAGCCATGTCCACAATAGCCAAACTGTGGAAGGAGCCTCGGTGTCCATCGAAAGATGAATGGATAAAGAAGATGTGGTTTATGTATACAATGGAATATTCCTCAGCCATTAGAAACGACAAATATTCACCATTTGCTTCAACGTGGATGGAACTGGAGGGTATTATGCTGAGTGAAGTAAGTCAATCGGAGAAGGACAAACAGTGTATGTTCTCATTCATTTGGGGAATATGAATAATAGTGAAGGGGAATATAAGGGAAGGGAGAAGAAATGTGTGGGAAATATCAGAAAGGGACACAGAACATAAAGACTTCTAACTCTGGGAAATGAACTAGGGGTGGTGGAAAGGGAGGAGGGCGGGGGTGGGGGTGACTGGGTGGCGGGCACTGAGGGGGGCACCTGACGGGATGAGCACTGGGTGTTATTCTGTGTGTTGGCAAATTGAGCACCAATAAAAAATAAATTTATTATTAAAAAAACCACATGGTCTAAATTCTCTGGAATCTAAATGTTTAAAATAAGGGAGGATATTGCTTTTGGTCTCAGCACTGGGGCAAAAAAAGGGTTGAAAGCTTTTTAGAATATTCATGGTTAGCATGGGTCGCTTAGCATAGGTATGCCAATAAATCATTGCCACAGCTCTGTGATAATTGGAGATCTCTGTGTGTGTGTGTGTATGTGTGTGTGCGTGTGCATGCACAGACATTTTATAAGGAAATATTTATTTAAGAACTTCCTGTCAAGAGAAATAAAATGAATGTCACAAAGCACCTAGATATTATGATAAGTGTGTTTGCAGAAGACAAAAGTATTTTGTTTTCTAAATATTTAAACATGGCCAGCATGTCAGTTGGGATGTTTAAATGTTATGGGAATTAAGAAGGACTCTAGAGTGATGTAACGGATAATTCTCTCCAACCTAGAAAGGAGAGTTGGAAGCTGAAGGATGACATAATCAAAGTAATATTTGAGAAAGAGGCATTTGGCAACAGTATCCAGGATAACTGCAGGCAGGGCTGCTCCTGGAACCACAGGGGCAAGGGGAAGCTGTAAGAATAACCACATGCAAGGCGGTGGAAGCAGAGCCATGGCAAGTGATAGAAATGTGGAGGAAGGATTCGGTCTGAAAGACAGTTCAAAGGAAACCCCCCCCCCCATTATTTTTGTGAATGTGATAGATAAGTCTAAAATCTTGAGTCTGGGTGACTTGAATGACCTGTCAACACCCAGAAAGGAGAAGTGGGGAGGGGCAGCTGGATGTAAGGAACTACAAGAATTTGCTTTTGGACATGCGGAATTCAGTAACGCGGTGAGACATCTGGATGGCAATTCCCTGTCTCCGTCCCTGTCCTTTTTGGACATGGTGGTTTCCTGACAGATGCGCTGGGGCTATCAGATCTGGAGATGGCAAAGAGAAAATTTAAGACAGGAGAAGAGTCAGCTAAGTTTGAAAACATTGAGGTCACAGCACAGCCATGGCTGAGACAGGCCACTCTGTGCCGGTTGGATACCTCACCTCCTATCATCCTGACTCTCTGCCAGCCTAAATGCCCTCCCTCATACACTGACTGGATTCGGGCTTACGCTTCTGCTTCTAGTCATCTGCAAGCGTTTAGCTTGTCATCAGGCATTAGAACATGTCAGCTTTATGATTTAAAAATGTAGAAAAAAGTTCTTATTTTACAGTGACCCAAAATATTAAAGCCTCCAAGCTTGTGAAGTAGATATATACATCAAAGAGGTATATTCTGACTGTAATGCCAGTATCTCTGATCTAATCCTCTTGGTAAAGTTTAACTCATCCTTTGGAACTAACTCAGAAGTCTCTATGTAGCCTGCCTGCCTCCCCAGGCTGTTAGTTTTTTCATTGTCCACGTTCCCACAACACTGTTCTTATTTCTGCTAGAGCACATGGAACAGTTGATGTGACTGTCTCTGGCCACTAGACTGCGAGCATCTTGAAGATGGAAACTATTCACTCATCCTCGGATCCCCACTCCCCTAACAGAGTGGGGGTCAGTGGGTGATCCTTCATTGTCGGAAATATCCAAAAGAGAAATTTTAAGAACATGGATGGTGCAACGTGCAGTTGCCGTAGCAAAGCCTGTGTACACATCATATGTCACATCCCTGCCGATGCTGTTAAGGCTGCACCAGCAGAGGCAGTGCTCTCATTACATGCTGCTGGCCCATATTTGTAATGTGTGACATTTTTTATGAAATACTATCAAGGGTAATCCATCATAGAGTAACCTTTAGATTATATGCTGAGACTGATCTTAAACATAGACATAAATGAACTTCAAAAATAATGCTATTTTCTAAGAAGGGTATGATCAAAGAGTTGTGGCTAGGAAAATAAAGCAGAACATTATGCTCTTTAAAGTCAAACGAAAGTGCCTGAAAAAGAGGTTTCCTTCTGTCTACTCCAGTGGGGGACGGGGTTATTGTGTGAGGATAAGCAGGTGACTCTGAAATGTGGCGGACTATTTCTTGTAGGACAAGTGTATGAAAATGTAGATGAGTTCTCACCAAAGGTTTGATCACCCTTGGGGCTTGCAAGGTTTGTAATCACTTTGTCTCAAGAAGTGTTTTTTGTTGTTGTTGTTGTTGTTGTTGTTGTTTTTTAAATAAAAGGACACATGACACCTTGAGTGAATTTCAGATGTCAATTGTTGGCTTACAGTTAAAGGCATTTATCTCTGCATATCCATAAAGATCTAGGATTTTACACACATTTTATAGGGTATAAATAAAAGAAGGCTTCTAAGTCTCATCATTTTTGCGTAAATCCAGATAAGACTCCTCTGATGAGCTTAGCGTTTCCTGTTAAGGAAAAGCTTATAGGTGAGAGAAACACTAAAATTATAATTCTTTGTCTTCCTTAATTAGACTAGAGCTCCCCATAGATCTTGCTGAAGCTGTGAGAAAATCCAAGCAATAATTCACATTGTCAGGTCAGCAGATATGGGCACAGGGGTCCAACATGATGGAAGGATTTGCTTAGGTGACCTATCCATGAATGGCTCAGAAGAGGTACACAACCTTCACTGGAAATATATGCTCTGAAGATGCCGAGGCCAAACAGCAATGAAAATAAATCCCAGCAAGGTTCTTATTCCACCTTTACAGATGTCATTCCAGAGGAAGTGTATAAATCCCATTAATACCAATTGATGTGGGGCACTAATTAATAAGTTCCATTAAATCATGGAGTAATGACATTTAGCATCTAATGAATGCCTCATAATCTCTTGATCATTAATATTTTATAGCATAAGAACACAAGAATTGGCATTGTGGGCTCATGCAGCATGGTTTTCTGTCTCTGACAGGGCCCCAAGGGCATTAAGTGGCACAAGGGTATTGCCCCTGTGTTGTAAGACTACACAACATAAACGGTTGAATCTTTCAGTGACCCTGAGTTCTAACATTTCCTCATTTTAGTAAATGCGAATCTGTCATTCTCCTAATTAACATCTGTGGACTGCTAGTGCCCTGGAAGAATAGAAGGGAGCTAAGATGCAGACTTTGCTGTGTAGCATTGCTTTCTTGTTGACCCTCCCATTGCATGCAAGAAACTTGCACGGGAGAAAATCATTACTTTGACTTATTACCGGGGGCTTTCTTTATTCAAATGCAATAATCACCTCACAGAGCAGGTGCCATTGCAAGGGTTTATTGATCCTCTGCTCTTCTAGAAATTCCAGGAGGCCGTCACTCACTCCGCCGGGAGACAGAGGTGGTCAACAAAAAAGAACTCAGTCTCAGAGAAGGCTGAAGGGAAGTGGGAGAAAACCCCTGTCCATCGTCGTCGTAACGGTCCGATCCGGTGACATTCGGTGCCTTTTTTTTTTTTTTTCCTCTTCTTCTTCTTTATTTCTTTTCTTTTCTTCCAGAAGAGGGGCTGGAGGAGAGACAGCGCTTAGAGGCTGCAGTGGGCAGGAGGGAGAGGGAGAGAACACCACAGAGAGCTGGCCCAGGGGTCTGGGAGGCTGCGTCCTTCAGGCGTCCAGAGAAAGGGTCTGCGGCTCCACATCACGGTTCCCAAGAGTTAAATTTCACCAGCAGCCGGGTCTGGATGGGATCGCTTCTGGGCGCAACACGGGACGCTGATCACAATCAACTTGGACAAGTGACAAGACCGAGTCTGATGCCGATGGATGTCTTTTAAGGTCGTTGGAGGCAGCGAGCTCAGGGGTAGGTGGAGAGGAGCCTCGAGTCCAGGGCCGGGCTATAAAGGGACGCGGAGTCGGCGAACAGCGAGACAAGCCCCGAGTGGGGGCAAGAGAGGAAGGAAGAGTTGGAGAAAAGTAGGGGGAAGTGGGGACAGGGTTAGGGCAGAGAGGGGAGAGGAGAGAAAGTGAGGGCGGCGGGGAGGGATTGAGAGGAAAGGGGGCTCGCGGGAGGGAAGGGCGGGCGGCAGGCTCGGGCGGTGCAGGGGAGGCTCGGGCCGAGCGGTGGGGGGCGCCGGGAGGCGGGCGAGGGGCTGCGCGGGGGGCGCTCGCGGGGGGCGCGGCGGGGGGCGCGGCGGGGGCCGCGGAGCGGGCCGGGGCGGCGGGCGCGGGAGGGCGGCGGGGGCAGGTGGGGGCGCGCGGGGGGAGCGCGGCGCGGGGCCGAGGCCAAGCGCATTGTGTCTGGCGGCGGCGCGGGAAGCCATGGAGCCGCGGGCGCTCGTCACGGCGCTCAGCCTCGGCCTGAGCCTCTGCTCCCTGGGGCTGCTCGTCACGGCCATCTTCACCGACCACTGGTACGAGACCGACCCCCGGCGCCACAAGGAGAGCTGCGAGCGCAGCCGCGCGGGCGCCGACCCCCCGGACCAGAAGAACCGCCTGATGCCGCTGTCGCACCTGCCGCTGCGGGACTCGCCCCCGCTGGGGCGCCGGCTGCTCCCGGGGGGCCCGGGGCGCGCCGACCCCGAGTCCTGGCGCTCGCTGCTGGGGCTCGGCGGGCTGGACGCCGAGTGCGGCCGGCCGCTCTTCGCCACCTACTCGGGGCTCTGGAGGAAGTGCTACTTCCTGGGCATCGACCGGGACATCGACACCCTCATCCTGAAAGGTGAGCGGCCGCTGCGCCCTGCGCCCTGCGCCCTGGGCGCCCCGCGGCCACCTCCCCGCCGCGGCCCCGCGCCCGCGCTCCGCTCCCGCTCCCTCCTTCATCCTTTCTTCATGTCCCTCCCCTTCTTGCCTCTCTTGCCCTTCTTCTTTCCACGACGCTCCTCTTCCCTCCTTATCCTGCTCTCCCTCTCCTCCGCCTCTCGAGTCCGGGCTTTAGCCGAGCCCCCCGCCCCGGCCCCCAGCTTTTGTCCGCTCCTTTCCTTCCTTTGACTCCTTTCCCCCTCTTCCCTCTCTCTCTCCCCGCGTCCTCCTCTGTCTTTGTACACCTGCCCGACCTGGAATGCATGTGTAGATTTTCTTGACGCTGCTCCCCCACGGAGGGTGACAATAAAAAAAATTAAAAAAAAAAAAAAAAAAAAGACCAGACCTTTCCCCAGCCGGGCACCTCTCAAGTTGTGCTTTTCCTTTTAGAAATACCTTTGGAGGAAAAGCAGTGCAAGCCTCCGAAGAGGAGGAAAGAGGCTTTTTCTTGTATTGTGCAGATGTTGGGGTTAGATGGGACTGGCCTGGCCATCCCAGCCTGGCCGGCTAATGGGAAGCTAAGGAGGCCCCAGACCTTCTTCCCGACCCCAAAGTGCAGGGTTTCCTGTCGATTAGACGTCAGATAGCATTATTTCATTGGTGAGGCGCTTGAGCACAGGTAGGACTTGCTTCTAACCTTCCTGATCGCTCCACCCACCATCCTCCGTTTCTAGGCACACCGGGGTGAGGGCAGGAGCGGACCTGCCCAGGCCCTTTAAAGCACAGCTTTCTGGATTTGGCATAGAGTCTCTCATGTCTGTGATACCTTGTAAGGTGGCTTTTTGTTGTAGTTGTGGTTTTTGGTACTGAGTTGTAGAGCATTAGTTTGCTTTTCGGAAATCTGTGCAACACCTGGCTTCCATGCATGTAAGCAGAAGTTTGATTTTTTTTTTTTTGTAATCTCATTCATGTAAAAATATGCAAGTGACAATCCTATTGGTGAAGTTTCCTTCTAACTTTCAGAGCTCCACTCTTATTATAAATTATTTTTCTCTGAAAGGAAAAAAAAACCCACCCTCTTTCCCTTGGACTCATTATTGCAAAAAAAAAAAAAAAAAAAAAAAAAGAAAAATCACTACATTTTAGTATTTAGTAGCCATTTAGAAAAGCCAACGAACAGACTTGTGTGGAATTACAGCGTGGAATGGAATTACATAGAAAGGAGGGGGTTAATAACATTTTGGCCTTCGGAGTCTTGTTAGTTGGCATATTCTTCATTTCTCATACATGTCAACTTCCTCCTTCCCATGGCTAGCTCAGCTGGGGACTGCCATCTGAAATCTGTCTGTGCATGGAAGGACTCCAGCACTTTTGGGGAGGAATAAGATACAGTAACCTTCCTTTGGGAAGTACATCTTCTTCTTTCTTCTCCTAACTCACATCCAAATCTGATTTCACCTCATGAAGATGCTGCATAATTAATTCTGATAGTAGCATAGTACATGAACAAACTGTAAAAGCTGGATTTGGAGGCTCAGTTATGGAATGCTCATTTAGGCAAGGCAATTTTGAAAGCTAAGCAGCATAGTCTGTCTTTGGAAGCGACAGAGCTGCATTGCCTTAGACTCTTTCTATGCCTACAGTAGTTGATTGCACGTAAATTGCATATAGTGGAATGCCTGAAACAGCAGGGCAGAGCCTAACCCAACAACAGGAGAGGGGCCCCCACAGGATACTGCACATTCCCCACCTCTGGAAGTGCCCTGGCTAGCTGAGGTGCCCAGCTCCGGGGTAATCCAGAGCCAAATATCCTAAAAGTAAACGGACTTTAGAGGCCATTGAATCCCGTCTCCCACCTATTGTTCAAAATCCCTTCTACATTCTTTCTGGCAAATGTTTGTCCAGCCTAGCACTTCTATAAGATTTCTATACTAATTAAAATTATAATATATTTCTTGTCATGAACACAGTGTTTTAGATTAAAACAAAATCACCTTTATAACATTGGTGGTGTTTAGCTAATCCTTTGTGCAGAACGGTAAAGGGTTCTAGGCTATAACCAGAAGACATGGACTCCATTGCTGGCTCTACTGCTCAGATGCAGTGTATCCTCCAAGAAGTGTCCAGACCTCATTGGCCTTCGGTTTTCTTATCTGTGGTATTAGGAAAGCTGACTATTCTTTAGGGAATTTTCTAGTTCTAAAATTTAACATTGTTATAATAATAACAGTGTAAATTTAGCTTTCTGGGAAGTTAATGAGCTGACATTATTACGACATGAGGAGTTGGGAGAAAATGACAGCTATCAGTAGATGATAGGATCATCATTTGTTGTTTGGGAGACGGCCAAAAATGCTTCAAGTACTTTCAACGTTGCAACTAACCTACCTTGGGCTAGTTACATAACTCTTCTGGCTCTCCATTTCATCACCTATGAAATGAAGGGGCAAAATGAACAGCTTAAAATTCTATAATTCTACAAATAGTTTGATTTTGGCACCCGTATTAGGTAAGCATTATTACCTTTGTTTTGGCATCTGACGTTCGTGGCTGCGGCGTGAATTTCTTAAATGAGTCACATGTATCTAGCAGTTGACATCACATCCAATTTAAAAATTTAAAGAACTAGGGTCTTATGGTCTACTTTTACTTCCTTCTCTTAATTATTTTGTTGATGAGTTTTAACATTTAGAAATCGTAGTCATGAGAAATGAAGAAAAATAGACTTAGATGGGGGAGGTAGGTGGGGAGTGGGGTGGGGTGGGTACGGGCCGCAGAACCACCTGGGATATTTAGTGAGCTTTGGAGAGAAAAAGAGACGAGCTGTTCCTCATAGGACTTAGAAGGCAAAACCCGGAGGTGAGTAAAAGTTGCAGAGAAGAAAGTGTGAGTTGATAATATGGAAAACATTCTCACTGTTGGAATTGTTTGCATTTCCTGTTACTGGAGGCCAGGCAGGTATTTCTGAAAGATGTAGAGGAGACAGAAACAGTCAGTCTAAACGATGAGAAATTAGTTTTGAAATGGAATGTATAGACTATCTCATCTTGATCTACTTAAGGAAAATCACAGAAAAACATTGATTTCGATGGGACAACTATTTGGGAAAAAATCACCAAATTCTAAGTGTCACTCTTCATTATGACTCTAGTTCACTGCTAGCCCCAGAGTGACCCTAGGTCTAGACTGGACCTCCAAGCAGGACCTTCAGTAAGAACAGTGGTAAATTTCTTGATAAATGCCTTGAAAACCAAGACTAGAACCCCGTGCTCCTCTGCCAGGCTGACAAAGGACTTTTTGCCAGCCCAGTTTGACTACAGTTGTTTTTCCAGCTGCCAGGCCTCTTAACTAGCATTGCATTGGCCAGTCCACATATCTCTCTCTTGCCCACTGGGATAACTTGCAAAGGCTTTAGAGATTTTAGGTTCATTCACTATTTCCATCGTTTCCTATCCAGTGCAGTAAATGCCAATTGCAATAATGTGCAAGGTAATGAGGAAGACGTGGCATGTGGGGTTCTTTTGGGTTTGAGTTGGTCAGTTGACGCTAAATTATTCTTCCATACAATTCCTTCTTGCAGCTGACTTTTGCTGCTAAAGAAGCTGTACTGGTCAAAGTAAGTAGTGTATGCAAATGAAGTCATCCTCCACTTAGCAATTAGAAGGATAGAAAAGTTGAGAGAGCCTAGTTACAGGAACTTGAAAGAATGGACTTAAAATGTAGAGCTTCAGGCCTCCCTGTGCCACTGGGACTGTTAGAGGTTTGAAAGAAACTGCACATATAAAAGTCACAGAAAGTCAGTAAAGCGGGTGGACGTGGCGTGGATCACATAAGAAGCCCAGGGAATGAGAAAAAGGTGACCTAAGGATAGGTTCTCCATTCATTCATCTGATTTATTCACTCAACGAATACATATTGGGTGTCAGGTATTGCTCTAGGTGTAGAGGATACAGGAGTGCATACATGGACATAAGTGTCTATCCTCCTAGAATTCATATCAAGTGGTGGAGGAGTTCTTTTCTAGTGGGTTACATGGGAACCACCCGTAGTAGGTTGTGGGAAGAGCGCTTGGAGAGGGCTGCTAGCACTGGTAGGCAAATGACAGAGAATACGGTGCAAAGTGATGGAGTGCTCTGCCCTTTGGGGGACGCCGGCCCTTCTGTTCCAAGTACAGCTCTTCTGTTTAAACTACTGGATGAACATTCAAATAGGAGGACAGATGGAAGGAGACTCAGTTGGAAACATTATATAATGCTTCTCTCAGTTACTGAAAACACTGATTTTAATAAATAAACATTGATGAGGCTTGTGAATACATTATGTAGAACTTTGGAGAAACTAATTTTGAATGGGAATTAGTCATTGAAATTATATCTTAAGTTCCAACTGTTCTTACTAGCCCTCCCTTTAATTTTCTAAATTTTTTAATTAAAGTTTTTCATTAAAAACCATTAACATTACATTTCAAGTATATGTACCTTGTTGATGTAAATCAAATTTTAGTATTATATATTGCCTGCAGTAAACAAAAGGAAGATTCATGTTGCAGTGTTTTGTTTTTATGAAATTGAAAGGGGTAGGATTTCAGAAATGTGAAGATGATAATTCTGTATGCATATTGTTAACTTGTATAAATCATTTGGGATTGAATTCTTGAAACTTGAAAAAAACATGTTCTTGTGGTTTCAGAAGCATTTTTCATCTAATGAGGTAAACAGAGATATCAAAGACAGTAGGACACATATACTTTGTCATTTTGTTCTGTGTAAGAAAAAGAAAGTAGGAAAATTGGTAGGAATTCATTGGATCTGTTCTTCATTCTGCTAATGATTTATCTGTTTCCCCTGTTGCTTATTTTCCATGAAATTAATAGTCTGTACAGGACCCACCAAGTTCTACCTGACACGAAAATAGATTGATGCTCCTCTTCAGCTCATTTGTAGACCAAAGTATCATTTGTGTTAGAATAATTATTTCCCAAGAGCAGATTATCTAGGAAAGTTGAGAGGCTAGCACTGTTTCTCCTCCCCGACCCATTAGGTCACATATGGTTCTCAGATCTTGTGTTGAACCAGAAGATGCTGCCGGCAAAACGATTCCTTAGTTTTGGGGGTGCTGGGGATATCATCAAGACTGTCTTTTTCTTTCTTTACTCTGAAAGCAAGTGGTCTCCGAAATTGTTTTGAGAATCACTGTATATAATTTATATTTATTCATTTTAAAGTTATGTGCTTGGACCATCCCAACATATGCATCATAAAACACAGATAAAAGCAAATTTTGAAGGAATGTGGTAATAGATATCAACAGAAGTTCAACTATTTTCACCCTACATTCCTAAAGATTGCTTGTATACCCCCTGGCATGTGCATACTCCACTTTGAAGAGTGCTTCTCTCACTGCTCATTAGCAGAGCCAAGTTTCTCATCTGAGCCAAGAAAGGAGTGATTTTTCCTATCCTGGCTGAACTTTATTACTTTATTGGGGGATGTGTGTCTCCCAGTACACTGTTATGTCACACACATTCATCTTGCACAGGGGAGAGAAGACACATTTTATTTCTGTATCATCTCTGATACCAGACACAGCATTAAACGAGCCCTTTTTAATTAAACAACTGCCAGCTCATACTACACAACTCTTAATGACTAGATTTGTGGTTTTGTTGCAAAGTGTTTTGAGGCTGAACATAGCCAAGAGTAGCACTCTATGATTCAACACATTCTATTGCTAATGATCCTGAAGGTTATCTTGAATAGAAATGAAATTCTTACTTACCATTCTACTATCGAAAAAAGATACTTGCTTAAATTCTTTCCATCTATACACAGGAATTGTTTTTAAAAAGTGATTTATAAACACAAAAGTGGATGAGCTTTTAAGTGGTTTGGGATCAGAATTGGCAAAATCAATGACCTTTTTATTCACCATGTCTCATGGATAACATTCAGCAATGGTTTTGAGAGGAAAAAAGGAAGAGTTTTTGCTATGTCATGGAAAGTTCACATCCAATTATATCCAAGTTGCTGTGATTTTTTCCCCTTAGCTACTGATTTTTCTTCTCCAAAGCTCAAAAAGAGCCTTCAAACTCTCAAACCTCAGGCCAACTACTGGTAATTGCAAGTGTTCTTGATTGCCTTAGAAGATAAGCTTTTGTTAGGGGAGCATCTGGACGTTAAGATCCATTGAGGGAGAAAAGGAGACTCCCCAGTGTAGATGCTAAGCTAGAGACCGTCAGGAGTAGGAACATTGAAGGAATTTAGGCGGGGGATGGGGTTTCCCAACAGTTAACCAAGAATGGACTTTCCTTCCATCTCTGTTATGCCTGAAGGGCAGATTTTTGATCTGTGACCTCGGTGTGGCTTTCTCCGGTTTCACTCGGCCCACCTTTTTCCAGTTCACCTTATCTTTCAGGGAGCTTCCACTGTCCTTTCATACTCAGTGGTGTGAACATCTGTTCCATTTTGTGGTACTATCTGCTGGCTAAAAGCATCAGATTTGGTCATTCTCTTCACTTGCCACCCTCTTGCAGAAGCAACTGGTGAAATAGAAAGGAAAAGTTGAAAACAGCCAAACTGGAGGATCAACAAGTACTTCAAATAGGAAATATGTCTCCTTTGGAATAAAACATTAGCTCAACATTCGGGGGCAGTTCAGCTAAGATCATTTGAACAATGTAGACTTGCTTTAGGTTTAAAAAATTAGTTTTCCGGGATCCCTGGGTGGCGCAGTGGTTTGGCGCCTGCCTTTGGCCCGGGGCGCGATCCTGGAGACCCGGGATCGAATCCCACATCGGGCTTCCGGTGCATGGAGCCATCGGGCTTCCGGTGCATCGGGCTTCTCCCTCTGCCTGTGTCTCTGCCTCTCTCTGTGACTATCATAAAATAAAATAAAAAAAAAAAAAATTAAAAAAAAATTAGTTTTCCTACACTTACTATCTAAAAAAAAAAAACAAAAACAAAACAAAACCCACAAACCACCACAACATTGATATTGTCTAAAGCCTTGCACAACTGGTTGTAAAGATCTTTATCAAAATAAAGGCATCTGTAAATAGAAAGTGGGCTTTATCTTCCAAAGCTGATAAAATTTATGACAGTTTATTTTTTTCACTTTCTTCTAGTGTTTCCCTGTGGTTAAAAGTGATTGCAATGATTAATCTATTTTACTGCAAGTTTTAACTAAAAGGATGTAACTGAACTTGGAGCATGAGAGACTCAGCATCCGTGTCTGAAGCTGACAGCCTTTGTTTGCTGCAGGGTAACTGGAGACTATATGCTGTGCTCCATCTCTCTTGAAATTCAGCCAGATAAACTGATTGCAGACCTAACAATAATGTCATGGGGCACCCATCAGAGAATGCACCAGCAAGTGAGAAAAGGGGAGCAATACGAACCGCATTTTAGTTTCTGTTATCTTAAATTGCTGAGGACACATGGAATTATTTCCTATAACTTGCTAGGTGTCCCCCAGGGTTCAGACTTTTTGATATTTTGTTTACAGGTAAAAATCAATCAACTAATTTCTCCTCTAAGGACCTAAAGGATGTGCTGTGTTCCCTTTTGGTTTTCTCAAGTAATTTGATACTAGATAGGTATGCAGAGAAAAGGTTCCAGAAATATAAATGGGAAATTCTGAACGTATTGATAATTCCAGAAGGCGTAATTGTCTCTTTGCAACAGGTCACTCAACTGCAAATCAACACTGATGCTTCCATCTGCCAATAAGCACTGACGTGCAGACTTTGGGTCTGTCACAGTAGAACAGGCAGGATTGGGAGAGTGGGGGAGTGGGGAGGGCTCTATTTGGCTTGGATCTCTTTTGTTTACATGTTTAGGATTTTTATTTGGCGTAGGGGATGTGAGCATTTGCTTCACTCAAGGATCAGTCAACAAATGTTACTGAGTGTTGGAAAGGACACACTTTTGAAGATAAGAGGCTGCTTAGTGAAAAATATGGGTGCCATGTCCTCCTTTCTTGTAGGATTGTACTTTCCCTTAACCATACCCAGAGTAGTGAGGAAGGAGGTCTGGGTAAGTGGTCAATTTCACTTTAGATGCCATTTCTTAAATTCTCACAATTTTGAAAACTGCTTACAGTGATGTTTACAGTTGTCATGGAATTTTAAGCCCATACATCCTGTTAAGTTAAATGGTACTCAATGAAGTTATCGTGAAAAACAACAGAACTGATCGCCTGTCACATGATTGAGAAATTATGAAACTGATCATCGCAGTGACCGTTTGATGTCGCAAGAGACAACTGAAGGGGAGAAGAAACCAAACATATAATTGAGCCTAGGCCAACTGAAGCTCAGTGTTTGTTTTATGCCAGTGATGCTTTAGAATCCCTTGTGCTGGGTCACTTCATTCTTTGCACATATTGTAGGAGACTGGGTGTTCAGACAATGGAAGTATTGGTTGAAGAAGCTGAAACTCACAAGTACTAGAAAAATAATGAGATAAGCTGAAGTAAGGAGTGGCAGGAAAAGTGACAGTGATGGCTAACATGAATATTTCTGAAAAATACTGTCTTTTGTTCAACTGTGGAAACAAAACAAAAGACACAAGGAAAGCATTTGCTATTCAGTAGTAAAAGATAAAACCCAGCCAGAAGATGTCCGCCGAAGAAGCATCAAAGTCACATTGTAGTTCTTTCCTTTCCTTTTTTTTTTTTTTTCTCAAGAGTTACCTTTTCTTTCTGGAGGAGACTCAGCTTGGTAGGAGGAAAATGGGTGAGCTCATGTAGAATCAAAGATCCATAGAGTTGAAGGGAACTTTGAGCAGTGATTCTCACCCTCTTTTTTTTTTTGCTACGAAGCCCATAACAGAAGATTTTCACATCTGCTGCTAGCACCTATCAGTTCCTGGCATACCAGTTCAAATTCCCTCCTTTTCTTTCTGAAAGCTTATTTTCAGAACACCTGTGAGGGAGGGGCTGTTGTAATCAGCATCATTTCAAATTTGTTTTAATTTATAAAACAGAGTCTACCATTTGGCTAAGGGAGGCCTTCAGTCTTATATAGAAGAAGCTAAACAGACAGCAGTCTGATGGGCAGTGGGGATGGGGGCTTTATCTACATTGCATAGTTTTCAGGTGTGGACGCTTGTAATGGGAGCTGATGGATATTGTACACATTGATGGTTTGGTCCCCCAAAGTCATCCCCAGGCATCACCACTGATTTGGAAAATTGGGAGCCATATAAATAACTCATTACCTGTTCATCTTCAGAACTGGTCCCAACATACCTGAATTGGGAAAAATTTTTTAAAGTGATAGGAAAAAGAGTATAGAAGGTCGCAGTTTTGTATGCCCTCCAAGTGCGACATAGTTATTGAAATAAATATATCTGAGAGCCCCTGAGAGGCATTAAACAGAGTTGTTCCCTTGTCTCTAATCCACATATACAGATGACTCTGCAGTAATATTTTGATATGCCATGGGGGAAATTGAATGCTTCTTACTAATAGGCCCCAGATTTTCATTTTGGAAATTTGTGGCATGGGTACTTTTTAGAGCATATTTTTATTTCTAAATGATAACAGAGTTTTTGTTTTAGCATGCTTCTAGTTCTATTTACAGGTTAAAATGGCAGACTTCTTTTTTCCCTGTGGCCAAGTGTTCTATATATGTAGTTTTTCTAGAGTTGTTTTTATTTCTGAAAAGGCCAGGTAGAGCAGCATTTCTGATTAGGTATGAAACATTATAATTTGAGCTGTGGGTCTAATTTTTTAAAATGCAGTTAATAAAGCACTTGACAAACATCTACTTACATAGGTGGATTTATCAGTTAAGGATCTCTTGGTGCCAAATAACAGAAAACCCAAATAAAAATGGCTTAACCTACAAGGAAAATGTGTTATCTCCCATAACAAGATGTCTGGAGGAAACCTGTTCCCTGGGCTGATTAAAGATTCAGTGCTGTTGGGCTTTAGTAGTCCCAACATGGGTGTTTTTTGCCTTCGGGCTTGTTTCTTCCTGGTCACAGCAGTGCCATGAGTCACTTCCTCACACAGCTGACAGTTCAAAGGCTAGGAAGGAAGAGAGGCCATGCCCCATTTTTGTGAATCTATTTTATAATAAGTGTAATTTCCCAGAAGTCTCTGAACAGACTTCCCACTGGTCTCATTGGTGAGATTGTTGTCACATGACTATTCCTAAACCAATCCTTGGTGAATGGAATGGAATTATCATAATTCCCTTAGACCAATTAATTTTTTCCCTGGTCCTGGTGAAGAGCCCAGTCTCCCCAGGGAAGCATTAGCTGCCTGACAGATGAGACCAAACAAAATTTGGTCTCTGTCAGCTAAGGAAGTGTGGACATTGTATATACAACCACAGTGCATAGTGGTGGTGTCTGGGGATGACTGGAGGACCAAATCATTCATGTGTACAATATCCAAACTCCAAATGGCAGTCCGGTCCTCCCTGTGGTCATTCTGTAGGTAGATCAGGACTGAGAAGAGAACCCAGATTTTCTACTAGCTTTTCCAGATTTACTATGTTCTCTTTATCTATCCTGCCCTGATGGGCATAGGGGAAGAAAAACATCTTTTTCCTTTTACACTCCAGCTTCTCTGGTTGGGACCTTATAAAACAGAAGACAGATTAACAAAAGAAAACAAATAGAAGTTTGAAATGTGCATGGTGCATATATTTGGGAGCACTCAGATAAGTAACTCAAAGTGGTGGTTAGACCTTGGGCTGAGGTTTGGCGCCTGCCTTTGGCCCGGGGTGCGATCCTGGAGACCTGGGATCAAATCCCACATCGGGCTCCCTGCATGGAGCCTGCTTCTCCCTCTGCCTGTGTCTCTGCCTCTCTCTCTCTCTGTGATGACTATCATAAATAAATTAAAAAAAAAAAGAACTTGGGCTGATATGGCATCATAACAAAAGAACAATACATTTTTAAGAAGAGACCATACAAAGAAAAAGGACTTTGAGCTTCTAGGACTGACAAATTGTGGGAAGGCAAATATATGAGGGAAACCAATGATAGATAATGACTAATTTTAGCAATTTTTAAAATGTAGATTCCTTTGGTACTGTCTCTGGAATGATATGAGTCTAGAGATGCCTCTGGTGATTAGCTTCTATCCTCTCTGGTAGAGAGGGGAAGGAGGAGAGCAGAGAAATTTTCTTATATCTACTTCTTCTCAATTGCCTTCAGCTCACAATAATCCTCATGAAAAAGTGGCATATTTTGGGGCAGCATACTCTGCTACCTTTCTTGGGCACTTGGAAGTGCCTTGAAAGCCTGGTGCTTTTGTGAAGAGCTGGTTGTGGTTCTTTAATCTCGAGTGACCCAGGGACTTCATGATCGTTTCTAAGGAGGCTTATTTATAATTGCACTTAAAAAAATGGAATGTAAAATGTTCAAAATAGTGCATTTTAGGGGATAGAGACATATTCTAAGGTCTGATAGTGCAGTTGCTATAAATTTCATATGCATTGGGTTTGGTGAGATCAGGATTTCAGTGCTTCCTGGATGTACAACTTTATTCCCCTACCCCACCAACACACAGAGAAGGTCAGTGCGCACCAGAGAAGAGTTCTGTGGAAATCATTATTCCGAATATGCCTGACCCCCACCCCCGAGCCAGCCTGGTTTATAAAAGTCTGTTCACCCTACAATATGACTTGTTTTAATTTCCCGTAGGAAAATAACAGTGACGATAATATGTTTCATTATCATCCCTTGACCGGTAACTCACTGACCATTATTACAAACTACTAAGTGCATCTATCACTATAACAACTTGAGAAAGAAAATTAGCAGATCCTCTTGCTGTTGTCTATGTCCTGATGTGTTGGTAGAAGCACATGCTCAAAACCTGAGAAACTAACCAATTCTAATTTGAAGAGATGCCGCTTTACTAGTGTCTTTATAGGGCTTGAATAATCCTTGAAATTTCTGTGAAGAAGTGTTTGCTTTCAAAATTGCAAAGCTGGTAGGCCACGTGAGGAAGCAATTGTTTGGCCATGTATGATCTTGGGTTTGGAGGAGGGAGTAGAGGGAGACTGTGTTAGGATGAGCCCCAGTCATCTCAGCAGGCATGTTCAAGCTGACCCACCTCAGTGCACCTCACATTTTCTGATGGAATTACTATGCTCCTCTTGGATGTGTCATTCGAAACTGAGAGACCTATTTATTAAAGCTTGATACCTCTTTAGAGCAGGAATTTCAAAGCAAGAAAACAATCTGAACCATTACAGATGGGCTGAGCTAGCAGGATTTTAGCACAGAAGCCTCAGAAGATGGTGTAGAGCCACAAGGTATGTGGGTGGACATATATTTGGACCACCAGATTGCATGCCAATTTGTAGGTTCAAAAAAAAAAAAAAAACAAGAGAGCAGGCAGGAAAGAAAAGAAAGCAGGAAGGGACAAATGAGCAGCTATTTGGTGAATCTTTGGAGAACAACCATCTCTATGGGCATCTTGTTTCTTTAAATATAAAAAATTAGTACATTTATTTATCTTTCTAAAATCCAATCTTATCATGTCTTAGCTTTTAATAAAAAATCTCTGTCTGAGGGGTTCTTCAGTAAATTAAACACAGAATTACCAAATGATCCAGCAATTCCACTCCTAGGAATATACCCAGAAGAATTGAAAACAGGGACTCAAACAAAATCTTCTACACGAATGTTAATAGCAGCGCTATTCACATGAGCCAAAATGTGAACACAACCCAAATGCCCATCCATTGATGAATAGATAAACAAAATGTGGTATATTATATAATGGAACATTATTCTGCCATAAAAAGGAATGATTTGCTGCTAATCTTGAAACCATTGTGATAAGTGGAAGAAGCCAGACACAGAAAGCAATGTATTGTATGATTGCAGTTATAGAAATATCCAGAGTAGGCCAATCCATAGAGAAAACAAGGATGGAGGAATGGGTAGTGACTGCTTAATGGGTTTTCTTTTGGGTTGATAAAAATGTTCTGGAAAAAGTGGGAATGGCTGCACAGTGTACTAAATGAAATTGAATTGTTCACTTTAAAATGGTTAAAATGGTAAAACACACACACACACACCACACACAAATCTCTGATGGTTTCCCACTGTTCATGGCTATACGTATAAACTTCTCAGCAGTTCATAAAAGGTCATAAAATAATTTTCACTGTTAGCTCCAACTATCTTTCCGGTTATATACCTGTCCACTCCTCTGAGAAATCAAAGGTCAGGCTATACCAGCCCATTTGCTGTTCCCTCAATACATACGCCCTTCACTGTCTGTATCATTGCATATCCTGTTTCCTCCGCTGGAAATACCATGCCTTCTTGTCCATCTGAGCTCTCTTTCTTGAAGGCTTGATACCTCTACCTAAGTGTCATACTTAATTCCTTGACTCTAGCCTCAGCCCCTCTGCAAGGTTAGCTGCTTTATTAGCTGAGACCCCAGTGTGCTTTATACATACCCCAAGATGGTACTTCCTACATTGTACTGTGGTTTGTTTCCTTGTTTTGTTTTTTTTTTCCCCTACCTTAAGGCCAGGGACAGATAGTACCCAGCGTAGTATCTGGCACATGGCAATCTTTCTATAGAATGGCTGTTGAAAAAGATTACATTGGCTTGACTCATATTATGGTCATCCTATCTGGTTCATTTTCTTCTCGCCCACTCCATCATTTTTTGTTCAGTTCAAGGATAAGGAGAAGGGAGAATTATTCTCAGTTTTCAAAGCCTAGGACTCTAATAATTAATTCAAAAAAGACAAAGTCCTTGGCATTTTTAAAAAGTAGTGATAGTAGTGGAGGTAAAAAAAAAACGTTTATTTATGCTATGCTTTTATTTTTGAAGTGTTAAAAAATCAGTGTAAAATTAACAGAGTGCTTCTTTATGGGGGATTTTCTTTATAAATGTTCTTAATCCTGAACTAAAGGATTGTATTATTATTGAGGTTTTCTTGTCTTTCTGCTTATCTCCATGGGAAGTCTCTGCTTCCAAGGAACTGTTCTGTTGTCTCTGTTCTCTCACAGGACCTAGTAGGGGGCTTTAGAAATATTAGGAATTCGGTACAGACACAGTGTTTTGCAAAATATTTCTTTGTACAGCTTGGTATATTAAATACACTTTTTTAAAAAAAATAAAATTGTTGCAAGTCCTGTTATATACTTCCTTTGGCCAGAAAGCAGAACGGCTGGAATAAGGTACAGAAAGACTCTTGGTTGCTGCCCTTCATCTGTCTCTTCACTGAGCTGTTCTGCTGTGTGGGGCTCATTGCTAGGGAGGCTCTCCAGCTGCGGGTGAATTGCATGGGGTGCAAGAGTGCTCTCCTCTAGCAGAGGTGGCTCTCCAAGAGACCAGTGGCTTTGCTCGCCCTCTGAAGTGATTTCCCTCCCAGCAAGTTTATTTTGCAGTTTTCTGAGGAGACAGAGGAGTCAAGAGATGTGGGGTATCTTCTCCAACCTGTTATTAACTCACTACGTGACCTTGGCCAAGTCACCTCCTCTTCAGAGCCTCATTTTCTCGTTCGTAAATAGAGATTGGATCACTATAACCTGTTGGGTCTCTTTCAGCATTAACTGGCTGTAATTATAGGATGCCCAGAAAACAGTGGCTTAATTAACTCTGCAAAGTATAAGGATAGGAAAAGGTCAGTTCTTTCTAGAAGTAGGTGAGCAGTAGGACAATCCAACTTTGAGAGCCTTTTCCTGTTTTCAAACTGTTCACCTGTATGTCTTTTCTTTGCTCTTTTGTATGTGACAGGCTTTCTTATTGCTTAATTTTCTTTTATGTTTCCTGAGGATTTCAAAGGAGAAAGCGGGACTTTCTATATTGTTCCAGGGATTCTCTTCTGTGGGAGCAATGTTTGCCATTTGGTTGGAAGAATTCAACTGTATAATTTTTTTTTCTTCTTAGATTATTTCATAGCGAATTGGTAATAATAAGGTATATCTGGTTTTAGGGACTGGAGTCAGAGTTTATAGTAGAGAACAAAAAGGAGTACCCTTTAGAAAATTGCATAGTATAATTTAAATTTTGCCTTACTCGCTCATTTTTAAATGTCTTTGAGGAAGTTTTGAAAAGATTTTGATGAAAGAAAAAATCATACACCTTTTTTTGTTACTACAGGAAAAATTCTAGCTTTATTCCTTCTTTGCTTCAAAGAGTATTTAATACTCATAATTCATGTGAAGTCAATGAGGAGTCTACAATTATGTGTTATGCTTCATTTTGTTCAAAAGTTTTAAAGGTATGCTTTCTGAATTTAGTTATCCATTGCATTAAATACCTGGAAGTTATATTTGATCGGTTTAATTTAATTCATATTTTGAATCCTGACTATTCATTTTAGTTTCTTTTTCCCCCTCACATAATATTTTAGGTGGCTTGCCACATACTGTAACTGGAGTAATAATTAATTTTACTGAAAGCCTTATTCAAAAATTTTGAATGTGATATGACTTCTGTTGACTCCAAGTTTCCTCCTTTACCAAGGAAAAGATATATCTACATAATCTCTTTCGTCATCCATGGCACTGATTACAATGGCTAATTGTAATTAGCCTCTCAACTTCCAATCCTTGATAGGACCAGTTGTTTTTACTTAAATCCTTCCACACAAACCAGAGACTGGGTAGGCAGGCCAATCATCAACCTTGTCTCCATCAGGGTCAGGCTGGTGCTTATCAAGAGAGCCAGAGTGTGACTTCCGGAAGACAGACTAGACTGTATGTTGTTTAGGGTATTGAGGTAGTACATCTCCCCTTGTCCCTGTCATAAGCATTTGGTTATTTGGAAAATGTACTTAGAAGATTATCTAAGAGCAGGAAAATAAACCTGTGTAGAGAAAGTTTACTAACCTACCCTGAATGGTGGTGGGGAAGATGGGTGAGAAGCAAGTTCATAGAGAAGGAGAGGAGAGCCATCCCATAAAGGTCTTAATTTTGGTCTCTTGGTTTGGGAATATATTGCTTAAAAAGTTTCTTCATTCTTTGGGGATTTTGTTTCTTCATTTCCTTTTACAAACGGTAATACTAGGGAAGAGGCTTACACAATCCGTGGGAGACTATGAACTGGGTAAGTGAAATTTCTCTGTAGTAGCCATATGATGAGGCATGAGAGACTCATGGAGTATTAAAGAAAGCACCTTGGGGATCCCTGGGTGGCGCAGCGGTTTGGCGCCTGCCTTTGGCCCAGGGTGCGATCCTGGAGACCCGGGATCGAATCCCACGTCGGGCTCCCGGTGCATGGAGCCTGCTTCTCCCTCTGCCTGTGTCTCTGCCTCTCTCTCTGTGTGACTATCATAAATAAATAATAAAAAAAATAAAGAAAGAAAGCACCTTAAATGGACACAGCAGATTCCTTCCACATCACTTAAAGCAGCTATTCACAAGGAGAAAAAGGACACGTGTTCCCTGAGTAAGCGTGTGTGTCCAGGGGAATGACATTGAAACTGCTGGCAATTACCATTTGTGTACAGAGGGGGATGTGTCCATGTGGTTGGGGGTTGGTGTGTGTGAGGTGAGGGATGGGGGCTGGGGCCTGAGAGGGGGAAGACGCAGAGACCTGGGCACCAGGAATTCCTGGCCTACCCCAGGCCCTTCCTGCTGCACGTAGGACCTTGGCAAGTCGCATAAACCTCTCTAGATCTCTGTTGGTCATTTTTATTTTATTTTGTTTTATTTTAAGATTTTATTTATTTGAGAGCACCAGCAGGGAGGGGGGAGGGGCAAAGGGAGAAGCAGGCTTTACACTGAGCAGGGACAGCACCCCCCCTTCCCCTCCCCCATCCTCCCACCCTCCTACTCTAATGCCTCAGGGCTCCATTCCAGAATCTGGGATCATGACCTGAGCTTAACGGACTGATCCACCCAAACACCCCATCTGTTGGTCATTTTTAAAGTGAAGGGTGGGATTTCTAAGAGTTTTCCAAATTACTACATTTTATGATTTATTTAGAGTGTCAGGAAGTCAGAGTGAGTTTTCCAGATAGCTAAAACCTACCTTTCTGTGCATGTTAATGGATGGATGTATTTATTCAATGCATTATGCACACCCCTGCCCTCTGAAACAGAGAGCACTAAATTTAGCTTTTGCATAATGATTCAGGTTATCATTCAGGTTATCATTATGAACGATGACATAATACTTAGGTACCCTTAGAGAATGCAGAGGTGTGTAGAACTATGTGTCTCAAAACTAAATAACATAGTCTACTATTCTTCAAAGAAATTGTGCTTTCTCTGATTTTTTGTTTTAATGCTTGCTGTTTTTCTAAATATCTCTTCCTTTTTCTTCTGTTGCCTGCCTCTAGCTTCCCTTTTATATATCCCACTTTGCTGTTTCTAATGGGCTAGAACACAGGGCTGTAGATGAAGCACGTAGGAATTAGGCCTGAAGTTAGTGCAAATAAATCCTGTAGGTGAGGTTTCAGGAGGGACTCCTGTGAGTGAAGACTGCGGGACTTGGTTGTCATTGCTGTAGGCTTTTGGGGGTTCTTCTGTGTTGCAAGGAGCAAATTTTGCAGAAGTATAGTCTGAAGTACCACTTACTGAACGCTGTAAAGTTTGTGACCATTCTTCCTCCAGAGAAATCAAGAATGGTGACAGGGCAAGAAGGCCAAGAGGGCTCAGAAATAGAAAGAGGTCACTGAGAGGACAGATGGACAGACCTGTGAGAGTGTCCGGATGATCGACAGACATGGCCAGATCTCCTTTGTAGGGCATCCCACACAGTCATTCTGGGTCACAGCCTTGGCTTGCCGGCCATTCTCTACCATGACAGCCCATTTCTGCCTCCTTTAGATAACGCAGATACAGGGAATTGGCAGTGGCAAGGCTGAATTAGGACCCATGGATGCTGAACTCCTAGTTAATTGTCATCCTATTGATCCTCCAGACCACTTGTCCCAGATTAAGAAAATGTAAATTGGCGATTCATTTGCTGTGTATTTACATGGAAATGCCACTTTATTAGTTTGCAAAGTACAGTAGCTTTCATTTCAGCATAAATTTGGACACTGACTAATTTGCACTTGTTTGATCTTGCAAGCTTGGCAATTTTGGGAAACCTCCTACATCTCCCATCCTCCCTCCTCATAATCTCACCTCACCCATCCAACAAAGCCAAGAATGTTGCTTTAGGCTATAGGAGCCATATTAAAAAATACTGCTGGGTTTCTTCAAGCTTTTCTGATGTAAACTAATTAATTAATTAATTAATTTTATGTTTATGTAACTCCCGAGGGTGATAGGGAGGTGTGGGGGAAAAAGCCAGGAGACCACCAGTGATTAGACCAATGGGACTGTATGTGTCATCCTTTTCGGCATGGTAGTTAAGTGTGCCACGATTGTGTGCCACCTATGTTTTTTTTTCTTCCTTTTTAACAATCAGCGTGGGTGACTATGGGAACAGTCTGGAGGCACCTTCTGCTACTCATGCTGACCCCTCCTCACTTTGAGAAAAAGACTGTCATTCTTGATCTTGGGATTCTGGAATTATGGTCTCTGTAGCAGTATAGCCTACGGCCTTATTTATCCAAGGCTTCAGATTGACTTCTTCTTTATTGATTTGGGCTGCTAATCATGCAGTCTGTTGGACTGTTTCTAATTATTTTGGCTATCTTAATTATTGGATTGTGCATGATCTGCTCTATTCAAATAATTTCTCAGCAAAAAGAATTGAACCAACTCAAGAGTGTATACACATCTACCTGGTTCCTATCTGCTCTGCCTCTAGCCCTTGTATCATGTTAAATGAATCAGTTTTGCCTCCCCCTTTTTAATTTTCCTCTCTGTGAATACAGAGAGAATGATATTATCATGTGGCTTGAGATTTAGGGTCACTGGATATCAGGCACTAGCCAAATGTAAATCTTCACTACCAGTTTGATTGGACCATTCATGCTGACATAATTATGTTGTTTAAATCTTTACATTTGTCTTCTTATGAACTTTCACAAGCGTGTGCTCATTGTGAAAAATGCAGAAAACTGCAGAGGAAAACAAAAATCACTTATAACCCTGCAACTTAGTTAAATAGGCCTGTGAAAGTTTGATTTCTTTTCGTCCAGTCATATATACACAAAGACATATTTGAGACAACACAGTGTATACTGCTTTGTATCCAGTGTTAAGCCACAAGAATTTTGCAATTTTCATCATTTTTAATATATGCATAGTATTTTAACGTGTGGATGCCCAAACTTGTAGTTAACTCCTCTTTCCAACTCTCATCTGTCCTCATATCCCTTTTTTTTCCCTACTGATAGGATCATGTATGTGAAATAAAACTTGATCATATCGCTGGCCTGCTTAAACCCTTCTGTGGCTCCTGATAACTTCCCGGACGAGGCCAAGCCGTGGGGGGAACGGCACTGGGCTGCCTGTTCTCTGCCAGCCTCCCCTCTGGGCTCTTTATCCTCCTTTCTCTCCACTTCATGCTCTGCAACCCTGAACCTCCATCCTGGCAGTCCCTGGAAACGCTCCTTATCTCTGCACTTTTGCTTTTACTGTTCTTCGGTCTGGAATGTCCCTTCCTTCCCCTAGTGTCACCACCCATGACCTGGCTGACTCAGACTCAGTTTTAAAATTCACTCTAGGATGGCTTCTCTGACTCCCCCTCACCGGGAGTGTGCTTCTCTGGGCAGTCCTGAGGCAGCCTGTTTGTATTTCCACCACGTATGTGACTCCTGGCCCCCTCCAATCCGTTCTCCACGCTAAGGCAAGAGGGAAGTGTTTTTTTGCTTGTTTGTGTCAAAAACAAACAAAACAATCAATTCCGATCACATCATCACATCATCAATTCTGATCATTTATAATCTGTGGTGACTTCCAATGAGGCTTACAATAAAGAGCTTCAGGCTTCCCATGGTCTAGCCCCACTTTCCTTTCCAGCAGTGTCTTTTCTGACACCTGCCCCCACTCTGTACCCCAGCACCACACATCTTCCTCTTCACAGCCCTGTCTATGCCCTTGCTTCTGCTCCACAAGGATATTCCTGCCTATTCTTGAGAACCCAGCCTTGATGGACTGCCTCCACCTTCTCCTCATGGCTCAGGCATCCTGTTCTATGGTTTCAGAGCCCTGTGTTCTCCTCTATGTCAGAGTTGTCATCTGACATTGACTTGTGCTATTATTTCAATAATGCCAGTGTTGCTATTTCAATAATAGACTCTAAGCTCTCTGAGGGTAGAGCCTCTCTTTGTTTTCATTCACGTTACGGGTGGGATTGAATCCAAAACTGGGGGGAAAAATCACATTGTCTGACATCTGAGGTTAAACAAACTTCAACGAATCAGGCTAAGACCAGTTCGGTTGGATGTGACCTAGTGGGCTGTACAGGACCTGCGGACAAAAGGTAGTCGGTCACGTATGACAGTGTCTGCTCTGTTATAGTCCTTGGAATCCTCTATGGAATCAATAGTAACAGCCCCACTTTACATATAAAGTAAGACTCAGAGAATATTTTCATAAGGGTAGCGGCGGCAGGGACATCACTGAATGCTCAGCCGGCCTCCAGGAGCAGGAGGCGATGTGGAATGAAGGGCAGGGCAGGGTCCAGGCTGTCTACTAAGAAGTGATGGACCTCCTGGTGTACTGTTGTGAAGCCCCACGTGTTTCTTTGTGTGTCTGAGGTTGCATTTGGGCAGCTCGCTGGCTCATCGTGTGGTCTTAAACCAGTCAGGCAGCAAAGACGTGCAGCCAGAGGCAGGGAACGCTTCAGAGGCTGAATTCATCTCCGCACATTTGTGCCCCTGGCAATTAATTGTGTCCTCCCGGTCTATTTGCTTGCCCTACGCAAGTGGGCACGGCTGTTGGCCAAGGTGCCAGGGCCCTCAGAGGGCACCGTGCCAAGCTGTGGGTAGGAAGTCACCTTTAGGTGCCAAGACTGGGAAAAACAGGTACTCAGGAGCCTTTCAAGCTAACAGGTGGTCCTTCCACTTCTAGTCTAAGGCTTTTTAAAGTCACCCCCCCTGAAGAGGCCGAAAACATTGGGGTCCCTGGAACCTTGAATATCTTGCCCTAGGCTTTGAAAACTCAACAAAGGCAAAACAGAAGTCTTCTGGGAAAGGAGAATAATCCAGAAAGGATGTTGCCAGAGTTAAAAGAAAAAAAAATTTCTCCAGGATTTTCTTAAATTAGGTTTTCCTTTTAATTACCTAGTTATCCTTCAGAAACTTGGAACAGTCCCATTCCTTATCAACATATTCCTTGTCAATTATGCACAGGCTCAGGCTTCTGGTGCCGAGGGTGATGCTTAAGTACAAGGCAGCTGGAAGTTTTCCCCTTGGGTTGTGGGGAGTGTCAGGAATGCTAATGTGCTGCAGCTCTGGGCTGAGCTGGTAGCTGAAGGGGAGGCCTCACTGAGCACTGGGCTTGGGGGCAGGGCAAGGAGCAGATAAGAGGCTCTGGGTCTGCACAGCCACCCCACCTCCTGTCCCCAGCTGTGGGGGGGGGCAGGGTGGCTGGCCCCACAGGGTGAAGTGGGGGAGCTGGGCATTAGTCTTTAATTTTTGTGATTCTCATGGACCCTGCCTTCTCCCCGGTTCTAAATATTATATTCTCAAACAGAGGATTGAAGTGATGCTTAGCAAAACCGCTTATTGGCACTTTTTTTTTTCCCTGTCTGGCTGTCTGTGTCATTCATGCTGCCTGATGTAAAATTAGGGCTGGAAACATTGTGTGGGCATGTTCTGATGAGGTGTGGGCTGGAATGTGGTGGGGCGCGTGTGTGATGAGATTCAACACGATCAGGGGTGAGGTGCAGCTCTGGACGATTTGTGAGTTATCTTGTCCTCTCCTCTCCGTGTCCTCTGAAGAGGCTTCTTACGACTGCAGGGGATCAGCACAGGAGGTCAGAAAGAGAGGTACAGCTCTGCTTCAGGATGTCATTGGAACTGGACTAGAAATATGTTTGTGTTTTGGGCTCAGGCACCTGATGGTTATTTTGGTGGTTGGAACTGTGTGGGTAGGTGGGTGAGTCCTGGGAGGAGGAGGAATGGGGACTCCACTTTGGAGTGTGCATCTGTGAGGGCGGGCCCTCTCTCCCTACGCAGAGATTCCCAAATGGATGGCAGTTCCAACTTGGTCAAGGGGGAGGTTTTCCCTTCCTATCTTCACTTTAGGTATTGAATGCCAACCCGCCAGTCTGGGGCTCAGGTGTGTCCTGGGCTCTGGGGTTACAGAGAAATGCAATCTCTAGCCTCCGTGGTCCTCCCCCCATCCCCACCCACTTGTTCTTTCTCCTCTGCTACTCCTGTGCCCCCTCCTCCTGTTTTTCCTCAGCCTTAGTCAGGGGTTTTAGGCACCTGACCACCTCCTCAGCAAGCAGGGAAAGAAATCTTTGCCTGCAGAGCTTTCCACAGTGGTTTCCTTGAGTCTTTCTGTTTCCTTGTGGGGAGAGGGCAGTGTGAGAGCAAAGGGGATGGAAATAGAGAAAGAGTATTGTGATAATCGCAATGCCATATGCCAGCCTGCTTTATGCTTGTCCCTTTAAGAGGACTAATTGGGCATCATCAGGTGTAGTCATAGTGATTCTCATCTGACAAAGTCTGTTAAGATATCCAGATTGGCATTGGAGGGAGATGCAAATTCAATACCAGCTCTGTCACTTGTTAGCCATAGGCCTTCAGACAGTTTATTTAAACTCACTGAGCTTTAGTTTCCTCCTCTTTAAAACAGAGGTAATGATAGAACCTATCCCATGAGGGAAATGTGAGTAGAACTTTGAGCATAGAGCGTGGTATATAGCAAGGCTTCAGTAAATTATTATCACAGCTATTTAGTTATGTGGCGTGGGCAAGCCACTTCAGTGATCTGTACCTTGTTCTTTTTTTTTTTTAATTTGTATTTATTTATTCATGAGAGACACACAGAGAGAGGCAAGCTCCATGCAGGGAGCCCCATGTGGGACTTGATCCCAGGACTCCAGGATCATACCCCGGGCCAAAGGCAGGCGTTCAACTGCTGAGCGTCCCTGTACCTTGTTCTTATTTGTAAAAGGAACAGAATGTCTTCCTTATGTGACTTACAAGGATGTGTGGCGAGGCATTCTGAACATAGCATGACATACTACATGATAAATAAAAGCATGCTTATCATTTTCCTATAACCACACTAAAGCAACTCTAGTGGTCTCACAAGTGTGCTTGTCTGGCTACAGATTTCTGTCATGACTTAGGGATGCCTATGGAGCTGCTAGAGGAACCAGCACTCATGGGAAATAGTGGGAAAGGTTGCCAAAGGCAGGGGGTCTTTCCCAAACTGCCATCTTCCTACTGCTGCTCCAAATGGCTTTGGGATTTGTCTTCTTCCTAACAGAAGTTTCTTGCCTCTGGAAGGTGGCGAGTGCCATCCTCTGTTCTTATTGCAGTGAATCCTTGATAATTCATTCAATTTGGAGATTTCATCCCCTTTCACTTCTTGTCTCTGGTGTCCGCCAGGCCACCTAACTATGACCAGGCTGGAGAAGGGAAAGGAAATGAAATCAGACTTGTCAGTTGTGCTTGATCATGGCTTAGGCTTGATCATTACTTAGAAAAAGTTGAAAATATTGTTTCAAATCAATTTATATTGTTTTTTGAAATTGATTTCAATAGCCTACCAAAGCCCAGGAGTACAACTCTATCAATTATCGAGCCAGCAATAGAACAGGCGCTCTCTATAGTTCCTGAAGGCTGGCTCTAAAGGGCTCTTAGTTTCCATTTATCTTGATATGTATCTGTGACACGTCTCATCATAAATCCAGCAGCCCATCTGGTGAAGGGGACACAAGAACATTGTTCATGGTAGCAAATATGTTTAAATTTTTTCACAGTTTGAGCAGAGCTATTACCCTTGTCTATACCATCATAAATTAGCTCTACCAAGCATTGCTTTCCTAATCTCCATATACACTAGTAATTAGTCAATTCAGCTTGATCCAGGGTTCATTTTCATAGAGGAAACAAACTTCTGAAACTGTAGCTCAATTAGAAAGATTCTATCCAGCCACCTGGAATGGGCCAAGAGTGCGTTGTTTTCAAGGATAATTTGCCCTGAAACACTGCCAGCCCTCTCCAAAATGGGCAGTCTTTCTCCAGTAAGCTGCTCTTTTCTGAGTTTTTGGGAAACTGCTAAAGCCATCAGAGTTTATGGGTCCCCATGTGGCAAGTGGGAGTTCTCTCTCTCTCTCTTTCTTTCTCTATCCCTCTATCCCTCCTTCCACCCTCCCTGTTTCAGAGTCATGGGTTTCAAGTTGTTAGTTTTTCATTTTTGTGGAACCATATTCTAGATTCAGAAAGTAGGTCCTCTGTCTAAAAGACACTCCCTCAATAAATGTTTGTTGAATGAATGAATAAATGAATGAGTGAAAGAAAGAATAAATGATGAGATGATTGACTTGGTGGTCCCTGATTTTATACTGATACTTGGCCCTTAATTTTTTCCCAAATGCTGGAAGTGAGGATGTAATTACACATACCACAGTCCCTTGGGTCAGGACTCACACTTCACTGGTCCTACTTATAAAGAGAGCAGGAAGAGGGTGTGAATGGACACTGTCCCCATGGACCAGGCAGTTAGGACACTTGACATATGTTATCTCATTCGGTCCTCATAACAATGCTGTAAGACTTTACAAATGAGGAAATGGAGACTCAGAGTGGTTGAGTGTATTGCTCTAAGTCAGCTGGTTCCAAAGCCAATATTCTCCTTTACACTTTAATAAAAATTATTTATTCATTTGAGAGAGAGAGAGAGAGCATGAGTGGGGGAAGAGGCAAGTGGAGAGGGAGAAACAGGCTCCCCACTGAGCAGGGACACCCCCCTCCCCCCGAGATCATGACCTGAGTCGAAGGCAGATGCTTAATTGACTGAGCCACTACCCAGGCACCCTCTCCTGTATACTCTTGCATGCTGCTTCTCGTAAGCACATATTCAATGTAGAAAAAAACTCATATTCTCAAGTTTCTCCCAATATTTAGGAGTATACAGGTTTAATCTTCCAATTAGAAAAAGTCATATTCATTGATGTCTATACTAACTGAAGAAGTCATACTGGAGAGTGAATAAAGCTTAGATTTGCTTCCTACACTGACTGGACATCTTCCAGAATCCAGAGGATTTGAATTTCAGGTGTATATTAACAACAGCTTTAGATTTATGTTACTGTATTAAAGCAGGCTTTGTTCGAACTGTATTGATCTCTCTGAGGTCAGCCTGTCATGACCAGAGCCAAGAGTAACCAGCAACAACTGTCGGTCTGTCCCTGTTACATGGTATCCCCCGAGGGGAGGAAAATACCACAGGGTACTAGTTGGAAGAATCCACAGAGCCAATAGCTGGATTTGGTTTCACATGAGTCAGGGCCTGGGAAGAAGATATGGGATAGGGTGTCGGTTCTTGCCCGTGGCTGCCTTCTTGCCAATGGCATAATCATATTCGCCCTGCCCACATTGGCAACTATGAGTGGAGAAGGAATAGAACCTATCTCCTGCTGAGAGAGAAGGTAAAGGCAGGGAGAGAGAAGCAGAGCACACTCCCCCCGTAAGCCACGTAAGATCACATCCTCTTTAATCTCCAATCATGAATCCCTGTCCTACCAGCGAATCACCAACTGCGTACCATGATGGTTCTGAGAAGTGGAGAATCCCTGGTTTTGATTTTTCAAAATTGTATTACTTTTTATTATAGCTATGACATAATAACTACATTGAGGGAAATTTAAAAATGAATTCAGCCAACTGGTGGTCATCACCGCCTTAACCCCATGACAGTTTCCACTCGTGCCCGGGATCATGCTGGTCTGAGCACTGTTCTTTCTGGTTTGCTCCACTGACCATCCCTACCCCCTGCCTTTTCAACTTCCTGTGATGATGTTTACTCTCCCTGCAGTATCTGTCAGGCTGTCATTGAACCCTCCCTCTTTGGCCCCTAGAGATGATGTGTTTACAGTACAAAGAACTCACCAGAGTCTTGCCTTTTAGGAATAGTCCAGTTGTCTGGGTTTGTGCAGATAAATAAAGTAGCAGTAGCAGTAGTAGTAATAATAATAATGACAATGAGGAAGCTAACAGTAACAGTATGATATGTCTCTTTTAAACCTCCTCTGAGATAAAGGGACTACCCCTGTCCATATATTACAGCTGAGGAAACTGATGCCCAGAGAGGTTAAGAAGCTTGCTAGGGACACCCAGCTAGGGAATGGAGAAGCCAGCGTGCAAATCCAAGCTGTTTTGCTTCCCAGAGAATATAGAGTGAACACAGATACAATTTCACACAAGTGAGAAGCTGATTCTCCATTATTAATAAGAAACAAGGATAGCAGAACAAGGTAGTATGTTGTGGAGAGAGAGTCGAAACATGGAACAACTTTCACACCTCTCAGGCACTTCCTAGGTTAAACACTTGCTCTCAGTTGCTTTTACTGTATTTGGAGTCTTAGTCACCTTCATCTGGAACTTTCTCCTATACAGTGGCCACCAGCCACATGAGACCCTTGAGCATTTGGGATGAGACTTATAGGGAAGGATCTGGCTGTAAGTGGAAAACACCAGGTTTCAGAGATTTAGTGTGAAAAATGTATGTAAAATATCTCAGCTAATAGGGGCACCTCTTCGGCTCAGTCGGAAGAGTATGGGACTCGTGATCTCAAGGTGGTAGGTTCAAGCCCCACTTTGAGTGTAAAGATTACTAAAAAAGTAAAACGTAAAAAAAAATCTCACTAATAATTTTCAAGACACTGACTGTATGTTAAATTAAAATATAATACACTTAATCTTACCTATTTACTTTTATAGCATGGCTATTAGAACATTTAAAATTCTCTCTATGCCTTGCAAATTCTCTATATTTCTACTGGACAGTGCCACTCTACGGTCACTAATTTTGTCCCTCTCTCCTCTAAATTCTGGAGACATGGTGATGGGTTTGCCCTTGAGGCTTGACTTCAGGATTGGTTTTGGCCATTTGAGGCTTAAAAGTCAGTGTTAGGCTGCTAAACTCACTGTATTTGGTTTATTTACCTAAGGGAGGGCTGTTCGCATCCTTTAAAGGAGGTGACGAAAAAAACCTTTTTGTCTGCTTAGCACCTGATTCCCTCTGAAATTAAATCCCTTTGATGAGGACATGACAGTTACCCTGCCCCGTGACCCCAGGATGGATCTTTCCTTTCAGACCAGGATGTGTGCAGGTAGAGCTGGTGGGAAAGAGCTCTTTATTTTTCTGCCTGTGGGCCAGTTATGGAATTCCAAGTTGCCTTTGAAATGTTTTAGGAAACAGTGCAGACTGTTCACTGACCCTTTCATCTGGCGGAGAACCCGAAGCAACAATTACACTGCCGTTGTCAGCAACTGTTGCTGCCATAGCTCTTAAACCTCAGGGATCCAGAAAGAAGTCACAGCCTCAGTTCTTCAGGAACTTGGGACACGCCAAGGGAGGCAGACTTTCTGATCTATTAGGAAAAGACTGAGGAATCGGGAGCCAGATTGGGAGGCTCAGCCTCTGACATCACAACAAAGCCAGAGAACGGAGTGAGGGGCATGCACTGCTGTGTTCCTTCGAGAAGGCATTTTGTATGAAGGCATTGAGCCTGGAGGGGCTTAGGAGGTTTGAGGTTATGCCAAGGTGATGGCCGTATGGCTCTACAAAGAAATGGGCTGACTCTGCCAAGGCACATACCTGGGAGGGGTGGAGCTAGCCCTGGGCACCAGATACAGTGAGCATCAGTGAGCTGGGGGGTGGGAGGGAACAGGGATAAATGATGGGTTGAGAGCCTGCGTTTGATTACAGGGAAGCCAATGGTATGTTCTTGGATAGAGGCAAGCTAGAGCCAGATGATGGAAACCTCAGGCTTTACTGCTCTTGGGGACTACCCTCTGCTCCCCTGCTTTTTCTCATCTTCTGTTTGCCCAAGTGTGGAGGTTGGCACATTAGCCCAGCATTAAAGCTATTTAAGAGACAGTTATGTGACATTTACTCTGTGCTGGGTACTTTATTTTAAAATAAATACATAATTCTACAATAAAGACATAATTACCTTATGGGCAGTAAAACTGGGTCCCGCTTATAGCAATCAATTTAAAGAAACACATTAAGTATGTGATACTGTAAATGGTAGGTGGATATAGCAAAAATCTTAAAGGCTTTCATATTCTGCATTACAGATGGGCCACCGAGGCTCCAGAGGCTCTAGATCTTCACACAGCAGATTTATCCAACAGTGGCATGAGGGTGGGTTGGAGGGTGGAGGGAACAGTGGCAAGGAGGCCAGTTGGCCAACAATCCGGGAGTGAAGTGATGGGAGTTTTGCACTGAGCATGAGTGGAGAGAACACGCCAGAGCCCTTGGTTAGACCACTGTTTAGGCAGCTGTTGCACGCGTCTGTTTATCTCTCTGTACACCTGGCTTAATCTGTGAAGCACATTGAGGGTGCAGACTCCTAGCGTGTGGCAATAGTTCTGTGTGGTAAATGTGAGTAGGTGCCAAGAAATATTTCATAACCAAATGCTGACATTCATCGAGTTCTTCGGCTGGCTGTATCTCATGCTAAGTCCTTGAGTGAACTCTTTCATTCCTCACAATAACAGCACACACTACCTGCTGCTCTTTCCCCTCTTTTACAGATGAGGGAACACAGGCTCAGAGAGGTTAAGTGATTTGCCAGAAGTCACACAGCCAGGATTCAAATCCAAGTCTGAGAGCAAGGCCTTTAGCCACCACACACATTGTCTCATCATTGACTGGTACTGTGACCTTTTTACAGCATCTTCTGCTGTTTCTCCTGTTTCTCCCTCATTTCACCTAGGGTATGGGTTTCTGTAACCCAGCTTAGAATTTGATTCATCTGTCTAAGCACCAGAAACAATAGAAATTCACCAGACCCATGCCTAACCTCCATGCGGCATATTTATGTATTTTCTTCTGTGGTTTATATCATCATTAAAGTGGCTCTACTTGGCCCTTTAAGAAGCTAATTAATCACTAAATATAGATCACAACTTGTTCTTTTCAACCCTCTGCGTGTTTCTTCGCCCCATTGTGTGATGCCATCTGGTGCTATGAGCTCATGCTTTTTGTGTTCCTTTGCAGGGAGCCAGATTCATTGCTCTAGATGCCCAGAAAGCCAGTTAATTTCAAAGTTTGCATGCATGGCTTTGAAAAAAATTTGAATCTAATGCCTCCTTGTGGATTTTCACAGTATCACTCTTTAACACAACATTGCATGGAACGTCCGTCTTTACCGCCATCCACGTTAGACGTGCACACTGGTCTTTTCATCATAAAGGACCTAATTTGTCTTTGGCAAGCTGTCAAGCAACTCCAGGTCTTTTCCTGTGTGATTTTTGTCAAGTTTCGTTTTGTCAGTTTAAAGTGTATGCTGTAGGAAGCCAGACCTTCGTAATATACTCACCCCTTCGGGTCTATTGGACTTTCTGCTATGGCAGCAGAACAAGTGCATCAAAGAGCTAAGGCCGGCCTCTGGCCTGCTGCTGGTCTGTCCGGCTCCCGCCGTCTCTGATTCTGCCTCGAGTCTCTAATCGTCTGTCAAGGGCGCAGGAGCGCTTGCAAACTCCGCTGAGATGCCCTGGGCTCACCCCGGGCCGCAGGCCGGGGGGGGGGGGGGGGGGGGGGCTTGCTGAATGCAGCCCGTTACCCTGTTACCGCACAGTCCAGACCTAGCCACCCTCCACACCTCCTTTCTCGGCTCATTTCAGAGCGCTTGGCAGTTTAAATTTAGCCTGGGAGCCTAGTGGGAAGGAAAGGTAATTTGGCTCCCAGCGCAGGGCTTACCTCACTCCTGGCGCAGGCCGGATGCCCCCGGGGAAGCAAGGGAGCCCTGGCCCCCTGCTACCTCCTTCCTTCCTCCTGGGATCGTACCTGTTCCCAGCAAGGGGCTGAGGCCATGAGCCCCGAGAGCCCCGCAGCGATGTGAAAGGAGCCATGCACGTCCCTAGCGGGGGTGTCCTAGGGGCAGCCCCAGTCCATACCCCGTTCCCAGCACTGAGCAGCCTCTGTGCGATGCAGGTAGGATGAAGTCACCCAGTCAGCCCCAGAGCCCATGCAGGCGCCAGATAACGTTATTGAGAAGCATGGATAATGTATAGATAATTCGTGATTGTCTCAATTCGTAATCAGCTTTGTTTCCACAAGAGCGTATGTTGTTACTAAATTGATAAAATGTGTTTTTTCACTTCAAATCGATAGTTTTGTTTACTAACGACAGTTCTAACCACTGACAATTAAGATGCACTTCAAAAGATTAAGGATTTTGAATTTTCCTGAGTGAGTAGTATGCAAAGTTTGGGGAACAGGACACGTGTTACTACTTTGCAGTATTATGGCCTCAGGCTACTTACTTAACATCTCTGAACTTCGGATTTTTCTACCTACTTAATGGAAGGAATCATACTTTTTTTTTTCTTAATGTGGTTCATGTGGTTGTAGATGAGTATCAAATAGATTTTGTCAAAGGCTTTTTTTGCATCTATGAGATGAATTTGTGGTTTCTGTGCTTTATTCCATTGGCAAGGTCAATTATATGAATTGATTTTCATATGTTGAAACAATTTTGCATTCATGACATCAATCCCACTTGGTCATGATGTACAATCCTTTTTATATATTGCTGAATTCAGTTTGCCAGTGTTTGTTGAGGATTTTTGCACACCTCTTCATAAGGAATATTTTCAATTATTCTTTACTTGTGATGTTTTTGGGTTTTGTTTCGGGAATAATACTGGCCTTCTACATTGATTTGGGAATTCTTTTTTTTTAATGTTTTATGAATGATTATTAATTTTTTAAATATTTGGTAAAATTTACCTGTGAAGACATATGGTCCTGGACTTTTCTTCATTGGAAGATTTCTTTTTTAAAGATTTTGTTTTTAAGTAATTTATACCCAAGGTGGGGCTCAAACTCACAACCCCTAGGTCAAGAGTTGCATGCTCTACTGACTAAGCCAGCCAGATGCCCCATCACTGGAAGATTTTTAATAAATTATTTACTAACTCAATTTCTACCTATTATAGATCTATTCAGATTTTCTTTTTCTTCCTGAGCCACTTATGGTGGTTTGTGGCATTCTACAAATTTTCCACTTCATCTATGTAATATAATTTGTTGGCATATAATTTTTTTCATAGTATTCTCTTAAACTTCTTTTTCTTTCCATAAGATTATTGGTAATATCCTCTGTTTTATGCCTGATTTTAGTTACTTGAGCCTTCCTTTTATTATGGTTAGTATAATTAAAGATTTGTCAATTTCATTTTTTTATTTTTTAAAAGATTTTATTTATTTATACGTGAGAGACAGAGAGGGGGGGGGGGAGAGGCAGAGACACAGGCAGAGGGAGAAGCAGGCTCCACACAGGGAGCCCGACATGGGACTCGATCCCGGGTCCCCAGGATCAGGCCCTGGGCTGAAGTCAGTGCTAAACCGCTGAGCCACCCGGGCTGTCCTCAATTTTATTTTTTATTGTTTTTTAAAGATATTATTTATTCATTTGAGAGAGAGAGAGAGAGAGAGAGAGAGAGAGCAGGAGTTGGTGGGGGGAGGTAGAAGGAGGCAAAGGGAGAGGGAGAAGCAGACTCCCCCCTGAGATGGGAGACCAATGTAGGGCTTGATCCCAGGACCTGGAGAGCATGACCTGAGCTGAAGGCAGACATTAACCATCTGAGCCACCCAGGCACCCAAGACTTGTCAATTTTACTAATCTTAGTACTAATTTTTGGTTTTGCTGATTTTGCTATTTGTCTATTCTCTATTTCATAATTATATAATCTTTTTTCTTCTGCTTAGGATTTAGTTTGCTTTTCTTTCCTTAGTTTCTTAAGGTTAACAGGTTATTGATTTGACACTTTGTTTTTTAATGTAGGCATTTGCAGCTATAAATTGTCCTCTAAGCATGTTAGCGGCATCCCATAAATTTTGGTGTGTTGTGATTTTGGTGTTTGTTTTCACTAAGGTGCTTTTAAATTTCTCTTGTGATTTTATTTTTTGACTCACTGGTTGTTTAGGAGTGTGTTACTTAATTTTCACAAATTTGTGAATTTCTCAAATTTTCTTCTGTTATTGATTTCTAATTTCATTGAAGGATGGTTAGAAGACATACTCTATATGACTTTAATAATTTTAAATTTATTGAGATTTGTGGTCTCTCCTGGAGATTTGTGGTCTGTCCTGTATGTGCATTCAAAAAGAATGTGTATTTTGCTGTTGTTGGGTAGAGTGTTTTATAGATAGCTATTTCTCTAATTGTTTTAAAGTGTTGATCAGGTCTTCTGTTTCCATGTTGGTCTTCTGTCTAGTTGCTTTGTCATGTTTGAAGGTGGGATAACGGGACACCTGGGTGGCTCAGCGGTTGAGCGTCTGCCTTTGGTTCCAGTGTGATTCCGGGGTTGGGGATCGAGTCCTGCATTATACTCCTTGTGGGGAGCCTGCTTCTCCCTCTGTCTGTGTCTCTGCCCCTCTCTGAGTCTTTCATGAATAAATAAAATCTTTTAAAAAAAATGAAGGTGAGATATTGAAGTTTCCAACTATTATTGTTGAATTGTCTATTTCTCCCTTCAGCTTTTGCTTCCCATATTTTGGGGGCTCTGTTCGTGGGTAGGTGCATATCTGTTTATAATTTTGTAAATTCCCAGTGGATTGACCATTTTATCATTCTAAAATGTCTTTGTCTCTAGTAACATATTTTTTTCTTGAAGTTCATTTTGTCTGATGTTAGGACAGCCATTCCTATCTCTCTTTTGGTGATTGCATGGTATATATTTTTCCATACTTTTACTTTCAGCTTATTTGTGTCTTTGAATCTAAAGTGTGTCTTTTGTGGACATCATAAAGTTGGATCATGTTGTTTTATTTATAATGCTAATCTCTGTCTTTTGATTGGAATGTTTAATCTATTTAAAGGGGATCCCTGGGTGGCGCAGCGGTTTAGCGCCTGCCTTTGGCCCAGGGCGCGATCCTGGAGACCCGGGATCAAATCCCACATCGGGCTCCCGGTGCATGGAGCCTGCTTCTCTCTCTGCCTGTGTCTCTGCCTCTCTCTCTCTCTCTGACTATCATAAATAAATAAAAATTTAAAAAAAATTAAAAAAAATTTAATGTAATTCCTCATAAGGGAGGACTTAGGTCTGCCATTTTGCTCTTTTTTGTATGTTCTTCTACTTTTCCAGTACTATCTTCTTCTGTTAAGTAAATGTTTTCTAGTAACCTTTTAAATTCCCTTTCGTTTTATTTTCTATGTATATTTTTTGTTATTTTCTTAGTGGTTATCTGTGAATTACGATTAACATTTTAATATATAACAATCTGGTTTGGGTTAATACCAGCTGAATTTAATTTATATATAAAAGCTTTGCTGCTTTACAGCTCCATTCCCTCTCCTGTCCTTTGCACAGTTATTATCATACAAATTACATTGTATGTTCCTCAACACAGATTTATAATTATTGGTTAATGCTTTATATCTTTTAAATCAGATAGGAGGAAAAAGTTACAAAACACACAATACATTTATACTGTCTTTTATGTTTACCCATGTCATGACCTTGACAAATAGTCTTTTTTTTTTTTTCAAGTGGACTCAGTTACTGTCTTTTCATTTCATTCACATTCCCTTAGTCTTCATTATTGGACAGATCTAGTGACTAGTGACTTATTCTCCCAGTTTTTGTTGAGCTGGAAATGCCTTATTTTTCCTTCATTTCTGAAGAATGACTTTGCTGCATACAGAATTTCTGATTATCTTTCTTTCAGTGCTTTGAATTCATCATCTCCCTTCTGCCTTCCATAGTTTCTGATGAGAAATCTCTTCTACTCTTTTGAGGAACCCCTCTATGTGATAAGTTGCTTTTTTCTTGCTTCTTTCAAAATTCTCTCTTTGGCTTTCAGTTTGGGTGTGGCTCACTATAGAGTTTATCTTATTTGTAGTTCATCAGATATAAGGATGCATGTTTTTAATCATATTTGGGGAATTCTTGACAATTATTTCATCAAATATTCTTTTTGCCCCCTTTTCTCTTTTCTCCTTTCTGGGATTCCCATTATACTCACATTGGTATGACTGGTGGTGTCTCACAGTTCTTGGTGGCTCTGTTTATTTTCTTTACTCCTTTTTCCTCATTTTCTTTAGACTGGATAATCTCAATTGACCTATCTTCAAGTTTGCTGATTATTTCTTCCACTCCTCTAGTGGACTTTTCAGTTATTTTTTTTCTTTTTATACTTTCTGTCACTTTACTGATATTCTCTCTTTGGTGAGACATCATTCTCATACTTGCCTGTAGTTCTTTGGATATGATTTCCTTTAGTTCTTTGTACATATTTTAAGCTGCTGATTTAAAGTCTTTATCAGATAAGTCCAACATCTGGGTTTCCTCGATGATGGTTTCTACTGATGGACTTTTTCCTTACCCTTGGGCCATATGTCCTTGTTTCTTTGTATGTTTTGTACCTTTCTGTTGAAAGCCTAGTATTTGGGCGCCTGGGTGGCTCAGTTGGTTAAGCATCTGCCTTCGAATTTGGTCATGACCCTGGGGTCCTGGGATCAAGCTCCGTGTCAGGTTCCCTGCTCATCAGGGAGTCTGCTTCTTGCTCTCTTCCCTGCTCATGCTCTCTCTTGCTATCTTTGTCACTATCTCTGTTGCTATCTCTCAAATGAATAAATAAAATCTTAAAAAAAGAAAACAGTATTTAAAATAATATGAGGTAGCAACTCTAGAAATTAGATTCTTCTTCTTCAGGGTTTGTTATTGTTTTACATTATTGCTGTTAGCTTCTGTTGTTAAAGAAAGAAGTATCTTTCTTTAATTCTGTAAAGTCTGTATTCTTTGTCATCTGTGACCCCTGAAGCCTCTGCTTGACTAGTTTCATGTGAAGCTGATGGACAGAGATGTCCTTACTTGCCTGGAACTAAGAAGTCCCAGTCTTTGCTGGTGGGCTCTGTGTGTATGTTGGGTTAGTCTTAAACTCTGCCTTAGTCTTCACTCCCTGATTACGTGGAGTCTCAAGGTCAGCTTGAGGATGACTATCAAGTGGAATGACAGTTTTGAAAAATACAGATGCAAGGTAATAATACATTTGCAGTGTATTATCTGCTAGTATTCTCATAGCAGATGGTTTGTTCTTCACAAGTACAGGCATTTTATGGCTTATAAACATCTAACTTATATGTAAACACTTAACTCATATGCCTTAGACCACATAACCGATTCCATGGACTCATGTTGAAAAAAAACACAGAGTACAGTATAAGAGCTCTGAACTTTGGGAGAATCTGTGGTTTCATGAAGTAAAAAATTAAAATCTTCCCCAAAGCGGAGAGTGTCTTGGGCAGGGTTTCTAGAAGTGAGATTCAAGGACAGCCTGCCTCAGAATTACTTGGGATGTTTGTTAAAGTTCAGCTTCTTGGCTCTGTCCCAAATCTTTTGATTTAGAGCATTTTTGGGTGGGTCCATCCAGGAATCTATGTTTTTAACTAGCTACCCATTAATTCTTAATGAATACTGCTGTGTGAGAAACCCTTTAAAGAAGATAATCCTAAAGGTGCCTTCACATCAGAGATGGGCTCATGATACAGACTGTGCTCAAATGTGAATTTCCCCCTTTTAATGTCTGATTTCTAAAAAATTCACTTTATTTCTATAGTTCATCAACTCCCATCAATTATTTGTATCTATGAGGATTTTTTTTCCCTTTTTTTTAGTTGCTGCTAGCATTATCATAGGGTTGAGGCTGAATTATGGGACTCAGAAGATTCCAGGGGAAAAATCAGCCCATATTTATTTATGCAATAAAAGGATAGGTAGGGAGGGAGGGTAGGAGAAGGCACCAGATAAAGCAACGGGTATATTTGCCATTTCAAAATACTGTGCCTAGAGCTGGCCATGCAACCATAAAAGGTAGGGAAAGTTTTTTTCTTTCTCATCTCTACTTTTTTCCCCCTCTTCTCTACCTTTAATATTACTCTTTCTCTTGGCACCCAGAATTTAGGTCAGTAAAATTTGTATTAAGGAAATACATCAAATGAACAAGGGGTGGTGGAAAGGGAGGTGGGTGGGGGGATGGTGGTGACTGGGTGATGGGCACTGAAGGGGGCACTTGATGGGATGAGCACTAGGTGTTATGCTGTATGTTGGCAAATTGAACTCCAATAAAATCAATCAATCAATCGATCAAAAGGAAATACATCAGCTGCCTTGGAGTTAAATAGGTTCTTGAGGTTTGTCTGGTGACTGAATCACACCTAAACCACCAACTTTAAAGGTTGTCTTTATGGAATGGTGTCTTCTGGTTCCCAAATAACACACTTCCGAATGAACTTTTTGATGCAACTTGTTTGAGAGTTTGAGATTGGGTCAAGTTCAGGCACATGTAATTTATCCGGGTTAACTTAAAATTTTAAGTTCATTTCCCCCAGCCATCTGTATACTTTTAGGCCATTTCTCCTTGCCTGTGTTTTGTGTTTAGTTACTATAAATTCAATGTTGAAAAACAATTAGAAGAATTTAGATCCTTATCAATTTTAATATATTTAAAAGTGAAACCTGATTTAAAAAACTATTTCAGGGGTGCCTGTGTGGCTCAGGTGGTTAAGCATCTGTCTTCAGCTTAGGTCATGATCCCAGGGTTCTGGGATCAAGTCCCATGTTGGGCTCCCTGCTCACTGGGGAGCCTACTTCTCCCTTTCCCTCTGCTTCTCCCTCCTGCTCTGCTCTCTCTCTCAAATAAATAAATACTTTTTTATTTAAAAAAATATTTTATATCATGTTTTAGGTTTTTACTGTTCTGACTTGCCTGTATTATTGAGTCATTGAGAGATTCCTATCCCTTCCCCCCATTCAACCCAGTTTAGGACACATTACTCTGCCATAGGTCTCCGAAATTCTATTACACATGCACAAACTAGGGACGCCTGGGTGGCTCAGGGGTTTGGTGCCTCCCTTTGGCCCAGGGTGTGATCCTGGAGACCCAGGATCGAGTCCCACGTCGGGCCCCCTGCATGGAGCCTGCTTCTCTCTCTCTGCCTGTGTCTCTGCCTCTCTCTCTGTCTCTCATAAATAAATAAAATCTTTAAAAAAAAGCACAGTAGTAAATCACATTTCTTATTTCCTTCAAGGTATTGCGCAGAGATGCACGGCTATCAAGTACCACTTTTCTCAGCCAATCCGCCTACGAAACATTCCTTTCAATTTAACCAAGACAATTCAGCAAGATGAATGGCACCTGCTTCGTGAGTATTTCTGGGAAAGGGTCAGAGAGGAAATGGTGTCTTTCTGAACAAAAAGTATTCCCACCAGCCCTCTCAGGTTTGAACCGAAAGATGTTATGCTGATCACTTGTGGGCCTCTGGGCCCAATCTGACTTGGTTGGAGACTCAGAGAGGCATTTCACTGTGCTGTGGTCACAACTGCGGTCACAACTTGTTTACAGATCAAATGTGTGAAAATCAGGCCTGAGGCTGTGTGAGATAGGACAGTGTGTGTTTCTGCCCTGGTGGCATCTGTACACAAATGGCCTCCTGCATCTTTCCTCTACCAAGTCATCGGTACAAGGACCTGCTCTGCTACTGGTCTTAGTAAACCAAGGAGATTATACTTTAGGTACTCTCAGTTTTGTTTTGTTTATCCAATATTCATTTTAGCTACTATGTCTATCTCAGATCTTGGTCTTTCCACTAAAATATCTTTATAAGTGTATGTTGTAATTTTCCCAGAGGATGTCTGTCATCAGAGGATATCTTGACGATGGGAACTACTCTTTTTCACTGTCAGGAAAAATGTGAAAATCTAGAAAGGATCATGCAGTGACACTAAGGAGAGATGATATTTACCCGAAAATTGTTGATTCATGCTGCCTACTGATGGATGACTCAGGAAAGCAAAATAGTAGACCCTAATCAGAGGTAGACATTGTCATTTTTTCTAGTGAAATAAGCAGGAAGGACATTGGCGATTGTGTTTGGTGACCAAGGACACTGCAGAAAACCAAGCAGAATCTCATTTGGTGAGGAAATCTCTGCAGATCAAAAGCCTCTGTTTTGAATTACAAACATGAACATGGAAGCTCTTGTAATACTGCTATAGTAGAGGTCTTACGTCAAACATTATGATTGGCAAATTTAGCACTTGGAAAGTCATTGGCTAAAATGTGGTTTATTTCTTAATAGTATGAGTTCCTGAAAATTCTTTCTTGTTGGATGATCTTAACAAGCATTCTGAGCAGATCTGAGTTAGAGTTTTATCTTAGTGTTTTTATGTCTGAATTCTTTATGAGCATGTTTGGAATTCTTTGCCTTAATCAACAGTCCAGAAAGCCACGTAGTCACTGGATTTAAGTGTGGTGAGAAAAGGTCAACATAGAAACCTGGGAAAGAACATCACCTCTTTACTTGAGGAGTTTGTGGCTTGCTGTTGCCGAGTAAGACAGTATTTGAGTTCTCTTTATCTTTTTTGAGGTTCTTATAGAAAGATAGTTCCTGCATTTGCATGCATAGCTCTTTCTAAGAAAGTCACATTTGGGGAACTGTACCATGTTTACCAGATAAGCTTAACATGTCTGGTACTAATATAAATCCTATGTGAATTTTATCTGAACCTTGTGCCTTTTAATGGTTGTAGACAATAGAATTACTACTTAAACCACAGGGAATTTAGGAAGTTGAGATAACATATTATGACATTTCCCCTGCTTAGATGTGGATGTCACAAAATGACTTATCCCCTAAACATTAAACTCAGCCCCTTTAAATGATCTCTGCTCCTGACCTGTAGTCTGAGGTGTCTACACTTCCTCTTCTAGGTAGTAATACTCTGTTTTCATATAGATGCTCTGAACTGAAATGAGAAACCCCTTTAAAAGAAAGGAATGGTCCATGTGTTCCCAGAGCTGTTGACTGGCTTCTGGGGCAGCAGATCTATGCTTGGGCTCTATTGTTTTAAGAAGAAACATACATATTTATCTAACAGTTTTTAAAATTTGATTCATTAAAAAAAAAGGAACCAAGAAAATAGAAGTAAAATAGCAGAGGGTGGGCAATCAGAGTGCTGCTTTAGGATAGCAATCAGAGTGAAACTATGTCCAGGTACATGTAGTTGGTCCATCTCTTGTTTGCCTCAGTTGTGGGGAGGGAATGGGCTTCTGACCCAGGGATCATGATTGTGCCTTTGTAACAGACAAAGACAAATAAAATAATTGGTACCTGTGGTGCTCAGGTAAAACCGTATTTCACTGCAGCATACTTTATGTAGGCTCTTTCTCCAAAGCCAGATTAAGTGTAGCCACTGCAGTGGTGGTAAGAGGTATTCTCATTGCTCTTCTAAGGAAAGTAAAGATATTTCTCATCCCTACCTCCTTCTCCATTTACTAAGTAACTTGCTATCATTACCTAAGTTGGCCCTGGCATTGTCCTCTGGTCTACTCTCTTCATGGTACAGACTTCTCTGTGGATTCAGAGAAGGTAGACTCTGGGCCCTGAATTTGTTGGATCCCATCTGTCCTCTTGTGGAATGCCTGGGGAGAGACTTCTCAAACCACCCCAGCCCCACAGACCCCAAGACTGCCTGTGCCACTTACTAGTTTTTTTAGTGTATACAAAGCTCTTCATTCTCTAGTTTTCATTAACTTTGCTGTTTCTGCTTTTCATTTTGAATGTTTGTGTTTCGAGAGTAGATTTGAGAAGAATCACTGCTGGCTTCCTGGGCATGGCTGTAGCTGTCCTGCTCTGTGGCTGCATTGTGGCCACAGTCAGTTTCTTCTGGGAGGAAAGCTTGACCCAACATGTGGCTGGACTCCTTTTCCTCATGACAGGTATGCTGAGCACCTCAGACATCTCTCCGGGCGAAAGTGAAGGCGGCTCTGCATGGGGTAGCTTCGCTCTGTTAATTTTGCTTTCACTTGTGAAAAAAGCAACCAGAGGTCATTTGGCTTTGGTGGGTAATACCGAATTTAAAGAAAACATCAGGGTTAATAATACAGGCCTGGTTTCTCCACTGTGGCCCGTTGGAAGGCTGGATGGTAATGTCTTGGGTTTAGTCTCCGTATGAGCCAGCTCTGCTTTTCCTGGCTCTGTTTCATGCCCTGACCCTGGCCCTGGCCCTGGCCTGGACTCTTGGCTAACACTGGCCACTGCTTATCAGGAGCCCACAGAGAGAGAGTGATCAGCACAACCACCTCCTGGGTTGAAAGTCAACTCAAAGTACTTCACTTAGTGATGGCACCTTTGAGGTCATTTTTACACACAAAACGTTTCATTCATTTTACTCCACAGGTAGTTTTTGAGGACTTACTATGTTACCAGGCACTACTTAGGTACTAGAGACACAATGAATAAGGCAGATGAAATCCTTCATTTTCTGACGTGGGGAGACAGAGACAATAACTTGTGATAGTAATTAAAGCTGTGAGGAAAACAAATGAGGTAGAATAGGGGCCTCGGGGAACACCTTGCTGAGGTGGCGATTTCCCAGCTAAATTGTGAAAAGCAGCCAGCAGTTGGGAGTGTGCTACAGGGTGAGCCAAGCCCTATAGGCAAGGATGGGTTGGTATTTTGAGCCACAGAAAGAAAACCAGTGTGGTTGGAGTGCAGGGAGAAGAAGGATAGTACCTCTTGAGGTAGGAGATGCAGCCAGTGGTTTGGATTTCAATCTAAGGGTAATGGAAGCCACCAGAAGGTTTTGAGCAGAAGAGAGACTTGATCTTAAAGCAGGAGATAGGAAGAGGGTTGGTGTGTGGAAACAGGACTGTGGTCTTTTTGATCAGCCAGTGGAAGTTACTTTAGTCTAAAAATGGAGTCAGGAGCTGAGTTGACAGCTAACACTGACAGTGGCTACGGGGAAGAAATCTTTTTTTCCTTTGGCTCCTTCACAAAATAATTAACATGTTAGTGATTAGTGAATGCCAAGTGAGCGGTTTCACAAGCATACTCAGTATCTGAGCTAATACGACTTTGGATATGCAGCCATCTTGAACAAGCCTGTTTCCTCTTCTCTGGAGTTCAGTTTCCCAAGTGGCCATGACGGGTTTTGCTAGCACTTCTCACTTACTGGCCGCTCACTTGCTTATGCCCTCCTGTGTTAACTGTACTTGCCAACGTTGGCTGACATCATTTTCTGTCTGTCTGTCTTTAGGAGTTGACAGGTAGGTGGCGCCTTGCTCTCTGGTCAGCCGGATCTGAGGCCTAAGTAACCCAAGACCTAGAAGGGGCCCTTCCTGCTAACCACCGTGGGTGCCTTTCCCTCCCTCTGAGTAACGTGGGTCATTGTTGTAAGCACCCTGACAGAGTATTCAGAAATTGGAGGGCCCCTGAAGAGACTGAACAGAAAACCAATGTAAGCTTTCCAGACTTTGGTGACTGCACCAGGACTGTGGCACAAGGAGGCTAAAATTCTAGTTCCTGAGGTTTGGGAGGAGGATTTGAACCCTCAAGACAAGACATTGGGTCCCTCATGTAAAAAGAAATTTACAGAACCAGTGGGTCAAGACAGCAAAGAAGCTGAGAGGATTCCTTTGAGTCTCTGCTGGGGCATAACGGTCATGAAAAATCTTACTCATTTTCTTCCCTCCTTTTGTTAGTTGAGGCCCCATTTTCCTGACTCTTGCTCCTGTATCCATCAAAGAAGCGCAAAGTCACTCCCCACAAACCCTGCAAAGGCCCACATCACATCCCCTTGTCAGGGAAATGAGGGGAACTATAGACAAGCTAGCCTCAGTGATGGTTTTAAAACATACTTTAATATGGGTAACATATAAATAATTTAGGATGCTCTTAGATATAAAACAATTATCAGCTGTAAAATAAATCACTGGACCATAAAAGCCAGGGCCAGTGAGAGTTCCTGAGAAGGCTGTAAGCTGGTCTGTTTTTAAATGAGAGGAGAGTGGTTGTTGAGCGCTAGGGGGGCACAGAGGAGAGCTCGAAGCCAAGTACCCCACCTTTCCCTGCTGAGCCCTTGTTTCTGAGCCACACATGGACTGTAACTCCGAGCCAGACTGGCTCAGGCATCCTAAGGATTTATCATCAAAAGCCCCTGTGCAATTGTTAAACAAAAACAAAACGACCAAAACAATAGCCATTGTAACAAAAACCCCACAACTACCAAAAAAAAAAAAAAAAAAAAAAAACAAAAAACAAAAAAAACCCCCCAAAAAACAAACCCCAGACATATACACTTGAAGTTTGATGACCAGTCCTGAAGGACTAACAGACACAACCTAACACTGTTTTGCTTTCTTTGCTTTTTGGTTAGCTAAGCCACATTTTTGGAATGAAGGGAAAATCCTCTTGTACATCCCACCACCTGACAATTTAGGTTGTTTAAATATTTTTCTTATTCTGGACCAAATCTCACTGATGAGTTTGCCTCATTTGAAAAAAAAAAAAAAAGATGCTTGCAACCATTAGTCTTCCAGGTTTCTATCTAATACCGGCCATAAGCTTTCCTGTGTTGTTAGGCTGTTCTTCTACTCAGTTGCTTTCGGCGGTACCGCGCGGCTGCATGCTCTTGCAGGGGATGGAAATGCTGTGAGTGTTCATCGTTCCCTGACCTCCCTGACCGTAGCGTTTGGAGAGGTTTGTTTTCTTTTTTTGCCGTTTCAAATACTGCCTTTACCTCTCCTTTGTAAATACCGATCACTGCGTGAATCCATTGCCTGAGATGAATTAGCTGGAGGATGTTCGCGTGTGGTAGCAGCAGAGGAGAGCAACTAAGGGTTAAAAGAATTGACTTTAATGAAGCAGAAGTGTCTTCAGCAGCCCTTGTCAGCATCTCTCCCACAGATTTCTGATGCTAAACTTAGCCGCTTCTAATGCGCTGGCATCTTCATTCTCCGCCTGAACTTATTAGCCAAACCTTCAATGAAGAGCATCAGTGATGTGACAGTTTGAAATGTTAAAATGGAAACTTTGAAACAGTGTTCCTCCCTCTGCCTTATTGCTTACAGACAGCTCTTGATCACCCACATGTGGGCCCCGCAGTGCTGGGGCTCTCCCCTTCCTCTCCCCTGTGGCCTTTCAAAGGGCCTTCCAGCAGGACCTGGGGTGGACCTCACCACCCCTCGGGGCCCCATGTGTGGCCCTTTGACTTTGTGGCCTCCGAGGTGACAGACAAATGACCCAAGAGGCACAGGTGGAGGACTGAGGGAGTAAGACACCTTCTAGCTCCCCTTCTGCTCCTGGGCTGCTGTGAAAGTCTATTGCCATCAACAAAGATGGATTGTATTAGACTGCCATGGTGGTATCATCATAACGATTATAATTTCAGTATGTGGGCAGCCCGGGTGGCTCAGTGGTTTAGCGCCTGCCTTCGGCCCAGGGCGTGATCTTGAAGACCCAGGATCAAGTCCCACGTCGGGCTCCCTGCATGGAGCCTGCTTCTCCCTCTGCCTGTGTCTCTGCCTCTCTCTCTCTCTCTCTGTGTGTCTCTCTCTCTCTCTGTGTCTCCCATGAATAAATAAAATCTTTAAAAAAATAATTTCAGTATGTGTAGAAATATTTGAGAGGGTTCATTTATTTAAAACAAAAAACACTTAGGTTGCTATTGCTTTTGTTTTATTATCTTTTAAAATACTAGGAATCTCAAAAATTGGTTAAAGCTTGGGCCTCCCTTCATGGGGCCTCACTGTCCACTGGATGCATAACCCCTCACTGGGAGGGCTCAGAGAATTGTGACAACAGACAGAAAGATGACAGGGCCCAGGCTGCCCAGCAAAGCACAAGGACCGTCAATGCCCGTGTTTGGTTATCTCTTCCTTTACTTCAATGCATTAGAAAGTGAAAAAACAGAACCAAAAAACCATTGTAGTAGATATATGGAATTGTCTAGGTTACCCACTGATTATGACCTAAAACCACAGGTCCTTAGTGCCTTAGTTGAAACACTGGCAGCCAGCTGTGTTTTGGAATTCAGGGTTTTTAAGTTTTCTTTTAGAAGGGCAAATATGGTGCATAGATTTTAGGTTATTTAACACCCTCAGCAGGATCTGAAATCAAGTCCATTAACATTTCTGCTGCAAAACATATGAATATTCACACGAAGTGGGATCAATAAGGACTATAAAAAGCCCATGTCACATCAGGTCAGGGTTTGCATGAAATAAGAGTGCTGCCATCTTTTAGAAGAAGATTGGATGTTTTTTCAGATTTAATAATTGCAGATTGTGCCTCTTCTATTTTATTTTTTTTAAAGTTTTTTCTATTTCTATTAGTCTTGTCCATTCATTTAGGAATGGCTCTTTGAGCAATCTGTGTGAAAGTAGCATGAGGCATTTTTGCTGGAAGAGCAAAGAGACCAGAATGATGGGCAGGCCATCTTTTGAAGGAGTGAAGAAAAAAAAAAATCAATGTTTATGCCTTTGGGTGTTGCAGTTGTGTTATTTATCAAGCGGGCTAACCGGGGTGAAGCCGCTCTCTCTCCTTTCACACTGTGAAAGCACATCAAAGGAGGATGGTCAGAAGGGTGGGCCCAGTTCCCCTAATTACAGCTCGCCAGCTGGCCACAGGCATCTCAAGGAGTTCAGGGAAGGAAATTGGGTTGATGATCTGGGATGGCTGCATAAATTTACTTCCATCCTGCTCCAAAAAGATCCCTTCCAACCCTATAATTCTGCAATATCCCTGTATCTGCTAATTAAGAATATTGGTCGAAAGCTTTTTAATATAAGAAAAGGAGTTGCATACAGGGCTTTTCAGAACCAGTAATTCTTCACTCTTTTGAAGATGCTGCCAACAATAACCATGAGCTATAGCCTGAAACCCAAGAGCCTCTATCCCCAGGCACCACCAAGCTGGGCTGACGAATATCAGTGGTAGCCACAGGGGACTCCTGACTAGTCAGGGAGTGAGTCGAAAGGAAGGAAAACCTAGGAGAAGAATGAGGGAGAGGTGACCTCTCTTTTCCTGAATCTTCAGGAAGGACCACTAGACTTGGAACTTTTTGAGGGCAGGGGTGGTACCTTATTAATCTTTTCAACCCCCTGCCCCATGCCTTGCAATAACTAGATTGCTACTGACAAATGTGTAGCATGATCTGCAATAACTTGTTCTCTGGGTAAGTTCTGCATGGCATAATTTGGGATAACCTGGTCCTTAGGTTGGTAGAACTCAATGTGTTGTAGAACTCAGTTTTGTTCGGTAGGTTTTGTTGACTCCTTGCGCTCAGCACTATTACACTCTGTGTGGAACTTTAGTCTAGGAGGTGTCTACTACCTTGCCCTGAGATGTGTGCTGGAAAGTGGAATGGAAAGACACATATGGGGTTCCTGATCACAGCAATATCAAACCAACCAACCAAACCATATCAGACCAACTAGGACTCATGAAATCATCTCCAAGATGATCAAGAACTGGGGTGGGACATAGTAGATGCTTGATAACTAATTGCCGAGTAGCTGATTAAATAACATTTAAAATAGTAAAACCTTGCTAAGACCTATAAAAGAAATAGAAATATACTTTATACATTGACTACACACACATACGATGCTTTGGGCTGAGTTGCATCCCTCCCAAAATTCCTCTGCTTGAAGTTCTAACCTCTAGCAACTCACAATGAGACTATATTTGGAGATAGGGTCTTTAAAGGGGCGATTAAGGTACAGTTAGGGTGGGCCCTGATCTGATAATATGGCCGGCGTCCTTATAAGAAGAGAACATTTGGACACAATTACAGAGGGAAGATATTGTGAAGATACAAGTAAAAGACCACATCTACAAGCCAAGGAGAGAGGCCTTGGAAGAAACCAGCCCTACCAGTAGCTTGATCTCAGGCTTCTAGCCTCCAGAACCATGAGGACATTTTTGTTGTTTCAGCAACCCAAGGTTCTGGTACTTTCAGATGGCAGCCCGAGAAAACACGTGAGCACTGTGATATGTGCGTATGGAACTAAAATACAATTTCACAGTATCAACCTAAGACTAATTATCCAGCTACAACAAAGATGTTTTCTTCATTTAAACCATACTTGGTGTCTTTGAAGTGAGGATTTTTTTTCCTTTTTAAAATATCTTGAGTGGGGTAGGCCTCTTTCACAAAATCTTGTTGGGCACATTGGAAAGGATGCTTTCTCTCCCCTCAGTATGTCTCCTGGTAATAATCAGAAACAGGCCCATCCATCCCACAATACTAGTTGTGGCAGCTCTGTGTGCAAACTCTGAGAGATGTGAGGATCTAACAAGAGGAAGTCTTGCATGTGCTTTTTTGTTAATCTTTGCTTTCTTCTTTCTGAGAGCAACTGCAAAAGCATCTTGGAAGAATTAAACATGTCACAGAAAGGGCATTCCTGTGAGAGCATCTGTGGGAAAGGGGAAGGGCAGACGGGCGGGCATGTTTGTGGGCTCCTAATAACCCTCCCTGCCAACTAAGCAGAGTGAGTAAAGGCAGCAGAAAATAAAGAAGGCTTTCATGAGAGTTTGACAAGTGCTCTCTTCCAAAAAGAACTTAAGCCGCACAGAGATACATATTTATCACCATAAAATAAATATGAATAAGCGATACAGAGAAGCAAAGGAGCAATTAGGTTTACAAGGCAAGCTAGATCCAAGGTGGTGAGGTCAGGAGCCAAAAGCATGACATGAAGTGCCCAACTTTTGCTCATGGTGAGCCACTGATTAGCTTTAGGGAGTTTCAGCAACTCAGGAAGAGACAGAAATTCCTAGCAGTGACATCATTCACGGTGTCCATGAGGTCTACAGACGGAAGGCACAATCGTTCCTGACATTGAGGGCAGAGAAAATCATCCTCTGTTTAAGTCCTCAGGTTATCTTATTTCTTATAATCCTTTTCCATTCCGTGTGAACTGGTGGAGTTATGCTCAAATTCATTTCACTGAAAGCAACTTTATGGAATTGGCAAGGGAGAGGTGCTAATAAAATCAACGTTTAGTATAAAATCAAAGGGAGCAGATATAGTATATACATGGCATTATTCTTCTTTTTGGGGGGTGGGGGCGGGGGAATGTTCTTGCTCCATGCCTCATTTTGGAATAACAGAATCACAGAAATTTGACACCTTCAGCGTTTTCAGTAACCAAGTCTCCCATTTCTTCCCCCCCTTAGATGAAGAAACTAAGACTCAGAGAGGTTAGGTAATTTCAAGGTCGCACAGTGATTCGTAGTAGATCTGGGGACCAGGATCTCAGCCCAATGCATTTGGGCATCGAAGGATAATTAAAGTCCTAGTTTGCACTCGAGTTTTTAGAGGTCATTAAAACAACATTACTTGTAAAAAGCCTTGCTTTTAGGCCTTCAGCTCTGTGCAGACAGTGGAATGCAGAAAAGGGTTGTTTTTCCTGTGGTCGGGTCATTGTTCTATTATTATATTTTACCTGTTGATACTCCAGAGATCAATTTTTTCTAACTGCCTTGTTGTTCTTTTATGAACATTCCGTAGAAGGACTTGTCTTTGTTGTGATGCCAGTGAAAACATCCATGTAAATGTAAGAACATTCGCTCTCCATGAGTTTTGAAAGAAGCAAAGGAGTATTATTTTTTTGACCAGTCTGGTCCTTTATGAAAGAATGATTTCTGTCATGATCTTTGGACAGCTCAAAGTGATATGTTTGCTGTAATAATCTGGGGCAGGAAGTCAGAAGATAAGATTTTATCCTTTTTGGAAAAAGAGAATTACTTTGGATTTTAAAAACAGAATTAGACCAAGAGAAGGAAATATCAAATTATCGCAGATCAAATGTCCTTTTAATTGGAAACATTTCTTTTTCTAAATGCACATTTGGGAAGGGATTCAGGCTATGTGCCCTGATGCCATTTGGGTGCAGGCCGAGTTCTGGCACTTAAAATGGCGTGAAGGTCATCTTTATTTCCTCCCAATGGCTGCCTGCTCAGAGTTTAGTTTTCTGTTAGTGTTTTTGATCCCCAGAGCTCTATTAAAAATGATCAAGGGGAATCTGTTACTTCTGGTAGTCCCCAAATCTGTGTCCCTCTTACCTATGGAGATGCTCAATGCATCCCCAAAGCAATAGTCTAGCAAACTGGTGCGACCTCCGTTGTATGCTGGGATAAACCAAAGTATGAAGAAGAGATCCACAGGACTTGGAACAAACTGGATGTTCCGAGACTTCACTGAGTGTGCCTTTCTGTTTTTATTACCCATCTCCTGCAACTGCCTCCCTCTGATCCCTGCCTATCCATGGCGATGGAAAAGAAGCATCTATATCCTTGGAGCATCACTTAAGTACTAAAAATACTGTTTGGGGGGAATTTTTATCAGAGTTCTGATTTTCATGTTCTGGAAGGACAATTAATTATACATACATGTGTTGGTACAAAAAAATAAAATTGATCTGTCCATTTTATGTCACCCAGATTGTCTCCTATATTCTGAATGGTTGAAGTACATGATCTCCTTACTTAGCTACTTTAGTCAATTCCAACATCCTGGATTTAATTTGTATCATTTAAAAGCTTTTATTCAGGGGCACCTAGGTGGTTCAGTTGGTTAATTGACTGACTCTTAGTTTCAGCTCAGGTCATGATCTCAGGGTCATGAGATCCAGCCCTGCTTCAAGCCCTGCATCGGGGTGTGTGCTCAGCGTGGAGTCTGCTTGAGATTCTCTCTCTCCTTTTGCTCCTCCCCCTCCTCTCTCTCAAATAAATAAATAAATCTTTTTTAAAAAAATAAAAGCTTTTTTTCATTCATTGAAAAAACCCACAATGATTTGTTGAAGCCCTAGTATGTGCCACACTTTGTACCTTAAAACATAATTTAGCACATGAAAAATTCATTTAAAGTATTTACAGGGAACATGATAAATACTAATGATGACGGCGATTGAAAAGGACAATGGGCTCTGTATGATGTGGAACTACATAAAAATGTGTCAAATCAGGTATAGAATAAGGGGACACGAAGACTGTTTTATATTAGGTTTGAGTGATTATAGAAGATCTTTTCCTTAAAAATAGTTAGAATTTTTATTTCATTGTTTTAAGAACAAAAACCAAAAATAAATTCAAATATGCATACCATTCCAGCAGGATAATCCTAAATAATTCAAGTTATCAGAATTTTCTCCTGTGTTCTTTATTCTTATACCTTCAATACGTAGTGTACAGTCTGGCACATAAGGATTTTGCCAATGTTTGTTGAATGCATTCAAGTTAAAGTGCAAGAATTAGAGATCCTTTACTAACTTGGGAGTGACCGCCTCATCAGGTGACCTGATTTTCACAAAGGCCTGTCCAGCATTTGCCTTGTAGCAGGCAACACTGTAACCAGCCATTCTCTTCTCTTTGCATTATTTTTAGGGATATTTTGCACCATTTCCCTCTGCACGTATGCTGCCAGCATCTCCTATGATTTGAACCGGCTCCCGAAGCTAATTTATAGCCTGCCTGATGATGTGGAACACGGCTACAGCTGGTCTATCTTTTGCGCCTGGTGCAGTTTAGGCTTTATTGTGGCAGCTGGAGGTCTCTGCATCGCTTATCCGTTTATTAGCCGGACCAAGATTGCACATCTAAAGTCTGGCAGGGACTCCACGGTATGACTGTCCACGCTCAAGTTCACTACTCGGTGGCCCATCCACAGTGTGGACAGCTCCTGAGAGGAACGTAGTGGAATTCGAGTTGAGATCCCAAGCACAAAACGGTCTTTTACATTCCAACCTGTTTCCTGCCAGCCCTTTCTGGATGACTGATAGAAAATCATGCAAAACCTCCATACCTTTCTACGGACAAGACTACTGTGGATTCAAGTGCTTTAATGACTACTTATGCTTTGACTGTGAGAAATAGGGAGCAGTGCCATGGGACATTTCTAGGTTTAGAAAAAGAGGAAATTGCAATGGGAAAATTTGTATGATTGCCATTTATTTCAGAAAGTTTGTATATAACAATTACCTGAGAATCATTTCTATTTGCAAAAGGATTCATAACAAAGCGAGTATAATTTTCTTGTCATTGTACCATGCTTGTTAAATTTTAATGCAGTATCTTCGGAACTTGTCCTAATGGTGTCTTGTTGTTGTCGGCACCAAATATTTGTGCATTTTTTTGTGGATGTTCCTTGTCACAGGAAGATTCCTCTTCTGTTGCCTTATTTATTTATTTTATTTATTTATTTTTAATTGACGTCTCTTCTCTGTCTTCGTACTGGAATCCAAATCCCAAGGAGAAAAGACCAACTGTGTAAGAGCTAATCAGTGACACTATGCAGCATTGTTTGATGTCTTACTTGTTGTTTAACCTCTGTCTCTTTATGTTAACTGGATTTCTGCATTAAATGACTGCCCTCTTGTTAATTTGGCTGTGGTTTTTTTTCAGTGGTGGCAATGGGTCTCCTTAGCCATATGGACAGAGGAAAACTATTGTTTTTTTTAGTAAGACTCTTACTGAGCCTTACTAATGGTTTCATTTCAATTAGGTTGGTTATCAACTTGCTGTTGACAAAAGATGTCATTTTCAAACGCCTTTGAAAACCTTACCAGAGTATTTTAATTTTCCTTCTCTCTCTTCCTTTACCATCTGCTTGGTATAGTTACCTGGTGCTAAGGCTACACGTTCTGTCTTTTGTTCCTGGATCTCCTGGGCCAATGGGTTTCAACCTTGGCTGCACATTGAGAATCACCCAGTGAATTCCTCAACCACACCGAAACAGGGCCCCTCCTGAGACCAACTGAATCAGAGTATCTGCAGCTGGGCACAGGCCTGAGCATTTTTGAGACAACATCTCAGAAAGTTCTGATGTGCAGCCGGATTGAGAGCCCTGTTCTGGGCCAGAGCTGCAGTAATCTCCTTAGCAGTTAACATTTACTTAGCACTTAATGTGTGCCAGTAACTGGGCTATGTTTTTTCCAGGTATGATTTCATTTAACCTTCTCAAAAGCTCTATGAGACAGGTACAATGATTCCATTTTTATACGGAAGCCAAGGATCAGTTACAGAATGTTTCCTTCATTTTTTCTCAATCCTTTTCTATTTCAGGGTATAGGACAAAAGTTAAAATCCTTCCATTGTGTTTCCTTATCTTTAAATAGAAGGGTTGGCACTAGCTAACTTCGAAGCTTTTCCTTTTAACTCCAACACTATCCTGTTCCCTACACACACGGTATGATAAAGATGCTCTGTTAAATAAGGGGAGATGCCACATTCAGAAGCAAGACATTGGTTCAGATTTTAATCTCATGAAAAATAGACTTTTTCTTTATTATAAAAAGTGATTTAGTACTTGTGAAGGATAATGATAATAATGATAATGATAATCTACCCCCCCCACACACAAATAAAGCCTGACTTCCAAACGACAGTGTCCACATATTATCACATGAGGCTTTTGGAAGAGGTTAAATGACTCCGGTGACCACATGAGCTCCTAAGAGCCCTGGAGAGATTCCCCAGCAATCTCTCAGGCCTGTTTAATAAACCCATTCCTCGGGGTGAGATCAGAGACATACAGAAAGGGGAATTATTTTCATTTATTACTTATGTGGGAAATTCTCAAAGCAGGAGAGCTGTTTCTTTGAAGTCTTCTTTAAAGATCCCCATAGAAGATGTCAAGACTCTTCAACATTTATATTCCAACCACCAAAGCAGTGTCTGAGTGAGTGACTTTTGAAGTTTCTGAGAAGCTTCCCAGGGATTTGAGGTGAGAATGGAAGAAAGCGTTGGAGTGACAGAGGTTGAAGAGTTCACACACCAGAAAGATGCCCGGAAGCCAGGGGAGTTCAGTTACATTCAAACACTTGCTGGCAAAAACAGAGCCTTCTTGCCTTCCAGCCAAAGCGAGCTCAGAGCAAGGAGCAATGTGCCCAACGTTCCTTGCTTTTTATTTACTGCTATGGAAGTGTGAGCAAATGTAGCCATAGTCCAGTTTCGGGTCCGTAGTCCTTGGGCTTCTGTGAGGGCTGTTTTCTTAATTGGCTTATAAATGAAGGATGATTGAAATGGCCATTCAATACTGCCTGGAACAGAATAACTTATTGAGACAATCTGTTTGTTCCTATGTTCTCTCTGTCCACCTTGTACCTGCATGCCATACCCAGACTCTATTTCCTTGCCTCAGGGATTTTTCTTCAGGGCAGAAAGCAGAGGTGTTTGAGCTCATTGAAGTGAGGAATGCAGTGGATCCAGAAGGAAGGATAGGCTAGAGGACTGACTTTGTGGGCTCAAAGTGCTCCAGGGCATCCCAGAAACTGAAAGAGAAAATGATGGCAATCACCTGGGCCATACACTCCCTACAGGTATCAGGACCCCAGAGAGGACAGCTGTGTGCGGCATCCTGGGAAACTGAGGCCCTTGGAACCATGGGCTTCTCACTGGCAGCTAGTCTGACCCTGGGAAGCCCCAAGGATATTGGCACAACTGGGTGTGAGTGTCCCCAATAATGAATGATGGCTAATTTCCACCCACTCCTGCAAGATAGGGCTTTGAATAGGAAGTAAGTGGATTTACAGAAAATTTGGGATTGTAGACTGCGTCATGTCTATTTACCACATATATATGTTATATATATACATATATATAACTACTAAAAAAGCGAGCTTTATCCAAAACCTTGTGGAGACGATTATAAGTCCCTCAAGCCCTTCCTTTTAACAGTGTCATCCTTAGTTTATTTGCAACATTAGAACTATTGCAGCCCATTCTGAGGGAACCCTAAATCCTCTATCATTAGAGTACTATAGACTTTTGATAATCAAGACTCCAAGATGTAGGAAACTTACACAGAATGTAATTTCTCCACCAAAAGCCACTATATCTTTCAACAAATATTTATTGAGTGCCTACTAGGTGCCAAGCACTATTTTAGACTCTTAGGAAACATCAATGAAGGAGAGCAAAGGTTCTTGCCTTTGTGAACCTTACTCAAGGAAAATGCAGTAAAATACAAGCAAAAATTAAAGTCACCCTTTCGAACCCCAAATGATTTCATAGATCCAGGGTTATGTAATTCAATACAGTTACTAAAATAAGTTTCTTTTAAACTATACTTTCAATGGCTGTGCATTTCACTTCATATCATTCTTATTTGAATCTATCTTCAGTTACATAAAAAGTACACCATTAACTTTGGGGGGTGTGTTGTGGCCTCTCAAAGATTTCCCATTTGAAATTGAAACCTGAGAACAAGGAGGGTGTACTGCACCGGTAGACCTCAATTACCTGAGCTAAGGAACCCACGTTCTAGGGCCTTTAAGGTTACCTGAGCTAAAGATGAAGAGGAATCTAGGCTCCTAAAGACTCAGAAGGCCACAAGGTCAAAATGAACTACACCATGAAGGCCCGTGCACCTGGGATGCTAATGCCACCTGGCCAATAGTCTTTGCTCAGGCTGTTTTCCCTGCTGGGACTCCCACTCCCACTCTGCCTGGTGCAAGCTGACTTTTCTTTGTGCCTCGGCTTCATTACAATGCTCCTGAAGCCTGCCTGTTGCCAGTTATACTCCGCGTGCTAATCACTTGTTCACCCCTTAACTGGGTACAAACCTGTGTCTTGTTTGGTCTCCAGTGCTCAGCCTAGGAACACAGTAGGTGCTCATAAATCTTTGCGGAATAAATGCATGAGAATTCACAAAGATAAACTTTCATCTTCCCTGGACAGAAGTGGCTCCCTTAGCACCAATTGTAAGGGAGCCCATCAAAAAATATACGGTAGTATAATAGGCTAAATGGAATGAGAATATAGCTTGGCAAGCAAGTAAGCCTCATTAGAATAATTAAAGGGACTATTAACCCAAGCCAGCCCAGACATAACTTGAAATGTGTTATGAACTAAGTACTATGGAACATTTATTTGATGGCTGAAACAATATTAAGTTAGTAACCTCAATATGGTTCTACACCTCAATTTAAATCTTTCCCATTTATATGCGGGTATGTTTTAAATCTCTAATTGGAATTCTGAAAGGAATGCTTCAGAAATGACTTCGTTTGAATGCAAATAGCTATACTGACCGAGAGCCCTTTTTAAATTGTATAATTTGAGTTTCTCCAGGACCTTGTCCTTAGATTGGAAGGAGAGGAAGTTCTCTTTGCTTCAGGACAAACACAAATGCTTGAGGATGCTCAGGGCACCCCATTCATTGCATACTGGGAACGTAGCTATCAATATCCCCCCTTTCCCATATACAACCTATATTTTGCCAGCCTTCAAAGCAAGATTTCTACTTATTCTAAAACCTATTAGCATATGTCTTCTTGTAGCTTCCATAAAAGGAAAAGAAATTGGTTGGCTATAAGCTACTTTTCTGTTCTTATTTTCTATTTTTTTCTTCTCATCAGCATGTACTGTAAAATACTGCCGGCTCTCTGCTTTCTCGGGCTGTGCTTGGGCCTCTCTGCAGACAGAAAGTGAGAGAAGACCACGAGGCTGGAAAGGCGAGAACAAGGGGGTAGTAGAGCCGATGAGATCGTAGGGATAGGACAGAGCTATGTTGGCCACCCTAAGGATGCTGGGTTCTACTCTGGCCATGGAAAGCAATGAGAGTGTTTAAGGAAACACAGTGATGTGAGCTGATTGTAGTTTTAAAATGTCAGTGTTGCCGCTGGATGGAAGATGGATTGGAAGAAGCCAGTGGAGGTGGAGTGTTGCAGGAATCCAGGAGACAAAATGTGGCCTGGACCAAGAAGGTGTCTGTGAAGATGGAGAAGGAGGGTGGAGCTGACAAGACTTGCTGGTACAGTGGATGGAGACAGGAAATAAAGGGACATCATCAAGGATGACAACTGAAGCAGTTTTTAGAGTTAGGTTATTTACTTAGGAAATTATGATTCTGAATCAGAGAGAATAAGGATTTGTATCAAAAGAGGAAAGAGGGATCCCTGGGTGGCGCAGCGGTTTGGCGCCTACCTTTGGCCCAGGGCGCGATCCTGGAGACCCGGGATCGAATCCCACGTCAGGCTCCCGGTGCATGGAGCCTGCTTCTCCCTCTGCCTGTGTCTCTGCCTCTCTCTCTCTCTGTATGACTATTGTAAATAAATTAAAAAAAAAATTCAAAAGAGGAAAGATACTAAGTGTCTTGGTAAACCCTGTGTCATATAGGATGGCCTTTATCGTTAACTGAGTAGAACCCAGGGCTGAAAAACTGTGGGTGAGAATATGGTCCAATGACCCCAGTGCACCTTCTCCCTAACTGATCCAACTGCCAGCTTCATCCTCTTTAATTTCTAGTTGTTCTCCAGAAGCTGCCTATGCCAGCTGCACTATTCAGTTTGAGTGTGAATTTGTCAATTAGTGAGGACTGCAAACATTTCAGTCCAGCCCCAAAGGAAAGCATGTCGTGATTGTGAGTTAATGGAAAAGATAGATGTCACCCACTGGCCTCCTCAGCTTACGTCATACCTGATAGACTATTGGCCTGCTTTTGCTAAGTTCCTATCATGTCTTAAGGCTGGCATTGCCAACATTCATAAGATGCACAGACCACTGCCCCATGATCTGCTCATTTTGGATGACCAAGACTTTGGTGACACCACTGCCTTCAGTGTGGGTTGTGAGGATGGATGAACTGCAGCCTCAGCCTCTTAGGAAATGTCTTCAATCTACTCAGGATCCTAGAGGTAAATTCCCCCAATATCTACATAGAGGTAGAGTGATACCCTCTGGGAATTCTGGAGAGTACATGGAAGCCTTACTAGAACAGGCTCATGGAGGATCCACTAGATCTGGACAAGAAGGGCCTGGGACTCCTTTGACTACCTCCCCAGGACACAACAGGCACCTCACAATCACACCAGATGTCAAGATCAGGGTGTTTAGTTCTTGAATCAAATAACACCTTTTTATTTTTGTTCTCGTGGCTTTGCCTGCCAGACAAGTTGACTGTGATGAGCACATAAATCTTTGCTTTTAGAAGCTCACCTGCACTGAACTTCACTCAGTGGTAGCTTCGGGGGGCTTCAAACTCATTCCCCACGTATAAAACACACTCTGCCTCATCACACTTGATGACACTGTTAAGCATAAGAGCACAAAAGGAACCCAGAAAACTTAGAGATCATGGAGGTTTTCTCATTTCTCTTGAAGCTCTGAGTTTCCTTTTATTACCTCTGGACTCGAGTGGGTGCTCACAAAACCACCTCTCTCTTTGAAGCACTTGATTCTAAGAGGATGGTGCTGGAGTCCCATTCCTATTGGTTCGGAGGTCTCCTACATTCTTGTAAATGTTAGATATAAATAAGAAGTGGAAAAGGAAGCTCCAACTCTCAGAATCCTCTCTCCTGTCTCTTGGCAATGATGAGATGCCACATGTGGGACGGACTCGGCACTTCCTCAGTGCCAAGCCATGTTCTTTACAAACTTGATCTTGTTGTAATTGCCTCTACTTCAGAGCCGGAGAAACTAAGGCTCATAGAGGTTAAATAACCTTCCCTAAGATACTAAGTGGCAGAGCCAAGGTTTGGATTCTGGCCTCCTCACTCCAAAGTAAGTCATGTTCTTTCCACTGTCCCCACACAGCATCCACATCCTACCTGAGACCCAGCACAAACACCAATAATGCCTCTCTAACCATATCTGAGCTTATTTCCCAGATGACATCCATCTAGACAGATTAACATTCCCCTTGTTTTTCATGGTTTCCCTTGGAAGTTACTGCTCTGCAGTTTTTTAAGTTTATTTATTTATTTTTTTGAAATCTCTACACCCACCATGGGGCTTGAACTCACGACCATGAAATCAAGAGTCACATGCTTTTCCGACTGAGCCAGCCAGGCGCCCCTGCTCTGCAGTTTTTAATCAAGCAGCTGCATTTCTAAACCAGAGCACATAGTGCCCTTTGTAATTCTGTAAAGAATACCAGGCCTATTTTTATAAGCACAGAACCTCTCCTTACTGATTGACCTCCAGGAGCCCTGTCCTCTGCAATAGCCTAAAGGTATGACAGCAATTTTAATTACCTTCTTGGCACTGCCCCCACAGAACATTTTGAGAAATTCCCATGTTACCAGGGCTGCTCAAAGATTAATATTTAAGTGGGTAGATCCTCCTTACTTTGTCCTGTGAAAGCATCCCTGGTGGCTTTTTAAAAATTATTCAGTGAAAGCAATTACTCAGAAAAGAAGGCTATATAGTCTTGTGGTTAGAGACAGGCTAGGAACTCAGAGACTCATGACTTTCAGTCTTTGTGACTACGTAGAAGTGCATTCCTGAAAGCCAATCATCTCTCCTGGACCTCTGGAGACATTCAGGAGCTGATGGGCTTTCCAGGGATACGGGCCATACCACACATCCAACAAGCCCAAGAAATACTTTGAACAGCTCTACAAACTTGTATATTCTATTCCAAGTTGAATGTGAACTGATCTTTTGTAATGTGAACTGAATTTAAAAACATAGAGTGTAAATTACACAATGACATGCAGCTATCTGATGCTGAGTCAATACAAGGATATCTTCCAAGCTTCTCATTACGCATCAAGGAGGGTACTTCATTTTCTGTTTCTTGTTGAGAGATTTGTCCCTGTGCAGGGGCTTCAAAAAAAATGGCAAGACAGTCTTAGGACATATGTGGGGGCTCTGGCTGTCATCCCTGTTGACAGTGGAGGAAACAGACTCCAGTAACGTAAAGTCTCTTGGCCAGTCTCTCCAAGGGGTCTCAGTTCCCAGCAAGTGAGCTGCCTCGGTTTTGAGTTCCACATATCTAAGTATCTGTATTCCTGCAAACACGTTGATGAAGCCCTAGCCTCTGCTTTATATGCCTCTGTGGTGGCTACAGTAAATTGCTATCATGCCAACATGTTTCTCAAATAAAATGGACCTGGGAATTGAAACTAAACCAACTGTGAAAGGTAATCTGGGGGAGATAACATGAGTGATTAATGCAGTATTGATTCAAAGGATGAGCCAGTTCTTAAACAAAGGGTTTTCCAAATAAAGCAACAGTTTAAAGAGTGTTCACAGGAGTGGGGAATGGTTTTCAAGAGAACTGGAGCGAAGTGAGGGAAGAATGTGGGAGGCGGAGTGAGGTGGGTGGAAGGGCAGAGCCAAGAGAGACACATGGAGCCAAGCCAAGCAGCACAGGTGGACACCATCTTCTCTCAGCCTTGTCCAAAACACCCGTTACTGCAGGGAGCCAGATGAGTGAAGAATGCAATGGGTTAAGATGGAATTTAGTGTAATTTCATTATTTTTAAAGCAATCAGCCTGCCGGTTTGTGATACGCCTACATAATCAAGAAGGGTGTCACAGAAAATGTCAGGCTTTTACCTAGGAATGTTTGAGCAGCTGGTTTTGTGTTGCATGATTCCATACAGCCCAGTGACACAAAGGAAAAAAAAAGTCTTCCTTCAGGGAATAACAGTCAAAATTCTTTTCCCTTTGTGACATTGGAATGCATGGATTTGGTTGAAGCAAAGGAGAACTCAGTCTAGCCTCCTGGAACTTTCTGGTTTTGTCCACTTGGTTTGCAGAGGACCATGAAAGGTAACCTGCATGTGGTCATTTGTTTATGAGATCTATACTGAGTGACTAGTATGTGCCAGAGACTAACTTTGTTGCAGGGGATCATCAGTGAGCAAATCAACAAAGCCACTCCCCTCAGGAGCTGCAGAGATAGACAATAAGCAAACATGGCACTCGTGCTGGGGGTAGATGCTGCGGAGAGGAATAGGGTCGGCGAGGAGAATAGTGTGAAGCATGAGGTGGTGGCTCATGTAGATAGGGAGACCAGGGATGACCTCCCTGATAAGGGTACATTTGAGCAGAGGGCCTGGGCGAGGCAGGTGTGGGAGGAAATGTCCCAGGAAGTGCAATGACCTGAAATGGGACGAAGCTTTGCATATTCCAGGGTCAGAAAGGGGGGAGAATGAAAGAGAGTTAGAAATGAAGTTGGGGGGCAGATCGGGACATGAAGAAAAATGAAACTACTTTGGAGGGTTTTGAGCAGGAGAGTGGTATAAACTGATTTACACAAGAATAAAAACAAAAAACTCCTGACTCAGTGAATTATTTTTCCTTGGTTTCCACGTCAATGTCAAGAGGCCAGTACAGGGCACTGGAGGCACACAGCAGAACACGTGGTTACTCTACCCACTCTAACAAGGTGAACTCAATCTCATAGTGTGGAGGTTTCCAGAGCAGAGTCGCAAAAGGGTGCCAGAAGCATGACCACGAAGTCGAAGTCGTAGAAATAATGAGTAAGAGAGAGGGGGATGGCGGGGAGGGGGCTGGGAGTAATTGCTCCCCTTTGTTACACCCTTGTGAAGGCAGATACTTGCTGAAGGAACTTGATGAAAACTGACAATATTAAATGATTATGGCATTCAGGTGGCAAAATTATACTTCAAATCTGATTCTCTTGAACATAATAAATTCATGGAATTTAACTGAAAGACAAAGAAAACTGAGCTCTTCTTTAAACTCCTAACAAATCCATTGCTTGTCTCTCAAGCATTTTCCTGGACTTCCTTCATCCCTCTCAGTCAAGCTTTTTCAGAGCGTGGTTTCATCCCTCCATTTCCAGAGGTCAGAGATAATCCTCTCTCCCACACTCAGACTTCTGGGTTGGTGACCCCCCTCCCCACCCCTGCCAAAACCCCCTATCCCCGTCCCCACCTGCCGTTCAGGCAAGGCCAGTCTACCAAGGAGCATCCCCTGAGCCTGACACATAGCAGGTATTCAGTAAATGCTTGGTAGCTCAGTAGATGAGTGAAAGAACAGGAAAACAGAAAAAGCTACATGCACTATAGGAAATAGTGTTGGTATAACAGGCATAAAAACACTCGCTTGAGATTTCTTAACCACTAGGATTGCTCTGTGAAGACCTTGCATCTCACCTAACTTTAGCTCAAAGGCTTTCCTGCATGGCTCTTTGAACAGTTGTATTTACCTCATTTCCGAGTGAGTGGTCCTCTTCAAAGTTAATATATTTTGAATCCCCAGTGAGACTTAGCTTTCTAGGTTATAGAGGAAGTAGGTGTCCCTGGGCAGCTATCTGTCTCTTGCATGGTTTTCTGAGTGTCCCTTTGATTCACTGTCCTCAGTTTCACAGGCATTTATTTGTCACCCTCCAACAGGAGCCAGTGCAATTTAGCTCAAGAAATATTAATCGTTCTTATGGGCCACACCCTGTGCCAAAGGGAGGGAGATACTATAAAATACTCCAAGTAGAATATAACCTTAAATTTTAAAAAATCCTCAAAAAGCTTTATTGCCTTATGCATTTGATATTAAAGATGTTTCTAGCAGAACTCGAAACCCTGATTTAATTCTGTGAAATACACTAATTAGAACCACTGCCTCTTATGATCTCTACCGCTGTCATTCAAGTCAATGAAGAAACACATTTTTCTCTCTGTCATTTGCTGCATCTTGGTTACACACACAAAGATGTCCACCCCCACATGCATTTTTTTTCTTCGAAAGATGAAAGTAAGGCTTCAGCACAGAATAAAAAAGACCTTATTGTTCGAAACCTTTGAGGCCAAAAACATTAAAAGTAATTTGGGGAGGGGCAGCAAAAAATAGAAAATTGAGACCTGGAAAACATGGCAAAAGGGAAAATGCAAACCATATGGAAACATTCCAGTGAGATTGACACAGGCAGTGCCCGTGTGTCTAAGCACCACAGGAATGTGCTTAGAAACCTGGGTATGTGGGACAGGGTTCCCAGGTGCAATCAATAGTCCACTTTAGGTAGTGTAGAAGAAAGGGAGTTTATTTTAAAATATTTTGAGGTGCTCACAAGGGCCAGAAAATTTGTCTGGTTGGCTATAAAGCTGGGAACACCATCCAAACCCTATGATGGGATTGTTGCCACGATGACCCATTGCAGCCTCTGCTGAACACCCACAGTGCAGCTTACACCATTGACGTTCGACCCTGATGCTTATTCTGCTGCCCTTCCAGAAAGTGGGTTCCATTTTGGTGCCTGCTTAATGAGAGGTGGTAGGGTAATAAGTACCCCTCCCACTTTCACCCATTGGTCTCTTTATTCTGATTTTGGGAGAAAGAGCACCATCTATTGGTCACTGGATCATAGCACACACAGCATCCTGCAGGGAGGCATCTCACCCTCTCAGGGAATTCTCTCTGCTGGCCCCATAACTCAAGTCACAAGGCCTTCTGTTCAGGTGGTGGGGTACATGGTAAGAAATCCTATGAGCATAGGCCTATGGTCTCACTTATATCACTGAAACTGAACTCTGGTGAGCATTGTTGCACGAAATAAACAACCACAAGTAGTTTGGTAAGTCCATGAAAGGTGCTCCTGGCCTGGAGAATCCAAACCTAGAATGACTGGTTATTCCACTGAGGACAAATTATTGCCCTCTCCACAAGGGAAGGGAAGGGAAGTAATTTTCCTCCTGAATGTGGTATTATAATAGGTCTCAGGGTTGGTCATGCTGCTGAAAGTTAATCAGCAGTGGCAGCAGGCAGTTGGTGACAAGTCCTTCATTGGCCCAGTACATTATCTCTATTCCTGAAACCACAGCCACCTTGTCCATGAGGCCATCGAGCAAGAGTGGCTAGGGCCAAGGGAAGACACAGGGCAGACACCTGTGTCTTCGAACCTGTGTACTTCGAACCTCCTCCATGGTGGTAACTCTTGACCATTTCGGTAGGACACAAATATCATGTCATTGACCGCCCTTTCAAACTGGTAGCCCCTGCCATGACGTGGTGAAATCTACCTCTCAGGCTCTCTCTCTCTCCTTCCAGGCAAAGTGTACAACGTAGACCATGGTCACGAGGGAGGGTTGCAGCGCAGCAGGCAGCAGGCACATTGCAGGATAAGGTGCTGGCTGCTCCTGTAGCTCACAAGGACCTCCAGCCATGGAGCTCTGTGCTGATAAAAACCGCGTCCACCTGATGAGAATGTGCTGGTGGGCTGGGCTCACTGAACTTGGGCTTGGTGGATCGAATCACTCTCGGTTCGAGATGGGCAGTTTAGGTTACATAGTCATCCTAGTATCCTGTGGTCAAGCCTTCATTTGCCAGCCAAGAGTTCTTTCTAAAAGGAGAATAATTACTTGCACAAGGGAGCTTGGCTTTGCTCCAAAAGCTAAGCGCTTACAGCTATACTTCCCCTATTAGGACTTGCTGTGGGCCTGGATCAGCTGGAGAATCCTCTCTTGCGTAAGCCTCCATTAAAAGTAAATGAGTCAGAGCAACAAACCCACAGGTGACATAGATGCCTTCTGATGCCAAGGAATTCCATCAAGCATCTGTGCTTCTTTCTTCTTAATGGCACTAATAGTTGCAGTTCCTACAGAGGAATTATTGCTTTTGTTTGGCTATTTTGGTAGGATTGGGGGAGCCTGGGGAAGATGGGATCTTGGTCCTCCTCTAACAGACACCCTTACTCCATGGTTTAGAAGCCATTGTGGGGATTCTGTGTTTGCTGAGGGCACCATTCCAGGCATAAAGTCTGGGGGGAATTACCACATAATTTTTCACTGAGAACACTGAAGCAGTCAGAAGAGAACTTGCACAGTCTACCACCACCACATCCGCCCACCTTCCAGCATCTGCTCCCACTTACAATCTGTTCTACAATGCGTGTTTCTGTAATAGGCATTAACTCAAATATTATTGCTAGGTGGGGGGGGGGATGATGTCACTATAAGGTGGAAATTGGGTCGGTTCACAATTCCGCCCCCAGCACATTAATATTATGTGCCACCAGATAAGAGCAGCTGAATGTGAAGACACTAATGGAATGAGCTGAATGAGCAGACTGTGAAGAGTAGGGTAGTTTGCATGATGCCTTTTCACTGCATCTTCTTATCTATTCCATTGGGCCACAGGTTATGTCCTGGAAGTGTTTAGTGTGTATGTAGCAGCTTCTACCCTTCCTTCTACCAAATTCTATCAAGCTGCCTTTGCCCTTTTCTTCGAAAGGTGAAATCCTTTATTTACTGAAATACAGTGGAGTCTTGAACAACATGGGTCTGAGCTGTGGAGGTCCACTTTTACAATTTTTTTAAAAGATTTATTTATTTACTGTGCACATGGGGGTGGGGGGAAGGGGAGACAGGGAGAGAGAGAGAATCCCAAGCTGACTCCAAACTTGGGTGGAGCCCAATGTGGGGCTCCATCCCATGACCCTGAGATCATGACCTGAGCAGAAATCAAGAGTCAGATGCTTAAATGACTGAGCCACCCAGGTGCCCTACGCACACCCCCCCTTTTAACAGTTGGCAACAAAAGCCACAAGGCATTTATTTATAGCTGCCTACCTCAGTCTCCACAGGACCAAATCAAAGGTGAAGGGTGCAGAGGTCATGTCTGCTGCCCTCTCAGTACCTGGTGAGGCCATTCGGAGCCATGAGCAAACCACAGGGGCCCAGGACCAGGCAAGGCCACCTGTGTGCTGACACGGTGGTTGGGTGGAGAGCTTGTGTGGGCAGGCAGGAGGCTGGGCTCAAGTTGAAGGACCATGCCCAGAACGCAGGGGCAGTGCTGTAGCCAGGTAGCTCTGAGCGCCCCACCTCTCAGTCCTCCTGGTGCTGCGAGTGGCCATGGGCCTTGAGCCTCAGCCAGGCCAGGCGCAGACCCCTCCCTGTGGCCAAGGGCTGGAGGTGCACCTTCAGGCAGACACGCAGCTGTACTGTGCTAGGCTGATGCATTGCTCACAAGGCTCTGCGACTGTGCCATCCCAGTGCAGGGGGGCACTGCTGCCGCTGCCCTTGCCCTGCCCTCTCAGTGATAGACCTACAGTGCAACAAATGTATTTTCTCTTCCTTGTGATTTTCTGAGTAACATTTTTTCTCCCTAGCTTACTTTATTGTAAGAATTCAGAGTATAATACATATAACAAAATATATGCTAATCGACTATGTTATTGGTAGGTCTTCTGGTCAACAGTAGGCTGTTAGTAGTTAAATTGCTGGGGACTCAGAAATTATGTGTGGCTTTTTGATTGTGTGGGGGTCAGGGCCCCTTAATCCCCGTGTTGTTCAAGGATCAACTGTATTTATTTATTAGGAATGTTAGCATGTTCTTTTAAACTATGTTAATTGGTGTTTTTGTTAGTATGCAATTTCCAAAGTTGGACAGGTTTGGAATGGTCTGTCTGGTATTTCTTCCGTAAATTCTGTTATTTTTAGTGCATGAATTTGAGAATGAAGAATTTTCAGGGGCACATTTATCATGTTATTGCAGAAATGCCTGTTGCCACCTTCCCACTCGTAACCATGGAGAAATTATTCATGCTCTTATCGACCGCTAATTCCCCCACGTGTGGAATGTATTCCAACCCCCTTTTCAAGGACACTGCTCCAGCACTTATCCTTTTCCTACTTCATGAGTTTTTTACCTTTCCTGGAACATTCTCTTCAATATGAAAAACATACTGCTACTTCTTCCATCTTAAAAAAAAAAAGTCATTCTCTTGATTCCACATCCCTTACCAACCTAATAATTCCAGTCTATGCTCCCTTTTTGGCAAAACTAGTTGCAATGCGAGTTTTTTGTACTCTTTACCTCCAGCTGTTCCCCCTATTTTCTCTTAATTCCAATCCAGTGTGGTTTTTGCTCCTTCCCCACTCCAGCTAAACTCAGATGGTCAAGGTCATTAATGACCTCATTGCTAAATCCAAGGGTCAATTTCCTTCCTTCCTTCTTTCCTTCCTCCCTCCCTTTCTTTTTTCCTCTTTTTTCTTTCTTCTTTCCCTTTCTTTCTTTCTTTCTTTCTTTCTTTCTTTCTTTCTTTCTTTCTTTCTTTCTTTCTTTCTTTCTTTCTTTCTTTCTTTCTTTCTTTCTTTCTTTCCTCTTTCTTTTTTTCTTTTCTTTTTTAGATTTTATTTGTTTACTCATGAGAGACACAAAGAGAAAGGAAGAGACATAGGTAGAGGGAGACACAGGCTCCTTGCAGGAAGCCCGAAGGGAGACTCGAGGACTCAGGGACCACTCCCTGAGCCAAAGGCAGACACTCAACCACTGAGACACCCAGGTGCCCCTCCAAGGGTCAATTTCTAGTCTTTTTTTTTTTTTTTAAGATTTTATTTATTCATGATAGACATAGAGGGAGAGAGAGAGAGAGAGGCAGAGACACAGGCAGAGGGAGAAACAGGCTCCATTCCGGGAGCCCGATGCGGGACTCAATCCTGGGACTCCAGGATCGCGCCCTGGGCCAAAGGCAGGCGCTAAACCCCTGAGCCACCAGGGATCCCCCTAATTTCTAGTCTTTATTGTATCTAGCAGCATTTAATAGATCACTCCCTCCTCCGTATCTTTTGCTCATTTGCCTTCCAGGCAACCACTCATTTTCCTCCTGTTCCCTTGCAGGTTCCTTCCCTTTTCCTGACCTCTTAGTGTTAGAGGAACCCGGGGTTCAGCTCTGTATCCTCTTCCTTCTCCTCCTCCATTTAGTCCTTTGGAGATCCCATTCAGTTTCATGGCATCAATATCCTGAAAATCCCCAAACTTTATCTCCAGGGCAGAACTTTGTCTTAAACTTCAGACTCATGTATTCAATTGCCTACTCAACTCCCCCACAGGAAACGTTTAATGCACATCTCAAAGTCAGCAAGTCTAAAAATGAGCTTTTGCCATCTCACACCCAACCTGCCCCCTCCGAAGCCTTTCCCCCATCAGCTGATGGAAATACCCTGTTCAGGGGGCTTGACTAAGTATCTCAGTCACTCCTCCCTCCTCTCCACATATCACACCATGCATCAAACACATCTGCAGATGCTATTTGAGAACTGAAATATATTCAGAATCCAGTTGCCTCTTACTACATCTACTGCTACTGCCCTGGGGGCAAGCTACCATTTTCTCTTGCCTGGATTATTGCAAAAAACTCCTAATTGGTATCTCCCTCTGCCTGTATCTCTGCTTCTTTGTGTTTCTCATGAATAAATAAATAAAATCTTAAAAAAAAAAAGGATTTCTACTTGTTTAAACACGTATAGTAGTTTTAAGTCAGTCCTTCTACTGATCTTTAAGGTCCTGTTTGGTCTAACCTGCCACTGCCACCTGCCACTCATTTCCTTTTCAACCTCTCCTTCTCCCCCTCACTCTGTTCCAGCCAGATTTCCTTTCTGCTCTTCCTCAAATACATAAGGCATGCTCTTGCCTTACGACATTTGCAACTGCTTTTCCATATGCCTATATTCCATATACACTCTTCTGTGTCCTTTAAATATTTGCTCTAATCTCACATTCTTAATGAGGCTTGACCTAATTGAAAAATGCAAAACAGTTGTATACCCATCCTTCTGTGTTTCCTGATCACTATACTCTGCTTTCCTTCCCTCTACTCCACACTTACCACCTTCTAACCTGTCAAATAAATTATTCTTATGTCTCCTGTCTCCTGTTTCTTATCTGTCTCTCCTATGAGAGTGTTTAAGTCCTATGAGGGCAAGGATCTTTGGTTCATTGATGTGGTCCAAGGACCCAGGACAATGCTTTGGCAGATAATAGGTATGCAATAAATATTTGTTGTATGAATACATGACGAGCTCAGTTCCCACTGGGATTACCGTGAAGTAGTATCTGAGAGATAAAAATCCCACTTATCACCTGTGCCCCACTAGCCCCTCACTGATTAGTGGATCCTGATACTGGGCCAAGGTTACATGCCAGGCCCTAGCTGGAAAAGAAGTTTTCAGCTTCTACTCTGGAGAGGTGGGATTCACAAGGTGAGAAATTTCCCAAACATGGAAACATTGTTCAAATAGTACTAAAACAACCAAGAAGCCAAGTCACTACTTTAGAGTATTGAAAAAATGAAAATCATATTTCCATCAACTTCCTATTTTCTTCTCAGTAGTAAACACAAGGAATGCATTTAATTTAAATAAGAGAGAGGTGATAATTTATTAATGCTTTTATAAAAAGAGCAAACTGGGATGCCTGGGTGGCTCAGTGGTTGAGCATCTGCCTTTGGCTCAGGGTGGGATCTGGTCCTGGGATTGAGTCCCACACCAGGTTTCCTGCATGGAGCCTGCTTCTCCCTCTGCCTACTGTCTCTGCCTCTCTCTGTGTGTCTCTCATGAATAAATAAATAAAATCTTTAAAAGAAAAAAAGCAAACTTTATTTTCCATCATGTGGATGATACTGGCTTGATTCATACTGTTATCATTCCTATTAATGTTTTATAATATAATATGGGACATATAAAAGATTGCAATTAAAATTATTTTTATTTCAATGGAGAAGAAAATTACAGATTTAAAAATCAAGTTTAATATCAAAAAAGTAACACATAAAAGTTTCTATATTTAGAAAAATCTGATTGTTTAAACATCATCAACCTTGTGATGACTACAATATACTTTATATCAACCTCTGAAAACCTCTGTTCAAAGCTGTAGCTTCTGCTCAGAAATAGTGCAGGCAGGGCAGAACTTTTCATGTTCCAGCAGAATACAAAGTTTAAGAGTCCTTTAGTATAAATATTCATTCATTGGCTTTGGTCAGCACTTTTAGCTCCTAGAGTATAAAGCTGGAACTCACTACTCAGAACCTGCGTCCAGCAGCCACACCTCGTGTCCTCAGGGGAGTTTGTTTCCTTGGAATTCTGTGGCCCTATTAAGATCCTAAAACAACCACATTCAATGTTATGCAGCTGCTGTAAAAGGATTTGAACCTGGCTTACAGCAGGCAAGTCTGCTAGAGTCCAAAAGAGTGGGACTTCCTATATTTGTATATGAATGCATCTGTCCTTCCAAGGCTAACTTTGTAGCATTCTACTGGCACTAAGGAGCCAAATGGTAGCATTTTGTCTAAGCCCTCCTGGTTACTGGCTTCAGATGAAGATGACACTGTCTCTGGTATGCTAGTTTTTTCTCCTGGATTCAAGCACTTTTTGATTCCAAGTTCATCTGTGGTCATTCTAAGGTCAGAATTCAAAGGGATGCTGCTCTGTTCACAATCTTGAAGGCGCCTGTGGTGATCTTCGCTGAGCAACAACACAATGGTTCCACCAATGTGGAGCACTCTGAGGAAAAATGGTAATTGGTATGAGTATTTCTTTCTTTTTAGACAACAAACAATCCCACTTTATTTAAAATATTTGGTGTTTTAATTTGAAATTTAATTTTATCTATTTAAACACAAGGATTTTGATAATTAGGTAGTATCTTCCATAATGCATATTCATTATAGTAATTACAGAATCACTAGCACAAATCTGCTTTAATTATCTATTTTTACTCTACTTAAAAGGCAAGCCTCAAAGTAATTCATAGTCACATTCTAATAAGTGACTGTACAAAGGAAAGACAAATGAAAGAATCCTAAAGAATCAGCATATATTAAAGGTAGTAGGATGGTGGCAGAAGAAAATCACCAGAAGGACTGAGGAAAGGAACAAGGGAAGGACAACAGGGAAGACCAGGAAAAGAAGGGAAGACCCTGAGATGCAATCACTTGAGCAAATTCTGCAGAGCACGTCTGCGCTCTGAGTTGCTGAAGATATTCCTGAAAGTAGGAGAGAGGCAAGTAAATTCAAGAGGGTGGCAAATGCTACCATCCAGGGAAAATCCCAGGTGCCCTGGGAAGGCATTAGGTGAGTCCTGAACCTGTGCTTCGAGATAAGGACAAGCAGGAATGAGGCAAGCCAAGTGACAGTGAGGGCCCAGAGCACTGGCAAGGAACTGGAGGCAGAAAGGCAGCAGACAGGAAGAAGTGAGGAGGAGGCACTGAAAGGAATTCAGCAGGAGGGTGAGTCAGAGGGGACAAGGGGAGGGAGGCAAAGAGCGCTGTTTGATGGTGCTGAGGGACCTAGGGAACAGGGCAGGGTAAATGCCCATCCATGGTTGGACAGACAGCCTGGAGGCCAGGAGAAGCCCAGGGCTCCAGGAAGAGATTTCAGACTTTCAACAGGACACAGCAGGTAAAGCCACAATGGTGGAGGATCTCACGGTGTGTGTGTGGTGGTGGTGGCAGTACCGAGTGAGAAGAGAGAGGGGACCAAGGTACAGAGACTTCATGTTTAAGGCAGGAGGGAGGAGGAAGGGTCCCTGAATCATACTGCTAAGAAAGAGTCTGGACAGTAGTGACAGCAGGGAAGTCAAAGGTGTACACTTTCCAGAGGGAGTGGTCTCAACAGTGTCTAATGCTGCAGGACTAACAAGTGGCTCGGATTACGAGGAGTTATTAGTGAACCTAGGCACAGCAATCTTAGTTGAGGACAGGAGCAAATGTTGCTACCAGAATCTAAGGAGACTGGAAGGTGAGGAGTAGAGATGTCAAGCTTAGACTATTCTTTCAATAAGTTTGGTTGTAAAGGTAAGGAAATAGAGTGACAGCTCAAGGGCTGAGAGTTACAGGGAATTTCTCCCACACCTGACAAAGATGTCAGGAATGCAAGTAGCTTTCCCTCATCTAAACAATCAATGTCAAGACAAGTTAGCCTCTAAATTACACTGTAGTATGCTACACCGACTATATAAAACCTCAAACGATATAAAAAGTAAAAAATCAAACCACAAAGGCTGTGGGCAGGTGTCAAGAAGACATGGTCATGAAAGTTCAAATATGTACACTTTTTTTTAAAAGATTTTATTTATTTAAGAAAGAGAGCATGAAAGCGAGCATGAGTGGAGATGGGGAGCAGAGGAAGATGGAGCAGCAGATTCCCTGCTGAGCAGGGAGCCCGACGCGGGGCTCCATCCCAGGACCCTGAGACCATGACTAAGCCAAAGGCAGATGCTTAACCAACAGAGCCACCCAGGTCCCCCAATACATACACTTTCAACTGATCCTACTGAGGCCTTCAAATTAGGGGGGGAATCTTGACTATCTTCTGGAAAGTTCCAGGCTAAATGTAAGTCATTACTCACATGTATTAGTATTTCACCATGAGCTGAGTTGGCTTCATAGTATGGCTGATGACTTGCCTAGTTAGGCACAAAGGCTGTGGTTATTAACTCTGGCTGCATAACAGAATTAGCCTGGAAGTGGTCAAGAAATACATTCACGTTCTACTCCAGGCCAATTAGATTGGAGCCTTGTAGGGGAGGGGTAGAGAATGAGTGTCAGTGTTTTTCAAAAGCTCCTGAAATGGGGGTCCCTGGGTGGTGCAGCGGTTTGGCCTTTGGCCCAGGGCGTGATCCTGGAGACCCGGGATCAAATCCCACGTTGGGCTCCCGGTGCATGGAGCCTGCTTCTCCCTCTGCCTGTGTCTCTGCCTCTCTCTCTCTCTCTGTGTGACTATCATAAATGAATAAAAATTAAAAAAATCTTTAAAAACAAAAAAGACAAAACAAAACAAACAAACAAACAAAAAAAAACAAAAGCTCCTGAAATGATTTTAATATCATTTAAGTCAGGGTTGCAAAATCTGCTTGAGGGAAATGTGTTATCAGGCAGAAGGGAGCACAGGAGCTCTGGAAATGTCTGAATTATAGGTGTTGCCCACAAAGAGATCTTACATAATATGTTAAGGGTGATGTGACTGTGTGGCAGGAGAAGTTGCTCAGAAATGAAATAATCCAAAAGAAGTGTGGAGCATCCTAGTTGGGCTTACACTTCATGTCAAGCTTTAATTCTCCTTAAGGAATGCCAGCCTTGACACTGAATTTTTTCCACCCAAAACCTATGGCTCATTTTTTCTAGTGGTGACATTATTTAGATACATAAGGCTCCTGAACATTTATATTGTATTGTTCTACCAAATGCCCAACGGAGACATTTAACTAATTGACCTCTTCATCCTATCTTTTGTTCTTCCGTATGTTCTAGGTTCTCTCCTTTACCAGCTTAAGTGATCAGAAAAATACACACTCAGCACTCACTGTTTGAGGCTCTCAAAGAAATACTTTGAGTTCTATTCCCTGAGGCAGACCTTAGAAACTACGACATGGATAACACTTCTGCATCTTCATTTTAAAATCAGCAGCGTTGTAACCTGTGTTACTGAATGTTCCCTATGAGGCTTCTGCCATGTGGCTCAGCAGCTGTGATCTTGAGGAAAAGTTCATCTTTCCGGGTCCCAGTTTCCCATCTGTAAAGTGTCTGGGATCAACACATAGGAGGCAGGGTTCTTGTGAGGTTTAGAAGTAAATACATAAATTACCTACCTTGGTGATTAAAATACATGTCACTATTTCAGATACTCAAATTTCAGGTAAGAATTAAAAATTGGAATCTTTTTCAGAATAAAACTTATTCTAGTGCAAGTTGATACAGGATAACTATTTCAATTATAAGCTTCTGGTTTGAAAACTCAAAATTAAGCTACAAAAGCTCTGGGAAATTACTAAAATGCAATCAAATCTTAACTGAGGAACTCGGATGTATTTTGCTTATATGCTCAATAATGCAAAAATTATAAAAGTAAACTCAACAACTTACCTCTCCATTTCTTGTAGAATGCTTTTGATGTCCTTCCTTAACTTAAACTTTTTCCCAAATGGAATGTCAGAAATAATAATATCGACACTCTCTGAGGGCAGTGGCAATTCTGGAATACAGAAACCAAAGAATCCTGTTACATTAAGTTGAGATATTTATAACTTAAATATGAGAAAACTGAATATTCAGAATTATTTTTGCATATTAAATAAAATTTGGGGTTGCTAACATTGTGTCCAAGAAACTACAAGTTTCCAAAAGGGTTTTCACTAAAAAAATAAATGATAAAGTTGTTATATTCTGTTTTTTGAAAATTGGTTTTTCTGTTATGATAAAATGACATAAATTAAGCAGAATCTTAATCAGAAAATTGAACTCTCTAAACATATTACATGACTAGAAAGTTGCCAGATCCAAGAAGAAATACATTAAATTGTTTAGAAGAATTTTCTACAAATTATATCCTGTAACTTTCATTTCCCTCTTCATATAAAATTTTGCGTGTGTAGATCTCTTTGCTTTTAAGGGAGATGATCTTAGCTTTCACTGAAATTTTAAAGGACACCCAAAAGTTAAGAACATCTACTTAAGACCTAAGACCAGAGAAGAGGCTAAACAAGTCAACAAAATGAATATTATCACTAAACAAAATTAAATACAGTGTTTGATGATTAAATCTAACTTTTTTCCTCATCTTTACATTTCTCAGAAATTAGATTATCAGAAGGTAATACACATAATCTTAACTTCAACATTTCCTTAGTATACTTTTCATTTTCTACTTATTTTATTTCCTACCCACCATGTAAATTAGATATTCATAAGGTCGATATCCCAACTTTCATTTTGCATAGCATCTAATTCTGTAAAAATATTAAAATTAAAATAATCTTTACTAATTTGAATAGCATGTAAATTTTTGTTGGCTGGAAATTTAAAACCAAAGCAAAAAGTCCCATTACCTGGGAAAGTCTAATGAACACTTGATAAGCTCTCCTAGTTTTAACCCTTGCTTGAGATTAGTAGAAGAAAGAATAAGTTGTTAGAAAAAGTCTCAGGGTAATATTCTTTTAAAGTCAGGCAGGAATTATTTTTCTGAGTAGTATATTTTTGTAAAGATTTATTTATTTATTTTAGAGAGGGCGTGGCACAGTGGGAGAGGGAGTCAGGATCTCAAGCAGACTCTGCTGAGCATGAAGCCTAATGTGGGGCTTGATCTCATGACCCTGAGATCATGATCTGAGCCAAAACCAAGAATCGATTATTCATTCAACCAACTGTGCTACCCAGGTACCTCCAAATCATATTCTAATTTCATGCATTTAGTTTAACGGTGTTGATATAGGACATGTACATTTAAATACTGTTTCTATACTTTTTGCTGAACTACTCAAGGCAATGTACAGTGAAGGCAATCATGGTTATCGGATGTTTTATACATGAGAAACCACACAGTAGTTTACTCTCGAGTTTGAGCCCATGCCTTTCTTTTATGCGCGCGCTCTCTCTCTCTCACAGACACACACATATTAGCTGCCCAATTTGTTCAGGTTTGGTAACATTTTTTTTTTGTCAGTCTCTATTTTTGTTTGCAACTATCCTACTCTGTATTATATAATTGGCTGAACTGCTTAAAATAATTTTAGAAGTTGAGGGAACAAAGCTAACAAAATAATCTTTTCAAAAAGTTCTGGAACTAAGCAATGCTATCTTCTAATAGAACATAAAATAAGCCGTTGTTGATGTATGTGAGAGGGCAGGCAAGCCCTGGTATCAGACAGCTTGTATTTGGCTCTGCTACTAACTAGGGCGGGGGCTCTGGGAAACTATTACGTTAGTTTCCTCGACCGTAACGTAGGGTAAGAGTACCTATCTCAGAAGTTTACAAGTGAGATCATTTACAGAAAGCATTTAGAACAGTGCCTGGCACAGAATGAGCACTCAATAACAGCTCTTCTTGTGGTTATTCTGTACAATGTCCTCTCTGGGTGTACGGGCAGATGACAGCCAGGTGGAGACCAGTGGCCAGAATCTTTCAAAGTAGCTCTGCAGAACAGTGCTCCCTTATCCCGGCTCCTTAAAGGCCATGCAGGGCAACTGCTTCCAGGTGGGCCTCTTTCCTACTCTTCCTCCAGCACTGGTTCTCAGAGCAGCAGTATCTCCTGAGCAGCATCATCAGGAGTTACCACCAGCAGCAGTATCTCCTGGGAACTACAAATGCAAATCCTTGCCTCCTTCATCCCAAATCTACTATGTAGTATGTATCAGAATCGACTGAAGGGCTGGTAAAACATAGCCTGTTGGCCCCACCTCCAGTTTCTGATGAGGAAATTCCTGAAATCATGAGCACCTGACCCATAATTTTCAACACTGTAAAATCTTTTAAATTATTAAATGCTTTGAGCTGCCTGTGAACAAAGAGTTTGTCTGTAACTAAGGAGATAAAATTCTGAAATAGAAGCATAGCTCAAAACAAATATGTAAAAATCATCTTTTTACAACTCTACAGGATGATTCAAGAACATTAAAATAATTTAACATACTGATAAGTCTTGAACAAAAGAACCGCTCTATTTCTCCCTCCTTCCAGGAGAAAAATGGGTAAGAACTACTTAAAACTCAGGATTACGGCTCTGATATATTTTCCTCCAATAGGTTTCAAGAGCCTTCAAGGTATCTTTTTGTGCATATTTAGACAAATGACTAAATAAACTGAGGTCTTCTACAAAACTGCACATACTCTTCCTGTTTCTTTCCTCATACTTTCTACTGTTCAATGTTCTTTCTACTGTGTAGGTTTATACATTTGTATTCTGTCCTTGGTCTGTAACTCTCATAGTTGTTTAAAATCGGTTGTATTTTTAAGTTGATTCAGTCCTCATGACCAATCACTGTCTTGGCTTTCTCTATTCTTGTTGATTTTTCTCTTAGATATTTGGATTTTATTAGAAATTTTCCCCTGAAGGGCTTTTTAGTGAAATGTTGCCTGAACTTTTTTTTTTTTTGAGACTTTTTTATTTTTAGAGAGAGAGTGAGAAAGTACGTTCATGAGGGGTGGGGGGGGCAGGGGAGAGGAAGAGAATCTCAAACAGACTCTGTGCTGAAGGGTGGTGCCCCATGTAGAATTTGATCTCACCATCCTGAGATCATGACCTGAGCTGAAACTGAGAGCCGGACTCTTAACCAGCTGGGCCCACCCAGGCACCTTGCCTGAACTTTTTTATATTTGAAAATGTCTTTGTACTAAAATGACATCTTAGATGGGTATATTTTTGGAGTCACACTTGGCGTCAGAAACCTTGTAAACAGCCACTATTCTATTGACTATACTTACTTATACTGCTCTATAACTTCCTGTTTCTTTCCATTGTGGCCAAATTTTGAAGTTTATTGTATGAGATTATGCCCTTTCTTTGGTTGCTACTGCTGATTTTTTTCCTTCTATTTTTACTATTCCTTGCAGAAGGATACAAATCCTTCAGTAAAGTTTCACTCTGTTATCTTCATCCAGAAGCTCATAATTAGTTTTAAATATGCAAAGTATAGTTTGGCATCTGGAACTGGTGACCTTTTAATTTATAGTCCAAACAGGAACATTTTCAAGAACAAGATGATTAGGAATAAAATTACATATTTTTTGAAATATTTATTGTCTGACAAATTGGTTTATTATTATTATTTTTTTTTAAATTTTTATTTATTTATGATAGTCACACACACAGAGAGAGAGAGAGGCAGAGACACAGGCAGAGGGAAAAGCAGGCTCCATGCACCGGGAGCCCGACGTGGGATTCGATCCCGGGTCTCCAGGATCGCGCCCTGGGCCAAAGGCAGGCGCCAAACCGCTGCGCCACCCAGGGATCCCCAAATTGGTTTATTATTATAGTGGACCAAAAAATAGTATCTGGGCACACTGAAATAAGAAAACCCACAAACTTTTAAGATATTAGCATCAAAATTAACAAGTAAAATAATTTTTTGTGGTCTGTAATCTTATACTGATTAGATTCTTGGATGTATCAATCTCTAATCCCATGTCATTATGGATATTTTTCTGAAGAATGTAGTATTTGTTTTTAATACGGACTTCAAATTTTTTTTCATAAAATTGCCTGCTATTCTTCAAAGTTTCACTTTTATGATTAATAAACTCTCTATAGACCCTAATATTTTTATTTGAGAAAGTGTTTTCTTTATAGGTTCTAAGGTAACAGAGTCATAGTTTCTAAAGTAACAGGAGAGCTCAGAGAAAATTCTAAGTGAAGGATACTCTTAATTCTGTTTCTTTCATAGGGAAAGTTTAATATTTCAGCCCCCCAGTTCAATCTCTCCATTTAGAGAGCCTTTGACAAACATTTTCACAACACAAAACTCAAGTAAATTGTCTCTATTATTCTTTTAATTGGTTTACCAATGTAGAGGCTGCAGAATCTAAGCCCTTCTCAATTTGATTCCATTCTATTCTAGAATATACGCTTATCCAATCAAAGAAAGCCATTAGAAGATTCTTCCTATAAGATATCCAAGGTGTATTCGTAGCATTTCAAAATTAAATTTTGTGCATGACTGACCTCTCACTGTTTCAATTTGTTCATTTCTTCCTTGGTGTTTTTAGTGATTTTCATGTCCTCCTGCTGCCAGCTTTATTTTCCAAAAGTTGCAAAAACTTATGTTTTTGGGCACTGCATTTGCAAAATTCTTTGATTGTAGATTTCCAATGGATTTTGTAAAAAATGCAACCACAATGAGCCTACTGGCTTATTTTAAAAAACTTTATAGGACCATTATAGAATACTTTGGCTGACCCACAAAGTGATTCCTTGAAGGCTTAAATATTTTTAAACCTAGCTGATGATGGGCAAGGAAATAAAATGTGTTTTGTTATGTTGAAAAATTTTTTTTCTTTTGCAACCATCTTCATTACAAATAATTTGCAGGTCAGTTATCCCCTATATATTTAAAAAATGGTTTTTGAAAAGTTTATTATTTTGATAACCTAAGTTTCTATTTCATTTATCATCAGTGCTTGTTTGAAGGTAATTATGAATTCTGTGGGTAGCATACCAAATTCCAAGTACATTTCTGCTTCATAGATTTCTTTAGTAGAATATTAGCTACCACTAAGTACTGCATAAACAGACACACGTGCAGTTCTGAGCTGAATTTACTATAGCACTACAATTATGAAAGACATCATCTTTGACAGAAAAAACTTCCTAAATTTCCAAGAACTGAGAAAAAGAAAAGCTAAACCATTATTGGAACAGATTTAATGGGTTTTCTTTTTGAAACATTTGATAATACTGAAACAAAATTGGCAACATTTAACTCTGCAAAGGTCTTCTACTAATGGAATCAACATATTAATAGATATGGCTCCATTTTGTTTATGTACATAAGAAAACTTGGTATTGAAAATGAGCAGAATTAATTTAGAATAATCATTTGATCTAAATGAAAAGTGATGCTTCACAGAGTGATAGTTAAACGCATTTTCTTTAGCTGCATTTGATAAATAGCTGTCTTTGGGCTCAGTCTCCTTAAAATAACTATGTTTTGGAGTAAATGCTAGATGCTCCTATAAACAGATCTGTTTCATTTGATAAGTGGGATCATCATGGTCCTCACAGTGATGATAAATGTCAACAAACATTTAGCTTGAGTAATGTGTTCATCAGCTTTCTTTAGAAATGGAAACTGTGTTAACTTTCTCATTAAACATGTGCTTTTAAAAACTTATTACTACTGAGTTTGTTATACAATATAAGTGTTATCAAATAATAAGGATTGATACCATACAATAAACTGTAAAGCCACTGAACCAAAAAACACTCAGCTGTCTGTGGTAAGCTTCTTATTCCCTATTTCCACATACTCCATGTATAACTAACCCATCACTTCCCACTTTTCCTTCTGATTCCCCAAATGGGTAGCCCAGCAGCTTCATGAATCTTACATAATATGGCATGGGCCACAAGACATGTGGCTGGAACACCAGGCCAACAAGAGCAGGACAGGTATTGGAGGAAAACTTACAGTGTTACGAAAGAAAATGCAACCACCACATTATGGGCAGCTGATGCGTGTATTGCAAAAAGCATGCCTTACTCCTACAAGAGTTGAAATGAAGGACATCTGAGAACAAAGCACAAGCAATAAGCTTGTTATAAACTCTCACCGAAGTGATGTGTGGCAGACTATATAATGTCTAGTTGGAAGGAATGAAAACATTCCTTTTTTCACCTGTCAACAATTCTGTCATTTTAATTAACTTATACATGTGTTTCTTTTGCTGAAATCTGTATGTATTACAGCTCTCTATCTTATCCTAGGAATGTACGTATACCTGTAGATTAACAAAAAACAAAGCCTAACCAATGACTAATTAGTTCCTAAGATAGCCTGTAACATAACATTCATTTGGTTCCACAATTTCATGATAATTAAAACTTAGGAATAAACACATGTAATTTCTGCATATTAAAGGATCATCTCCTTTTATACCAGTAGAAAGTTACAAAGTAAACTTCACTAAAAAAGTAGAAAAAATAGTCATTAAAGTACACAAAGAGAACAAAGATAGTGATTCTGTAGAAACAAACAATGATGAGAGTATTACTAACTTCCTAGACATACCCATGTTTACAGAGGTCTTTAATTATGCTGTGTGTTAGGCAATAGACTCAATGTGTGTATGTGATAAATCCCTATCACAGGCTCTATGAAGTAGCGATTATTTTCATACTCTAGATGATGAAATACAGAGGTCCAGGATTTTGGTGAAGGCCATACACTGGACAAACAATGATGGAGCCAGGATTTATACTAGGTCTGTTTGACTCTGAAGTCTATGTGCTCTTACTATAGTAAAAAAGGGGTGGGATCTCTACATCTGTCAATGTTGAATAAGAGACTGATTCATGGGTCTCAACATTCTAAATTGTGTTTATGATTAAAGCTTTTAAAGGAGAAACCAATTAGTGAAGAAAATAAACACCTGGACCTAGCTACAATGTCCACCTCTAAAATAGAGAAGTATAATGAAGGGCTAATTATTAAATAGTTAAGATGGGGCCCCATGGGGATCCCTGGGTGGCGCAGCGGTTTAGCGCCTGCCTTTGGCCCAGGGCGCGATCCTGGAGACCCGGGATCGAGTCCCACGTCGGGCTCCTGGTGCATGGAGCCTGCTTCTCCATCTGCCTGTGTCTCTGCCTCTCTCTCTCTGTGACTATCATAAATAAATAAAAATTAAAAAAAAAAAGATGGGGCCCCATGTACACAAAGTCTAAATGGTTCCATCTAGACTGAAATTTTTAAAACGTTAGGATGATGAAGAAATTTAAAATAGATGGTTTATTGTTTCCTCCAGAAAGTTACCCTGAAAACAATTCGCGAAAGAAAAATCTACAAATAACATAGCGAAATATATTTTATCTCAATTGTAACTAAGGAAAAGTAAGTTTGAAAAATGTATCAAATTTATAGTTATTTATTTATTTATTTATTTATTATTTATTTATTTATTTTTAAAGATTTATTTATTTATTCATTCAGAGAGAGCGAGAGAGAGGCAGAGACACAGGCAGAGGGATAAGCAGGTTCCATGCAGGGAGCCCAATGTGGGACTCGATCCAGGGTCTCCAGGATCACACCCTGGGCTGCAGGCAGCGCTAAACCGCTGCGCCACCAGGGCTACCCAAATTTATAGTTTTATTTATTTATTTATTTTTTATTTTTTTCCAAATTTATAGTTTTAAAGACTGCAATAAGATGATGCTATGAGCCTCAACAACAGTTTAGTGAAACATGTCCTGATGGCTGCTGCTGGCCTGGGGTAACCTAGCTTCTATTCTTGAGTACTCTGTTCATCCCCATGCCTCTCTCCCTTCTCTATCTATACTCATTCCCTAGGTGATCTGGATTTAAATGTCACCTATACTGATGATGCCTCCCCTCTCCCCTAAACTCCAGATTTGGGTATGGGGCTACTAACTTACCATCTTCCTCACTGGTGCCTAATGATCACATGGAACTTGACAGGCTCCAAAACTCCAACTTGCTCCCCAGCAGTTCTCCCCAACTTAGTGATGGCAACCCCACTTCCAGCTGCTCAAGCCAGGAAGCTGAGTCATTCTTGCTCTCTTCCTCACATGCCACATTCAATCCAACAACAGATCCTGCTCGTTCTACCTTCAAAAAGTATGCATCAGACCTCTCCTCAACACCTCCATGAATAGCACTTTGGCCCAAGTCACCTAATTTCATACTGGATTATTGCAATAGCCTGTAACTGGTTTCTTTGTGTCCTGTCTCCATCCTCCCTGCTATAGTCTATTCTTAACATGGCAGTTAGAATGATCCTTCCTTTCTTTGGCCACCTGGAGCCATAGAGAACCTTTTGTTTTTAACACTTAAGAAAGAAAAAACAACAATTGAGCCCCTTGCTTATTTTTAAAGTAAAATCTTTGGAAGATGTCCCCCACCTGAAGAAAGATAAAAATGTAGTTGGAAGAGCGGCAGAGGCCAGACAGCTCGGTACTTCCTTCCTGATACCTCTGAGGCACTCTGGAGATTATAAAGGGTTTGAAAATCCATTACTCTGCAACAATTGATGAAACCATCCCAGTCTTCTTGAAAGTACCCCCAAAACAGCTTTCTGAAAGAAATTAGAATTCATGAAAGCTGATTTCAGCCTCATCATTCATCGGTTTCCTCTAGAAATTTGTCTTATGCATAAAGTCCAATTAAAACCTTTGACAGAAAGGTTGAAAAAATAGTTGTTTGCAGCAAACAACTATGAGATTCAACAATACAACGTCTTCTTTCAGGCTGCTTTATTATGTTTTTATGCATAAGTTATCCTAATATTTTCTTGATATTCTACTACTTTTCTTCTATAATAAAAATTTTTGAAACAATATTTTGTTCCTACAGATTAAAGGTTAAACACTGGGACCGACTACTGACTATACACCCTGTGTCAAGAGAATACCATTTTCTTAGCTGGCAATTGAATGTGCTCGTTTTTAAGGGAGAAAGATGTACTACGGAAAAAGGAAAGAAATAAAGAATGCGAGACTTGTCTAAAACAGTCTAAATACTATGAGTCTTAGGGAAATATGATTTTGATTGGAGACGGCACAGTTGATTTCTTGTCATGTCTGTCACTGCTGATCCCCCATCAGTAAAAAGGGAGTAACAGTTTTCCTCTACCTCACTGGGGGACCAACTGTTCTGGTTCTCCCCAGGCTTTCCAGTTTTAGCATTGGAAGTGCTTGTTTAACAAACAGGTCTGGTTGGTTACCTTATTCCTATGTATCACAGGAACACTGTCCAATGTGAGGCAGGGGAAAGGTAAGATAATTCACATTTCAGTTTATCTGGAAGAAATCCAGAGTTTTGTTATTTTTATTGTACTGTCTTCTTTATTTTATGCCTGTATTAAGTGGTCCCTGGTTATGATGTGAGAAATGGTTCAGAGACAATAAACTCATCTCAAAAAGGTACTTTCACTTAAAAGCTTAGGGAGACCAAATAAAGGTTGTTATTAATAATGAATCTTTTGAAAAATAGGTTATAATTAAGGATTAGGCCCACAGATATAAGGTATAAAATATTTAACCTTTATATGTATGGAAAGTGAATTTTGTTTACTATTATGATTCTAAATATATTTACATATGTTCATTTTCCCAAATGTTCGCATTTTAGTATCTTACCTATAACAGAGACTTTTAGTAACTCAATTTTATCCTTTAGGCCTGCAGCTTTCAGATTGTCACATGCACCTAATAACTGGGAGTCACTGGCATCAGCACCTACATAATATACATCCTATGAGGAAAGAAATTCATATTTTAAGTGTAAATAAAACTATTGGCATTTTACGTAGTTAAGAAAACCTACTTGCTTCTTCTCAAATAATGAAAATGAATTTAATAGATTTGTTAATTCACTTTAAAACAAATTTATAGTATTTTTAAAAAATGATATTCAATGGCAAAAAATTAGAATTGTTAATTTTTACAAACTATGTTTTACAATAACAAATGTCCAAAGAATTTGTGAATTAGCATAATCTGTCATGACTAATCACTGAAATTGTTCATTTTTCTAAATTTGTCATATTAAGAAACACAGCAATTTAATTAACCCTTCATAATCTATTTTGACAACAATAAATAGCAACTCATATATAATCAAAGCTAATAGTCCTAAAAAGACAATCGACTTGTAAATAACTGGGAATTGAATATACACCTAATGATTAAAGTAAATATATTGCTTGGTTCGTCAAACTGTAGAACTTACTGGCCATTCTTTAGCAGCTTCCAAAAGTATTGTTCCAAGTCCACACATTGGATCTAAAACAAATGCACCAGCCTACAGACAGAAATATTGATTTGGTGTTATTCAGCCTATCATAAATATGTATTATAAAAGAAATCTAAAACTCAAGGAATCAACATTTCAAGAGTAATGAGTGCTTTTGCACTTCATTAGGAATTTCAGGTGGCTAAAGCCATAAGGCAGGTGTATGAACATTAGGAAGGTTTCTGGTGTGGCTAAATTGCAGTGAGTGAGAGAGAAAATGTGGTGTCCACATTAGAGGTAGCTAGGTGAGTCGGTCAAGATGCACTAGGTTATGCTGCATGTAATAACAATCCCTAAATTTTAAAGGCTGAAAAATACACAGCTCATGCTACATTCCTCACAGATGGGCATCTGGTGCTTCTGCTTCTTACTCTGGAAGCCAAACTCATGAAGTGGTCACCATCCAGAGCATTGCCATTATTGTGGCACAGGGGAAAAAAGCATGACAAATTATATATTAGCTCTTAAAGATGCCATCCAGAAGTGAGACACATTACTTCCACTGACATTTAACTGGCTAAAGTATGTTAGTCACATGACACCCATAAATTGAAGGGGCCAGGAAAGTGTAATCCTACCTGTGCCTGGGAAAAGAGGAAATTTGGAGAAAAAACTATTCCCATTATGGAGGAGTCACATCATGTCACATCTTGTAGGTACTGCAAGGATTCTGGTTCTATTAGGAAGAATAGGAAACTACTGGGGGGTTCTAAGCAAAGGAATAACATGATATTACACTTCAGTGGGATCACTCTGGCAGAGTGATCATTCTGCAGAGAATGGATCAGAGAAGGGTAGGAGTGTTAACAGAGAGGCTAGTTAGGGGATACAAACAAGAAATGATGGTGACTTGCATTAAGAGTGGTATTGGTAAAAGTGATGAGAAGTGGAATGTTAAAAATGGCAGTGATAGGAAAAGACTTTGTAACCTGAGCAACTGGCAGAGCTCCCTGTTACTCAGATGGGAAGAGATGGGAAGAAGCAGCTTTGAAGGAGACAAAGAGTATAGTTCTGGACATGTTAATTTTGAGCTACCTCTTAGATGAAGTATAGACGTCAAGTGATTTGTTGAACATATGGGTCTAGAGTTCAGGGGAGAGGTTCAGGCTACAGATATAAAGTTGGGAACACTAAGTGTTAGTCATAAATGATATTTAAAGCATCAGAACTAGATGAGTCATCTAGAAAGTGAGAGAAGTTAAAAAAGAAAAGTCTTTGGGTTGGACCCTGGTGATCTCCTAAGTATAGACGTTGGTAGATGAAGATTCAGCAATGCATACTGACAGCAGCACATACTGATGTAGGAGGAGAACTAGAGTGGTGTTCCAAAAAACAGTGGAAAAAAACGTTTCAAGAAGAAGAGTGATGACAGTATCAAAGTGCTAAGAGGTAAGTAAGATGAGCAGTGTCAGTGGAGTGCTAGTGATGACAGCCTGCTGGAAGTGGGCACAAGAGAGAAGGAGAAGATAGGAAGTACCGACGCCAAATATGGACAACTATTTTTAAGAGTCTTTCTGTAAAGGGAAGCAGAGAAGGAGCATGTGGGTTCAGGAAAGGGTTATTTTTTTAGAGTTTCAAGATATTAAATCAAGGGTACATGCTGCTGGGAATGTGCAGTAGAGAGAAAAGTCCTGAAGTAGGCATGAGGTAATAGAATCCAGTCAGCAAGTACTGGAGTGAAATAAGGACAGTTCACTTATTGTGATGATGGTAAGGCAAAGTATGTGGGCACAGATTCCAATATGTTGGTAGATTTGGTGAGGAGAACATGTTGAAGTTTTTTTCTGATTCCAATATTTAAGTCAAATAAGAAGCAAGAGAGTGAAAAGTGTGGGTAAGGAAATGACTGTAATGGTAGAACATAGAATCCAAGCTGTGAATGAGGGGTGAAGACAGGTGGTGAATAATGGACAATGGTAAGTAAGGTCAACAGACTAGAGGCCCCAGGGGTTAAGGAACTGTGTGGTAAGGTGCTAGAGGAATTGAACAGGAAGGAGAAAGAGGCTGAGAACAGGATTCTTGAAATTGATATTTTTGGAAGGTATATCCCTCAGGGTCTAAGATACAACTAAGGTAGATCATTAGAGGTAGGGAAGCCAAGACACTAAGGGATCAGGTTACAGAGTGGACATTGAGATCCTAAAGAACTAGGACAGCAATAGTGTCCTACACTCCTGTAGAAATGACAGGAAGAGAGGTCTGCATGTGACTGGATAGTTTCAAGGCATGTTCTTCAAACACACAGAGAGGTTCTGGGTAAAAGGAACAATGAGGAGCAAGCAGGACACCTACCACCTCTAGCCCCATGGTCCCTTGAAATGTCTACAGAGGAAGCAGAGTGCTCAGTGGAGAGCCCGGTTTCAGTCAGAGCCCGAGGGCACTTAATGGAAAGAAACATAATGTCTTTCAGGGAGAGAGAGAGAGAGAGAGAGAGAGAGAGAGAGATTGATTTTCCCCTGAGCAGTAATTCTAAGGAGAGTAGCCGATGGATGCCCCATGAAGCGATGGTTAAGTAAAAAGAATAATGATCTAAATGACAATTTAGTTAAAAATAACATGGTCTGAGAACTAATTTTTATTAAGATCCTAATATGTAGCAAATACTGTGCTCTTCCTCCTCTCAACTTGGTCCATGCTCCATGATGTGATCTGACCTTAAATATATTTAGTATCTTTATGTTACACAGGACTTTCTCTAGCTATGACATCTGGGTACACAGGCAGAAGCAGACAAGTATTTTCATGCCTATATTAATAACTAAGACTTGCAGAACTTGATTTTCCTTGTTAGGATATTTAGGAAGGAGAACAGTTTGTGGTAAATGTGAAAAATATCTAACATCCTTATGTTTAGATTTCATTGTTAGTGGCACTGATATACCCAAGGTTGGATACTGGGATAATTTACACTGTGGGTCTTTATAATGAAGAATATGAGGACGAAACACAGGCAGGGACAAGGGGGGTGGCCCGCCCTAAGAGGAAACCACCCTTAAAAGGATTTTACAACACCCTGGAAGGGGCCCTCCACTCTTTCCCATGTGATAGGTACATGACAAAAACCTGATTGGGTGACAAGAGCACGGAGGGTTAATCGGATTAAAAAACCTCACAAAAACTCTCTTGGGTCCTTTCCCTCTTTGGGAGCTTTGTACTCTCAATAAACTTTGCTTTATTATCACTCACTCAATAAACTTTGCTTTGCTGCCCACCACTCTTCATCTGGTCTACCTCTTCATTCTTCGAAGTGGAATGACCAAGAACCACGGATACTAAAGGAAAAGAAATCCTGTAACAAATACTAAACTCCTCCAAAACTACTGTGCTGTGCTACTTCTTTCATGCTTTAACAGACTTCCTATGCTGGTGGTCACATTTAGAGAAACAATCCTTACTCTAGTTTCTAACAAGGCAAACTCACAATAAGGGAAAATTTTATCAAACATTACTTTGGATATTTTAATTTACTTTCTACTTTTCTGACAAATGGATGTTTATGTCAAGATGAAGGTAACATTTCAAACTTGTATAGGGTGGTTATATAAATTTATATTTATATAATACATATATATGTGTGTATGTGTATATATATATAGTTATATAGTTATATAAACTGTGGTGAGATCACTGGCAGTTTGGTAACCATAACTCTCTCTCCCTAGACTAAAAGAAATTTGGAACTAAAGATTAAAATCAAATAAAAAAGGAAAACATGGATTCTGGGAACATGATAATCTTAAAGTAGCTTTTTCCTTTTCTCTCAACTCTAAGCTATTTATTTCCCCTAAGCCCAGGTGATGCTCAGACATACAGGCAACTAGTGCTAAGAGAAAGCCCTGGGCTTCATTTGGGACCCAGAAGGAACTGGTATGAGGCCTCTCAGCCATGGCTGGGTGGGGGATTAGAGACTAGCACTGAAGCCCAGAAGGGAAAATCATTGGAATGGGGAGAACCTGGTCTTCAGAGATCTATAGATCTGTAGGGAGACCAATAAATAGAAAAGTTTTCACCTATAAATAAAAAGTTTTCAGCCTGGCTGACAGATTCTCTTTATACTGTCAAGCCCAGTGGCACCAGAGATCCATTGGCCTTCTACTATTAATAGGATTTTAGCCATTTAAAATATTTTAATAACCACAGTTGAGTCCCAGTGAGCCAAAGAGAAAATAACAGCACATCTAAAGGGCAGGGTAGCAAGAGAATAAATAGGCAGAATAATCAGAACATACATGTAGTGAAACAGAACTCCTGGAGAAGATAGATAAGTATTTGAACAAAAAAATTAAGAGCTTCTAGAGGTATTCAAATGTAATGTGTACATGCACAAAACTTTTCAAAGCTAAAAAACCATGATTTTTAAGCTAAAAATTCCAATGAATAAAGTAGAACATATCTCTATGACTCTTGTTATAGCTTGGAAAATAATGTTCAAGAATAACTCAAAATGCAGATCCAAAATATAAAGAGATGGAAACCATGTGAGAAAGGACAAGCAACTTGGAGGACAGTTCCAGGAAGCCTAACTTGTTTATGATCTCAGAAGCAGAAAAACAAAGTAGTTTATAGTAAAAGTCACTAAAGCAAGACAGTTGAGTCAATAACAATTACATAAATAGTGAAAGATAGAGTGCCTGAGCCAGAGAAATAACAGTAACTTTTATAATTATTATGTATTCCAAATAATTATTATAACTATAATTATTATTGCCATTGCAGCAGCTAATACTTAAACACTTTCTATATAACACGCACTGTTCTAATCACTTAATGCTACTTCACTTAATCCTCACATGACCCAGGAGCTTTTTTTTTTTTCCTAAAGATTTATTTATTTTAGAGAGAGAGTGCATATGTGGGGGCTGGGGGAGGAGCAGAGGGAGGGAGAGGGAGAGAACCTGAAAAGCAGACTCACTACTGAGCAGGGCGGTGCATCGCGAGGCTTGATCTCACAACCTTGAGATCGTGACTTGAGCTAAAATCAAGAAGCTGACAATGGACTGAGCCATCAGGTGCCTCTCCCCCAGGAGATTATTATTCTTATCTTGCAAATGAGAAAATGAGGCACAGAGATGTTAAATATCTTGCCCAAAGTTTCCCAGCAAGTAAGTGGTGGAGCCAGAATTAGAACTCAGGCAGTCAGATACACCAAGTTCTGGGTTGAATAAAAAACACACATATGTAAGTATATTCTGCTAATATTTCTGAACTTCAGAGGATTTTTTTCTTTCAAGGTTTTATTTAAATTCAAGTTAGTTAACATATAGCGTAGTATTGTTTTCAGGAGTAGAATTTAGTGATTCATCATTTGTATATAACACCCAGCACTCATCACAAGTGCCCTCCCTAATGCCCATCCACGTAGTTTCCCCAACTCCTGAACTGTTGAGAATTAAAGAGAAAAGTCTTACACGCATCCAAGCAGAAAGACCAGGCAACTATAAAGGAAAAGGAAAATCACACTGGCATGTACTGTTTATCTAGAACACAGGAAAGTAAATGGCAATGAGACAGCATCTACAGACCTTGAGGGAAAGGGATCACCACTCAAGATTCTTACATCCAGCCAAGATGGGTATTTATCCCAGGATGAAAAACAAATTTGAGGATATATAGGAATTTCAGACAATGCATTATTTGGATACCACACTTGAGGAAATTACCTTAGATAAGACTTTAACCAGCCAACAAAGAAACCAGAGCAGAGACCTCAAATAGGGAAAGACAAAGTGAAGAACAGTGGGGAAGAGTGACATACCTTGTGGTATGCCTGTGTGTAATATACAGAAAAGTGTGTGTGTGTATACATAATTACACCTCCGTGGTTAAGGATGGGCTGTTAAATATAAGTGCTAAATAAGAACTTTTGCATCAGAAGGGGCATATCTCGGGGAAATTTTGACACATGGTAAATAATTTTGTTCAATCTAGTAGTTGGGGGTTGGGAGTGGAGGGGTATAAAAATGTTTCAAAGGTCTCATTACAGTGAGGAGTCAAGGTGGGTTAGGAGCAGAGAAGAAAAGCCCTCTAGAGGTCTCATGATAAGGAAGAGGGTAAGTTTAGAGTGTCTTGGTGGTGAAAACAGTGTCTTGACAGAGTAAACAGCTGATATCTTGTTTTAAAGAAACAGTAGAGGGATCCCTGGGTGGCGCAGCGGTTTGGCGCCTGCCTTTGGCCCAGGGTGCCATCCTGGAGACCCGGGATCGAGTCCCACATTGAGCTCCCGGTGCATGGAGCCTGCTTCTCCCTCTGCCTATGTCTCTGCCTCTCTCTCTCTCTCTCTCTGTGACTATCATAAAATAGAAAGAAAGAAAGAAAGAAAGAAAGAAAGAAAGAAAGAAAGAAAGAAAGAAAGAAACAAACAGCAGAGTCCCATGTGCTTAATCAAGAGAGGTGGGAACAGCAACCATTAGTAGAACAGAACAAAAAAGTATAATCTCCAACCTCAAGGACAGTAATGAAACGATTATCAAGTAACTTGATCAAACTGGCAAAAATAAAACTAAGAAACAATATAAGAAGTAATAAACAGTAAATAGAAGGAATATAATCAAGTATGTCTGTCATAATACTAAATTCTCTCACTGGCAGACAGAGACCATCGGAGTGGTTAAAACAGCTGTGTGTTTATAAAAAAAAATTACTGAAAGCACAGTTGAAAATAAAGCAGTGGCAAAGAAATGCAGCAAATGCAAGAAAAAAAAGGAGTAAAAATATTAGTAAGACATGAAATTTAAGTTTAAACTCACTAATCAAGATAAAGAGAACTTTATGTTACAATAAAAAGGCACAATTCCCGATGAAGCAATAAAAGTCATTAAACGCGCATATACCAAACTAGACAGCAGCAGACTAAGGCAACAACCAGCAGAAGTGCAAAAAGTTAAAAATATAAATACAGTAACATAATGAGATTTTGAAATACCTCTTTCAGAATTGTGCAGTTAGGAAAATAATAATATAGCAGACATTTCTTGACTAAAAAAAAAATTATTTTCTTATGTCCACAGAACACTTATAAAAATTGATCCAGATCTTGGTCACAGAGAAAAACAAAATTTAAGAAATAGAGGTTTTATAGGCCACATGATTGTGACATAAAAGATTAGAAATAATAAAATGTAGCTATCTTTGAACTCAGCTTTTTCATAGTCAAACAAAATACTCTCAGAAGTTCAACATATATAAAAGCATATCGCTGTAGCAGTTCATAAATATAATGGCAACAGAAAGAAAAAGATAGAAAAAAAGAGAAATGAAAAGAAAGGAAAAGAAAGCTAGCAACCAAGATGTCCATCAATCAGTCGATTATTATACAAAGTACCTTGTTATTAATAAGAATGCAAACATTTTCCTTACCTTAATTTCAGCGAGAGAGGCCATTGCCCATGCAATGGTAGACCTCAGGCCTGCTGTCTTGATGTAAGCTCTGCTAGCTAAAGGAACCCTACAAAGAAAAGTAACAAAGTAACACCCAGTATTACTGGATAGTCTAAAGAAGATCATGATATAAATAAAAATGATTAACCTGTCCATATCAACATATTCATCTAAGAATCCCCTCAATTACAGAATAGTTTAGCCTTATTAAAAAATACTTTCTCTAATTGGCACCTTGTCTAACCAGCCAGTGTGACACTTCAGAAAGGTAAATTTGTGGGGTGCCTGGGTGGCTCAGTCAGTTAAGCATCTGCCTTCCACTCAGGTCATGGTCTGAGAACCCTGGGATAGAGCACTGTGTCACTGGACTCATTGCTCAGCAGGGAACCTCTTTCTCCCTCTCCCTCTACCTCTCCACTGGCTTATATGCTCTCTCTCAAATAAATAAATAAAATCTTAAAAAAAAAAAGGTAAACTTGTTAGACAACTGAAATTTAAACTCTTAAGAAGTGTTTGACTTATAACAAATCTAAACTCATAGGGAAATCTCTCTCAAACGTTAATATATTTTTCTGCTTTCTGATATGGAATACACGGGAACTTTTCTTGCTGATCTGGAGTCAAGAGGAACATATTGTTCTCTGATACAGATGTAGTATGGGAAGTAGGGCTGAATGGATGCTAACCCTTGAAATCTGTTTTCTAGAAAAAGATTGCTTTTGTAAATTTGCTCTTTGCTCATTTGCATCTTTCTCAAAAGATGAAATGAAGCATGACATTGCATTGTCTAAAATAATTTATGGAATGAAGAGCTGAAGTAGACATCTCTCAAATGAGTTCACTGGCCTCCATTATGTATTACTTCATACTTCATCCTCTACCTCATCACTGCTACTATCAGTGTTTCCAGATTTGATGGAAGTTTTCAAAATATTATTTCTATCTTTCTAATGCAATGAACAAGCAAGCTTGAGAAAAGCTATTACAATCACCCTAACCATTCCTTTTTTTACGTTCTGGCTTATAGATGCCTAGATGTGAGCTCAGAGCAAATGGGGTATTCTTATTGAATTTTTATAATCTTTAAAAATATTCCATTTTTAGAATCTAGAAAAAGGATATCTAAATTACATTATAGTATGTAAACAAGGATGTACATATAAAATGTTTTGAAGATACCAACAATATTTAAATGCTTTCAAGGAGCTAGAAATCACTATTTTCATCCAGCTAGCTCTTTCTTCCCAAAGCATCTAGAAAAGTACCTGTTACATGATGTGTCCAACAAATATTTTGGAATAAGGAAATGAGTCATTTGCATTTGTTATCATATAGTACCCTGCAAGATTAGAGAAATACCTGAAGTAGATTTTAAATACTGGAAATACTCTCCCACAATAAAAGAATAATGACAATAAAATTTATAGAATGTTCAAATGTGAATTTTAAGAACTATGTTTCTATTTTAATAAAAACTCCAGATGCCAACAGACTAAGGGCCTGTGAAAATCATTTAATAATAGAAATAATTAGATATAATTTTCAGGATGAATCATGTAATCAGTGAATGATTATAATCAAATCTTTTATAGCTCTAACTGGCCAGATTAAATCATATGCATTAAGCACCAAGAAAACACTTCACTGGCTCAAGTAAAGAACCCAAATGCTTTGCTTTTAGCCCCCTCTGGTATACTGACATTTCATATGATAAATAAGAGGATAAATTCTTACTTTTACAAACTCTAAGGGACAAATCTGAAGCTTAGAGAATAAGATCTACCTGAACACAGGGATTCCCACCACAGAGTAAACATCATTTAGATGTATGAAGATCTGAAAGAACAAATAGATGTTAGAACAGAACAGGAAATGCATTACCACATGCATTGACAATTTGAAAACTTCCATTTTGAAACTATGTTTTATTTTTAAATTTTATTTTTCTAATAATCTATATTTTAATAAAAAAATCTAAGGCCCTATTTGTCATATATGGAAAGATGTTCCATAATACTTTTTCTTGAGCAGAGAAAAAGTAAATTTTTAGTACATTCCACTGAAAGAGTCTGAGTATAACTCAGAATACAGGGAATATGGAGAATCATGTTCTGAAGAGATCTTGAGTTTTTTCTTCCCAGAGATTCTCTGAATTATCATCACTGGATCAGACTTTTCAGCACTGTGGGTTAGAAAAGACTTCCTAAAACCAATCTTAACTCCAACTTCAAACAAGACTTGAGGTCACACAGGACCATCACAGGCTACACATATTTCCAGGGTAACAAAATTTTCTTCAGGCCAAAGATATCATAGCAAGGGTGACCTTTTCTCTATTTTCTGTAGGTGAGCTGCTTCTTCTGTACTGTCCTTCTGTTAGGCCATTAAGAGGATTTAAATGTCTCAAGTTATAATTAGTAGCTCAATTAAATTTTAAAAGTTAGAATTTTACTTTAGTAGTCTGATGAGTTCATGGAATATTCTGACTCAATGTTTGAACTCAAGAGCATTTGATCTCTGATACTTTGACTCCAAGGTTATTTTTACTATATAGTTTAATCAGAATTACTTTAACATTGACAAATTTTTATTTAAAAAGAATGATCTGGGATGGACTCCACTTTGTAAATTTAAATCCTTGATCATCAAAGCTAAGCTTTCCAATTTTTTGCATTATTCATTTTAGCAAAAGTATTTATCACGATTCTTTTCTAATTAAAATCGATACTCAGAAAATACACTGATATTTTTATACTCAAATGTTACTGAGACTAGCTTCTCCCACTATAAAATTTTTTCTCTTAATTTTGCAGAATAAAATTTTTTAAGGTTTGAGTCTTCTGTTAATTTTGGTCACAAACTTTACGGTACGATTTTACTGTTGTCAATTATGCTAACAGCTATTATTAATTACATGAAATGGCTGATAGGAATTAAATGAGCTATATTTATTTAGGACCTAAACTATGAGAAAACTAATTCTGAGGCAGTGATATGGGGCCAAGGAGAAATGGGGAGATGGGAACCAGCAGAGCACAAGACAAGAGAAATGGAAAGGGGAGACAGAAGGAGGACACTCTCATGTCAAAACATTCTTGGGGTCAAAATATTTTTCATGACAGTAATGAACATACATCAAACATTATTTTGGAAAAGTGAAAATACCAAATGGAAAACACTGAAAAATAAAACAACATAAAATTCTGATATGGCTAGCTATTATTCCATTTAAAGGTATGGAAGAATAAATTTATGAGTCAATGAATCATGAAAATGACTAAACTGTCAAATTTATCAGATGGTTTTCAAAAAGGTGAAAAAAAATATTTTTAAGACTTATTTGAGAGAGAGAAAGAACCATGAGGGTGGGGGGAGGGCCAGAGGGAAAGGCTCTCAAGCACATTCCTGCTGAGCACAGAGGACCCTGAGATCATGACTTGAGCAGAAATCGAGTCAGACTCTTAACCGACTGAGCCATCTAGGCACCCTGTGAAGAGTATTTTTAATACTAGCTTTGGTTTCCCCATATAAGTGTTTACTTTGTTCCAATGAAAAATCTCATGTAACCTCATTAAGTTAACTTTGAAAATAGAGAAAAAAAAAGAAAAACATAATCCCAGAATCCTAACAAAGCCACTATAAACATACTACTGAATTTCCCAGAATCCTAACAAAGCCACTATTGCATACTACTGAATTTTGTGTGGACCTTTTGGTTTTCTATTCATTTGCTTATTTTTTTTTATCATTAGCTAGAATTTTTTATTTTAGACACTTGGTACATATTATAGTGATTGCAGAGAGGATCTCTGAATCCTTATAATAAATTTTTAAAATTCAACTGTGACAAAACAATTCCATCCCAAAACATCTTATTTGGATAAGACATTTTCAACAGCGAAAAATACTGGCAAAACTATCTGTACTTTTCTACTGCTAAAGAGAAAACAGACTGCTAGATTCACGTAGACAAGCCTTTTAAAAAAAGTCTGAAGCAAAACTGAAAAGTACAATACAGATAGTTGACATTGTCTTTAAACAATTAGGTTATAGGCATATAAAATAAAACATTCAGTACCTCTAAATTTGGATTCCTCAAATCTGCTTTCCATCCAAACTGTTTCATAACAGCAATTCCAATTACTCTTCCTACCTCCTGAAAAAGCAGAAAGTTATAGAAAAGAATACTAAAAATGAAAATTTTACATTTAAATGTAAGCAAAAACTAAGACAGCATGTAGGAAAATCAAGTCAGACTATCTGGTAGTAATTTAGGGTTACAATATTAAAATATGACACGTGTTTTCTGTTCAAGGCAATAATAGGAAATAGATGTGAGATGAAAGATGGGCTATTTGAGCTACTATAATCTGCTATATTTAGAAACTACCACAATGATAGTGTTAGACTCCATCTTTAGGGTCTGACTTTGAGGCTGGCCAAACAAGGACCAAGACCTGTGCTCTTATATTAACGAACTTTGCTAGGGCCAAGTGCTAAAGTGTTTTGAAGGAAACTGTGGTGTTTGCTTTCCCCTAGATAGCTGAGATTTTGAGTGCATTTGTGTATTTGCATCTGGGTCCTTGACAATCATACATACAAGGTATAATGTAGAGCAACCATCTAATAAAACCAATATAATAAACACAGAGCTGAAGAGAAACCCGAGGATAATAATAGTAGGATTTCCCAATGTAAAGAGTACCTATGAGTTTAAGGAAACTTTGAGGGAGAAAGTAAAAAAAGGAGGAGGCCATTACATGGAATGGCATACCACTACTCTTAAGCATCTGAGGTAAAGTTAAAAAGGAAAATGCATTTTTAAAGAGATTTAATTATATGAAATTAGGCCTAGTTATCTGCCAAGGCCGAGTTATCTATTCTGTGAAAGACTGTCCTCTCATTTTAAATCTAAAGAGTGGTTAATTCTTTTAGAAAATGGAACTTCATCCTGGGAGGTAAGTGTACCTGTGCAGTAAAGGTCTTTGCAATAGCTCCACTGCAGCGACAAGAAACTCTGAAAGTCAAGTCCTTCTGGTTTTGGGTATCTGCTTTTACCACATCATTCTGAAATGCTTCTTGAGATTTTTCTCTTTTAGTGAGAAAATCTTGCTCCGGTGTTTCTTCTTCTATTTCCTTTTCCAGCTGGCATTCCCTACTCTCTTGTAGCTCTTGCATTTGTTCTGTTTTTAATTTCTTAGGATTGATGATGTCATTTTCTTCTACTTTTCTTTTCAGTGGGTTAGCATCTCTTTGAGAAAGTTTACCTTTTTTTGTATCAAGTTCAAGAAGATTTTTCCAAATTGAAATGGCATTCAACCAACTTTCTGGATCATCGTTTACAAGGTTTTGCATTTCATTAAATATTTTTCCTAAATAAATAAGATCTTAGTTTATCCTATATTGAAGCTTTAAAGACAGTCTATTACACATTAATCACCCCTAAATTCCATTACCTCTATTTCTTTAAAATAAGTTTTACTAAATTGCTACATGGATAGTGAGTTTACCTTCACCTGGATTTATAGAACTTAACATAAGGCTATTATGCAAAATAAAGCTCATTCTTATATTCCATACTTAACATCAACACTATTTTAAAATTCCTATAGAGTTATCATATATTTTAGCAAGATCATTTGTCCTATGATAACATATATCTATACCTTCAATATACGCATAGAGCTAGAGTATGTATTGATTTTTGAAATAATGCTGATTTTGCTTATAAAAACTAAGTAAAAAAACAGAATAAGTTGCAAAACAGAGCTCAGAAACAGACCAAATGAATACTGAAACTATCTTAGACCATACAATATAGCATGCATCCTAAAATGAGTTTCCAAAAAGTAAGATTTTAGATACACAAACCATTCATAACTGAGGGACTGCCAGCATGCTCAATATAGTATAATATATATATTTTTAGGATTTTATTTACTTATTTATGAGACACACACAGAGAAAGGCAGAGACATAGGCAAAAGGAGAAGTGGGATCCTTGTGGGGAGCCCAATGTGGGACTTGATCCCAGTACCCTGGGATCATGATCTGAGCCAAAGGCAGACACTCAACCACTGACCCACCCAGGTACCCCTGGTATAATCTTTTTTTGATGAACAAAGTTTATCAAGTTGACCCAAGAGTAATTACTATATCCTCTAAAGATGAGAATGTGTGGAATATTGGGATGAAATTATACAGACCCCATGGTATAACTCCTTAGGATTTGTTTGCTTTGTAACAAGTTTTCTGACCTGTTTTGATTTCTTGCCATTTGTAACTTTATTGACACATTTTTAGTACAGACCAAAATACAACATGATCTCTTGTGCACAATCAATAATTAAAACTAAGTTTAAGGCCATGTCTAGTCTAGCAGTATCTGACCCTTTTTTGGTGCTTCCATTAAGATCCTTAAATTATTTTAGTAGCATAGTTATAAAATTAGAGAGTGGAGAGGGAATCTCTTAAGCTCCCTTTAACTGTAATGCTTTATAAATGGGTATAAATTTATACAAAACCTTAAATTTAAGGCCCCTTAAGCAAGAAATTGTATTACATAGTATTTTTTCCAATTATATATAACTCACTGGTTAAAATGTATAAAGTGACAGTTTTGATCAACTTATTAAAACCATGCATTCTGGGTTATTACATGTTCCTAAGTCTAAATAAATGCAATGACCTATGTATAACTAGAGAAGGTGTCTGAACATCGAAGATTTGTGATTTAGGATACTAACGCTTAGAAAATAGGTAGCAGATTACAAAGAGACACAATTAGGTGATAATATGATTAACATGGTGATAATATTCAGGAAATACAGAAAATACATAATTAATGATCCCACAGGTATGAATGAATCTTCAAAATGTGCAACGTACAAATTAATTATCAAGCAGAAGACTGTAATATACAGAATATCACGGGGGTAAAGGCAACAGGTATATACCGTACCTTTATTTACAGAAGGAACATTGAGTGGAAACTGCTTTTTAATGAGCAAAAATAATCTTTCTGCAGATTTTAATTTTTTCAGCATATTTAAGTCAGAACAGGTGGTGAAGAAAACTTTTCCTGAAATATATTCAACCTAAAGACAGAAAAGATTAGTCCTGTGTCAGAGAAAGAATCATTTCTTTTCCTCTCTTAATAGATTAAAAGTGTCTACATTGACAATAAAAACCACCATTTCTTAAATATGTACTATTTGTCAGACACTGTACTAGGCACTCTGGATACATTTTCCCTCTTATCCTTTTAACAACCTTCTAAGATAGATTTTTATCACCCCCATTTCTCAGATTATGAAACTGAGGCTTAGACAGTGACTAAGATCATAATCTATATCAAGGTACCTTGTGTAAAGTGTGCGTGTGTGTGTGTGTGCCTGCACAGGCACAGACAAACCAGGTGACTGGCCCAAGGTTAACATCATCAGTAGGCATTTATTAAACACTTACCTCATGGTCTACCGGGAAGCATATATTATATATTCTAAAGTTGAATGATAATTTATATATATGTATATATATATATATATATACACACATATACACACACACACATACACTGGCATACAAATTGAAATGTAAAATTAATAATAACTTGAATTTAAAAAATTTAATATAATAAATGCACTGATAAACTGCAGGTACAAGGTATAATAAGTAGCACTGAATATGGAACTGTCATTAGTAAAAGTCTCAGGAAAGAACTCTGGAGGATTTGGGAAGACAGATTCTGACATTCTAACAGAAGAACAAGGTGCAGAGGTGGGAGTGACATCCTGGCTGAAGTAAACTGTAAGTCAGCATGGCAAAATTTGCTATGTTATGCGGATTGATAGTATCAGGTGGATGCATAGCATAGCTCAGGCCAGTCTGATAAATGGTCATGGAAATCTGAGTACCCCAGATGGTAATGGTCAACCATTATAGACTTTTGATGAAAGCTGTGACAGCACTGAATTAGCTAGCATAAAAAATTACTTTAGAAGAGGCATAAAGTACTGAGTGTAGATTGTGATGTTGGAGGAAAAAGTAGATCACTGAGGTAGAAATAATGAGATACTTGGCTGTGGAACTAGAAAAGGGATAACAGCAAGAAACATGCATCACACACGAAAGAGGTTTTGGAGACAGGATGGGTATATGGTAAAAGCCAGAGAGGAAAGGAAAATAAAAAATAAGACTCACTGAGTTTGTAGTGAGACTAGACTATAGTGAGTCTAGTGAGGTATGGCAAATGGTGCTCAATACCAAGGGGAGTCCTAAAACTTTTGGGTTCAACCCAACCCTCTCAAGCTCAGGATGGATGTGGATTATCTTAAAATTTTCCTTTTAGTGGTGGCCATGGGCTAATATGGTTCTACTAATATGGTTATCTACTAGAACTGAGGTAACGGGGAACTTGGGGTATCCCATATATTTAGGCAGTTCCCATCCAACAGCAACTTGAATTCCAAGTGTTTTTGTACTTTTGATCTGATATGGTCTAATCAAGCTTTTGGGATGGTAATTTCTGGGGTTATCATTCTAGCTTGATTAAGAAGAATCTCTGCAGAGGAAGCCCTAAACTGACATCAACTAAAATCCAAATACTTCATTATAAGATTAACAAGTTTTAGGGATCTAATGTGCAGTATGGTGAAAGTTGCTAACAGATCTTAAATGTTCTCACCCCCAAAAAGTGATAGTAATTGTGTGACTGGATGGAGGTGTCAGCTAATGCTATGGTGGTGGTAATCATTTACAATATATAAATGTATCAAATCAACATGTTGCACACCTTTAACTTACACAATGGTATATGTCAATTATATTTCAATAAAGCCAGAAAAACAAATAAAAATAAAACCCACAATGGTATATGTCAATTATATTTCAATAAAGCCAGAAAAACAAATAAAAATAAAACCCAAATATCATAGGTACCAGCAATGTAGATGGAGAAAGCAGGGAATGAGAAGAATGTTTAGGAATCAACATTTAAGGGGATAAGGAAATAAAATAAGAACTTCTAGGTTCTAGAATTTACTTCTTTCTCATTGCAAAGGTGACATTTTCCCACAAAAAAAAAACAAAACTAAATATATATGTTAAAATGCTTAGAACTTGAAGGCAGCCCAGGTGGCTCAGCGGTTTAGCGCTGCCTTCAGTCCAGGGTGTGATCCTGTAGACCGGAGTCCCACATTGGGCTCCCTGCATGGAGTGTGCTTCTCCCTCTGCCTGTGTCTCTGCCTCTCTCTCTCTCCTCATTCTGTGTTTCTTGTGAATAAATAAATAAAATCTTTTAAAAAAATAAATTGCTTAGAAATTGAAAATAAAAGCAGTAAATAAAATAAACTTGAAAATAAAGTTTTAAAAAGTAACTTTAAAAAGTTTAAATTTGGGGCAGCCCCGGTGGCTCAGCGGTTTAGTGTCCCCTGCAGCCCAGGGTGTGATCCTGGAGACCCAAGATCGAATCCCATGTCAGGCTCCCTGCATGGAGCCTGCTTCTAACTCTGCCTGGGTCTCTGCCTCTCTCCGTGTCTCTATAAATAAATAAAAATTTTTAAAAAAGTTTATATTTTATGTTACCTGACATAAAAATATAGCTGATATTAAAACCCCCATAAAACAAGTTGACATGAAATACTTTGCCAAGATTATGGGGGAAATGAAGTAAATATTTTACAGAAAAGTGTATGGTTTTAAGATTCAAGTCCTATAAACAAACTTATGCAAAAATCTAGACCAGTGATTTTAACCTAGTCAGTGATCTAGATATTAATTTATAGTTATTTAACTGTAAAATGATCTTATCTTTTCCTACTTATTTGAATATGAAGGGAAACATTTTATCTTGATCTTCCTCTAAAAACATCATTTGGGGGAGGTGGGAAGAACAACACAACAAAAAGAAATGACTGAAAATCAAGTTAATTAAAAGGAACTAAAAGATTTACTATATTTGGAGAATCAAACCATAAGAATGTTTTGAGGCATTAAAATGCTAAATACATTTTCCAAACCAAAACCAACATTATTCTCTTTATTTAAAAATTAAGATAAGGCCTGCATTCCTTTTACAAGTAATAAGCATGTGATCAGAAGTAGTTCACTAAATTACAAAACAGTCACTACAAGAATCAAATAATCATATACACAAAAGGACGATAATGGTTTACCTTTGGTGAAGATAAAGTATTATATCTTAAAGCAATAGGGAGAATGAATTTTGGTGCTTATGAGTTCAAAAACTGCTGAAGTTGGTGTTAACTTTTTTCTCTGTTTATTGCTTTGTTTATCTGATCATATTCAATTATAATACTTAGGGGAGAAATGTGGCATTTTAGGATATTTCATCCTAATATTTGTTACTTGAAAATTTATTTATTATATACAATCTGCTTTTTCCATTTTGGAATTAAATCATAACCAAGTGTCTAAAATCAGCTGCTTTCATGTCTAACACTTTTGAAGATGAAATAACAGTCTTATTAAAGTAAAAACAGTTCTGTTATCAGCTAGTATAGCTAAGGAGTTACCATTTTTGCCCTTCTTTTAAAATTCAAGCATTCCAGTCTAACACAAAAATGGGAAGCTTCAAGTCTAGGCAAAAACATGTAGAAAAATAGAGAGATATCAAAGTTCTCCTAATTCTACAGATGTAATTTAGTTTTAGAATTAATTTTAAATTGCTAGGTGAAGAGTTGAGGTGGCCCATGAGCTTTTTTGATTCATTTCAGAAGAATTAAAAATATATTTTACTTAATTAAAAAAATTCAATCTACAAGAAAAGTTGAGACTCTTAAAAAATCAATCTTATACAATTATCTCATTAAAAAAAAAACTATGAAATAACCTGATTATCTGGTTAGATTCTACCCCACCACCGTCTATGACCAAGACTCCACTAAAAAATTAAAAATCAGTTGTCTTCTTAAGGTTCAGGACCCAAGTTAAAAAGTCTTTGCTATGTGGGTTTATAAAAACCAATTAATCCACTGACAGGGCCTTTTTGGCTAGCTGGCATCAGGTATACCTTTATTATATTGAGTGTTATCTTAAAAACATTCTTGCTATTATCGTTATAGTAAATAACAGTATTAAATACATTAAACACCGTTATAAAATAAAGCTTGATTTTTCCCAATATATTTCTTTAAGATAGTCCAGATAAAATAAATATATAGTATGTATGTATATAAAATATATTATACATATAAAAATGTATAATTATACAATATAGATTAAACATTTAAACATATCCAGGAACCTATAAAGAAGTTGGCTCCACCACCAGGAGGAAAAATAAATCTAATCTGAATCTGAACAAACTCTAGATACAACTTACAAGATTCCAATTCACAGGAAAGAGAGGACAGAGAAACATGCTAAACTACCCCATGGAGATATAATTGGCATTACCTAGACCAGTGGAAACTTCAATGGTGCTATCCAACATTTGGTGATGACTAAAATGTTCTATAACCTGTGTTCTCCAACACAGTCACCACTAGCACATGTGGCTTCTGAACACTTGAAATATGACTAAGAAAGTGAATTTTTAATTTTAATTAATTAAAATAGCCACCACCTCCTACTGGATAGCACAGCTGTAGACTAGAAAGGGGCCAGAAAATGATGCTTGGTGAGATAAGAATGGTCTTTACATTTTTAAAGGGATATAAAAAGAAACAATAACAACAAAGAATATGTAACAGAAACCACAAAGTGATCCACATATGTGATCTACAAAGCATAAAATATTTATTATCTGGACCTTTATTTATTTTTTTTAAATTTTTTTTTATTTATTTATGATAGTCACAGAGAGAGAGAGAGGCAGAGACACAGGCAGAGGGAGAAGCAGGCTCCATGCACCGGGAGCCCGATGTGGGATTCGATCCCGGGTCTCCAGGATCGCGCCCTGGGCCAAAGGCAGGCGCCAAACCGCTGCGCCACCCAGGGATCCCTTATCTGGACCTTTAAAGAAAAAGTTTGACGACCCTTGCTCTATCTAGACTATAAACAACCCTGCTTCTTTAATAATAAATTGCTGGGGGAAAAAAGAGAGGTGTAGGGAAAAATCTATAGATTAAAAGGACTTAAAATTTTTTTTTTTGAAAAATAAAAGAGACTTAAAAGATTATCAATCATTATGTGTGGCCCTTACTGGACTCCTCATTCAAATACACAAACTTAAAAACAAAAATGGCGTTTTGAGACAAGTTGAAATTTGAACAGTGATTTGATAAGAAATTATTTTTAGACATGATGATACTATCTATGGTTTATATTGTAAAAAGAGCCATTATATGTATTATCTCTTCTATATTATACCATATATAAGTCCTCTTCTTTTAGATATACAGTAGTCCCGTTATCTGTGGTATCATTTCCTGTCAATAGTGTAAGGTCAATAGCATAAGGCCATGTCATAATGCCTACAATCATAGTCCTGAAGCTCCACCCCCCCTTTTTTTTTAAGATTTTATTTATTTACTCTTGAGAGACAGAGAGAGATGCAGAGACACAGGCAGAGGGAGAAGCAGGCTCTCTGTGGGGAGCTCAACGCGAAACTCAGTCCAGGACCTGGGATCACGCCCTGAGCAGGCACCAACACTGAGTCATCCAGGCGCCCCTACCACCTTCCTTCTGAAGTACCATCAGAGTCAGTCAATAGTAGCCTAAGGTCACGCACTTCACTTCATCTCATCACTTTGTCATCTCACATCATCATAAGAAGGGTGAGTATGGTACAATAAGATAATTTGAGAGAGAGGGCAGGAGAGTGAGCAAGAGACCACATTCACATTTTTTATTACAGTATATTTATAATTGTCCTATTTTATTATTAATTGCTTACTGTGCCTAATTAACAAATTAAATTTTGAGTACATATATTTAGTAGAAGACAGTATATATAGAATTGGTACTACCCATGTTCTCAGGCATCCACTAGGGGTCCTGGAACGTGTGACCCAAGGATAAGGGTGACTTACTATATAGGCAAACATTTACAGATGAAGTGATATTTTGAGTTTGCTTCAAAATAACATGGAGGAGTATTAATGGATCAGAATTCACTATGGGATTGTGCTTGCAGCCAGTCGATGAGTACGTAAGATTCACACTATTCTATTTTTGTTTGAAATTCTCCATGATGAAAAGCTATACAGAATACACAGGATGTTTTCTATTGGAAGCTGCATGTTGGAGGAAGCACCTAAATCAGTGACCTGAGGGGAGAAGAGTTTGCAAGTTAAAATGCAAATGACTGGGCTTGTGTACATTCCTACTGAAAGAGAAGTTTTTGGGGGTGGCCACTGGGCCATGCATTTTCAAAAAGCACCCTACATGACTCTTAGGTTCACTAAAACTGGAGAAACACTGATTAGAAAGGTGTGATTAATTTGTAAAAGTAAACAATCACTTCTAAAATAATTTGTTTTGTAAATTCAGATTTTACAATATTAACTTTCTTGCAGCAAACCAGTTTCTAACAGAGTCTCGTTACTGCGTGAATGATTTTAAGTATTCCTGTGTAACTCACTCATTGGCAATATTTACTGTTCACCTATTAATTGCAAGACGTTGTGTTATACATGCTATGGATCTTTACCTCAAGGATTGCTTTAATCCTTTAAAGTAGGTATTATCATCTCCATTTTATATCCAAGGAAAGTAAGACTCAGAAATTTGAGTGTAGCCCAATTTAAAAGAAGATTAAGATTTGAACATGTCTTTGGCCTCTAAAGTCTTCATACACTCTTTTCCATGCTGTTACAAAAATGACCTACATGCTTTGGGGCAGTTCCCCACTATAATTTAATGCAGTAGTAAAGCACATGGCTTCAAAGCAAGAAAGATTCAGATACAAGTCCCAGCTCCACCCGGTAGCATCAGTTTTCTCTTTACTTCTTTGTAAAATGGAGGGAAAAATGACCTATCACATAGGATTCTTTTGAGGATTAAGTCGAACCCAATGTACATAAAAGCATCTGACACACTTTAAGTGCTTTATGTTAGGCGCTATCATTATTCTTTCAAAATTGCCTTAACTTTGAGAGTTTATATTAGTGAAACTGAGATGGAATTTCAGAGGTTCTTTGTTCAGATCCCAGTTCCAAGTATATCCTTAAAACATACACAATCAAAATACGGAAATTCCAAAATCTCTTAACATTTAATTCCTCCCATTGCCAATAAGTCTATCCCTCTAATTAATTGAAATTGGCTTTTTTTTTTTTTTTTGCTGTGATGAGCCCCCTACTCACCCCCCACTGTGCACTCTGTATCTCCTTTTGTCTTTAGAGAAGATGGGGAACAAGCAGAGAGGATAATTTTTCTAATTAGACATACTCCAATTGGGGTAAGCCTTCCATTTTTCATACTAAGAACTCAAAGTTAACATTAAAAAAAAAAATCAGTGCAGCATGATGTAATGGTTGCACAGTAGTCAAGGAACTGGACCCAGGTACCTGGCCTGTCCGGGTTGGACATGATTATATACTTATACCTAAGCTCATGGACAGCTTGGGTTTGAATCCCAGGTCTGCCACTTTACATGACTTGAATAATTTATTGGATTTACCTGTGCTTCATTCTCCTTTTCTGTTAAATGTAGAGCCTACCTCATATGGTTGTTGTGAAAACTAAGCAGGTGAATTCAGAGTAAGGACCTAAGAACGTGGGCCTCACACACAGTAAATGCTTCATGGATGTCAGCAGTTCTTATACTGTTGCTTTTTTTAGATTATCTACATGCAACACTCTATTAAATTCTGGGACCCAAACCACAAATGGATGGTAATGTAAGACTGATGCCATTTTTTTTCATGACCCCCTCCCTGTTATCATCCACGCCCCCAACTCCCTCACCGCAGAAAATCCTTTTGTGGCTTCCAGCTCTGCAGGGCCTGCTAGAGTGGCACGGTCAATTTCATTCAGTAAGTTTTCCTTTTCCTAAAACACACATCATTCACACGGTCATAGAGAGCCCATCAAGTTACTGGAGTCTGTTTCTACGACATCTGTTCCCTCCGCTTTCATGAACCAGCTCAGCATGTTCTAGAACGGAAACTCACGTGGAAAAAACCTCGTTCATTTCATTGAAACGAACAGAAAATACCAGCAACTGTCAACTTCCTCCAGCAGTTGGACTATGAGGCCTCCGAGACGGTATCGCTTTTGTAGCTACTGTGAATCGGTGTTTTATTTTATTTCTTTAAAGATTTTATTTATCTATTCATGAGAGACACAGGCAGAGGCAGAGACACAGGCAGAGGGAGAAGCAGGCTCCACGCAGGGAGCGCGAGGTGGGACTCGATCCCGGGCCTCCAGGATCACGCCCTGGGCCCAAGGCAGGTGCTAAACCGCTGAGCCCCCCGGGCTGCCCTGAATCGGTGTTCTGGGTGTACCTGACGTACCCTGTGTCATACAATCCTTCCAACAACCCTGTGAAGGCAACCCAGCCATGGTCAGGAACCTTGACAGGGTCAAGTGACTGAGCCTGAGGATGGCATTTGTATTTAAAGGGTGGAGGAAGGCTTCGGACTCCGACAGATCTAATTCCAACCACAGGCACTGTCCTCCTTTACCCGCCTTTAAAGCATCCGAGGAAATAACTTGCCCCAACCCCCTCTTCTAGTAAAACGACGGGCGTGAGAGACGCGCGGTAACAGGCGTGGAGGGGACAACGACTGGCGGTTCTTTCCAGCAGGCATTAAAGGATGTGTCAGGACTCCGAGGCCCGGGGCTGTCGCCTCTGCGGGTCCGCGGTTTGCGAGCTGGGGCCTCGCGTCGCTTTCCAGGGTCTACACGGGCCTCGGCGCGGAGGGAGCCCGGGCGGGTGCAGGGCCGCCCTCCTTCCAGCCGGGGCGCGCAGCCAGGCCGACTCACCTGCGTGGCCGCCAGCCGCGCTCGCACTTCCCGCATCAGGAAGGGCTCCAGGCCGCGGCCTGCGGTGCAGAAGAACCGGGCGCCCGCTGCAGGCCGGGGGCCGGCATGCGCCGGCGTCGCCGCCATGTCGGCCTGCGCGCGGCCCCGCCCCTCGGGGGTCACGTGGCCCGGGCGCGCGGCGCGCGCCTGTGAGGAAGGGTCACGTGACCTGGGCGCGCGGCGCGTCCCCGTGCCCCCCGCCGCGTGCGCGGGGGCGGGGGGGTGCGTGGGGGGGTCTAGTGGGGCGCCCGGCGAGCGCGCTGGGAGACCACGGCGTGGGGGGGGGGCCTGAGGGGGGGCGTCGGGGGCCGGTCCCCTGGGAGCGGGGGCTGTGGGTCTCCTGTGTTAACTGCTCGAAACTTGCCTGATTAGGCGTCTGCAACTACTTAGACTCGCAGATGGATGGGATACAATTGGGACCCGTTATCGGATCTATAAAAACGACTTGTGCCATCTGATCCATCTGCCTTATTTTTGAGATTGAGGAAGTTGACCCCTAGGCAGGCCGAGGCACGGTTAGTGGCACAGCTGAGGCTCGTCTCGATGCCCAGGATAATGAGCTTCTCCCGTTTCTCCCAACTTTCCCCTCTCCTCTTCTCCATCCTGTCCCACTGCTCTCCTCAGATAAGGAGCCCTCTTCCGTCTTCACCAAGAATCGGGCCAAAGCTGGGAATCCTCGGGATCAAGAGCAGAAATCGCCACTCTCCAACGGAATGTCCTTATGTTCACAAAGCAGGTCACAGGGCACATTTCTTGCACTATTAAGTCAGCCACCAAGGTAAAGAACGCACCATCTAGTTTGGGCCATAACTAAACTGGCTCTCTTAACGGTGTTTGAAGAGGCTTCTTTAATTTTGAGTTTTCGATTGGCAATGAAAATATTACTTGGGAGGAACAGAATCCGTATTACAAGGTGACAGCATTACATTAGTTCTGTACGTATACGAAGTTATATAGCGTCGTATACGTAGTTACATGAAGTCATATAGAGACTATTAAACGAATGACTATCTTTCTGGCAAGTACCTCTCATGTGCTTCCCAGTGGGACCTAGGCAAGTAACAGGTACTCCCTCTTTTCCTCCCCACCCCGCCCCACCTCTTGGTCTACTGGGACAGTAGTAAAAAAATTCTTATAGAATCATGTAATAACACAAGCATTTCAAGCTTTTGGTCCTAAAACTTCTCAGATCCTTTCATTCTGGCAAATTCCTCCCTCCCTCCCTCCCTCCCTCCCTCCCTCCCTCCCTCCCTTCCCTCCTTTCCTCCCTCCCTTCCCTCTTTCCTTCCTTCCTTCCTTCCTTCCTTCCTTCCTTCCTTCCTTCCTTCCATCCATCTCTCTTTCTGCCTCCAGACTTACGTTCTCATTCTTTTGGCAGTTGACATAGCTCATCCCAACTTCTTTATGCTTTGGGATTCCTGACACTCAGGTCTGTTTGGGGAGACCCTTGGGACCCCCTTTAGTACTTTGTACATTCTGTACCCAAGATGGTGAGCACGCAGACATAGTTCAACAAATACTGGACGGCCACTCTCTGCCAGACCTCCTGCTAAGTCTTGAGGATACTAAAATGAGTAAGCAAGGGTTTGGACTCTAAGGGGTTTAGAGAATGGTGAGATTGATTTAGTGAGGATGCACCCAGGATGCTGTGGCAGTACAGAGAGGCAGCAGAGAGGGCTTCCTTATGAAAATGACTCCTGAGCCAAGTGTTGAAGGTTGTATTAAGTTAAGTGACTGTGGAGATGGAGGGTAGGAGTGGGGGTGTTAGTACTGGTGTAGCCTTTCAGGTAGTAGGAGCAGCATACATAAATGTGACAGTGTGTGTGGTTGAGGGGTTGGGGGCAGAAGGGCCACATCAGCAGGTAGATGTTATTAGAGCATATGAGTTAGGAAGTTGATAGAGACAAAGGTAAAGAGGTGGGTAGGGGTGATGTTATGGTGGTGCTGCCCATGGTGGATGAAGAAATGACTTTTCTAGTGTAGGGCTGCCTGGCAACATGCTTTCCTGGACAGAACCACTACTGAGCTGAGGCTGTAGTCCTATAGAGCCAGTCTTCCCCTTATATCCTCTTTCCCCTTCTTCTGTTGTCTTTCTGCCACCAGGAGCATCTGGTCAGCAAGGGCTAGGGGCTAACTCTTGCTGAAGCTGGGGGTTGGGGGCAAGTGCATTTGCTCACCTTTGGGCCTTGCTGCAGCACAGAACTTCCAAGAATGCCTTTCACATGGTGCTTGAGATGAGGTGAAATAGGGGAAGTTTTGCCTGTATAGGGAGAAAATGATTTTCTGAGAGGAGAATTGCCTGGGATTCTCTTCTCATTACTCAAATACTCTCTCCTCCATCATTTCTGCTTCTCATTAAAATATGTCTCTACTGAAAAAGAACCACTGATCCCTATAGATATTTAGCATATCCAGCTGAGTTTTGCTGTTTCAATATTACATATTCAACAGGTAGGAAGTTGGCAGTTGGCAGGAACAATTTTACAACAGATATGCAATTAATGGGAGCATTTTAGGAATTTAGGGCATGATTATTTGCTTCAAGATCTCCATATTTTGGTGCAGTTGGCAATTACTTTAGTTCTTAAAAGCATTTGATATAGGGGCACTTGAGTGGCTCAGTCAGTTAATTGGCTGACTCTTGATTTTGGCTCAGGTTGTAATCTCAGGGTCGTGGGATTAGGCCCCTTAGGCTCCAAACTTAGTGTGGAGTCTGCTTGTCCTCACTCTGCTCCTTTCCCCCTTAGTACACTCACATGGCTCTCTTTCTCTTTCTCTAATAAGTAAATAAAATCTTTGAAAAAAAAAGCATTTGATATATGTACTTAGATATTAAAATGCAAATTCTTTAGGTTGTAAGATCCTTGAGGATGGGGGGCAGTCTGGGTGGCTCAGCGGTTTAGCACCGCTTTCAGCCCAGGACATGATCCTGGAGTCCTGGGATCGAGTCCCACATCGGGCTCCCTGCATGGAGCCTGCTTCTCTCTCTGCCTGTGTCTCTGCCACTCTCTCTCTGTGTCTCCCAAGAATAAATAAATAAAATCTTTTTTTTTTTTAAAAGATCCTTGAGGATGGGATGACCTCATTGATCTGAGCATCCATAACAAGCACACTAGCTTGCCTGTGGAAGTTTCTCAGTCAATGTATGCTGAATTGGATGGAATATAACTAAATGGAAGGTCACTCACAGAAGAGGTCCTCGGAGGGATTCCAACAACCACCACACCAGCAAGGGCCCTTATAGTGAGATATGGGGATATGAGGCTAATGGAGAACATTGAGGGGATAGAAGGACACCAGAGATAACCTTCTTCATGATTTTGTCTGCTACTTCCCCTCCTTCCTCAACATCCTTTTAATCCACCCCACATACTTTATTAATAATGTTCCTTAACTAGGAATACTTGTCTGAATGACCTTTGGGGTCTTTTCAAAATGTCATGCTTGCCTATTCCCTTCCCTCACCCTCCATGTTCTGGTACAGTTGAGTGGGGTTGGTGGCGAGCCAGGCTCCTTCTCCCCAAGAGACCAGGAACCATTGCTGCATTCCAAAGGATTCAATTGCCAACTTCTCCAAAATGCCCACTCTTTTCCTCCTCCCAGGCCTTTGCTTATCCTGTTCCCTTTGTCTGGAATCATCTCTTCCATTTCTTTTCTTTAAGGCTGAGGCAGATTGCCACATCTTCCAGAATGCTCTCTGCTGCCTTTCTAAGTTATGCCGCTATTTACGAATCTTATACCTTTATTATTTACTCATTCATAAATATTTATTGAGTCCATATCAGTGTATCAGTTGATAAGACAAAGTTCCAGCCAGTTTAATGGGTGGTAATGGTGATGGTGCTGGATTGCTGAGACACTTAAAGGATGACAATACAGCATGATATATGGTAAGAAGTCCTGGGCCTGGCACATAGTAGGCACTTAATAAATAGAGTTGAATAAACAAATTTATCCTGAAGTCCAGTGAACATTTGTTATGTTGTAGCTTTGCATTTCCCTCTGAGTATTTTTGCCAAATCAGAATATTCTCCATCTCTCTCCCTCTCCCTCTCTTTTTTTTTTAGTTTTAAATATTTTATTTATTTGAGAACGAGATAACACAATCCGGGGGGAGGAGCAGAGGGAGAGAGAGAGAAGCAGACTCCCCACTGAACAAGGAGCCCAACGTGGGGCTCAATCCCAGGACCCTGAAATTATGACCTGAGCTGAAGGCAGACAGTAACTGACTGAGCCACCCAGGTGCCCTGATTCTCCATCTTCTGAAACTCACCTCCCCATGGAGATACAGTGAACTCAGCCTGGGGTAGTAACTTTAAGATTTTATATATTTTTTAGAATTTAATGGAGTTATGACATTGTAGTGAAACCTCAGATACAGACAGAGAAGTCTGTTGGACACATATATTCCAACCAAGTTGGTACAGATTGTGGAAGAATCAACATATTTTTATGTCTGCAACTGCAAAAGCAATTTGAGAAAAAGCTATTGGTCACATAGTAATCATTTAAACCACTTATATGCACACAGGAACTACTTTGAATGGTGCTCCTTTAAATATACAGTTAGAAAATTTAGCAGAAAATTACTGCATTGTGTATGTAAATACTGCCTGTGGAACATTATTTATTCATTAGTGTTTATGTCACTGCAGGTTTAACGTAGCATTAAAATTCAAAAGGTGCAATCTCCATGCCTTGATCTAGAGAGACAATTCTTTTATATGTATTGTCTTGCTTTAGTTATGCAGAGCATGAAATTATTGTTTCATTATTATTTTGATGCACAAATAGACTCTAGTATATCCAGTGCTTTTGGAGAAAAGTGTGACATGCATTTAATGCATATTTCAAAACGTTAAGGTATTTGATGTGATTTTATTTGTTTAAATATATTTTGAGCTCATAAAGCTGCATTTATATCTGATAAACCCTTATAATGTCCCAGCTGGAAGAAGGTATGGAAATTATTTCTTTGATACATTTGCTGACTGAACAAATGACTGAATATACAATTTTCTTCAATTTACTTGGATGAACTATATTGCCTAAATAAAATAAAGCCATTTTCTTCTTGCAGTTATGTTCACCTCACTCAGACTATTGTTTTAGTATTCATTTTCCTTGTGCTGCATTTATATGTATATTTACTATGAATTATTTTCCATTAGAGGCTTGTTATTACCAATTTTCCTATTTCTTAGTACAAGGAGAGCCCCAGAAATGTACCAAACTAGCTAGGAATCCCATATTTTGATATTTCCCTCTTTCATTTTCTGGTAAGAGTCATTCCTTTCTAGTCAATGGCCATTTATTTTGTCTGTTTTATCAGTGGCAATTTAAACAGAATCACCTTAAAACTCAAATACAATCTACAAATGAATGAAAACAACCAAAGGACCTATTCTATTTCTTCAGAAATACAGTTAGAGAGTACCTTGTTTTAATATGAATGGTATTTGGCAGAATAGAATCTGAAGACTTTATTAGCACGTTGGCTTAATTCAGTCAACTTTTCTGCCATTGTTGGCATGAGAATTGAGAGTGGACTATGGAGCAAGCAGCTTTATTATGTTTTCATCTCTTTCTATTTTTCTTTTTGTTGAAGGGCAAAAGTTTTTCACTGCTCATGGACATTTTATGCTACTTTGAAAAAATACATTTTAGCACCATTGAAAATCTTTTTCTGTTATATGTCCACACACAATCAGGCTTGCCTTTCAATGCTCTTCTTTCAGAAAGTTTGAAATTTAATAATTAAGAATAAACTACTTATATTTAATGTTATGATTTTTTATAATGGCATAAATTACTTGGCTAAACAGAGAAACAATATAGATACAAAATAAAAGCATGCAACCTGCAACATAGGGTTAGGCCATCATCTGGTGTTTCCATGAAATACCTACAGAAAAGGACATAACGCCAGAAATTGTTTGGTACTAGTTGAGCTTCTAGATTACAGGCAGATAATACTTGTATCTTTAATCACGGTATGTTGCTTTATTACCCTGTCGCTCTGATTAACTTAGATGATACAGATTATCTGCCTCACAGTCTTCAAAATCTAAATGTAGCCAGGTTGGGAAAAATCTTAAAAGCTGGCTTCAGAATTCATCTTCGGTACAGGATAGTCTTTAGGAAATTTCCTTGATTGAGGTTAGCAAGGCTTCAAGTCCCTGACCACAGAAATACAGAAGTTATTAAACCATTCTGTATTAAAAGTCAACAGGAGATAGAGAATCTTGTGAGGGGTAAAATCAGATAAGAGAGGGGATGTGTGGGGTAGCAGTGTGGGAAACTGAGTCCAGTAGGGATAAACATCCAGTGAAAGATGGCCTGTGACATGGTACCTAAAGAACTTCTAAGGATGTTCAATGCTCAATTTAAATTAGTTTCTGGTGCTGGCATGTTGACCCTCTTCTGTGACCCCAACTTTCAATAAAACAAATAAACAAAATAGCTTTTTTCCTGAGATATTTTAGGATTCAAAGCATCAGGGTATTGTGATGTGGAGAAGAGGCAGCACCCTTTACGTGGAATATAGGTATCTTTGATCTGAGAAAATTCGGCAGAAGCATAAACTCAGAGCAGAGGTGGTAAAAGAAACCTAAGTGTAAGTATGGGAATGTATGGAGAGGGATGCGGAGTCATTACCGACATAGGATGGGGAATCAGGCCAATTTCAAATGATGGAAGCCCGTCAACAGCTGGGTTCAGCTGAATTTATCCCTCACTGAAACAATAAATTTTATGTAAACCAAGTGTCTAATATTTAAACAGTGGTAGACATTGCAATCTTGGGGCAAACCAAGACAGGTTAACTAATGGGGATTATAGTCAGGGAATTAGAAGTTGGGCCTAAGATTCTCAATTTTATATTTTTTGGATGATCACTGTCTTCTAGTTTCTTTTTTAAGATTTATTTATTTATTCATGAGAGACACACACACAGAGGCAGAGACACAGGCAAAGGGAGAAGCAGGCTCCATGTAGGGAGCCCGATGTGGGACTCGATCGTAGGAATCCAGGATCATGCCCTGGGCTGAAGGCAGGCTCTAAACTGCTGAGCCACCGAGGCATCCCAGTCTTCTAATTTTTTTAAAAAATTTTTAAATAGTACTATCTTTGCAGTGGCACATGGATTAATCACAATAATCAGAATTGCTTAAATCTGTTATCTGGACATTGTATGTAGTTTGTACTGGATGTTATATCGGTTGTCTACATTGGATGTAGATTCTAGTGTGGGTTTCCCAGACATTTTAGGCTGAGCACACATGCTCCTTAAGCTGGCAGCATCCTTCTTCACTGTGGTGCTGAGCTTGGCTTCTTTTCAATGATGAGTTTCTAAAGTTGTGAAAGAATGTGTGTGTTGGAGGAGGGGGAGAGATGCTGTTTCAAACTTAGAGGCTCTTTGTGGACTGCAAATAGCAGTGACAGTTTCCAAGAGTTGGATTTCCTCAGAAGATAGAGCACTTAAAACAAATAATTAGACACCATTGTTAATCCAAACAATTCCAGATCAATGTGACACCCATGTGCTTTAGATACATGGCTCAATGTGGTCAGTGTTTGCTCTTTCAAACTGATTATACACAGAATAAAAACATTCATACACGTAACTTTGCTGAATACTGCACTAGGTGATAACTTGGGAATTCCTTGCTCTTCTTCTTTAAATTATGGTTAGTCTTCTACCCAGATGCCATTAGAGTGATATTTATTTATTTATTTATTTATTTATTTATTTATTTATTTTAAAATATTTTATTTATTTATTCATGAGACACACACACACACACACACACACACAGAGGTAGAGACATAGGTGAAGGGAGAAGCGGGCTCCACGCAGGAGCCCAATTCGGGACTCGATCCTGGGACCCTGGGATCATGACCTGAGCCAAACGCAGAGACCACTGAGCCACCCAGGTACCTCTAGAGTAATGTTTAAATACTTGAGAAAAAAATGTCTCAATCATAAGATAAATCTGGTGGAAGCAAATGCAAGGGAAAAAATGGAGAAAGACAGGGCACAGGTTTAATCTGAATCTAGCTGTTCTAAGCTCACTGCTAAAACTGGATTGCAAGCTGACCACAAATTTCACATTTATTTACATGATTTAATATGGTATTTTTCTTACTATTATAATCATTTCATTTTGACATGGATATGAAAGTAGAGTAGTCTAGGGAGAAAAATTAAAGAAGGAACTAAGGAAAATAAATCTCATGTGAAAAGTTAAAAAGAGTTGACATTGTTTAGCTGCTGAAATGAAGGAAAGCTTAAAAAGTGCCTTAAATGTTTTCAAATATATGAATGGAATCCTTAGTGAGATACCACCCTATTTATGAAGAGCACTGAAAAAGGGCACAGGCTCAACCCTTTAAATATTTTTGAGACTGCTACATCCTATGGTCTGATGTTCTGGCTGTGTGGCCTGCTGATTGCTCTCCTATGATGGTGTCTTCTGGGTGTCCTTGAGGACAGCAACTGATGGTTACCTCTGTTGATCAATTTCTATGCAAGGCGGTGGTCCCACGATCAGATCCCAAGGGATGAAATCACAGGGCAGAGACAGATGGTTACTGAAAAAGATAGTTGGATAGTTACACACTTCCAGAGATTTTGATGAATGAAAAAAAATTCTTAAAAAAAAAAAAACAAAAAAAAAGGAGGAGGAGCACCTGCATGGCTCAGTGGTTGAGCATCTGCCTTTGGCTCGGGTCGTGATCCAGAGGTCCTGGGATTGAGTCTTGCATCAGACTTCCCTAGGAGCCTGCTTCTCTTTTGGCCTATGTCTCTGCCTCTCTGTCTCTCATGAATAAATAAATTAAATCTTTTAAAAGAATAAAATAAAGATTAAAAGAGGAAAAAATTCGTTCTTTATTGGCTTGTGATGGCTATTCCTCTATTAGGATTTATTTACCAGATTGGTTTTTGTTTTGTTTCTGTTTTTTGATTGTGGTAAAAATCATATGACATCAAATTGACCATTTTTAAGTGTGCAGTACAATGTGAACTGTAGTGACATTGTTGTGCCACACAGCTCCAGAACTTTTTCATCTCATAAAACTGAACAACTTCTCATTTCCTTCTTTACTAGCCCCTGGCATATTGGATTTTGGTGGATTCTTTTTCCTTATGCATTTGTCCCCTTCCTTAGTCTCTAAATTATGGAACTTAACCATCTTTTGTCCCCAGGGCCTGTCACTTATGAGGTGCTTAATAAATGTCTGTTGAATGAATGTCAGAAAGAACATGGGAATGAGTCTTTTCAAGTAGAGTTATGGGACTCATAGTAAGCTGAAGGGTGTGGCTGGCACTGTTATTTGCTTTACTAACCCATCCTCTTTATTGCTTCTCTTTTTGACAAAACCTAGATTTCTCTTACGGTAACAAAGTGCCTCTCCTGGTAATGACTCTCGAATGATCCAGCCTGGTTCTCATCCCTGCCTGCACATACAGATTCCTGCTCCCCTCCTATGGTTCTGATTTAATTGGTTTGAAGTGGGGTCTCAGCACCAGAATTTTTAAAACCTCCCACTAAGATAGAGAACCATTGTCAGGCAATCCTATTCTTCTTTGCCAGATATTTGCGTTTCGAGGCTGTTTATTCCCAGAGGATGGCCATGTGACTGAGTTCTGGCCAATGAAACTTGGCTGGGTCTTCTGGAAAACTTTTTGCTTTCCTGATAAAAGAAACAGATGCCAGAGGACTCAATGGTGTAGCCTCTTCCTCTTTTCTGTCTTGAAGATGGATGTGATGCCTCATAGTCTGGTAGCCACCTTGCAACCACGAGGCAGCAAACATTAAGAACATAACCCCAACAAGTTAAGAATGGGGAAGCAGCAAGTTGGAAAAAAAACTGGATCCCTAATAACACTGTTGAACCGTCAGACTACTTACTTTTTCTTGTTAAGTAAACGGTGTCTTTATGTTGTAATTTCCCTAACAGTGGCTCTCCAGTTAATTACCTTACTTACTTACAAAAGCATTTGAAACTGAAACAAAGGGTATCCTAGACCAAACTCAAACCAAATGCAAATAAATCCCCAAGATGAAATGGTTTTCAGAAAATCTGATTAAAACTCTAAAACAATTTGTCTAAATATATAACTGCTACCACAAACATCTGTGATATTTCCCGTAAAATACACTGGGATAAAACGATCAAAAACAGACCATGGTTGGTATAGTATAATTTTACTTAGTCTAGCATTTATGTTTCTATACTTCCAGTCATTAACATAGGCGTGATAGAATGGTATACCTAATCATAAAAGATAATATTAATTCATTGAAGAAAAAAAATATTATTGAGCTTCAATCAGCTCTGTGCCAGGCCTGATTTTAGCTAAGCGTGTGGGAAATACCAGTGAGCAAAACAAGAATTTCTGTCTTTAAAAATATCTCTGTGCACTTATCTTCTGTGAGGGAGCCAAGCAAAGAAACCATTGTCATAATAAATAAGACACATAATATATGAGAAAGTGGGAAGCGCTATTAAAAAAAATAGGAGAGGCTAAGGCAGGTCAGGAGTGCAGGACGGACCATGACTCAATTTTAGGTCAGGTGGAGAGCCTCACTGATTTTACTTTTGATACCTGATATATCTTTACTTAGATTGAAGCATCATTATAGAGAATGAAATATAACCTTAAATACTAGGGTCTTTTTCTGATTAGGTACTGTAATCAATATGTGCTCTGCAAAGGGCCAATGAAGTTTATATCTATTAGCACAGATAAGGGGAAAAGGGTCAATCCTTGGTTTTGTTGAGATTATATGTCCTCCTGTCTGTCTTATATTGTCATTAGACATCTTATGGTGTGTAATTTTTTGTAACCCAAAAGCTGGCATTATTTTCTGTGATTAGAATTACAGAATTAAAAACTACGGTTTTTAAAAATCATAATTATGTTTGTTTTAGGTCCTTTGAATATGGTAACGAACAAGACTGAAAAATTCCAGTTTCACGGAGCTCATTTTCTAAGGAAGTATCTCTCTGGGTTAATAAACATGTGAGAGTTCCCTGCTCCCTTTGGGTTTTGGTCTATTTTAGTAAGGTGCAACATAGCTGATATTGTGGTGACAACATATTGCTCTATTTGCAAATAGAAAAGGAATATAATCAGTACTGGCCATTCCTTTCTGACCTCTGACAGGTGCCGTTCTTGTTACTCTTGAGTCTTTTGCTTGCTTTGGTCAATTTGCAGCAGTTTTGTGAAGTCCCAAGAAAATCCACCAACCATTGATTCAGAGATGGGAAAGAGATACAAACATATATAGGAATTAGTTTCTCATATTTTACCTCAATTAATTGCTTGATACATTTATTAAAAGCATGCACATAAATTACTAATTTTTATGTAAAGCATTTAGAAGGGTTTTTAAAAATTACTTTTGGGACAATGGTAAAAACTAGTATCTAGAGAAATATCAAGATCTCCATAGACTGGGGCTTGAATATTATCTTTTTTTAATTAAAAAAATTTTTTTAAATGTTCAGATTTTTTATCCGTTTTATTTACTTATTATGATTGAATATTTTTGATATTTAATTATAATCAACTAAATATAGTTTTTTTTTAAGATTTTGTTTATTTTTTCATGAGAAATGCAGAGAGAGAGGCAGAGACATAGGCAGAGGGAGAAGCAGGCTCCCTGTGGGGAGCCTGATGCAGGGACTTAATTACCAGGACTTAATCACAATGTGAGCCAAAGGCATCTAGATGCTCAGCCAACTGAGCCACCCAGGTGCCCCAACACAGGAGTTCTAGGGAACTCAGTTGGGAAAATTCTTCATTAGCCACACTTTGGCTTATTTTTTTAAAGAAAAAAAATATTTTTAAATGTACTTGGGAGATAAAGAATAAGCAAACACTAAAAACAGGGAGAAGGCTTTTTTTTTTTTGTAAAAATATCCATGAAAAGGGATATGGTTTCACTGTTAGCCAAACTGTAGCAATGTACGGGAATCCTCAATCCTCTTTAAGGCAACTGATAGTCATAAGATTTTGCTCATAAAAAATTATTTGCAGAACAAACAGAAATCTCAGGAGGTCAGGACCTTCAAGAGATGTGGTCTAGGCTGGCTGATGTTTTATGGCTGCATGGTTTCAGCCCAATTTGGTTTTATGAAGTGAGAGGAGAAGAAAATGTTCTTTTTGGACTGTTCTGTGTTCTGACCGCCTCTCTGAGTTATTGTGATGGCCTTCTGGTCTCAAGTTTTATGGCACCAAATGAAAACTGTTTATTTTACCCAGGCTTCAATGTCTGACAGAGGCAAATCATCCAATCCTGCATCCAGGATTAAGTATAAACAGTATGATACCTGAGCAACAAATTTAAAAAGTAGTAATCATCACAGGAAACATTTTTTTTATAAGTGTTCTCTGTTTATGCCACTTGATTGCATTAAACTAGCACTGCCTACAGAAATGAGATTTTATGAGGTGCTACGATTTTTTTTTTAGGTTCAACACATTCAGTAGATAAATGCCAGAAGGAAATATATATCAAATTCCAAGTTACTTAGTGTTGCTTCTATGATTTTGAAAATCAGCAGAGTTATATATTTGGTACATGGTTAGGACTAATTCAATAAAAATATTTAGAAACCAAATAAATCTTTTTTTTCCCCAATATACTGGCAGATCAGTAGATGAATGTTTATAAACTTGTTCTAATTATTTTTCCTTTGGAGTTGATACTATAATTTATTTAAATACAACTTTTAATTCTACCAGTACATTTGAAGTATAGTGATACAACTCAAGTTATTAATTTTTCGGAGTTTATTTTCGATATTTCTAAATAATTGTCTCAATGAAAATGACAAATGGTGATCTTTATTGCTGAGCCTTGATGAGATAATAGAGCATGCTGCCCTACAAGGTCCTACAGGCACAAGAGGAAAAAGAGGCTTTAGGAAAAAGATGGGCTTTAAGGTTTCCAATACTTAGGAGATTCTCATGTTTTACATAAAAGGTCTCAAGTCACATGAAGCCCATGATACACAATGTCAGCCATGAGTCAATTGGTTCTATTTATATAACTGATAATATTCCCAATTAGAAATTTCCTATGAAAAAGACTCACAATCTTGTAAGAAATTTTATCTAAGATGATGAGTGTACGCTAATCTTCCTCTCTAGACTTCCTTTGTTATAGAGGTTATGTGTGTTTTTTTTTTTGAGTATACAAATTAAAATGTTATCTAGAGGTATGTAATGTTAAACTTTCCCCCAGGCATCATTAATGACATATTTTGGATCCGAGCTCTGCTCGTAAACCAGATCTTTGAATCATGAGCTTTGCAGGCTTTTTTTTTTTTTTTTTGCTCTGCCTTTAATTTTGATGCCTGTTATAAGAAATGGATTCCCTAAATATTGGTGAAGTCTGATAACCCTGTTTCTATATCTCTTCAGCCCTGATAAGAATGAGTTATAACTCGTCTTTTGAGCAATAGCATCATGTTAGAGTTAAGAGAATATTTACTTTGCACTTCTATTCTTAAAATTTATTTCCTACCAGAGAGAACCTTGGCACAAATATCTTGCTTTCTACAGTATTGATCATAAAAACATCTCTGCCTTGACCGTCATTCATAATCATCATTATTATAAGATATTCACAGAACTAAATAAAAGATAGCCTCTTAAACTTGGATTTCCTTACATCTTGAGTCTATTCCACCCTTACTAATGTCAGATGCTTTCCCTGCCGTCTCTCCCACCACCCTTTTACTACAATACGTGGATATTATTAGTTAATGAGAAAATAATGAATAATAGTAAATTGGATTCTCAAAATATGGCCAGCTCATCTGCTAAAATGGGAAAAGGATTAAAAAAACTTGAAGTAATCTCATAGCACATTATTTTTGGAGTCATGGTGGTTTCCCAATTATCAATTGAGTGGTATCCCATTTACCAATAGATATTGTTCAACAGTATCTGTTGAAAACTTCCTCTGTGCTGAGAACTATGCTAATTTCTTTTCATTTACATTACCTCAGTTATTACTCCCAATAACTCTGTGATCAGGTGGGTATTATTATTAGCTCTATCTTGCAGATCTGGAAATTGAGGCACAGAGTTGTTAAGTGACTTCTTCATAGACATACACTGCTAAAAGTCAGAACTGAGAATAGAATTCTTACTGCTCCACCTCAATACCCAGGCTTTTATCAGCTTTCTCCTTCAAGAGATGTGCAATAGGGGCACCTGGGTGGCTCAGCTGGCTGAGCATCTAGATGCCTTTGGCTTACATTGTGATCCTGGGGTCCTGGGAATCAAGTTCCTGCATCAGGCTCCCCACAGGGAGCCTACTTCTCCCTCTGCCTATGTCTCTGCCTCTCTCTGTGTGTCTCTCATGAATATTAAAAGAGAGAGAGGGGGAGAGAAAGAGAGAGAGAGAGAGAGAGAGAGATGTACAGTAGATGCTTCAAGTAACTGTCCAGTATATATTGACTAATCTTCACAGTTGCATTGAGTGAGACATTTTATTCACCCTTACCTCTGCATTCATTTAAATTAGCACCAAAGATCTGTGCATGGCACTGCACACGCAAATGCATTTTCTTAAGGCATTGATTTTCATCTTATTAATTTAGTCCTTATGTTTGTTTGTTCTCTAATATTGTGATTAGGGTTATATTTTAACAGCGGTGTTAATATATATATATATAATATATATATATAATAACAGCGGTGTTATTGTGCAAGGTGAGTGGAATTAGGACTTTACAGTAATGATTTTGATGCACTGTATGGAAGATGTGCAGACTCTCTTCCCTGGGTATAATGCTCTTTTTTTTTTTTAACAGTGGTTGAACTGGTTAATTTTGTTTAAACCTTCTATAGCATGTGGTGGCAAACTTTCCTAGGGGACAGAGTAATATGTAAGGCTTTGCAGGTTATACAGTCTCTGTCATAACTACTCAACTCTGCTTTTGTAACACAGAAACAGCCATAGATGATATATAAATGAATGAGTGTAGCTGTGTTCCTATAAAATTTTATTCACAAATTAGGTGGCCAGTTTGCAAGCCATGATTTGCTGATCCATGTTTTTTTTTACTTTGTAATCTACCTGACCTAACAATTTCTGAATGGTTTGATAAAATTCCTATAAATTCATGTTTTATTCTTGATTTATCTTCTTAAAAACCTATTGGTTTTTACTTTACAGTTTAGAAGAGTAGCAGAAAGTAGAGGTTGAGAATGTAAACTCTGAGTCAGTCTGAGTGTGTTCTGTGTATGTGCCCAAACCCTCTGTACCTCCATTCCCTTCTTTGCTAAGTAAGAGATGATAATGATATTTATCCCAAAGGGGTTGTCGGGGATTAGATGAATTAATACGTCTAATGCTCTTGGAATAGTGCTTGGAATATGATAAGTGCTAAATGAAGAGGTATAATAATTGTATCTTTTTGGTTTATATTCTTTTAATGTGTATCATATTCATATTCATATTTCCCCCTGCTATTTTTTTGGCACTTGAATTACTTTCATCTGATATTAAAATTTCTTCTCTGCTTTTTTTTTTGTCATACTTGCCTATTATATCTTTTTCCTCTCTTTCATTTTCAACTTTTCTGTATTTAAGTGTATCTCTGTTATTTTTGTATCTTGTATTTTGTTTTTATCCCAATCTGATACTCTGTTTCTCTTTGTTGGTTAGTTTTAACCACTTATATTTATTTTACCATTTATATTTATATTTCCTCTGTGCTGAGAACTATGCTAATTTCATAGAGTTACTAAGACCATGTAAATTAAAGGATCTCTTTATCATACTTGCATTTGATCAATTTATTTCTCTTCTCTTTCTTTCCAATGAATAAATCAAATATTCTTATGCTGGTTAGATAGTTACATTTTTAATTTTTATCTGCTGGTTATCTACACCTTATTAAGACATACTCTTATGTTTGTTTTTTCTTTTATAGTTCTTGATTTTATTAATACTTATATCTTGAATACTGTACCCTTGAAGACTGTACTCTGAATCAGATGACCTGAATTCAAATCTTGCCACTGCTTTTTACTGGCTGTGTATCCTTGTAAAGTTTCTTAACCTCTCTCTGACTCAGTTTCCTCACCTGTAAAATGGAAACTTACTTCTTTTTTTTTTAAGATTTTATTTATTTGAGAGAGAGAAAGAGACTGAGAGCACAAGTGTGGGGGAGAGAGAGAGAGAAGCAGGCTCCCCACTAGGCAGGAAGCCTGATGTGGGACTCCATCCCAGGATCCCAGGATCATGACCTGAGCTGAAAGCAGATGCTCAACAGACTGAGCCACCTAGGTGCCCCTGGAATCTTACTTCTGACTATAATCTTACTTCCCTCTTCCCTGAAGAAAGGCCACTTAGTATCATCCTATTTTAGTTCTGGAGTATTACATATATTAATTTTCCCCCTTCCTTCTTCAGACAAAATAAGCATTATTGAGTTATTTGCTTACTCTGATTTCCCTTATATCCAGCTTTATTTTTTCTTCCTACTAAAATATTTCTAAATATTTTAAATACTTCCATTAAAATACTTCTAAAAAACATTCTAAGAGTGTTTTCAGAGCAAGTCTTTGTGTGGTAAACCTTCTGAAGCTTTGCATGCAGAGAATATTTTTATTGCCTTCTATTTAAATGGGCTTTACTGGACTTAAAATATTAAGTTCAATGTTCTTTTCTTTAAAAATATGTTTTCATTGTCTCTAGTGTAGTTGTTGAGAGAATGAATACTCTGAATTTTACTCTTTATAGTTGAATTATTTCTTTCTGGAAGCTTTTAGAATTTTCCCCTAGACTTTGAAGTCCTTAAGTTTTTTCCCCCATCAATGTCTGGATTTTGAATTTTCTTTTCCTTTTCTCTCTTCTGTTTGGCCCTTAGCATGCCTTCTTAATCTGAGGTCTTTTAATTTTGATTCTGGAAACTATCAATTATTAATTCTTTAAATATTTACTTCCTTTTGTTTATTCTCCCATCATACTATTAAGTAGATGGTGACATTTTATTTACATATCTTATGTAGATTCATAATATTCCATACTATCTGTTAATCCATCCCTGAATCATACTAGAATGGTTCTTTCTCTTGGTCTTCAAGCTCACTAAATTAGTTTTCCACTTCATCCACACTATATTTCATGATTCTTCATTGGTTCTTCCTTAAAATTCTTATTCCTGCATCATGTAGACAATATTTGATCTTATGCCTACTTTAAATTCTTTTTAAAAAAGGTTTATTTACTTACGGAGAGAGAGAGAGAGAGAACATGGAGGACACACAGAGAGAGAAAGGGAGACAGAGAATATCAAGCAGACTCTCTGCTGAGCATGGAGACCAATGCAGGGATTTGATCTCACCACCCTGAGATCATGACCTGAGTGGAGACCAAGAGGGGGACACTCCATCCATTGCTGCACCCAGGCGCCCCTGCCTCCTTTAAATTCTTAATCTGCTCTTTTTTGTTTGCTTTTTGCTATTGTTTGTAGTCTTTTTTGTTTTATAGCATTTATGTCCTTCATATGCCATTTTTCCTTCTGAGCTTATATTGCCTGGGGTATTTGCTACATTAGCTTTTAATGAGTATCCAGGGAGAGTAGTCCAAAACTCAGGTCCTGGTTTGTAAACCTCATGGTGAGACTGCTGTTTCCTCCCCACTCACAGTCATAATCACTTTTGATGTCTCTAGGGGTCTGTTAGGAGGTTTATGTTAATTTTTTAAATGCACCTGATTTCTTCTTGGTTGCTTTTTGCTTTGATTTGCTTTTGCTTCTTTAGGGTAAGGTTCAGCAGAGGGAGCTAGCAGCCTGGGCTAGCACAATGTCATGTCACTAGTCTATATTCTTTATGAGACTGCCAGTTCTCAAACTGTATCACGATGTTTGAAAAGGACAGGGTATACTATGGCTTCTTCCCAAATTTCAGTGATTTTAGTAATTGTAGTACTTTTAATAATTAATCTTCTGGTGATTAGTATATAATTGACTTTGCAATACCAATCACTATCTCTGGAGGCTGCTGACATGGAAAGAATGGTGTGCCTGTAGTATATGGACTTGACTCAGCTTCTCTTTTTGTGATGGGCCCAAAAGGGCCAACAACACTCTACTTTCAAGGATATAATTCATGGGCTTGAATGATGATTCTCTGGTTCTACATCCAGTAATCTTTACCAGTCTTGATGATTTACTTTGACAAGACAGTCACATCTTAAAATTTATTTTATTTTAATAAAAAGTTTAAATCGAATTTTATTTCCATTGATTTCCACAAAGTCAAGCAATTCACTCCAGTATTATAAATCCTGCAACTACACCAGATCTGTCAAGCAATAATGTTGAAGAGTGATGCTTTTCCTGTTCTTTCCATTTTTATGAAACTTTCTACTTTTGTAAGTCTTCTGGTGGGGAGGTTTGCTTGAGAGTTCCACAGAGCATTTTAACCACCAGCTTTATAGAACTCATATAATAGTTATCTCCCATGAGGAAAAAATAATTAGATTTAAGATGCAGATTAAATTAATTTAGTTTTTTTATTTTTAAAGGAAATTCCTGTTAAAGTTGTGAATGATAATTTAGTTGGTAAAATAATTTGTGTTAAATCATAAAATTAATTACTGAGGGGACATGTAAAATCTTTCTCTGGAGGTCTTTAAATATAGGATATATTTTTATCTGTTTTAAAAAAATTTTTAAAGACTTTATTCATAGAGACACAGAGAGAGAGAGAGGGAGAGAGAGGCAGAGGGAGAAGCAGGCTCCATGCAGAGAGCCTGACATGGGACTCGATCCAGGGTCTCCAGGATCATGCCCTGGGCTGTAGGCGGCGCTAAACTGCTGCACCACCGGGGCTGCCCTATTTTTATCTTTTTGAGGTAGCTTGTTTAGGAGTATTTTTAAAGATGGAGGGATTGAGATGATATCTTTTCTAACTCTATCTGAGCCCTTTGATTGAAACTGCTCTCCAATTTTAGCTAAAAAATGCACCTTCTTAAAAAGTGCTTTTGTGCAGCTGATATTTTTCAAGGGATGTAGGTTAAAACAGACATATAGCCTTGAAAGAATTATATTTCACTTAAAATTTTGCCCTAATAACTCCCAGAAATATCTGAAACATTCTCCTTACTTCTCCCTAACCCTGGTAGAAGTTTTACAGTTTTCTTAAGATTTACCTTATTTATATATTAAAATAAAGAAAAAAAAAAGATTTGCCTGATATGTACACCCCTTTCCTCTGTCCCGAACCTCTTCTCAAACAAACATGTTACAGTGGCCTAGACTAGAAAAATAAATATTCCTAAATGGTGGGCTGAATTTTCCCTAGCTTTATCAATCATTGTAATATTCTTGACCACTCTTTGCTCCCTCATACATTTCCTTGGGGGTGCGGGGTGGGGGGGTTGTTAATTATTTGCTGGTAAACTTGGGATCCGGAAGTGGCCTGCAGACCCTTCCCCTCCCCTTTCTCATGAGATCAAGTTGCCCCAAGGAAGAATGCATTTTGTTCTGCTTTCCCTGCTGTAAAATTTACGGGGTGCCTTGCCTCCCTCTGTGTCCCAGAGAGGCCTGTGATTGTTCCAGCAACTCCTGTGACTTGCTGAGGAGGGCTTTCTAATTCTGAGATTCTGTCTACCTACTGAAATTACTGAGTGTTTGGATTTAAATCTACAATCTTGTTATGTGTCTTATATTTGTCCCACTTATTCTTTGTTTCTTTTTCTTTCTCTGCATTTTTTTTACCTTCTTTTGAATCTAGTTAGGATTCCATCCTTTAAAGATTTATTATTTTAAAAATGCATTTTGTTTTATCCTGTTAGGGATTATCTTCAAAATTGGACATTATACTTATAATCACCAAAAATATTCATTAATAATTTGTGAAAGTTTAAGTTCATCAAGATTTTTATCCTTCTCCCAGGTAATCCAAGAACCTTAAGAGTATTTTAATTCCATTAATTACCCTCCCAATATGCTATTATTTCCAAGTAATTTTGTTATTAACACTTTAAAAGTCACAAGACATTATTTTTATTTGATACAGCTAATATTCTTTTGTATTTACCCCATATTTTTACCATCTTATTCATCCTTTATCCTTTGCTGCATTTTAGATTCCATCTCAGATCATTTTTCTTCTGCATGAAGTGTATTTTTTAGAATTTCCTTTAACATGGGTCTTCTGGTGATGACTTAGTATTTTTTCCTAACTTGAAAATATTAATATTTTGTCATCATTTTAGAATGATAATCTCTTTTTGAAAAGATATTTTCCCTGGATATAAAATTCCACACCCACACATTGAAGATATTCTATTATTTCCTGACTTCTAGTTTTGCTATTGTGAAGTCAGCTATAATTCTAATTTTTGATGCTTTGAAGCTTTTTTTACTCTGACTGCTTTTAAGATTTTCTTAGTCTTTGTTTTCTGCCATCTTGATATGATGTGTCTAGGTGTAGATTTCTTTTTATGTATCCTGCTTGGGATTTATTTGTTTTTTTTTTTTCAGTTTGTAGATGAATATCTTTCATCAGTGTCAAACTATTTTGAGCCACTCTCTTTTTTCAGGTGTTGCCTCTGATACATCCTCTTTCTCTTTTTCTTTGGGAACACCAACAAAACATTTATTATGCCTTCTCATCATATCCTCCAGATACCCTTTTTTCTTGTCTGAACTTTTTGTGCTATATTCTAGTTTCTTTTGACTTTTCAGTTGAACTTTTAGTCTTTAGTTGACTAATTTTCTGCATGCAATGTATTATTCAAACCATCTGCTGAGTTCTTAATTTTAAGAATTATTTTATTTTAGATTTTATTTATTTATTCATGAGAGACATACAGAGAGAAACAGAGACATAGTCAGAGGGAGAAGCAGGCCCCTTGCTGGGAGCCTGATGTGGGACTCGATTCCAGGACTCCTGGATCATGGCCTGAGCCAAAGGCAGACACTCAACCACTGAGCCATCCAGGCACCCCAAGAATTATTCTTAAAAATACTTCTAAACTTTTACTTATCTTTCTTCTCACCATCTTTGTTATTTCTTATAGTTTTCAGTTTCAGCCTAAAATTTAAATCTTGGCCTTTATTTCTTTCAACATAATACAGTTTTTGTTTTTGTTGTTTGCTTTTTTAGTAGTCTGCATCTGATAATTTCAGTATACCATATATAGTTACCCTTGAACAATATGGGTTTGAACTGTGTGGGTCCACTTACATGTGGATTTTTTTTTTATATACAGTAGGATTTGGGTCAATAGGAGGCTATTAGTAGTTAAGTTATTAAAGGGTCAGAAGTTTTATATGGATTTTTGACTGCACGGGGGTGGATCCCCTACCTCTAGTGTTGTTTAAGGGTGAACTATATATGTGTTTCATTTCTGTTACTTATTATTTATACTGTTTTTTGCTTAGGGTGTTTATTTCCTTGTGTGCTTTGTTATCTTTAAGTCTGTGCTACACATTGTTTCTAAAAGATATTTAGGGAAATATTTTGATGCCTAGGATGATGGTGCCTTCTCTCAGAGGGGACTTTCATCTGGTTCAGCTAGGTGTTTGGGAGTGCTACCTTTCTAAAACCTCTTAATCTTGAATGCAAAGTTTGAAACTGATTGGAGACTAGATTACAAATCCCTGCTCAGGCTGATTTATTTTTAGTTCACATCTATCCTTAGGGCATGTTTTTCATAATTTTAGTTCAGAGTGGAAATTAATTTATCAGAGTCCTATCCCTTGGTGGTATCCAGACTTTGATTTCTGTCCCTCTGGCCTCAAGAGGACTGCAAAATGCAAATGAGCTTCATGTTTTCTTTTTCATCATAGGCAACTGCCTTTGGAAAAAAAAAATGCAGCTTTGAGTGACTGGGCTTACCTTTCTTAGTTCTTGGCTGGTCTTGGCCTAGCAATACTACATAATTTTGTTAAGTTATTTTATTTTATTGGTGCAGTTTTCTTAGTTGTCCTCAGTGAGAGGATTACTTCAAATTACCTAGTCTGCTATTCCTTATTTCCTCAAGAACTTCTTGTCTACAGAGATCAGGAGCCTTGGTCTGCTTTTGTCTGTGACTTTAGCCTGGATAAAGGCTCTGGTGAGGCTATTCTGACACATGCTTCTTAAATTGTATTTGTCAATTGATTATCTAATTAAATATGATGAGCTTTTCTGGGACTTCTCTGTGATATGTCCTTCTCTTTAGGCATTTGTTCCTGAAATAAAAACATATTTCATACTAGGTAAATCTTCGCACAAAATGCTGTTAGCCTGAATTTTTATAGTAAAATGGATAGTCACTGAAAGATTTGAGAAGCCAAGGAATGAGAAAAAGTGGTCGAGTAGGATATGGTTAAGATAAAATGAATGTGGCAGGCTGGAGATCATTGGCTACCTGGGCAAGAGTAATTACTGGTAAGGTGGCAAGAAGAATGAATGGGAGCTCAGAGAGCACAGAGAGCATATGTGGCATGTTTTATAAAAAGGTTGTAAAGGAAAGAAGTAGGGCAATAGAAGAGTCATGAGAACAAGAGATGTCATAAAGATGAAAAAGGTTTCTACACTAAGAAAAAAGACCTCATGAGAAAGGAGAGGATGAAGATGTAAGAGAGATAATTGACAAAATTACTAAGTTAATAAATTTTCAGTTGGTGGTAGGCTGAAGAGTAGAGGTGAGTTGATCCTCTGAGCAGATTTTGACACATCTTCCACTGAGTTTGTTTGCTTCAGGGTTCAGAGCCTTTAGGATTGAACCTGAGTGTAAGCACTTAGAGTAAGTCTTCTTATACATACTCCTAAGATAAGCTAGATATCCTTCTGTATATGCTGCTTCCAATGTACTCTCTTAAGTTATTAAATCAATGAATTTTAATTTACCTATAGTTCTAAGCCCTTCTCTGGCCTAAAGTTGACAATCAGCTTCTCTTTTTATGGTAATTAATCCTTTTTCACTTATTTTCTCAGTTACTATCCATATTGTAGATAATTGAAGTTACCAGAAGTTAAGCTATTTTTCTTAACATTCCATAATAAATGCTTGTGCAAATGTATTGAGTAACGATGGTGACATTTTTCTTTACAGCTCAATAGACTTTGATTAAATTCCACTAATGTTAATTGGACGCCTACTCCACACAAGCCACTGTGGGTGATACAAAAATGAATAACACACAGTCTCTGCCAAATGGGAACTTTCATTCTATGCAACCACTTGGAGAAACTCCTATAATTCTTCCCTTTTATATTTCTTTCATGTAGGGGTGAAAGGTAGGTAGTAACAGATGGAATTTCTCATTTTATTCAGCTTGCAGTTTTGATAATCACCAAATGTGATAATTCTATTTTACATTATAAATTATATCCAAGTCTTATTAAGCCATGTTTGACTCATTTTACACAGGTGGTAGTATTGTATAATAGGCCACCATATTAAAATGCAAATTTGGCTAAAAGATTGTATTTGCATACGGTACTCATTTTTTTTTAATGTTAAAAAAATTTAAAAGCCAGCTAGTTGAAGTTACTGAATACTTTAAAAAAATTGCTCTAATCTCAAGGCATGAGACAGAATAATTAAAATAAATCCTCTTAAATGATTCTACTATTTGCATATGCAACTGTAGATATCAATTATACATCTTAGATTTAATATCATTAAAAGTCATCTCTTGATTCCTATACATCCCAACCTGGTCTTCCAGTTGTCTTCCCAATCTCAGGAAATTCTGTCTCCAAACTTCCCTTTCCATGAGCCAGAAACACTAGTGTCATCTTTCTTCCAAATCCCATATCCAATCCAATTGTAAATACTGTTGGCATTAACTTCAGAATATATTCAGAATCTGGCCAATTTTTACCACCTGCACTTAGGGTGGTGATCTTTGTCCAGGTCACAATTACCTCCTGTCTGACCAGTACATCTGTTTTATAAAACAAACAAATAATTGCATGTTATAAAAAGTATGGATATATTATAATTTAACTATTCTGTTTTTTAGTAGGTTGTTTCTAGTTTTTCTTGTTTTTTTAGTATTTAAAAATTCCTTTATTAATTTAAATTCAGTTAATTAACATACAGTGTATTATTGGCTTCAGAGGTAGAGGTCAGTGATTTATCAGTCTTATATAATACTCAGTACTCATTACATCACATTCCTTCCTTAAAGTCCATCACTCAGTTACTGGATCTCCCCATCCCCTTCCCTTCCAGTGATCTTCAGTTTGTTTTTTATAAGAGTCTCTTATGGTTTATCTCCCTGTCTGATTTCATCTTGTTTTATTTTTTCCTCTCATCCCCTATGATCCTCTGTTTTGGTTCTTAAATTCCACATATGAACGAGATCATATGATAATTCTGTCTCTGATTGAGTTATTTCACTTAGCATAATATCCTCTAGTTCCATTCACGTTGTTGCAAATGGCAAGATTCCATTTTTTTGATGGCCAAGTAGTATTCCGTATATATAACGTCTTCTTTATCCTTTCATCCGTCGATAGACTTCTGGGCTTTTTCCAAGGTTTGGCTATTATAGACATTGCTGCTATAGACATTGGGGAGCAGGTTCCCCTCAGATCACTACATCTGTATCTTTGGAGTAAATAGCCAGTATTAAAGGGTCATAGGGCAGCTCTATTTTCAACTTTTTGAAGAACCTCCATACTGTTTTCCAGAATGGCTACACCAACTTGCATTCTCACCAATGGTGTAAGAGGAGGTTCCCCTTTCTCTGCATCCCCAGCAACATCTGTCATTTACTGACTTGTTAATTTCAGCCATTCTGACTAGCGTGGTCTCTCATTGTGGTTTTGATTTGTATTTCCCTTAGTGATGTTGCATGTTTTTTCATGTGTCTGCTAGCCATTTATATGCTTTCTTTGGAGAACTGTCTGCTATGTCTTCTGCCCATTGCTTGATTGGATTATTTGTTATTTGGGTGTTGAGTTTGATAAGTTCTTTATAGATTTTGGATACTAGCCATTTATCTGATATGTCATTTGCAAATATCTTCTCCCATTCTATTGGTTATCTTTTGGTTTTGTCGACTGCTTCCTTTGCTGTGCAAAAGCATTTTATCTTGATGAAGTCCCAATAGTTCATTTTTGCCTTTTTTTCCCTTGCCTTTGAAACATGTCTAGTAAGAAGTTGCTGTGGCCAAGGTCAAAAAGGTTTCTAACTGTGTTCTCCTCTAGCATTTTGATGGACTCTTGTCTCACATTTAGGTCTTTCATCCATTTTGAGTCTATTTTTGTGTATGGTGTGAGGAAATGATCCAGTTTCATTCTTCCACATGTGGCTGTCCAATTTTCCCAACACCATTTATTGAAGAGACTGCCCTTTTTCCATTGGATATTCTTTCCTGCTTGTCAAAGATAAGTTGATCATAGAGTTGAGGGTCCATTTCTGGGTTCTCTATTCTGTTCCATTGATCTATGTGTCTGTTTTTGTGCCAGTGCCATACTGTCTTGATTATTACAGCTTTTTTTAAAAGACTTTATTTATTTATTCATGAGACACACAGAGAGAGAGAGAGAGACAGAGGGAGAAGCAGGCTCCTCACAGGGAGCCTGGTGTGGGACTCAATTCCAGGACCCCGGAACCACCCTCTGAGCCAAAGGCAGATGCTCAACCACTGAGCCACCCAGGCGTCCCTTATTACAGCTTTCTAAGAGAGCTTGAAGTCTGGCTTGCTTTATTTATTTATTTATTTATTTATTTATTTATTTATTTATTATCTATCTATTTATTTAAAAGATTTTATTTATTTATGTGAGAGAGAGAGAGGCAGAGACACAGGCAGAGGGAGAAGCAGGCTCCATGCAGGGAGCCCTACGTGGGACTCCATCCAGGATCTCTAGGATCATGCCCTGGGCTGAAGGCAGCGCTAAACCACTGAGCCACCTGGGCTGCCCAAGTCTGGAATTATGATGCCACCAGTTTTGAGTTTCTTTTTCAACATCTCTTTGGCTTTTTGGGGTCTTTTCTGGTTCCATAAGATAATTTGTTTTAGGGTTATTTGTTCCAACTCTGTGAAAAATGTTAGTAGTATTTTGACAGAGATTGCATTGAATGTATAGATTGCTCTAGGTAGCATAGACATTTTAACAATATTTGTCTTCCAATCCATGAGTATTGAATGTTTTTTCCATTCTTTGTGTCTTCCTCAATTTCTTTCATGAGTGTTCTATAGTTTTCTCAGTACAGATCCTTTGCTTCTTTGATTAGATTTATTCCTAGGTATCTTATGATTTTGGATGCACTTGTAAATGGGATTGACTCCTTAATTTTTCTTTCTTCTGTCTCATTGTTAGCATATAGAAATGCAACCAATTTCTGTGCATTGATTTTATATCCTGCTACTTTGCTGAATTCCTGTATAAATTCTAGCAATTTTTGGGTAGAATCTTTTGGGTTTTCCACATAGAGTATCATGCCATTTGCAAAAAGTGAGAGTTTGACTTCTTTGCTGATATGGATGTCTTTTATTTCTTTTTGCTGTCTGATTGCTGAGGCGAGGACTTCTAGAATTATGTTGAACAATAGTGGAGATAGTGGACATCCTTGTTGTGTTCCTGACCTTAGGAGGAAAAGCTCTCAGTTTTTCCCCATTGAGAATGATATTCACTGTGGGTTTTCCATAGATGGCTTTTTAAAAAAAATATTTTATTTATTTATGAGAGACACACAGAGGCAGAGTCACAGGCAGAGGGAGAAGCAGGCCTCTCACAGGGAGCCTGATGTGGGACTCAATCCCAGGACCCCGGGATCACACCCCAAGCCGAAGGCAGGCGCCCATCCACTGAGCCACCAAGGCGTCCCACTGTAGATGGTTTTTATGATATGGATGTATGGTCCCTCTATCCCTATACTGTGAAGAGTTTTAATCAAGAAAATATGCTTTACATTGTTGAAACCTTTTCTGCATCTATTGAAAATATTATATGATTTTTGTCCTTTCTTTTATTAATGTAGTATATCATATTGATTGATTTACAGATGTTGAACCGCTTTTAGAGTCTAGAAATAAATCTCCCTTGGACATGGTGAATAATCCTTTTAATGTACTGTTGGATCCTATTGGCTAGTGTTTTGGTGAGAATTTTTGCACCCATGTTCATCAGGGATATTGGTCTGTAATTCTCTTTTTTGGTGGGATCTTTGTCTGGTTTTGGGATCAAAGTAATGCTGGTCTCATAGGAAGTTTTCCTTCCCTTTCTATTTTTTGAAACAGCTTCAGAAGGAAAGGTATTAATTTTTCTTTAAATGTTTGGCAGAATTCCCATAGGAAGCCATCTGGCCCTGGATTCTTGTTTGTTGGGAGATTTTTGATTACTACTTCAATTTCCTTACTGGTTATGGGTCTGTTCAGGTATTCTATTTCTTCCTCCTTCAGTTTTGGTAGTTTACACATTTCTAGGGAATGCATCCTTTTCTTCCAGGTTGCCTAATTTATTAGCATATAGTTGCTCATAATATGTTCTTACAATTTTTTGTATTTCTTTGGTATTGGTGGTGATCTCTCCTCTTTCATTTATGATTTTATTTATTGGATTCTTTCTGTTTTATTTTTGATAAGTCTGGCCAAGATTTTATCAATCTTATTAATTCTTTCAAAGAGCTAGCTCTTAGTTTCATTGATCTGTTCTACTGTTCTTTTAGTTTCTATTTCATTGACTTCTGCTCTAATCTTTATTATTTCTCTTCTTCTGCCAGATTTAGGCCTCACTTGCTCTTTTCTTTCCAGCTCTTTTAGGTGTAAGGTTAGGTTTTGTATTTTAGATCTTTCTTGTTTCTTGAGAAAGGCTTGTGTTGCTATATATTTCTCTTGTAGGACTGACCTTGCTGCATCCCAAAGGTTTTGAACAGTTGTATTTTTGTTTTTATTTGCTTCCCTGAGTTTTTAAAATTCTTTAATTTCCTGGTTGACCCATTCAGTCTTTAGTAGGATGCTCTTTAGCCTCCATGTATTTGAGTTCCTCTTGTGATTGAGTTCCAGTTTCAAAGCATTATGACTTGAAAATATTCAGGGAATGGTTTCAATCTTTTGGTACCATTGAGACCTGATTTGTGATTCAGTATGTGATCTATTCTGGAGAATATTCCATGTGCACTCGAGAAGAATGTGTATCCTGTTGCTTTAGGATGGAAGATTCTGAATATATCTATGATGTCCATCTGGTCTGGTGTGTCATTCAAAGCCTTTGTTTCCTTGTTGACCTTCTGCTTAGATGATCTGTTCATTGCAGTGAGTGGGGTATTAAAGTCCTCTACAATTATTGTATTATTATCAATATGTTTCTTTAATTTTTTTAATTGGCTGCCTCCATGTTAGGGGCATAAATATTTCAACTGTTAGATCTTCTTGTTGGATAGACCCTTTAATTCTGTTATAGTGTTCTTCTTCATCTTGTATTACAGACTTTGATTTAAAATCTAATTTGTCTGATATAAGGATTGCCACCTCAGCTTTCTTTTGATGTCCATTAGCATGATAAATGGTTTTCCACCCCTTCATTTTAATTCTGGAGGTGTCTTGGGTCTAAGATGAGTCTCTTGCAGACAGCATATTGATGGGTCTTGCTTTTTTAATCCAATTTGATACCTTGTGTCTTTTGATAGGGGCATTTGGCCCATTTACATTCAGTGTAACTATTGAAAGATATGAATTTAGTGCCAGTGTATTACCTGTAAAGTCACTGTTTCTGTATATTGTCTCTGCTTCTTTCTGGCCTATGTTCCTTTTGGGCTCTCTTTTCACTTAAAGGATCCATTTTAATGTTTCTTGTAGAGATGGTTTAGTGATCACAAATTCTTGTAGTGTTTGTTCTTCCTGTTAGTTTTTATCTCTCCTATTTTGAATGACATCCTAGCTGAATAAAGTATTCTTGGCTGCATATTTTTCTCATTTAGCACTCCAAATATATCATGCCAGTCCTTTTTGGCATCCAGGTCTCTGTGGAGATGTGGTATGCTGCCAGTCTAATGTTTCTATCCTTGTAGGTTACGGACCTCTTTCATGATTTTTTCTTTGTCTAATATTTGCAGGTTTCACTATTATATGTTAGGGTGTTGACCTATTTGTATTGATTTCGAGGGGGGTTCTTTGTGCCTCCTGGACTATGATGCCTGTTTCTTTTCCCAGATTAGGGAAGTTCTGCACTATAATTTGCTCTAATATACCTTCTCCCCCCCCTTTTCTCTTCTTCAGGGATCCCAATTATTCTAATATTGTTTTGCTTTATAACATCACTTCACTTGAATTCCCCCCTCATGATCCAATAGCTGTTTATCTCTCTTTTTCTCAGCTTCTTTATTCTCCATCATTTTGTCTTCTGTATCTTAAATTCTCTCTTTTGCTTCATTTATCCTATTAGTTAGAGACTCCATTTTTTATTGCATCTCATTAATAGCCTTTTTGATTGCCATTAGATTTGATTATAGTTCTTTTATTTCTACAGAAAGGGATTCTTTAGTGTCTTCTCTGCTTGTTTTCAAGCCCAGCTAGTATTTTTATAATCATTATTCTGAACTCTAGTTCCAACATCTTACTTGTGTCCATACTTATTAGGTCCTTGGTAGTCAGTATTGCCTCTTGTTCTCTTTTTGAGGTAAGTTTTTCTCTTTTATCGTTCTGTCCAGAGAAGAAGAGATGAATGAGAGAATGAAAGACTTAAATGGCAACAATGATGCCAGAGCAATATACACTGATTCAGAAGAGACTCGAAACTGAAAAAAAAAAGATAAAAAGGAAAGAAGAGTATAGACAGACAAATGAACAGAACAGAGGAATACTCTGGATCTGTGTGTATTTTGGTCTGTTTGTTAGAAAACTAGATCCCAAAATTGTAATGGAAAAAAAACTTACATATGTACAAAAAGGGATGCCTGGGTGGCTCAGTGGTTTAACGTCTGCTTTCAGCTCAGGGTATAATACTGGGGTCCAGGATTGCTTCCCACATTGGGCTTAATGTGAGGAGCCTGATTCCCCCTCTGCCTATGTCTCTGTGTCTCTCCTGAATAAATAAATAAAATCTTAAAAAATATGTACAAAAAATTAAATACAATGAAAGGATAGAATGGAACTGTGAAAGTGAAAATGAAAAGACAAAAAAAAAAGAAGGAATATAAACAGATTGGTGAACAGGACAGAGCAATACACTATATCCTGAGTGTATTTTGGTCAGTTTGTTACAAGAAACTACATCTCAAAGTTGTAAGGAAAGAAAAACATATACAAAAATAAGATAAAATACGTTGACAGGATAGAATGTAATTGTAGATGAAGATTTAAAAAGACTAACAAAACAGAAAAAAGAAAAAAGAAAAGAAAAAATCAAATATGATCAGATAGGTGAAGAGAACAGAGAGTTGTCTGTAGAGTTGTAGCTATTCTTTCCTTAGATCTTGGGTTGAGTTCACAGGTATTCAGGATGATTTAATAGCTATCTAGGTGAATTCTTAGGACCAGACGGTGCTAATGTCTCCTACTTCTCTGCCATCTTGGACTTTCTCCCCATTTCTAGTTTTTCCATATTAAAAATAAATTGCATTGAAATAAGCCAGCCACAAAATGTCAAATGCTATATGAGTCCACTTATATGAGGAATTTGGAATCATCATATTTATATATAGAGAATGTAGAATGATGGTTACCACAGGCTGGGGGAAAAGATGAATGGGAGTTTTGGTTAATGGGTACAAAATTTCCGTTTTGCAAGATAATGAGTTTTGAAGATTGGATGCATGACAGTGTGAATGTACTTAACAATACTGAACTCTACACTTAAAGATGGAGAAGATAGTAAATTTTGTTATGTGTAGTTTCCTACAATTTTTAAGAAGATTAAAAAATAGCATGAGGAAAATTCTAACATTCAGAAGCTATGAAAGAGACCGTAAACAAGTTTAACCACGTACAAATTAGAAATCTCTCTAATGACCAGGGAAAGGCAAATTGTTTAACTGAGATATTATCCTCTTACTCTTTGGTAAAAGTTGCCAATACCTAATTTTGGCAAGAGAATAGGGAAGTAGGCATTCTCAAACCCTGTTGGTGGAGAGCATATTAGCAAGGCCATTTGAGTAGGATATTAGTTCATTGATATAAAAATTTCAATGTGTATTAGACTCAGCAAGTTCGCTTCTAATCTGTAGAAATCTGTGCTTATAAAAATCATGTAAAAGACATTAGTTGAAATTTTTCTTGTAAAATTGAAAAACAATACTGAAAAAATTCTTTGTACCACTTTCATGCATAGTTTCAAGTATTTTTCTATGGAGGCACCTGTGGATTTCTGAGTCAAAAAGTTTGTATATTTAAAACATGAGGAGGTACTGCCAAACTTTCTAAAAGGACTATGCCTATTTATACTCATATGAGAGTTTTTGTCAGTTTTCCCAAAATTGTATATGATGAATATTATTCATGTTGCCAGTTTTATAGATTAAAAAAGTGGTGTCTAATTGTTTGATTTTGCATTTCTCTGACTACTGAGTCATATTTATATTTTTCTTGTGAATTGTCTTTTCGTATACTTCACTCATTTTACTGTATTTTTATTGTTTTATAGGAATTTTAAGATATATCAAATCTGGATTTTGATCTATCTATCTATCTATCTATCTATCTATCTATCATGTATCAATCTATCATCTAATTAGTATGAGTCTGTGACCCCACTTAGGTGTGTAAGAACTGCCACAGTACCTTATTTTCTTTAAATGCAATTATATGCATCTCTCACAACACCTTCCCAGAGATGAGAAATGCATGGTCAGTCATCATTTGGGTTCTTCTCCTAAATCTTCATGGATATGGGAAGGTTCTCTTAGGCAGAGCAATATATTTGGCCAGAACTTTGGGCTCTACAATCCATGTGGATATCATTCATATACCTGCTTTTTCAAGCCCCCGCTGTTTTGGCTACTCTGCTGGACTTGAATATAAGATTCTTTTCTGAGATTTGAAACCATTCTTTTCATTCCTCTTTTCAGTTACTTCACTATTTATTTTATTCTCATTTCTTATTTATTTTGTCTTTAGATCTTGAACTCATCTGGAAATCACACATGCCTGCGTGTATGTGTAAGGTCTGTAGTAAGAATCTAAAGTTTTATCTCCTTTTGTATGTCACATTGTCTTTTTACCATTTATTGAATAATCAATCAATTCGGGATCCCTGGGTGGCGCAGTGGTTTGGCGCCTGCCTTTGGCCCAGGGCACGATCCTGGAGACCCGGGATCAAATCCCACGTCGGGCTCCCGGTGCATGGAGCCTGCTTCTCCCTCTGCCTGTGTCTCTGCCTCTCTCTCTCACTGTGTGCCTATCATAAAAAAAAAATCAATCAATTCTTTTCAGACATGAAATACAACCTGTTACAAATACTAGACTGATGAAGGAAGAAAGTCAATTTCCAGTAGGAATAAATGCTCTAGATCTCAGGTAACTTAAAGTGTACTAGAAAAAGAAGAAAAAAGACTACTGGCAGATGTAAGATATATAAACACAATGAACCAGAATCCAAGGAAAAATACCATAAATGGAATTAAGGTGAAATTGAAAAATTGGGAATAATATTTTCTGTTAAATGCTAAGGGGTTGATTTTCTTAACACATAAAAAGATTTTCTACATAATATAAAAAAGATAAGTCATTGGATAGAAAAATGGGCAAAGGGCTTGAAAAAGTAAGAACAAAATCATATAAAGTAAAAATATGTAGATGAATATTTTGTCCACTAGAACACACTCATCTTTTAGGAATGAGACAGTAGTTTTCACCTATCAAAATGGCAAGGTTTAACGAAGGGATAAAACTCAAATTGTTGTGTGAAAAGGTAGTTCAAGGAATATAAATTGGTACAATTTTTTTGTCAGTTTGGCAATATATTTTAAGACTCTTGAAATATACATGTTATTTTACCCAGGAATTTTACTTTTGAAGACATTTTTCCTAAGAAAATAATCAGAATGCATACAAAGATTTATAAAGTATTATTTAGAAGGAGAACTACTTAAGTGTTTAACAACTGTCAGGGGGCAGGTGGCTTTAGAAAAAAAAAGCACATAGAAGACACTGTGTTGTCATTAAATTTCATGCCATGGGGAAATGTCTGCACATACAGCATGTATATTGAAATCATCTGCTGGTGAAATAGTTTTTGTGCTCTGATGTTATTTTATAAAGGAGCATAAGGAGCACTGATAAACATGGTTTAAAACATCTTTGCAAGACTTTGATGCTGTTTGGTTGTGATAGCACAAGCTGCAAAGGGGTTAAATGGATGGATCACTATATCATGGACATGTGTATCTGCTGTACCTGATGATGTGATTTCAGCGTGTGGAGGAAACATAGTCAGACCTAAGTCTTATTCATTACTGAGAAGTAAAAGAAAGCACCCCTCTCCCCAATTAGATCTTCTGAGAAGCCCAAGGTGTACACTTAAAGTTAATGCCCATGAAAGTCATGATAGTGTCAGACCTCTTGCCTTCCTTTTATATGAAATTAACATTTGGGGAACACTTTTCCTTCTTTCTTTCATGGCTCCAAGTGTACAGGGCTTTCTTTACTCCTTCCCAGCACTGTGATTAAAACTCCCATACTGAATTGCTATAAACCCACAGCTACTGTTTTCTATCCCAGAAATAGGCTGAGCTTTTAGAAGCAAACTGCCTGAGACTGTAATTATAGGAAGGGTTAATCATTTAGGCTAAGCAAGGAGACATAAATCTCAAGAAATCTGAAAATCAGGGTCTCCACCCCAGGGGAAGAAGTGACCAAAACTGTGTGGAAAGAATCTTGTTCTGGTGGTTTGGGTGTCAGACTGTGTTCAATAGGCCAAGCACCTTCCACCCACTGCTCTCTGTTTCCTGACAGCAACTATAACCACAATAGGACAGGAGAGGGACTGAGCCTGGAGGGAAAAGATTTTTAAAAATATGCATAATTGCTCAGAACCAGATGTGGTTTTCCCAACTGTTTTGCTCACAGGGAAAGTAAGCTTGTTGAAGTAAGTCGTGTTTGTGCCACAAGATGCCACCCTTCCCTTGAAAAGAAGAGACTAAGATAATGAAATAGAATGCAAGTGTTTTATGAGTCCATTTCTCTTGCTTTTACATCAAGGAGCTTCATCCTGGATGAAGGAAAAGTAATTGCATTTTGTTCTATAACATTTCGGTGCAATGAAAGAAACTAGTGCCTTATTAGCAAACTAAAACTCTTTTATACTGCTGTGGAAACATTACTTTCCCATCTCATCTGACAATGGATTACAACTTGTGCACAAGCTTTATTACTTTGGGTTCTTGGTGTTAGCTTAGATTTTAGTGTATAGTCAAGCTGTGACAAAAGGCTGCAAAATAACATATTGTCACTTCCCATAATTTTAAGGTCCCAATTTCTCCAAGAGAGATGTTTAGTTCTCTTGTCCGTGGAAGCAAAAAATGGATACGGTTTGCTTTTGATCATTGGTGGGTTACTTCTATGAAAACCCACACCTCTCTGCACTCATCAACATGCACTCATCTGAATGCAAAATTGAAGGCTGTCATAACAATGTTTAGACTTGAAAAGTAGAAATCAGTGTAATTCCTAATCAAATAGTCTTTATAGTCTTAGCTGAAATCTATACATATTTATTAGTCATAATCTTTGAATTCAGTTTTCAATTGTGTTGAAGGTAAAAGGTCAAGAATTCCCTGTGTTGCCCTTGTCTTTTGCTTTTTGCTTTCTACAAACCTAGTCCAAGTAAATCAGTCTTCTGCTGCTGTCGATGGTTGGTCCTCAATCACCTTTCAGCATTGGTGAGAAAAACGGAAAAATTTCAATCATTCTTCCTAGAGGGAAGTCAGGAAGTAAATGTGACCTTGAACAGCTCACTTAAAACCAGATGGTACCCCCATTTTATTCGTGAAACAAAGCATTTTACTGACAACTCTCTAAGCTGTCTTTTGTACTTTTGAGGAGATTTTTATGGTACTCTTTCATTAAAAATTCCGATAACTAGGTCAGTAGTGTGGTTAGTAACAGAAAATATTGAGAATTTAAAGGGCTACCAATGTTTATATTAAATTCTGTTGTGATTCCTATAATCCTATTTTCACAAACTAACCTGACTCCTGTAGTAAGGTGCTAATAGCATTGCTATAAAAAGTTCATTTGCATATAGCTATGCTGATTTTTAAGATTGACATGATGGAAGCATTTTATATTTTATTTCCTCCATTTGAATTTTATCATGGAGATGAGACTAGAAAGTCTAAATGCTTGTTTACTCCACATCTAAGAAAAACAGTTCAAACCTTTATTATCTACATGAAATTTCTGGGATTTGTGTCATGTTTGCAGAGTGAACCATTTCAGGCCGCACTAAAGATCAATGTTTAAGTTCAGTGTGTAAGTCCCAGGATGAGTTGGTCATGGGAGAAGCTTGGTGTAAAACTCTACCCAATATGGGCACCTCTACTGGACATAAGAGAACAAGTGGAATGCTACAGAGAGAAAGGTGATGGCTTCTGACAAGTAGGAAGGTGAGGAAAAACGGTGTGGGGGAGGAGTGCCGTGGCAAGACGGGCAAGCCAGGCCGAAAGCTGAGCTGAGACAAGCCCGCGAAAGCCGAACCCTGGACAAGTGGGAGCTTTAAAAATCCATGCCTGAGTGTTCCCTGACTGAAAAGTGCTCAGCAGGGAAATAGGGCAGAATCGCAGGAGGGGCCGTGAAGCCTCAATGTTCCCAGAGACACAATAAGAATAGGGGCGCCTCGGAGAGAGCTCACCACAAACTGAGATGGGATCGTAGTAAAGGGCTGGAACGCCACAACCGTCTGGGGCATTTGGGAGAAGCCGCCGGTTGCATGGGTTGGCACCAGAACTCCCTTTACCCTGGAGCCTGGCAACGGATGGAGGTGGCTGTCCTCCATTCCCTTTGGAAGAGAAGGACCCCCGGAGGGAACCGGACGGTGAGAACTCTCCTGCCACTGGGCGCCCTTCAATCTGGGCAGATCAGTGCACCTATGCCTGCTCCCCGAGCATCTAGGCCAATGCGGACTGGGAGACTGCCTACTTGGTACGGGTGGAGAGCTCTTGGCTCCGGGGCTGGAGATCTGGCTGCTGCCATTTTAATTTTTTTTCTTCTTTATGCCTTTCACCTGGGAGAGATGGGGCTTCTAGGAAACAAAGGCTGCACAGGTCAAATAGCTCACACTGAGCCTAGCAAGGGCGGGGAGCGGGGGGGCGGGGGGTGGGGGCATTTATGCCCAGGCACAGACACGTGAGAATCAGCACAGCAGACCCCTCTCCCAGAAGAACTGCTGGAAGAAGAAGGAAGAGTAAGTTTACTGACCAAGCAGCACTGGAAAGCTCCAGGACTGAGGGCAAATAGTATATAGAACTAGAGGTTTTTTCATAATGATTCATTTATGTTTCAGGTTAAAAATTTCCAATATTTTTTCTCTTTTCCTGTCTTAACTACACTATTTTACCAACTCTTCATTTTTTTTAAAGATTTTATTTATTTATTCATGAGATAGAGATAGAGAGAGAGAGAGAGAGAGAGAGAGAGAGAGGCAGAGACACAGGCAGAGGGAGAAGCAGGTTCTCCACAGGAGCCTGATGTGGGACCCCATCCCGGACCCCAGGATCACACTCTGAGTCAAAGGCAGACACTCAACTGCTGAGCCACCCAGGCATCCCCAACTCTTCATTTTTAAGCTTTTTCCTTTTTGACTTTCATATTTCTACAATTACATGTCTTAGATATATTCTTTATTTTTGGGTTCCCTTCAATGTATTCGATTTAATTTTGGTACATATTCAAGTTATGGATTTTTGTTTTTTGTTTTTTCGCTTTGTTTTGCTTTAAAATGGTGGAAGTTAGTACCTTCTAATACATGAACCAAAATACATCCAGAACCAAGTGGAACACCATGTTTGTTCATTCTGTGAGACTATATTCTCTTCTCCTTCTCATTCTGCCCCCCTCTTTTATCTTGTTTCCGTTTTTGTGGTCGATGTTGGGTCTCTATATAAGTTTTGCTAGTTTATATAAATTTGGAATCGAGCATCTTCTAACATACAGAACAAAATACACTCAGAACCAAGAGGATCACCCTCCAGGACCCCTTGGGAAGACTATATTCTCTCTCCATCACTACTTCCTCACCAACCACCCCTTTACTTTCTTTGTTTTTTGTTTTTGTTTTTTTTTTGTTTTTAATTTTTTTTAACTTTATTTATGATAGTCACAGAGAGAGAGAGAGAGAGGCAGAGACACAGGCAGAGGGAGAAGCAGGCTCCATGCACCGGGAGCCCGACGTGGGATTCGATCCCGGGTCTCCAGGATCGCGCCCTGGGCCAAAGGCAGGCGCCAAACCGCTGCGCCACCCAGGGATCCCTGTTTTTGTTTTTTTTTAAATTTATACTACTTTGTTTTAAAATTTGTTTTTCACTTTAGTGGTTCTTTAGTTCTGTTCTTCTTTTTCTTTTATTTTTCTGGTATCTGACCTCCTTGGAATCGTCTGAGGTGTATTTTACTTAGGTTGTGGTTAATATTTTTGACTCACCTCGCTCATACAGCCACTCTGCACTGGACAAAAATGACCAAAAGGAAGAATTCACCACAAAGAACCAGAAGTAATACTCTCTGCAACAGACTTGCTGGATATGGATTTAAATACCATGTCAGAGATACAATTCAGAAGTACAATTATAAAATTACTGGTGGCTCTGGAAAAAAACGTAAAGGACTCTAGAGATTCTCTTACTGCAGAATTGAGATCTAATCAGGCTGAAATTAAAATTACTTTAACTGAAATGCAGTCTAAACTGGATGCTCTAACTGCTAGGGTTAATGAGGTGGAAGAGAGAGTGAGTTCCATAGAGGACAAGTTGATGGAAAGGAAGGAAGCTGAGGAAAAAAGAGAAAAACAATTAAGAACCCATGAGGAAAGGCTTAGAGAAATAAATGATAGTTTGAGAAGGAATAATGTTCATCTTATTGGGATTCCAGAAGAGGTATAGAGAGAGAGAGAGAGAAAGGACCAAAGTATATTTGAACAAATCATAGCTAACCTGGGGAAGGAAACAGTCATTCAGATCCAAGAGATAGGACCCCCCCAAAATCAATAAAAACCATTTAACACCTCGACATTTAATAGTGAAACTTGCAAATTTCAAAGATACAGATAAAATTCTTAAAGCAGCTTGAGACAAGAGATTCTTAACTTATATGGGGAGAAATATCAGATTAACAGCACCCTCTCTACAGAGACCTGGCAGGGAACTAAATGAGAGGAACATGCAGCCAAGAATATTTTATCCAGCAAGGCTCTCACTCAGAATAGAAGGAGAGATAAAGAGCTTCCAAGATAGGCAGAAACTGAAAGAATGTCTCTGCAAGAAATACTAAAGGAAAGAGGGAGCCCAAAGAAACAATCCACAAAAACAGGGACTGTATACATCATATGATGTGAATGGGCTGAATGTGAATGGGCTAAATGATCTCATTAAAAGATGCAGGGTATTGGAGTGGATAAAAAAGCAAGACTCATCTATCTGCTGTCTACAAGAGACTTATTTTAGACCTAAGGACACCTACAGTCTGAAAATGAAGGGGTGGAGAACCATTTACCATTTTAATGGTCCTCAAAAGAAAGCTGGGGCAGCAATCCTCATATCAGATAAATTAGAGTTTATACCAAAGGATGATGATGATGATAATAATAATAATATAATAAATAATTATATATAATATATAATATAAATAAATAAAAATAAATAAATAAAAATAAAAATAATAGTAAGAGATGAAAAAGGACACTATGTCATACTTAAAGAGTCTATGCAACAAGAAGACCTAACAGTTATGAATATTTATACCCCTAATGTGGGAGCAGCCAAGTATATCAATCAATTAATAACCAAAGTAAAGAGATACATAGATAATAATATATTAATAGGAGACTTTAATACAGAGCTCTCAGCAAAAGACAGATATTCTAAGCAGAACATCACCAAAGAAACAAGGGCCTTGAATGATACACTGTACCAAATAGATATCACAGAATATTCCATCCAAATGCAACTAAATACACATTCTTCTCAAGTGCACATGGAACTTTCTATAGAATAGACCACATACTGGATCACAAATCAGGTTTCAACCAATACCAAAAGATTGAGATTGTCCCCTGCATATCTTCAGACCACAATGCTTTGAAACTAGAACTCAATCACAAGAAGAAACTCCAACACATGGAGGTAAAAGAGCATTCTACTAAAAGATGAATGGGTCAACCAGGAGGGAGAAGAGTTAAAAAGATTCATGGAAACTAATGAAAATGAATATACAACCATTCAAAATCTTTGGGATACAGCAAAAACGGTCCTAAGAGGGAAATATATTGCAATATAATCCTCCCTCAAAAAATTGGAAAAAACTCCAATATACAAGCTAACTTCACACTAAAGAAATTGGAGAAAGAACAGCAAATAAAGCCTAAATCAAGCAGAAGAAGAGAGATAATAAGGATTAGAGCAGAACTCAATGAAATAGAGACCAGAAGAACTGTAGAACAGATCAAACAAAACCAGGAGCTGTTTCTTTGAAAGAATTAATAAGATACATAAGCCCTTAGCCAGCCTTAAGAAGAAAAGAGACTCAAATTAAAATCACGAATGAAAGAGGAGAGATCACAACCAACATCAAGGAAATACAAATAATTCTAAAAATGTATTAAGAGCAACTATATGCCAACAAATTAGGCAATATAGAAAAAAAAATGATGCATTTCTGGAAACCTACAGATACCAAAACTGGAACAGGAAGAAATAGAAAAGCTGAGCAGGCTTTTGAACCAGTGAGGAAATTGAACAGTCATCAGAAACCTCCCAAAACACAGAAGTCCGGGGCCAGATGGCTTCACGGGGGGATTTCTATCAAACATTTAAAGAAGAAATAATACATATTCTACTAAAGCTGTTTCAAAGGACAGAAAGGGAGGGAATACTTCCAAACTCGTTCTATGAGGCCAACATTACCTTAATCCGAGAACTAGACAAAGATCCCACCAAAAAGGAGAATTATAGACCGATATCCCTGATGAACATGGATGCTAAAATTCTCAAGATACTAGCCAAAAGGATCGAACAGTACCTCTTAATAATTCTATTAAGAGAATTATTCACCTTGACCAAGTGGGATTTATCCATAGGATGAAAGGGTGGTTCAGCATTCATCAAACAATTGATGTGACAGATCACATCAGTAAGAGAAAAGCAAGAACCATATGATCCTTTCAATAGATGAAGAGAAAGCATTTGACAAAATGCATCCATTCCTGATCAAAACTCTTCAGAGTGTAGGGATAGAGGGAACATTCCTCAGCATCTTAAAAGCCATTTATGAAAAGCCCACAGCAAATATCATTCTCAATGGGGAAAAACTAAGTGCCTTTCCTCTAAGATCAGGCACATGACAGGGATGTCCACTCTCACCACTGTTATTCAACACAGTACTAGAAGTCCTAGCCTCAGCAATCAGGTAACAAAAAGAAATAAAAGGCATTCAAACTGGTGAAGAAGGTCAATTCTCTCTCTTCACAGATGACATGATACTGTATATAGGAAACCCAAAAGACTCCACCCCAAGATTGCTAGAACTCATACAGTAATTAGGCAGTGTGGCAGGATACAAAATCAATGCCCAGAAATCAGTAGCATTCTGTACACTAACAATGAGACTGAAGAAAGAGAAATTAAGGAGCCAACCACATTTACAATTGTACCCAAAAGCATAAGATACCTAGGAATAAAACTAACCAAAGAGGTAAAGGATCTATACCCTAAAAACTACATTTCCATTGAACAGTCTTTCCTGCTTTGAACAGAACACTATAAGTGTTCTGTAGTTTTTAGAACACTTATGAAAGAAATTGAGGAAGATGTAAAGAGATGGAGAAACATTCTATGCTCATGGATTGGAAGAATAAATACTGTGAAAATGTCTATGCTACCCAGGGCAATTTACACGTTCAATGCAATCGCTATCAAAATACCATGGAGTTTCCTCACAAAGTTGGAACAAATAATCTTAAGAATTGTATCAAATCAGAAAAGACCCCAAATAGTCAGAGGAGTATTGAAAAAAGAAAAGAAACCCTGGGAGCATCACAATGCCTGATTTCAAGCTATATTACAAAGCCGTGATCATCAAGACAGTATAGTACTGGCACAAAAACAGACACATAGATCAATGGAACAGAATAGAGAACCCAGAAATGGGCCCTCAACTCTATGGTTAACCTCATCTTGACAAAGCAGGAAAGACTATTCAATGGAAAAAGGATAGTCTCTTCAACTAATGGTGTTGGGAAAATTGGATAGCCACATGCAGAAGAATGAAATTAGACCATTCTCTTACACCAGACACAAAGATAAACTCAAAATGGTTGAAAGATCTAAATGTGAGACAAGAATCCATGAAAATCCTAGAGGAGAACACAGGCAACACCCTTTTGAACTTGTCCACAGCAACTTCTTGCAAGATACATCTATGAAGGCAAGGGAAACAAAAGCAAAAATAAATTATTGGGACTTAATCAAGATAAAAAGCTTCTGCATAGTAAAGGAAACAGTCAACAAAACTAAAGGCAACCTACAGAATGGGAGAAGATATTTGCAAATGACATATCGGATAAAGGGCTAGTATCCAAGATCTATAAAGAACTTATCAAACTCAACACCCAAGAAACAAACAATCCAGTCATGAAATAGGCAGAGGACATGAACAGACATTACTCCAAAGAAGACATACACATGGCCAACGAGCACATGAGAAAATGCTCCACATCATTTGCCATCAGAGAAATATAAATCAAAACCACAATAATATACCATCTCACACTAGTGAGAATGGCTAAAATTGGGATCCCTGGGTGGTGGAGCGGTTTGGCACCTGCCTTTGGCTCAGGGCGCAATCCTGGAGACCCTGGATTGAATCCCATATCGGGCTCCCGGTGCATGGAGCCTGCTTCTCCCTCTGCCTGTGTCTCTGCCTCTCTCTCTCTCTCTCTGTGACTATCATAAATAAATAAATTTAAAAAAAAAGAATGGCTAAAATTAGCAAGGTGGGAAACAACAAATGTTAGAGAGGATATGGAGAAAGGGGAACCCTCTTGCACTGTTGGTGGGAATGCAAACTTGTACAGACACTCTGGAAAACAGTGTGGAGTTTTCTCAAGAATTTAAAAATAGAGCTACCCTATGACCTGGATATTGCACTACTGGGGATTTATCCCTTAAGATACTGATGTAGTGGAATGCTGGGACACCTGCACCCCAAAGTTTGTAGCAGCAATGTCAACAATAGCCAAAATGTGGAAGGAGTCATGATGTCCTTCGATAGATGAATGGATAAAGAAGATGTGGTACATATATGCAATAGAATATTACTCAGCTATCAAAAGGATGAATACCTACTGACTTGTTTTTCCTAGTATATCCATATGTGTATATGTTTCTTTCAGAGTTTAAAATTTATTATTATTTATTATTATTATTTATTTTATTATTATTTATTATTATTTTTTATTTTGCCTTTTCATTAAAATATAATATTTCTATTAATATATATGATATTTTTATTAGTATGTATATTTCTATATCAATATTGTTTTTCAATTTCATGTTGTAGGTAAATTTTTATTTAAGATTTCCCTATTCTCAAATACTTAGAGTATAACCTTTTTTTTTTCTTGGTTTTCTGCTATGTTACAGCAACTTCTTGATGCACATAGTACTTTTTCTTCATTAAACTGCTTTTCTAGAATAAATTCCTAAGAGTGAAATAAATGGGACATCAGCAATCAAGTGGCCAAATTATGCCTGAATAGCCACATTTGGGGTTCCCTTTTCACCCCCTATTAGAAGGGGTACAAATTGGGAAAGGAGAAGAGATAGGAGAAACACACGTGGATGCAATTTCATCTTATTAGTTCTGCAAGTAGACAATTCCTTTACAAGAATGTTTCAAGTTTCTGAGAGGAAGCTATTTCTATTTTTAAAACCAGTAGTAAAATAACAGGCTTAGAAGTGGATTTTTTTAAAATTCAGCTGAACATGAATTAGGTTCGTAACCTATAACTTTTCTCCATCTCCCATCTCTTACCAGGATGCTACCAGGCTTCTCTGATCATCACGAGTGGCCTCATAACTGCTTCTGGACAGACATGATTGCTTCTTAAGTATGTTTTTTGTGGTTACATTTATCGAAGGAAGCTGCAGTGTGCATCTGTTCATAAACTAATTGTGTGCTGCTCTCTCAGAGTGTTAGAGATGAGAAATTGCTTTGAAAAAATTGTTTCTACAACAAGGTGGTCCAAGCGATAAACCAATACTCAACTGATGTATACATGTCAGTTTTTTTCTTGTGGGGTGGGGGAGAGAGAGAGGAGCAGAAGACAAAGGAGAGAGAATCTTTTTTTTTTTTAAGATTTTATTTATTTATCCATGAGAGACACACACACACACAGAGGCAGAGACAAAAGTAGGCTCCCTGTGGGGAGCCAGCTATCGGACTTGACCCCAGGATCCTGGGATCACCATCCAAGCCAAAGGCAGCCGCTCAACCACTGAGCCACCAAGGCATCCCAGCAAGAGAGAATCTTAAGCAGGCTCCCCACTGTGCATCATCCATCTCAGCTAAGATCATGACCTGAGCCAAAATCAAAGAGTGGGATGCTTAACCCACTGAGCCACCCAGGTGTTTCCACCCAACTGATTTAATAATCTTACCCAGAGAGGAAAAGGAAACCCATAACAAACCAGTCAGGGCTATTTTCCTTTAAGGAAAAAGAAAAAGCGAAGTGTTGGGAAAGACAAATATAATTGTATAATTGTATAATTGTAGTTTACTTTCCTTTTTGACCCTGAGTATCATTTAAAGCTATTTATAATCAAACAAGTACGATAAAATTAAAAGAAATATATAGAAATATAGACTCCAGGTTAGGATTTTCTGTAATTTCTTTGGCTAGTTAACTTCAGCATTATCCAATTCAAATTAGGCACCATCAGGAGATATGTTGCTATTCACAACTCCCCAGGGTAGCTCCTAGGTGACAAGATTAGGCCTTTCTGGGAATATTGTGCTGTGAGAGATTAAGCTTTCATGGGAACTATGAGCTTAAACTGACAATGAAGCAGTATTTCAATAGAGAGGAATAATATTTGGATAATGAGAGGAATATAATTCAACAAAATCCTCCTCAGTGTTAAACATCTTGGTGTCCTAGCTTGGAAAAGCTTCTCTCCTCTTCCAACCAATCTGTAGTCGGGAGTTCTATGAGCATTTCCCAAATTGTTTTCAGAGGGAACACTGGTGGTTCATCAAGGATATAATAGCTGATTTCCAAAAATGAGGTGAAATGAGCTTAGGAAATTACTTGCTATGTACTCCTCCCTCAAAGATCTAGGATGCCTATTAGAACAGGAAGACTGAGACATTTGCAGTAGAAAAACCTATTTAACATATAACTCTCAAAGTATAACGAAAGTCATTTTACACAATCCCAATGAACATTCAGGGAATACCCATGTTTTAAAGAACAACCTATGCAAAACTCTGAGTTAAATGTAGCTCAGTGATAAACAAAAAGGCCTAGAAAGAGTTGGATGGAGACCCTTCCAGACTGTGTGTTGTATATTGTAGCCTTGTAGCTTGTCCTGCTCTCCCAAAACTTCTCTGCATCTGCTGAGTCACTTGGTATGAGTCATCTCTAATTTTCTACAGAGACTTAAGTCTCCTGACAGGAAAATAGAAGTGAAAGGTACAGGTTACTCAAGTTTTATATTCGTTTATCCTTCTAGTTAAATCTTACGGCTTTAGAATCAAAAGGAGAGTGGGGAAGTGAGTTGGCTATAAATACAGTTTCACAGAGCAGGATTTTATCTAATAAGCCACGACTTCTGAACAAAAGGACAGGACAAATCAAGAAAAAAATACATCTCATACACATTGAGAAGGATGTGGTTGGAAGAAGGAATGTTTAATTAGGAGGGCTCAAAATTGAATTGGCCAGTGATAACAGAGACTAGGATGGAAAGATAAAATTGGATCCTCTAGGGGATGATGCAGGGCAGAGAAGGAAACAGCACAAGAGAGATGGTAGTGAATGATTTTCAAGTAAAATTGCAGTTAAATGATTTGGAAATAATATGTATCATTTCAGATGCCTAACTAATGTTCAGACTGCAGAGTAGAAAAGAACATTTAAGTTTTTCTAACAATAAACTTGTTATTTAATTAAATGAGTAAATATTGATTACCTATCATGTGTAACATATTAAAAAGGAATTTTAGAATACAAAGGAAAAATTCTGCTTCCAAAGAAAGAATACTGTACATATTTTAGTGAGAAAATAAAATGAGTACATACAAATAACTTGTATAAGACAAAATACTATCATTTTGAGCAGAAGAGTAATGTGATGAGAACTGTTTTAAAGTTTTAATCTATCAGTGAGGTCCAGAATAGGCTGGAGATAAGGAGACCAGAGAAATAGGAATGGAGAGAAATCTTGATTTTCAAAATTGTAATTAAATCAGGGGTTTAACATGCTTTTTTTCTGCAAAGAGTCAGATAGTAAATATTTTTGGCTTTGAATGCCATATGGTGTCTAGAGCATGCAAGGCCACAGACAATATATAAGTGGGTGTGGCCTTTGTTTTCCTTTTTTTAAAAATATTTATTTATTTATTTATGATAGATATATATATAGAGAGAGGCAGAGACACAGGAGGGGGGAGAAGCAGGCTCCATGCCGGGAGCCCGAAGCAGGACTCGATCCCGGGACTCCAGGATCGCGCCCTGGGCCAAAGGCAGGCGCCAAACCGCTGAGCCACCCAGGGATCCCCTGGCCTTTATTTTCCAATAAAAGTATTTACAAAAAGAAGTGGCAGGCCTGACCTTGTTCACAAGCTAGTTTTCTAACCCCTAAATTAAATAAAGGAAGCTTAAAGTTAACTGCTGATAAAAATATAAAAATCTATTACTATATTATAAGTATATAAAAAAGGTGATCTTTAGAAACATTAGTGAACAAATCAGGGCTTACTAACTGCATTTAAAATAGAGTTATTTGGGGGGTGCATGGGTGGCTCAGTCAGTTCAGTGTCAGACTGGTGATTTTGGCTCTAGTCATGATCTTAAGGTTGTAAGATGGAACCCTTTATTGGGCTCCACGCTCACTGGAGAATCTGCTTGTCCTTCTCCTTCCCCCTCTACCGCTCTTTCTCTATCTCTAAAAATAAATAAATAAAATCCTAAAAAATTAAAATAGAGTTATTTGGGTTTCTATATCCAACAATGGCAGCACTAGCTTGTTATTGACCAATACTTATATTGAAAAAAAACTAGAAAAGCTGAGTGTGTGTGTGTGTATGCACACACGTCAGAGTGCTACCATGACAATGAGCATTTGTAGGGTCTAGAATGTATAGAGGATTAAAATACATGGCAACAATAGTACAAAAGACAGAAGGGGTAAAATGGAAGTAATATGTTCAAGGATCCTGGTACTGTTTAGCAATTGGTAAAACCACAAATTAAAATTAGATTTTAATAAAACAGGGTTGCGTTTGTAATTTCTATGGTTACCATTACAAGAATAGTAAAAGAATGTATTGTGTAGCTGGGAATTGAATAGAAGGAAAAATGAAAAATAAAATACTACTTAATCCAGAGTAAAGCAAGAAGTGAGAAGAAGAAATAGAATAGTTGTGACCAAAAAAAAGTAAATGGTAGATTAAAACCCTCAAATATAGTAATAATATCAAATGTAAACGGACTAAATATACTAGAAGATAAAGGTTGTCTGGATCAAAAAACAAAATTAACCTATATGTTGTTTATAAGAGATACACTTTGAATTTGGGGCTATAGAAACACTCAAAGTAAATGGATACAACAAGTATATATATATATATATATATATATATATATATTATAATTTATTTTTATTGGTGTTCAATTTACCAACATACAGAATAACACCCAGTGCTCATCCCGTCAAGTGCCCCCCTCAGTGCCCGTCACCCATTCACCCCCACCCCCCACCCACCTCCCTTTCCACCACCCCTAGTTCGTTTCCCAGAGTTAGGAGTCTTTATGTTCTGTCTCCCTTTCTGATATTTCCTACCCATTTCTTCTCCCTTCCCCTCTATTCCCTTTCACTATTATTTATATTCCCCAAATGAATGAGAACAAATAATGTTTGTCCTTCTCCGATTGACTTACTTCACTCAGCATAATACCCTCCAGTTCCATCCACGTTGAAGCAAATGGTGGGTATTTGTCATTTCTAATGGCTGAGTAATGTTCCATTGTATACATAGACCACAGCTTCTTTATCCATTCATCTTTCGATGGACACCGAGGCTCCTTCCACAGTTTGGTTATTGTGGGCATTGCTGCTATAAACAAGTATATTTTAAATAGAGAATAGATTGGTTGTTGCCAGAGGAGAGAGTGGGGAAATGGGTGAAAGTGGTCCCAGGCTATAACTTCCAGTTATAAGATGATTAAGTTCTGGGGATGTAATGCACAGTATGGTGAACATAGTTTCTTGGTGTTAAAAACAAAACAAACAAAACAAAAACAAGAAGAGCTCGCCTATAATGACTCTCCCAAACTATAAAAAGTGAATTCCTTAAATAGTCACAATCCAAATATTTAGACCTACATAAAGTGGCAATATCAAATGAATTTGGTCTTTTGAGTAAATTTGGCAATAATCTAGCCAGACTGTTGAGTCAATATGACTTGAAATGTAGGTAGCCTCAAGCTCTTTGTGCTCTTCTGGTAATATTTTCCTTTAATTTTTTTCCATAAAAGGGGGGAACAGGAATCACTCATTATTTTTCCATGAAGGCCATACTTAGAACCTTATTACTTCCATCTCAGCAGGACAGAGCACCACCACTGAGGCTGGCTACAGGAGCTACAAGAGGTCGCTGGGCAGGTATTTGCCATCCTTATTTAAGGCTGTGCCATAACGATTGGTTAGTTTTCTTATGTTTGACGGTATTAACATAAATACTACAGTGTGTGCATGGGAAAATGAATGTATACAGCTTTCAAGAAAGGACAGAGGAACAGCAAAAGTGAGTGCAGACAGCTGCTACATTAAAGGATTGTGGGCTAAAGCCCCATCCCAGAGGGCACGTAAGGTGGGCCTTCCCGCGGGTGTCTAGACAGTAAGGAAATATCTGACAACTATCCCATGTGTGGAGAATAAGTTGACCCCAAGGGAGCCAGAAGTGGCAGTATGTGGCATGCAAGCTTCAGACAGTCTGTAAACTTTGAGAAACAATGAAAAAGGGGTGTGGTCAAAGAGCAAGAATGCCTACATATGTCATGAGAGGCAGGGACTGGGGTAATAAAGTGAATGTGAAGTTTTATTTTGAGTGTAATAATTTTCTTTTCCCATTGGGACTTAGAATGGATCCTTTTCTATATGGCAGCAATGAAAAATGTTAATTTGACATCATTTTTAGCTAGAATTTGAGCTCATTGTCTTTTATCTGGAGCCATCCAGCCAACAAATTGAGCCACCATCGGGGTGTGACTGACTGACTAAACATTTTGTGAGGTATTTTGTACTGTACACATTGCCTATACATATAATTTCATATACTGGGTAGGTAGGACCATTTCATTTCTTAACAACTGATTCTTCTATTGTAGAATATGCCAGAACCCCCTTGCCCCCCACAAAACTATGTTTACATGTGCAGAAGTTACTTAGGAAGCTGTTAAGTACACAGTAATTATTTTGAATCCTTGAAGCATCTGCTTTAGGAAAATCCAGTGCAGAAATACAGAGAATGAGGTACTGAATGTTTTCTAGTTGGACTAAACAGTCATTTAATATGCTTCTCAGTGTGATTGTTTGCTATTAGAAACAAAGTGAGAAAACTGCAGTTATTTATCTCATATATGTAGGCTTAAGGAACCATAATTGTATCAATTGTATCTTACGCTGGGTGTGATCTTCATATATATGCCTTACTAGTCAGGAGGTATAATGTATTATCCTGAGAGAAAAAATTAAGTATATTGTTTCCACTTTGGGAGAAAAATTTTCACAGAAGTTAGAAGATTTTAGGATGGTTTGAGGACATGGAAAGGCAAATCATGGGGATAATGCCTTGTTTCTAAGCAGTATGTCGGGGTGCTTTAGGTTAAGGCAACATTACCCTTCCCTCTGATCTTTTTGTTGTGTGTTCATGGCCCAGTTTATGCTTTCATGATAATATAAATAGCACTTTCTCCTCTTAATGTAAACTAGAACCAGATGTAAAATTTGGATTAATAATGAAGCTTACAAGTTACTGAATATATACCAATTTTCTTTGGTTTATTTTGTATGGTAAATGTTCCCTTTATTTTGTAATTGGGTTTTTTATTCTGTAACTTTTACAGTTGTCTTAAATCTAATATGTATATTGTTCTCAATATATTGGGAAGGTATGTTAGGTCACTTGAGGATAGAGATAATTCTGCATTCCAAGGATCCATGTTATGTCCATGTTTTCTTTATTTTTCACATGGTAAAAATTAGTCAGGTACTGAAGACTAAATATAAGATCTTTCCAGAGATTCATCTGTGTCTAAAAGTAATTTATGTTTTTCCCATTTCCTCTGCTCAAACATTTTTCTGAGATAGCATGAACTTCATTGTATATAGTTGGGAAAGCATGGTTTTTATCTTAAGTCTATGGTTCCTTAAAAAAATAATGGAATCTCCTGTACATTTGGGGAGGTGAGTTTGAATGGCAACATTAGGAAATGTAGGGTTTTTCCTGATTCCAATTCTTAAACATGTCTCAATGTCTTATTGGAAGGGTATATGGATTTGGGGATAAGGTCCTTAAAATACCCATGTATGAATCTGCCAGGAGACAATTATGGTTTCTTTTTTGAACTGCTAGGGAAGGCTTCTTTGCATATGGAAATGATCTAGTGCTGAGGGAAAGTCAGCACATATTCCTTCAGAGGACAAAGACTTGAAGGGTATGAACTAGGTGGTATTTCAGAGATTAGAGTACCTAATTCAACACTAAGACATCCTGAACATGTTCTGTTCAAGAATTTTGTCTTGTACAACATAATTGTTAAGAGAGGGCTCAACAGAACACTTCTAAGGCTCTGAAACACCATTGGTTGTGTTTTCACTTCTTAGTGAGAAGCCAGGAGCCATGAAGGCCAGAGGGAACTGCTAACAAGGTGCTATCCCTGAGAGTAGCTGTTAATTTATTTGCTGGGCTGGGAACTCCCTTAAGAAAGAGATGCTCCCAATTGTTGGCTTAAGACTTGTGGGAAGAGCACAAATTGTTGGACTTATTGTACTCATTACCAAGGAGGCAGTGTAATAATTATCGCAACCTCTAAGTTATTTGGAGGATTTGAGACATAAATGGGTAATAATAGGTAAGGGCTTGAGCGAATTATAGAGTCCCTTAGATTTTTGGCTGTGTGAATGTGGCATTGGGACAGAGAGCTTTCCAGAAAAGATGCTTATTTCTAAAACAGGTGACATATGTTTTTCTTTTGTTTTTAGTTGAATAAGAAAGTCCTGAAGGCATTACCTGTGCTGTGCTTAAGAGGCCCACATTTGTGTGTGTGTGTGTGTGTGTGTATGTGTGTGTGTGCATGTGTGTATGTATGGGCATGCATGTGTGTCTGTGTCTATGTTAGATTTTCTTGGGAGCTCTTGAAACTCTTCTAACAGTGCCCTTTCCCAGAATCTGTTCACACAGCTCTAAGTAAGGGGTTGAATGCAGGTAATGAAGAAACTCCCATTTATAGCTAGAATCAAACTGTTTTGCCACAAGCATAGCCAACAAAATAGCACACTGCTGGCAGAAGACAATCATTGCTCTGATATCTCTTACGCTGCCAAAAATGAAAACACTATAGTAAAACTGCTGTGTGAAGCAAAAAATTTCAACTTTTAGACCTAAACTAATTTATAGGGCACCTGTTCAATCAGAGGTGAGGTTAGGTGAGGTTGTTCATGGTGATAAATGACCTAGCTCTATTATTTCATAATTTCCTATCTGTTTTTCTCCTTATTTGGGTCATACTTCCCATTTGTGTACACCATAGCTGCATTCCCCTTTCCCCTTACCACCTCAAATATCTTTTATGTAGGCTGTTCCCTTTGTCAGCATTTGTCCAAACCACTTTTTCTTCCTTGTTTTCAACCCCTCCATCAAAACATTCCCTTCCTATAGATCTTTCCTATACTGCCCTGATAGGTGGTTGCTTTCTTATTAAGAATTTAAATTAAAAAATGTAAAAAAAAATAAAGTACTCTCACTAGGGAAAAAATTTTCCAAATAGATAGTGTCAGTCACTAAATTTTTTTTTGGAGGAGGTTACATGATCAGATTTGTATTTCAAAAGGATATTGATTTAGATGGGCAAATAACTGGAGGAGCAAGAGTACTTGGAGGTAGACGAGTAAGGAATCTCTCACAGTAGTCTGAGTGAGGGTAGATTGGGTGGGATTGGTGCTGTGGTGGAGATGGAGAGAAGTAGGCAGAAATAGAGGTATAAATTTAACATGAAAAGCATAAATTTAACAAAACCTGGTAATAGATTGGGCCTAAGAGGAGAGAGTGATGTCAGGCATTGGGTTTTAGATTGCTGGCTAGTTCAAATAGATGGATGAGGAGTGATGGAAGAAAGCCAAGTTCATGGTGGAAAATCACAAGTTAATTTCTTTTTAGATTGAGATACTTTGAGATTGTTGAGGTGAAAATGTCAGAGAAATAGTTGGATTTATGCATCTGGAGCTCAAGAGAGGGTCTGGAATAAAGTTATAAATGAGGAAACCAAAGTTCCAAGAAATTCTTGCTCAAAGCCACACAGTTATTGGTGAGGTAGGGGGTAAGGCGGAGGGAAAAGAACCATGATTAAATTTGGGTCTCTTTGCTTCTTGATCAGGCTTATCTTTAATGCTACATAGAGACAAAGAAATGTGGTAAGGTGAGATTATGAGGTAGGATAGTCCCCCTTTGCTGCCCCAGTGATTTTCTGATGATGAAAATGCAAATATTAGAAGAAAGTAGCATATTCATGCATTCTCTTTAGTTTGACTTGCATTGTGAGATTTAAGAGTTTTGCTCACATCTTGATTTTATATTTTCCCTTATATCTGAATACTAAAAACTTACTAACGGATTGGATGTGATGACTCCTAAGAACCAAAGGTATTATTCAATAAATTAATGTAAATAGGTTGGAATTGACTGCAATGTCTTATCAGGTTTTTAAGAGAGGGAAAAATGTTGGTAACTGAAAGATGCCATATTTGAGTCCTTCTGTGGTCTGTTTTTTAGAAGACAGAGAAAGAAGTAGTATAAGAGAAAACTGCAGGAGGGTCACAGTTATCATGAAGATAGGATAGGAGCTATTGGAAAAAGTCTACTGTTTTTATATATGCTAGCAAACAGAGGGCAAGTGTGGCTTTTTTTCAATTCCACGTGTTTGCTCTGAAAGCAGGTTATATAGAAGCAGTGAGCTATTAAATACAAGAGCTTCACATTATTATAATTTTCTAGTACATGTGCACAGAACAGCATTTTTTAAATGTTAATGATACTATTAATTCCCAATCTCTATTTTCAAATTTAAAATCACCTATTCTTCTGCGGGGTTGAAACCTGACTTTCTATTATGTGTCATAAAAACGTCTCAACTCTGATTTGTTTCACAAGGAAAGATGATTTAAATGTTTTCCATTTGTCCTTTCTCCTGTCTCAAAGATACTCAAGGGATTTTTAATTCTAAAATTTCCATTTAAGTTAAGTCTGAAGCTGCATATAGAAGATTGCTGGCAAATTCTCCCTTCTTTTGTCCTTTCCCTCACTCCTTAGGGCCGCATCTCTTACTCCAAGTGTCTATGGGACTAGCCAGGCAAGGTCATGTGTTGCGTCCTCATAGAATGTTTTTTTCTGACCCATTTTCTTCTATGTTCTCATTGTTTTGCTGGGGTTTGCTTTGTCCAACACTTGTTGAAGTCAGCTTTGAAAAGAAAACATTGCAATGTCATTTCAATATATGAAGCACAATGATACAGTAGTTTTGAGGGCTGTAAGAAACACCTTTAATCAGAACCCCCAAGTATCTTCCTTTTGGGTTTTAGCATAATATTCTAAAGTCCCACATTAATTGCTGAGTTAAAGCATGGAAGTGTGTGCCTAAGATTTGACCATTTCCAGAATGGAAAAGTAAGGTATTATAGGACATCTTTTAACCTCTAAGCAGTGGAGGAAGCCAAGACTCGGTTTTGGGCTTCTCGTCTCCATATATACCTGTTGCCTCAGTCTCCTCCACAGACCCTAGGACTTTTAAATAGTCTGTGAGCCAATGATTCTAACATTTTTGTCTCCAGCCCTATCATCTCTTCTAAACTACAAATTGCATCTCAATGCCTGCTTGCCTCTCTGCATAAATTTCTTAATAAGTTCAAATTGCCTTCATGGGCTTCCATCCTCCTAACATGCTCTTTGTTCAATCTTTTCTGTCTCAGGAAATGGCAGCTCTATTATTGCAGGTTCTCAGGCCATAACACTTGGAGTCACCCTTGACCCCCTCATTTCTCTCTGTCCGACTTCCCCTCCTTAAGCAAATCCTTTGGGCTATATTATCAAAGTATATGCAGAATCTGATAATTTTCATCACCTCAACCACATCTTTATTTTGGTGTCCACATGCCCCTCTAAAATTTGGAGCACTATTATCATGGAACAAAAATTAAAAATAGATTGGGTGATGACTAGAAGTCTGATACAGTCTGCCTGTTTGACCATGCAATATCCATACACATTCTTCTTCCCTTTGTAGAATATATCCCCAAGGTAGAGAGCCCCAAGTCCCATCCAGCCTCAAAGTCAGGATTTCTGGGTAATACAAATTCCTTTCCATGATCTCAGATGTGGCTCTTTATGGCCTAGCAATCCATAAATGAAAACACAAGCTCTAGGGATGCCTGGATGGCTCAGCGGTTGAGCATCTGCCTTTGGCTCAGGGCGTGATCCTGGGATCCTGAGATCAAGTACCACATCGGGCTCTCTGCCTGGAGTCTGCTTCTCCCTCTGCCTCTGTCTCTCTCTCTCTCTCTCTCTCTCTCTCTCTGTCTCTCATGAATAAATAAATAAATAATCTTAAAAAAAGAAAAAAAAACACACAAGCTCTCTGCCTCCAAATGACATAATACAAAATGGTAGAGCAGAAACAGATTAACTGGAAGAGAGAAGAATGGAAACTACATCACAGGCACTGGTCCATAGCAATTATCCTAGCACGCTAGGCAGGAGTGGTGCAGGTTGTTTTCCATGGCAGTATGTAGGCTTCTAGGTTAGTTCATCTCGAGCCCCTGGTTCTGCTTTCTGGGTAGAACTCCCTTATCATTTGTCCTCTGTGATCCTTGGCTCTGTCCTGGACTAGAATCTTCCAGGTTAAATCTGAGATCTTTGAAAAGGATGCATTTCTTGGGGGACTCCATGGTGTACAAAGATTGCTTTATGCAGGTGCAAATTTGAGGGCCAACGTAGCTCCAAGAGGTTAAACTGTCATAGACTTTTTATAGGTTAGGCTTAGGGTTTCTATGACTAGAAAATTCTCAGGCTAACTTAGTAAATTCCCAGGTAGTTTCATGTGCAAGTATCCATAGTCAGTCCTTGGCTAGATGTAATTTTTAGGTTGAAGACACTAGTTTTTATTTTTATTTATTTATTTTACCTCCTGGACCCTGTGCTTTTCTCTTCTTTCAATTTAATGTTGCCATCTTGAGACTGAATAAAACAATGGTCTTGGGAGGGAAGGCAACAGTTAATCTGGTCTCTAATCACAGGACTCTATGACCTTTATGTCACCTTTATATGCCAGAGCATCAGTGATCTCTTGGTAAGGCTGCAGCTTTAATAAACTTGCTTATTGTTTCAGTTTAGTATGTAAAAATAGTTGGCTTTTCTGTCCGGCAAGGCTCCAAATTGCAGGCAGAAAGAACATCCATTATAGGGCTTCTAACTTTCTATCTCAGCTTGCAGACTGGTTAGCTCCAGGCTGAGCCTATCTCTTTCATAATCAAGAAGCACAGATTGCAGCATTCTGATTTTTCCCCTGCCATTTCTCTGAATGCTGCAGCCTTGGTCAGCACACACTCTCCTAAAGTATGTAGGGGAGAGTATGATCATAAATCCTGCCACTTTAAACAAGGATACAGCTCTCTGTCCTATTGTATCATCGGTATCCTTTTTACTCTGCCCCACCAGTCTGCTTGGAGCCAGTGCCATGTATTCTAGGTTTGATTCCATGCAGCCCCCGACTTCCAGGCATAAAATTGTGTATCCGCTAAGATTAAGTTCAGCTGAGAATAATAGAAACTCCTGCCTCCTTGCTCCTCCCTCCCCTTCCCCCCATACCAGTGACTTAAGATAGAAACCCATTTCTTTCTCATGTGAAAGTCTGGAAATGGGCAGTCTAAAGTTGTTGCGGCAGCTCTGGCCGCAAGGCCCTCAGGTATCCAGGTTCTTCCCTGCTCACCCATACACTATTCCTAGGGACGGACCTTGTCTTGGTGTGCTCCAGCCATCATATTGACATCCCAAAGAGCTAGATAGAGAGAGGGACAAGGAAGAAAAGAGACAAAGGGTGCATGAAGCTAAAGTTCCTATATGTTACATGACACTTCGATTTGCATTTTGTAGCCAGAATTTAATCATAGCTATGCTAGCTCCAAGGGATGCTGAACAAGGAGAGGAGAGTAGATATTGAAAGACACCTCTACCATGGAGGCCTATTTAATCAACACCAATTAGCTTATATTCTTTCTATACAGCTCATTTCTTATTGCAATATTAAGGTGACTTTCCCATTCCCCCAGCTTTATTGAGGTATGATTGACAAATAAAAACTGAATATAGGGATCCCTGGGTGGCGGAGCGGTTTGGCGCCTGCCTTTGGCCCAGGGCGCGATCCTGGAGACCCGGGATCGAGTCCCACGTCGGGCTCCCGGTGCATGGAGCCTGCTTCTCCCTCTGCCTGTGTCTCTGCCTCTCTCTCTCTCTCTCTGTGACTATCATAAATAAATAAAAAATTTAAAAAAACCTGAATATATTTAAGGTGTATAACTTGGTGTTTTGATGTATTACAGTTTATATAATGATTCTAAGGTGACTTTTCAGATGCAAATCAATGACATTATAAGATACAATAGAAGTTAAGATAGCTAGGAATCTAGATTCCAAAGCTCCATGGTCAGGGCTTTCATGTTCATGTCAGTAAATAGGAACAAAAAATTTTCAGTACTGATTTTCTCACTTTTCAGTTACTTTCCCTGGCAGGAGTTCCACCCCAAACCACCCCCATGAAATGATTTGCTCCAAAAGATGTTGCTAGTTAGTATGAGAACTAGGGCTAGTGCTTGGTTTTTTTTTTTTTTTTTGGTACCTAAAATTTCTTTCCACTATATCATTACGTGAACACCGTATTTATGTACAGAGACACAGATTTGAAGATCTGCATTTTCAAACTGGTAGGTAAATCATGGAACATTATTCTACAAGGAATTAATGGGTATGCTATGGAAAGGAAGTACTATGCTCAAATTTGAGAAAAATTAGTTGCAGAAAGAAAACTGGGATTCTTCACTGCAGGACTTCTGAAGTCTTCAAAATGTGCATTGTGAATCTTTGACATATTTATGTTGCAAATTTATTTAACTACTGAACATTTCAGTCTACACCTTGGTCACATCACCTGGAAAATACAATTTGGGAAATGCTCAGATATTTAAGGAGCAGCTACTTCATAATGTTGGATGCTTTGGAGTCTGCAATGAATAAAACAGCCCCTAATTCAACAACACAAAATCTAACTGGAGAAAGAAACCATGAATATATTAAAAGTGAAATTAAATTATATAAGTTCAAGTAACATAACAATTGCCTAATTTGGGCAGCCCTGGTGGCCCAGCAGTTTGGGCCTTCGGCCCAGGGTGTGATCTTGGAGTCCCAGGATTGAGTCCCACCTCAGGCTCCCTGCATGGAGCCTGCTTCTCCCTCTGCCTGTGTCTTTACCTCTCTCTCTGTGTCTCTCATGAATAAATAAATAAAATCTTTTAAAAAACCCAATTGCCTAATTAATGGCTACTATATGACACTTACTATTCTAGACCCTGGCTATAAAACTGAACAACACACATGAGATCCTTTTCCTTACAGAGTTTACTTTTAGATAAATAATATAGTGACTTGAGACAATCTCATTTTTGGCCAATACTTGTGAAATGAATGGTGTCATTTTCGATCAGTGGACTATACATCCCAGGGGCTGCAGAATTATACAAGATTTATGAGTGACTTTATATGCGTGCCAAGCATTATCTGCAGACTGAATAAATAAATCAAAGTATAATTGTTGTGTTGGAGTCTGCATCATGTTTTAATTTTAAAGAGATGTTCCTTGGGTAGTTGAGGTTACAACTCATTGTTACAGACAGAAGGAGCTATAGATTCATTGAAGTGGGGATCAGTATAATAATGGCACTTGGTTTGGAGGTTAGAGCTCACAATTGGTTTACTTTTGCTATAGGGTTATGTAGGAAAAAATGAATAGACTTTCATTTCATGCTTCACTGGCACAGCAGGCCACATATATCTCTTTTTCTCTCTGTTAGGGTCATAGGTCTAATAGCAGCTTTATTGCAATTGGCCCCATTGCCCATGTCTTTGTAAGCCATTGCAGAATAACCTATGAAAGAGAGAAAATGATCAAAAGTCAGCCTTTCTTCACCCCAGAGTAGAGCATGGGGTTCTCTGCTCTGAACATTCACCATGTTGCAGACTCCTGTTTAAGGCTTATGGGCCAACCTGAGGGAATGCAAGGATAATGTAAGATGTTGGCATCATCATGGGGAGATTGGCAGTGGTGATGTGATATTCATTCTGATGCTGGCATCATGCAGTACTAATATTGTATTAACTTGGGTAATAACTGCAGACCAGGTGTTAAGTCATGGGATGAGGAGCATGGTCTGGTGGTTACTATCCAACTTCTATCCTATATCTAGTCCATTTCAAGAAGAAATGCTTGACACTGGCTCTACTTGAGAGAGTTTGGTTTTGTGGCATGTTAGCTTTTATTTGGGGAAGGCTGATAGACAAATGAGATCCTGGTGAATCATATCCTTAGTGAAACATGAGTGCTCTGAAATCAAACAATAGTATTTATTGATCAGGTGACATGTATCTAGATATAAGGTAGATGCTGGGGGGGGGAGGGACTCGTGTATTGGGGAGCACACATTCTCAAAAATAGATTGCATAGTAAGACTAGGGAAAGGATCAGTGGCAGAGTATATGGGTTGGTGTATAGCCATGTGATGATGTGTGGCAGCAGGAGTCCAAAGAAGGAAGACATTAGTAGAGTGGGAGATTCAGGCTTAGTGGAAGAAGTAGAAATGAAAGATAGGTAAGATTCATCCATAGCATCTGTTTCCTTTTCTACCATTTGAATCAGTGAATTTCTATTCCTTTGGCTACACATCCTTTATACCTAGAGATGGCCATGAAAATACTCTTTATTGGTATTGATGATACTCAGCTCACTTTGTGGCCAAGATTCTGCTCTACTATTCAGGATACTCTAAGTCAAGCAGGTCAGAAAACAGATCAATCACTTCTGATCATTCCCTGTGACTGTCAAAGGCCATCTGTGGTCGGATGACTGGGCATGAAGGGGACTTCAATCATAATGCCCTGTATACTCCTTAGTTATCTTTATGAGGAGGTTGGAGAGTGTGTATTGATGTTGTACACTAAGTATCATAGTACAAAGCAAATGTGGAATCTGTTTGCAGGTACATGACTAGCAGAAGGCAATGAATCCACCATCCACTGTCCCTCTAACGTCACAGTGCTGAGAAGTCTTTCAGAATTACAGTGAGGCTGCTATGCAGACACCAGGTATGGAGGCAGAGAGGGAGAGCTACATCATTTTGTGGCCCCCTGGGGACAATACAGAAGCCTACAAATGATCTATGAGAGTAACAAGGATTCTGAAATAGGACCTTTTAGGGGAACAACAGTGATGGAGAGCCACACCAACATGGAATAATGACCAGCACAACTGTTCCCTCTGATGTTGCAGTCAAAGTTTATTACCAGTTGGTAAACTCTATACACTGCTACATATAAATATTTTTGTAAGTTTCTTATAATTTTTACTGGCAAATGTGCATTCAGTAATCCTGATAATTTCTTTTGTTTCATAATGTCTTGAAATCTTAAAGATTTTCCCTCTTGGCAGTTTGATAGCCAGCAAGACTCTGATCCCCAGTGAAGGCAAAACCCGATAGTACCGCCAAATATTTCTATTTGGATATATTACACATTTCACATCTCTAGCCAGGAAGATATAATTCCTAGTTTATGATATAAATCCTTGCTCAGCTTATGGTGTAAAAACCTTGAAGCAAGAGGCAGTGCAAGATTTTAAAAGTTTATTCTATTATAGTGCTTTCAAAAGTTATCTCAGAAAAGAAATGAATGAAGGGAGATTTTATGATTCATTTAATAAAACAGAGTTGATGAAAATTGCTCTAAAATAATAGAGTTTTCAGAACGTGTAGCTGCAAAGCTAGGAAACTGCAGACCGAGTGTTTAGTGGCAGTGAGTTACCAGTGAATATCAAGAAAAGACTGCAGACTGATTTGAAATTCTGCCATCATTTTTAGAAATCCCATTGGTTTATGATGGAAACTGCTAATATGAGCTGGAACATTCTGGATAATGAATGCTACATAAGGGATGGGGGAAATATTGCAAGGAAAGCTGTTAGAACAAAAGAAATTAAGCAATATTGAGTCCCTCGGCTCACATTCTTGTGCCTGGGGAAAAAATATCACCCTAGACTAAAAAGAATGCCATCCTTGTAGCAGACACTGACGTATTTTAATTTTTAAAAGTTAATTTTTTCCACACTGGGGTAGATTTTAATGAGGTTTACTTAGGCTATAAAGTAAAACAAATAAATGAAGGCAACACATTCTCCCTTTGACTATTCTCAACAGATACACTATATTATTTCGTAATTGACAGTATTAATCACAACATGTCTTATTAAATGTAGCTAATATTTTGTTGTAATGAATTTTTATACATGCGACTCTTGTTCTGGCCACACTCTTGATTTTATTGTCTTAAGCTCGACATGGCAAAAAAGTTTCATTTCTTAGATTGGCACCGACTGATTCAAGTGAATTGACTGTGCAGGGTGTTGAAAAGTGTTCTGAGGCTCCTTCAGGGCTAAGTGGGGAAGAAGAGCATGATTAATTCATGATACTTGTTATGGATTTGGAGGGAGTAGTGGTAGAGGTGGGTGCCCTGTTTTTACTAGTCTTAGAATTTAAAGTCCTCAGCCAGGAATTAAAAAATTATCTCTATCAGATTCTTGATTACTCTGACAATCCAATATTAGTTGAATTAAGTAGATACTAACTTTCCCATGGAATTCTTGAGGGTATCAGGCAGATATAGATTGTTCAAAATACTTAAAGAAACATTTCTCCATTCAGTATCTTTGGGAATTAAAGCCTAAGCACTGATATCATAATAATGTAATTTGAGAACTGAAGAAAGACTTTTAGTAAAATTAGCTCTGTGTGTTCAAAGCGGTCCCTTTTTCTCCAATGAAGGATAACATGTGTGAAAGGAAAAATTAAAATCATCCACATACTAAAGAACAGAGTAAATATCTCATGAACAAGATCTGAATCAGAAACACTAAGTGGTGGTGAGGCTGAAGCCCTAGACTGGAATCAGGACTAGAGGCATGCTTGGTAGCTGGAAGTTTGGTCCCTCTGGGCTGGTGGTATTAAAATTCTCCCAGTGTGGAAAAAGAGTCAGGCTAAACATTTGAAACCAGGGCCTGGTAGTACTTCTACTTCTTACTAAATCTGGTAGAAAAAACCTTGCTGCTGACCAATGCATTAGGCTGAAGCTTTTAAAATCAATGTCTAGGGCAACCCTGGTGGCTTAGCGGTTTAGCACCGCTTGCAGCCCGGGGTGTGATCCTGGAGACCTGGGATCGAGTCCCATGTCGGGCTCCCTGTGTGGAGCCTGCTTCTCCCTCTGCCTGTGTCTCTGCCTCTCTCTCTCTCTCTCTCTCTCTCTCTCTCTCTCTGTGTGTGTGTGTCTCTATGAATAAATAAATAAAATCTTTAAAAAAATCAATCTCTAGAGAGTGACTCAGATCCAGACTCTTTAACAAGAACTGAATCAAGGTGCTCTCTAGATGCATATCTGCGATATTCTTAATAATACTCTGGTACTGTCAGTACTCTAAATTCTGATCTGGGAGTAAGTAACCATGAAAACTCTGGACAGGAAGGGGTAGAGAAGAAGAGAAGGAAAAAAAATAAGGTCCATACAAAAATAATCTAATGAATAAAATCCCAAAGGAAGAGATGAGAAAGGCAGCCAATATAATCAATAATTAGAGATGAAAAAGAGGAATACAACCCACTTGATATGAAAATAATAAAGCAGCTTTAGAAGCCAGCTTTAATAAACACTTCAGTAGTTTAGTAGTATGTCAAGGACTCTCAAGAAGATGCATGGAAACATAATAACACTTACTTTAAAAAATAGAGACAGGGATGCCTGGGTGGCTCAGTGATTGAGCATCTGCCTTTGGCTCAGGGTATGATCCTGGAGTCTGGGATCGAGTCCCACATTGGACTCCCTGCATGGAGCCTGCTTCTCCCTCTGCCTATGTCTCTGCTTCTCTCTCTCTCTCTGTCTCTCATGAATAAGTAAATAAAAATCTTAAAAAAATAAATAAAAGAGACAAATTCTTAAATAAAACATGGAGATACGAAACAATATCAGGTAGATACAAAAATAAATCAATACAGATAGATATAAAAATAAACCAATACAAATATTGGAAATAAAAGTAGTCATTGACCTAATGAAAGAGAGATTTATCAAATATAGAGGAATTCACCTAGAAAGCACATTTTGAAGATATGAAAAGACAGTTAAAAGATATAGAAGACAGGTTGACAAGTTCTGGTTTACATCTAACAAAGGAGAAGGATAGAGGACATAAAAGCAATATTTGAAAGATAATGGCTGAGATTTTTCCAGAACTGAAGACAAAGGTTCTCAGATCAAATAAATAAAAAAAATCCATATCTACCCATATTATTGCTGACTAAAGAATAAAGAAAAATCTTAAAATTTAATTATAAGAGACCAAAGGCAGTTTTCTTGCCATTGAATTTCAATTAGATCAATGGCAAAGATCTCATCAGTAATGAGACACTGAATTAAACTGAAGAACAGTATCTCTAGAGGGTTAGGAAAAAAATAACTGTTAATTTAGAATTGTACACCCTAAATTATTGCACAAAATAAGACTTTGCGGTAACACGAGTGCTAAGAGTTTTCTACTGATGAATCTAAACTAAAGAACTGTTAAAATAACCAAAAGTAAAAGTAAACCCAGAGGAAGGTGTAGAGGCAAGAAACTCTGGTGAACACACACACACACACACACACACAAAATGTCAGTAAGTTTTAAGTATGGACTGTAAGGATAAGAATTAATTTTGGTCTATACACACAAAGAACATTGAAAGTAAAGTGTACATAGACATAATGAGATGGGATATATTTAAAGGAAGAGTTCAAGACCCTTGAAATCTTAATCTTATTGGGGAAGAAGACAGAGATGTTAAATAACCTTAATTTTTAAGTTTTTTGGTTTTTTTTTGAGATGTTAAATAACCATGGAAGTTAGAAGATAGACCAAAACTATCTGGTGTCTAGGAATAACTTCAACAAAACAGGTACATGACCTTTTTGCTTTTGAAGGACATCAAATAGTATTTAATTAAATGGAGAGTTAAAAAATATTTGTGGAGGAGATGACTATTTGTCAATATCAAGATATATCAATATCTTAATACCAATTCTCTTAATTAATCTGTGAATTAAATGTATTTCCAGTGAAATCAAAATTGGGATTTGGGGGTAACTTTGATAAATTAATTTTAAAACTCATATGAATGACTAAAAAGTCCAGGACAAACTGATACTTTTGAAGAAGAGTAGTACATACCAGATATCTAAACTTATTTTGAAGTTATATTTAGTTAGTGAGGTATTGACCTATGGAAAGGCAAATAGACCAATTAAAGTAAGTAGAGAAACCCTAAATAGCCAAAATATTTAAAAAAGACAACTTAGTATATATATGATAGAGGTGGTATTATGTGGCACTGAGAAAAGGATAAGTTTTTCAGTAAATCGTGCTGGTTATGCACCTGGGAAAAAAGTTAGACCAGTTTTTTGTTTAATCATTTATAAAAAATAATCCAGATGGGTTAATGACTTGTGTGTTAAAAATGGAATTTTAAAAGAAGAAAATAGAGGAGACTGTCTTCACAACCTTAGGAATAGAGAATCCTCTCAACATGCCAAAAAACAAACCCGACGGAAAACATTGCTAAATTTGATTCCATCAAAAACATTTTCTTTTTGTATAGAAAACTACAAATAAATTGAAAATACAAGTCACAGTCTATAAAAAGACACACATAACTGAAAAATAATTAGTTCTAGAATATTTAAACAACTTATAGAAATCAATGAGTGAAGAACAAAGATTTCAATATAAAAATAGACAGTGAATAGATAGTTCACAAAGAGTAAACCTGAATGGACCAAAAACAAATGAAAAAGTGCTCACTCTCAGTAGTGATCAAAAATATACAAACCAAAGCAAAATAAAGTACCATCTCATAGGACTGGCAAATATTTTTAAATAGATTTTATTTATTTATTTGACACAGAGAGAGAGAGAGAGCACAAGTGGGGGGAAGAGCAATGGAAGAGAGAAGCAGACTCCCTGCTGATCGTGCAATCCCACATGGGGCTCAATCTCAGGACCCTAGGATTACGATCTGAGCTAAAGGTAGACAATTAACCAACTGAGCCATCCAGACACCCCGGGATTGGCAAACATTTTAAAAGTCTGATAATACCAAGTGTTGGAAAGGATATGAAGTGGTGATGACTCTCATACTAGTGGGAGTGTAAATTGATACAACTACTTCCATGGTTAATCTGGCAATAGCTAATAGAGTTTAAAATATGCCTACTCATTGATTCTACTTTGGATATTATGCAATAGTATAATTGCACCCTAGAGGAACTTTTGCGCATGTGTTTAAATGCATAATCATTTAAATTAAAGGCCCTGTTTGTAATCAGGAAATGTTTTAATAATCAAAATACTCATCAATGGGACATGGAAAAATGAAACATGGTATAAGAATACATGGGAATACTAAAGTGTAGATGGATGAACTGGGATCACATTTATCAATATAGATACTTAAAAGAAAACTTTTGAGTAAAAAGCAAGTTGCCGAATGTTTTATGCAGTATGATAGCATTTCTTTAAAATTGAAACACCCATAACAATACGATTGCGATTACCTCTGGGTAGGAAGAAAGGAAATGGAATGGGGGAGTTGTTAACAGAGGGCTTCAACAATTTCTGCAATATTTTATTTTTAAAAGCAAAATAAAAGAGAGAGACAAAGCAATGTTTGAAGCACATTGGAAAAAGAATGTGTTTATGTGGGTTCATCATTCTTTATACTTTTCCATATATTTGAATTATTTCAGACTTAAAAATTACTAGTAGAATAAAAACAAAATCTCTGAATTCACAAGTTAGCTATAGGATGGAATTTGATGGGTGTCTGCTCTCCAGGATACTACATGATAATTTTCCAGGGATTGTCATGAATCTATTATCTATCTATCTATCTATTTATTTATTTATAAATATTTTTTAAAGATTTATTTATTTATGATAGACAGAGAGAGAGAGAGAGAGAGGCAGAGGGAAGGAGAAGCAGGCTCCATGCCAGGAGCCCGATGCAGGACTCGATCCCGGGGCTCCAGGATCACGCCCTGGGCCAAAGGCAGGTGCCAAACCGCTGAGCCACCCAGGGACCCCTTATTACCTTTTTAAATGAAAAGAATTAGCCTAGGGTGGGTATTGGCAAATTACCCAGGGTCATCAGGGACATATTCTCCTTTACTCTATCACCTCTTCAATGTAGATAAAGGTAACTCTTAATTGTATTTGTAGCCCCAGAAAAAGTACATCACATAATTTGCAGTTTGTGTGTGTGCTTTTACCTTTGACACTTTATGAATATTCAGATATATTTTTGCATCAGTATCCATCCCATCAAGTTATATGCATTTTCCTTATTTTTTTTTTTGGTCGCTTTCTAAAAAATTAAATGTTCTTTGGTACTTGGAATCTGTGACTAAAAATATAATTTTTGCCACTCGGGGGGCAATATTTGCTAAAAATCTTTTCTTTATTAATAATATTAACTTTCCCAAAATTATTCCTAGATATATGTACATAAAGGGTATTTTAAACATTTTTGGAAGCATGCTTTTCTCATATTCTAAGAGTACAAAGTCCGTTAAAAGTATTTTCTTTAAAAATACATTAATTTTTACATTTTTAATAAACATTAAGTGGATGAATAAAATCAGCTTACTTTCTTTAATATATTTCAATATGTAGTGTACATTTTAGAAGTTAGTATTAAGTTGTATAATGTCTCAGAAACATGGAGAAATCATAATTACACCCACACAGGTTTTAGAGGCTGCATGTGAACTGCTTCCCACCTATCTGTTTCTCTGGTGCTGCAGTCTAACTCAGTACTGCTCCTGCTGAACAGGGCTACCTGTAATATCAAGAAAATCATGTATTGCTGGGTGAATTGTATTGGAATGTAAAAGTTCAAAATAGAAACTAAAGAGATGCAATAATTTCATCTTAATATTTCAGGGAAGAAGCTGTGGAAACGAAAAGGTTTACTCTTCACTAAAAGGCCTTATGTACTAGGTCAGTGGATTAGGTACTTTTTTCTTCCTTCAGGAGCAACACAGATATACAACCTTTCTTTTAAAAAATGAAATAATAAGCTTCTTATCAAAAGTCAGTTTGGTGTTTATTCTGATGCACAGTCAATTCAGGGATGCTGATATATTGTGTGTAAGGTAATAATTACTATGTGTGTAGTAATTTTATGTACTTTCATATACTTCGTCTCACATGATTCTAATCAGAAGGGTGTGATTTAGGTAAGCATGTGGAGGAACTAGATTCAGGTCCACGGTTTCTGACTCCAAAGTCTGTGCTCTTTCTTTCACTAGGTTCCACTGTAAACAAACCAAACAAAAAAACAAAAATGTCCATTCTCTAGAAATTTATGTCCATAGAATTCTGAGACAAAGTCCTTTCAGAGTATTATGCTCATGTCTATCTAAGGAAGAAAGCAATTGCTTTTTACTATGAGTATTGTTTTATTCAAGTCATAGGGATGAATTTAGTTACAGCTGTCTTATTATCCCAAAATATTACCCAAATATCCAAAGTAACACTTTTTCTTCTTTTGTACTGTCTTCCAACTTAAAAGGCATTTTGCATAGGATATAATTTATAATTAATCTTTACAACTCTTTAAGGTATATAGGATTGATAAATGTATAAATGAAGAAGCCAACTCCCAAGAAATCCAAACCTCAATTCAGAATATCTTATTTTAAGGTGACTGTGTTTACAAATGTCATGACTTTTTATTTGGAAATTGCCTCTACTTCCTTTTCAATTATTTTTCATTGGCTGATGTTCTTTTAATCCTTTACAGCATAATAGTAGTAGTGACGGAAAAGGCGTGCCATTGAAACCACTGGAAGAGTTGGGATGTGTGTGGTTTGGAGGATTAGATTAAATATGATCATATAATAATTCTATATTTGAAAGTGAAATATGAAGTCATATTTGGAAAATGAAATGAGTGCCCATTATTTTTGTATTAGTAAGCCATGGAAAGGATGTTTGGCAGAGTTTTAAGATGGGATATGGCTAAAAAGGGGGGAGAAATACCATGTAATGAGAGCCAAAAGGGCTATGAAATCAGAGATTTAGGTCTGAATCCTAGCTCCACAACATAGCGGCTGTGTATCTGAAGCAAGTTGCTCAGTTTCTAAGCTTCAGTTTCCTCACTGGAAAATTGAGAGAGTGAATAATAATTATCTTCTAGATATGGTGTGAGGATTTATCAAGTAATATCTACAATAGTTGTCTAGAACAGTGTTTGATCTATGGAAGATATTCAAAAACAAATTTTCTTTCCTTTTTTTTTTTTAAGTTTACTCTTTCACTCAAATAACTGTCTAGTTCTTTGACTTGTCACATCCACTTTGTAGCCCATCAGATGCAAAGTTAGGGAAACACAGATGAATCAAAATAAAGGTGATTTTGGAAGAAAGGAGTCATCATAACACTTTTTTCTTGCTTCAGAACTAGGAGAGGGAAGTGTTTCATTTTGCCTGGTTTGGATTGGGATGACTTCTCTCCCTGCCAAGTCCTTAGTGTGCAGAACGAAAATGCCAGGTGTTGAGCAGGATCCAAGCGGTGAGAGACCAGTAAATGAGAGCCCTCTGAAAGTGCTTTACCTCTTCCAGCCCACTGAGGGGCATTTAGCACCTGTCTGTCTTGTCTCAGTGATGGGAAAGATGCACTTGAAGTTTGAGACTGAGCGTGGGTCCGCTGATAATCCCTGGCTCTCATAACAGCTTTAATGACAACAGTCTTTGAAGGCCATACTTGTCACAAGTGGAATATTTAGAAGTTCCCAGGGCAAAGCTGGTTCTTTAGCACAGCAGATTGGCTTTACAGGGCTACTTGCTAGATGCATGAGAGGTTCCTTCAGTTGAATACAATACACTTTCAGAAATCTCTCTTTTATATATTCACTCCTTTTTTGTTAAAAATGTTGGGTGGGAACTGTAGATTGGGTCTCCCAACATCTGTTTCCATCTTTCTTGTGTGCCATGTATCCTCAGAAGCTGGAAAACTATAAACTTACTTTCCCAGACTTCCTTGCAGTAGGTATTTGGATGTGATTTGGGTTCCACTAACTGGGTGCTGTCAGAGGAGACCTAAATTCAGAAATCAGCTCAGAAGGGAGAGTGGTAGTGTTGCAGGAGGTGTCTGTTGTTCTCAGCCGGTGTGGCATTGCTTCAGGGCCAGCCATTCTAATGGGATTCTCAGATCACCACTGGTAGGTATGACCCAGGAGCCATCAGCTGGAACAGCATCTTCCTAATTCCAGATTCTTGGCTGTGATAGAGATAGAAGTTACACTGGTGGGCAGTTTTGCAGTGGTGTTTTGAAAGTCAGGCCCAGCCTAGTCCCTGTTCCTTTTGGCCTTCCAATAATTTTGTAAGCACCCTATCACTTGTATTAAAATTCTTTCTCCCAAGCATGGCCACAATGACTTTATTATTTACAACTGAATTCAGCGGTCATATTTAACACATTTTTAAATCTTTTTCCTCACCAGATCATATCTTTCACAATTGCAGTGATCTCTGGCAGTAACTCTTATGGGGTAAAAAGAGGGAAGCCAGGTGACATCGTGAAGAGATTGTGAGCTTTGGAGCCGGAACACCTGGTTTTCACAACTGTTCTGCCATTTACAAGTTTTGGGTCTTTGAGCAAATTCCCTTCTCTCTGTGCTGAAGTCTCTTCTTATAAAATGGGAAGAATACTAAATACCTTTTGGGGATGCTATAAGAATTAAATAATATAAAAATACACGAAAAGCATCTTGTATACGGTAGGCACTCAATACATATTGGATCTAATTATAAAAAACTACCCATTATGTATGTGGATACATAAGGTGAAGGTATGAAAGACTGTGAGGATGAGTGTGTGTGTGTGTGTGTGTGTGTGTGTGTGTGTGTAGAAGGGCAGAGGTAGGAATGGTAAGGGGAGGCATGGATACTTAGAAGAGGCATCAGGAAAAGAAACATTTTGAAAGGACTGTTGAGAGACCATTATAATCTGACATTATTACCTCACAGACATTGTCACAAACCATTTTCTTACCAAGATGACATACTTCTCGCACACAGACATGCTCCCTAATACCTTAGATATAATTCACTGGCTTTGTAGATTTGTGAGAGTAGGAACCCTATTCAAATCAGAGTTCCAAACCTTACTTGCTCTGTGATCATAGGTAGGTTACTGAACCTTTCTTTGCTGTAGTTAGTTCATCAGTTAAAAGGGGATGAAAAACAGGACCTATCTTATTGAATTTTTTTGGTTTGAAATGATTTAATATATGCAAGTCATTTAGAAAAGTGCCTGGCACATAGTGAGTGCTCAATAAAGTTACTATTGTTCTTATTGATTAATTATAATTTATTCTCATGAAGTCAGCATGTAAATGCATGTGCAGATGTATAACTTTGTATCTATGTTGGTACATGTGTGCTTGTGATATGTACATGTGTATGCATATGCATGATTATTATGAACATGTTTCAACATATATATGTGCACATGTGAGGGTGCACATATATGTGTGAGTATACTTTTTTGTATGAATGTGTATATGTTAGGTGTATATGTGCTGTGTAATTTATGTGCTTGTATTTGCACGTATGCATCAGTGTTTATGTATGGGTGTATTTGTTGAAGGTACTTGCATGTATGTTGCCTAGGTACGTATGTATATGTTGAGTGTATGTGTCTACGTTGGATATGTGCATACATATGTTCATATGTATATGTAAAAGAGTAGCTGTGTATGGTTGTCTAGGATGTTCAGTAAATAACATAAATAATGCCTTTTATTGAGTGCACAACCCTATGAGGTGGCACAATGTGTGACTTATAAAGGTAGGAAAAACAGTAAAGGTGTCACAAGAGGGCGCCATTTCTCCCTTGTTGAAATACAGGAGCCATAGGTTTTCTTTCCTTTCCCCTACTCTGCTGGAAAGTAAGAAAAAATGAAGTAACACTATCTACTTTGTGCAATATACATTGGCCTAAAGTACTTTATGCCTGGTTTGGTTTAATGGGTTTTACATTTATTGTTTGTCATTGTTTGAATCCAGCACAGCTGGTTTGGCAATCTAGAGAACATTACCACTTTAGTAAGCACACACCAGCCCTAAAGTAATCTTGGGCTAAGCCATTCCAGAAATCTTGGCAAGAGCATTTCCTGGCTGTTCAGGAAAGTTATGGGCCTTCAGGATGTAGGACCAAATATCACCCAGAACTCTACTTCTCATTTACTGAATTCGATTTTCATAAAATCATAGGATTTTAGGTAGTTGGGGCTGTGGTAGACAAAGGGCTGATCACACAGCACCACTTGAAGAAGTAGGTGTCCAGTGCATGTGCCAACATTACTCCCTCTGGGAAGAAGCGCAGAAAGCTCCTCCAGCAGATCCGGTTGGCCCAGAAAGAGAAAGCAGCCACAGAGGTGGAAGCCCCCTCAAGGCCAGCCAGGACTAGTGGACCACTGCCCAAGCAGCAAAAGAAGACAAAAGCACCCCAGGATATAGACATGGAGGATCTTGGAGATGAGAGCTGAATCTCTCACCCCTTCCACTAGAATATTCTCATCTGGAGCCAGAAAGACTCTGGTTGTTCAGAGGACTTTGGAGAAGGCATTGCCCCTTTTCATTCTCCCCAGACTCCTCTTCCTTCATGGCCTAGCGACCTGCCATGGAGGGATGTGTTGAGAGGAAGAGAGTGGCGAAGAAAGACTGGAGAATGGGGCTCCCTCGCAGTCAGCTCCACTTGTAATAAAGCTCTAGAGTTCTTTCTGGAAACAAACAAACAAACAAACAACAACAACAACAAAAAAAACCCCAAACTTTCAAACTTTGAAGTTTGAAATCCTTTATCTGCTTCCACCCTCATTGTGTATGGCCCAGTCCTATCCGCAACATCTCTCCTGGTTGAGAACCATTAATTTAGAGCAGCAACTTTTGGAATGAAGTAAGTGTTGCCAATGTTTAAAGTAAAGGAATTTTCCCAAAGTCAAATAGCCACATGGGAATAGAGGTAGACCTTGAGTCTTGAGATCTTAGTTCTAGTTTAACCTTTATATTTGTTTTTATTTTTGGTTTGCTTATCACTAAGTTTTCAGGTATGGATTCTAGTCCAGTGTTCATGGAAGCATTCTTTCAAGGGTAGAAAGGATAAACACTGAAAAGTTAAAGTCCTTATCTTTGCATTCTAGATTCCATGTCCAATAGATGAGGAGGGTGTTCAGACCCAGGAGGAGTGGAGTGAATTTTTCCAGCCCTCATATCTCCTGTCCAGCTATCTCCTCAGCTTTGGAGATAGTTCTTGCAGTTGAGTCCTGATGCTAACGAGAGGATGGCCCTATGAAAACTATGTGCTGAGTGGGGTTAAAATGGTCCCTATATAACATTTCTCAGTTTCTGAATAAAGTATCCTGGAAGACACTGAAAAATATGGGAACTATGATTGACAGTTAATCTACTGCCAGAGCTTGAGAGAACTTTTCACAAACTACACGGCTGAAGAACTGAACTGAAAAACCCAGTCAGCAGCTGCCTGTGCTTGGAAATGAACTAAGACTACCTTCCTAAAAGTAAGTACAAAATATTGTTTGTGGCCACTTCATGTGGGCTGCCCATATGTGAAATATGAGATTGGTATCAACCATAAGACTGTATATCCCTCTCCATTACTGCGTGGCTAATGTGCTAATCATTTAATGTTGTCACAATACAATCTCCTTTCTTGCTTTCAGTGACATACCTCCACTCAGAGATTGGGACCTCGGTGGGCAGGAAGTGGTAGTGGTGGAGAACTTGTGTTGGTCCTGATATCCTTATTGGACTGATCTCATGAGTAATGGGCTGAAGGCAATTGTAGAGAGGTTTCTACTTACTCCACTTGTTCAGTACACCACAGAAGTAGCCAGTCAGGGTTGGGGAAGATGCTACAGAAGCCTGGAGGAGCTCCTCTAGAAAAAAGTCCACTCAAGATTGGAAGCTGGTCTGAGTTATAACCAGCAACCTATGGGTTTGAGAAGTGATTTTACATAAGGTCTACATGAAACAGAGAGTTGGGTCAAGGACAAATTCCCGTCTTTTGGCAAATGCAGGCTTGGATAGATAGGCCCTCATTTGAGTTTTAATAAAATAATATGAAATTTTAAAAAGCTCCATGAAAATATGTTTTCTATGACATAGAACTTTCTGCAAAATAAGTGAGAAGCTATATCATCCTGAAAATTCAAAGGAAGAGCACACTTATTAAAATTTATTTACTGTAAGGACCACAAAAGAAAACTTAATAACTAGCTGCCTCAATAAAAAGCTAGAAGACATGATAGAAAACTATAACAAAAGAACAACCAGAAATATAATCAGGACAACTAATGTAATAAGAAAGGATAAAAAGATTAAAAATGAAGTAGAATTTAAATTCTCATTAGAGGCAATAATGAGAAGAATGGACATTACTGAACGTCAAATCAGTGATGTAGAAGGCAGGATTGCTTTCTTAGAATTCAGAGGAAAAGGACAGAGCAATAATAAGGATGAGAGATAAGTTGAAATTCTATACATATGCATACCAGATAATATATATACTTGTACATCCAAACATATATGTATATGTGTATGCACAGATAAATGTAGCTGTACAGATATATATAAACACACACATGTACACGGAGAATTGGGAGCCAACTTAATCATTTTGTGTGTTCCTGAGGATGTACCAGAATATTCCAAATGGAAGCAATAACTAATGATATATTTAAACTTGAAGAAAACTTTCTTGAGTTGAAAAAAAATGTGAATAGACTGATTGAAAACCCTCTATACTGTCAGCAAAATCACTGAAAAGTGACCTCAGGGTCAAATTTGAATTGCAAAGCTACAGGAATAAAACTTGCCTACGTGCAAAAAGTAAAAGGAGAAATTGCATAAAACAGAAAGAATCAGCATGGTCTCTGACTTCTTGGCTATAATAAGTGTCAGGAAACAATGGGACCCAAGTATCCAAAATCTTGAGGAAAGACTGCCCTTCAATCATTCTCTGATTATTTCCTTCCCTTTTATCAAGAGGCAGTCCTTATTCTCTACCTTGTTCTAGAGTTCTTTGTCACATGCTTGTTTCACATGCAGATTGAGTCTGGGACATCATTGTTTGCAGTGGTGCCTGGCACAAACCCTATGTGGTGGACTCTCTAAAGAGGTTTGGTTGGATGGAAATATGAAGGGATAATGTCCATGGGTCAGGTGCAGAGCCCTCAGACTTGGACAATGTAGCACCCAAGTGGGAACTCTGCTCGCAGGATTTTTCTGGGAAACAAATTAAGCAATGGAGATGAAAGTATTTTATAAATCACCTCCCACTCTCCTAGAATAAAGGTATATTTTTGATTCTGTTGTTTTAATATTACTCTAGAGTAGATGGTATCAGGGTTAAAAAAAATGGGATAAAATCCATTTTTGTCCTCAAAGGAAGACTTTTTCCTCCTATTCTTTTTTTTTAGGTGAGTCTCCAACTATTGTTCTATCAAGGCCTGCATTGAGTAAAGGATTAGACAAAGACCACTGGCACCATAATGTTAAACACTGAAGGTATTTGATTTTACATATGATCTCTGATTGAAGAACAAAAGGGCTTATTCTATTTTAAAATAAATGTCAAGCATTGGTAAGGAGTGGACCATGAAGCCCACCCCATATGGAGCTGTCATCTCCTGCTGACCACTGAGCCTAGCAGTCATTTATATCAGTGGCCTCACCACCACTGAGGGGCCTTCTTCCTGGTTGGTGATTCCCATTCTTCTACAATTCCATCATCTTCACTCATTTCAGTTCAGAATTCCCTAAAAGACAGTGTGTTGTTGATATTGAGAATTTTTTGAGAATGTTTCTGAGGAAATTGGAGGCAATGTGGAATTTTGCCAAACAAGTTCTACCCTACAGAATATTTTAGCAACAACCCCTGCCCCATCCTCCCCAGTCCAGAGGTCTCCAGAGTTTGAGGAGGGCTAAAGAACAGACAAGGCTTATTCCAGAGGATTGGGTTGTAGAATATAAAGAATGAGGAAGCAGATGACAGTGATAAGTGAGGGAAAGACAGACTATCACAGGCTCTGTGAGGAGAAAAGAAACTTTTGGAGTGGTTATTGTTGACATATTGGTTTCCATTAATCAATCTAAGTGCCTATGATAATTTTCTTAGGATAAATTCCATGATGGGAAACATTGTAGGGCACATACAGAAGCATACTTCATAATCTCTGACTTTAAGGGATTTATAATTTAGTGGTAGAGATGAGATATATATGCAAAAAAATAGATTATAACACAGCAAGTCAGCCCTTAAGGAGTGGGAGGGACAAGTGCTGTAGGAGACACAGGAAGGGAGAGCCCACTGTGGAGAGTGGCCAAAAATAGATGGTTGAAGGATATGAAGTTGAAGGTCAGCTACTTTCTGGCATCTGGAATCCTTCAGTGACCCATCAGCCCACATGGCCTGGATGGCCAGAACTTGGTGGTGGGCGTGAGGCACTTGACATGACTTGGAAGGAATCATCCTTTCAAGGGTAAATATCATTCAAGCAGGTGGAGAAGAAGGCGGTGCTGGGAAGAGACCATTTCAACTGGGCAAAACAAGGCCCACATGCTTCTAACTTCTGACATGATTAATTCCTTGTTACTTTGGGGCTTGTTCCTGAAGACCGAAGGTGGTAGTGGAGGAAAAGTTCCTAAGTGGTAAGAATTGGGGCCCAACCTCATAGCCCATGTATGGGAGAAGACAGCTGTCACTCTCACCAGCTTACAGGTCACTGAGCTATCAGTGGAGAAGGAGAAGCCCACGCCTTGGCGATTTCTACTTCTGCAAGCTACTTGACCTCTTTCCCCTGGGGACCGTGATGCTTCCCTCTCTGTTAGGGTGTTTTTGTTTGTTTGTTTAATAATACAGAAAACCAAGGGATAATCTGAAAGAATGAGAAAACTGAATTCCCTCCAGCCATGCAAGCTGGCTAATGGCCCCAGTTGGACATGCTGGAGCTCAGGAGCAAGCCTGTCTGTAGATGTGTGGCAACCAGGGAGGTGAGCACATTCGGTGTTATTGTGTGATTCATTTCCTCCCCCCAGCTGGTGCATTGGAGCAGACTCAGCAGCTTTCAGCCAGACAACTGCAGTGCTCCACGAGGGGCCTGGCTCTCCTGTACTGATGTGCAGATTTTCCCTGCAGGCCTAATGCAGGTCCGGAGCTTGCAATCACAGTGCTCCAGGGTTATAAAAGTGCCTGTCATGCCTTCTGTTATGAACGTGGCTCCTTGGAGAGACCACAGTATACCTCCAGGGCCGAGAGCACAGGAACGCCATCCATTCCAGAGCAGCTTGCTTCTACACGATGCAAATTGATTAAAGGTCCATTTAGTCGCAGGTGGAAGGGAAAAAAAGGCCACTGAAGGATTCCAGATACTGGGAAGTAGCTGAACTTCAGTGACCAAAGAGCATCTGGAACATGGGGGGAAAGTCTCCTTTGTGATTCAGCTGACAAGATTCAATTTGGCTAATTAGCTTCCTTCAAAGCTGGGGCGTGGAACCGAGGGCAGTACTGATCTTAGGAAGCATGTGGGTAATCACTGTTAATGGCCTCAGTCTGGAAAGAACTTCATCTCAGTGTTAGGATCTTCATTTCCCCCCTTCTCTTTTTTTTCCCATTGATTTGCATGGCTTTGATTATCAGGTTGAGAATTTGTATTCACTTTTATTTTTTATTGTAAGATTATTTATTTATTTATTTATTTATTTATTTATTTATTTATTTATTTATTTATTTATTTATTTATTTATTTATTTAGAGAAAGGGGAGTGGGAGAGAATCTTAAGCAGGCTCCATTCCCAGAGCTGAGCCTGACGCTAGGCTTGACCTCACAACTTTGAGATCATGACCTGAGCCAAAATTAAGAGTTGGATGCTTAACTGGGCCACTCAGGTAGCCCAATTGTAAGAATTCTTAACATGGCATCTACTCAGCAGATTTTTATATGCACAATACAGTATTGACTATAGGCAGCATGTTGTACAGAGCTATCTAGAACTTGTTCATCTTGCATAACCAAAACTTTCTACCTGTTAACCAGCAACTCTGTGTTTCTCCCTCCCCCCACCCCTGGCAACTAGCATTCTACTCTCTGCCTCTGTGAGGTTGATTATTTTAGATACAGGTTTCATAAGTAAACAGAACATCAGAATCCAGCAGGTTATATTTAGACATGAAGCTGAGTGTACTTTTCTTCTTTTTTATTATGGTAAAAACACATCACCTAGAACTCTGTCATCTTAACCATTTTTTTTTAATTTTTAATTTTTTTATGTTTTTTTCATCTTAACCATTTTTAAGTGTATAGTTCAGTAATATTAAGTATATTCACCTTGTTGTGAAACAGATCTCCAGAACTTTTTCATCTTGAAAAACCAAAACTCTTACCCTTTAAACACCTTCCCCTATTCCCCTCTCACCAGTTCCTGGCAACCAGCATCCAGCTTTGTTTCCATGAACTTGACTGCTTGAGATACCTCCTAGGTGGAATGCTGTACTTGTCTTTTTGGGGCCTGGCTCATTTCACTAGATGTCCCCAAGGCTCCTCTTGTGACTGTGTTTTTCTCTTTTTAAAGCTGAATCATCTGTTCTATGTGTATACCATATTTTGTTTATCCATTCATCTGTTGTTGGACACTTGGGTTGCTTCTACCTCTTTGCTGTTTTGAACAGTGCTGTGAACATGGGTGTGCAAGATCTCTTTGAGCCCCTGCTTTCAATGCTTTTGGGTACAGAGCCAGAATGATTTTGGTATCATTGGATGACAAATACTGGTGAGGAAATAGAGAAATTGCGACCCTTATGCACTGTTGGTGGGAATAAAAAATGGTGCAGCCACTTTGGAAAATGGTGTGGAGTTTCCAAAACAATAATAGAACCCAGAACTATCCTAGGATCTGAATTTTACCATGGCAGCATGTGAACAAATCCACGGGTTTTCTTATTGATTCTTTGAGCTAGATGCTTTAGTAATTAATAAAGATAAAGCCTAATGTATTTGAGCAAGCATCAGTAGGTAAGTCAGAAAGATCTCAAAATAATGGAGATTAGTACGTGTTACTAGGAAGAACAGAATTGCAACACTGCAAATAAAGAGCAAACCTTATTCTCTGCTTATAGTTCTATAAGGGAATAAGCCACAGATATGCACAAAGAAAGAGCTGTAGGTTGTTTATTATAATACAAGGGTTCTAAATTGTAAATAATCATGTTATCAAACCATGGAGGAAATATTGGAAGATATTTACAAAAATATGAATAGTGGTCAAGACTCCTCTGTTATATAATGTTCAGTGCATTCTACGTGACACATAGCCCCAGAGTTGTGCAATGCAGTGGCCCTAAGTGCTTATTTCTGGGTTGCGGGATCTCAGGTGTCCTCTACTTGCTCTGTAATGCTTTGGTTTATTTGTTTTAAAACTAATGACTTCAGTTTTTTCTTTTAATAAAAATCCTATAAAGTGTCAGATGAAGGTAGTACGCACTGAACCCAGGACCACTTCAGGCACTGGGAACAGCATCCTTAAACTTTTACCATACTGTGAGGTAAGCAGAGGTACTGAAACGTAGGTGAGCCTTAGGATCACCAGGAGGGCCTGTCAAGCAGACTGGCCCCGCCCCCAGAGTTTCTTATTTAGTGGGTGCCCAGTGGGGCCCGAGGACGCGAAATTCTAACAAGCTGCTGTTTCTGCCGCTGGCCCCAAGGCAGCATTTTGAGCACCGCCGAAAAGGAGAGTGTTTTAGCAGGGAAAGGCCCAGGTGCTCTGTGAGCTGGTTTTGAATTTTTGTGGTGACCATTGTTTTTGAAATCTCAATTCGGAATCTCAGCCTTTTCTCAGGATCTTCTTTTGCCACTCCGGGGTGTCAGGACCCCTTCGCCACCCAAGGTAAAGTCATATAAGGTAGAGACTTCACTTTCAACTCCTTTTCCAGGCCCAGGATTAGAGAAACAAAATAGACACTAAAAAGCTCCTTTTGACCGAATTGCTTTGTGCCTTAATTTCCTTCTCTACAACAGGGGTAACACAAGAATTCTTTGTTGCAGGTGCATCATGAGAACAGGAATATATGAGACATTATAAGACTTGTCTGGGAAAACATGACAAAGTTTCTGGTCTGTAAAAAGGAGAAAAATCTGTGTCTTTATGTATACTGCCAGATTTACTGAGTTACATAAATTGCTTAATCCCCAAAAGAGTTCAAATGAGGCTTTGCGAGCACAAGTGGAGTGCTGTTTTACTAAATTCATGGTATATGATTTAAGACTTTTCTAGAAAGATTTGCATACATCATGGACTTTGTTAACGTAATAAAGCTGACCAGCATAATCAACTTTTTTGACAAAAATCTTCATGAAGGTTTCAGAATGTGTTCCAAAGGGGAGAATTGTTTATTCTTTGGAACTGTAAAATAATGGACAAGTAGCAATCGAGCTCTGGTGACTGGAATGCCGTAATGATGGCACTCATATTTGTTGCTTTGCTTTTCTAAAACATTTGACTTTTAAAATGCTCTCAAATTGCCTCATTTTCCCCTGCCAAATGAGATAGGCTAGGTTGTGTTATTTATGCCTACTTTTCTAGATCAAGTAATCGAATTGAAGTGGTGTGACTTGCCTTGGGTGGTGAGCTGTGATTTAAACCCAGGTGTCTCCACGCCATGGTTTTTCTCAACATGTGCTGCTTATTAACCTCTTGGTCACTTTTTTTTTTTAATCACCTAGGGGTATAGGAAAGATGTTACCTACTTAGAGCTCTACCATAGTTTTTTCAGAACTCCACTGGTAGCATTACAGACAGCATTTCCTGTGATATTCTTTTCTTAAATTTATGACTAAGAATTTGTTTTTCTTTTTCTTGAAAGACAAAGTTGGCAACATCACAGAATTGTGTAATAGGGTATAATTGTATAATTATAGAAACAACCATCAAATGAACTCATTTTTAGCATTAGACGAGAAACAGCCTAACGCTTTCTAATTCTGATGGGAAGGGATTTTACATTTAGAAAACCGTTCTTTTAATTTCCCTCTTTGGCACTCTCCTCTGCATCTTAAGAGCCTGGGTGATTTCCTGGTGAGAATTCTGCTCAGCCACGGCCAATGTTGAGCTGGAAGATGGAGGGGTGGGGTGGGCAGCCTAGGTCTGTTGAGCTTCTGCTTAGTCATACTTTTAGGAAAGTGTCTCAACCTTGAGTCACAAACCAAAGGAAGCAGTTTGTTGAGGGGTGTGGGGGAGGTAGTTGCCTGTTAAGATCCATTCGACAAAAGGGGCCTTGACAGCTCTGCGAAATATGCATGTTGGGTGCATCTCTAGAGAAAAATAGTTCATGGCAGAGATTTTTACCTTTTTGAGTTTTGAGGAAAACTGGAGAAATAGAAGGCTTTCACTTCAGGATCGCCACAGGCCTGATGTTCAAATGCCAGGAATGGAGTCCTGAAGCTAAGGTCAGAAAGGTCTGCGGTAAACTACAAACACCAGTCAGCCTGTACTGTGCCCCACAGCTGCCCATGATGAAGTCAGCCCCCCCGCACCCCCAGCCAGAGTCCTACATTCACAAAAGAACCCCAAATATTGTCCCCAAATTCTCTGAAGATTTAGGCTCAGACAGTGGCTGAGGACTTTGTCAAATGAAAACAAACCTGGGCTTTGGTAAGGAAAAAGTTTGGTCAAAGAGACAAATGTAATGAAGGGTGCACTCAGATCTCATGATCTACGAAGTGTCCCAGAACCAAGCAGGGGAAAAGGTTTTTCTTTCCTAGGGAGGAAAAGCAGGACTAAGAAGTAGTTCTGTGGGGAACTTGGATAAGCAATTAAGGTAGAATAGATGGCAGGATGGGGTGGTTTCACAGGAACAGTCTTAATGTGGTTGGCCCATCCCCAGTGGTGCGCTGTTAAGAGCTCTATGATCTGCATTGTGGTGCTTGCTCAGTCTTGGGACAAGTCCAAATTCAGGGACCTGGTTGAAGTTCAGGCCAAGTCCATGGGTAGTTGGCAGCTGTGAGCACTTGGCCAACCTCAAGCTCTCTGGGCAGTAGTGGTCTACTCAGCACTCATTCCTGAATATGGGCCCCAAGAGTGGCTGCACTGGCGGCTTATTGGAAACAGATTTCCATAATCTTTGGGAATCTGTTCTTAAGCTTGGATATACATCAGAACCAGAAGCCTGTTAGAATGCAGTCTATGTCCTAAACAATGGGTGTAATTAGAAGACCTGATCTAGGGCAGTAGATCTGTTCCTTGTCAGCTGGATACATCTCTTAATTATACTTCGCCTCAGTCTCCTCATCTGCAAAATGGGACTGCTACCTATTTCAGGTAGTCATTATGAGGACTATGTGATGCTAATGTGAAAGTTCCCATAGGAAATAGGAAAACTTTAAGCACTAAATTATTGCCGCAGATTTTGTTGGTTGGGTTTTTGTTCTATTTAGAGAAGAGTTTCCCATATCATTCAGCAGTCCAAGCCCATTGTGTTCAGCTCTGAGTAGCTCTTCATTTAACCCAACATGCTCTGGAGAAATTTCTTATATGTACTGCAGTAGGTGAGAAATTAGGAGTAAGGAAACTCCTGAGTGGCTCAGTTCATTAAGTATTGGATTCTTGATTTTGGCTCAGGTCATGATCTCAGGGTTGTGGGATTAAGCCCTGCATTGGGCTCTGTGCTCAGCGAGGAGTCTGCTTAAGATTTTCTGCCTCTGCACCTTCTCCTGCTTATGTGTGCTCTCTCTAAAATAAATCTGGGAGTAGGGCTTGGACAGGCTTCTAAGATTTTGATTCTACAGTGGTTCCAGGATTGGAGTCCATCTTGAATCTGTCTAGTGTCATAGAAACTCTGTCCTCTTTGGTAGGATCATAAATCTAGAGCTCACCTGGACAGAATTGTGTACTCAGAGCTATAATTTCTCCTGGACATGGAGAATGGGTTGGGCAGTATACCTTGGTAGTAGGATGATAGAACTAATGCCCTTTAGGAAGTATTTTCTTTTGCTGCAGTTTTTAGCTTTTATATGTTTATTTTTTAGACAATGAAATGGTTTCAAAACAGGAAAGACAAAAAGGCTTGATATTGTGGCAGGAATTTTGCTGATTTGGGATCTGACCAAAGCACTTTCTACTACTTATTTTTATTTTTTACTTATAGTCAGGACTTTCCTGGGACTCATGTTCCCACCGTGTGTGAAAGCACAACACTCAGGAAATCACAGGTGCAAATATGGTTGTTTTCCCCTTAGCTGGGGTTTCATTTTCTGCAGTGTCAGTTACCTGCAGTCCAGAAGCAGATGATATTCCTGACAAATCGTCAGAAAGTCTTCAGTAGCCTAATGCTACATCACAATGCCTATGTCATTCTTCTCCTTGTATGGACCTTTTATCATTGTACCTCCTCACACAAAAGGTAAGTACAGTGCAATAAGATTTTGAGAGACCACATTCATAGGACTCTTATCCCAGTCTATTCTTACAACTGTTCCACTTTAGTTGTTAATCTTATATAAACTAAACTTTCATAGATCTATATGTATAGTGTTAAAACCCAAAATTCACCCAAGTAAATTTGAATATCTAATCGGCTTTATTAAGTGATTCATGAATCAGGCAACATCTTATCTAGCAAGTACCATGGAGAGATGCTCCAAAGAATTGTACAAAATGGAAGGTTTTTATAGGAAAGAAGGCAAGGCAAGAAGTTAGCAAAAGAAAAAGAATGGTTACATCTTTTATTTTGGAGAGTAAGGGAATGGAAGGGATTTTCACCGGGCAGATTACCTCCCTAGAACTGATCAGGAAACATCAGATTGACTGTTAAAAGGTCACATTTCTGAGCTAAGTTAAAACTAGGTCCTAATTTGCTATTGGAGGGTGGGGGTAGATGACTTCATTTTGGAATTGTTTTAACAATTGGGAAAATATAGAATAGTATTTAGTACTCTGTGGTTTCAGGCATCCCCTGGGAGGCTGGGAATGTAGCCCCTGTGGATAAGGCGTGGGAGGTGCTACGATATCTTCCTACGCTTGACACTGTGTCCTTTTTTCCTCTTTTCCTTTCCCTCTCCCTCTCTCCAAACCTTTTTTGGTGTCAGCTCTGTGCTAGATAGATGCTGTATTAGGTGCTGAACTATAAAGATGAATAAAACCTAATTTCTTTTTCCTTGGAGCTTAATGTCTAGCTACTGTTCTCAGTGGAGTTTGGAACAAGAAATGATAAGTATGGCTTCACCTGCCCAAGGAAAACTGGTCCCAGATGAAAATAGTTAAGGACGAGTATTGTGTAGGCTATAGAACTCTTTACTAAGAGTACAAGGACCTGAGTCCTACCATTTAGTAAATGGGTGACTTGGAATTATAGCTTTGAAATTTATATCTTGATGTCTGAGGAAAATCCTGAGATGAGCAGGGAGGATCTTATTATAGGCTCAGATGAGGCCATTTATATACACCTATATAAAACGAGGATTATGAAGTGCTTTATAAGACTATTAATAAGGAGACTCCTATCAGCAGTATTCCTGATAGCCAAAAAGTGGAAACAACTCAAATGTCCATCAACCAAGTGGATAAACGAAATGTGATATGAGCATACAATGGAATATTATTCAGCCATGAAAAAGAATGAATTACTGATGCATGCTATACTGTGGATGCATCTCAAAAATGTTATGCTAAATAGAAGAAGCCAGAGATAAAGGACACATATTGTATGACTTCATTCATATGAAACATTCAAGTAGCTAAATGAACAGACAGCACACCTGGTGGTTGCCAGGGATGTGGGGAGGGGAGTGACTACTCCATATGTACAGTCTCTTTTCAGAGTGAGGACCCTATCCTGTAACTGGAGATGGTTATTATACAACATTGTGAATATTCTATATGTTACGAATTATATACTTTCAAGATTCATTTTTTAAAAAGATTTTATTTATTCATGAGAGACACAGAGATAGGCAGAGGCAGATAGGCAGACTTAATCCTAGGACCTTGGGATCATTCCCTGAGCTGAAGGCATATGCTCAACCACTGAGCCATCCCGGTGTCCCTTTAAAGATTCATCTCCTATGAATTTCACCTCAATTTAAAACAAAATGGAAACAATGAAGGTACTGGGGGTGTTTAGGATCACATGATAACACATCCTCTCCCTTCATAAGGGAAGATCTAGGCAAAAGTTATGGAAGTTCCTTGTGTACTTAAGAATCCAGTTTCATTGGAGTGGCTTGTGTTACTGTCCAAGGAATCAGTGTTCCCCTTGCCGTACACTTTTAGAGCCAGTCTCTACTTCAGGGAATAGTTTACCTTAAAGAGTCTAGAGAACTCTTTTGCTAGCTAAGTTAACCATCTTAGGAGCTTGGGAGTTCACTTGATCAAGATTTTTTACTTTTGACATTTTATTCTCCACCCCCCCTCCCGGGGTGGTTTACCAGATGAATTATTCCTTGCTAAGATGAAAATAGGCTCTTTAATTTCTTCCCCTGATGTGAGTATCCCTATTTCATTACTCTGCTTTGTTAATCAGGAAGTCCATCTCTAAGGAGCAACTCTAATTTAATGGACTCTCAACCTGAGACTTCGCTAAGGTTAAAAAAAAAAATTGGCATAAGGGTCTAGTAAATGATGACTAATTATCTCTGAATACATACACATGTTCCCAGAGTCCTTGAGCATCTACAGGTCTCATCTGGAATCCCGATACTTAATAGGAAAACTGATGTCCCTGCTGGGTCCCCATAACCAAATCTTATTTTTAACATTTTGGACAGAATTCATCTAGTCATTGTATATCTGGTTTATTTTCTGTTCTCTACATAGCTGGTTAATTTTCTTACTGGAATCTTCTTCTGAAGTGCTTCTTAAAAACTATTCTATTTCTGTTGCTTTGTTTTATCCTTTAAAAATTTCTTCTGACTAGGGCACCTGGGTGGCTGTTGGTTAAGTGTCTGCCTTCCGTTCAAGTCACAATCCCAAGTCCTGGGATCAAGTCCCTGCTCCAGGGAGAGTCTGCTTCTCCCTCTGCCCCTCCTTGCTGCTTGTGAGTTCTCTCTCTCTCTCTCTCTCTCTCTCTCTCTCTCTCAAATAAAGTTTCTTCTGACTATAAAGGGTATCTAGTATCTACTAGAGTTAGGGTTTATTGTGGAATTCATGAGGTAGGATGAATCCTACCAGAGAGGCTTCTAGTTATTTCCAAAGTGGTAGAAATGAGGAAGTACTGATTTGTTCCCCATGTAACTTAAATCCCAGAGTCTCCTGTAGCCCAGGCTAGGTTGATGTTGCATCAAGGAAATGCCAGTCTAACTTCAGGAGCTGTGAAGAATGTCTTTTTAACATTGTTTTGTTAGAAGGGCAGTAGTGTTTTATGCAGCATTCCACTCAGAAGGCTTTCTAAAAATTAACCTTCACATTCTTCCTTTCCTCATGGTTTCCACTTCATGGCAGCTGCTGAAACTGTTCCTCTCTGGCAGTCTCCCTGCACTGTCCCCAGTCCTTTCCTTTCGCTTCTCCTGTGCTGTGACCTCATACCACTAATCTTCCTCCAAAGTCTCTATTCTCTGTAAAGAGAAACTCTTTTCCAGACTGTGCAGCTCCCTGGAAAGTAGGAAAGGTGTGCCTTTACCTGTCCCCATCTCCAGGCTGGCTCCCCCAGAGGTCAGACCCGACTAGGCTGCCTCCTCTTCCCCAAAGCACACATTGATGATTGGGACCTGAAGCTGATGGGGGAGTAGAGCTGCTTGTTTCTATTTCTACCCACTTACTTAAACAGCAGCTGAAAATTCTTTAGGGAGAATAATGGGGAAGACAAAGCCCTGCACTGGAAGATTGAAGTCATGGTAAGTAGTGCAGCCTAGGTCAAGAGTAGAGGTTCTGGAGTCCGGCGGATTGGGTTTGCACCCTTCAGTTATTAGCTGTGTGAGCTTTGCAAAGTTCACCCCCTTTAAGCCCCACAGTTCCCATTGAAATGAGTCTAATCATAAGGTGTTTCTTGGAAGCATGCTCTGGCTCAGAGTAGAGGGTTCTATTTGCTGAGCTGATCTGACTTGCTTACTCTGGAAGCTTCATGGAGTCTTAACCTCTGAGAAAATGCCTCCTGGGTTCTCCTCCTTAGGTGTTAGGGTCCCAGTCTGGGCTGCAGAAAGGCCAGTCACCCAAGTAGTTTCTGCTTTCTCGCTTGCTGTTTGCACTTGGTGGGCTGGAGTTTTTTCATTTCATTCCTGGTAATAAAAGAGATGCAGTATAAGTGATCTACCATTTGCTTAGTTAGTAACTTTATAGCTTCTCTCTGTTAGTTTTTAGTGTTTATAAGACCATCAAGTGAAAAATGATACCCTTATCAGCTAGGAAGCAGATGAGCCAATGTATTAAGCATCATTCTGCAGCCAATTTAGGAGGGTATCAAGCCTCAAGGAATAAAGAAATAAAGAATGCAGTGTTTGCGCTGAAGAAGTAAGGGAAGCATGCTGAGTCATTGGAACCTGCTCCAGAGAAGGAGCTCTAGATGCTAGACTGGGCCTGACCAGAGAAGGGCCTGCATCTGACCTCGGATAGTAAGTATAGTCAAGACAAGCTTTAGAGCTTACAGGGCCCAGGGCAACATGAATACAGGCGCCCCCTTTTAAAAAAAAAACCTTTTGAAGACCACAATAGAGCATGAAACCAAGCTTGGGATCTTGCAGAGCCTGGGGTCCTGTAAAACTACACAAGTTGTACAACCACAAAGGCTGTGCTGAGGGTAGGTAAGGTGACTCCCCCACGTGCTCTCACTGTGGCACTTACCATATTGTGTTTTGATGGCAGCAGTGCTTGTCCATAAGCTCCATGAGGATGGAGGAAGCAAGGGGGTGCTGGTAAGGAAGCTAGTTCATAGTGTGGAGGGATTTTGGTTCCTGGACCTTATCAACATCCTCTCCTCCCCTCCTGGAGCTCTACCAAATATGCTAGGATTAGGAGCAGAGGTTCTCTGATGTTGTCAGTTTGATGGTTAGAAAGACTTAACCTGAGAAATCCTTTTCATGATCACTGAAGATGCTCTGTTCTGGCTTCATTAACTCAATTTAGCCTGGAAGAGAATTTACTCGGTTGAAGTTTTATCCATGTTAAAGAGAATATTTAGAAACCTATATTTTCACAATTCTTACACAGATACTTTAACAGTGAATATCTCCTATAAATGATCTTTTTTAGAAAAGAATGTGCTAGGTTTAGCTATTTCATGACTACACATGATGACACCCACTTGAGTTTGATTGTTCTGATTTTTGAGCTTTTGTGTGTGGGGCCTGGATACTTGCTGAACATAATGAGGGAGAAAAAGAATCCAATGTGGTCAAGGAATCCTACAATTTGAAGCATTCTTCTGAATTTACATGGTTTGGAATATATAATTCACCTTGCACTATAATATTTCCTAAAGTAAATCTGAAAAAGGATGTAATTAATGGTAAGTGGCCTATTGCTGACAAATTAACCTTATAGAAGAGGTCAGAAAACTGGACTCTTAAAAATGTCCTATGGAATCAAGAGATTTTGAAAGATTCTTTTAGGACACCTTCAATAGTAAAACATGCGCTAAGAACATGTCAGATTATGACCCAAACCATAAAACTGAGTTTTTCCTCTGATGTAAAGGATGCTCACAGTGTGCCAAGAGTGACCATAATGAGCTATATTTATTCTCTAATGTAGAATAAAATTGGATGAGGAGAAACTGAATTATGGACCATGCCATGAAGTCTTCTGAGGATTTGCTAGTGATAGTGAAAGGCAAAGGACCTAGAGAAAGCATTTGAAATACAGATGCATTAAAATGTGCAGAGAAATATTGCCTTCTATCTAATGGTCCTAGTAAGTCCTTCCCAGTGTCATTGGGAGCCTGAAGTTTAGGCAACATGTTCTAAGGAAAAAAGAAATGAGGACTTTCTATATTCAAGATGGAAACTCCATTTTCCCAGACTTTGAGAAGGTGCTGGGAGAGAGGCTTTTTCCCATTTCTGTGGATGAACCAGCTTCATTAGGCCCTACCAACAGGGGGTGATACACTGTGAATGTTTCTATTCAAGAAAAGGGATTTTGTAGAGAATGTCAAAATTGGAGATGCAGAGAATGACAGAAGCAAAATGTGTTTATTTTAAATAGGACTTTTCTGTGTTTGACCAGTGTTCCAAAGGGATTTGGCATTTGTTTTCTTTTTTATGGTATTTGCTAGGGTAGAACTAAATGAAATCTTTAATTTTGTGGGAGAAGAAAAATATTTTTTGCTTAATCTATGCTAAAAGATATAGTAGGAATGAGGCTGGTGGAATTAATCTTAGCCTCCTATAAATGAGGTTGCAATCAAAGAAAGGTAGAATAGGGGCATTAGGATAGCCACTGTCCCTTCTTCAGGCTGACTCTGCCTCATTAAGAGTATGCCAAGCATGGTTAAATAGAGAAATAGGTGAACACGGGGATCCCTGGGTGGCGCAGCGGTTTGGCGCCTGCCTTTGGCCCAGGGCGCGATCCTGGAGACCCGGGATCAAGTCCCACGTCGGGCTCCCGGTGCATGGAGCCTGCTTCTGCCTCTGCCTATGTCTCTGCCTCTCTCTCTCTCTGTAACTATCATAAATAAATAAAAATTAAAAAAAAAGAGTTTAAAAAAGAAATAGGTGAACAGAGGTCTCTTGGCAGTGATGCAACTGTGAATATCACCACCACCATCATCATCATCGTCATCATCATTGCAGCCATCTTTGGGGTTCACTAGTCAGTCGATGAGCAAAGCAATTTATGTACATTCTCAAGTCTTAATAACTCTGAGGAAGATGGTATTATCATTGTATTGTAAATGAGAAATTAAGGATTAGTGAGGCTAAATAACTTAGGCTGCATGGCAAGTAGGAGCCAGCTTTTAATTCATGTTCCAAATTTATACTTCTGTTATCTTGAGGAATTCTGAGAATCCAGGATCAAAGCCTACTCTTGGCCAACTAGAATAAAAGCCATATTTAAACTTAATTGGAAAATGGCATACATAATAGTATTTTTTTTTTGCCTCTAGCATCTACTTCCCTGTATGAAAAATATATCCTGATAGTTCTTGGGGGAATCCTGTCTCCTCCAACACTTAATCTGTGAGTTTCAAGAAAAGTTGATTTAGAAATAGAACATAGGCCAGTCAACACCTCCTACCCCCCTACCCAAAATAGTTGCATTAGAGACAGATGTCCAATCCAGGTCAGGCCAGTAGGGGTTAACACCTCCAGTTGGGACATTGGTTTGCCATCATTGAAGCAGATTCCCTCTTTTCTGCTGAACTTAAAATTAGAAGGCTGTAAACGAGAAAGAATGCAGTCTTTTGCAGTCCCAGGGTAAAAACCTATTTGAAGGTTTTTGGTTCACCAAATGCAGAAAAAGGTAGAGAGATGGAAGGAGAGAAACTGAGTCCTGGTTGTATCACTTGAATCCTTCTCAAAGCTGTACCGGAAACCAGTATGCTGGACTTTCTAGTTACGTTGGATTGGGTCTTCCCTTGCAGAAAGAGTTGTAAGGTTCTCAGGGTAATTGGATAGCTGATAATCTGTCTCTGCAATCCTTTTTCTCTGGATGCTGGTACCCACACTTAGACCCATCTACTCTAGTAGCTTCACTCTGTAGATATCTCAGCCAAAGCACTAGTAGGCTTTAACCTACTATTCTTAGTGTGGGTCTGTAATTTCCTTTCTTATTTTTTTTGGCTAGGCAGGTTTCAGAGGAGACCCTATTTGTTCTTGGAAATGTATCCTATCTACATCTCTTGGTTGTATTCAACTTCGTGTGGTGGATGAAGTTTCTCCTAAGCAAAATGACTGCAGGAAAGTGGTTCTTATTATAAAAGGATCCAGAATTCCTGGAGGGCCATAGATGGAGAGATGGGTTTACTCTTTCATTCAACAAATACTTGCTGTGCACCTACGTTGTGCCAGGTGCTATTCTAGGCACTTCCGTCACGGAGCTTCTATTTTAATGGGGTAGATGATGAAGAAATGTGTATTTGGTGAGAAGATTGTCCCACGCAGAAACAGCAGTTACAAATTTTGTCTTTGTTTATAATATTCTTTGAAACTATTTTGAAGGCCAAGTTCAACTTCATGTAGTCGTTGAAAGCTGCTTGTAAAAAGATGTATAAGAAGCAATAGACTGTTCATCTGGCTGTGAAATAATTCTTGAGTCTACCAATTTATTAAAAAATAAAGTTGATCAAGGGAGGCAGCATGTTGTGTGGAAGGAACAGTTGAAAGGAGTTGGGAAAGCCTGGATGCAGGTCCAGTTAGACCATTAACCTTAAGAATAGTAGACTCCATTTAATTTCAAACCAGTTTTATAATCTATGAAATGAAGATGGTAATATGCTCTGTTAACCTTTATAGTTCTGAGGATCAAAATGAGACTTCCATATATTTGGGAAGCATTGCTGATACCTGAATGTTTTGATGGTCAATACTTTATACATATATTTTAACAAACATATATATAAAACATTGGCAGAGGAGGGAACAAGAGATGGAGAAATAGGTTGTTTCCTGATCACCTTCTGTTTCAGTTTCCAGTCTCTCCTATGCCTAACCACTCTTCTTGACCTTGTGGTTCTAGAAGACACCACGGGGTCCTTTTGGTAGAACTTCTCCTTTAAGTTAGCATAGGTTTCATTTCTTTGTTTAAAAAAAACAGTCTCAGAGGAAGAGTGAATCCTCTTCCTCTGTGGATAGGAGTTGTATTAAATTCTAGATTTTCCACCAAATTTAGAATCCCTCCATAGTTTCATTGACAGATGGTGACTTGGCTTCTGATTGAAGACTCCCAGTGATGGAAAGCTCACTATTACCTGAGGAGGTCTATTGTCAAATAATTATTTTTAGTTGTCTAAAGTTACTATATTCATCTCAAGCTATTTCCCTATATTTTATACCCTCTGCTTATGGTCTGACATGCACAGTTGTACATACAAGCTAATGCCTTCAGGATGCTTCTTCAACCCTTAGTGAAGGTTGTTTTGATTCTCCTTTCTCTTGGGGGGAGAAACAAAACAATACATTTTACATATGATAGTCTGGAATGGGACAACCAGATTGATAAGGAATCTGGATTTTTTTTCCTTTAATTGTTCTTGAATTGGCTTTATAACTTACCTGGTTGCCCTGTTCTGGATAACTTGTACATCAACCACTGTCCTTCTCTAAAGTATGGTCTCTAGAATTTAGCACAGTGTTCCAGATGTGGGGGAACCAGTAGAACTATTGAATTTCATAATTCAAACACTATTCCTAACATTCAGCCACTACAAGACTACTGAATCTTTTCAAATATTCATGATAATCTTTGATCCTTGGTTATCCCTGAGCAGCATTCTGACCATGGAGTAGAATCCGCCAAAGAAGGATTTATTTCCAACAATATTGATTGCTGTGCAGAAAACCTACTTAAATAATTGGCAGCTATCTTTATATGAACTATCTTTCAGTAGGTGTCAAATTAGTATTCGGTTATTCTTACTAACGTTTATAAAACTTTGGATAGATAAGAAATAATCAAGCTTTGGAGGATCCAGTAGTTCTTCCAGTCTTTGTCCTCAGTCTATCTAGTTCTTGGTTTTCCCTTTTCTAACATACTGTGTTTTACTGCTAAGTCTTGCTAGAAATATTGTTTTAATTTTTGCTATTGGTTTGGCAGGATTAGGGCATCAAAGGATTTCGTCTTTTTTTTTTTCTTTAGCAAGGAAAAATCCAAATTGAAATTTACTTTCAAAGTCCTTCATAACGTGCTCTTCAATTTTTCCTGCAGTGGCTCACCTTCACACGTAGGTCCAAATCATTCAATCCTCTGTCCCCTGGATTTTCTCACCTTTGCATTTTGTTTGGCACAATGAAATACTTGTCCCTTTTTTATTCTGCCTATCATAATCCTATTCATCTTTGAAAACATGATTCTAATCTGTGATACCTTCCTACATCTTTTCTGTTCACAGTAATTGCTCTGACTTTATATTCTGGTAGCATTTAGTTTATCTTATGCAGAGAACAAGTAATCCTCCTAAAATTTTTTATGATAGTATATTAACTTTCTATTCTCTTCTATATTATATTTTCTTGCTCTAATAAAGGTAAATTTTAAATGTTCAATTAAAATTAAAAATTAAAAGTATTTTTTAAAATGAAGGCAGAAATCTTGTAGGATCGGATGTTTTTGAGAGCTGTTAAAGTGCTTTGCACTTAAGTGCTTGAGAATAAGTTGTCAATGGTTTATCACCTATAACCCCTAATCCAGAGATCATTTAAAGAAAAATAAACACATTTTAGTAAAGTTTGGATTTAGTATGTTTTCAGCTACAGAATGTAGAGAAAAATCAATATTTTTCATTCTCAGGTCACAAAGTTTTCTGAAAGGGAAAAAAGTGAAAAAATAGAATACTGACATATTACAATCACAAACATTTCTTAGTTTTTTGTGATCTGGAAAATCTATTCATGCCTTAATTCATGGCCAGATACATTAGGAAAACTTGCCTACACTCTTGACTTCCCAACACAGATGACATTAAAGTGCCACACATTTATGATCTATTACTTTCCTTGTTCCCATGTTCAAGTTTTAAATCTGCAGATATTAATTCCCCTTATTTTAATATTCTATAAATCTAGAAATTTAGTCTTTATTATAGGAGATCATGATGCAGGTTGACCGTGAACTAATTCTAATGCCAAACCTCAAAGAAAAATCTTAAAATTTTATTTCAGTTTATTGGCCTTTGGGGCATGCTACTAAATGTCCTAAATATTGAGGATTTGTGAAAATTAAACCTGTGGTTTGAACTTTGGGGTGTACCTAAACACTTTTATCTTTTTTACTACCTTTTTAATTGAAGTGCAGTTGACACACAATGCTAATTTCAAGTGTGCAGCATAGACAAGTCTATACATAATGCTCTGCTCACCACAAGTATAGTTTACTATCAGTCTCCACACAGCACTATTACAATGCCATTGACTATATTCTATGTGCTGTGCCTTTTCTTCCTGTGACTTCCACCCACCTTTTCACCCCCTGATCCCCCTGTCTTCCCTTATGGCAACTATCAGTTTATTCTCTGTATTTATGGGTCTGTTTTTCTTTTTTTTCCCTAAACACTTCCCCCCCCCCATCAAGTAAGTTTATGATTTGTGAACATCATTCTAGAAATTTTTTTTTCTCTCAGGATTCCAGAAGACGGAAAAACTACTTCAGGGTTGCTTTTCTACTAGAGTTCTCCTCAGTTGGAAAAGAATTGGCCTATATTTTGATACAAACTACTTTTCTGAACTACTCTTCCCTGTTTCCATAGAAATTTGGTCTGGGCCTGAACTTCACTACTAATTCCTAAATTCTAGGTATTCACATGTTAGGAATTGAGGTCAACATTTAGTAGAATGTCTTTGACAAACACTTATAGACTGAAAACAACTTCTGTATTTAAGGAACAGTCACTGTAATGGAAGGAAATTTGGCTTCACTGGTTGGCTTGGAAGTTGGAAGTCTGCCATTAGTAGACTAGTCTGCCAACTAGACTGGCTGTTGTTTTGGTGTCTAATGATGGCTGACAATGGAGTAAACCAGGTACCCCTCCCTAGTGGTGCTCCAGGCATCTCCTAGATGTTCTCTCAGGGACTACATTTGTTCTAGAATAGTCTTAGATATTAAGGTCTGCTCTGACATGAATCCTAGCGAATATTGGCTGTCCTGCTAGAGGGTTGTGTTTGAAACTATGTCCTTGGCCTGGCCTCTTAGGGCTGCTCACTTTGAGGTGCACTGGCTGCTAATGACTCAGGAACTAGTTTTTATGTGTTCTTCTGCTTTAACAACATATTAATATCCATACTTGTAGTTTATCAAATACTTTATTAGCATTTTATGTCTTCACTCATAAGCTAGATAAGAAAAGAATTCCATGCCCCAGATCATGGTTAAGGAAAGTCACTTGGTCAAGGCCACATAAGTGGCAGAGCTTCTTGCAGAACCAGGTTTCTCAACCTCACTATCGGAATTTTGGGGTAGAGAAATCTTTGTGGTGGTGGACTATCTTGTACATTGTAGGATATTTAGCAGTATCTTTGGCCTCTACCTGCTAGATACCAGTTGTAAACTGCCCCATCCCAAGTTGTGACCATCAAAAATGTCTCTAGTTGTCTTCTGGGGACAAAATTGCCCCCAGTTGGGAACCACTGATCTAGAATAGAAGAATTTCCCACTTTACATCACTTTTTTTATGCTTTAGGAAAAGTCCCACATTACTTAGTTCTCACATAATGCAATATTCACAAAATTATAGCCTTTTATGAGAGGGATCTTACACATAATGAGAAGTTTCCATATTATAATGAGAAAAAGGATACTTTCACACTTTGAGTAAGTTCTTTTTTGCTCTCTAGAAGAATTAACCATAATTACCCATTTTCCATAAGAGTATAAAGTAGGATCACCAAGCTACTTTCTTCAGCCTATCAATTGTTCATGGAATGTCCAGTTTAATTCCCATTCAATTGAATGTGCAGGGAATGTTTTATTGTACAATGTGTTTTCCCATGTGAAGTGCCATGCTTGTCCTAAGGAGGTTAACAAACCACCAATTCAGTAAAACATCCAAGGATATAAGAAGTTTGGTCTAGATACCAGGTAATATTTTAGGATTTGATGTTCAAGAGATTAATGAGATGTGGCTCAATAGACTTTAAATGCTTCTTGAACATCCATTTTGTGCAAGACCCTGAGCCAAGAGCCAAAATGTATTTCCTTTCATGGACTAGAATCTTCTCCAGACATCCATGAGATGCTATTACCTTGTATTAGAAGTATGTGAAGATCTGCTAGAAGCAGGAGTGTGACATGGACTTGGTGAGTAGTGTTTAAAAAAATAGTGCTTAGGTATTTCCAAATAATATAAAAATATGGAATAATTTGTAATCCCATAAAATTAGGAAATGTTTTTGATGTTTTGGATAATGTCATTCAGGTATTTGACTGTAACTGTTAAATCCTGCCTATTTGTTTTCCTCAGCTTTAAGAAGTAACCTATAACCTTGTGTAAGTTTAAGGTATATAATATGTTGATCTGATACACTTGCAAAGTGATTGCTAACATAGCAGTCACTAGCACCTGCATCACATCCTAATTATAGGATTTTTATTCTTAAAGCTGCATCTTTATCAAATGTGGCAAATCTTCTACCTACTGCCTAAGTGATAAGATTTACAGCCGGCTTGTGGAGGTTTGTTTTTCCATTATCTTCTTTAGAATATTTATTTTTTGGGGGCAGGGAGAAAGCCTACAACAGCCAGATCTTTTGGGACAGAAAGATTAGCCAGAACAAAACTCTTATTAAGTCAGTGATTTTTATGAGGTATGAAGACTTTTTCTGGGAGCTGTGCCCTTAGGGAAGATAGAAGGAAGGAAATCCTATTTGAAAGCATATTATCAAGTACATTTTGTCTCCCACATATAAGTGAAGTTTATATAGAAAATGGAATAACCGAAAGTAAATAGATTGGCTGAGTGTAGGTTTTTATTCAAAACATTATTTTCAAGTGAGTTTTACAATTTCTCTCTCTCTCTTTTTTTTTTTTTGCAATTTTATAAGAGAAACATGGGGTTTGACAAAGTCACACATTTGGTTGGAGTGAGCTTTATCATGTTGGGTTGGTTGTATGCTCATCTCTTATAAAACTAGGAGATAGGGGAGGTCCCATGACACTCCTTTATTATGAGAAGGGGTTGGGGGGAATTAGCATTTTTTAAGCATTTTCTATGTTTTAGATGGGTTGATATGTATTAAGTAACTTATAGAGACATAACAATCTTCTGAACCAGGTAATGTCGGCATTATTTTATAGGAGAGCACTCAGAAGCCATGTAATATGTGACTGGAATACACCCTGGCTCTATTTCATGATAAACCCTGTTCTGTAATGGGTGAATTCTCAACTTCAGCTTTACATGCCCTGATGATTTTATCTTGTAAATGTTACAACAGTTTGTGTCTATGGGTGCCTACTTATTTAGATCCATTCCTTCTATCACCTTCTTTTCCTGCTTCCAGAATAGTCAGGGGTCTCCAGTGGCCCATTCATAAGATCAGGGTATGTGGGAGAGGGATAATAAATTTGGAATCAAGTGGTGCTATTTTCAAATGCCAGCTCTGCCACTTAGTAGCTCTGTGACCTAGGAGAAGCTTACTCTCAGCTTTAGTTTCTTTAACTGTGAAATCTAAGCAATGTTTATCCTTTCAGAGTTGTTGCATGGATTAACCAGGGGTTGTAAAGCACATGGCTGCAAGTGCCTGACATCCAGTAAACACTCCATTGGTGGGAGCTGTTGATCTCAGTAGATATTGGAGAGGGAGAAGGAAGCTGTTACTCTGTCTCTCCTTCCCTTCTCAGAATAATATGCCTACTTTTCTCCACCTTGGTGTTCATTTTTCTCTATAAGCTGTAGCTCTAGAATAATATACTTAACTATTTCTGACAAATTCTTACATTTTGGCAAATCTAATTGCATCTAGTACCATCCGAGGTCTTTTTTTATGACCCACAACTTGAAAGACTACAGGAAGAAAACTACTTGGGAACAAACTAAAATCAATAGAAAACAGATTAATATGTCTAGTGGGCAGAAGAGGATAGGCTATTACCCTTGGTAGTTAACTTGGTTTATGACGAGTTTTTCTGAAAAGTCACTGCTGTTGGTGACCAATGGGTCCCCATTGGGTCATGAGTGTCAACCAATATCAGAAAGCATCAGATTTGCAGGTTTCAGTGCCTCCCTGAGAAAAACATAAACGTTAATAAACTTGGCCTTGGTCAATGTAGGAGGAATATATAGTAAATGTCACCATTCCAACTCTGGGAGGAAAAACTCAAGATGAAATCTCTCAAGGTTACACAAAATTAGTGCTGTCATTCTTCCTGCCCTCCTCAGTGGATTGGCCCTCTCCTGATATAGCAGCTCTATAAACATCTGGAGTGAAGACATAATGCCAAGATGAAAGCAGGCCAACAGGTCTCTTGTTCTCCAAATGTAGTATGCTTTTTCATTTAAACCCAATGGGTCTTCCCAGGGTTCAGGTTGTGATGGAGGCCTAGGTCTCAGTGAGTAGAGAAAGAACAGTTAGAGGGTTTATAGTCATGGGAATGAGGATGTTAACCTGGCCAGGAAGTTTTCTGTAGTTTAGTCTTACTTAATATTTATTTATTTTTAAAGATTTTATTTGAGAGCAAGGACAAGCAAAGGAGAGGAGCAGAGGAAGGGAGTGAGGGAGAAGCAGACTCCCTGCCAAACCCAGGGCCCTGAGATCATGACTTGAGCTGAAATCAGACACTTAACTGACTGAGCCACCCAGGCATCTCTGAATTATTTAATATTTAAAATGCATTCTCTAAATATTCTGCAAGAAGAGAGATGGAAGACTTCTGGAGGAATCTGGGTGAAACTGTAGGAGAGCATGGGCTCTGTGCCAAGTGGCCTGGATGCAGGCCTGCATTCCAACCCCTCCACCCCCACCCCCGCTAATTAAGGGTTCTGGGACAAGTGACTTTAGCTCTTTAGACTCCATCTCTTCACATGTAAGATAAGTCTTTATGCAGTCTTCTATTTCTATCCCTCAAGGTCTTGTCCATCCTTTAAAGTTTGTTTCAGATGCCATCCTCTCCATGAGGCCTTTTCCTGAGTCTCTGTCCTTGGCACTCTGCCCATGATTTATCTGTGCTGTCCATTCTTCTAGCAACTCCCCCACATCATAATGATACATATCTTAATTCAGTAAGAGGGAATAAGATTTCTGAGAATAAGAGACTTTTTGCCCAATGCCTTAAGTAGAAATGCCTTCAAAAGCTGTTAATTGAATGTATGAAAGCTAAAACAAAAACTGACAAGTTAACCTGGACCAGGCACTAGGTGAAATGCTTTACGTGGATTATCTCATTTAAATTTCATCAAACTCTGAAGGAAACACATGGTTTTTCTCATTTTAGATGGGTGACCTTCATTTTATGGAGGTTTGGTCATGTGTTTAAGTACGAAGATTCAGACTGAACCAGTCTTAACCAACCTGGTGAATATTAGGAAATAAGGGTTAGCATGAATACAGGTATCTTCTGGATCAGGCACTGCTCTAGGCATTCACACAGATCAACTCATTTAACCCTCACGACAATCCCATGACACAAATAGTATTGTGCCCATTTTCTGGAAGAGAAGATGAAGGTTCAGAGAGCTTAAATCTTTTTAGGACCACATAGCAAGAATGTAGTACAATTGGGATTCAAATTTAAGTGAGTTATTCTTGATTTTTCAGATAAATTCTTTACACCTGAATAAGTGCTGCTTTGGGTGGCTTCTAGGGGGAAAAAATGGATACTGAGGTTTATTGAATTTATATGGGCAGCCTTACTATTTACTGTGGTATTTGAAAAATTAGTCATCCTCTAGTTTTTAACTTCCTAATTCAGGAAACCCAAAACCTTTTAAAAGTATCCTAATTCACCTCTGGGAAATGAACTAGGGGTGGTGGAAGGGGAGGAGGGCAGGGGGTGGGGGTGAATGGGTGACGGGCACTGAGGGGGACACTTGACGGGATGAGCACTGGGTGTTATTCTGTATGTTGGTAAATTGAACACCAATAAAAATTAATTTATTAAAAAAATATCCTAATTCACAAGTCTTTAGCAGTGTTAAAGCTTTGATGAAAGATATGAACATTATGAAAAAAATCCAGTCTTCTCAATAAGAGCATATCTGGATTTGTCTCCACAAATCTGAGTGATTCTTGATTCTACTCTACTCCCTTTTTCCAAGGCAGCTGTTAAATGGTTAAGAGAAACCCTGATTAAATAGCAAATCAACAGTTGCTGGTTAATATCCTACTTTAACCTCTCTCTGGATTCCAGTCTCCCAGATTGAAATTTAACTCTCAAAAGGGTAGGTATACTCTGTTCCAATACTTAAATTTGGGGCTGTGGGTTGGGCCAAGTACTCAAGTTTTAAGAGTTACCAATCTTGATGACCGACTATCCACAATTCTCGGATCAGCTTTCCTTGTCTGTGATATGATTAGGAAGGTGGCTTTCCTCTTTTCCCTTCTGGGTTAGGCCATAATTAGGGTACTGGGTTCAGGCCAAGTATTTACATTTATTGTATAATAACTCTCACTGAAAAGAAGGCTATAAAGAGCTTGTGGTTTTAGGAGAGTAGAAGAGGTGGCCATTTAACCTGGTAAGAGAGGTCAAGAGAGATTTCCAGCCTTTTCATCCACTCTCTTCCTTGGACTCCATCCACTTCTCTTGATCAGTCCTTCCCCTTCAATGGGCATTCTGTTTGGATTCTCTTTTCTGGACAGTGACCTCAAACCATCTGCCTTTGTTTCAATCATTAAAACTTATAGTCTCCATCTTTATTACCAGTTCAGATTCCCAAACACCACAGGAAGAAAGCTCCAGTTCCTGCTTCTTGGAGAAGGGGAAATTGGTTCCCTCCACTTCCACTATACTTTCTATTACAATATTTGGTAGAGGTCCCAAACAGGGAATGCTTATTAATATTTTCATATACTGGATTAGCCACACAGAAACCTTCACATGCTTCAGGCCTTGTCTATGGAAGTTTTAGATAATGCAGAACAAAAACTAACTTGAGCTATTCATTCTACATCAATTCAATAAGATTTTATTGAATGGACTGAATCAGCAGGGTTGTTCTTAAAAGGTTTTATTTAAATTCTAGTTAACCTAATGTAATAATAGTTTCAGGTGTACAGTATAGTATGAATCAACAGATTTTGAGAACATCATAATGCATCAAGTAACATTTAGACATGAGGCTGAATGCACTTTTTAATTGTGTTGTGAAACACAAGACTTTAGCATCTTAACCATTTTAAAGTGTATAGTTCAGTAGGGTTAAGTGTGTTTATGTTCTTATGAAACAGATCTCCATATTTTTTAATCTTGGAAAACAAATTCTGTACTCCTTAAACAACTCTTTTCCCCCTTGCCTTCAGCTCCTGCCAACCACCATTCTACTGTTTCTATGAATTTGACTACTTTTGATACCTCCAAAGTGGAATCATGCAGTCGTTTTATGATTGGCTTCACTTAGCACAATGTCCTGAAGGTTCATCCATATAGTAGCATGTGGTGGGATTTCCTTCCTTTTGAAGGCCTGAATAATATTCTTCCTATCTGTATATCACGTTTAGTTAATCCACTAATCTGTTGGATGTTTGGGTTGATTCTGCCTCTTGGCTGTTGTGAATATTGCTATGAACAGGAATGTGCAGGTATCTCTCTGAGATCATGCTTTCAATTCTTTGGGATATGGACTCAGAAATGGGATTGCTGAATCATATGGTAGTTCCAATTTTTTAATTTTTAAGGACTTTTCATACTATTTTCCATAATGGTTGTACCATTACATTCCCATTAACTGTGCAAGGATTCCCTTTTCTCCATATCATGAACACTTTTTGTTTTTGGAGAGTAATTTTCCTAATAGGCATGAGGGGGATATTCCTTTTTTTTGCCTTGAAGAATGGAAGCAGACTTGTGGAGAATTTCAACTTCATTATTAAAACCATTGTTATTGCTATTCTGAGAGGCATATAACAGAGGCAAGATCATTTCTTACCCTCCAGAGGCAGATGAAAGAATAATCTAGAAATCCTTCCTACATCCATAAACTACATTTACCCTTTTGCTTGCATAGGATATAAAAATTCTGCGAGTAAATAGAAATTCCTAGAACTGGTATGTTTAAGCAGAATGAATCCTCAAAGACTGCCCTTTTCTAATAAGTCAGGGTTAGAAAATATGGATGGTGAAAGCTTTTGGGGAAAATTAGCGAAAAGCCCATGAATTGATAGGTGATGAAGTAGGGGTGTTTGGCTACAGTAGGAGCCAGGATGAGGAAGAAATTTCAGGGTGAGGTGTGTCCTGTGAGAAATCTTTGAGGGGAGAGTGGAAATACCAAATCATATCAGAAAAGCACATTTGGGGAGAGGGGAAGGTATAGAAGAATTAGTTTGAGGAGCTGAATGGGGAAAAAAAAGGAAATAAAAATTGAAGTCATGAGTTGAAGGGCTTTGGGAACCCACTGCCTTGTCCATGTCATGAGTTCAGCAGGAAGCAGCCATAGGACTTAAGAAGTTTGTGGAGGGGCGGGGGGGGGGGGATTCCCTTTGGCCTAAATGTTGAGGTTTGATGAAGGAAGTTGTAGGTGACTCACTGAATGTGTGCTTCACTGGTGAGTGATGGTTAGGACCTTGTCTATGCACCTTACTACAGGAGAGGAAGGGACAGGATATATAGGGTGATGTGTCTTCATATTCCTTCACTTTCTACTTCTGATCTTCACAATGCCCTTCACTTTGGCGCTCTCATATTTTGTCCTTCGTTATGTGCAGGGTTTCTGTCACAAGAAATAATTGTTTTAGAACAACAACATTTGTTCTGCCATTTTTTGATAGAAGTTTAAGGTAAAACATTACATTTCTGATGTTAACATTGTAAATGTCCAATGGCTTTCCTTGTAACTTTTTATTCTTCTATAAAATTTTTAGATGTCATTTGTGAAAGAGAACAGGTATATATAACATCTTCTACTCTCTTAGACTTGGCATTTGGGAAGAACAGAAGTCTGATTTTGGTTTATTGGAACTGTTTCTTCAAAGTTTTAGTTCTGCAGCTGAGTTTTCTTGTATCGCTCATCTCTTAAGTCCTTTTCATTTGACCTGCTATATGACAGTACAGTTTCATTTCTATTTCTCATGGAAGGTTGACGATGATCCTTAGCCAGATTCAGTAGCCCATTTTATCCCTATCATTGTTTAAGATGTTAACAATTCTCCTGAAGTGCAGCTTTGATTAAATTCTAATATTCTACACTCAATCTCCTACTGCTATTTATTGGGGCTTAAGGAGGAATTGATAAATCACACCCCTCCTATTTTCTATTTATAACCAGTTGGAAAAAAGATGAGCTTAAAAATGAGGAAATGTGTTCCATTACTGATGAAGTTGATTCTAGAACATGCCTAGACCCATAGCCAATTGTGTTTCTTAATTTATTCCCTACTGCACCACTTGAAATGTATCTGACTGCTTACAGACCATCTTTATTTCTGACAGCTCCTTCACTCACACCAAGACCTTCTCCTTTCCCTTCTTTGACTAATAGGAACCTGCCTCTACATTTTCTTGTGCCCCAGGTGGTACCTGTTTTCTCTTCTCTATGGCAAAAATTGAAGGGCTGCAAGAAAACAATTATCAAGGACAAATATGCTAGGAAGTATTTAAAACCTGTTTCTTGTATACACAAGCAAATAACCCTTGGTCAAAATTCTGTCTATATTCCCTGCCTGCCACTTCTAAGTCTATGCTTGCTTTCCCCGAACAGATAGTACCCACTTTGCACAAATGACTTCTTTTACTCTCTTAGGGTTGGCTTTTGTTTGGTAGAAGAGAAGCCATTAGCCCATTGCATCTTCAGAGGGTCCCTGGCAGTGTCACCTCTGAGTCCCAGGCTAAACTTCCAAGGTGGTCAGATGCTGCCATTAACACAAGTGATGTGTCTGTGAGAAGGATGAAGCCCTACAATCAGTGAGGCTAGAAGTGTAATTTTTTAAAGATTTAATTGCAAGATCTTGATAAGTTCTATAACTCCATACATGGAGGCAGAAAATGAAACAAACTTAGTAAGAAAAAAAAAAAGAGGAAGTCCATTTTTATCTCAAGCATAGCTTGTTCACACCCTCCTAATAGTACTCCTCAGGTTTGTTGATGTTTGTTTCCTCTTAGAAGGTAGAGAAACTATGACTATTAAGCAGGTAACACTAAGATCTGTTAGCTCTTTTTCCAGAAAGAGGAAATTTATGTATAACAACTCTTGGAACAAGTTCCTTTAGGCATTTATGTGAGAATATCTCCAGAAACTGCCAACTGCTGTCCGAGGCTGAAGTCAAAAGCCCAGTCTGCCTTCAGGCAGGTAGTAGAGTCAGGATTAGTGGAGTCATGACTATCCCTCTGAAGTCATTAGTCCCTTGTTGGGAAAACACATCTGACTATGCACACACTGCATTTTCTCTCTGGCATTTCCATGTGTACATGAACAGAGGGTTGAGCATGGAGTGGCAATCCTGAATGCAGCCCTGGTGATGGGAGCACAGCAGAGAAGGGGAGGTGGGAAAGGAATTCTAGGGGAGGAATTATAGACTCCAATGCCCGTGGTGCCAGGCAGAAAACCAATCAGTTGTTTAAAAATAAAACACAACAGGCAGCCCAGGTGGCTCTGCAGTTTAGTGCCGCCTTCAGCCCAGGGCATGATCCTGGAGACCCTGGATAGTGTCCCATGTCGGGCTCCCTGCATGGAGTGTGCTTCTCCCTCTTCATGCTTCTCCCTCTCTCTGTCTCTCATGAATAAATAAATAAAATCTTAAAAAAAAAAACCACAACAATAGCCCAAGATGGTGATAAAAGGCAAGCTCTGTGGTGGGTACTGTGTTGAACCGGAGAGTACAGTTCCCATCTGGGTAGCATCCTCTATTTGGCTTCTGAAATCTGCCAATTTTTAAAGGCTGGAAAATAATTCAAAGACTTAAAAACACTGGACAAGCAAAAAGAAACATCTGCAGGCAAATGTGACTCTGATTTGGATTATGATAAAGAGACCCAATGTTGTAAAGTGAAGGAAAGACTTGAGTGCTTACAGGACTAACACACTAGAAGCCTTGGGCTTTCTGTTTGCCTTCCCTCCACCTCCTCTTCCCACCCATGGGAACCAAACCATGGATTAGCTTTCTCCAACTCAGGTTATCTTCAAAGATGAGAAGATATGAAAAGGATTAGTGTCTTAGGCTCATGTTTTATGGAGAAAGATTTGAAACCTGTAATATTTTTTTTAAGATTTTATTTATTCATGAGAGACACGGAGAGAGAGAGGCAGAGACACAGGCAGAGGGAGAAGCAGGCTCCATGCAGGGAGCCTGATGTGGGACTCGATCCTGGGTCTCTAGGATCACACCCTGGGCTGAAGGCGGCACTAAACCGCTGAGCCATCTGGGCTGCCCGAAACCTGTGATATTTGTATCTTAATTGGTCATCTCCCTTATTTTCACTCCTTCAAAGGAGATAGACTTGTTCTTTGTCTCTGACCATAGGTGCACGTGTGCTCGGACCTGCAGAGGAGAACTCTAAATCACACACCAAAAACTTCACTTGTTTTATGAAATAGAAACTAATTCCATTTCTTCAGAAGATCCAGGAGTTGTTTGTATATACTGGCGGTTGTAAGTGGTACCCTGCTGATGAAAGGGATTCAGCAGATGTCTTGTCACCCAGGCTTAAGTAAAATGTAGATTTTAATATTTACAAGAAGGCATGCTTCTCTGTTTGCACAGCCCACAAACCCTGTGGCTCACCCTTTGTCCCACACAGTGGTCCTGCCTGAAAGAACCCCGGGGGCCACATGGATTTGTGATCCCTGACTTAAACATACTTAAGGATCAATTGTGATAGAGGCCAGTTCTGCAGTATATCCTATTATCCCCACCCACAGATAGACAAAAAGAGGTTTACTCTAAAGATTCATTCTTATTTAACGTGAAGTGAAATGTAGCAAGTTACTACACTTGATGGATTTCTGAGATGCTTTTTTATACCTTCTCAATGCTGCCAACCCCCTCTTCTCTTAGAGAACGCTAACTTTAAGATCATCTTAATTTTGTATAAATCCCAGAGATGGGAAACTGAGTATAGGCTGTATCTATCCCTAAATAAATGCTTGGGGTTATGGTGGGGGTAGAAACAGTGTTAGAGCTTTATTTTTATTTTTTTTAATTTATTTATTCATGAGAGACATACAGAGAGAGAAAGAGAGGCAGAGACATAGGCAGAGGGAGAAGCAGGCTCCATGCAGGGAGCCTGACGTGGGACTCGATCCTGGGTCCCCAGGATCACACCCCGGGCAGAAGGCAGCACTAAACTGCTGAGCCACCCGGGCTGCCCAGTGTTTGAGCTTTAAAACATTTCTCTACTTCAGTTCCCTAGAAGAAAAAAAAGTATACACTGAGTGTCCGTTTCTTAGGCCAAAGGGTATGTATCAGGGATCTTAAGATAAGAGGAAGTTATATACGGAGTGTGGTGGAAGAAATGAAGTGTGATTTAAAGTGTGTAAAGAGTGAAAGTATGTGGATGGAAATTGGGGTGAAATGGTTGTAATGATTTGGTGGGGGGTAAAAAAAAGGGGGGTAAGTGGTGGTGGTTTGGGTAATATATGTATGGGTTAATAGAATGAGTAGGAGGAAATGGAAGGTTGTAAGGTGAATTGGTGGTTTTGTTTTGATTTGGTTGATATGGTGGAGATGGAGGAATTTGGTGGGAGGGGAAGATAAGTAAAGATTAAAGAATGTTGGGGGGGTTAGATAAATGGGGTTTGGTAGGATAGGAGGGGGGGTTATATGGGATTTAGGATGGGGGAGGGGAGGAGGGAAAGGGAGGTTATTATAATGTGTATGTGATAGGTTGGATGGGGAGGGGGGTGGGGGTTGGGAGGGTTATTGATTGGGGTTTTTGTATGGGAGAAGGTGAGGTGTTAAATTTGATTTGGTGATATTTTTGTTGGGGTAATGTTGGGGGAGGTTTGGTGGGTAAAGTGTGGAAAGGTTTATGATGATTTGTTGGAGGTGATATTGTTAATTTGTGGAAATGGTTTGTTTGAAGGAGGGGGTTGTTAGTGGGTGAAGAAGGGTGTTGGTTGGTGGTTTATTTTTGTTATAGAGGAGGGGAGGGGGATTGTGGTTTGGTGGTGGTTTTAGTATTTGGGGAGATGTTTAAAAAGTCAGTATGTTTAACTGGTAAAGTGGTGTTGGGTAAATGAGGCTGGTGCAGGACAGAGAAGGGGTGAACTGTTCCTTGTTTTCGGAGTACCACCATGAGAAAGCAGACTGCAGGGTCAGCCTAGGAGAGCTAGCAGTTGAGCTTTCCTGAGTCACCCCAATTCCTGTCAGAAGGTCACTGAATTAAAAGCCTGAGGGCCTTTTAAGGGAGCTGATAGAGCTGTGTGCAGTGATCCTTGACTGGCGACGATGATGTAACTCATGGGCCTGGCAAACTATAATGAGTCAGCACAGAAGCACATCAAGAATAAACCTGAATTCTACCATTTTCAGGAAGGCCAGCAGAGCCTTGGAGCAACCAAGCCGACTGAAGCTGTTGTTTCGGAGGCTCAGTACGAGATTACAGGACCTTTGGTTTTCCTAAGGACTCACACACCTGACTCTTCTATACACTTGCATGCCAAGACTGCAGGAGAGGCAGGGCAGATAGAGGGAACCTGGGACTCTGAGCAGCCTTAGAGACATAGAATACTATTTTAAAGGACTGTTTAAATTACTGAGTCAGATTATGTCTAAAGTGGATTGAGAAGTTAGGGAATTGAAAGAAAGATTACATTAATCAGACTAATGATTTATTCACCTTGCACATCTGAATTGGGAGTTAAATTGTTTTGACCCTGTTACATGTATCTGAAGATGGAAAAGTCTGGTGCTTTCTCTAAGAAGTCAACAAAATGTTTAGTTAGCAGAAATTATATGAATGTTTGAAGCCAGGAGACTGCCATTTAGAAAATTCTATTTAGTACACAAAATGGTGCAAGCTGGCCACAAAATATTGCAGCCTTTCTTAAGGGCAGCCAACAATTCTTTGCTCCCTTCATACCTTTTGTTTGTATAATTCTTTAGTTTATGAAACACCTCCAGATGAGAAATCTTACTTTATCACCTCTTTGGTAGGGTTCCTGTGAGCTAGAGGGATGCTTATCTAAGTAGAAGGGAAGGTAATACTAAAGTCACTATCCCAAAGTACCAAGCTGGGCCTTAGCCTCATTTCTGATTTCAGGTTTACCTTTATCCCAGTGGCATCTTATCAGTTGCCTCTCCCCCACTTCCCTTCTAGCAATACACAATTGACGGAAAGGTGTCAGAACAATGTGTTCAGGATTTTGTTAGTGGTAAATCAGGGTTGTGAGGTATGGTCATAGGCTCATGTGAAGAGGTTGAGACAATAAGGGAGAGGCTTCTCTCAGTGTGAATGGCATATCTTGGTAACTAGATGGTCCTGTAAAAGATGGGTCCTGCTAATTAAGAAATACAACTTCTTTCTTGTAGATTAATCTTTTAAAATTCCCTTCTTAGTATCCTTGAGCTGCTGAGGCCTGAGAAGTGCTCCTGCATCTTGAGGTCAGTGTGGCTCAGTGGAACAGGAGATGGGGGTGGGAACTGTGGCAGGAACCATGCGTTCCATGCTTTTGGGTTCTGACCAAAGGGAACTGTGAAAATGTGTCAAGCATTGAACTACATGTGCAAATGGGAAAAGTGGTATTTGTTGGAGTTGACCCAATCCAATGTACAGGACCTTTACAGGCCCTTCAGAAAGTGGATTAAGGAAGTATTCAGGAGAAGAAATAAATGTACAGCTGAGACATGAAATGCCAAATTTATCCCTGCTGATTAAGTATAGGTAGGTGGATGAGTGGTGATTTCAGGAAGACCTAACCTGTGCAAAGGACAAGTGAGTGGGACAGAATGGGACAGGGCAGGGGTAGGGATAAGTTTCATATGACTGCAAGTAAGCTAGTTTGGCTGGATGACAGATTGTAAGAAATTGAGGATAATATATCTGGAGATATAAATGGGCCAGACTGAAAAGAGCCTTGATGATTTGTTAACCATTAAAGACCTTAAAATGGTAAGAATCCACCCTTGCATAAAATATGCTAGACCTAAAGTGTTTTATAGGTTCTTCAAAGCACAAATTGTAAAAATATCTAAGTTTTCTGTAACTTGGATTAAAAAAAAGGAAAACTGCTTGAATAATACATGGGCTGATTAACTTTGATATATATACACCATACAATCCATGAAAATTATAGGGCCATTCATTTATGAACATAGATGCAAAAATCTTAATATATAAATATATCTATTATATATTATATATATATTTATATATATATATAAATTTGATAGCTTTTTAAAAATGCATCATGAGTAAGTATAGTTTATCTCAAGGAGTGATTCTACATCAGAAAATATAACTTACCACACTTTCAGATTTTTGACAATGATCTGTTTCCTATTTGCTATGCTTTTTCCTTTCTCAACATTTTTTTTTTTGTAGGCTTGAAGGTTGAGCTTTTATAGTGATCCTGTTAGTTACTCCTAAGTTGAAAGCCATAATTGTACCTATTTCTCCTATCCATTTATAAAGTGCATCTGTCCTCAGGCCTGCCCCAGCTCCTTCCTCCATCTCAAATAAGGAGAGGATAGTATCACATTCTGACCTTCCTGTTGTCTTTTCTACCTCGCCTCCATTTCTGAATTCTTGGTATTTTAAGGTCTTGTTCCTTCCTTCCTTCCAGAGTAAGGGTGTATTTTGTTTTTCTGTTGTCCTTTTCTGTCCTCCCCAACTCCACCTCTCTCCTTGTCTTCCTTCCTTCCTCCTCCTATTCCTCTTTATTTAAACCACAAAATTTATAAATTTATTTCTGCTTACTTCCCATAGCTCTTTCTTCTGTATTCATTTCTCCTCTTCTGTAGAATATCTTTCAAACAACTTCAATTGTTGGCATAGTTTCTCACCTCTCATAAATCTGAAAAAGCTTTTATCTGTCAAATGATAGCATAGTAGGATATAATATTTTAGGGTTAGTTATCTCTTCAGCAATTTGAAGATATTAACATATCATATTCATGTATCCAATACAGCTAAGAAATTGGATATCAATTTTCAGGTTTTTCCGAAGATTTGCTCCCTTCTTCCCCTTCAGAACTCTTTTTGTTAAAATTTTTTTTGGTCTTGAGGATGACTTCTTCTCAAACCCTCTTACAGTCTAAGCTCTTGCTGTGTTCTGAAGTCTGTCTATGGTTCTGGGAAAGTCTCAACTGTCATTTCTTCAAATAATTTCTCTCCTTTCTATTTGGACAATTCTACTTCTTTATATCTCTTTTTATGTGTACTTTTAAAATATTACTTCTTTGTGTTTTCTGGACAATTGCCTCAACCCAATCTTTCAGCTCACTAATTTGCTGTTTAACTTTGTCCATTCTGCTCTTAATTTCTTAAGTTCAGTTTTCGTTTCAACACAATATCTTCCATACACAGTTTTTCAAAAATTGAAAATCATTTATCTTGTCCCAGCTTTCAGGTCTTAGCATTCATCATGCTTATTTTGTCTCCTGTCATTTCTGCATACTTGTTATACTTGTTTTAAATTTCTGTTCCATTGGCTTTCCTCATATATAGGTTATTCTATCAGTTGTGCTTCATAGATAGTCCAGTTTGACCTAATTGCTTTGCCTTAGCTGCTCAGGACTATGGCGACAAAGGCTGAGCATAGCATCTTTTCACCCTATTCGAGCTCATTAGCTCTTCCATTAGCACTAAATGGAAGGTCAGGACTGAATATTTGTGTCCCCTCCAAATTCATTTCTTGGAGCCTTAATCCCAAAAATATGATACTTGGAGGTGGGGCCTTTGTGAGGCAATTAGGTTTAGATGATGTCATGAAGATAGACTTTTTCCTTGATGAGATTAGTGTCTTTTTTTTTTCTTAAGATTTTATTTATTCATGAGAAACAGAGGCAGAGACATTGGCATAATGAGAAGCAGGCTCCCTGTGGGGAGGCTGATGTGGGACTCAGTCCCAGGACCCTGGGATCTCTCCCTGAGCCAAAGGCAGACACTCAACTCCTGAGCCACCCAGGTGTCTCAAGATTAGTATCCTAATTAGAATAGAGGAAAAGACTAGAATGATCTCCCTATCCCTCATTCCCCCTCCTTATCCCTGCCATGTGAGAACGCAGCAAGCAGACCGACATTTGTAACCTAGGAAGAGAGTTCTTAACAGATCCGACCATGCTGGGAATTTGATCTTCCATTCTCTAGAACTGTGAAAATAGTCTGTTGTTTAAAAAAATTCAAATGGAGTCTTTGTGTTCTTGGTGGATAATGTCTTGAGAAGATAGTTACCTGCTAGACAATGAGTCTGGCAGGAATGATTAGGATATACTAATTTAGTATGAAGTTTCTTTACTTCTGAGAAAATTTTTAAATATTGCTATAATTCCCATGAGTCATTTGTAGGGTGGAACATACAGCACTTAGGACAGTTAAGGAAAATATGTAAAACCAAGAAGTAAGCCAAAGCTAATATTTTTGAAAAGATGAAAAAGACTAATCTATCTGAAGCAGAAAGAAATTTACAGATATTAAAATGTAAATTCATGAAAAATCTATATCTACTGCTCCAGCTCTTGATCAAATAGCTTGCGGAAAACACATCATTTTTCATTCTGTCACTGTTTTTACTTCATAGCCCTGTCAGTCTCCTCAACCAAACTGAGACAAATTCTCCTGAAAACCATCAGGAACCCAAAGTCAACATTCAGTGCCATCATTATCCACTCTGTCATTCTTTGCTAATTAAGTCAGATACATTTTCAAATATGCCATAGATTATCATCTTAGTGTGAACTCTCTGCAATTGCACCAAAAAAGAAAGGGTGGGGAGAGGAGTCAGCCAGCACATGGGCTCCCTATAGCAGGCAATCAGACCCTTAGCTCTTTGCTGTCACCCTTACCTTTTTTCTTCCCAAAAATTCCCTTCCAGTTAAGACTTCTAGATCAGCTATTCTTTTCCTATAGGTTTTTCTAATACCCCCTCTGCTGTATATCTACTTTATTAATTTTAGAAAGCATTGTTTAAAATACTTAGGTGCTAAGGTTGAGCAAAAAGAGAAGTGAATAATGGTTTTTATATTAAATAACATTGTGTGTAAAATAAGGTTCAGTTCTGTGCTGCTAAAAAAAAAAACTAACGAAAGTAGGAATTAGATGCTCAGGGGATATCTACATTAAAATCTGGAAAGTAAATATTTGGAATAAAATTTTGTCATGAAAGTAATTATCTACAACTTGAATTTGAGTGGTAACTTAACAATGTTGATTTGTTTGCATGTTTCTCTTCCCTAATAGAAAGTCAATAAGCTCACTTGTCTCATCTTCATATCTTAGAATGTAGAGGAGTTCCTGACACTTCGCAATAATTTTCGGTAATTTTAAAATGAATCAAAGGATAAAAACATAGACCTAGCCATCATATTATAGGTTAACTATGATCTGCATAGATTGTCCTTGTGATATTGTTGGATAAGAGAATAGATTTTAAAGTCAAATACCCTTAAATCTTGAGATTTTAATGTACTGGATATATTATCAGTTGTTGCATCACAAATTATCTCAAATCTTAGTGGCTTAAAACAGTATTATCTCAGTTTCTGTAGGTTTGCCATCCTGATGAAGCTTAGCTGGATCTTTAGAGTCTCCCACAAACTGTAGCCAAGGTGTTGGCCTGGGCTGCCATTATCTGAAGATACTGTGGGTAGATTAGTTTCTAAACTCAAATCATGTGGTAGCTGGTAGGAGTCAGTCCCTTGTGTGCTGTTGGATTGAGGGCTTCAGCCTGTTGCTAGCCCTTGGCCAGAAGTGCCTCATTCCATGGAGCAGCTCATATCATGGCATCTGGCTTCATGTTGTGAGCAAGCTAGAACTAGAAACAGTGCCAGTAAGTCAGATGTCAGTCTTTTGTAACCCAATCTCGGAAGTGACTTCCCATCACTTTTGCATATTCTATTTGTTAGAAATCAGTTACTAGTAAATATGAATACCAGAAGGCAGGAATTGTAGGGGCCATTTTAAGAGACTGTGTACCACAACAACTATGCGGCCTCAGTAAGTTATTGATGCTCTTGCTTAGTTTCCTCATTAAAAAAAAAAAAAACAAAACAGTGATACTAATAGAACCTACCTATTAATGCTGCTGTGATAAGAATGTGCACATCAGTGGCTTGGCTGAATGTTCAACCCAAAGCAAAATCAGTGTTTGCTATTATTACTGCTATTTTTTATGTTCTCTTTTGTGGATTTTTTTTAAAGATTTATTTTTATTTTATGATAGACAGAGACAGGCAGGGGGAGAAGCAGGCTCCATGCCAGGAGCCCGACGTGGGACTCGATCCCGGGACTCCAGGACCGCACCCTGGGCCAAAGGCAGGCGCAAAACCGCTGAGCCACCCAGGGATCCCCTCTTTTGTGGATTTCTTACTTATAAAGTGAGTAGATGACTCTTTGTAAACCCTAGATGTTTATTGATTTTCTAGCCCCTAGAATCCATAGACTTTCAACAGTCTTATACTATCTGGACTCAACATCAGTTTTTCTCCTTCCCCTTATAATATCTCATTGTGACCATATTTTAAAAATCATTATGGCTGTAGGAGTTATCCTATTGATATTTGGAGCAAATCATTGTTATGGCACCTTCTTCTTAGAGTCAGAAAGTAAGTTTTATGAACTTTCCATTTCTGCCTGTTGAGAGACTAGACAAGTCCTTTAACATCTTTGTTTGCAGTTTAACTCCTGTGTTGGGTGAGGTGGTTGGCCTCGCTCCCTTCTAGTTTTAACAGCCTTTGGATCTAACTTACATTTGCTGCCTATATTGGCTTTTAATTTTTCTTGTCATATATTTCATATATATTAGGACCAAGTTTCTGAGGTTTGTTTTTGGGCATTTTTAAAAGAATATTATCAATTTCATAAAGATTATAGGATTGATAGGATATAGTTATATAACTTCAGGAAAAATTAAAATATAAAGAAATTGATACTCTAAAATACAGAAGTCATTTCTAGAACATGAAAGAAAATGAACTCAGATGATTTCATCTGTATCAAAAAAATTTACTCCTTATTGACAAAGATTTGGGGGCCTTTGGACTGGCTGGAATTGAAGGTAAAAAGATTTTTTTTTTCTGTAGTGATACAAGTTATTGGACTTTCCTGAAGTCTCACTTGTGCCTTCTTAGAAATCTACACATATTGAACTGCCTTAATAAAATGAGGAATTGAACTAAAAGCAAAGCCTATATCATATATCCACTGATTTTTGTAAGCTGTTATAGCTTCATTCTGAAGTTTCTTTTCTGAAACTACTTAAAGAATCTTTTAAACATGTTCATTTTCTTTAGTGTTCATCTCTTGAAATCAAGTCCATGCTCAAATATAATTTAAAAGTAAGTACCATGGATTAAACTGGATAATACCTTCCAGTATATAAGATGAGGAGTATCTGTACTTAAAAACTGGCTCCGAAGGTAGTTCAAATGATAACTCCTCAAATTGTTTATAGTAAGTAGTCTCTATTGAAGAAAAACTTAGAATTTTGCTGTGTTTTGAAAAATAAAAAGTCTCCATTTGTATGAAGTGTTATTTTATTTGAACTTGAGCCATCCTTAGCCATTAGATGGCCAAATTCTCATTCTGTCACTTAGGAATGGGTGCCACTAGGAAAGATCGTTGGTATCTCTGAACTTCATTTTCACTTATATGTCACAGAGATGTGAGAGTGTTAAATAAGATAGGTGAACATATCTCACAAACTCCTCAGGGTAATTATCAACATAAATTATATTTTATGCATGATTTCTTATGTAGATTAAATAAAATCACTAGACTCCTATATTTTTCAAAGATAATAGGAACAGTGACCTTTTGGGGGGTACTTTCCTGCCTATCAGGCACTATGCTAAGTTCTTATATAATCCTATTCAACTTAATCATCGTGAACACTGAGTTTCCATTTTACCAGTGGGAAAACTAGGGTTTAGGGAGGTTAATTTTGCCCAGATAATAAAACTAGTAAGTGACAAAGCTGAGATTGAGATCCAGATCAACATGATCTCTGAAATGATTCTTTTAAGCGCTATGCTAAACTTCCATTTCTGGCACCACTATGAAAAGGAATACACAAACCCTTTCGGGTTCTGTTTTACCAGTGGTTTGCAAAAGCACCTGCACAGGAGAATTAACTGAGAAGTTTTAGAAGAAAATTCCCAAGTCCAGGACATGCTTGAAACCTACTAACTCAAATTAGCATTAAATAATAATAAGGTTCTTCAGGTAATCCCAACATGCAGCCAACCTTGAGATTCCATGTGTTAAACACTCAGCTCCTGAGGGCTTAATGCCCTGGTCTTAGGAGTCAGAGGATTCTGATTTCTGTTTGGTGGCTTTCAAGTTGCGTGATCATGGACTGGTTTCCTCCATTCTCTAAAGTTTGAAAATGATAATTACAATGTGGTAAAGATTAAAAAATCATATAACCCATGACAGGTTTCCAGCACACTGTGTGGAACATAGGTCCTGTCCAACGGAAGTAGAACTTTCAGATCTCTCATTCATGCTCTGCAGATTTTTGGTTGCTTCGTGAAAACTTTAAGCGTACATTCTTTTTCTGGGTGGAAATATGAGGCTATTGGACCCTAAGGTCTCTTTCAATTAATTAATTTTATGCTATTTCTAAAGGGTAGCATGAGACTTGTATTTCCATAAGAGACCGAGAATATTTAGCAACAGATGCAATCTATTGCTTATCCTGGGAGTAACCCAGACCACTTAGTAATGAGAACAGTTATTTGAAGCCTTGATAAGTTAATGCTAGGGTTCTGGAAATGACCATATACATACTATTATAGACAGGCTTTTTTTTTCATTGTTGCCCGTTCCCCTTATAACTTGTTTACTTGCCTCACACAGGTGTAGGCAGCAGGGTTTGAATTAGTCTTTTAAGTGAGTGTATAATGGAGATGAGTAATTGCTTGCAGCTGCACATATCTGTAGGGATTTATTTTTCTTTTAGTAGGGGACAAGATAATTTGCCAGACAACTTTGCAAAGTGTAGTCTTGGTTGTCCCCATATGTTTGAGGGTGACTTTGCCTCTTGAATTGAAAAGCTACTGAAGCTTCCACCCTCCCGTGAGATCATGGTAGCCAGGGGACAGGCAGCCAATTTTATCTTTACAGGTTTTTTTTTCCCCCTTCAATTAAAAAAAAAGAAAAAACGATCCGTATGGTTTCATTTTGAGTGAAAAATATAAACTTAAATATTTGATAGTCTATCCAGGGCAGAGGAGAGTGATTTCAAGGGACAGGGCCCTTCCAGCTAAACATCTAAAATATCTTCTGAAAGTGAGGTTTGGGAATGTTATAGATACAGCTTGAAAGATACCTCAAGATACTATTATACAAAACCAATTCCGTTGTCTGATTATAAAGCAAAAAATGGTGTCTTCCCAATACAGTAATGCAGTTACTGATCCAGAAAGTTGGCAGATAAGGATTTGTTTCTGTTAGTGCTGGTGGATTCACAGATAGATATGAAGTTTCACATCCCTAGCCCTCTCCTGTCCTAATCTCTTTTGAGGTTTGGTAGACCAAAGCTGGCCTGGGAAAGAGAAAAAGGCAACAATGGCCTGTTAAGAATGTGGTACCTCTAGCCCGATCAACCTTAAATTTGTCTCCAATTTTCTCCCCATATAAAAACTGGATTTTGAATTGCTGGCACTGTTGAAAGTAGGCTTTTGAGATCTTCCACTTAGAAACAGGGTTTTCTGCCGACCTTATCTATCAAGACATAGTAAAGGAAGGAACAGGATTGGCAGCAAAGAATGAGGCTTAAGGGTTATAGCTGTGCCATTTCCGAGCTATGTGATCTTGGATGATCAACTTAATTGTCTTGGCCTTAGATGTGTAAGATAGGACATAATATTTTCCTGGGCTTGCATTATTGTGAGAATGAAAATAGTCTTCAGTAGTTTGAAGAAACCACACACTGTAAAGTACTGAACAATTGTAAACATTTTACATGTTTCTGGTTTATGCATGGCAAACAGAAGGTGAGAGGAAGAGTTTTTAATTATAAATATTTCAAACCTTGGGCAGTAGCCCACTTCTTTATCCTCAAAAACTGGTGAGCCTGATCTTAAGTCTTAAGAATAAGCTGCCAGTAACAAAAATCCCAAACTGGTGTTCTCCACCTGCCTGGGCTTGCTTTAGGGAGATGGGATAGCATATTAGGAGGGTGCAGCTGGAGTTTAAGTATCTCAGTTCAGGTACCCATTTGGCCACATATAAGTTATGTGAATTTTTCTGTATTTTCTTGTAAGGATTATTATTTTACTTGTAGGATTAAACGAGCTCTTTCGTGTAAGGCATCACGAGCAGTGGTTAGGATACAATAAGCATATTTCGAAGAATTACTAAAAGATACAGCTTTTAAAGATAAGGTCTTAGGATCCTATCTTGGTAATTAAATTGCAAAGGAAAGGCTAGCATTTGTCTCATTTATATGATTCTCCCAATGACATTTCACTTATACTTTGTTTTTGGGACTTGTGTGAGGTGGTACAAACTTATGCCTAATAACATACTATATTGACTACCTGTCGCATGCCAGGAATTACACGTACATTTCCCCTCACTTTGTGAGCCAGGCATTATTTTTATCCCCTCACTTTTTAAAAATATTGATTTATTTTAAAGAGAGAGAGTGTGTGTGTGGGGGGGGGGGCAGTGGGGAAGGGGAAGAGGGAGAGAGAGAATCTCAAACAGACTTCCCACTAAGCACAGAGCCTGAGATCCTGCCCTGAGCTGAAATCAAGAGTAGGATGCCTAACTGACTGAGCCACCTAGGCACATTCTCTCCTCCCCCCTCTTTTTTTTTTTTAATTAAAAAAAAAATTATTCGTGAGAGACACACAGAGAGAGACAGAGACACAGGCAGAGGGAGAAGCAGGCTCCATGCAGGGAGCCCAATGTGGGACTCAATCCTGGGTCTCCCGAATCAGGCCGTGCTAAACCGCTGAGCCACCTGGGCTGCCCTCTCTCCCCCTTTTTGAAGAGGCAATCAAGGTATCACAAAATTGAGTGACTTGACCAGGACCTTAACCACTGACAGCACTGGAGCTAAATTTGCATCCGAGATCCTCCAAAATGTGTGTCTTTCACCTCCCGTAACTCCTTAAACATCCTTGCCTTCTGAGGAGGTAGAAACCATCCTTTTCCCTTTAAATGGCAACGAAAACCTGTGTATTCACACCATAGGTGTATTGCCTTTGCAAATCGAATTACAGTCCAAATTTATAAGGAATATTGATATTTAAATAGAATCCCATGAAATCTTTCTGAACTTTTTGGTGAATTTACGTATTACTGAGAAGCTTAAGTAGAATAGCTAACCTACTAGCTACTACCGTTCTAGTATACTAATCCATGACACTATAGAATGGATTGGTTTTTAGTTAAACCATTCTTTAGCGAAGTTGGCCTTTGATGAGGAGAGAGCTATCAATAGGACAAGAAAAACAGCAGGCAGGCAAGCTCAGCTCTGTCAGGCCAGCCAGCCGTTCTAGCCACTAGAGGGTGGTATTGGCATTGAAATGGCATGTAGATATTTACAATTCCTCAAATTGAGAGGATGCTGTGTGTGGAATGTGGACTGCTGCTAAATTTATAGAAAGTGATTTGATGAAACAATTTGGTATGACAGGAGACATCACATGATTGTAATTGGATTCTGCTGTTACTGGCAGCATACATCCTGAAGGGAATTCTCAAGGTCCAGTTCCTGTGGGTCGGGGGGTGGTTTACCTTAGGCCACAAATCAAGCATGTGCCATTTGGAACTAAAACCTTTCCTTCTCTCTTTTCTACATCAGTCTTGCTTCATTTTTCCAGTTGCAAATTGTAGGCATGCTCGAAGTTCCCAGTGTGAATTTCTTTCAAACTGCAACCATGACCACCGTAGATGTTGATTCCTCACTTAAGGGTCTGAAGGAATTCAACTGTTACACATGTCATTGTGCCTATCCTCAGTAGAGCTCTGCAGGAGCTTTCAGGTATCCTCCCTGTTCGGAGGAGGAGCTGAATTAAGGATGCATTTTGTTTGACTCAGTTGATGGATTTCCAGTGCTTAAAGGTATGGCTTTCTTAGCCTTTTGCCCACCCTGCTTCCCCTAGCAGTCCCTAGAACCATCAGGTTGAAGGTTAGTAGGTGAGTATCCAGGGCAAGATATTTAAGCATCTTTTGTTCAAAAAATAAATATTTTTGCTTACTCAAACTTTTATTCATTTTATCTTATGAAGCATGCCACCTATTTTTAAAACTATTTTGAGATGGTAGATCTCTAGATTGTAGCTTTTCACGCAGTTGTTGGAAATACTGCAAAGGGATCCCATGTACTCTTTACCTGGTTTGCCCTGTTGGTCACATCTTGTAAAACTGTGGCACGATATCTCAGCCAAGATATTAACGTTAATATAGTCAAGATACAGAATATTTCCATCACCACGAGGATCCTTCATGTTGCCCTTTTATAGCCATATGTACTTCCCTCCTGATTGCAGCCACTGCCCTGATTTTCTATGATTTTTGTAATTTGAAGAAAGCCCTTTTTTTTTTTTAAGATTTTATTTATTCATTCATGAGAGAGACACAGAGGCAGAGACCTAGGCAGAGGGAGAAGCAGGCTCCCTATGGGGAGCCTGATGCGGGACTCAATCCCAGGACCTCAGGATCACGACCCAAGCTGAAGACAGATGCTTGGGCCCTGAGCCACACAGGTGCCCCTGAAGAATGATATCTAAATAGATTTATACAGTATATCAGCTTTTGGGATTGTCTCTTTGCATTCATCAGATTCCTCTGGATATTTATCTAAGTTATTTATTGAGTGTATCAATTCATTTTTTATTGCTGAGTAGTAATCCATGGTATAGACATACTGTAGTTTAACCATTTACTTAAAGGACATTTGGGTCATTTCTAGTTGGACTATTGTGAATAAAGCTGCTATGAACATTCATATCTAGGTTTTTGTGGTGTAAGTTTGCACTTCTATGAGATAATGTTCCAGGAAGGCAATTGCTGGGTTATATGGTAACTTTATATTTTAAAGAAATGCAAACCTGTTTTCTAGAGTGACTGCATCACTTACATTCCCCACAGCAATGTGGGAATAATCTTGTTCTCTGCAATCTCACCAGCATTTGTTGTTGTCACTATTGGTTATCCTAATAAAAATGTAATTCTTTTCAGATCTTCTTTGAGGTTTTTCATTGGCATGGTGTAATTTTCAGCCTACAAGTCCTTTCAGGTTTTGTTAGATTTACACCTTCTGTTTTTTTGTTGAACAATAGTAAATGGCATTACATTTTTAAATTATGAGTGTTCAAGTATTCATTGCTAGTGTATAAGAATACAGTTGATTTCTATATGTTTATCTCGTATTCTGTGACTTTGTAGACTCAGTTCTAGGAGAGGTATATTTTTCTTCTGGGCTGGGGGTAAGTCTTGGGATTTTATATAGGCAGTCATGTCATCTACAGTCAGGGACAATTTCTCTTTCAATCTGTGTGGCTTTTTTCTTGCATTGGCTAGAATTTCCTGTATGATCATGTATAAAAGTGGTGAGAGCAAGCATCCTTGCTCCTAAATTTGACAAAGCATTCAGTCATTCATCATTAAGTATGATTTTTAGCTGTGGGGTTTTTATAGATTCTCTTGATCACATTTGGGAAGTTCCCTCCCTATTGAGAGGTTTTGTTTTTATTTTTAAATCATGAATGGGTGTCAGATTTTGTTGAATACATTTTCCAAAATAATAGCATCACAGGATTTTTCTTTTCAGCCTGTCAATATGGCAGACTATATTGGCTTATCAAATATGGAACCAGGCTTATATTCTTAGAATAAACGCCACTTAGTTATGGTGTATAATTAAGTTTTTAAATTGAAGTATAATTGACCTAGAATTCAGCAATACAAAAAGAATTATATTTGCTAGTGCTTTAAGGACTTTATGGATCCATGTTGATAAGAATATTGCTCTGTGGGTTTTCTTTTTTAAAATATTGTCTGGTTTTTGTATCAGGGCAGTGTTAGCTTCATAAAATGAGTTGGGAAGTGTTCTTGCCATTTTCTGGAAGAGATTACATAGAATGGATATTAAATATTTTTGGAAGTTCTAAAATTACAATCCAATTTCTTTTAATAGAGGATATTCAAACTTTGTGTCTCATTTTGAATGAGTTGTAGTTGGTGTTTTTGAGGAATTGTTCCATTTAATCTAAGTTAAATTTATGCACACAGAGATCTTCCTAGTATTCTCTCATTATCCTTTGGATGTTTGCAGTATCTAATGATATCACCTGTTTCATTCCTGAAATTAGTAATTTGTATCATCTTTGTCAGTTTTTAAGGTTTGACAATTTTATCTTTTCAAAGAAACAACTTTTTGTTTCATTGGTTTCACAATTATTATTTTTCTACTTTCAGTTTCATTGACTTTTTTCCTTCTGCTTTGTTTACTTTGCTCTTTTGTTTCACTAGGGATGAGCTTAATTTTTAGAACCTCTTTTTTTAATATTTTATTTATTTTAGAGAGTTTGTGTATGAGTGGGGTGAGGGGTGAAGGGAGAAGAGGGAATCTCAAGCAGACTCTATGCTGAGTGTGGAGCCACAGGTGGAGCTCAATTTCACAACCCTGAAATCATGACCTAAGGCAAAACCGAAAGTTAGTCGTGCAACCAGCTCGGCCACCCAGGGGCCCCTCAGTTCAGTGTATTTTTAAATTTCCTTAGTTGGGGGGCGGGGACTGGGTGGCTCAGTTTGATTTTTAGTTTGTTTTAATTGTTGTTAGTGACTCTATGACTTCAATTATTTTAAATTTGTTGAGATTTATTTTATAGTCCAGGATAATGGTCTATTTTGACGTATGTTCTGCGAGTTGCTTGAAGGTGTACTCTGTTGTTGGGTGGAGTGTTCTGTGTTTATTAGGTCTTGTTGAGTTCTTCAGTATCCTTGCTAATTTTCTGAGTTCTGTTGGTATTAAGGAAGAAATATTGAAGCCTCAAAGTATAACTGTGGATTTGTATACTTTTTTCTTAGTCTATCAGTTTTTGCTTTGCATATTTTGCAGTTCTATTGTTAGATGCATACATATATAGGATTGCTGTCTTTGTGGATTATCTCTTTTACCGTTCTATAATTTTGTCACTGGTAATTTTCCTTGCTCTGAAGTCTTCTTATCCAATATTAATATAACTATTCCTGCTTTCCTTTGATTAAAAATTGCATTATATATCCTTAGCTTTTTACCTGATACTTGCCTATATTTTTGTATTTAAAGGAAGCTTTTTGTAGATAGCATTACAGTTGGATCACTTTTTAAAATCCAGTCTGTGAATCTTTTATATTGATGTATTTACACTGCTTATATTTAATATAATTCAAAAATATGTACATATTAGGGCCTTAATCTCCCATTTTGGGTTTTTTTTCTCCTGCATTTCTATAGCATAGTTGAGCAACTTTTCAGCATTTTGAAATATCTAGTGTTTTTGAATCTTCTCTCTCTCTCTCTCTCTCTCTCTCTCTCTCTCTCTCTTTCTCTAAGAGGGGGAAGAAGCAAAAGGGCAAAGGGAGAGGAAGAAAGAGAATTTTAAGCAGGCCCAAACTCAGTTCAGAGGGTCATGAGATTATGATCTGAGCAGAGATCAAGAGTCAGACGCTTAACAGACTGAGCTACCCAGGAACCCATGAGTCTTCTCTCTACCTATCAAAGTCTTATGTTTGTTTTATGTACCATGTCCAAAGATTTTTCAGTTAAACTTGGAAGAATAAAGGGAATGGGGAAAGTAGGTCTATTCATCTTCCCCAAAATGAAGTCTGACATTTTTAGTAACAGCTTTATTGAGAAATATTCACATGCTATACAGTTCACCTATCTAACTGTATAATTCAGTTGCATTTAGTGTATTCACAGAATTGTGCTATCCTCACCAAATCAATTTTAAAATCTTTCTCCAAAAGGAAACCCCATGCCCCTTAGCCATCACCCCTTAGCTCATCCCCACCCCCTTCCCTAACCCTAGGCAAAGACTGATTTACCTTTCCATAGATTTGCCAGTTCTGAATATTTCATAAATACAGAATCATGTGTATTTACAACTGGATTCTTCCACTTAACAGTGTTTTCAAGATTCATCCATGTTGTAGCATGTATCAATATTTCACTTTTTATTGTCAAATAATGTTCCATTGCATGGATATACTACTTTCCTACTTAAAATAGGATTATACAAAGTTTTTTAAGCTATAACTTTACAGAACAAAATATAAAATATTGAAAAATTGTACTTGAGTGTAAATTTTTTTTAGTTTAGTAAGACCAAATGTTTTAATTTAGACTTACCTATAACTTGTTTAGTATGTTGCCTTTCCCTAGTGGCATCTATTTGTCTACTACATGAATAACTTTGATTCGGTGGAGGGCACCTGTCATATGGACTTCTGGGTATGGAGAGCAAAAATTCATTTACTCTTCAGTTAGGTTCTATTTCTCTATCAGGACCATGCTAGAGATAGTGGGGAGATAGAAGTGGTTAAAGATAAGGTGCCTCTCTGCAAGTGGCTCAGAGTCCAGTTGGAAGAATTAACATCAATTGTGATTTGTTTTTTGGGGTAAGCCTATGGTGCTTTGGTAATATGGAATATGAAGTAATGCAAAGAATGTTGAGTTGTCAATAGGAGACCATGGAGCTACTTCTCTAGGCTCTTCTACTTACCCATGTGACACTAGGAAGCAACTAAGCCTCTAAGTATGATGATCTGTCATGTAAAGGAGTTGGATTAGGTGGTTTTAATTCATCTTTAACTGAATTCAGAGGAAGAAGAAAAGTTTGGGTTGGCCTGAGAAAGCTTTATGAAAGAAGATGGGTTTGAATGGGGCCTGTAGTCAGCTTGGTATAGCTTTCATCAATGAGTAGGATGAGTACTCATCAGATGCTCTCTTCTTTCCTTGAAGGAAATGTTTAGGAAAGCAAACTTGGGAAAGGACTCTCCAAAGGGGGAGACTTTACTGGGTCCAGACCAAGCAGTTACTGCTCTCAGCCACTGTTCACCTGCTGGGTGGGCAACACCTCATGCCGGTACTCTTCTATGTCTCTCCAGGAACACCCTCCTCCATCTCTCCTGTTGTGCATGCTAAAAGTTCTGAGACTTCTATCAGGGTTTTTTTCTCCTACAGAGAAGTGCTTCTGAACTTTTATATTCTTAGGACTCTTGTATTTAAGATACTTACGTAGCTCATATATTACCTTACATTTCCCTGTTCTGTCTTAACTATATTTCAAGTTCCTGGAGGGCATAGACACCTTGTCTATCTACCAAAGCCCTGAAAGGGACTTACAAGATCACTTGGAAAAGTGGTTCTTTAGCTGATTATTGGTATCACTTGGGAGCTTTAAAAAGCTATAGGTTCTCAAGCACCATCTTCTAGATAATGAATTAAATTTTGTCTGTGTATGTTAAGTGTTTGGTGAGGGCAAGGTGGGTTAAAGGAGTGTGAAAAGAAGCTGTGTTTGAGGGGGGCACTTGATGGGATGAGCACTGGGTGTTATGCTGTATGTTGGCAAATTGAACTCCAATTAAAAAAAGAAAAAGGCCGCTGTGGTTTTGTTCTGAATCACAGTCTACAAAAATGGTCTATAAAATCTAGTGCTTCCTGATCTATATGCATGGCACCTAGTATATATAGCTTACTTCCTGGCTCTTGGTTCAGCATACGATCCTGAGGTTTTCTATCACTTTTCTATGACTATGACTCAAATTCATAAGCAGGATAATTCTGTATTCTTAGAATGGACAGCAAGCCCAGCTCAGTGCCATGCTGTTCTCCTATAGAGCTCTCCTGCTTGCATTCTTGGAATTATGTTCTGATGGATCTTCACTAGCCTTCTCTCTACATCGTAGACTGAACAATGGAGATCCTCTATTTTACTCTGTTGTCTTTTTATACAAGAGTTTAGGAGGCCTACAGTAGACCTGATGACTCAGTATATTTTAATGCATATTCAGTATGTGCTTTGCTAAATGTGATATAGCTAATTGACTACGTACTACTTCTATTGTATAGTAGAATAGATAATGTCCAACAAAAATCTCCAGCTGGGGGATCCCTGGGTGGCGCAGCGGTTTAGCGCCTGCCTTTGGCCCAGGGCGCGATCCTGGAGACCCGGGATCGAATCCCACGTCGGGCTCCCGGTGCATGGAGCCTGCTTCTCCCTCTGCCTGTGTCTCTGCCTCTCTCTCTCACTGTGTGCCTATCATAAATAAATAAAAATTTAAAAAAAAATTTAAAAAAAATGTCCAGCTGATGAAAATAACTTATTTCCTGATGGACACTAAGGCAGAATTTCGGCATTTGGTGTCAGGAGTTACTCAAAAAATACAAGTCAAACTTTTATAAAGAAGGAATTTTATTCCTCTGCAAATCTAGCGGAAAATTAATCATACAAAATATGATGGTGCCAAGAAAGCATTTGCAAGAGCGCAGATGCATGAGTATGAAACATTACATTTTCCAGGCAGTGTGTTTCCTTATCAGAGCAGACTCCTTCGTGACTAAAGTGATCATTACTCAACAATGATGGGTGACAAAAGCTCCTATTTTCCCATGTTTTAATCATTTCTTTAGAACTAGTTATGGAAGGGGGAAATGCCCTCTTGCTTTGCAGTGCACATTGCACAGTAAATGGGACATTTGAGGGTCTCTTCTCCCTACTTCAGAGTAGTGCCTATATAGACTGAACCTAGTATTGAGATATTTGGCATCCTGCATTCCAACTGTCTGTCTAATGAGGTAAATAATCACATTGATTAGAATGTTTTGGTGCTTTGTGTTGAGAGGAAGGAACAAAAGCTCAAAAGGCTTTGTCTGCTTCAGATTGTTTAGGATGGACTAAATTTATATAGTGCCCTTGAAGCTCTGTTCTGGAGCAGGGCCAGACATGGCACAACTCCAGTGGCAGCCGTTTGTGTGACAGTCACTCATGTTACAGCCTTTCAGCGGCTTAACACTCTGAAACAACCACTGCTACTTGTCTCCCTAGGAGATTTGTTCAACTGTTGTCTTCTAAGGTGCACTGAATTTTAATATATATGGTATTTTTAATTATCACAAACCATATTTCTTCCATAGTGTTCCCTTTTGTTCTTTTAAGCACCTATTTTTTAAAATTTAAAAATACTTACTTTTCTGAAATATTCCATTGAGATCAGTTCATAATTTGGTTCACCATACATTTTTTTAAATGGATATCAAATTTTATTGATTATAGCTTTTGCCGTTGTGTTTTTTTTTAGCTTTGAGATATAATTGATATACAAGCTGAAGATGTCCAACATGTTGATCTGATACTTAAATATTGCAAAATGACTATTACCATAGCAGTAGCTAACCCCTCCATCACATCATATATTTACCATCTCCTTTTTGTGGTGAGAACATTTAAGATACAATCTCTTGGCAATTTCCAAATATGTAATATAGTACAATATATTCAGTATAAGTAATCACACTGTACACTACATCTCCAGAACTTATTCACCTTATCTGGAAGTTTGTACTCTTTGAGCAGTATTTCACCATTTTCCCCAGCCCATGGTAACCACCATTCTATTCTTTCTGTGAGTTTGACTTTTTAGATTCCACATGTAAGAACTTATATGTCTTTCTGACCTATTTCACTAGCATAATTCCTTCAAAGTCCATCTGTCTTTTTGTAAACACCAGAATTTTCATATAGCTAAAAGATGGTCCATTATATAGATCTAATACCTCTCTTCCTACCATTCATATGTTGATGGACACTTAAGTTGTTTCCATATCTTGGCTATTGTGAATGATGCTGCTATGAATATGGAGAGCAGATATCTTCTCAAGATTGTTTTCATTTGCTTTGTGTGTGTGTGTGTGTATACACATATCTCCTCTGTGTGTGTGTTTACATAGAGTATATATATATATATATATATATATAGTAAACATATATGTTTACATAGTATATATACTCTAATATATATATGTGTGTGTGTGTGTGTGTGTATATATATATATATATATATACTCTAATTGTGTATATGTTTGTGTACATATACACACGGGAGTGGGATTGCTAGATTGTGTGTGTGTCCATATACACATACACACAGAGGAGTGGGATTGCTAGATCATATGGTAGTTTTAAGTTTTTGAGGAACAGACATAGTGTTTTCCATAATAGCTGTACCAATTTACATTTCTACCAATAGTGTATAAAGGGTCCCTTTTCTCCACATCCTGCAAGCGTCTTATCTGCTGTCTTTCAGATGATAGCCATCCTAATAGATGTGAGATGATCTCATTGTGATTCTAATTTGCACTTCTCTCCTGATTAATGATTTTGAGTACCTTTTTATATACTTGTTGGCCATTTGTATGTCTTCTTTGGAAAAATGTCTATTCAGTTCCTTGGCCTGTTTTGTAATTGGATTGTGGTTTTTGCTACTCAGTTTACATATTTTGGATATTAGCCCCTTATTAGTTATATTACCAGCAGGTATTTTTTCCCCACTATGCAGATTGCCTTTCATTTTGTAGATTCTTTTTTATTCTATTTTTAAAAAATATTTATGAGAGAGAGAGAGAGAAAGAGTACCAGCACACGAGCAAGGGAAAGGGCAGAGGCAGAGGGAGAAACAGATTCCTCTCTGAGCAGGGAGCTCGATGCAGGACTCGATCCCAGGACTCTGGGATCATGACCCGAGCTAAAGGCAGACACTTAACTGCTTGAGCCACCCCTGTGCTCTCATTTTGTAGATTCTTTTGCTGTTGAAATGCTTTTTGGTTGGATGCAGTCCCACTTAATAATTTTTGCTTTTGTTGCTTTTGATTTTGGTGTCTCATCTGGAAACCAATTGCCAGAATCAAGGAGTGATTTTTTTTTTTCCCTATGTTTCCTTCTAGGAGTCTTACAGGAGTTCAGGTCTTATGTTTAAGTCTTTAAATCTCTTTCAGGTTAATTTTTGAGAGTGGTATAAGATAGAGATCCAATTACAGTCGTCTTGTGGTTATCAAGTTTTCCCAGCACCAACTATTGAAGAGCCCATCCTTTTGCCATTGAGTGTTCTTGGATCCCTTGTCAAATATTAGTTGACGGTATATGTTCCATTGAACTGTGTGTCTATTTTTTTCCAGTATCATATTATTATTATTGTTATTATTATTTTACCATAGCTTTGTAGTATAGTTTGAAATCAGGATATGTGATGCCTCCAGCTTTGATCTTTCCTCAGGATTGCTTTTGCTATTCAGGATTTTTGTTTCCATTCAAATTTTAGGATTTTTGTTCTATTTCTATGAAAAATTCCATTGGAATTTATAGGAATTACATTTCATCTGTAGATAGCTTTGGGTAGTATGGATATTTTAGCAATATTCTTATGATCCATGAACATAGGATAGATTTCTATTTGTTTCCTCTTCAATTTCTTTTCACCAAAATCTTGTAGTTTTCAGTGTAGGTTCTTTGCCACCTTCACTTAAATTTACTCTTATATGTTTTTGTTTTGTTTTGGATATTGTGAATGGGACTGTTTCTTTTTCAGATATCTTGTTAGAGTATAGAAATGCTACTGATTTCTACATTTTTTTTTTGTATTCTGCAACTTTACTGAATTTGTTTATTGGTTCTAACAGGGTTTTTTTGGTGATGGAGTCTTAGCATTTTAAATATAAAAGATTATATAGGGATTAAGGAGTATACTTAAGTGATGAGCACTGAGTGCTATATGGAAGTGTGGAATCACTAAATTGTGCACCTGAAACTAATATTGCATCATATGTTAACTAACTGGAATTTTATAAAAACTTAAGATTATATAATCTGCAAGAAAAGACTATTTTACTACTATTCTTATTGGATGGTTTTTGTTTCTCTTGTCTGCTCTGGTTAGAACCTCCAATCCTATGTTGAATAATGTTAGAATGGTAGCATTTGTCTTGGTCCTGATCTTAGAGGAAAGGCTTGCAGCCTTTACCATTGAGTGTGAAGGTGAAGTTAGCTGTGGGCTTCTCATATATGCCCTCTATACCTATAGAGGTATATTCCTTCTATACTGAATTTGTTTTTTTTTTAATTTTTTTAATTTTTATTTTAATTTATGATAGTCACAGAGACAGAGAGGCAGAGACACAGGCAGAGGGAGAAGCAGGCTCCATGCATCGGGAGCCCGACGTGGGATTCGATCCCGGTCTCCAGGATCGCGCCCTGGGCCAAAGGCAGGCGCCAAACTGCTGCGCCACCCAGGGATCCCCTATACTGAATTTGTTGAGTTCTTATCGTGAAAGGTTGTATTTTGTCAAATGCTTTTTCTGTATCTATAGAGATCATGTGTTTTTGATCTTTTATCCTATTAATATGGTGTATCACATTTATTGATATGTATTTAATTCTTGCATCCCAGGGAAAAATCCCTCTTGATCATTATGAATGATTTTTTTTTCCAATGTGGTGTTTTTAATTTGCTAATGTTTTGTTGTATCTATATTCATCAAGAATACTGGCCTATTCATCAAGAATACTGGCCTTGTAGTGTTCTTATATGACTTTGGTATCAGGATAATGGTCGCCTCCCAACAGGAGTTTTGGCATTATTCTCTCCAATTGTTTTTGAAGAGTTTCAGAAGGATTGGTGCTAATTCTTTGAATGTTTGGTAGAATTCACCAGTGAAGCCATCTGTTCTTGGACAGTCTGGAAAATTTTTAACTACTGATTCACTATCCTTACTCATTATTGATCTGCTCAGATATTCTATTTCTTTCAGTTTTGGTAGGCTGTATGTTTCTAGGAATTTATTCTAGGTTATAAAATTTGTTGGCATAAAGTGCTCATAGTAGTCTTCTATGATGCTTTGTGTATCAGTTGCAAAGTCTCTTTCATTTGATTTTTGTCTTTTTAGTCCTGCTGAACATTGGACAATTTTGTTTATCTTTTCAAGAAAGCAATTCTTTCATTGATCTTTGCTATTTTTCTGGTCTAATTTACTTCCTCATTTTTCCCCCCTTCTGTTAACTTGGGCTTAATTTTCTTGTTCTTGAGGTGTAAATGTAGGTTGTTTATTTGAAATATTTCATTTTTTAAAATATTTATTCATGAGAGACAGAGAGAGGCAGAGACATAGGCAGAGGGAGAAGCAAGTTCCATGCAGGAAGCCCGATATGGAACTTGATCTTGGTACTCCGGGATCACGCCCTGAGCCAAAGGCAGACGGTCAACCACTGAGCCATCCAGACATCCCTGAAATATTTCATTTCTTAATGTAGACTTTATCATTGTAAGCTTTCCTCTTAGAACTACTTTTGCATTATCTCGTAGCTTTTGATATGTTTCCATTTCTATCTTTTCAAGATGTTTAATGTCCATTTTTGAATGCTGCTTCAACCCATTGTTTCAGGAGCATGTTTAATTTCTATGTATTTATGAATCTTCCAGTTTTTTTCCTGTTATTGATATCTAGTTTCATGTCATTAGGGTGGAAAAATATTTGTGGTAATATGACTTCAATCTTAGATTTGCTAAGATTTGCTTTGTGATCTGTTGTATGAACTACCCTAGAAAATTTCTATGTGCACTTGAACAATATATATTCTGCAGTTGTTAGAATGTTCTGTATCTTTTAGGTCCATTTGTCTAAGGTATGGTTCAAATCCAATTTTTTTTTTGTTGGATTGATCATTCAGACAGAAAACCATTGTTGAAAGTTGATATGCAAGTCCTCATACTACTAGTGTATTGTTATCTATTTCTCCCTTCAGACTTTATTATTTAATATATTTTGGTGCTCCCATATTGGGAAAATATAGATTTATGATCCATCTTCTCAAAGAATTGGCTCCTATATCCTTATATAATCACTTTATCTCTTACCATTTTTGGCTTAAAGTATATTTTGTCATATATAACTATTCCTGCTCTTTTTGTGTGTCATTAAAGCTAAAATGAGTGTCTTGTAAGTAACCTATATAGTTCAGCCCTTTTTCTTATTTTTAATTTATTCAGCCATTCTGGTTTTTTTGGGAGGGGGTGGAATTCAGTCTATTTATATTCAGAGTATTGATGGGTAAGGACTTACTAATACCATTTTCTAGCTGTTTTGTAATTCCCTCGTTCATTTCTTTCTTGCTGCCTTACTTTGTAAATTGATTATTTTTGTAATGGTATGTTTTGATATTTTCTTTACTTTTTGCAAATCTGCAGGTTTTTGCTTTGTAGTTACTATGAGACTTACATAAAAGATATATACTTTTACCTGTGTGTTGTGTATTTTCATGTTACTAATTGGTGTTCTCTTACCCATTACAATGCATCCAAATTCCTATTTTTTTTTCTCCAATAAGGTGATGGGATTTCTCCAGAAATATCTTCTGGTCATCCACAAGAGCTCTTTCATCCATGGGCGAGTGTCTGAGACCATGTTCTGTAAGGGCTCCTGGACTGCAGCTGAGATGGCTAGAACTGGATTGTGGGCCACTGTTGGTCTATAGCTTAGGTTGAGGTCTCTCTGTTCACTACCCAAATTGTAGGTGGATGAGACTCTTCCTGGGTCCCTTGGTGTTTGGCACCAGATTCCACAGTTCCTTTAAAGGTTCTTCTGTCCATGGATGGATGCTGAATTTGTGTGTGTCAGGAAGGTGGGCAAACATGAGAAATAGTTTATATCACCATGATGTTAGTATCCCCTCCAGGTACCTCATTCTTGTAATGTTTTCTAAACTCTTATCTCTTAGAACATAATGACTGATAGTTCTCCAAATATTCTCTCCTTCCGTGTGTGTGTGTGTGTGTGTGTGTGTGCGCGCGCGCGCGCGCGCGTGTGTGCGCGCGCGCGTGTGTGTGTATTCCTGTTTTGGTCCAACTTCATTTGAGAAGTATTTCCTAAACATCTCATGATCTTGGGCTGTGCATTTTAAGAGTTGGATATTGAAATGCTCTTTGGAAAGTCTCATGTAAGCATGGGACTTGCTGACTTTTGAGATGGAATTTCACTGGGGAGTGCTGTATGCAAAACTCATATGTGGGTCTTTCTATTGAGTTACAGTTTTTCCTAAGGAGAATTCTCCAGTCTCCTGGCTGAGGAGCATATGCCTCACTGCTGTGAGTTTGGGGAGTTAAACTGGGAAAAGAATTAGATATTTCACATTCAACATGTGGGTTTTTACTGAATTCCCATGACTTCAGAGGCATTTGGTACCTCCAGGGAATTCCTGTGTCTAAGGAATTTGGCCGGTCTTTTGAAATGAGTTCGTTGCAATTTCAGTGGAGTCAGGAATAAGTAAAGATATATGTTTATGTTTAGTTGGAACCCCAAGACTGATATTGAGGTTGATGGAAAATTCATTTATATTCAATACCATTTCTGTCAGAGGACTTGAGATACAAGGAGCATATGCAGTTTGAGTAGCAACTGATCAACTAGTGACTCTACTTTAAAGTAGTTAAGGATTAGGGTTCAGTGAGCTGAATGGCTTCTAAGACTTCCGGCCAGGGATATGTGGCAATGGGTTTTCAAGATCTACTAAGGATATAATTTGGGATATAAACAAATTTGAGGACACTGTCCTCTCTTTGTGATATGCAAGGTCTTGGGCTTATTTTAACTTGCATTTTCTTTAAACTAGTTTGTCTTCAGCTTTCCAAAGACTGACCTTAGAGTTGCTAAGGCAAAACCCTATACTTGCTAAAACTCTTGCATATACATTTGCCCTTCCACATTTTTTTTAGTTTTAAAAGATAAATGTGTAATATACATATTTACTGTCACAATAGTAAAAAACTTCACAAATATCAAATTGGTTATATATCAGAGCCCTTATATGACAGTCCCTAACAGTGTGGTGAGTAGAAGTTGAAAAATTTTATTTTAGAGTCTCACAAAGAGCAGCTACCTAACCAGCATTGAGGGTCGAGACTTCTTGGTCTCAAAGACAAAACCATTTTACTTTATAGTTTTGAAATGTGTTTTACAGCAGACAGAATTGCATCTCAGAAAATTGTTTTCTTTAGAATATGCTTCTTTCCTGTGTCTAGATTTGGATATCTCTACAGCAGTGTTGTCTTGCCTTGGTGTAAATAAGTTTACGTGCATTTGCTTAAACCACTGCTGATAGGAGAATAGAATAGAAGACCTGGCTACAAAACATGTGTAAATATGATCTTCAGTTTATGTGGTCTGAATCTGATGCAGCTCAACATAAGCTAGACTGTTAAGGCTCCACATCTTACATTGAGCAATTAATATCCAAAGCTGGGAATTAATCTACATAAACTCTTGTGTATTTTGGGGCTCACCGTTGGTTTTCAAAATGGCTGCCTTATGTGGAGGTCAGGGAGAAACCAAAGAAAGGGGCAGATCATTCTAGATTGATAAGTGGCAATTTTAATAAGCAAGGAGACTTACTTACAAGGCTTGTCTTGGGTGGCCACAAGACAAATACATCTCCAATACCTGACTGCCAAATCCTAAAAGTTTATTTATAGACCCTAACTTGGTTCTTAGTCACATATATCACCCAGATGATCTCAACACATTATTTCAAGGCTATGTCCTTGAGGAGGTTTCTGGATGGTTAGGCAAGCTGAATGCATGTTCCAAGCACAAGAAAGAGAGGGGTAAGGAGCTTCTCATTGCCTGCGTCCAGTTGTATGTCAACTGGTGGTCACATTTTCTTAATGACTTCCCCCAACACTCATTCTAAAGGCCATTGAGCAAAACCTTACCATGGGAGTTTTACCTTTAAGGGGAAAGGCAGGTTTTAGGTCATGAAATGAGCACTGGGAAGTGAAGAGTAAACTCCTTTTGTTTTTCTAGGCCTTGAGATTAAGAACCCATTTCACTGAAAATTGGAATGTGTTCAAGGAACTTCTGCTAGGAAATATTTATGATTCATAAGCTGGCTCCTAAAACATGGTCTAGATGGGAGAGCTACAGGTATGGATCTCTTGGAGTTAGTCTTGGGTCTTGACTTGGAGGTTTGAGAGCATCGTATATAAAAATGGTTTCAATTTTATTGCCTTATTTCCTTTCTTTGATCTATTATCCCCCAAACAGCAATAAAATCTGGTTGACTTGATCTCTGCTGTAACTGAATTGAGGAAGCTTCAGACAGTCTAAGGGAGAGGAGTGGCCTGATTATAGTTTTTGTTGTTGTTGTTTTAATCTCTGAGGAAGTGGCAGGGGGTCATATATGTAAGCAGTGTTCCACATAAAAGGCTTGGAGCCAGGTGGCTGGCTCAGGTATCAGGTGACAAGATAGCATTGAAGGGCATGTAAGCATTTCCCTAGGAGTCCAGAATATTTGGAATGGAAATTCGGTAAAGACTAAACTTATCCAGTCAAATAGGATAAGGATCTCAAATATTGTAATTTGAGGATTTGAAGATTCATGAGAGAGATAGACCCACACTGGTTACATTGATAAAACAAATTACTTTGCAGTTTTCACTTTTCTAGAAACTGTGGTCTATTCTTTTGATGTTCTCCTGGATGCTTATTGAGCAACAGATGTGAATTATAATTCTTAATGATTTCCTTTCCCTTCTCCTTTTAATGGAATCCAGGCAACTGTGCTGGTTTTCTTCTTTTGTTTAGTCTGATCCCACTTTGTATACCCGCTCACCCATGTCCTATCCTCTACACATGGCTCTAAGTTCTCTAGCATCTTTGAAAAAGTTGCCTCTTCTCCTTTCCCATCCCCACCCCTATTTTTTGAGCAGGTACTCTACCACCTTTCCTTGAGCTTTGTTGTTGGCCTAAACAAAAATGTATTAAAACATTCTATGTGCTATCTATGTGCTATCTATGTGCTATCTATGTGCTATTCTATGTGCTACTTTTCCCTAATTCTTAAAATTTTTGTAAAGAGTCTTCAGGAAGTCTCCACAAACTCTGCCAACCCTGTGACTTATTTATTTTTTTTTAAAAAAGATTTTATTCATTTGAGACAAACAGAAAGAGAGAATGAACATGAGTGGGGGTGGGGATGGGGGGATGGAGGGGACAGAAAGAGAGGGAGAAGAAGACTCCCTGCTGAGCAGGGAGCCTGATGTGGGGCTTGATTCCAGGGCCCTGGGATCATGGCCTGAACTGAAGGCAGATGCTTAACCATCTGAGCCCCCCAGGTGCCCCAACTCTGGGGCTTTAATCAGTACATCAGGACCTGCTGGCTGTGCTCACTGCTATATCTCCAGTCACTTGTCATTACTATTCTGTTGGTTAGTGTGTTGACTTGGCTCAGGGTTTTTACTGCCAGGACTTCATCTTTAGGCTTAGGGAAATAAAAATAAGCCCATTTTTCACACATTGTCTAAGAACCCCAGCCAGATCACTCCATCTCCTTTTTGTGAGTATAAACCTTCTTTGAAATAATTTTTTACTCTTTCCTTTTTTTTTCTTTTTGATCTTATTTTTTTTTTCCTTATTGTCAAATATCTAGTTACTAAAGTAGTGCCTAGTGTATGGTAGGTGCTTAACAAATGTTTGGGGAAATGAATAAACCTAACATAAGCCAAAACTTCGTTTCAATTCTAAATTCTCAAAGGGGAAGTGGGCCTGCCTATCTTTAAGTCAGAATAGATCAGGATTCTCAAGCACTCTCTTCCTTTCTAAATTGTATTTTTTTAACTATAGCCTCTCTCCCTGCCCCAGGTTCCAGAATACTATTCTTCTCTCTTCAGAAAGCAACCCTAATATTAGCATTAGGAAAACTATGATTTAGGAACCACTCATGAATAATTTATGGCTCTGTTTTTAATATTTAGGATGCAACATTGGCATCCTAAACATTTTGGTGAGTTTTATGACTGTGATCTAACGAGTTTACTCTTTTATAGTATCTGTTTACAGATTTTTATGCTGTTTATTTCATGTTTAAAAGATTTTTATAAAGACTGTTACAACGGTGGTCCCCTCTCCCATACTTGCCACACCCCATAACCCCTGTATTTATCTAGCACTTGTTAAGAGTCTGGTGCTGTTAGACACTGGGATTTTTTTTTAAAATTTTTTTTTAATTTTTATTTATTTATGATAGTCACAGAGAGAGAGAGAGAGAGGGAGGCAGAGACACAGGCAGAGGGAGAAGCAGGCTCCATGCACCGGTAGCCTGATGTGGGATTCGATCCCGGGTCTCCAGGATCGCGCCCTGGGCCAAAGGCAAGCGCCAAACCACTGCGCCACCCAGGGATCCCGACACTGGGATTATAAAGATTCTCAAATACATATGTTCATCCCTCTTCCCAGTTTAAATCTCCTCCATGTCTTCTCATTTTCTTTGGATAAATTGTGAAAGTCAAAGCATGACTTTAAAAACCCTCCATGATTTGGCTCCTGTCTCCCTTCCTCATCATTTCTCTCCTCCCTACCTGTTTTCCCATTTTCTTTTTTTTTTTTTTTCTCTCCTTCCAACCCTCCAGTGAATGAACTCTCCTGAACTTTTTTCAGGGAGTCTATCCTCTCTACACTAATCTGTCATTCTTCCACCTGGAACATTATCCTCCCCATTTGCCTAAAATCTGATTTTTAGTTTTTGACTAAACTCTGCAGAAAGGTTTTCTGGCCCTAAGAGGCTGGGTAAGGGACCCCTTCTCAACACTGTAGTATACCCTGTGTTTCCCTGCTTGTAAATAGGTAGGGATCTGCTTTCCTCTTCCTCACCAGTTTCTGCCCTCAATGTAAGGCCATTCCTGATAGAGATGTGGCAGTGCAGTGGCCAGAGGCATGGAAGGGAGCCGGGCTGTTTGGAAAAGAGCAAGTATGGTATTTATTTTGTTTAAAAAATTTTGACTGTCTTTAAAAACAGGAAAGCATCGCATTTTCTTCCAAGTAACTACTGGTATTAGCTTCATCTGTCTTGAGATATACATATATATGTGTGTGTATTTTACATATATATATATTATATATATATATCCTAGAAGGCTTGCGATTCTCCCTGTATTGCTTTTTTTTGTGCTCAAGGTATACTAAAATCCTCCAGAAAGCAGAAATCATTGGTAACAGGAAACCTCTTATTTTTGGCAAAACTCAGTGTTTATCACATATTTTGGGTTCTTCTTGCCAACTTCAAAATCCCTTTGTTGAAAGTTTTGTGTTCCCTGAAAGAAACAGGGAGCTTCCCTGGAATCCCTTGGATTAGTTATGGGGTGAGTGAAGATACTCCTGAGGTTTCTGTGTGTGTGGATGGAGGTTACAGCCATTCTAGCAGTTACCACCTGAACATAATCTTGGCCTTGATCAATAAGGGCAGGATGGGGCTGGGGTTCTTTTTTTTTTTTTTTTAAAGATTTTATTTATTTATTCTTGAGAGAGAGAGAGAGAGAGAGAGAGAGAGAGAGAGGAGAGAGAGAGAATGGCTCCATGCAGGAAGCCCGATGTGGGACTTGATCCCGGGACTCCAGGATCACGCCCTGGGCCGAAGGCAGGCACTAAACCGCTGAGCCACCCAGGGATCCCCGGGGCTGGGGTTCTTGAAGCAATGATTATCTCCTCCAAGCATTGCTTCTTTGGCAGGAGAGAGGGAACCATTTTTCTTTCTCCTCTTTACAACAGACCCAAACACATTTGATTTGACTTGATGAAAAATGCAACAATAGTCATTTCCTTGGGCCATTCATCTCACATATTCAATTCCTGGGCATCAGAAGAATGCTATCTGTATACATGGTTGGGGGTAAGGCATGAACTCTGTTGGAAGTTTTAATTGTAAAACTAAATTTTCTATATGCTCAGGCTTTACAGTTAGGTGCTTACATTCAACTTAAAAAGATAAAAAGTATTTTTAAGTCTGTCACTTCTCATGACTCAGCTGTTAGAAATCTGGGCAGGAGTGAGAAATCCAAATGGTATAGCAAGAAAATGGTAGAGTAATGAGAAGAGGAAATACTACATTATGACTGTCAGATGTCATCTGCTTAATGTTTGATCTGGTTTATGCTTATAGCAGGATACAGATGGAGTTATAGAAGAAGAAAGTGCCAATCAAAAGTATAGTTTCTCTCCCTTGCTTTTTTCACTGTGATCCCTAGAACTCGGACTTTGATTTCTGCCTGCCTTTTCTTCCACCAAATCCAGGAGTAGGGTGGTGCATCTATTCTCCCTGTTGCCCTTGTCAACTATTACTCTTAACATGGGGAGGGACCTGCTGCTACCTTCTCAGAATTGCTCCCTCTCCTACTTCCTGCCTATTGCAGCCACCAGGTACTGCTGTTACTATAGCCACATTGAGCCTAAAGGATATGGCTGCTTTCCACATGGAATCTGTCCAATAATGAAGCCAAAAGAGAAAAAGTAGAGCTCAGAGCTGAAAAGAGATAATCATGATTATATTGTTTGGACCTCCAGATCTAGCCATGTCTGAGGCCAGCACTACCTTTTAGATTATTCTGCTTATCCTAGCTTTAATGGCATTTTGACAGCCTTCAAATCTTGGCTAATAAAGGTCCCAATACTCTGTTCCAGTGCCATGGTCATTAAACCCTGATCCTTTCCTACAGGTGAATGTATGCTTATCACTTGATCATCCCAGCTGGGCCCACAGCAGTTGTGACAGCAACAAAAGTCTCTATTTTCCCCTCTAAGCTCTGCTTTTTCCTGCTGGCTTCATTATTGGGCAGATTCCATGTGGCATTGGTGAAGGCCACTAGACTCCTATCCCCAGCAGAGAAAAAGCATTTGTAGAACTGGTAGGAAGATCTTGGGGGAAGAGTCTGACTGGCTTGGAACTAATCAGAGAATAATTTCTGATGCAATCATGATACTTAGGGGAAATAGAGCTTGATAGGCCAGGCCTAATTTCATGACTGTCATTTGGGGTGAAGATGGGGCCAGCACCATCATAACAGGAAAGATATGCTCTAAGGCTGATCAAGAAAGGAATTATGGGACTACCCATTTGGATAAGCAAGGGCTACTCCTTGCCTTAATCTTGGCATTGGATTAGGTCCCTGGAAGAAATTCATGAAGACTGCTTTGTTTCTGGGAAGAGTGGGCTGTGTCTTTCCATCTCTTGGATGGGAAGCTTGATGACTGTCCCACAAATCTCTTTCCACTAGTATGAATACCACAGCTGTGCCTGCCAATTGTTTTAGGTCTTATCCTAGTTTTGCCAGAAATTAGAGCCTCCGGCAAAGACTTAAGTGCTACTTCTTTATTAGGGAGTGCAATACCAACCTGACATCAACAAGACCTAGAATTGCATAACCAGGAAAGGAAAATGGAAATGAATCAGGAAAGAAGGGAAAGCCTGTATAAAGGTACATTATTAAATCAGCTACCACTTGGTATTAAAAGCACCTGAGAGCTCAGTCTTGCTGTATCACCTTCTGAGATTATGTGAATGAGCCAGGAAGAGGTGTGTCCCAGGAAGAAAGGAGCCACTGAATAAATTCTTCCTATTTGCCCTTAGTCAAAAGTTAACCACCTGGATGTTAATTTCTCTGAACTACTTTAATATGCATATGTGGGCTCTGCCGTGAGTCCCATCTCAGTATTAACGAGAAACCCTGGGCAGGAGGCAAGAAGTACTTGGTGCAGGTATGAGAAGAGGTGTTACATTTTGCTGCTATATTACAAAATGGTGCCCTCTTGGGGAGGAGGGTACTGTCAAAGGGGTTGCATCACAGTAATGACCAGCTGCAAACTCTGAAAAGACTTGGACAAGGGGCTTTGTTTTTCTGAAAGGTATTTAAAAAATAAGTATTTCTTGACTTATTTTAAGTAAACTCTACACCTGACATGGGGCTTGAACTCATGACCCCAAGATCAAGCGATGTATCTCTACTGACTGAGCCACCCAGGTTCCCTGACAAAGGGGTTAATGAAACAAACTGTAGTTGCTGTTTTTATAGCAAGTCACAAGTCCCTAATTGATATTTACCATCTTCTTCCATCTCTTTTAGATTTTCTCCACCTGTAGCCAACACTTTAGTGGTTATGGACTTCTATGTCTTGTTGATGTCAGGTTGTGAGTGCTTCAATTGTCTGTTTCTTGTTCTTACTGAGCACAGAAGTACTAGGGGATGTTCCAGGGATTCTTCTGCCTCTAGACTTGCTCTTTCCTTCATCCTTTATGTAACAGCTCTCCTAGCTCCCCATGGCAGTCAGGATCAAATAAATCACTCCTACCAACGGAATGACTTTGTCTAGTAGCATGAGGAAGCCATTGACCTTTGGTATTACAGTGAGCAGTTCACTGGAATCCTTATGTGCACATTTTCCCATGGAAAAATCTGTTTCTCACTCTACTCCTCCCATTTCTACCCTCATCTAGAATTGGAAAATAGGATGAGAAACATCAATTCCATGAGTCATAAAGAATGATAAGGGCCAATCCTGTATCATTCCTTGGTTTCTGAACCTCCATAGTCTAAGTATTGAGGACATAATATTTATTCCTTAAATGCACATACTATATTCTACAAGAGAGAGCCCCAACCCCATAATGGTGGTGCTCAATCTGACCTCTGAGCTGAGCCCTTAAAAGGCTATTCACTGTTTTGTTGTGTTGGCAGCTTTGTGCATAGGAAGGTAATGAGCAATTGACCACATGGTCATGTACCCGTTGTCGAATGTTGTTGATAAGAAATTGGTCCTTTGGTCTAAAACAATTTTATATGGGATATCATGTTAGTAAGGCAGGCATTCTGTAAGTCTGTAGATGGCAATACTGGGAGTAACACTGCAGCTGGGAAGGCAAGCCTGTATCCAGAATAGATATGGATTCTAGTTGGAATTAATTTCTACTTCCTCTATGATAGAATGGATCTGATTTAATTAATCTGTCATTAATGGTTGCTGGATTTCCTGCAGAATGGTACCATATGTGAGGGATCAGCATTAGTCTTTACTGCTGGTAGTTTGTGTATTCAGTAGTAGTAGAACTAGATGAGTCTTGCTGAAAGGGAGTCCATGCTGCAGAGTTCTTGCACAACCTCCATTCCTACCACTATTGTAATTGTTCATGGTCCAGTTATGCTATATTGAAGTGGTCAAGGAGACTTCCTGGCTGATGGCCACAGGAAAAGTCATTTCTATCCATTTCATTTTTAATGGTCTTCTCAGTGCTGCATGTTCTCTGGAGGACAATATGAGACAGTTTTGCCCATGCTCATATGTCCATTTTGTTCCTTTTACAGACTTTTTTTTCCCAATATTCTAATATGTTCCTGCCAGGCCTCTGACCAGCCAGCCAGTTCATTCACCACTCCTCAGGATTCCTTGTATATCTATACTTCAGGGCATTTCTCTCCTACAAAATGAACAATAAAATATACGCACAGCTCTGACTGTTAGGATTTCTTGAACTATTGCCCATTAGAGCTGTCCCTGAGGGAGCCTGAAATCTTGGGAAGCAGGAGTGCAGGAAAAAGAGTAGTGCAGCAAGAAAGGTGGAAAATCTACCATGGTGGCATATTACCAAACTGGTATCAAGTGATATTGACTCTATAAATGGCCATTCTCACAACAGTCTGTTTGCAGAGGAAGTAAGAAGACTTCTAATGCTCAGGGTTTCACCTCAAGTAATTAATTCTTACGTACTTTTAGGTCACATATGTGAAAACTTGGGGCAGAAGGCAAGAGGGAATGTGATAGAAATATGCAGTGAGATGTTTTTGGGTTGTGCTCATGTGAAGGTGCCAAATTTCCCACAGAGCTGGTAGCTGCTGGAGCCACTGAGAGTTGGCCAAATGCCCTAGGGATAGGCAAATATGAAAGGATATGACTTGGAATATAAGAAGTCTCTAGTTCATCTGCCCTCCTTGTAGAAATCTTCCTTGCAGAGTGATGGTACACTTGTGTTTCATACAGTTTCCACTGTACCACCCCCCCAAATACCTCTATGAATGTGTAGGCAGATACACCAGTTGAGCATATATAATGTATCCACAAATGAAGTTGAGGACACAAAGTTGAATTAGGCCTGGTAAGTCTTTTCTGGAGTTTGAAATCTGTTATATTTGACAGATGGGAAAATGAAATGAAGAGATGGTGTGACTTTCTCCAAGTCATTCAACCAGAACATGGCAAAGCTGGATCTATTAACATTTTATGTCTCCTATTACAAATAAATTGTACTGCCTATACCAGTTATTGGAGCATTAAAACAGCAAACGACTGGCAAGTACAGGGTCATGACTCATTACAGAGCTTTGAGTTTTAAATAATGCCACATGGTACATGAGATTTGTAAGTTCTTCAGTGGTAATACCATCTTGATGAAGGTAGATCAGTATTTTTTTATGCTGTATTTGCAGCAAATGAGGATGGACAAATTTATTGTCAAAGGGCATTTATCCTTCTGATTGCAAAACCAAAACTAATTTTAATATCTTTAGAAAAGCTATACCAAAAAAGTACGAGTAAATAACACCAACAGTCTTTCTGACCTTAATGTTATTACTGTCTTCCCATATCATTTAATGTTTTACTAAATATTAATTTTAATGGCATTGCAGTCCATTAAGTAGTTGTATCATAATGTTTTTAACCAATTTTTTTTTGTTGGATATTAAATTAAAATTAGTTTAATTTAACTAAAGTTTTTCAGTATTGAAAATGCTTCAATATATAGCCATCGAGGCATATCTTTATGAAACCCATGGTCTTTTTAAAAAATAACTTTGTCATCATGGAATTCCTGATTCAAAAGAATGTACTTTGCCTATCCATATATGAAAGTGCCCATTTCCTCCCTTATGAACTCTAGGTATTCTAAGTTTTCAGTATTTGTTCATGTGATGGAAAAATATAAATCCTCATCTTAATGCCGGGAAAGCTTTTTTACTAAAAGATAACAGGAATTCTAATCCAAACAAGGATAGAGTTAGCATGCTTATCTAATATATTATGGTAAATACTTTCAAAAAATGGCCACAATTTTTCCTTCCCCATATCTGACTTTTTCAGTGTGACTTTTTTTTTCCAATGTGTTTTTGCAAAGATGAGTAGATATCTACAGCTGCTCACTGGCATCTTAAAAGTTTATATAGAGGTCTTAAAAGGGCTTAGTCTTAAGTTAGATGGTATCTCAACAACCTCTTATTCTCAGGACTGTATGTTTAAATGGTTGCTAGTATGGGAATAATAGGTGTGGTCTACCTTCCAAGAACAGAAGAGGATGAGCTTTTGATTCCCCAGGTCAACTAGTAGTCACAATCTCTCCATGATCTGCTCCAACAATGTGTGACTTGCTTTGACCAATAGAATATAGCAAAAATGATTTGCTGTTTTTTGAGCCTAGGCTCCTTACACAGAGGCTTTGCACATTTCTATTTGCTCTCAGATCATGGGACCACCATGTGAGTAAGCCCAGGCTGCCCTCTGGATAATATGCACATGGCCCAGGTACTCCGTCATCCCAGGAGCTATCCAGTAAACCCCAGGAGCAGAGCTGTGTAGCCAATTTCTAGCTGAGCTTAAAAGTGAGTCCTATTAGGTTGAGAAGAACCATTCCTGTAAGCACAGCCTAAATTGTTGACCCTTAGATTCCTGAAAAAAAAAAATCAATGGTAATTATTTTATGTCCCCACATTTTGGGATTGTTTGCTACCCAACAAAAGTTAACTGTGAAACACTCATGATATTATTTTGATGAAGATATACTTAAAATTAAATGAAAAATAGAAATATTTCAACATCCACTTAATCCATTTCTCCTGTAATTATCTTCTGGAACTATTTAGGTTTATAACTCAGTACCAATTATATGTTCAACAGGAAATGTGTACATTATGTTCACCAAAAGACATGCACAAGGATGTTTATAGCAATACTGTTAATAGGAAAAAAAATTGGAAATTACCTATTTTTGATATTTGGTTAGCCCTTGTATATTCATAAAATGGAATGCTACATCGTTATAAACTGAACGCAACAATGTGGATGAATTTCATAAATGTCATGTTGGGTAAAAGAAGGAAGGCATAAAAGAATCACATACTGCATGATTCCATATATAAAATTCAAAGGCAGGCAAAACTAATCTCTGGTGCTGAAAAGTCAAGAGAATGGCTATTTTGGGGGAGGTAGGTGATGACAAGGAGGAAGAAATATTTATCTTAGGGATTTTAATGACCAAGGGCATGGATGGGCTTCTAATATGCCAGAAGTGTTCTGTTTCTTTTTTTTTTTTAATCTGAATGGCATTATACAGTTATGTTCACTCTGAATATTTATTGAGCCACTTATGACTTGTGTACTTTTATGTATGTATGATACTTTAGTAAATAAAAAAAATAAAAAAATAAAGATTTTATTTACTTATTCATGAGAGACACAGAGAGAGACAGAGACATAGGCAGAGGCAGAAGCAGGCTCCCTGCAGAGAGCCCAATGCTGAACTCCATCCCAGGACCCCAGGATCATGACCTGAGCCAAAGGTAGACATTCAACCACTGAGTCACCCAGGTGTCCCAAGTTTATTATTTTTTTTAATGAGTATAGCCTGGAAGGAAGCTGTTGGAGTTTCCCAAAGATCAGCCATGGGGTTGTAAATAACAAAGGCACTTAAATGTAGCAAAAAGAATATTGTTTTGTTAGGAAAACCAGCATGTTGTGCACAGTACCAGGTCTTGGGTGGTTCTGGGATCAAGAGACCCAGAGGGGGCCAGGACCAAGTACTTTGGCTCTCACTTATGTTGTGGCATATAGGTAAAGATCACAACTGGAGGATTTGGAGGGATAGTGAAACTGACAGTGGGTAAATCCTATGAATTGAGAGAGCAATGTTGAGGTCAGAAAGGAATTTGCAAATGCAAAACAGAATAGGTGAGCTGAGATTGACAACCAACTATCCTCAGAAAATGGAAGAGTTTGATAATTAAATTTACACATGGGCAGGAGATCATATACCTGGAAACAGATGGTAGACAGGGCTCAGTCCAGGAGGTCAGGGACAGCATGTCTCTACATATAGACAACATGCTACTCTGAAGCTGTGGCTTGCCTGTTGATCCAAGGGTGACCATTATCTCCTCTGATAGGTAAGAAATTTCCTTGTTGGTGAGTTACAGGGCTATTTTGCTGCTCAAAGTGAGGCAAGAGTCACGAGGGACCTAGTAGTGGAAGCACAGAGAAAGGGTGAAATTCTCTGAGGAGTTCAGTTTTAATGATTATAGTGATTCAGGAAGGAATGATAATTCTTGTAATTCTGCTAGTGGCAAGGGAAAACTTATTGCTGTGTGGGTGCAAGATAATTAGAACCAAAATCATATAATTGGAAGATGTCCTACCTTAGCTGCTATGGCTTCTAGTACAAGAACAAACAACAGTTGGTCCTCAAATGCCAATCGTGATATGGTGTGAATCCATCTCCCTAAGCATGAACCAAGCATGTGTTAGGAAATGGCAAGTGAAATACTAGTGCTTAAATAATACTTCATTTTATGCAACACTATTTTCTTTTCAGAGAACTTTGACAAATACTAACCCATCTGAAACTCAAAACAGACTCGAGGGAGGGAGAACTTTGTATTCCTACTCATCTAAACAGATGAATCAGCTGGACCCTGAGGAGGAGAATATGATTAATCTAAGGGCCTACAACTCAAAAGCTGAGACATCACTTTCTTCATGCATTATTTTCCTGCCTAAGCTGTGATGCATGCTGGCAGTGTGACACTAACTAAAGGTGGCATGGGATATTAAGGGTTGTGGTTGGTGGTTTTTTTTACTTTTGGAAATTTCACATGGACTTAGAAATGAAAGGCTGGCACGTGGACTCCACTACTTGTTGAAGCTTGATTTTCTAGGAAATAAGCAACATCTGAGTTTTTCTGGATCTCAAAGACTGGCTTGTGCTTTCCTTGATAACTCTTGATGAGAGAGAGCCCTTTGCCAGTAACTCATAATGTTGCTCAGACTTTGTGCATGTAAAAACCACCTTGTTGTGTATACATGTTAAAATGCACGTTATGACTCATAAGTTCTGGTATAAGAACCAAGATCTGCATTTCTAACAAACTCGTAGCTGATGCTCCATGTCTCTGGACTGCATGTGCAGTAGTAGGAATGGAATATATTCTTGTGGTCACTGTGGTCTGAGTGCTTTAGTGTGGACTCTAGAAATTGGCATCTCTGTCCAGAAATAGTGCACCTAAAGCAACATTTAGGAAAATCTTTGAGTTTCAGATCCACTGTAAAGAAAAAGAAAAAAAAAAAAGGAAAATTTGAGTTTACTTTTTTCCTGTTGCCCAGGAAACAGAATTATGGATCATAGGAGTGCCTACTATATGGCAGCCACAATTTTAGACCTGAACTTAGAGCAGAGCGCAAACTGGAAAATGTCCCCATTGTTGTAAGGTTTACAGTTTAATGGGGGTGAAGAGAAGGGACAAGTCACACTAAAAGTTAATATGTAACTTGTAGAGTGGTTATAAGGGATATAGAGAAAAATACTCCTTTAGGAAGAGAAGGCAGTATAGTAAGAGGGTATGGAGTGGCAGTTTTAGATCAAAAAGCCTCGTTGAGAAGAGGACATGGTGAATAAAGACAAGAAGGAGGTGACAAAGTGAGTTGTGGGAATAACTGAGGGAGAACATTCTAGTCTGAGGGAATTACACATACAAAAGCTTAGAGATGGAGCAAGCCTGGGACATTTACAGTATAGCAAGAAGGCTGGTGTAGTTGTCGAGGGCAGAGGAGAACAGGTATTTGAAGATAGGAAAAGGGGCCTCTGAGAGCCCTGTACGCCACTATATATACTTCGACTTTTACTGAATGTTATGGCATGCCATTGGATGGTTTTAGAATCATTCTAGCATCTGTGCTAAAATCTGTAGAGGTTAACGGTAGAAGCCATGGGACTATGTAGGGGGATATTAATCTTTCTGATGAGAGACAAGGGTGGTGGTTGTTGGTATAGTGATGAGAAGTTAGATATATTTATATGGATATGATTTTCCTGTGTTTCCCTGGATTTGAGGGGGAAACAAGGATTTATTAATCTTGACTCATGAAACTCCTGGCAGTTGGTTGACAGTTATGAGACTTTTTCTCCTCCCGCCTTTTTATTTTTTTTAAAGCCTACAACTTCATTTTGTCTCTGCTGCTTAGATTATCACCTTTTTATTATTTAAAGTTATGGAATGTTGGGAGGAATAGTATTTGAGGTTAACCTTCACCAATACAGACTTGGGAACACTTTAGCAGCTTGTATTCCATTTTTAAGTTTTATATCACAGATGGGTGTCTTTCCATTAAAAAAAAAATCAGGAGTGGCAGCAATTGTCAATGTTCCTTTCCTCATAATTTTAACTTGAGTATTAAAGATAGAAACTTTTTAAAGAATTCACTGTTCTGGGAATAGCAAATATGTAGCAAATATTGTCACTCCACCACTTTCTCACCAATGGCAGACATTGCTAAATGATCATAGCACTCTTTGTCATTGAGCCTTGATGGAGCACTGGAATCTTTATCAAAATAACCACAAATAGATCAGAGTTGGCATTAGTTAAAACCCGTTTGCCATTTTTGTGTGTAATTATTCTTTCTGACATCTTAATGGGATTGGACAGGAGACTATTGTGTAGTGGTACAGCTGGAGCCAGACTTCATCTTTGTCTTATCAAATCCTGTTGTCACCACTTGCTAGCCCTTTGATCCTACACTAGCATCTTAACTTTTCTAAGCTTCTGTCTTCTCCTCTATAAAATGGGGAAAATATTAATACCTATCTTATAGGTAGCTAGGAGAAAAAAAATGGTTAGTACAGGACCTTACCAGATTCATTTAAGTACTTAATCTCAAACATTATTACTTGAGTTAGAGCTTGATACACTGATTTTTTTCAGTACACGAAGTTTATGGAAGCATACTACCTTTGTCACCTTGTCCTTATCTTTTTTTTTTTATTTAAAGTTTTAGCTTACAAGCATACCTATGTTTTCTTCAAGAAAGGAAATCATTCTTGAAAATTACTCCTAAGTCCACACAGGCATTATTGGAGTCCTTTATCTCTAATTCAACCTCCTCTTGGTTTGGGGTTGGGTGGGGTTCAGGGTCTAGAGGCAGGAGGGCTGGTAGATTATGTAGTGGAAAAGCCATGGGCTGGAAGTAAGGACTTTGGTCTTCTGGTCCTAGATCTAACATTTTACATTGCATCTACATGTGGACGTTGCCTTAGGGACAAGACACATTAGTGAAGTGGGATCCAGTAATACATATTCTGTTTCAGGTTCATTATGAGCAATGCAGATTTATGTCAAGTTGGTTTGAGACACAATCATTTTGTGTTACATAGTTGATATGGGAAAATATATTCCAGGTTCCAAAGCCTTTACATACTTCATAGTCTTAATTTTTTTTCAATTTAAAAAATTTTAATTCCACTATAGTTATATACAGGGTTATATTAGTTTCAGGTGTACAATATAGTGATTTAACATGTACTTCATAGTATTTTAGTTAGAATATTTCCTTAACTTGGAAAACTAAAACCGATAATGATTATGTGGACATCTGCACTCATAAATGCTAAGCCATTGTTGAAGAAAATGCAGCTTATCAGGGCTAGTCTGGTATTAGCTCCCTGAAGTTTCATCTTCAGTCTCCATGACACAGGGATCAACTTCTGAGTTAGAAACCACGTCTGGGTGCCAAGTGCTGGGTTCAGAGGCCATTGTTGAAGGCTTTACAGCAGTGTCCTCACAAATGCCATTCCATTTATTGAACCAAATCTTTTCAGAGACCTGTTCTATACATTATCTTGATTCTTGAAACCTCCTTAGATAAAGGTCATGTTTGTGAGATTCTGGCCATAGAGGAAAGATGTTTTCTGCTGTGGGGTAGTAATTTCACTGAGCCTCACCATGGCCTGTATCTTAGATGGATCTCACTCAAACCCCCACTCTGGAGTTTTACTTGCCTTTCTTCTGATAATGACAGACAACAATAACTAAGGGATTTTTTCCCCTGTTAGAACTAAATGAATTTTAAAAGCCTTCTAGGGAGATGTAACTAAATAATGGAGGAGGGCATACAAAATAAAACCTACTTGTCCTCTCTGGCCTAAATCAAACTCCTTTTTAAATTCATTCCATCAAGATTTTATTCTAGTTTCTGTTCTTGAACAGAAATCTGCTAGTCTAATTGTTCCTTTTTTCCTTGGTTAATTCTGATTTTTCTTTTGTATGTGTTTTATGCAATTTCAGAATTTTTCTTCTTGGGACTCATTATGATTCTTGAATCTTAGGATTAGTGCCTTTTTTGTCATTCTAGTCCATGTCAGCCACTACTTCCTTGAAATCTCCTTTCCATTTATCCCTAGATGTAAATTAGAGCTGCTTTGTCTTCTATTCCTCTTAACTTTTTATCTTTTCTAACTCTATTTCTGTTTCATTCTGGATTTCCACAGATCTGTTTTCCAGCTTAAGTCTCTAAAACTGTTTAATCTTTTATTCAATTTCACTGCCTGCATTTTTTTGAGATATATTGGTGGTTTAATTTTTTTCCTATAATGTCTCATTCTTCAGCTTCTGACTCTCATTTTTATTTCCTTTTAACATTTTATATTTTCTTTGAAATTCTGTAACATTTAGGTGAAGTTTTCCTGAATTGTGTATTTTTTAATAGTATCATCTTAGGACTTTGATTCTTCCATTGGTGTATGTAGTAATTTTAAAAAATACTTGTTTCATATTTTCTTGTAGATTCTTTGAGAATACTTATACTGTCTCTATTTCAAAATGGGTTGTTCCTTTGTGTATTTATTTTCTTTTAAGATTTATTTATTTTAAAGAGAGTATGGTGGGGAGGGCAGCAAGGGAGTGAGAAGGACAAGCAGACTCTGCCCTGAGCACAGAGCCCAAAATGGGAGTGGATCCCACAACCCTGATATCATAACCTGAGTTGAAACCCAGAGTCAGATGCTCAACCGAGTGAGCCACATATGTGTTCTTCTTTGTATATTTTAGATCATGGTGGAGATTTACAAATGGAAGCTGTAACTGTTTTCACTTGACATTTGGGAATTCCCCTTCCTTGTAAGCTAGTAATGTATCCTAAAGATTTCTTAGGTTTCATTAGTATTTGTAGGTGTTTGTAGTGGGAGAATTTCCAAGTTACTTTGCTGTCACTTCAAAATCAGAAGCCTTTCCACATCAAACATTTATTAAGGACTAGTTAATACTAGAAGATGCCAAGAAAGAGAAAAGATTTGCTTATTGGGGTCTATATGAGACAAAGGGGAGAGGGAACAGGAGATGGCAGAGACCACTCTGATGCAATTCTCACACTTCTTAAAGGAGAGGAGGAAAGAAGGAAAATTGGGTAGGATGAGCCTTAGACTGTGCTGCAATTCTAAGAAAATGTTTTTCAAACTAAGGGGAGCTCTAGCAATTTCCTATAGAAGGAAGACCTAGGTTGGGCAGAAATGGCCAGGCCTATGAAAAGGGAAAGTCTGTGTCAAGCAGTTTCCCTGCTCAGTGCTGTCCTCAGTAATTGGCAGGGGCTGCCAGGTAAAGCATAGCCTCTGCAGCAGATTCCTAGGATCTAACCACACTCATTGTGTCAGGTTTGCTTGAACCTCCATGGCTACCATACCCCAACAAGAAATTTCACAAATTGACCTTCTGGTTTATACACAAGTCTTATTTGAGTTTAATTTTGTGCCTATTAGTAATAATCTGTTCATTTCTGAGTCTCCAATACCAAGGACTATAAGGTTGAGAATTAGAACCACGTCATGATAGATTTATCTAGGTGTAATGTCCAATTGGCTTCAGGCCTCTTTTCAACCTGCCCATTTTGGGCAAAAACCTCTGTCTTATGTATCATATGCTTGCCCTTTCTGTCCTAAATTCAGACTATTCACTATATTATCCTTCCTATCCTGGTATATCATTTTCCTAGGTGTACTTGTTGTCCTATCTTCATCTAGACTGGAGAAGGCTGGAAATTACACTATTAGAAAACTTTAGAGAATAATTATAAAAGGATTGAAGATATTTTTTTATTTTTTTTTATTTATATATGATAGTCACACACACAGAGAGAGAGAGGCAGAGACACAGGCAGAGGAAGAAGCAGGCTCCATGCACCGGGAGCCCAACGTGGGATTCGATCCCGGGTCTCCAGGATCGCGCCCTGGGCCAAAGGCAGGCGCCAAACCGCTGCGCCACCCAGGGATCCCAAGGATTGAAGATATTAAGAAAAAGTATACATTAATGTAAAAAAGATATTGGTAGATAACTATCAAACCCTCCCTCCCAGGAAATTTTTAATTGCTGAGGGATTTAACACATGTCATCGAAAAATCAGTCCCATAATTTGAACCTTTTAAATTACATGGTGTTTTTAAAAATTTGAGAGAGTGAATCACTGAGAATGAATCATTTCTGTTCCCTTTGTATGCTAACCACCTCATCAAGATTCAAATTCACATGCACCTGTCCTAAAATTCTCAGGGCATAAAGGCAACGGAATGTCTCCGCCTTTAAGGTTTTCATTTTCTTATTTTAGGGTACATAGAATGAATGGGATTAACAGTGAATCTGCTCTGGTTATACACCTCTGAATATTTGTTGTCTGTTCACAGAACATCATCTACTGATATGTTCTGTCCTTGACACTTATTCAACCATTTCATTGCAGAACAGTATACCATAGTGACAATTTTTTTTTCCAAAGAGAATTTTAGTTTTACAAACTGCATTATATATCTCTAGCTTTCATTTAGACTCAAGAGGTGTATTTTTGAGAAAAGTATTTTTAAAGCAAGTGATTTAGACATAGAAATCTAAACCACATCTTCCTTGGGAACTGAGTCAAGCTGCCAAGGACCTAAGCATGTAGGTTCAAGGAATATATATTTATAGTTTCTGTGCAAGAGGATGGTAAGGAGGAAAAGGATGTGATAGGATATTGAGGAAAATAAGGTCAGAGAAATGGCTCCTTTTAAAAGTTTCCCTTCAGGCTAAAGAAATGGACCTAGGACTACAAAAAGGTCTTCTAAAATTATATGACATTTTCATTTACAGCTAAATGCTAGAGGTTTTCCTGATAAGCTAATGTACATGTAGTGGAAGACCCATTTAGGATTTTAATCTAAGACCTTGTGCCTTCTGTGGTCATGGAAGGTCTAATTCCAGACAAACACTCTCATGCTTTTCTTCCCTGTTGTTATCCCATAGTGTCCTGTAATTACACCCCACCTATATTTCCAAGGCTCCCGGGCATATCTCTGAATCAAAATGAATATATGTGTATAAGAGTGACACCTAAGTAAGGAAACACCCTATAGCATCTCATTAAAGAAAATGAATAAAGATGCAGAAATCAAAGAACATAATAAAACAGATAGCAAAGGCCCAAACCTCCAGAGATATGCATATGCAAATTAACTCTCTAACCTGGCTAAATGTTAACTGGTCTTGCTTTATAATCATCTTGCTCTGTTTATATAATTACTCCAGTCTTTTTCTTAGGATGTTTTGGTTAGATAATTCAACTAAATGTTAAGGTATCAAATGAATAAATAGAACTGCAATCAACTGGGGATGATGCCAGCCAGCACTGAGTATCATTATTAAGGTTATAGGTTTTAGTAAAGATTGGATTAAATACTGATTATGCTGAAATGCTTCAGTGGGTATATTATTACAAGGTCTTTGGAAAGACTTTTTTTTTTAAACATGTGGTATGCATTTCTTTGACAACTGCTTAAAATGTATCCCATAGAGTCTGATCTATAGAAATCTCTCCTTGTCTGAATTTTTAATTCTGTAACTTCATTTTGTATTTCCCCTTTTACTCAAGAACTGTTTGATAAAAGGTTCATAGATTTCAAGATAGACTTTCTATTGGTTAGTGATTTCTAGTTTAATTGCTTTGATCATAAAATAGAAATAAATGATACTCTATATGACTGAGTGGTGTGCTAGAGTGGACTTATATATAATTGGCTTTCATAAGCCAGTACCTCTCTTCCCAACTTCTTGATCAGTGACATTACATGGGTAGCTTCAAATCGACCATAGGATTTACGTATGTATTTTTATTTTTTATTTTAAGATTTTTATTTAACTATCCATGAGAGAGGCAGAGACACAGGCAGAGGGAGAAGCAGGCTCCATGCAGGGAACCAGATGCAGGACCTCATCCCGGGACTCTAGGATCATGCCCTGAGCTGAAGGCAGATGTTCAACTGCTGAGCCACCCAGGTATCCCATATGTATGTGCTTTTAATGACATTAACCTAAGTGGGTTACTCAATGTGAAAGACATATTACCATGGGCTTAAAAATTTCTTTCTGTGGGGTGCCTGGGTGGCACAACTGGTTAAGTGTCCAACTCTTGGTTGTAGCTCAGGCCCTGATCTCAGGGTCATGAGGTTGAGCCTGTTGTGGGGCTCTGTGCTCAGTGCAGAGTCTACTTGGGATTCTCTGCCCTCCTCTCACTCTGCCTCTCCTGCTAGTGCTCTTTCTCTTAAATCTTAAAGATTCTTTCTATGGCAAGTGGATGGGAAGGGAAGAGAGTTGATATTTTGCCACCAGTTCAGTTTATGGAAAATAGCAACATAGCTGCAGAATAACAAAATGAATTGAAGAGGTTTGATTGATTTTTGCCAGTTATAGAGGATAAGCTTCAGCTAACCAAAATATTAACTAGGAAAATTTTAGCCAAAGGATTTTACTGAAAATACTAAAACTCAGGTGAGTATTTCAGTATGTAAATGTAGATATAATAAAAACTTGGTGGGGAGGAGGGTGGAAATCTAAAGTACAAATGTTGTATATTGTGACAAAGTAGATAATGCCCTGGAAAAGGAGAGAGAAGAGAATTAGAATAAGCTTTTTGATTGTTGTATAAGCAGTAGATGGGAGTTAAAGCAGGATAACAAAAAGTGGTAAACCAGATCTTCAAAGGCAAAATCCAACCAAAAAATACCAAGAAATTAGAAGTACTAACAAGTACAATGATAATCACCAGAACAAAAATTTAAACACTTCAATATACCAAAAAAAATTTCAAAGGGCAAAGAATACATATATTCTAAAAAAAAGCATAGCAAATGTAATAAAATACATATATTTTCCACAGATAAGACAAAACATCAGTCCTATCAATAAGTGTGAATAGGTTTAACTTATGTACTAAGAGAAAAACATTCAATTTGGCTCATAAAACATATACCATACTGTATATAAGAGATATATACCTGAAGCAAAGTAATTTTGAAAGGTTAAAAATAATGGGTGAAAAAAACACACCAGGAAAATGAATAAATAAGGAAGTAGGTATAGTAAGCATGATATTAGACAAAATAGAATTGGTAAACAGGGGGTATTTTTCTCTTTTATTATAGAATACATGTAACATAAAATCTATCTTAACCATTTTAAAATGCAGAGATCAGTGCTATTAAGTACATGCATTGTTTTGTGTTATACTACTATTACTACTTTCCATCTTTAGAACTTCTTAATCCTGTAAAACTGAAACTCTATACCCATTAAACCATAACCCTCCCTTTCAACCTCTGATAACCACCATTCTAATTTGTTTCTATAAATTTGACTATTCTAGGTACCCCCTAAAAGTGGAATCATAGAGTATTTGCCTTTTTGTGAGTGGCTTATTTCACTGAGCATGATCTCCTCGAGGTTCATATTGCAGCACATGTCAGAATTTCCTTCCTTTTGAAGGCTGAATAAAATATCGTTTTTTTGTATATACCACAGTTGGAATATCCATTCATCCTTTAGAAACTTGTATCATTTATAACTTTTAGCTATTGTGAATAATGCTGCTATGAACATGAGAATAAGCTTATTGATTGTTGTATAAGCAGTAGGTGGGAGTTAAAGTATGGTAACAAAAACTGACCAACCACACTGTCAAAGGCAAAATGAAACCAAAAAACCTCAGAAAATTATGGGCACTTTTTGATGGAAAAGTCACAATTTACTATGTAGATATAGCCTTGTGAATATTTTTTACATCAAATAACATAGCAATCATCTTTATAAAAAATATTAGAGATGCAAGGAAACATAGAATCACAGTATCACAGTAATAATAGGACCTATTAAAAAAATAATAGGACCTATTTATATAGCACTCTTAATACAGGAATGACAAGGTAGACAAAAAATGAGAAGACCTAACATGATCAATGGAGATCATATGAATAAATATCAAACTCTATACCTGCACAATACAGAGTAAATTTTCTCAAGCTCATGTAACAGTCACATAATTTGTACATTTACAAGTACAAAGTAAGTTCACCAGTAGGATGGTAAATAATTAGCTCTTTTGGTGGTGGGGAAGCTCTGATTTATAGTACTTGCTGATTTTTCTGATATAAATCCTCCTATAGCTGATTTGAAGCTACCCATGTAATGTCACTGATCAAGAAGTTGGGAAGTGAGATATACAATTGGCTTTCATAAGCCAAATACAAGTTTGCTCTAGCACACACGACTCATTTTCATAGCGTATCATTTGTAATATTTCTATTGTATGATCAAGGCAATAAAACTAGAAATTTCTAATCAATAGAACGTCTATCTTGAAATCTAAAAACCTTTTATTAAGCAACTCTTGAGTGAAAGGGGAAATACAAAATAAATTATAGAACTAAAAATTAAGACAAGGAGAGGTCTCTATAGATCAGAATCTATGGGATATATTTTAAGCAGTTGTCAAAGAAATGCATATTCCTAAATACTTTTACCAGTAAAAATGAAATCATGAAAATATTTACCTTAATAAACTAAAAGAACAATGATGTAAATAAAACATAAGGGAATCCTAAAAATAAAAGAAGTTAATGAAGTAAAGAATAACAAAATAGTAGACTCTAAAATCCAGTTCTTAACAAATCAACAATATTAGCTAACTTCATCAAGAACAAAGGGAGGAAGGATTTATATACAAAATAAGAATTGACAGGGCAGAAATAACTGTTGAAACAGAAGAAATTTAAAAATTATCAATGACTATAGACCTTGACATCAACGTTAAAATCTAGGTGAAACAGAATTTATTTTTAGGAGAATAGAGCTTACCAAAATTGACCTAACTAGAGTTAGAAAGTTCCATTTTCATAGTAGAAATAGAGAGTTATTAAAGAACTATCCCACAACAAAAAGACCAGGCTCAGATGGTTTCACAAACAAATTCTAGTAATTCCTCAAAGACCAAGTAGTCTTAATGCTCTATAAATTGTTCAGGGCCTTGAAAATGAGGGAAAACTTCCTAACTTTTATGTAGCAAAATTGAATATTGAACTTAATCCTGATAAACATGCTACAAAAAAGGAAATAAAAGACCAGTAATTATGAATATTGATGCAAAAATAGTAAATACAATTTAGTACTACATTAAGAATATGCTATACTAGATCAAATGGGATTTATTCTGTTTGGCTTAATATTAGGAAATTCATTAATATCATACATGATACTAATAGCTCCAAAGGAAAAAAATCATGTAATTCTCTCAGTAGATGCTGATAAAGCCATTGCTGGAATTCAATTTATGAGGCGAATTGAGGAGTACTTTTTCTGGTATATGTATTATGTACTGTATTCTTTTTTTAAATTTAAATTTAATTTAGTTAACATATAGTGTATTATTAGTTTCAGAGGTAAATTAAATTAAGGGTAGATGAATTTCATCAGACATTAAAACCTGCTATACAGCCAGTTATGATTAAGTACTGGAATGTAAATAGATCAGTGGACTAGAAAAACTCAACAGACCAAAGTTCATATGGAGATTTGGCATATGCTAAAATTCAAAGATGGGCTTTTTAATAAAGGAAGCTTGGACAACCTGGTGTAGCCACTTGGAAAAAAAGATTAGATTCCATATTTCACGCCACACACAAAATTAACTCAGTGTGCATCAAAGATCTAAATGTAACAGTAAAACCATTCGGTACTGTAAGAAAACAAGTGAATTCACCTTTAATCCTGTAGGAAAAGCCTCAAAATCTGTAGACAGTAAAACAAGACTGATAACTTGGACTACATAAAATGTTTTTGCAGTCAATACACCAGAACTGAAAAACTAGGAGACAGTATTTGTGACATATACTACAAAAACCAACTTCCTTACATGTAAAGAAGAAACCTTAAACAATGAGGAACAAAAGACCAAAAACCCAACTAAAAAGTGGGAATGGAGATCTGATCAGATAACTCACAAATTAACATAAAAATGGCCCTTGAACACAGCAAAATTTCACATTATTGAAGAAATGCGAATTAATAAACCCCACTGTGATGCCATTTTAACCTATAAGATTAGTGAAAATCAAAGTATTTACAACATGTTCTGTTAGTGAGGCTGTAGGGAGACCATTACTCTTGTACCTGCCCTTTGTGATGTAAACTTGTATAAACCTTCATAAGTGCTATTTAGTAATAACCTAACAAAACAACATAGGTGCTTACCTTTTGACCCAACAATCTCACTTATAGGAATCTATCCTGAAGATACAGCACCAACAGTATGAAAATACAAATGCACAAAGCTTATCATTAGTAACTGTAAATATTGGAAAAATCTAAATGCCCATCCATAGTAGGGATGTTGCATTGACTGTGGTACCTCCATACCACATGGTGGACTTCCATGTGGTTGTGAAAAGAATGAAGTTCCCTATAAATTGATACTGGAGTGCTTTGCCAGAATCTATTGGTTAAATGAAAACAAAGTCCAAATAATGTTTATAATACAGTATTCTTCATGTAAGAATAAACTAGAGGAAAAAATATATCGCTCATTTGTGCAAATTAAATACAGGAAATTTAAATTAGAAGCTGATGACAGGCTCAGTATATAAAACTGGTATCCTGAATTCTGAGATCCCTTTCTTCATAGTATAAGTCCTTTTTTCTTCCTGGAAGCAAGAATGTAAGGTGAGATTTATCCTCCCACCCACCCTCGGGCCCTAGAAACCACTGTTCTATTCTCTACTTCTAGGATTTTGACTATTGTTGTATTTAGCTATGGATACGCTTTGCTTCTAATCAGATACTAACGTCTCAGGGCTGGGGTTAGAATAATTTATTCAACTGCCTTTTAGGAGGCTAATTCTATTTGCTATTCTGTTAAGTATTTGATCTTCCAACTCTTACAATCAGTGCAAATAAGGAAAGAAATCATAGGTTGATACAAAACTCTGATTATTCAGGTACCCAAACCGCTGCCCTACCACCATCTGCCCCAAACCAATGGAGTATGTAGCTTGAGTTACCTGTAAACAAGACTTCCTATCCCTTTGGGGGCCCTCACTCTTACTGTTTCTATATTAAGTCCTAAGGAAACTTGTCCTTAGATGCCTATGATTAAAGGTTAGGTAGAGAAAAAACTTCAATAGAAGGCAAAACAAGAAATGTGCAGTCAACCATGGGGAATTCCAGTAATTAAACAGCTAAGAAGGTGAATGGGAACTTAGAAAAACATTTAACACAGAAATCAATGTAAAGATGTAAAACTATAAGATAAGAATTGGAGGGAATGACCTAGCACTCACTAAAACTCAAGTATACAGCAAATATACACAGTGACAACTGTGTTCTCACTAGTACAACAGAAGGGGCTGACCTAGCCTTCCACATAAGGAGACTAAGCCCGGAGAAGCTAAGCACTTTGCAAATGTTGCACTGACTTAAGTGTTTGAATCAGGATTTAAATTTGGGTCTGATACAAATCCCTTCTTTGCCCTTACACCATTGCTTGTCTAAAATAGTTTTTCTTTCCTATTTCAATTAATAGGAAATATAAACACAGATACAGATGTAATGTGTTTGAGTTTCCACCTCTCATATCTAATTTCTGCCTCTTTCTTACTATTTTCCTATGTAACCTATGCCCCAACTTGAAATAATGATATTGATTTTATTTGCTTTCCCTTGATCATAATCCACTGGACATTGGAGATACTTCTATCAAGGAACTATCAGGACTGCTAATCTTTAATGAAAGCAGAATGATACAGATAAAATAGAGATGCATAAAGCATGTTATGTGGCATTAAGAGGAGTCATTAATTACAGCCAGGGAAATCTTTGTAAAAAAAAAAAAAAAGGAAAAGAAAGAAAAAGATGCATTTACTGTGGATCTTGAAGGAGAAGGATTTAAAGAGGAAAATCATGTGCAAAATTGGATAAAATTAGGCTAAATCACCAAATAACCAAAGTGTATAAAAGGGGTAGAGCAGAAATCTAAAGGGATCAAAATAGACCAATTCACATTCTTCACGTTTCTGTCACGTGGAAATTTTTTATAAGGTGGAGAGTTGTGAGAAAAGGCATTCTTTTCTGCATTTGAAGTATTTACTCAATTAAGAAATTATGTCTTATTGAGACTAGCTAAGGAGCTGGTTTAATGAAAACCACCCAGAGATAAGGGGGAATGATAATTATGATCAAATCCTCTTGTTATTTGGAAACAGCAGAGCATTGAAGCCTAGCTGCAGACAGGAGACAGATGCCTAGAACCTTGACTTTGGAGACATTTTGGAGGGAGATACTAGTCTAAGTCGTACTATGTTTTGGATGGAATTTGTAAAATGATTGCCTATTGAGCAGTAGTCAGAATTGATTTAAATAAGAATACTTTATCTGTAATTTATTGATTTGTATGGTGCTTTAAATAAAATAGCAATGCAAGCTGTATTGTGAAGGACAGGAAATCTGGCCTCACAGCTGATGACTTGGGGACCTCGATCTCCCTAGGGTTCAAAGGTTTAAGTACAGATGAACTCAGTTTAAAATTGTTAAGGGCTTTTATTCATGTCAGTTATTCAATGGCATGACATTTAATCATCTACCAAATTAGCAGACACATGGTATAGTTTACCATGTCACAGGAAAGCAGGGATTGTTCTCATTCTGTGGAGAAAGCTAGGAGGTCATTATTGAGTTCGTAAGTTAGTTGGTTTAGGTAATAGTTTACACATAATGACTGTGTCCTCCAAAATAGTGTTTTTCAAACTATGTTTCAGCTTCTTATTGGGAATTGCAATCAATTTAGAGTTGTCACCAAGGCTTTTCTCCTTAATGAAATAGACAATGTGGAATAGACTAGAATAGAAAAATAGATGTATTTCATGTAGTAAGGAAACAACTTTTAAATGTGTATACATTATATATTATATACATTGTATATTAAAATATGTTATATAATATACATTATATATAGTATACATTATATATAATTATAGGTGTGTGTCTGTACACACACATACTTTAACAAGGACTAGTTAAAAATGTCAAATGTATTTCTTCAGTTGGCTTGCAGTCAATATTTGAAAAACTTTGCTCTAGAGAATTGTTAATGATGAATTACACTCACATCTTTTATCTCTTATAAGCTTTACTTTCTATGTTCTTATCTGCTAACTAGACATTTTCTATGAGTTGTTTAGTTTTTATCTCAAACTGATATTCCTAAAACTGAACTCTCTCTACCTTCAAACCATTTTATCCTACCAAATTTCTATTTCTATTTATTCGCTATACTAGTTACTCTTGGTTAAGCCCTTATAATTTTCAACTCTTGCCTTTCCATCTTTAATCAGTTGGGGGGGGGTCGGGTCAAGAGGGTATGGAATGAACATTAATTATGTACCTGACATTTATCAGGCAACTTGCCAAATATTTTATATATGTTGCTTTATGTAATTCTCACAATACACTTATATTCAAATGAGGCTCAGAGGTTGAGTAATCAGCTCAAGGTCACATGGATTATTTATGTAGAGCAGCTCTTTTAACTTTGTGTCAGCCTAGGTATCTGACTCCAAATTCAAATGCTTTTTTACATCCTACCACCTTCCCAAATGCACTCTTTAAGATTGTTTCCACAGGAGCTCAGAAGTACTGTAAGAGCAGTAACAATACAGAATAATAATCACTACATGATCTTCAGTTGCTATCAGGCCCATATTGCTGGAAAGGACTTCTGAGCCCTAAATTGTTATTTTGCTGAAGACATAATTAAGACACAGAAAGGTTAAGTGACTTGACTGATGCCATAGGCTAATTCATGGTAGATCCTTGGCCAGAATTCAGGTCTTGATTTTAGAACAGTATTCTTTTTATCTTCCCTACTAGCCTCAGGAAGTAGAACAAAGGGTGAAACGGCAAAAACAGATTCTATATGGCAAAGAGTTCTTGAACACCCCAAGGTGTCACAGTCTTTAGATGAAATTGACTTCTTATCAAATCCTTAGGATCAGAAATCTTTTGAGATTTTCTTCTGAACCATCAGGGGTCAATAGACTTTCAAAAAGCCCTTTAATAGCTGTGCTTTGTGTGTAGTTTGAATGGAAGTCTTTCAAAGAAGAATAAAGTTGTTAGGAGGGAAGAATTTTATCACTGGGTCTCCTGGTGAGTTAAGGATTTCAAGTATTAGAGAAACATTCATGGAGTCTTGTTTTTGTCTTTCTGTCAGGGCTTCCACAGACCAAGGTAGGGTGGGGTTTAAGAGAGTCAAGCTCAAGATTGTAGAAACATCAAGTTGGATTTACATGCCTGCTCTTCATTCTTTTTTATCTCCTGATAAACCCAGTTGATCCCAACCTTGGTCCCCTGACTCATTCATCTCAGCTATTGGTAGATCCATTATGATCTTTATTATGTTTTCAATTTAGCTTAGTTCAAGTTAAAGTTTCCTTCACTTCCATTTTTCTTTTCCCACTCCCTATAAAACCACTTTTACATTCCTAGAAACATGCTTTTTTATGTTCTTCATTGAGCTTTAGGAGATTTTTAGTTCAGATTTCTGACAGTTTTGCAGATAATACTTGGTAAGGGTGGCACAGTGGTTAAACAGTGTTCTTAAAAGATTTTATGTATTTATTTTAGAGAAAAGGGGTGTATGTGCCTGAGTGGGGGGAGGGGCAAAGGGAGAGAGAAAAATCTTAAGCAGACTCCCTGCTGAGCATAGAGCCTAAAGTATGACTTGATCTCAGAACCCTGAGATGACCCGACCTGAAATAAGGAGACAGATGCTCAACTGATTGAGCCACCCAGGTACCCTTAAACAATGTCTTTAATATTGGGGTTCCACTGTTCTTGAAATAGAAGTGTATCAAAAGTCAAATGTTTATTTGAACACATTCTTTTTATGATATGCAAAGGGATTTTGGATTATTGCTGGATTTGCCTGAGCTTTCATATTAAAGACCTACACTGTAAAAAGACTGTTCTATATACAAATCAGACTGAGTAAAAGTATAGTTTGATCATTTCAGAAAAATAGACCTCTAGATGTGTGAGACCCTGAATAATTTTATTGGGTGAGAAGTCCCATTAATATTCTGAATCAGTATTTGTTTTTATCTAGAAGGAAAACAGCATTCCAAAATAAATGGAGAAATTCTGCTCTATGTTATGTGTGCCAGGGTATTTCTTACCTTTGTGCTTTATACTTGTGTCAATCCCTTCTACTTTCCATCTACAATTCCCATTTAGCCAGCTCCTCTTTAAATCCTACCTGATTAAATAATGTTAAATTACCAGAGAGTGCTTGACAAGTCCTGAGGACCAGAAGTTCTAGAAGATGTTCTTCTAAATCATTATGAATAACACACCTTTAAATGCCTATCTTTATTGGCATTTGCTGTGTGAACTTATTTGAATATAATTCCATCAAGAAAAGAGAATAGTTAAAATTCCCAGCTGTGTCATGAAATCTTTTTTTCATACACTGTGCCACACATATAGCCCAACATCCCCAGAACTCCTAAACTTAAGTCTACATAGCTTAGTATTTAATTTTTCTCTATTTGTTTTGATGTTATTTCTTATATCCATATCTAGACAAAAATCTATATATACCTTTTTAAATGGAGAAATAATTACTGATCTCAAATCATTGACCCATTTGTTCATCAGACAATCATTCATCATTTTCTGTGGGATACACTATGTGTTAGGTACAGGGATATTAACTTAATCACTTAGCTGTAATTAATAGGAAACCTGACCAACAGGTACCTAAACCAGAGTCAGTAAACTTTTTCTGTAATGGATCAGTTAGTAACTATTTTAGGCTTTTCCATAAGGTCTTTATTGCAACTACACAGCCATTGTAAGAGCAGCCAGAGGCAATATGTAAGTGAAGGGGAATGGCTATATTCCAATATAGCTTTATTTACAAAAACAAGACATGGGTCTCATTTGGCCCAGAGCCATACTTTGCTGGTTTAAACAGGTGGAACTTTATTATTCTCAGGTAATGGGATACCCACAGGTAGCAACTATTGTGTTAGAGGCTCAATTCAAGTTAAGCCTGAAATTTTTTGGCTTTTCCCTGTGGTTGCAAGATTTCTGCTGTCTTCCAGATATTAGGATGACACTTAAGATAGAAATAATAGGGAAAGGAAAAGGGCTAGGTCACTGAAGAGTATTAATAGAAGTCCTCATGGCAGAGTTGTAGGTCTCATTGGCCATAACTCCTAGATAAAAGGAAGGCTGGCAACACAAGCATTAGACTTTCTAATCTGTTTTGTGAGTCATGGCAAAGGCTTTGGGGGAAGCTAGTGTCAATTGCAAATATGATGGTCAGGACAATTCCTGTCCTTAGGGAGCTAATAATTTGCTAGGGATGATGAACAATTACCAGGTAATTCTACAAATACATACAATGAAAAGGGTCTGTGTGGATTCTTATAGGAGCAGACAGAAAGGGTATAGGGATAGCCATGGTGGGGAGTTAGGTTTTGGGGGATGTTAGGGATGCCACATCTAACTTGAGTTATCAGGGAGAGGAATGGCTCTTCGTAGGTGAACGTACTAACTGCCGTAGTTATGGTGGAAATGAGGAGCTGTAGACATTCAGAGGGAAAAGAGATCAGGTGAATTCTCTGGGATAATTTTATCATTTTACTTGAGTATTGCTCAGGCTATCGATGGGGGAAGATGATACAGTTAGCATGTTTTCAGGTGGTGGGAATGGAGTTAGCTGAGATACGGAAAGAGAAAAGGAAATGGGGTAGACAGGCCCAGTTCCTTCTGGCACACCAAGGGTCAGTCCTGCATTTGGACATCATGGCCAGTAATTGCTAAGGGAGGAAGAACAGTGCACAGCTATCACTTGACATATGATTCCAGCCAAACAAAGCCAAGCTGGTGCATATTTGAGACACTGAGGTCAGTAAAGTCAGGAAGTAAATTACACAGGTCACGTGGAAGGCAGAAATCCAAGAAAGTTTAAAGCTAAGAGCAGTTACAGAGCAGGGTACCCATTACAGGTAGGGATAAGGGCAGATTTTAAGCTGCTGTAGTCTAGGTCCCAGTACTGGCTGGCTGAACCATGTTAAAACTGATATTGTAGTCTGTGGGCTTCTCCCCAATGCATTAAATCAAATATTTATCTTTTATAACAAAATACTTACTATGGGATGTTAGGGAAATACCAGAAAAAATACAGCAAGAAAAAGAAAAGAGAATCAGTGATTTGTAGATATATGATTGTCCTTTTCACACAATTGTCTGCTGGCTTTGTCCATAGTTTTTTAAATAACAACATTTTACTTGATATTTGAAACTCTTTATAAACATAATTTTTAATGATTTAATGTTCCATTTCTTAGATGTACTGTAACTACTCCCCTAATAATGAATATTCAGTTTTTGTATTTTTACTGATTGACATGTGTATAATACCTCAATAAATGTCTTGGAATGTACATTTGTATTAATGTTTCTGTGGAAGTTGAAAACCATGGCCTTTATATTCTTTGATAATTCTCCTATCTAGAGATAGGTTCTAGGTCCCTCCCTTTAAATCTTGGGTTAAAGGGACTTGGGTCAGTTTCAGGGCCTATGCTTTAAGATACCAGCAGAACCCACTTCCTGTCTCTTGGCCCCCAGACTCCATGCTATTAAGAAGCCCATACAGCCTGTGGAGTAGTCCATATGCAGAAGTCCACATTGGGATTGTGGGGAACTGAGGACTTCAGAACTCAGCCCATCCCAGCTCCCAGCTCCCAGCTGGCTCCAGTTTATTAGCTTTGGAAGTGGCTCTTCCTGCTTCAGGTGCCTCAGATTATGCTGCACGAAGCAGAGATGAGCCTTCCCAGCAGAATCACACATTTGTGAGCTAAATATGGGTTACTATTGTTTTAAGCAGTTAAGTTTTGAAAGGTTTATTACACAGCAATAAATAAACAGAACACTTTCTGTTTGTCTTCTTAGATTAGATTCTTAGTAAAGGACTATAAGAGTATAAATACTTTAAAAGCTGTTGATCCATATTGCCTTGCAGACCTTGAGAAGGGCTGTATCAATATCTACTCCCATCATTAGTGTACCAGAGTGTCTGTTTCGCTGTATACTTGCCAGCATTGAATATGTAAAAATCACTTCTCATTTTCAAGTGTTAACTTGTTTACTTAATATATTTCTATTAGCTATTTTATGTGAACCATTTTTCTTTTTGATTTGTAGAAATCTTTTAGTATAATGTTCTTTTTATCTCTTACTAGCCTCAGGAACTAGAATAAAGAGTGAAAAGGCAAAAACAAAACAAAACAAACAACAACAACAAAAAAAACCCAGCTTCTATAGGGCAAATCTTCTTGTATAAAAAAAAACATTCTGGTGAGTCCTTTAATAAAAGGATACTACCTTATTATATTTGTTACACATTTCCCTAGCTTATTTGCTTTTAAAACTTTTATCCTTTTAATTCTGTTCATAATGTTTATGTAAATGTATTTGTAATCAAGCCTATTGTTATTTCTCTCCATGAAAGAATAAGCAGAGAAGATTAATCCTTAGAGAATGGCCAGAAATAATACCTGAGGATCCTGTAGAGACAGCCAGATCATAAAACAAAGCAATCTGTAGACATCACATGTATAGGAGCAGGCAGTGGTAAGCTGCTTTCCAGAGGCACGTGCTTGTGGCTGTGATTGTATCACCAGGGAAGGGCTAGTTCCTTTGGGGATTATCAACAAATACAACTGCAGAAAACATAGATGAAAAAACATTTCCCAAGTCTATGGATTGGTTATACCAATTAACATTATCACCTCTATAATAATCTCTGTATGTAAACAGGCTAGCTCTACGAAGCAAATACTATTGTCCTATACAGGAATCTGCATTTTAATGTAGATAATGTAAAGATTGAGACAAGCCCAAGCATTTATTAACATTTTATATATTTCTTTAAAATTATAAACTTAGAGTGTAAATTCTCAAAGAAGAAATTATGCATTTCCAGACATCTAGCTATTAATATTTTTGGTAAATTTGTCTTCTAAGCGTTTCTAACATCTGAATTCTTTTTTGCTTAAACAACCATGTATCCTGCACTTCTCACTTAACAAAAGGAAGTGCTTTCATTTAATATTACCTAAAACTATCCATAAACATTTTAGCAACGGCGTAATGTATATTGTTATTCATTTTGTAGCCTATTTAGCTTTTTTCATTTTTGTCACTGTTACAGGTAAACTTGTGATGAACATCTTCCTACTTTTCCTGCCTTTTAAAAAAATTATTCCTTAAGTGAATTCCAACAGTCAAAACATGTGAACTTTAAGTCTCATATGTATAGGATAAATATTTACTTTCTCAGAAAAAACATTGCTGTTTTCCATAGATCTAATTTTGCCTGGCTCACTAAATTTCTGGTTTAGGTTTAAGGACTTTAGGTTGGTGTGTCGTTGCTAGCCTCAGACTTTATCAGAAGGAAGGCTGAAAGAGATGGGTAAGCATGGCAGTGACCCAGAGGATGGGTTTCAGATGAAATTGTCTTCTGAATGTTTTGGTGCTTGGAAGGTTTGGGGGGGGGGGGGAGCTTATTCAATGACTTCTCTAAGCTTCCTTATACCAGGCAGTGATTTAACTGGGTTATACCACTAATATATAGGCTCTTCAGAAGCAACAAGGATTCTACTGAAGACAGGTATAAATGAACCTGTGGACCTTGTTGGCACAATGAATCAGCCTTTGCAGCACCAGGCCTGCCAGGCTCGTGCTGATGTATTGGAAGCCCCGTGTCCCTGCAAGTGCCTGTGGACAGACATATGGGATGGATGGCCAACTACAGATAATGCATCCATACTTACAGAGGAATATTTGCCTACAGGAGCTGCTGAGGGGAAAATTTAATATTTAGGCAAGAATTTACTTTGTAAGGTACATTGAACATTGTGGAATTAGCCAAATTTGGAAATTTCTTTAAGTTCCTACTTGGCTTGGCAGCAAGTTTTTCTTTTTCCCATTGTATAGCTGTCCTTAATCTTCACTGTGGACCAAAATTGCCCATGGAGCTTATGAAAATGTATGCTCAGGCCTTACCCCTAGAGACTGATTTATTAGGTTGTGAGTTGGAACCCAGGAATTTGCTCTTTTGGGTGATAGTGATACAGGTGATTGTTTGACTGCAGGTAGTGAAACACTAATCTGGGGCTGTGAGAGACAGGCGGTTCTGTTACCCAAATCATCCTTCTAAAAAGGATTGTTGCCCCAGCCATTAGGAATGCCATCAGCAGAGAGTCTTGAGCTGTGTGACCCTTCAGAGGATTGCCTCTCCTGCAGAAAATTGCCTCTCCCGTGTGCCACTTACATTTGGCGACTCTAGCCAGGGAATACAAAGGCCAATTCATCCAGTTATAGGCCAGTCTGATGGGCCATTTAGCTCCAGAGTACCCTATGGGGTCAGCTGAGGTGGTGGGCCTTGTTTCACAGCTCAACTTCTACCAGAATTGATCCAGAGGGGACATTCTTTTTTTTTTTTTAATTTTTATTTATTTATGATAGTCACACACACACACACACACACACACACAGAGAGAGAGAGAGAGAGAGAGAGAGAGAGAGGCAGAGACACAGGCAGAGGGAGAAGCAGGCTCCGGGATCCCTGGGTGGCGCAGTGGTTTGGCGCCTGCCTTTGGCCCAGGGCACGATCCTGGAGACCCGGGATCGAATCCCACGTCGGGCTCCCGGTGCATGGAGCCTTCTTCTCCCTCTGCCTGTGTCTCTGCCTCTCTCTCTCTCTCTCTCTCTCTCTCTCTCTGTGACTATCGTAAAATAAATTAAAAAAAAAATTTAAAAAAAAAAAAAAAAAAGAAGCAGGCTCCATGCACCGGGAGCCCGACGTGGGATTCGATCCCAGGTCTCGATCATGCCCTGGGCCAAAGGCAGGCACTAAACCGCTGCGCCACCCAGGGATCCCCAGAGGGGACATTCTAAGAAATTTCTTACACATTAGATTCTGTCTCAGAGTTGGCTTCCCAGAGAACTTAATTGTAAACAGGTGTTCATCCAGCTTCTGTCCAGAGGACAGAAGAGAAGGCGGCTCATCAAGGTGCCTTCTACTCCATTGGTAAGCTTCATCTTCCCACCTCCCACCACCTCAACCTCTGCCACTTTGCCCTCTGCTATATGCAATATCTTGTCCTTTAGTTTTTGCAGACTTCTCTTTTCACTACCCAAGATTTATGTTTGGTTCATTTGCTTATAATTCAACAAAACTTTGTTAAATAAATTTTTGTGAGAATTTTCCTGTTTGAAAATATTAGAGTCTGGAGAAATATGGAATATACAATGAGATTTGTTCCAGGATTCCATCCCCTCTAAAGAGATCATGGTTTATAAGTCTTTTTCTGAATTTATATGAGTCACAAAGTGAACTATTACAAGTCTTGAGTCTATTGGTTCTTAGCTCCTCCATCTTTTTTTTTTAATAAATTAATTTTTATTGGTCAATTTACCAACATACAGAATAACACCCAGTGCTCATCCCGTCAAGTGTCCCCCTCAGTGCCCGTCACCCATTCACCCCCACCCCCCGCCCTCCTCCCCTTCCACCACCCCTAGTTCGTTTCCCAGAGTTAGGTTAGCTCCTCCATCTTTCATCTAACTGTCCATCCTCACTCACGCCACCTACCATCCATCATCCAGGATGGATGCTAGAACAATGATTAAGAACAGAGACTCCAGTGTCAAACCAACCTGAGATACACAGTAAGACCTCAATAACAATTAAGCTAATATTTATAGAGCATTCATTCTCTATGATGCACTATTGGTTTAATCCTCACATAGTATTATGGGATAAATATTATTCACACTATAGATTGAGAAACTGAGGCACAAAGAATTTAACTTCTAGGTCACATAGCTAGTAAGTGGTAGAGTTGAGATTCAAACTCAATTTTCTGTAACTATTAAGCTATCAAATAAAATATTGATAGTACACGTTATTAATAATTATGGAATCACCATCATTATTGTTAGTATGTGGAAAGCAACTACCTTTTTATCAAACATCTCTCAGTACTCTCGGAAACATTCCTAATTTGTAAAGTCAGTGACTAAGGTCTGGTCTAACAAAATCCATTTGTCATTAAGCAGTACATTTGGCCTATTTCCAAGATTATTGGACACGGGGTGATACTTCAACAGGCTTCATTCCCATTACCCAAATTGTTAAGGTTGCTATTCTGAGAAACATACATTTTTACAGAACTTTCTGTTTTTCCAAAGCTGTATTTTGACACTGGTTGCTCTCTGCATTCTATCTGTAATCGGTCTCCCATCCAACACCTAAATGTTCCTGGAAAATTGGTGATGGACTGGAGTTTCAGCAATACTTATAATGAAAACACACTTTAGAACTCCTTAGATAGTTGCTTTTGGTTTATATTTTCATTCTCTTAACCCATGTCCTTATTTATACCAGGCCTGGAAAAAGGGGGAAAAGCCAAATTCTGAAGCAAAACTTTGGAAATGAGTTAAATTCCATCTGCTTCAGCAAAAGGAAGCAGCTGTATTCAAGCAAAGTAAATGATAAAAACTGGATTGCCCTTCCTTGCTAAGGACCAAAAGAGCTTCAAGATGTTTGGGACAAAAATGGAATTATTTTTTTATTTTTAATTTCAGTTTAGCTTAAGGCATTCTCTGAAATGCAGATATTTTAACTTCATTATCCTCCCATGGAACCAGGATAAAATGGTCTTTTTTTTAAAAAAAAAAAAAAAAGACCTTTAAAGATAGATAGAAGATAAAAATGATTGGATAATTTTTATCTTTTAATTATAAGTGAAAAATGTTTTAAGTGGCTCATCAGTAAGTACTGGAATTGTTGTCAGTATAATGGACAATTGCCAATTACTGAAGGTTTACTGTGTGCCAGTCAGTGGGGTACACAGATTATTTCTTTCTACATCATGACCATATCTCAATATCACTAACAACTGACCTGACTTTGTACAATATGATTCTTACTCTCCTTCTGTTGAAAATATAGTAGTCACCAGATAATCTCCAATTAATCAGTTTGCTCACATATTTTTTTAAATTTTTTATTTATTTATGATAGTCCACACAGGAGAGAGAGAGAGAGAGAGGAGAGAGAGAGAGGCAGAGACATAGGCAGAGGGAGAAGCAGGTTCCATGCACCGGGAGCCCGACGTGGGATTCGATCCCAAGTCTCCAGGATCGCGCCCTGGGCCAAAGGCAGGCGCCAAACCGCTGTGCCACCCAGGGATCCCCGTTTGCTCACATATTAATCCATTTATTAAAGAATTATTGAGCATCTACTGTTGAGTAGGCACTAGCACTGTATGAAGTGCTTGTAGCCCCTAGGGGAGATGGACTTATGCACAAAAAAAATCACAGTGCAGTGAGATCTATGCTTTAATGTGTGCACTCTCCAAAAGGAGGAAGTGGTCATTGCTGCTTAGGAAACAATTTCATGGGGGTAAAGGATACCTGATGGAGAAGGAGGAGATGCTGAGTTGGTCTTGAATAAGCAGAAGTTTTCTAGCTTTTTCTCAGCTTAATTATCTTACTGTACTTCATGGGCCTTGAACACTGCTCAGACATGTTTTGGGGGTACCTGTCCAGCCAATGCTCACAATGGTAGGTCATGTTTGTATGACATGGCTGTATCTCATCACCCCAGTTGATTGCACCAAGAATGAATCTCTAACCTTGGCTGCACTGATGAGATTCTCTCTTTTTTAGACTCTTAATAGACAAAGAGGCCATGGTTGAGGGGTAGGGAATACTGGAGTGGAAAGATCAAGAGTAAAATAATTTCAGACTTAACTTTCTTCTCCCTTGCATAAATTGTTAAGAGGAGCTCACGGATATTATAGCTTGACCCAAAAGTCAACAAATGAATGATCATATGGTGCTAATATAGAGCATGAGATTTGGCAAGGGAAATGAAGAAAATTAGAAGTCATTTTGGGTGGTGAGGTTAGGGGATGGAATCTATCTTAGTTGGTGTGGTTAGGGAAGACCTTTCTGAGGAGGCTGTGTTTCAGTTGGGGTCTGAAAGATGAGGATTAACAGGCTATTAAAGAATGGGGGGCAAGTGTAGTCCAGGGAGGGGCAACAGCAGGAGCATAATCCAGAGCAGCATAGCTGGAGCAGTAAGTGAGAAGGAGAGAGAATCTGAGCCAAATGACCCAGGATCTACTGGTATTTGTTATTCTCGATGCACCCAGCACCAATAATGAGTTTTAGGCAGAGCACTGACACTAGGTAGTATTTTATTTCAAATTCTCAGTGACCTGACAATAGAGTCCTAACACATGGTATAGGCTGGTATGATCAAGCTGTTATGCTATATGTGTCTGGACTTCACTTGAAGTCCCAATCTGACCCTTTTTTTCCTCCACCCATTATCTAGATTTCCAGCATTCAGTGGCATAGAAAATTAATGATAATCATGATAGGAATATTTATAGATCCCTTTTAATGTGTTAGGGTGTAAATATTTTCAATATAACTAATTTTATTTAATCTACATGTATTAGATCAACTAAATATTAATGTATACTTGGGGATTACTATTATCCCCATGGAAAGAGAAGTTCCATAATTGGTTTATGTATACAGAAGTAAGTGGTGGAACTGGGATCGAAGTTAAGGTTGGTCTGACTCTGAAAGCAGAATATTTAACCACTCTTTCATACTGTTTCCTGTTCTGCTGGAGGTGACTGGGACTTCTGAATCAAGTCCTATACCCTCATTTCAGAAGTAAGGTAGTCCGGGCCAATTTTTAAGTGGTCTAGGCAAGGTCGCACAGCAGCTAGTTGGTGGCTTGGCCTTGTTCAAGAATCTGTACTTAGTTCTCACAGGCAGCATTAAAGTGCATGTATCCTGGTATTCCATGTACTAGTGCTAGGTACTTACATTTTACCACAAGAGTCTTTGATTTTGTGACGCTTAGAAGAGACCATTTTTGCACTAATGAGAAAATAATATCCCTGAAGCATTAAGAAGGAAAAATGACTATCTGGGAAGGAAGTCAGGTAATATGCCATACAAAGGTAGCTCAGTATCACATGGTTCTTTACATGTCCAGAGCAATAAAGACTTCCTGTGTAATAAACATGTCAATGATTTTGGCTGATCTGCATCTTATTCCAGCAAGAAAACACCTGACAAAATTACAACCTCCATCATCCTACCACTTGATTTTCATTTGTGAACACCAGTCAGGGTAATTTTATTTTTAATGCTATATTGCTCCTAGGCTCTATAATCTCCCTATGACAAAGGAGAAGTTAATTATGAAGATCAGAATGATGTTGGGTCAGTCCTTCCCAAAGAGTGTTCCTGGAATACCAGATCTGTAGTATGCTAAGAGGCCTTATAGGGAAAATGTTCTCTGGTGCAATGGGTCTGGACAGGTCTGAGCTTTATTGAATTAGGTAGTTTTTACTAATATGAACCTTAGGGTCTTTAATATGTATTGTGAATATCAAAGACAGGGATAGAATTTAGCATTTCCCAAATATATTTGACCATGGAAACCTTCTCTCAGGGTTTCTCCTAAAACTTACAGAACTGTACGTGCCATCCAATCTCTGACCTAATTCTCAGGCACATAATCTGCTACAGCCAGGCTTGCTCTGTATAAATAAAGCCTGCTCCAAGTATAATGGTAAGAGTTGATCAGTTTCTTAGCCTTTATCTCCCAGACTTTTTCCCCCTCATTTTTTCTCCCTTTGTAGTATCAGCATATGACAATTTTTTAACTTAAAAAATACAAATTGATATACAGGTGAAAAAATATCTAGTCTGTGTAGTATACTTTCAGAAACACAGAAGAGGTACTTTTGCTCAAACATCTGTATTTTTCTTTAGCCCATTACATGACCTGAATGATATACTTAATGATTCCTATATATAGCTTTATTAGTATTGCCTTAGGAAGAATATATTGTACACAGTGATAGCATCTGGCAAACTAGATTCTCTAATTCTGTTTTCCCCCTGAAGGGTTTAGAGATGGGCCTTTGAGAGGGTGGGAATTCTGATGAGGACTATGACAGCTATTGCATTTCTCTCAAGAAACTTCTGGCCTAATTCTTTATCATGTCTACTCCTCCTTGGTCAGGGTGCTCCTTATTATTCAATCCGCCTGATTTTGATTCTGGAGAATCCCATAATGTGTAATAGAGATCTGCAACTCTGGAACTTGATGAAAGTTGAAGAGACAGATAAATCTGCATATTGCCCTTTTAGGTCAAACAGTGATACCAGTTACCAAACCATAAAGTCAGTTTATTTTGATATCATCTGATTCTACATGATATGTAAAATATGTAAAGTGGCTGGAATCATGGTTTAAAAGATGCATTTGAACATTGAGCTGTCTCCTGGGGGATGCTGTTAGGTAGCTAATAGCAACCTAGGTAGTGTATGGCTATTTCATTCAGCATGAGCTGCTTTCCCTGGTTGTTGGCTCCAATAAGAGGAGATGGGAAGGTGGGTAGCCAATAGGTGTAGTAGGGTAGGAGATTAAAGAGTTTGCTATCCTCAGTCATGGAGACAGTGTATCTCATAACTAGAAGGGACCTTTACATTGAGGTTAATTGCTATCTTTTAGAGATTAATCAGACCAGAGAGAGTAAATGACCTACCTACAGACACTCCTCAGAATTTGGACCAGAGCTCAAGTCTTGCATTCTATTTCATTAGACTATACTTCCAGTGACCTACAGACTGGGTGACATTGAAAAGCTGGTGGAGTCAGGAGAAAATGTGTGCAGAGTGGTCTCTTCTCCACCACCTCCATTCTCCCACTGCCCCCTCAGTGTTCTTCTCTTCACAATTTTCCTTCCTTTTCTATTTGTCATAAAATCTGCCTCCTTCTCCCTGTATAGCTACTTTAGCTTCTTTCTTTCTCACCTATTTCTTCACTCTTTTGTATTCCTTTTCTGCCAATAATTTTATCTGTTCATTCATTTCTGTCCTATGTCCTGAATGTTTCTCCCCCAGGTGTCAATTCCTACAACTTAATTGATTTGTTCCTTGGTTCCATTCAAAGTAGTTGTAAATGGCCATATATTTGAGCACTGCAAAACTCCAGAGACTGCAATCCACACAAACCTCAATATGACCAATGTGGTCCTCTGGTCTCATCCCCAACCAGGAACTTGACCCTTGTGTAACAAAGTGGGGGAGAAGTGAGGCTTCTATTAGCTATGACAGCTGCTCTCTATGAAGGGTGGAGCTTATATGGTCCTGCTGAAGAGTCTTTTGGGTTTGGTGAATAAAGGTAAGCTGAAACAGTTTTGTTATCTTGGGAAAATTGAATAGCTAGTCATAACTCAAGGAGAGGAATTTGGAGTTCCATGAAGAAGAGGTGAGATGAAATAGGTTGGACAAGAAAACCATAAAAATGGGGTGAAGAAACTGGTCTCATAATAGTAGCTAGCAGAAATTTCCCAAGGTGAGGTGACCACAAGACCTCTTAAGAACTGGAATGCATATAAAAGTTCTGAAAAAACACCCTCTTCTGTCTCCCCTCACCCAGGCCTTAGGTTCCTTGAGTTATAGTTATATGTGCTTTGGGGATGTGTTTGATTGAGTGAAAATTGCTTATAAGGCTAAGTTTGACATTTGGGGAAATTCAGTGCCGAAAAAGAGGAAGCACATGAGAAATAGCCTTGAGCAGAGGTGACAGTAGGATGAGACTGCCTGGGAAATCAGAAGGAAAATTTGGAGGGAGGCAGATGTTTTACTGGTCATGGAACAGAGGTTGAAGCTGATTGTCTACATTTCAAGGGGCCAGGATTCCTTGGCCAACATCTGGTTTACACATATATGATTAGAACACTGATGGGTTTCCCTGGGTCCAGCTTATAACCATGTAGCATCTGCTTCTCATAAGCTGCTGAGAGAGAAGGTCAAAGAGGCTCTTATCCAAGGACAATAGCATGTTTACTTTTCATTTAGAGAGAAAGCCTTGGAAAAAATCAGATGGATAAACTTGTTAATACAGAAAATGTGAAAAACCTGAAAAGGAGTCTCTTAACTCAAGAGCCTATTGCCAGCTGGCACATGGCAGTTGCCTGAAGGCTTGGAGGGGGCTGGGAGGAAGATTAGAAACCGTGTCTACTCACAACTGAGCCAGGGATGCCAGGTAGTAAAAGTGTTGATTTCCACAATGAGAAGATACTTTTCCTAATGAAATAAAAAAGGATTTATTTTTCCTTTGGAATTGACCCAAATGGCTCTATATTCACCATAACCATTACCCTTTCTTTGATTAAAACAAGTGTTGGGGAGCTGACCTGGGCTAGGGTATTGGCAAGCAGGACACAGTGGTCCTCAGTTTCTTTCATTGCAGAGCAATGAGAGAGGTTCCAGCAAAGAGGGCATCTTTAATTGAGAATGGTTACCCATTAGGTACATATACCAGGCTTTGTGCTAAGTAAATTCATCACATATATCAATTAAATTTAATTCTTAGCATGGGTATTATTTGTGGCTGGTGGAGGTCCTGTGGATGTCCCACCTGAGCAAATGTTGACTTTTTAGGACTTTGGAAATGACTGAAGCAATCTGTCACTATCCCTGCTGACTGATTAAGTACCAATTAATTCTTACTGCAGTGTCCTCACTCAAAGAATGATTCAAATACAGCCATATATGTGTGTGTGTGTGTGTGTGTGTGTGTGTGTGTGTGTGTGTGTGTAGTTGGTAAGCTGCAAAGGTCTGCTTTAAAAATATGGACTACTTTATCGATTACTCCTGAAGTCCTTGAGACAGATCTGTGGAAGTAGGAAAAAGAAAACCCAATCCTGGGACAAAGCCAGGAAACTTGGACTGTGTAACCTTGGATAAATTAATAATATTTCTTAGTCTCTGATTTCTTATCTGTAAAATAAAGGATTTGAAATCTGAAATCTTGCTCCTCCAGCTGAAAAATATATTTGTGTTTTAAAGCCCTGAGAGCCATTACTGTCTGTTTTATGCTGATTTGCCTGATTCCTGACACTGGCCCTTATAAATAAGGGATGAAGTATGGATTAATCATTCAACTGAGGATCAGGACACCTGATGTCCCTGAAACCAGCCAAGCAGTTTTTTTTTTTTCTACTCCTCTCTTTTCAATTGGAAATGGAAGCTGTCCTCACTTTTTCTAAGTAACAATGAATAGGATACATTTGATCTCCTCGAGTTCCACAGAAGAGAGTCTACATAAACAGGACATCACAGCTAACATGGACAGAAGTTCTGAACATATTGTTGCAGAAAAGCAAATCACAGAATATGTAGATTGTAACACCATTTATGTGACATGTATAACAACTGTGTGTTTGTGTGTATGCCTATACATAATGCATAAAAAATGATTGGGGTAGTGGTCAGAGAGAATTTAAGGCTTATCTATGATTTTTTTAAGAGGAAAGTTTTTTTTTTTTTTAGGACTTATTTATTTGAGGAGTAATTGAAGGCAGAGAGGGACAGAGGCAAAGAATCTTTAAGCTGGCTCCCTGCTGAACACAGAGCCCAGCAGGGCCTTGATCCTAGGATCCATGAGATCATGACCTGAGCCAAAAGCAAGAGAACTGGACAGTGAACCAACTGAGCCACCCAGGAACCCCAAGAGGAAGGTATTTTTTATTTAAATAATTAAAAACAATAGAACTATGCTATAATTTTTGCTGGTGATAAAATGATTTGCCATTTTTAGATGGAAACTATATTGGGTCACTGAGGATGGACCAAAAGAAGTTGGTCACCTATGTGAACAGAGGCAGTTGGTGTATGTATGGTGGGAAGGACAGTGGGTGTTGGAAGCATATTATAACATGGGCATTGTGATATAGAGAAGTGATAAAGGTATGTATTGCTCTATTCTTGAGTACCAGCCTCATGTTGTGTTGTTTGTCTTCTTCTGAGGATTTGGTGCAGGTCATTTTGGAATGTGGGCTTTGGCTGGACTCGCCAGCAACTCATTTGGGATTATTGAAGTCCTCTCAGCCTTGCCACGTCAGCTGGTCTCCACCTCCTTACCCCGAGAGCTATAGCTATCTCCTTGAGTGTACCCAGCAAAACTCCAAATGTTAGCAGACAGTGTAGAAATAGTAACCTAAATAGCACTAAAGTGAATCTGCCAATGTCTCCAGATACTTGAACGATGTTGTTTTGAGGAAAGAAGTTGAGAATATGTTTTTCTTGAGAGAAAGGGAAGATGACACTGTGTCTATGAACTAGAGGACCGGTGTCAGATGTTAGAGGAATACTGTACCTTATTATGTGCAGGTTTTATAGCAATTAATAGCTAAACATTTTTCAAAAAATTCCTACATACATTTTACCCATTAAACAATCTTATGGATTGACATACCCAATTTTAAGGAGAGGAATCTGGGATCAGAGAAATTAAATGATTTGCCTGAAGATATTCAGCATATAAGTGACAGAATTAGACTTCTGTCACAATTCACTGTATCCGTCACCAGCCTCCTGGTAGTTCAGCTCTACTGTGGACTCTGAGTTTGGCCTGATGACCCAGCTGCCAGCAAGGGGTTACCAGTAAAGGAATTAGGAAATAAATAGCACCGGGTATCCTGCTGGCCATATGATTGATCCAGAAGAAGTGGCAGTTAATATTCTTGTTGCTATGCATTGCTCCAAATATTTTGAATTTCAGAAAACAATAAACAATTCTCTTGACTTTGATAAGATTTTGATATGGTTCTGCAGTCTCCCCACTCCTTCCCACCACCCCTAGACTTCCTTCCCTTTGCTTTTTAGATACCTTGATGAGCACAATTTACTGTTTGCCACCACCAGAGACCTGTTGTTGAGTTTCCCAAATAGTTTGGAGTCCCTGACAAAGATTGAGGGCTCTGGCCTTAGCTGTTTCAGGAGGCAGTGGTGTGCATCTGAATAAACTTGGCTTAATCACGGCAAGTCATGGTTGGCGCAGTTTATCAGTGACATAACATCAAATGAATAAATGGCTCCTGGAAAACAGCTCATTCTAAAGCCAGCTGCTTTTATTGCTGAGCTCTGATTTCACTGTGATTAATGAGAATGTGTTCCCTCATCCTTGGAGATCAGAACAGCAGCTTCTCAACCCTCCTCCCTCTACCCCAGCACTATCTTGCCATTAATCTATACGACTCAAGATGACTGCATTTCATGAATACTCCTTGGCTTAGGAAACTCTCCTGCTTGAGTAAATAGGATGGTAATAATATTTGTATCATTTTAAGACTAAGTCTCCCTCTGCTAAAAGAAGTGTGGCTTCAGGATAACACTGGTAATAATCACCTCCCATCCCCCAACCCACACCTCATATATTTTAGCACTCTGCAGTACCCTTAAAGGAATTCACTGGTACTGAAGAGGGGAGACTTTTCCTTCAAGAAGGGTTCTAGTTTTGCTACATAACTGGGGCCTGATCTCCATGTTCTTTGAATTTTTCCTTTGAATTTCCTCTGGGCTTGATCTTGTGCTCTTTATTATGACTTCAGTTATGACCTAATACATTCTCAAATAAGACTGAAACAATACGGAAGCATAGAGAGCAAAACCTACAAGTCCCTCTAGTTCTTCCTTTCTCATTTTTGTTCCTTAGCCCAGAGGTAGCCACTGTCAGTGGTCAGTACGTGTCTTTTAGGCCTTCACTAATACATTGACATACATGCATCCATCTATATGCCTCCCATTTTATTTATTTTGCAGGAATGTGATCATTCCAAATATATCGAATGCAATATATTGCATTCAGCAATATATTAATACTCAGATTTTAAAAAATGATAAGGTATTTTAAGAACATAGAAAATATAGACAATAATATAAATATCCACTCACCCCCAACCTAAGCTTTTTGAATGGTTACATTTTGCTTTACTTGATTTGCATATTTTAGTGAAGTTATATATTAGCGATATTGATGCTTCATTTGTACCTTTCCTTTTTCCTATTGTCACTTCAAAAGTAATCTGTTTTGAATTCAGGGATAATTGAACTCCAATGTGTGTTTTTATACTTAATATGTAAAAATGTTAGCATTATTTTGAACATAGTTGAAATTCTGTCAGTGGTGAATGATACGTAGTCTACAACTTTTTTTTTTTTTTTCCACTCTCTGTTACATTTGTTCACATGGCCAAATAGAATTCTGGTTCATTTATATACTTCACGGTGTTCTATTGTGTGAACATACTGCAAGTTATTCAGTCATTCTCCCATCTGGCATGTTGGTAGGGTCTCCAATACTTGCTCTAACAAACAGAATTGTAACAATTGCTGTTGGTATTTTTCCTGTGCAAGACTTGAGAAAGTTTCTGGAGAGCACTGACCCATGAGTGAAATTGTTGGGTTGTAGCTTATGTGCTATTCAGCTTTAGCAAAGAGTGCCAGATTTTTGAAGGAGTTAAAGGAGATTTTGTAATTTTAAGAATTATTTTTGTTCCCCACATCTTCCTCAATACTTGGTATTTTCAGATACTAATTTTTGCCTATGACTTTCTTGCTTTAACTTGCATTTCCCTAGTTGCTAGTGAGGTTATGAATATTTTTATGTGTATTAGGCATTCAGATTTCTACTTCAATGAATTGCCTATTTTTATCTTGCTAATTTCTTATTTCCCTAATAACACCTAACACAAAGCACTTGTTGCAAGTCAGGCAAAACTTATAGGGCTTTATATGTAAAGTCATTTAACCTGAAAAAGAATCATATGAAAGACCTCAGCCAAGCTTATCTGGGCAGTTACGTGGGAGAACAAGGATTCAAACCCATGAAATCTAGTTTGAGAGTTTGTATGCTTAAACTATGCTATGGTGTCTGGATAGATAGCCTTGTTCTTATTCATATTCTCCTCCTTTATATTTTTCATGGCTATTCTTCGCCCTTTTCCCTATGAGTTTTAGGATTACATACCTGCTAGATTTTTCCAAATTCTGTTAGAATTTTAAATTCCGTGGAAATTATAGTTTGGGAAAACTTAATACTTTCACACCATTGTTTCTTCCCATGAGTGAATGCGTTCTTTCTCTCCTCTTAATCATCTTTGTCTCTTGAAATGATTTTAATGATTTTTAAAATAATCTTCATGAAGGGATGGCATCGCTCCATTCTTTCTTTAAATTTATTCCTTTAAAAGACATATTTATTTGAGAGATAGAGCGTGCAAAAATGTGGAAGGAGTGGTGCAGAGGGAGAGGAAGAGAAGGAATAGTAAGCGGATTCCCTGTGGAGTGTGGAGCCTGACACAGGGCTCAATGCCACAACTCCAAGATTATAACCTGAGCTGAAATCAAGTTGGATGCTTAGCTGACTGAGCCACCCAGACCCCACTTAAGTTTATTCCTGAAAAATGGATGCTGCTGTAAATAGTAATTTTTTTACTAGTTTATTCTTAGTTTCAAAATTTCTATATAAAAACACATTTGAATAATATATATTTAGTTTTTATGTAAGATATTTCCTATTTTTTCCCATTAGTTTTACTAGTTTGAATATAAATCTTTTGGATTTTCTAAAATCTACAATTATAATTTCTATGAAGGAAAGCTTTTTTTCTTCTTTTCCAAATCTCATACCTTTATAGTCTTTTATGATCCATGTCTGATATTGCAATCCAGGCTTTACCTGTCTCTTAAAAAGAGGGAGAATTTCCTCCCCCCCCCCTCCATATTGTCAGGAATACTTTGCATAATAATATTATCTATTCCTTGGATATTTGGTAGAACTTGTTTGTAAAATCACCTGCGGCTTTTTTTTCCCCTCCCCCAGTAGGTAGATTTATTTACTCTTTCATTTCTTAAACTGTTTTAGGTTTATTCTTGTTTTATTTCTATTTTATTTTGATAAATTACATGTTCTTTAGAAAATTGTCCATTTGTTCAATGTTCACAACACAAAATTTCTCACAAATTTTACTCTTAACATTTTAAACCTATTGAAAAATATATGGAAAACAATAGAACAGTCATATAAAATCCCATCAAATTAGGTTCTAACTATTTGCATACTTGTTTCAGATCTCTCAAAGGAAGAAGGAGTGGAGGAGGAACGAAATAAGGAATGGTTAAAATATTATAGAAATCGCTAAAAATAATCCTTTACATCCCATTTCAGTCTTCTTTCCTGAGATAATCATTAATCGGAAGCAACTGCACATTTATGGTTATTTTTAATACCTTTGCTATGTATATGCATCATTAAATAATATATACTATTGTTTTGTGTGGTAAGCCAGACTTACATATATGAGAGCTAGAGGAAAAATAGTATTCGGGAATTTCCTGGGAACCAAATAAAAAAAAACTTTTTTTTAAAATTACATATGAATGTATCCTTAACAATATGCCATTCCATTTTCCTTAATTGGGCTTTGGTATTATGCTGTGTGTAGTCTTCTGAAACTTGCTTTATTCATGTAACTTGTATTTCTAAGAGCCATGTATGTCTTCCACATAGTTTCATTGGTTTTTCATTACTAAATATTTTTTGTGTATATACCACAATGTATCCACTCACCTGTTTGAACAAATATCTTTTCCAGCTTTTTGCTACTATGGACAATGCTGCCCTTCCTTCCTCTTCTTTATTAAAAGAAAAAAGTGTTGAATACTAATATGCCAGGTACTATTCTAAACACTAGGGATGGAACAGTAGACAAACCAGACAAAGATCTCTCTTTGTAGTTAGGTTATAGAGGGCAAAGAGCTAAAATAAGACAAGTAAAACGTATATTCTGTTATATGGTAATAAATACTAAGGTTGAAAAAAATACTTGGCAGAGAAAGGAGAAAGGAAGTCCTGGAAACAGAGGAATTATAATTTTGGAAAAAAATGCCAAGGAAGTCCACACTAAGGAGGTGTACTCCTTGAAGACCCAGAGGAGTGGGGAGAATGAACTATGCATATATCCAGGCAAGGAGAATTCCAGGAAGAAACAGCAGCGAGTTCAAAGGTCCTAATGCAGGAGCATGTCTGGGACACCCAAGAGCCTGCAGGGAAGCTAGTATGGCTGTTACAGGGTGGAGAGGGAGGGTGACCAGAGGTAAGTTTAAAGAAGTGTAGGGGTGAAGGAGACGGAGAGAGTTCAAGTCATGGAGGACCTAAGATATACAAGAACATTTTGGCTTTTGCTTTGAATGAGACAGCACATCCTTTCCCTTACCATTTCTATCAGGATCCCTTTCACTACAGTGTTGAGAAAATCAGTAGGGGCTAGAGTAGAGGCAGATTAGGAGGCTATTCCAGGAATCCAATAATGATATGATATGGTGGCCCTGTCAAGGTATATACTTGATCGTAGGTTTCTTACAACCACTATTTAAGGTAAATATATTTTTCCCATTTAACAGGAAGAAGTTGAGGTTCAGAGGAGGTCAGTCAGTTCTTATCTAACTCTGTTCCACAGAAGTTATGTATTCATGCAGAAGAGGACTTGAATCTGTTTCTGACTTTAACTACTTTGCTATATTGACAGCAAGAGTTCACAATCACTGCAAAACCCTGTTGCCTAATTTAAAACTTAAAATACTCACAAGAGATCTTGCAATGGACTAGATTATTTGAACCAGGCGTTTTGCAGAATGTGTCAGCTGTAGTGTTTTACCTTTCAGATATTCATAATACATAAGGAAGAGGCATCATCCAAAGGAAAAGGTAGCCCAAAGCCTGTGAAAGACACTATTAGAATTGTGGCTGCTGCACTTGTCTACAGGCTCAGCTTTCAAAGATGACTCAGCAAAGGCGTGACTGCAATTAGATTCATTGAGCAATGTCTGCTCTTTTCTGCTGACTACTCTCAAACTTTCAGGAACAACAGTGACAATTTGTTGCCCTCCAGGTTCAATATTTGTAATTGCCTATTGAAAGTAATTGCTGGCATAATGTTTAATCAATAGATTATAAACAGGATTTTGTGTTTTAGGATTTCAAAAGCTTCTGTGGTCCTGGGGAGCCATTGCTACAGGGTGTATCACACAGTGTGGTTTTCAGCAGTGGAATTCACATGGTGTGATAAGGTTGAAAGCAGGAAGGAAGCTCACAATTACTTGGTGTTTTGTCTTTATTTTATAGAGGAAAAAATGGAGGCAAAGAGAGCCTGTTTAAAGGCATTCATTCTTTTTAAAGATTTTATTAGAGAGAGTGGGCATGCACAGTTGGGGAAGGGGCAGAGGGAGACAAGCAGACTGCCCACTGAGGGTGGAACCAATGTGGGCTGGATCCCAGGCCCGGGGGATGGGATCCACCTGAGCTGAAGGCAGACACTTAGCCAACTGAGCCACCCAGCTGCCCCTCAAAGTATTCATTGATCTAGAACTGAGCAAAAATGTTTGGAGAGGTGCTCCAGTGTAGTTCAAGGAAAACATTTTCAGACATCAGATAGATCTGTCTCTCTTACTGTCTGGCTTGGGAAAGTCAGTTAACCTTCCTAAGCCTCAGTTTTTCCATTAGTAAAAATTATTATAGTAACTATCTAGCAGAATACTTGAAAGAATCATAAACATGTCAAAAGCTCCCAGGCACTGCCTGGTACCAGGTAAGTTCTAGCTATACGTTTTTTTGTTTTTGTTTTTGTTTTTAGTAAAATTGTCTTTAAAAAAAAGATTTTTTTTTTTTTTTTATTATTCACAAGAAACACAGAGAGGCAGAGACACAGAGGGAGAAGCAGGCTCCCTGTGGGGAGCCTGATATGGGACTCCATCCCAGACTCCAGGATCACGCCCTGAGCTAAAGGCAGAGGCTCAACCACTGAGCCACCCAGGTGTTCCTAAAACTATCTTTTCAAACCTATTTCTAAATAACTTTCAAGTCTAAGTCCAAGCCAAACCTCAAGCCTCATATACACTGACAAAGCAACTTTGAGCCATCTATATATATATATATATATATATATATATAATTTTTCATCTAGATATTTAGATACATATTTTAGATACATAATAATGAAATATTTTATGAAGGGCTTAGGGCTCCAAAGAAAATGGAGAAAAAAGTGACTGGTATCGATTATACTTTCTTAAATTGAGGTATAATTGACATACAATATTTTTTGGTGTGCAACATAATTATTTGATGTTTCTATACACTGTGAAATGATCACAATAAGTCTAGTTATGTCTTCCTACAAAGTTAATACAATATTATTGACCATATTCTGCATGCTGTACTTTACATCCTTGTGACTTATTTTATACCTGGAAGTTTGTAACTTCTTAGTCCTTTCACCTATTTTGAACCCCACAATTCCCCTCACCTCTGGCAACCACCAATCTGCTGTCTGTATCTATGCATCTGGGTTTTGCTTTTTCTTTAGGTAAGTGAAATCTCATGGTACTTATCTTTCTTGGACTTAATTCACTTCACACAATGACCATCCATGTCACAAATGGCAAGATTTCTCTTTTTTTTTTAATGGCTGAATTGTATTCTATTGTGCATGGGAGAAGGGAGAGCGTGTATGTGCACACATATCTTGGCTATTGTAAGTAACAGTGTAATGAATATAGGGATGTGTATATCTTTTCAAATCACTGTTTTTGTCCGTCTGGATATATATCCAATAGTGAAATTACAGGATCATATGATAATTCTGTATTTAATTTTTTGAAGAACCTCCATTCTGTCTTCCACAGTGACTGCACCAACTTATAGTCCCACCAATAGTGCACAAAGATTCTCTTTTCTCTACTTTAGAACATCCCAGTGAAGGGACTAGGTAATGACTTTTTTCATAGAGAAACTGTGTAATTTCCCATTTTCAAGGGACTGAGATCTCACATGTGTACCCGGCAAGGATCTTTGCCTTGGTACCACAAGTATTTGGAGTGTCTTGTTGTTTCTAAATAGGTTTTCAGTGTTCTATAGGGGATTTGATTGCCTAGTCTACCTCATTGCACACATTTCCTTTGGGTGCTAGAATGAGAAATTATCTAATTCACAGGTTTGAAGTACACTTATCAAGGCTTCACAATAATATCTGCCTTCTTTGTTCTGATATCTGCCTTCAAAACTACTGTTCACCAGAAACACAAAACATAAGCATGATAGTAGTGGATGCTTTTGATTTGTCAAGAGCACACAGTGCTGTTGGAGTAAGACTGAAGAGTACTTAGAACATTTTGTCTTTTCTGCTTAAAAAAAAAAATGCTGAGTGAAATCAGCTATATAGCTAGCTTAGCTAAAGCTTCAGTATGTATTTCTTGGTGGGGATGCTATGGGTTAAGAGCAAGAAATAGCTTTCTGGATTCAATTTTCCCAGAGTTCCAGGGGCTTTTAGGTACTGACACACACACCAAACCCCCAAGAAATATATGATAAACTAAGAGGTTGATCTATTGATTTACAGTGGGGCCAATGCCTTTCTCATGACTGGACTAATAATGTATATACCAAATAATGCATTTGGTATCCAAAATATCTTCTTGATGTGTTATTTGGCTCACCAAATTAATGATCATAAAGCTGTTTTCAAATCATGGAGTCAGAACAAAAGGAAGAAAATTGTCCTGAAAAATATGCTATCCAGATTTTTAGATCAACATGATGAATTATGAAACATGCCTGCTCTACAAACAGATAAAGCATTGCTCTTACCTAGAAAGTATCTACCATCAGATACTTGAGAAACCTCTGTGCAGATCACTCAACTTCCTTAACACAGTCTTTCCTCAGATAGGTTTTGGGACAAAGGATTCCTTTATAATTTTCATTAATTGCTGGCAAGCTATACTGATCTGGGGTGTTTCCCAATTCTTCATCAACAGTGTGTTCGCAAACCACTTTTTAAAAGATTTTTAAAGATTCAATTACTAAGATTGAATTTTAGTAATTTCCTTTCCCAGGGATCACTTTTTCTTTAAATTTTAGGAACCAGTATTTTCTGAGACTCCTGTACTGTCTGATTGACCCTAAATATGCAAGTCCTACATTTGGACGTCATCATGTTATTTACAGGGCACATGCAACAGACTTGGAGATCTAAATACCAAAAATGGTAGACAGGAGGCGGGAGTGAGGCCACATGGCCTTAAGTGAACAAACTAAAGTAACTATTTTACTGATCACCACCCATGTATAAAACCAATAAATATTCTGCCCATCTTCCCTTTGAGGGCCACTATCCCACACAGTCTTCAAAAGTTGGTGAAGAGCCCTCAAATGAGTTATACAAAGTAAAGCAAAATGTATCTCTGAATCTTTTTAAATTCAAGTAAAGTTAACATATAGTGTTACATTGATTTCAGTTGTGAAATATAGTGATTTCCAACAGTTCCATATATCACCCAGTGCTCTCATGATAAATGAATTCAGTAAAGCTGAAGGATACAAAATTAGTGTGTAGAAATCTGTTGCATTTCTGTACACTCATAATGAAGCAGCAGAAAGGGAAATTAAGATAATCGCAGGTACAATTGCACCAAAAATAATAAGATACCTAGGAATAAACCTAACCAAGAAGATGAAAGACCTCTTCTCTCAAAGTTATAACATTGATACAAGAAATTGAAGATGACACAGACAAATGCAAAGCTATTCCATGTTCATGAATTGGAAGAACAAATATTGTCAAAATGTCCATACTATTCAAAGCAATGTACAGATTTAATGCAATCCCTACTAGAATACCAACGGAATTTTTCACAGAACTAGAACAAACCACCCTAAAATTTGTATGGAACCACAAAAAAAAAAAAAAAAAAAAAAAAACAAATAGCCACAGCAATTTTGAAAAAGAAAAGCAAAGGTGGAGGTATCACAATTCCAGACTTCAAGTTCTATTACAAAGCTGTAGTAACCAAAGCAGTATGGTACCAGCACACAAAAACAATAGATACATATCAATAAAATAGAATAGAAAAGCCAGAAATAAACCCATGATTATATGATAAATTAATCTTTGACCAAGCAGGAAAGGATCTCTGAATCCTTTAACTTCTAAAACCCAGTGGCAATGGATATTCACCACTCTTTCATCTAAAATAAGGTTATGACCATATTAGGAGAGAAAAACCATTTTGTTGGTGTGCCATGTTTTGCTTATAACAAAGCAATTTGTATTTTAAAACATCTTACAAAGAATCAGACATTAGGAATATTTACTTAGTAACTGCTTCACTAACCCCACCTAAACATTCCAGAATGGTCTGTCATAGATTGTTATCACCCATTATCATATATGAGAGTCATCTTTTCACAGTAAAGACTAGAAATGCTAATAAGATGCAGTGAAGGCAGGTTTCTGGTCTGTATGTGAGAACTTCTTTACCTCCCCAGGTGATAATAGAATAATTCTACTGGCTGATTTCAGCAACACCTGGCAATGGGTGGGGCATTTAGGTGTTTTAGTGGGACTCTACCACTTGATGAATCTCTCTTTTCTTTTCCCAGGATTAATCTTGTTATTCTATTCCTTCCCTCTTCTTGTTTCCCTCCCCAGGATTAAGAATGGAGAGGGGTGAGGAGAAGAAAAACAGATGCTAAACTCTTTGGAACCTATTTCCCCCTATTCCTCACTCATAGTACTTGGGGGTCTTGCTGCTAGTTTATCAGAATTGGTAACAGACAAGTTGGGTACTTTTAGGGCAATATGAACACAGGGCAGCCATAGTATTAGAGGAATATCACTATAATACCCCTTTCTTTCCAGGTCAAATGCTAAATTATGTAGCATTGTAAACATTTGTTGCTTTTAGTTTTTGATGCTAAATGCAATTTCTTGGGTGTGAATAAATCTGCCTGAAGAATTGTTTTTATTAAAGAATGAAAATGTAATAAAAGAGTTGTGGCTGCTCAGTTCTGCAAAAGGGCCAGTGATGAATATTTAAAGTTTGTAACTGAACAGCTCAGAGACCAGAATAACAGGACTTTTGAGTCACTTCCATCTTTTTATTCTTGTGAGCATTTTCCTTTCATGAGGATAAAAAGGGATTCATTCTTTAATATTAATATTTTGAGACCTAATTAAAAATAAGTAAGCATTGTTTTCTCACTGAACTCTGTCCTGTGTAGGCATTTGAGGAATGTGTATTGATGAAGATTTTTTGAAAGGTGATAGGTAAGAATAAATACTACATTTTTTTAACCTTTGTCTCATGGAAGCCCCTCACATCCTAGCAATGTATTTTCTTGCCCTGCACCATTTTTTTTTTTTGCCTCAGAAATCATAGTTCTCTGTAAAATATGGCAAAGTAGCAGCTCTGTAACAGTCCTCACTAAGAAGACAAGCAGCTTTATTGTGGCTCCTCACAGAAGCAGCCATAAGTAAGTTATAAGTTGGGACTGCAGAAAAAAGTTTTATGGTCTCCTTTCCACCCATTCTTCTCTGCTGCCAACTCCATGCCCACTCCCATGTGAGTGCCCCCACTCTTAACCTCAAGATATTGAGCTCCTTGGATAGGTACAACATTGCTAGGCCTCTTGTTCCCTACCCCTCATCCTTCATGATGTCCATTTGCCTATTTCCCATCGCTTCACTCAGTGTTTCTGTCATGTTCAAGCTGGGCCTCTGTGTGTTGTCTGCCCATGTTGGGGTTTATTATGCTCATCTTGTTTGGGGTCAAAGTATCTTTGGTAGGAAAGCATCCCCTATATTATTATAGCCTGGTAGATTTTCCATTGTTTCAAGAAACCCATATGCTTTTTCCCTTGATGGAGAGATTAGGAGAGGCCCTGTTGCTATCAGGTGTTCTGATTCCTCAGAAGCTGAGGTTATTAGATTTACCTCCATTTTATTGTGAATATGCTTTAGCTTCCTGGTCCATGAAGAATTCTGTAACCCAACAGCAGGATGCCTTGGGTAAGGGAGGAGGTGAGGTAAAGAATCTACATTTCTTTTTTGAAGATTTTATTTACTTATTTGAGATAGTGAGAGAAAGCACGAGCAGAGGGACAGGGAGAGGGAAAAGCAGGCTCCCTGCTGAGCACAGAGCCTGACTTGGGGCTTGATCCCAGGACCCCAAGATCCTAACCTGAGCTGAAGGCAGAGCTTAACTGACTGAGCCACCCAGGTGGCCTGAAGAATCTACATTATTGAAGATAAGATAGGCCTTGTGAGAAGCACCTTCAGTCTACAATACAGAACTAGGGAAACTTTCCACTGTGTGCTGGAAAGTAGGATCCTGGTGTGATATTTACTAAGAAATTTTGATTTCTTCAAGTAAACCATTTGGTTAGTTGTGGTTTGGCAAGGTTGATTTGCATACCAGTAAATTCCTTCTAAAAAAAATGTCCCCCTGAAACATGTATGGTGTTTGTGGACTAGGAGGGCCTAATGTTTTGGACTTAAAGTCCTGAAGGCTGATGGAAACTTCATGTCTCCTCTCCATAGTATTTCTGCTATTCAGTGCTATGTACAAGTTGACTGGAACTGACATGCCCTTTTCCCTATTACCTTCTTTCCTTTCCCTTTAGCTATGAGGCAGGAGAGTGAATTTGTGTATGTTTGTTAAATTTTCTCAGTGTAATCAAAGCCATTCTTCTCAGATGCTTGCATACCAGCATCCATCAGACCTTTCCCAGAGCTTCCAACTGGCTATGGCATAGCATGCTTTTTTTCCCAAGGAATCTCTGCAAATCATACTTATCATAGTGCCTGTGTGTGGTCCTGTTAACTAAAGAAGGACTTTATTCTTATGTGTTTGTTTGATGGTTTTGGTAGAACAACTCCAACACTGCCATCCCCTTGATTTCTGTTTTTCCTTCCTTCAACCTATTTTCACTTGGTTATTGGCTTTCTCCCAGAAGAGACTTATTAGCCTGACTTTCTAAAGATTTTTCTCCTATTTCTCCTGACCTATTCCTCCTCCACCAATGCCACTACTTCCCTTTCTTTCTGTCAGGGCAGTTCCACTTCTCATCTCCTTTTCTTCTTTGCCTCATTATTCAATCCATCCCACAGCCTCCCCATATCAATCAACCAACACAAGGATGATAATATTTAACATAACAGCAACAATGACTACTCCCTTACTGAGTACCTACTATGTTCCAGTCCCTACTCTTGAAAAACTCATTTCAAAGAAGTCTCTTAAAAAGCAAGGTAGATGTCTTTGTCCCCATTTTATAGATGAGGAAAATAAAACCTAGACATTTTCACTATTGTTCCTAAGTAATGTTGTACTAGTTGGCCAACATAAAATATAGACTCTTAATGCCCTGTGCTCCTTCTACTGCATACTATGCTGTCTGAAAGAAAGGCCATGTAGTTTCCCATGAAATGACAAATAGCTCATTTTTTCTTGAGATCTTCGCCATAGTCCTGCTAGGAGAAATTGACTCAGGTTGATGAACTTGTTCATAGCCAAAGACTTGTAAGAAGCAGAAAAACCAAGATTGACCTGGAACTGTGTTATGCATCCTGTCTCACACTGCTTGGGAAAAGCTTTGGTGCTCTTTAGGTGGAGCTGCTGAATGCTGGATGAGATCAATTCCATTGCTGGCTAATAATTAGAGACAGATTGGGTAAAGATTTTTAGATTCCTAAAGATTTGTTCCATATGTCATAATGTGTAGGATTTTTTTCTGCTGGCTTGAGGAGATGGACATCTATTTAGCTGCTCTATCCCCTCTTTTATACTCATTGACCAAAACTGGGTTAATGTTTGGAGCTAGTTTTCTTTCTCCAACTCTTGTAATGGTTTGATTCTCAGCATTCAGCATGAGGATGGCTTCTGGACTCCCATCCTCAGAGGTCAATGCACAAGCTCATATTCTGGCTTTGACATTAGAAAAGGAGGAGATCTTCAAATGAGAAAATTATACTTTTTTTTTTTAGAGCACAAACCTATCTAATTTTACTAGATGGAAACTGGAACCTTATCTTAAACCTTTGGATTTTGTGCCAAGGAATTCTGCTTTACATCAGCTCAGGTTTTATTAAATTCACAAGGGAATTATGGAAAGATTGGCTTTTAACATCAGCTGGAACTATAATTGCTTTAACTCCTTTTCTAAGAATGTCTTTGGAATTATCCAGATTGTTGAAGTGGCTTTAAAATCAACATATGATGGGACCTTCTAACAAACAATCTGACTGGATCTTAGTTCTCTTTTATGGGTTTTGAGATTAAGTAAAATCCATAAATATTTAATTACTGGGCATTATGGGAAATCTTGCTGGTTTAGATTACAGGGACAGTTGAAGCTGGAGCATACTTGACCTTCATATGATGGATTCAGAGTTTTTGCTTTTAATATAAATTTTGATTATTATCAGTGGTTTTAAATAATTCATTGTTTGTTCAGGTGTTTTTCATTCATTGTTTGATTCAAATGTTTTAATGTCCTAAAAACATATTCAGTGATAGCGTGGCTATTTTGGCCATACAAAAACAATTTAAACATTACTGTGAGATTTGTCCTAAAACCCATTAATTTTTTTAAAACCACATAAAAATATCAGTAACAGTATCACAAAAGATTGTCATTTGACTTTTTTTCCCCGCATGTGTAACATTCATCTATTTCTTTGTATCTTCACCAACTCAGCTTGAGTTAATATATAATTTTTAGAATTGAGAACTTTGCTGACAAACTACTGTATAAGCTTTTCTTGAAGAGCTGTGTCTCTTTTGTGAGATAATAATATCTTAATTAATCTTTAGATGCCTGTAAAGACAGACTGGATCCAGTAGACCTAGTCCAAACTATTTTGAAATAGAAGAGCCTACTTGGGTTTTATGGTACTAAGTTCAACCCTTACATGCGCATTGATCAGTATCTTTATGAGGTTTGCTTTGGGGATCAAAGCTTAATCAGCTAAGTTTTTAAGAATAAAGACTAATAGAATGAAAAACTAGGACTCAAAGGGGACAGAAAGCAGAGCTTCACACTTAACTGAGGAGCCTGCAGAGTATAAAATAGAACTTTGAGAATGGTAAGCTTGATTCAGGGTCAAACAGGATATACCCTCTGAATGAGAATGCTACAACCTTTGCAAATCTGCAGAGGCAGGCACACAAGTGACCTTCTGGAACACAAAAGCCATTGGCGCATCCCCATCACTTTGTGAGAAAGAGGATGCTCAAGATTGGTAGCTGGCATAGTCCATTCTCCTGGGTAGATCTGTTTTTTCTTGTGAGTTAATATACTGGGTTTTGGACACACATGTTTTATTTTTCCTTCAGTGGCCTACATGAAACAGGGTTTGATGATTCCTTGAAGATGATTTTGATTTGTAACCGTAACAGAATATCCTCTGGGCCCCGGCTAGCCCTCCTGTCAACACAGTGGTGCAGGGCTTGAACTGATAAGGTTAAAGCTCATTGATAATACATTTAGCCTCAGGTGTCAAAATGTCAGGATAATTAGTATTTGAAGATGGTGAGTTTTCCCTTCTTACTAATGAGATTGAAAAAACACCAAATGGGATGTTTTTGATGAAAAACTGAGGAGAGCTTACATGAAAATGTAACAGGTTCATAATCTCAATCATTTAAACCCTGAAATTGTGTTAATGTTGCTTTTTTTTTCTTTTTTTGGTACAAGTCATTATCACCATTATCAGATTCATCAAGAAATATTCACTGTGAACTAGCTTTGTGCAAGGCATATGTCAAACACTAGATACAGAGAGATCAAACATACCCCTGCCTTCACAGGGTTTACACTGAAGGGGGGCAGGCCCTGTGAACTGTGACTATAACCTACTGGGACTGCTTGTGAGTGACTTGGGGACTTGGTCTTCTTTGTGTCCATTCCATCATAACTCTTCAAAGAGGACTCCCATTTTTCTAGGATCATCATGATGAATCTATCCTTATCTACTTCTTTCCTACTGTAAGATATTTTGGTATCTACATATTTCTCTTTGTCCTAGAGGGACGGTGGAAGTTAGAAAGATTAGAGGAGTATGGGATGGTGGGGTGGTATTTATGAAAGGAGAAATGTTATACAAAACAAAGAGAATGTAATGGCTTTTTTTTTTCTGAATTGTTTGAGGAGTATCGATTCTAGCTCATTGTAGGTAAACCTGATTACCTTGGTGTGAGGTCTTAGAGTGATAATAATCACTAATGATTATTATTACTAATAAGTCATCTACCTGAGTGTTCCTGAGACTGATGGTTTAAGTCAAAACAAGAGGAAAAATCTTGTTCTTCTGCTCAAAAGTCTTAAATCACTACTCATTGCCTACTAAATTTAGAAAATATGTTGAGAGAAAAAAAATGAAAGCTGATTTAGGTATAAATCAGGTTGTTTATTTCAGATTTTTCTTGCTTCTTGAGGTAGGCCTGTATTGCTATAAACTTTCCTCTTAGAATGGCTTCTGGAGCATCCCAAAGATTTTAGACTGCTGTGTTATAATTTTCAATTACCTCTCTATATTTTTTTATTTCATCTTTGATTTCTTGATTGACTCATTCATTGCTTGTTATTTAACCTCCATGTATTTATGTTCTTTCCAGATTTTTTCTTGCAGCTGATTTCTAGTTTCATAGCATTATGGTTGGAAAGAATGCATGGCAGACCTTCAATCTTTTTGAATTTGTTGAGTCCTGTTTTGTGGTCTGACATGTGATCTATTCTGGAGAACGTTCCATGTGTACTTGAAAAGAACGCACATTCTGCTGTTTTAGAATAGAATGTGGGACGTTGGATGGTTGGTCAGCTTTCCCTAAGGCTCCTGACAATGGGTAGGGAACTGGGTTATGTTAAAAAGAGAGAGAGAGAAGAAAGATAGATGAGCATTGATTTTTTTTTTTTTTTTTTTTTTTTTTTTTTTTTTTGGGAAGAGAACTCAAAGTATTTGCTTCAAAGAAGCATCTCTGTATGCTCCAAAGTAGCTCCGCGACCTCCCATTCAAGGGCAACCCAATCCTGATTAACTCTGCAGTAAGCTGAGTTAGTTCTGGATCATAAACTCCTTGAGAACAGGGATAAAGATTTGTTCATGGACTTATTAATTATTTATGCTTTGACTGCTTTCAAAAAGGGCTTGAAATGACTTACAATAAAAATGCATACAATAAAACTCTTAAAACCATGGTAACCAGAATCATGTTATGAAAGGGTGGGAATAAGATTCATCTTTTTTACCTTTTGTATCACCTAGCTTAGTGCTTTACACACATACACAAATTCTTAAGAATAAATATTTAAATAAATGGCCATCTCAACCCTTGGCTCTGAGTATAAATTTTATGAAATACCAAGAGAATCATCTCACAATTAGCAGCCAGTGCTTCCCTGAGGAAAGACATCAGAGTTGCTTATCAGGCTAAGGTTGAGCAGATTTTTTCATGCTAAGGGCAAACAGTACAAATGATGATTGACCTTGCCATTGGCAGCCACAGATAGATGGATTGTTGTTCTTAACACTTTCTTTTCAGTGAGGCACCATTAGCAAAGAACCATCCAGACAGCAGCATCTACAAAACTCTACAATAAAAAAAAATATGTGTCAATTAACAGGGACAAACCAGTAATGTATACTATTATCTGTATATCCAAGGGGCTCTAGAAAAATCATTCCCACCTGCTAAACTGTAATTTAAAGCATCCCACATTTCCTCCTGTGTTCTTTAACCATCCCTACCTTCTCAAAATGTATTTCCTTGAAATGTAAATGAGTGACAGGCTTAATATACTCTTTGTTGGTGTTTAGATTTTAAGTAGGAGCAAAGTCTTCAGCCAAAGACATCTATCCAATGGTTGATATTCCAGGCATTTGGAGTTCATTTCTGATAATGGAGAACTAAGTCATTTGGGCCAATCTTCCCTCTGGGAATAGTGGAAAAGCTGGATGAACTATGGAAAACAACTGTTCTAAGGCTTAACAAATTTGTAAGACAATGACAATTTAGGTATCAAAGATCTGGGAGAAGAACAAAACCCAAATAGATGAGGCTAGGCTTTAAGGGCTGCTTTCCTCAAGAGATTTCTGCAGGAAGAAATTCAAAGGCTGAGAAGCTTACGAAGAGCTTTTATAATCTTATAGGGCTGGTGAGACAAAGACAAAAGACACCAAAGAGGGAGCTGTGTCAAACTCATCAGGTTTTGTGTTCAAACCCCAAAGGTGCACTCCCTAGGAGGAAGGGTATATTGGAAGTAGATAGGTTTTTCAATCCTATCAAACCTTGATTGATTTATGGTAATCTGGAATTATGAACATCCCTAACCTAGATCCAGAAGCAAATTTAAAACTCCTTAACAGGAAGATGCTGTATTGCGGAGCCTTAAGTTTTCTCTACGTTTTCCCACATAACATGAGGAAACAAATTTGTGACCACAAACCAAAAGAAACAAGAGACAAAGGAACCAGACCCACAGAGGATCCAGATATGGAGTTATGAGACCCTATGAGACTTTAAAATAACTATGCTTAATATTTTCAAGAAAATAAAAGGTGAGATGGAGAGTGAGAAAATACGACAGACAATATTTGAAAAGAGATAAGTGGTGTAGAATTTTCCAGAAGTGACAAAAACCTTCAAGCCAACAGATACACACCCAAAGCAGGATTGGTACAATGAAAACAAGATAATCAAGAGGAAAACAGACTAAAGATAATACATTCAATAAATCTGAAAGAATCCAGGGTGACGTGGAGGGGAGAGAAGAACACAGACCAGATGGAACCAGTAGACAGTAAACAGTAATATGGTAGTTTAAACTCAAATACATGAGTAATTACATTTGAAGTAAACATGCTAAAAATACTCCAATTTAAAGACAGATTGTCAGGCTAGATTTTAAAAACACCAAAACTCAATGACACGTTGCTTATCAGAGATCTATCTCGTAAAATGTATGTATACATTAAATATAAGAATATGGAATTTGAGACACTAAGGAGTTAAGTAAGGCAGGGTTTGGGACAGGAAATATTTAGTATGCCTGAAGTAGCTGCAACACAGAGCTGCTCTTCTACCTGTTGGACTGCATCTATAGCTTAATGGTGATTTATTAGGGCATTGGGGAACCTCTGACCAGATGCTTTGCCCCAGATTGCACTGTGAGTGTTAGCAAGGAATATAGATTTAGGATTCCTCATCTTTTCATGATGACACAATTAAAAAAAATGTTTCTGAAGTCTTATGTCATTGGATATTAGGCAAGAATGGAGGTAGCCGTGGAAAGATGGGGGATTTCTCTCTTCTCAAAATCTCTGAAAACAATGAGGTGAGCTTTAAGCAGTTAGATTTGGGATTAGCCAGGGGAGTTAACCATATTTTTTCAGGTTAAAAGAAACAGTGAATGTGTGGGTGTTTTGGTGATGAGTTTATTAGAAGAGTAGATGAGGAAGTGAGAAAGCACAGGAAATCATCTCAGTAGGAATAGGAAGAAGTAGGTCTATATTCAGTGCCACTTGGGGGTCCAAAAAGGGTCATCTAATTTTCTCCTTAGAACTATTTCTCCAGACTTTTAAATATGTTTCATCTTAATCCTTGCTATGGAGAGAATGCCTCTTATTGGAGGAGGGTAGGGGAAGCAATTTCAATTGTTATGATTGCTGTTAATAATAGAAACTAGTTTTTAAGATTTACTTCTATAAAGTAGTCATTACTGTGATATCATCAGCCATACAGTTTGATATAATTCTTTATAATCATTATAATAATTGTCCATGGTAGTATTATTAGCATGATAATTTTTTTTTATCCTAATAGGGCTCTGATATCTCCCCTACACACTACTGCTTGTTTGTGTGCCTGGGGATAGAGGACATGAGAGGAAAGACAGCTTTGGTTTTAATAGAACTTCCTCTCTCTTCAGTTCCAGCTCATCTACACTTCAGTTTTAATTAAGTTCTGCTTTCATGTCAGTGAATGCTCCATCTAGTTTATTAAAACCATAAGGTTAGTTCACTTGGGGATTCTTCTAAATTGCGGTTGCTGGTCTTGGAATCCAAGACCATTTGGAACAAAAGAAAATCCTATATCTTTATGTTCCTGGGAGGTAAGGCAACCCACTGCTTCTATACCTTATTTCCACACCTCTAGTATTTACCATAGCCAGGCCTTGTAAGTTTGTTGAATTGAATCCAGAGACAGAGTATCTGAAAGAAGGAGCCTTTGGACACAACATTAATTTCATCCATCCCATTAAGTCTTATCCCATATTTTTAAGGCACTAATGCACCATTTGAAGGAAACCTTCAGAAAATCTTACGAGGTAAAAAGATTCTTTTAGTAATTTAAATAAATCCTTCACTCCTTCTTCCAATTCATAATTTGTACACAGACTTTGGGTTGAAATTTTAGAATTTCATAAATTGGACTTCCCTAAAGTGGGGAGCACTTTTAACTTGAAATGTTTTCCAAAAGATGTTCTTTCCTTCAGGTAATTTACTTATTATATTTATCAGTATTTTGGCAAAAGACTAAACATTTTGAAATTAGATGAAAAATAGAAGGTGTGTTGCTCTTTTTTTTTTCATATTAGATACTGAGATCCAATAAAGAGAATAATTTTTTTTTTGTAAGAGAACACATGAGCTGGAGGAAGAGGACAAGAGTGAGAGAATCAAGAGTCAAAATCAAGAGTTGGCACCTGATGAGCCACCCAGGTGCCCCCAAAACAATTTTTTAAAGATTTTATTTATTTATTTAGGAGAGAAAGTGAGCCAGCCCAAGCAGAGAAAGCAGCAGAGGAAGAGGGAGAAGCAGGCTCCCCGCTGAGCAGGGAGCCTGATGTGGGGCTTAATCCCAGGGTCCCGGGATCATGACCTGAGCCAAAGGCAGACGCTTCATCAGCTGAGCCACCCAGATGCCCCCAAATTATTCTTCATAATCAGTGAGGGTAAATTAGTTGATGTATGTTATTTACATTGGACCCAACATGATTTCCTAATTTTCCTATCCTAGCTGCCCACAGGGAACCTGAGGTTTTTAAATATGGATCAATGAGATGTAATATCACTTTTCCAAAGCCATCTGTAAACGAGAGGAAAGAAAGCCACATTAAATCAAATCCTAGTCTCTCCAAGCCTGCTCTGATGGTCTTTCTGGTCTTTCTGGGATTGTGGGTTGCTACTCACTGAGGTGTCACAGCATGAACTAGGAACAGCCATGTCCCTTTGTATAGTTCCACTCAAGACTTGCCACCAAATCTGATTAAGTCAGTTTCTTGTCTTCATTATCATCTTCAAACTGGATCTTCCTTTCTTCCTGGGATATATGATCTATTAAAAACACTAGTTAGATTCAATAAACACTTATGAGGTTTCTGTCACACAAATAATGGTGCCTATAGATTGGAAAGTGCAACATGATTAAGACTTGGTAGTTTCCTTTATTGAACCATTGAATTTCCTGTATGTGAAAATGAAGGAAAAAGATTTAAGCTTTTTAAAGGATACTTTAGCAAAAGGATCCCTTTATTCGTATTTTGTGGCTTTCTAGTGAGAAAACAGTGATAGTTTCAAGCTGGCTGTATCCCACAAGCCAAAAAAGGAATAATTTCATCACATCACTAGGGAGTAATTCCTCCCAGGGCTGTCTGTCACATGTACTCTTTTGCTAGAATAGCCAGAGCTGTGGGGGCGGGGGGGGGGGGGGCGGGGGGGGAAGATGACTTTGAAAAAAACAAGATGACTCTAATGGTCACCAGTAGGGTCAAGCCAAGTCAGATGGGGAAGCAAAACTCTGGAACTGTGAGGTTTAAGATGGTGAATTTTTGAGAAGATCTCCCACTGGAAAAGATTATTGTGATTTCTGAGCCAATATTGGGAAGAAAGTCCAGTATACTTTGAGTAGGATTGAATTTGAGTTCTTGTTCTACTGCTTAAGAATTCTGGGCACCTTGCAACACCTGGGTGGCTCAGTGGTTGAGCACCTGCCTTTGGCTCAGGGCATGATTCCAGGGTCCTGAGATCGAGTTCCGCATCAGGCTCCTGCTGAGAGCTTGCCTGCTTCTTCCTCTGCCTATGTACCTCTGTCTCTGTGTCTATCATGAATAAATAAATAAAATCTTAAAAAAAAAACAAAAGAATTCAGGGGGCCTTAATCTCTTCAGCTGTGAAATTGGAGTAATGAATGCCTAAGGATTATTGGAAGTTAAGAACAGTATATGTAAAGTGCCTAGCATAAAAATAGTCTCAAATAATGTGGATGATGACAGTGGCAACTATTGATAATATTAGCTTTAAAATGCTGAAGCAGCTGACATCAGGACATCTGATTCCCATGGATTTATGCTTGTTCTTTCCTGGAATTAAACTGGACTTTCCCACAGGCACAATTTACTGTTTATCGCAAAGAACCTCATTTTGCTTTCCTTTCCCCAATTCTTCATGACTTATTCACACCAAATTTATGAATCCCAATGCTATCTTTGGAAAATAACCAATTCCACAACCTTAGAGGTTGAAAGTTTATTCAATTAACAAATATTTATTGAGGTCCTACTATGTGCTAAGTGCCGGTAATTTGGTAATAAATAACAAATGTAACCTGGTTTTTGCTCTTAGGGCACTTATAGCCTGGTAGTAACCCTCTGGATATGAGACTAATCATCCAAGTGAATATAAAAATACAATCATATTAATTGCTATAAAGGGACCACATGTTGCTATGAAAGTTAATATAGTTTGGGAATGGGAGCTGGGATCTAGGGAAGGGCAAGTTATAAATTAGTGGGTATTTTCAAAGTTACAGCAGAATTCCTGACATGAGTTACTAATAGGAAAGGCAAAGCATATTCACTAAACACTATTCCCTTGACAACTGCTTGTGATATCATCTGATGTTTTAATCCTAAGCAGACTTCTCTCAGTAAAACCTCTAAATGTTAAGAATTATTCACTAGTCCACTACCAACATATATCACTCTCCCCTATTTTATGGAGAATCAGAGGACAGACTCCTATTACTCTTATTTCTAGGTTCTAACCTATAAAGTGCATGACCTGCAGAAGATGGTTCTGCTGTTTTCATTAAGGGAAATCCTAACAGTTCTATCATATTGTATCCACGATGCTTGCTGGCTTTTAACTGGGTTAGCTTGGGAAAACTAGTAAAGTAACCTTGATTTCTTCAGCTTTAGTAACCCTATCACGAATATTTAGCATTGGGAATTGTTTCAAAAGGCTTAGTGCTCTGACTCCTTCACTTATTATCAACACAGTTTCTGATTTTGATGGACTGGCCTTGGTGTACTTTCTAGTTTATGAAAGCTGTTTTTCCCCTAGCACTTGGGATATATTTTTATGCACAAGTGTGGCTCCTTCAAGAGCCTCCTGCAAAAAAAAATAATAATAATAATAATAAAAAGGAAATAAACATTTTTTGGCTTCTTTTAAACCCATAACATTCTCAGACCCCAGGGCATGAAGGGAGAAACCAAGCTGGTTCAAGCTAGCAGGCAACCCATTCAACCCTGGTGGTAGAGATTTTGCTTTGTTCAGCATTGCATCACAGCATCTTGAAGAATGTCTGTTCTTGTAGGCACCCAAATAATTGAATGATTAGCAAGCTCCAAATTTGATGTGATCATAGGCTCATTGGCAAGTTTCACTTCTTTTCTTTGGAATTGTGAAGACCTCAAAATATGGCACAGAAATTTGCACTTTTCTGTCTCAGCTGTGTTGTATTTTCTTCTACCTATTCACCGTTGATTTCATGTGTGAATCATGTCAGACTTTCCATTGTTGTTGGCTGCTTTATCACTCACTCCCTATTTCTTCATTACCCTCCAGTTTCTCAAATTGAGCTGAAACTGGGCAACATTTCAGACTGGTTTTACTGAGGTAGAGGGCTTAGAGAGTATGGCTCATAAATACTATATTGTGAGCTAAGGAGAGTGAGGTAGGAAAATGCATAATCAGGGTGCTGCTGGCTGGAGAAAACTACTCAGTGCCTTTGAAGACAGCTCTAGTTAAGGTTCAAGAGCAGCCACTGCTAGCATAATTACTATCAATGAAAGTGGCAACACCCGTGGTGAGTTCCCAGAATAGCTGAGATTCTAATTGATAACACACAGAGAACACAAGCAAATCAGAAAGGAAAAAAGGCTATTAATTTTGAGTATAAACTACATGAAATGAAAATGAAGACAAGGAAAATGTGTTTTAACAGAAAGAAAGGACTCTGTGCTCAGAATCGGCTTCTTCCTTTTATGGGTAATTTATTATATTTTAGTATAGCACTAAGTGTTTTACATGCATTATCTCATGTGATCCTTTAGCAGTGCTATGGCCAAGGATTGTTGGGTCTCCATTTAATTGATAAGGAAATTGAGGCTAAGAAATCTTAGGTTAGTGGACAATGGGAACAGTCAACCTAACTAAAAAAAAAATCCAAATTTTAGCCACTTTGCCATTCTGGGTACCTTATCTGGGTCACAGCTACAGTAGTATTTGATCACAGCTTACCTTGATCACAGCTATAGTAGTACTTTTCTTTCAGTTATTTCTTGTTGCTCATTGAGGATGATGTAGTTGTATATATTTTTGGTTCTTTTGAATTCATAGTTACCTTTGGACTTAGCCTAAAACTGGGTACTTGGGCAGAAGAAGTACAAGGGCATTTTTACTAGTTAACTTTGACTACCTTTCTCTTAATAATTTTGGGTAGAGAACATAGCACTCAACTCAGAGGAAGGAGAACTGAGTTTGAATGTAAACAGAGGTACTAAGATGTAACCTATGAAAATATCTTGAATGGTGCCTGGCACATAATAAGACCAGAAGAAGGTGAAGTAGTGATAGCAACAGGAAGGAAGAGAAACTGGAACATATGTCCAAAGATGTAGGACTCCATTAGGTAGGAGTCCATCAACCTTCTCGGGTCACCCCTTTACCTTTGTCCTCTGCAACTTCTGCTTCAAGTTAGTCATAAAGAAATTTGAAACATGAATTTCTCTCCCCATCTAATAAAGATTCACAGTGAACTTTAATTTTGAACCAAACTCCAAATGAAGGTAGTGGTCTATGGAGCAAAGTTCCAGGTTTGTAATCTGCCCCTCTTCTCTGATAGGGGAACGCTCAAGAGGAAGAGTGAAAAGAGGACAGAGTGGGGGACTGAGGGCACCCGAAGAGAGTAGAAGTTTTGCTGACTTTGGCAAGATCAGTCCTAAATGGATCCTGTGCTTTGAGGGCAGAGGGAGATGGGAAGCATTTTCTGGAAGTTTTCAATGCCATCAAGTGTCTGAGGCTCTTTCCTGGGTATTTGAGAAACCATGAAAATGCTCACCTTATTTTTCAAATATCTATTAGGTTATAATGAGCTAGTTTAAATATGGAAACAAAGATTATAAACTTGTGTCTGACTCCAAAGTCAAAGCTATTATGGACTCCCTTCTGTTCCACTCAGCCTCCCTCCTTGCTTTCTAGATGCTGAGCTGAAAAGCTCAAGCTACATACTAGCCACGGGGCAGAGGGACAGTATTGTTAACAGTGCCACATGTGATAGTCAATTGAGTCAATTCTTCAAATTTCTCAGTATGCTTGGGGTCTTGCCATAATAAAATGTTCTGGTTAACTGAAAGGTACTAGCTGCCCACAGATGGACTGCCAATTTTTTGAAAAATACCACAATTAAACTTAATTCAATTTTTTTCTTTGATAGAGCTTGAGGATCATGCAATTAGTATTTCTATCATCATTAGGATTATAAATACTCATTATATCAAAAAAGAATTGTGGAAGTAGTAGCTCATGGAGAAATGTATACTAAGGGAATACTTATACTAAGAAATGTCAATGAAGTGGTATTTACTCTCTGAGTGTAGCTAACATTGGGGAGATTCTGCTGGTGGCAAAGGATGAGATGCTCTAGAGGGGGTGGGCAGAGGAAGGCTCTGAATTGTTGCCATCATTGAAACAGTGCCTCCTTGAACTGATTTGTAAACTAACAACATTGACTTCAGCCATCTTATGTTTCTAGGTATTGTGATGAGTTACAAAAATCCACTGTTACTTTACAGTGCTCTTCTAATGTATACACTTTAGTTGTATGGCAAACACTGATTCAAAGGCCTGGTTTTGAGTCTGTGTTGGTGCTGGCTCATTTAAGGGAACAAATTTTCATTATGGCTATGGTGAATTAAAATCTAATTGAATTCCACAGGCATTTAATAGTGTGTCTAATATGGGCAAGGATGTATAGTAGGTGATGGAAAGTACAGAGATTAGGGTTGGTGCTTGGTAATCCAGGTTTCCTGGTTCCATGAAGCTCTTAGCAGATTATATTATAGACAGATGTGAACAAGCTCCTGACTGTGAAATGTTGACTTTCTCTCTGTCTTAATTCACATCCCCCCTCAAAGCAGTCCCTGCTGGGAGTAGTTTATGTGGAAAGAGATCTCAGGAAATCTGAGGAGATGGGGAAAGGAGAAAAGCCAAAAAAAAAAAAAAAAGTTGATGAGCAGGTCCCAGTTTGGACAGGTGGGGGTGGATCCCACTGGAGATCTCTGAAGTACTCTGTGGTACACATGCCAGAATTGTCCTACCTGAGGATGGGGAGTTTAGATATTTACTGACTTCCATTACCCATCAGTTAGGGATTGGCCCTGAGGTCAGCAACCCCACAGCACTTCAGGTGCATGACGCTGAGCAAATGCTCCGGGTGTTTGAGAAAGCTTTTTGACAGAGAAGCAGGAAGTAGGAGATGTGGCAGGCTGGAAACCATTTGTTGGTGAACTCACCTCAGCCTAGGAGAGTGCTATTTATTATAGCAGTTACATGAGTTCACCACAGAAAGTTTGGAAAATAAAGAACAGTTCATATCCACTTCTCAGAAATAACTACTGTCTTCATTCTATTGGACTTTCTGTGAAAATTTTTTTTCCTACTGTGTGTGTATTCTATATGTGTATATGGCAGGGTTTTCCTTTTTTTATTTGAGACTTTGTTTTTCTTACCGTTTCCTCATCTTCAAGGAACTCAATCCCTAAAATTTACCTCAGAGTTTGGAAGAATTGAAAGTAGACAGTATGAGGTTAGGAATGTTGTGGAGATTATTTTGGATATTCTGGAGGAAAAGACGGGGCACCAAGGAACCCCTGGGTCTTAGTTTGGGCTACTATAATTGAATACATAGACCAGGTGGTTCATAAACAACAGAAATGTCCTAGTTTTGGAGGCTGAAAGTCTAAAATCAGGGTGCCAGCATGGCTGAGTTCTGGTGAGGGCCCTCTCTTGATATGCAGGCTGCCAACCTCTAGACTACTCCTATAACAGAGAGTTGTTTGGGGTCTCTTTTATAAAGGCACTTATAAAATTCCATTTCTTGAGTGCTAATCCCACTCACGAGAGTTCCATCCTCATGATCTATTCACCTCCCAAAGACTCTGCCTCCAGATACCATCATTTTCAGGGGTAAGATTTACCATATGAATTTGGGAAAGACACAGACATCCTGTCTATAGCACCTTGACAGTAGCAAGGGAAAAGGAGATTCAACCCAAGATTGGAGGGATGCTACAGGCCTGAAATTCTTAGATGCATCAGACCTCTCCCCAGTCTATGGCTATGGCTGGGTAAATGACCAGAGTAGAAAGACTGACCTGGGGCACAGTGGCTCTCAGCCTGACCAGTGCTCCCAGGACCCCACAAGAAACAGATCTGCCTTTCTTAGTCTCAAACCTGTTGGGCTGTGGTATATGGCGATGGGAGTGAGTGACTAATGCAGGCCATGAATGATGACCTTGGGGCTCCCTGGTGCTTGGCTCTACATAATGCTCTAAGACTTTGCCAAAACCTTGAGGAGAGGGACTCCCAGAAATGACTGATATGAATTATATCACCACCACTGTGGATGTGGGATTATAATTGACTTTAGTTTGAATAAGAAATACAACTAAGGAAGGATTTAAATTTTAGATTTTCTACTTTTCCTGGGAGATTATTTTCTTGTGGCCTCCATGGCTTCTGTCTCCCAAGTCCAGCCTACGGCCTCTGATACAGCTCACAGTGACCCAGACATGTAACTCTTTAATCACTTTCCACCAAGAAATAAAAATTACTTATCCTGCATCATCTGATCGACTTTATTAAAGACTGGGGCTCAGGGAGAGATCACATTATGTGGAGTCTCATGCCATTTCCCCAACTATCTTTTTTTCATTCTATGTCTCCCCTTTCCTCTGGTAGCAAGAATGAGATGTTGTGGCTGCCCTGCCTCTTTAGGCTGGTGTTTGTTCCTATTTGGTCTGTTCTGATTAGTTATTAAATATATTGTCTTTTCTTTTTATTTATTTATTTATTTATTTATTTATTTATTTATTTATTTATTTATTTATTTCAGAGAGAGAGCATGCACGAGTGGGAGGGGGAGAAAACCTCAAGGAGACTCCGAACTGAGCCCACCTGATCTCATGACCATGAGGTCAAGACCTGAGCCAAAACCAGGAGTCAGATACTTAACCAACTGTGCCACCCAGGCTCCATATTGTCTGTTCTTGATCATCCTTCTAAGAAGCAAAACAAATTTCTCTTTTGCATTTTATTATGTTACTAATGACATTTTGGAGCTTAATCATGCCCTTGAGAGTTTCCTATTCATTCACATAGTTCTTAATATAGGAAATAGTTCTAGATATAGATAGTGCCCTTCTTAAAAGGCATTCTGTTGATTAAAGTTATATTTATCCTATATAAAACAGCCCCTTTAAGAATTTTCAAATTAAATGATTGAGAACATTATGGCAGAAACACCAAATTCCATTTCATTTTTCTCTTGGGCACTCAGGAAGATGTTCCCTGGCTCCCCTTGTACTTAGGATGTAGCTATGTGATTAGTCTGAGCTCTGAGCAATGAGCAAAGATGATACATGTCACTTCCAGGTGGAGTATTTACGAGGCAGTGTGCTACTCTCCAGCTCTCTCTGCTGCAGCACCTGTGGAAGCTATGTGCTGAGATAGTAGAGGTGCAAAATGGAAGCAACCTGGGACTGGAGGTCCTCCTTCTGGAGAATTGCTTGACTGAATTAGACTTTGTGATTTAATTGAGAAATTAGTTGTTATCTCAGGTTACTAAGATTCAGGGTTATCTTGTAATAGCATATCCTGAAGTAATTGTTAAGCCTAAATCATAATTGATATGACCAACTCTGGAATCAGCCTTACTAGACTCCATTCCATGCCCTCCCGCTTTCGAGCTATTTGACCTTACAACAAGTTAACTTTATGAAGCTTCAGTTTCTTCATTCTTCTGTAACAGTACCTTACGTATAGAATTGCCAGGAGACAACCAATATGAGGTGCTTAATATACTATCTGGCACATGATAAAAAAATGTTGAAAAAGCAATAGCTTTTTGATGACAATTATGCATAAGGATGATTAAAACCTAAAACAAAATTGTTAGTATAAGCATGTAAGTACTCCCAAGCAATTTTAATGTCCATGTTTTTTGTTTATATTTAGAACCAATTATTCATCATAAGAAATAGCATTAGGAAAATTATTGGTTGAGTCAATATGTGTTTACTGAGGTCAGTAATAAAATGTTTGAGCCTGAGTTTTTCACATTTGTTGCCACAGAATTGCACGTAGCACTCTCATTTTAATCTTCTACAACTCAAACAATTTTGTATCTTTATCATTTCTGAGCCAAGCCTGTTTTTGCTCCTTTTTTCCCCTCTCTAAATCTGGTTTGTTTTCACCATATCCTCTTTCCATGAAGAGATAGCCTGTTTTGCCTTTTTTATGTGAGTGCACATGGCAGTACATTCCTGACTGTCCATCTCCCTTTTTTATGTTGATGGTAGGGGTGATCAAGAGGGTTGGGGAGGGACCAGAGAAGATGCTCCATGGTTTAACGCTTGGGGAGGCTGGAAATTAGGCAGCGACCATGGTGAGGTAAAGGAGATGATGAGCTAGGTTTGTGTCTGTCATGTGTGAGACATGTGCACTCTGGGGGTTGGGATTTCAGGAACATCAGCACAGAGCAGTTTTGTCACTGGAGTTCGTGGTGGTCCATTAGGATGGAGATAGTCCATGGCCTTTTAGAAATAACTCGAATTTTGGAGAGATTGCTCCTGTAATTAGGAATTAACTCATTTCAGAAGCTAAAGACAAAGGGATTAAGAGAGAACACAAAAAGATTCCTTAAGGTATGGAAGAAGGAACAGGAACCAATTAAGAGGATAGAGGAGGACCATTGTAAGAAGACATTGCTCTGAAAGCTAAGGAGGGAAGAGTTCATGTCTGGCACACAGGCACTAAATATTTAATTATTACAATAAATGGAAGGGCATTCAACCGTACTAAATGGTACAGACTAATTTAGGAAGAATGCAGCCAGTCTCTCTCCTGGCTCTGGTTTGCATCCCTTTGTGCTCACTTGTTAATTTTATTTCTTGTTTGGTTTGGTGTTTCCCCCCCAACTTAGTTCTAATTTATTTTACCTTGCTGCATTAACCCGTTTTAGAACAAAGTAAGATATTTATAAAAATATTTGTCCCCCAAGTAATTCTAAGTGAGCAAGATTTGAAAAAAAATAAAATATCTACTACTATTCTAACCTCACCAAGAGATTTCTACTGAAAATGACATTATTATAAAGCTCTGAGTAAGCACATTGTCATAAGGATTATACCCCAGATGCATCTAGATAGCGGTCATCATTATAAAAATAGATGTTCATTCATAGAATATTTCCATATAACTTCTATTCCAATGAATGAATATAGTACTATTACATAAGGGTCTATATTTAATACCATGTTAAGAAAAGATGAGTGTGGATGACGTTATATACACACATATATATTTATATATAGAGAGAAAGATGAAATTAATAAATCTACATACAGAGTATTTCTGGGAGGATCAAGATGTGGCTGTTTATCCATACCTTGAAAATTTTCTTTCCTAGATATTGAAGAAGTTAGGATTTTTATTTCAGCTACTGCCAGTCCCAAAACTTTCCTAACTCTCCACCCCACAAGCTGCCTCTCCTGCCTGCCTTTCTTTTGATTTAAAATCAAAGACCCTGCCTCCAGCCAGCTGAGTCTACAGACTTAGTCGTTTCCACCCCTTGCTGCACACAGGTGGCAGCTCCAGGTGGGCAGTGGCTAAAGGCTGCGGAAAGTGTAGCTCTCCTGCTGGAGGCTGCTGGCTATCTACCGCCAGCTAGAGGCACTGGGCATTTTGCTGCCAGAGGCCAGTTTCTCTTTCTGAAGGCTTTTCTGCTTCTTTGGCAGCAAGACTCAGAAATTGGGTGAATTGGTAGTGGGCCATGGGGCGGGTTGGAAGGGAGTGGGACTCTCACAGAACCTCTTAAGCATGAGGCTGTTCTTTTGACTTGGCTATTCCCATTTATATCTCATATAAACAGCAAAAAAGATGGGCTGGAGAGATCAAACTAGGAAGTGCATATTCCTTTGGTAGCAGATACTTCATCTCTAGCCCATGTTTTCAGAGCACTGTTGACAGATACTAGCTTAAATAAATGTTTCTAATTCAACATATGAGTCAATAGTAATGCAAACAGACATGGCTGATAAGTGCAGGAGATAAGGTGAAATTAAAGGTATTTTGCGAATCTTCAAGATATGTATATACTCTCATTTCACGTTTTTCCCATTTTAGGGTGGGTAAAAAACAGATAACATATAGGAAAAGCACCCAAAATGAAAGAAACTTGTGTGAATTATTGCTAGTGCCACATCATTCACATTTCATAAACTTGGATTCCTTAGGTCTTGCTTTTTACGATCTTTCTGTGTTTTAGAATTTAGAGCTGACACTTATGTACCACACATACAGTTTCATTCACATTTAACACTAGATAAGAATTTCTTTTTAAAAACCAAAATTATAAGTAAATATTGTATATTACTGAATGATTTAAGCTCTAAGTTTCAGAGTTCTTTAGTATTGGAGCTTTGAATGTGGTAACTGAGCAATTCCTGTTGCTATTTAATTTATGAAAATTCCTTAGTGTTGGCAATGATTTACCTGTTATTTCATCTTATTTGTACTTAGTAATCAGTGTTTAGCTTTCACGTAGTATCTTTGGAACTAATAAACCAATGTCAGTACCTTGATGGGTGGGCTGTTTCACTTTTAATATATGTAGTTAATTACAGTAGCCTAATTGAAAACCAATAATTGTCATATTGCTTAATTTGGCAAGTGGTTCTCTTATTACCTCTTATCGGAAGTGTATCTTCTCCAGATCATTTCAACTGAATTTTTTTTTTCCTGACTTCTGGATCTTTTGCTGGCTGATATCACATCTGTCATTTTATGTTGAGTCTACATTTTTTCAAGCTTTTAGTGTATTTTTATTTAAATAAAAGATATTAAGTTTAGAATTTTCATGAGTAAGCAGTCTTATATATCAATGTGAAGTAAGACAGAGATGAATTGGAATCTCCCTGTGGTGCCTAGGATGGTTTTGGAATCCCAAAGAATTTGAGTGATATAACTGCTCCTTTTGTCTATACCTTCCAGGATTTTTGAATATTTTTTCTTCCACTGCACTTTTAAATTATTCTGCACCTGGTAATCTCTCTGAATTCTGATAACAGTTGATTATATGTGATTATCTGAGATAATCCAAGTAGTTAATCTTGTGGATATATTGAATGTAATTTTGTGATTAAATTTTAATTGCTGTATCTAGAGTTGTGGGAATTCTCAGTATTTCTGCACAAATAATGTCACCAACACAAAGAATGTTAGGAAATACCCAGGTTCTCCTGCTTCACCATTTCTCAACAAATCTATTTTCTTTCATTTGTGTTGGCAGTAGGTCATACTAGTCTCAGAAATAATGCATAGAATTATGCATAGTCCAATTCTTTTTATTTTATTTTATTTTATTTTTTTTATTGGAGTTCAATTTGCCAACATATAGCATAACACCCAGTGCTCATCCTGCCAAGTGCCCCCCTCAGTGCCCATCACACAGTCATCCCAACCCCCCACCAACTTCCCCTTCCACTACCCCTTGTTCATTTCCCAGAGTTAGGTGTCTCTCGTGTTTTGTCACCCTCACTGATATTTTCACTCATTTTCTCTCCTTTCCCTTTATTCCTTTCACTAATTTTTATATTCCCCAAATGAATGAACCAGTCCAATCTTAAGTGACCTATACTCCTCTTCCTTTGTCTTCATCCCCATCTCAACTCAACTTTGTGTGTGTGTGTGTGTTTCTTTTCAAATTTTTGTTTAAGTTTTAGTTAACATATAGTGTGATGCTGGTTTCAGGAGTAGAATTTACTGATTCATTACTTACATATAACACCCACTGCTCATCATAACATGTGTCTTCCAACTCAACTTTTTATTGGAATAGGGGAGAATATCAAATGTTGTTTCTTTTGTGTTTCGACTCCTGAGCTAAAAAGGCTTCATAAAAAATATAACAGGTTTCTGATTGCAAGCAAACTATCTTGACAAAAGGATGCTTGCCATCAGGTTGCTAGGAGGGAGTCCTTGAAGTAATAGCTGTCTCATGATCCAAAACTGGCCAATGGACAGCAAACCAAGGGAGTCCTGGAGGTGGAATAGCCAGATACCCAACTGGGGTCACATTGCAATGCCACTTTGGCCCAAGTGCCACTGCTCTTCCATCATTTCTCATCAATTTTACATCTAAATGTCTTTCTGTCTTGGTTGTAGTTGCTCAAGATTCTGGGTCCCAGGAGCCAAGTATCCAATGCACTGATCATAGATCTGATGAGTTTCCATAGGTGCTGGTACAGGCAGGTGTTAGAAATTAACCTTCCAAAAGGCCCCACAGAGAGATGGAGTGCTGATTGGAAGGGATGTAGATAATATGCTAGACAACCACAAAGAAGTTAATAAATATCTGATAACCTTTAGAATCAAAAGTCTAGCAAATAGTACTTGAGGAAAAAGCCTAAACTGTACCACACTGAGTATTACAGCTAGCTGCCCAGGGGAGATTCCTTCTCAAGGGCTGACCCAAACTCAGAGCTGAACCCAAATTGCAGTTGAGGAAGGTGGAGAGGAATCTTGACCAACCCACATGTGCAGGGTATCAAGTTCCTGCTCACCCTTTTGAGTCATGCATCAGCTGGTCCTTCGTAGAACCAAGAGCCCCTTGCTCTGTTTCAAAGCCTTACTGCCTCCTCTGCAAGGACACACTATGAGGTCTGGTTTCCTACTATCCTAACTCTCTTGCTTCATATTATTATCTCAGGCATCCTCCCAAAGACAATCCAATCTGCACATCTGTGCTTTCTAGTAGAAGGAGATTAAGGGACATGTCAGAATTCTTAAGAAATGTTGGAAATATGGAAATCTAGTTAACTCAGATTTCTTATTAGGAAATATAAATTTTCCCCCTTTCAGCTAGGATTCCCTAATCTTTGACAAGGGGCACCTGGGTGGCTCAGTTGAGTAAGTGTCCAACTCATGGTGAGATCAGGCCCTGCCTTGGGCTCCCTGCTCAATGAGGAGTCTGCTTGAAATTCTCTCTTTCCCTCTGCCCTTCCCCCTGCTTGCACCCGTGCTCAGTGTCTCAAGTAAATAAATCTTTAAAAAAAATCTTTGATGTAAACACTTTAAAAATACCTTTTTTTTTTTCATTTCTACCAATCTTGTCTTTCTGCCTACACATACTCATCAGCCTTAAGACCAGCCATCTGGCACCTCATGTCTCAGTTGGCTAGAAAAACTTAACAATGTATGGCATTGTTCCATGTAATAAAAACGAGTAATTTATTATTTAAAATTCAAATAATTTAATATGCTTTCTAAGAAATTTTTTGGTTTAGACAATTACGAAGGAAAATCGAAGGAGAAAAACCACAAATAGGAAATGTTTCTGACCTAAAAAGGAGAATAAAAGTTGAGCTTATTTTGAGTAGATCTCTCTAATGATGAGTCAGAAAATGGGAGAAGGGCTTTTGATCTTCCAGTCTGTTCTAGTCACTGTAGCATTATCTCAGATTCTGAGACTGCATGGCATTATTTTCATTCCTTAAGGCTTCCAGAGCACGATTCTACTCCTTTGCTTCTCTGAGGCACTGAATTTTGGTTCCAGCATCCTCTAATCTCTGTCTGTCTTTGCTATTATCTATTGACCATCTAGTTTCTCCTCTTCATTGAGTTTTTAATTCTGACTGTGGTTTTTCTCTGCTCCCAAAGTTCAGTCCTTATCCAGGGTGATTTTCAGGCTCTGTGGATGACCCATCCAACACCTTGATCTGTTTTTTTTCTCTCCAAGGACCTCTACCTCCTTTAAGTTTCACCCTTGCACACCTATAGTCTGGAGCCCATCATCAGCCAAACCTGTTTCAAAGTCATAATTTAGACTCATCATGACATTTTTTATTCTATTATATTAGGACTTCTCATTCATTGTCCCCTCTACTCTCTGCCTTTCCCAATACTCTTTTCTAGCTTCTGTGCAATATTCTATCATTTCAACTACTCTCTTCTTATAATTTAACCCTCCCATGTCTTGTGTTCATTACACCCTCTTGGAGAAACCCCCAAATCCTAGATGAACCACTCTCTTTCTTTCTTTTTCTTTTCTTTTTCTTTTCTTCTTTTCTTCTTTCCTTCCTTCCTTCCTTCCTTCCTTCCTTCCTTCCTTCCTTCCTTCTTTCCTTCCTTCCTTCTTTTAGACTTTATTTATTCATGAGAGACACAGAAAGAGAGGCAGAGAACATAGGCAGAGGGAGAAGCAGGCTCCCCTCAGGGAGCGATGTGGGACTCTATCCCAAGACCCTGGGATCACACCCTGAGCCAAAGGCAGACAGACGCTCAACCACTGAGCCACCCAGACATCCCCACCCACTTTTTCATGTACTTGTATCTGCTCTCTTGGGTATTTCTTGAGAAAATGATTGGAACCGCTATGAATTTATGGTCATCATCTTAATCTGAGTGTACAATACTAACCAGAATATTCTTTGAAAACTGCAAGTCTGATTATATTCCTCCTTCTAATTTTGTAGTTTAATAGCCTTCAACTACATATATTTGCTCCTAAAATTAAATCTAAAACTTGAGCAACCTTTGCCTACTTTTCCTATCTCAGTGCCCCCTGCTCCCATTTAGCCACTTGGCTACCTACTGGGTATCTTTTAGTTTTCCTGTCTCTAGGTGTTTAAACATGCTCTTTCCTACAACACTCTTCACCATCCTCTTCTACTTTGCTAACTCCTATTAATTCTTCATGCTTGGTACTACTCACCCCTTCTTCAGATAAACTTGATCTGACCTCCAGGCAACTTTTGCCATTATACACTTCCATAGCACTCTCTGCTGCCAATTTCATAGTACTTTTCAAATCTTTAAAAATGATGCTATATTCCATGCTAGCATCAAATCTGGGACTCTTACTCACTGTAGTTTCCCTAGCATTTATAATAGAAATCTTTGCTGAGTGAAAGGATGGATGCGTGGATGGATGGTTGGACAGATGAATGAAATACTCACCAATATGAATAATTCATGCCACCCCACTCTATTAATATAGTTGACTTTTATATTACTTTTGTTGTTTCTCCATCTTTCTTTTCAGTTTCTGAATTCTCATTTTGCCAGTCTATGAAGTGTGAGATAAGCTGAGATAGACAAAAGAATTGGAGATGTGATGTCTGTTTTTATGTTAGTAATCAGGATTGCTTTAATTCCTTGCAAGTCTTCTACTGAGACATGTTCTTCTGACCTTGGACATAATCAGATCTGAAATACCTTTGAGTCTGTCCAGTGATTCTTAATGCAAAGCACCTTCTATCTCTTTGTATGTGGTTGGCAAACTAAGGGTGAGTTTTTGAAAAGTATACTTGATAAATCCATCCATTTCAATTGTGGTTTAGATTAAATCATTTCCTGAGGGTTTCATTTTTACTGCTGGTTTCATTGGCAATTGGCAAATTTGTCCTTATATTAAACTATGTAAAAACAGTTCTAAAGGAATTGGCTCCAGAGGCCATTTTAATATTTTTCATATGAGAGACCATTATTGGCCACATTTAACAAATTATTGGCCAACATCTCTACTTAATGTACATCTCCAATGTTACCTTTGAAGCATTTTAAAGAAAAGAAAGCTGAAAAATCTCTTAAGTATGATATATAGATTTCCTTTTAGCCTCTTGGAAATGACAGTGAAAAAGAAATTGGACAGAGAAACAGAAAAAGTGTGGGAGGATAAAGGCATTATTTTTCTTTGTATTTTTATTAGTTGGCCAAATATCTTAACCTGACATTCTAAACCCTCCTTCAAAATGATTATGGAAGTTTAACCGTAGATGAGTTTTCAGGAAAAATTGGGGCAGTGGGGGGACTGATCAATATTACCTTGAGGCATTAGGCTAAACATACAGAAATTTAGAGGCTGGGAATCAGTTATGTGATGTGACTTCAGGGGAATCATCTATGAACAGATTTCTCCCCCAAAATACCATCACGAACCTATTACAGTACTAGGAATTTTGCCAATAGTTATTCATTCCTCCAGGATTAAGGGATTATATACTTAGCAGTCTTCTTTAAAAATGCAGAATTTTTTCCTATGATGTCTTAGAAGTGTGCACAAATGTGCATGCACACCCCACTTCCCAGTTACGGACTTGGAATTAGTTAATCAAATAGCTATCTTTATGGGAAGGAAACACCTATAAGTGTTTCCTGATAGGTGAGACCAGCATATAACAGTTCTTTAGATGGAAGCAAAAGAGAAGTTTTCTCTGTTAATAATAACTTATTGGAAGGACACTGGTGTGCAGCATTAGAGGAAGAGGCAGCCAATCAGGCCTTAAGAAGGACAAAAATCAAAGTCTGGGAACTTAGGCAAGATGATACCTCCTTATGCCTCAGATTCCTCACTTAGGGACTTTGGAGACAAATATAGTGCTAACTTTGTGAATTGCTAGTAGGATAAAAGGAGTTAATACTCATGAAGTTCTTAGAACAGGGGCTCACATATAGTAAGCACTCAATAAAAGTGATCTCTTAGTCTGGATGCAGAAACTCTCGGGGGCCGCCAATGGAAAGACTGGCTAATGGAGAGATGGCATGGGCCAGGAGAGATGGTGGTGGAGGTGATAAGAAATAATTAGATTCTGGAATACCACAGGTAGAATGCCAACAGTATTTGCTAATGGATTAAACATGAAGTATGAGCAAAAGAAGAATAAGAATGATGTCATGGTTTTGGACCACAGCAAATGGAAAGTTGATGGTTGTCACCTACTGAAATGTAGGTGATTGGGACAAAGAGGCTGTCTTTAGATATATTAAATTTCAGATGCTTATGATACTTCTCAGAACAGTTATCAAGGTCAACAGGATACAGAAGTCTGATGTTCACTAGAGAGGTCCAGGCTTGAGGTCCAGAATATATATAGAAGCTGAAATAATTCTTTACTAACTACTTGCAAGGGTCTAGTTGTTATTAATGAATTTTGTCTGACATTACTGAATCTTTATTCTCCACCCCCTCCTCCCCCCAGCGAAAGATTTAACTGGTTGGGTTTCTTTGTCTAATGAAATGATCTAGACTTTTATTGGAGAGGTTTCTGGGACTTTGATGGAGCTATCAGTTGTACCTTTGCTGGAGTCTTTCATTAGCATTTCCTGTTGGATGTGGTAGATAAAGGTGGTACCCAGAGGATCCTACTGTTTGGATGTGTCTTATGCAATTTTGTAGAGGAGAGCTTGGCAAAATAGGGCCATAGGAAGTACCTTGGGGGCAACAAGTACTGGGAGTGGGGAAAGGATGAAGACAACAAGAAGGGAATGTTCTAAAGACAGTTTTTTTTCTGCCCTCCTGATCACTGCTCAGTGTCTTCAGGGAACTGAAACAGTCTTATATTACACTCAGTATTCTTTCTCTCTCCCCAGCCCTTGTACTCAGTGGGAGACACGGCCGAGGGATCACAAGAAGACCTGTCTCAGTCCCCTTCCACTTCAGCACACAAGGTCAAAGCATGTCATGCATTTCTCTTCTGCTATTAATCTTCATTATCCAAACAGTCATTAAATGAAACTCAGCCCACGTTTTTTTTTTTCTGTTCAGTTTTTATTACCACCACCTGACTAATTATTAAAAAGCAAGCAAGCATCAATTAGATCCAGACACATACATGACAATTACACTGGGGAGACACGACAGGGTTGAACAACACATCCCCCTGGAGTGCATAATAATCTGGCAGAGACCAGAGCTCTATGTATAAGCAACAAATGCATCTAATTGACTTCCTGGGAAGTGGGGTCCTCATGTCAAAACATCTGGGTACAATTTTCTGGGCATTTAAACAGCTCTGACTCCAGAGAGACATGGAGTAGGCCCTGGGCTGCATCTAGACTGGATTTACACAACCCCCTAGCACCTTATCCTTGGTTCTTGCACCACATATGCCTTTTTTCTTTAGCTCTTGGTCCAATTCACCTGTTATAGTTTGAAGTTATAGACTTTTCTTCCTATATTTCATCAGCCAATCCTGTACCACACTGAATTTCTGGCCATTCCATGGACAGGAAAGGAGGGTCAGTAGGCACCTTATACATGTTCTTTCCCCCCTTGTTTTGCTAAAAATGTGCACTCATTCTTCAACTCCTGGTCTAAATGTCACTGAGTTAATGTAGTTTTTACTGATTGCCCCCAAGCATTTAGCTGCCTCCCATTTTCTTTTTTTTTAACTTATTTATTTATTCATGAGAGACACACAGAGAGAGAGACACAGAGAGAGAGAGAGACAGAGATAGAGACAGAGACACAAGTGGAGGGAGAAGCAGGCCCCATGCAGGGAGCCCGATGCAGGACTCAATCCTGGGACTCCAGGATCATGCCCTGGGCCAAAGGGAGGCGCTAAACCCCTGAGCCACCCAGGGATCACCCCAGCTGCCTTCTACTTTCTGTCTCTGAACTAATACTTACCAAATTTGTGCTGTAATTTAACTACTCAGGCATCTGTCTTTTCAACCAACTTGTAAGCCACTTGAGTTTAGGGAATATGTGGTTCTGGTTTTGTAATCTAAGATCCCAGTACATGAGCCATTCAGTGAATTCTGTAGCATTAATTAGCTTTCGCTAGGTTAACTAAAATAATTATGTTAGAAAATGTGGCTGAAATAAGTTTTTACTCAATAGTTTGTATTGTTTTCCTGTCAATGGCTTACTAAGAAATATTGGTAGGTTTCATATCGTCCTCATATTTGCACTTGTGATACATGATAGAGGAATGGTTCTCTGCATGATCAGAGGAACATTAGAATCACCTGGGGGCTTGATGGGCACACAGATTCCTGAGCCCTACTTCAAATTAGAATCAAATCCTTAGAAAGTGGGAACTGGGAGTCTGGATGTTCAAGAAAATTCCTTCAGTGAGTCTTATGGACCTATAAGTTTGAAAGCCACCAGAGTAAAAGAGAGTGGGAGATAAGATATTCCTTCATAAATGCAGCCAGGATGCACTATGACATAAAACCATCAGAGGCCAGAAATTGAGGTGAAAAACCATATTCCATTCTGTGACAGAAGAAGAATATCCTTTTATCCCCAACCTTTCTTGTCTGCATTCTCATTCCCCACCACTTCAACTCTGATGCTGTGCATATATCCTCAGGTCTATGTGCTTCATAAAATTTTTCATGAATGCCCCTAATGAAAGAAAATGAAGTTATACTTCTGGGATTCTGGAGGTGGAAGGGTAACCCAAAGAGGCCTCTAAGAAAAAACATTTCTGTAAAGACTGGTTTTATCTCACATATTCATGTTGCCTGTACATATACTCCATAATGTACATATTTGTTTTAAAATAAAAATGTTTTAAAGCACTATTGAATAAAATTTAAGCTTCAGGAGGTTGCACCTCTTTGCCCTTTTCCATAACTGCAGAGTTCCTTTTTTCTCTGAGAAGGCATCAACTTTTAAAATATCAATGGATAAGGATTCTGGTAAGAGGAAAATAGTTATAAAACTAATGTAACTATAGGAAGTTTGGGTGGTTCAGTCGGTTAAGTGTCCAACTCTTTTTTTTTGGGTGGGGGCGTACAGTATACTTTATTGATAATACATGACAAGGTAGGGCTCCCCAAGCCCCCCCCTTCCTCGGGGTCTGGGATGTAAATTGGAGGTCAGGAGATTCTCAGTGTGTTGGGGGATTAAGTTGGGGCAGGGACTCCCCAGCAGCTGAGGGCCTCTCTCTTCCTCTTGTTCTTGCTGGGGCTGGTGATCCAGGAGGCTCTTACTCCTTGGAGACCATGTGGACCATGAGGTCCACCACCCAGTTGCTGTAGCCGAATTCATTGTCATACCAGGAAATGAGCTTGATGAAGTGGTCACTGAGGGCAATGCCAGCCCTGGTGTTGAAGGTGGAAGAGTAGGTGTCACTGTTGAAGTCACAGGAGACAACCTGGTCCTCAGTGTAGCCCAGGATGCCCTTGAGGGGGCCCTCCGATGCCTGCTTCACTACCTTCTTGATGTTGTCATATTTGGCAGCTTTTCCGGGCGGCAGGTCAGATCCACAACTGACACATTGGGGGTAGGGACACAGAAGGCCATGCCAGTGAACTTCCCGTTCAGCTCAGGGATGACCTTGCCAACAGCCTTGGTGGTGCCAGTGGAAGCAGGGATGAAGTTCTGGGCAGCCCCTCGGCTGTCATGCCACAGCTTCCCAGAGGGGCTGTCTACGGTCTTCTGGGTGGCAGTGATGGTATGGATGGTGGTCATGAGGCCCTCCACAGTACCGAAGTGCTCATGGATGACTTTGGCTAGAGGAGCCAAGCAGTTGGTGATGCAGGAGGCATTGCTGACAATCTTGAGGGAGTTGTCGTACTTCTTGTGGTTCACGCCCATCACAAACATGGGGGCATCAGCAGAAGGAGCAGAGATGATGACCCTCTTGGCCCTGCTCTTCAAGTGAGCCCCAGCCTTCTCCATGGTGGTGAAGACCCCAGTGGACTCCATAACATACTCAGCACCAGCATCACCCCATTTGATGTTGGCAGGACCTCGCTTCTGGAAGATGGAGGTGGACTTCCCATTGATGACAAGTTTCCTGTTCTCAGCCTTGACTGTGCCGTGGAATTTGCCATGGGTAGAATCATACTGGAACATGTACACCATGTAGTTGAGATAAATGAAGGAGTCCTTGATGGCGACAATATCCACTTTGCCAGAGTTAAAAGCAGCCCTAGTGACCAGGCACCCAATACCGCCAAATCTGTTCACTCTGACCTTCACCATTGTATCTTGGGGACACGGCTGGCACTGCACCAGAAGATGCGGCTGTCTGTTGAACGGGGAGGAGCAGAGAGCCAAGTGTCCAACTCTTGATTTTGGCTCAGGTTATGATCTCAGGGTTTTGAGATCAACCCCCATGTCAGGCTCTACACTCAGTGGGGAGTCTACTTGAGATTCTTTCCCTCTCCATCTACCCATCCCCCCGATCATATGCTCATTTGAACATGCACACACACATTATCCCTCTCTCTCCTAAAATAAATAAATCTGAAAAAAAGTTAATGAAGTGTAAATAGAACAGCAAAATCCATATAAATGACCAGACATGCTGATCTTGAGTCTTTTTTGATATTTTATTGTTTAGCAAATACTTAATGGAGAATCAGATTTATTAAAATATACTGTTCATTTAGCACTATTCACAATAGCCAAGAGGTAAAAGCAACCCAAATGTTCATCAGCAGATGAATGGATAACTCTGTTATACTTAGAACAGAATATTATTCAACCTAAAAGAGGAAGAAAATCCTCACATGCCACAACATGGATGATCTTCAGGACATTATGCTAAGTGAAATAAGTGTGTCACAAAATATCTGGTTACTATAGGATTCATTTATATATGGTAACTAAAATAGGCAAATTCATAGAAATAAAGTAGAATTTTTATTACCAGGGACTGGGGGAGTTGTTTAATAGGTCTAGTTTCAGTTTTGCAAGATAAAGTTCTGGGGATCTGTTTCACACAATGTGGATATATTTTACCACTACTGAACTGAACACTTAAAACGGTTAAGATGGTAAATTTTGGTTTAACCACAAAAAAGTGTGTGTGTATAAATTCACTTAAAACAACAACCCTGTGAGGATAGACAGTATTAAACCACTTTAAAGGTGTGGAAATTAGATTCAAAGAAATAGTGATTTATCCAGTACCCATCTATGTTAATAGCAGAATAAGGATTTGAACTCAGTCACCTAACTCCAAAGCCAGTGCCCCTCCTAGTCATCTTGCTCCACAAGAGTGATCAAGCTCTTTACTGCGGGCTGTTCTGCCACTTGGAGGTCCTACACCATGAGGAAGTGCTCCTTCCTTAAATTCTTTTGTATGTATCTGGTTTTCTGCTTTTCCTCTAAAGACATCTTTTTTCATCTCACTGGGGGAAGATTTTGTATGCTTATGGATATTTAGACTTGATAACTTCAAACATGTAACCAGAGTTTTCTACTTTGTTTTGTGTGATTCGGGTGGCATCATAAGTGGGGACTCCACTCAGTGTCCCTAAAATGATCTGATTTTACTTATTTAATTCTGTGTTAAGATTTCATTTACAGAAAATGAAAGGGTGCTGCTGCTGGGAAATTAATCTATTCCAACTACCAGAATGACTCACCAGAGAGGAACAATTGGTGAGTGGTATAGCCAGGAAGAGAACTCCGATCACTTTCATGGTTTCTACTTGAGTTTGCTGCTTTTTGAGATCCTATTTGCTAAACACCTGTAATGCTTTGGTCTTAAGTGTGGTACTACCTCATTCTATTCACATTGATTTTTTTTTAAAGATTCTATTTATTTGTTCATGAGAGAGAGACACACACACACACACACAGAGGCAGAGACACAGGCAGAGAGAGAGAAGCAAGCTCCATGCAGGGATGTGGGATGTGGGACTCGATCCCTGGGACTCCAGGATCAATGCTCTGGGCTGAAGGCAGGTGCTAAACCACTGAGCCACCCAGGTGTCCCCATTCATATTTATTTTGCCTGTGTTTTCTCCTAAGTATAATGTCTTTGAGGGCATGTCACTTATCTTGGTGTCTGCCTCTGGGTAAGGACAGTGTTTGCATTGTGGTTCATTCGTTCATTCGTTCGTTCGTTTCATTCATTCATTCCACATTGTAGTTACTTGATATGTACCTGCTAATTACATGAATATGGTAGTTACAGTTTCAAACCCATATAGTCATTAACCTCAAACTCCTGTTATGCTTGTCAGGGGTAAGAAATACAGGCAAACGTTGAAGGTCAGAGACTTTTTATAGCAGTTTCATTTGTTAAAAAGTATGATTAATTGGAATACGTTCCATGGTGAAAATGAAACTTTGCTGCTTGTCTGTATGGCTCTTTGATGAAAACAGAGGGGAGTAAGTGGAAGATGGGGACTCTGGGGAATCTGTGACAAAGGGCTCCATCTGGAGAGCTACATTTTGGAGATGTTCCACCTGGTAAACACCTTGTCAGGTGTTTCAGATTCAGTGAACTCAATGTATTTTGCTTAACTGCCTTTTCCATTTGCTTCTCAACTCCTTGTGTACTCAGTGGCAATTTAATCCATCTGCTTCATACTCATTTACACCTAACTCCTCTAAATGTTTGGAGGGAAAGCTGAAAAGTCTCTTCTGTATTTAGTTAATACAGATTGATTTTTCAATTCCAGAAAGGAATGGCATAAACAAATACCAGGATCGTTTAGTCTGATTCATAGTATGGGAACCCTCTATTCAAGCCCTAGGCAACATTGTGATTAAAGTATCTAACCTTTACTATCTCTTGGTGTCCTCTTCTGGGCCCCTTGTATGTCTGTTTTCGCATAGTACTCCAACCTCATGATCCTCTAACATAGTTCCCCATATTTCTGTAACTCATGCTTTACTTATTGGCAGACTATTCATTCAAGAAAGGATTTCATGATTAGGTGTTCATGGAAAATATTGGGATGGAACCAGCAATACTCAAATTTTATTGAAAGTTTACTACATGTCAAAAACAGGATTAGTTCATTATACTCTCATAACCACTCTGAAAAGAGGTAGTATTGCTATTCTCATTCCAAAAATGGAATTTAGGCATGGAGAAGTTGAGTGACTTGCCCTGGTCATACTGCTTGCACATTGTGGAATAGAAATTGAAATACAGGCTATCTGACCTTAGGCATATAGTCTTAATCCCCATGCCTCCTGCTTCTTGTTGACTTACAACCCTCTCAGTGTGTTTGCATTGCAGTGGTACTTCTAGGATCCTTAATCTTAAAGAATGACTCTGATGGGTGGGAAGAGGAATAGGCCCTGAAAGCTACAAAACAACCACCCAGGACTCTTGAACCATAAAAGTTGGGTAGGAGGATGAGAGCATTACTCCACATTCATCTGGGGCTGACTCATAAGATGCAAAGATACAAAAATATTTTCCTTTGTGGGTACAAATCGACTTATTTGAAGAATCTGCCCTGGTACTTTCACTGTAGACAATAAACATTAAATCATTTAAAAATGTGCACTGGATTTCCCAGGTGGTTTGAGGTTCTGCAACCTGAATTTGCCTGCCTTCCTACCTCCCCAGGACATCACTACCCATCTCCAGCCTCCACCCCAGCATGGTTATATCAATGCTGTAGTTATCAAAGTATGGTCTCCTGAGTCAGCATCACCTTGGAACTTGTTGAAAATGAAAATACTTAGGCCCCATCCCAGGCCTACTGACTCAGACTCTGGAGCTAGAGCTTAATAATCTATGTTTTGATCAGTCTCCCGGGTGATTCTGATCAATGTTTAAGTTTGCAAATCAGTGTCTCTGTGGCAGGAACAGTGACAAAGGGTGTACCTTACTCTGAGTCTGTTTTCTCATCTGTAGAAAGAGAAAACCTATTCTACCTCTTGATTATCTTTGGAATTGTGAATTTTGCTTATGGTAAACCCTATAAACTCTAAAGAACTTAATCACATGAAAGTATCATGCAAGCTGATAACAGCATAATGAGTCCTTGCCTATCTTCTGTTCCCCTCTCCAGTCCACATGGGATTTTGAAGGGCATTGAGGTTTCATACCAAAACATACTGTATGGTATGGGTGGGACACAACTGCTTTTTCAGAGTGCAAGATTTTTTTTTTCAATTGCTTCTAGAACTCTTGAGAAGCCATGGAGAGTTAATCAAATTGCAGAGTAGGTTGCTAGAAGAATGATATCTACTATATCACCGTGTCCTTAACCTCTGAGGCCCTTACTTTTCTGATTGCCTGTAGAGTGGGGATTGGACTCTATCCTAGCAAAAGAATGTCATTAGTTGCTCAAGGACAACCAGTGAATTAACAGCCATGGCAGGATTTCTGGGAAAATAACAATCTTATTCTCTGTTCTCCTTTTACATCTAGGAAATTCTGAGTTAAAGGTTCTCATTTAATCTGGGAAAAATGACAAATGAGAGCTTTAATTCTACCTCTAGCACTTACCATGTTACATGATAATGTGCAAGAGGAAAGTAACTTCTCTGAGACAGTTTATTTTTTAAAAAGATGATAAAATATTTATAGGCTGGAAGGTTATAATGGTGAAATAGGATAGTGAACATAAACACCAAGCACAGTTCCTGGGTGCTTGGCACTCAAAATATTGGTTCTCTTCCTATCTTGCCTAAGTGGGAGCCATTCAGTGTTGAGGAGCAACTGATATATAGGTGTTGATGATGACCTGGAGGCCAAGTGCACTGAAATTTGGGGGATTCTCACCGTCTTTATCATTTCTCATAGTCCCTACTCTTGACTTCCTTTCTAAAGAGAATTCTAGTGCTAAGAAATCATGTTTAAAAGCCATTAGTTTAAGCATAATAACCAGATATCTTTGAAAAGGGGTAACATTAAAGATTAACTTGTGTTGGGAAATATGGCCTGTATTGAAGGAAAGCCACATCAAACAAATAGGGAAGAGACTTTGGCAGAGGGAAATAGGGATTCATCTATCTGAAAATTACAGTTTTGTGATAGAATTTCTCTTCTCAGGTTATATATTGAATATTATAGCATCCACCGATTCCAGGAAAGGCTGTTAGAAATCATGTCCCTAAGGGAATTTACTGTAAGCAGGAACAAATGGCACATGCCAGATAAATGAGTTTACTCATTTTCCCACAGGTTGATCTTTTAGAAGGAAGAGTCCCGTCTTGGGAGAATTCCTTCTCAGGTTTCTAAGATTCCCAGGTATGATGAAGACCCCTAATCTACTTCTGCCTTTACTCAGGAATTGTTCTATGGCTGAATGGAGGAGGAATCAAATTTAGAACTGCCTAAAAGGAAATCCAGATACAGGCTATTATTAGATGAGAAGTTAGCTGAGGTGGTATCAGCTTGTAAGGTACTATCAGTTATACTTGGATTTAAGAGAGAGGATCTTAAATAAGAGCATGGACCTAAAACCATGAAAGTAGTAGGAATAATGAGTTTTCAAAAATTCTACTGTTCAGAAGCCAAGGTTACAACCATGACTTGTATATATAAGGAGGCTCACTTCATGTAACAAAAGAAATAAAAATGTGTTTTTAGGAAAGGACAGGACATTAAGGAAAATAAAGTTAATTGTGTTTGGAGAAACTATCTTAAAATTTCTAATGATGCTGTAAGATGGGGAAAATGAGAAAATGCAGAGTAATTGTGTTTGGGAAGGCCTCTCTGGCTGCTGAACTTTGCCACCTGACATTTAAAATCTTTCATCCTCTGGTCTCACTTTACCTATCCAACTTTGCTGGATCTCAGTGATGTACTTCCAAAGTCTTTGCTTGATTGATGCAAAAACTGATGACCAGAGATTTTAAGAGCTAGCTCTCTCTTACACAATCAGTTAATGTTAGAATTGATCATGGAAGTAAAACCTTCTATGAAATATATTGTTAGTAAAACAATATAGTTTTACTATATTGTATATAGTTAACAGTGCATTAAATAGTGCATCTGTTCTCTTTCCAACATCCTATAGACCCTCTCAATTTACCGTCCTCACTACTTTCTACTTCCACCATACTTCCTCTTGTCTCTGTGATGTTGCTGAGATTTCCCTCTCTGATCTAAAGGAACATGTGACCTACACAGAGACCAGGGTTCTGATCCAACCGCTGCCATTAACTAATCTTTAGTCTTGATTGTAACACCATCTCCTTGGGCCTTAGTTCTCTTAAATATGTGAGTACATGGGATGAGGAGGGATTCAAATGACTGTTATACAAACATAAATATGAGGACACTTCAGATATGGTATTTCCCATTTTCCCATTGGGAAGCATCATAGGCACACAAAGCCAGTTTTGTTCAATTATAATAAATACACTTTTCAGGATGCAAATGAATGTCAAAATATATTTTAGTTATGCAGACATGTTAAAATAGCATATTTTATACAGACTGATTAGTCATACAGCATTTTTTCCTCTCATGTTTCTTAAATTTTAAATATATAAAATATTCAGCATTGGTATCATCATGAGTGGAGCCACTTTTGAACCATCTCAGTTTTCCAGGGTATGCTGTCTTCACTTGTATCTAAGACATAGTCTTTTTTGAATCTGTATATGATGATTTAACTGGCATTGATTGTCCCTCATCACAAATACTCTTTTCAAAAGACTTTACTATACTTGATTTTTATTTATTTTCTGTGGGTTTGATAGCTACAACATAACTTATGTTGATTTTTCAAATGATCTTTATTTTTTTAATTATTATTGGCGTTCGATTTGCCGACATATAGCATAACAACCAGTGCTCATCCCGCCAAGTGCCCCCCTCAGTGCCCATCACCCAGTCACCCCAACCCCCGCCTACCTCCCTTTCCACTACCCCTTGTTCGTTTCCCAGAGTTAGGTGTCTCTCATGTTTTGTCACCCTCACTGATATTTTCACTCATCAAATGACCTTTAAACTTGTTTATAATGATATCTAACACAATTATGAGCTCTGTCCCAGGAATAATTACTACACCTTTATTAGATTTCTTTTTTTCATTGTCCACAAGCTAATCTGTCATGTGAACTCTATAAACATTTAACTAACATAGGTTATGGGCATTTCATGCTAGCATGTTAGCAAAAGACACTTTATTCCAAATTTTCATAGAATGTGCTCTATTTTTAGATTTTTTTTTTAGATTTTTTTTTTTTTTTAAGGATGTAGGTAATGTGACTCTCTCTTTACTGAGAAAAATTTTGGGAAAAAATCTTCACCTTAATACTTGTGATGGAAAGGGAGGAAGAAGAGGGACAGTTGATTAAAGCTAGTTTTAAAACTGCATATGGTAGAGGAGAGACTGGTATGATGCCAGAGGAGGACTCAATGGTGCAGAGAATTAATCTAGCGTGACCTGCCTGTGGACTGATACAAAGGCAGGTATGGGCTGTGTTGAGCCAGCAGAAGCTTCAGAAGGACCACTGCCCCTGGAAGTATAGTCAGCATGAGTTAAAGGAAAAAGAAGAGAGGGTAAGTTTTAGAAGGATCTCCCCACATGGTGTAAGACCAGGAGAGAAACAAGTCACCCATCACACCTCAATTTACTTCAGTATTAACAAGTCCTTTCTCTAGGGCACTTGCTATTCAAGAAGTGTCAAATTTCAAATCTGAAACAGTGTGAAAACTTTTGATGAATATCACTGGGAAAACTGAGTAGATGAATAGTGAGTATAAGGAATATAATAAATAATCTATCTCATTTTCTGAGAGGCTTTATGAAATTGTGTCCTGGATATAGGGGGTGATGCATGATAATCCTTAAAATCCTGCTGTATCTGAAAGTTAAGACTGTTGAAACTCATATTTCACAAAGGATGAGAGAACAATGGGCTGTATTTGCTTTGGTTAATTAGTACAAGTAAGGGGGCATTTCTGTGACATCAGATGACCTATTGTACATGTAAGTTAGTGTTTTCTGAAAACTATTCCAGGGACTTAAATGAATCAAATAAATGATGATGTTTGTTGATGAAACATTTTTGTGAACATGATTTCATTTCATCACACAAACCTCTGAAGCAGGCAGGCATTATCATTCCCAGTTTGCAGATGAACACAAAACGGAATGTTTGTTTCTTTGGTGTTGAGTTTAATAAGTTCTTTATAGATCTTGCCCTACGACCCAGCAATTGCACTGTTAGGGATTTACCCCAAAGATTCAGATGCAATGAAACGCCGGGACACCTGCACCCCGATGTTTCTAGCAGCCATGTCCACAATAGCCAAACTGTGGAAGGAGCCTCGGTGCCCATCGAAAGATGAATGGATAAAGAAGATGTGGTTTATGTATACAATGGAATATTACTCAGCCATTAGAAACGACAAATACCCACCATTTGCTTCAACGTGGATGGACCTGGAGGGTATTATGCTGAGTAAAGTAAGTCAATGGGAGAAGGACAGTGTATGTTCTCATTCATTTGGGGAATATAAATAATAGTGAAAGGGAATAGAAGGGAAGGGAGAAGAAATGTGTGGGAAATATCAGAAAGGGAGACAGAACATAAAGACTCCTAACTCTGGGAAACGAACTAGGGGTGGTGGAAGGGGAGGAGGGTGGGGGGTGGCGGTGAATGGGTGACGGGCACTGAGGGGGGCACTTGATGGGATGAGCACTGGGTGTTATTCTGTATGTTGGTAAATTGAACACCAATAAAAAATAAATTTATTTAAAAAAAACGGAATGTGGGGTGGTTAAGTGCTTGAATCTACCTTTTGGGAGAACCCAAAAAATATTAGTGATGCTCCCTCTTCTCGTGAAGGTTCAGAAACCATTGTATAGACTGGCACCCAACACCAGGTGATAGCAACATTCCCGCCTCCCCCTTGCCTCAGCAAAGTCCAGGCAGTCCAGCTGCTAGGAGCAACTTCTACTCTGAGGGAAAAATGCACAGATAAAACTTCTGTGGATGCAAAGGCAGGAATATTATTGTGTTTCAGAGTTTTTTTGTTTTGCTGCTGTTGGTTTTAGTAAGAAATGGATGTGGTATATTTCAAGTAGTACAGAATGTTACAGTGAAAATGTTTTTGTCTTATGTGCTCCTGACTTTACTCTTCCAGTCCCAAAAAGGAACTCTCGAAACACTTGTGAATGGTTCCAAGAAATTCTCTCTAATCTGAGGACATCATTGCTTACCCCTCCTGATAATATTTGTTTAGCACAATTGGCAGCATATTGAATCCTACACCTTCTGTTATATCTTGGAGTTATATCTTTATTCCATATCATTACACAAAAATTGACCTTTTTCTTTATAGGGACTATTTAGTATTTCATTACATTTGTTCTGCTGAATACATAGAACATTATTTATGGACATTTGGGTTTGTAAACAATCCTGAACCAAATATTTATTAGACTGTGTTCATATGGAAGCCAAATCCTTACAGAAAAAAAACAAACTAGGAGTACAAATCCTATATCAGAAAGTCTGTGCTTAAAATTTGAAAATTACCAAATGTTCTCCAAAGATAGTAAACTAAGTTGCACTCCTACCAGTTTTTATTATAGTAATTGTTTCATCAATGTTGCACATTATGAAACTTTTGATTATGGCCAATTTATTAAGGGAAAATGTTTGTATTTGTATTTCATATGTTAAGAGTTAGCACATCTGAAGATCTAACAACATGAATATATACACTGAACTGTGTACTTCAATGGTTAAGTCAGCATAAATTTATATATTTTAATAGTTTTAAACCCTATATTCCTTGTTTCTGTTCTTTTTTCTATTGGTTTAATGCTCTTTGTCTTATTCATTTCTAAGAGCTTTTTTTTATACTAAGGAAATAGCTCTTTGCCTTCTGCTATGAATATTTTTCCCAGTTTTTAATTTTTAAGGTTTATAGCATTTTTACACTTAGATTAAAAAAATCTGTGTAATTTAAAACACCAATTTGACATTTGATCCTTCAGAAATATTTCTTTTGTGGTTATATTTTTGTCTTTACTTTTAAATTCTTTATTCATCCAAAATATTTTTTTAAAAGACTTTGAGAGAGAGAGATAGAGCATGAGCCTGGGGGAGGGCAAAGAGAGAGGGAGAATCAGACTCCCTACTGATCAGGGAGCCCCATGTGGGGCTTGATTTCAGGACCCAGAGATCATGACCTGAGCCAAAAGCAGATGCTTAAAACCGACTGAGCCACCCAGGCACTCCCAAAATATTTTTGTTGTAGAGAGTGAGGCAAGGATATAACATGTTTTAAGATGAATGTGCAGTTGTTCCAGTGTGTTCTCAGTTTTTCCTCAGCTAAGTTAGAATGCTACCAAATTTCCACACATAATTGACTTTATTTCTGGACTCTAATTTATGTCCAATCTATTAATCTCTCCATTCTTCATTTACACATCCTAAACCATTTTTGTTACTGTGATTTTATTATACATCTTATATACTTAGAAATTTAACATTTTTACATTTTACTATTAAGTTGTTAAATGTTTTACTACCAATAAAGAAAAACCAAAATGGAAGCCACAATTTGAGTATACCTGTAAGCCAACCTCCCATAATCATGTAACTAAACATGTAACTAAAACTGTCCTGATTTCTATGAAATGCTGACTCTCACCTAAACAATAATGTTTCTTCATGTCAGCATGGCCTTACTAGCCAATCAGCTACAAGCAAGTAAACTTAGTGCTATTAAAACTAGAAACAATGTAAGTTTCAGAGGGCTTCTGGGAAAGATGATGGAGTAGGAGGATCCCAGGCTTACCTAGTCCCAAGGATACACATAGATAACACCCACATCAGTGTAAATAACCCATATAATCACCTGATGGCAGAACAGACTCTCCACAGCTAAATGTAGAGAAGAGGCAACACAGAAGAGGGTAAGATGTAATATACGGTCGGGAGCCAAAATGACCTCAGGACTGTCCCTAAGAGGGAGGGATGTTGCATGGAGAAGGGAAAGTAGACCCCATGCCAGGCACCTCAGGCAGAGGGCACCCACAATAGGAAGATGAATTCCCATGACATTTGGCTTTGAAAACCAGAAGGGTCTAAGTTTGTGACTATTAACAATCAGTGGGACTTAACACATGGAACTTAAAAAAATTGGTGGGCTTGGCTCTCAGAGAGCTGGAGACTGATAAGAAACTGAGTCCCTGATTTTAAAAAGCACAATAGCCCTGCTGAGATACATCATAGAAGAGGTAGTTTTAAAAACACCTGGGGTACACAGGAAGGAGATTTATTTACTAATCTGTGGGCTGGAGGGGCAGGGATCTTTGGGAGACTTCTCTAAGAACAAAAGAGCTACAGGTGCCGTTTCCTTTCCCCAAGCCTGAGCAGCAAGAACCAGCATAGCACATATAGTATGCATCTAGCTTGTTAACAGCATGCCCTGCCCCTGTGCTCTTAGAAGACTTGCCCTCCATCCCAGTCTGGACAGTTTCCTGAGGGGCTACTGGTTCCCTCCTGCAGCTGACAGCACAGACTTGCTGGCTCTTCATGTCTTGCCCTTGCATTCTACAGACCTGTCTTCCTTCAATATGCCTTTGGCCAGAGCACATCCAAAGTGGTGCCACAAGCCAGGCAGTGTGTAAGCAGCCCCTACTGGGGCTGTCACCACTCCATTATGACTTCTGCCTCAGGGAGAGGGGAAGATAATCACACACCAGTCCAACTGTATCCCCATGGGTGGGCTAGAGGAAGACATCAAGTCCGACTGCAGGTCCCACCCACTGGTGAAAGCTCAGGGGAAAGGCAAAGTGTGCTTCAATTCAGTGCTACTGCATTTCTGGCAAAGACTTGGTCTGACTCAACTCAAGCCCAAGGCAGCCCCAGACTCGTCCCCACTAATAACACAGCAACCAAATCCTGCCCACAATAGGCAGAACAAACAAATGGAAAGATAGTCCATGCTTGTGGATTAAAAGAACAAATATTGTTAAAATGTCCATATTACCTGAAGCAATCTGCAGATTTAATGTAATCTCTACTAAAATACTAATAGCATTTTTCACAGGACTGGAATAAATAATCCTGATATTTGTATGGAAGCACAGAAGACCCCAAATAGGAAAGCAGTCTTGAAAAAGAACAAAATAGGAGGTATCACAATCCTAGATTTCAAGATCTACTACAAAGCTGTAGTAATCAAAACAGTATGCTGCTGGTACAAAAACAGACATAGATCAATGGTACCAATAGAGAGCCCAGAAATAAACCCACGGTTATATGTTCAATTAGTCTTTGACAAAGGAGACAAGAATATGCAATGGGAAAAAGTCTCTTCAACAAACGGTGTTGGGAAAACTGGACTACTTTCTTATAAACAAAAATAATCTCAAATGGATTAAAGACCTAAATGTGAGACCTGAAATCATATAAATCTTAGAAGAGCGCACAGGCAGTAACTTTTTTGACATCAGCCATAGCAACATTTTTCTAGATATGTCTCCTGAGGCAAGGGAAATAAAAGGAAAAAAAAACCTATGGGGACTGCATCAAAATAAAAAGTTTATGCACAGCACAGAAAACAATCAACAAAACTAAAAACCTACTGGAAGAAGGAAAATTTGCAAATGACACATATGATAAAGGGTTAGTATTCAAAATATAGAAAGAACTTATACAATGTAAAAAAAATCTAAATAGGGGTGCCTGGGTGGCTCAGCGGTTGAGTATCTGCCTTCAGCTCAGTATGTAATCCTGGGTTCTGGGGATCAAGTCCCGCATCAGGCTCCCTGTGAGAAACCTGCTTCTCCCTCTATCTAAGTCTCTGCCTCTCTCTGTGTGTCTCTCATGAATAAATAAATAAAATCTTTAAAAAGAAATCCAAATAAAATGGGCCGAAGACATGAACAGACGTTTATCCAAAGATGACATATAAATGGCCAACAAACATGAAAAGATGCTCAACATCCCTCATCAGAGAACTGCAAATCAAAACTACAATGAGATATCCCCTCACACCTGTCAGAATGGCTAAAATAAAAAACAGAAGAAACAACAATTGTTGATGAGGATGTGGAGTAAAAGGACCCCATACACTGTTGGTACAAATGCAAACTGGTGCACCTGCTGTGGAAAATAATATGGAGATTCCCTAAAAAATTAAAAATAAAATGACTGTAGGATCCAGTAATTTCACTACTAAGGTATTTACCCAAAGAATATGAAAATACTATAGGAGTACATACATCTTTTTGAATATTAATTACAGTATTTACAATAGCCAAATTATGGAAGCAGCCCAAGTGACCATCCATAGAGGAATGGATAAAGGATATGTGATCTGTATATATGATGGACTATTACTCAGCTATAAGAAAGCATGAGATCTTGCCATTTGCAACAACATGGATGGAGCTAGAGAGTATAATGCTAAGTGAAATAAGTCAGCAGGGAAAGACAAATATATGGTTTCACTCATGTGGAATTTAAGAAACAAAACAAAGTAAAAAGAGACATACCAAAAAAACAGACTCCTAACTATAGAGAACAAATGATGTATCAGAGGAGAGTTGGGTTGGGGGATAAGTGAAATAAGTAAGAGGTCTAAGAGTACTCTTACTGTGATGAGCACTGTGTAATGTATAGAATTGTTGAATCACTATATTATATACCCCAAACTAAAATAACGTATATTAACTGTACTGGAACTCAAAAATATAAAGTGTGTGAGTTTTGGTAACCAATCACAATGGAAAACAACGTACTTCCATATTCTTTATAAACTGAGGTGTAATTGCTGAGGGCAGAGTTTGCTTCTCAATAAATAAAGTACTCATATCAAGTGTAGCTCTCTGAATTCTCTTTTTATACTACTGCCTAGGAAGAACTATCTTCTCATTTTTCTTTTAAAGTATCCTGAGCTAGGGCGGTCCTGGTGGCTCAGCGGTTTAGCGCCACCTTCAGCCCAGGGCGTGATCCTGGAGACTCGGGATCGAGTCCCATGTCAGGTTCCCTGCATGGAACCTGCTTCTCCCTCTGCCTGTGTCTCTGCCTCTATCTCTCTCTGTGTGTGTCTCTCGTGAATAAATAAAATCTTAAAAAAAAATAAAGTATCCTGAGCTACACTATTCTGTATTTTTCATGAGAATTTTTTTAATCTACTGTCCTGCCCTTACCCTAAAAAGCTGTTGGTATTTTGATTGGGATTATATTATAGTTACAGACTAGTTAAGTGTAATTTACCTTGTTATTGAATTTTCCTATATAAGATTAGGGCATTTCCATATATGCAAATATTCTTTTAGATCACCTCATAACTTGTTAATTTTTAAGAGCTTTTTGTTAGGGGAGGGCAAGACGGTGGAAGAGCAGGGTCCCCAAATCACCTGTCCCCACCAAATTACCTAGATAACCTTCAAATGATCCTGAAAATCTACGAATTCGGCCTGAGATGTAAAGAGAGACCAGCTGGAATGCTACAGTGAGAGGAGTTCACGCTTCTATCAAGGTAGGAAGACGGGGAAAAAGAAATAAAGGAACAAAAGGCCTCCGAGGGGGAGGGGCCCCGCGAGGAGCCGGGCTGAGGCCGGGGCGAGTGTCCCCAGGACAGGAGAGCCCCGTCCCGGAGGAGCAGGAGCTGCACCAACCTTCCCGGGCGGAAAGGGGCTCGCAGGGAGTTGGAGCAGGACCCAGGAGGGCGGGGATGCCCTCGGGCTCCCGGGGACACTAACAGACACCTGCGAGCGCAAGAGAGTGCCCCGAGCTCCCTAAGGGCTGCAGCGCGCACGGCGGGACCCGGAGCAGCTCGGAGGGGCTCGGGCGGCGGCTCCGCGGAGGGGGCTGCGGGGCGGGAGCGCGAATCCACCAGCGCAGGCCCCGGAGCACAGGGCGCCGGGACACAGCCCAGGATCCGGCCTCCCCCGGGACAGGCAGAGGCCGGGAGGGCCCGAGACAGCGAGGACGCTCCTGCCCCGAGCTGAGCAGATCAGCGGCCCCGCCCCGGAGCCTCCAGGCCCTGCGGACGGAGAGCTCCGGAGTTACTGTGGGAGCTGAATCCAGGGCTCCAGAGCTGCCATAGCAACTGCGACTGTTCCTCCTGGGGCCCCACGGGGTAAACAACCCCCGCTGAGCCCTGCAGCAGGCAGGGGCAGAGCAGCTCCCCCAAGTGCTAACACCTGAAAATCAGCACAGCAGGCCCCTCTCCCAGAAGACCAGCTGGACGGACCAGTTCCAGGGGAAGTCAAGGGACTTAAAGTCTACAGAATCAGAAGATCTCCCCCGTGCTTTTTTTTTTTCTTTTTGATTTCTGATTGCTTCCCCCACCCCCCCTTTTTTTTCACCTTTCTTTCTTTTTCTGTCTCTTTTTTTCTTTTTCTTCCTTTTTCTCTTTTCTTTCCTTCTCTCTCTCTCTTTTTCTCCTTTTCCCAATACAACTTGTTTTTGGCCACTCTGCACTGAGCAAAATGACTAGAAGGAAAACCTCACTTCAAAAGAAAGAATCAGAAACAGCCCTCTCTCCCACAGAGTTACAGAATCTGGATTACAATTCAATGTCAGAAAGCCAATTCAGAAGCACTATTCTACAGCTACTGGTGGCTCTAGAAAAAAGCATTAAGGCCTCACGAGACTTCATGACTGCAGAATTTAGATCCAATCAGGCAGAAATTAAAAATCAACTGAATGAGATGCAATCCAAACTAGAAGTCCTAACGACGAGGGTTAACGAGGTGGAAGAACAAGTGAGTGACATAGAAGACAAGTTAATGGCAAAGAGGGAAACTGAGGAAAAAAGAGACAGACAATTAAAAGACCATGAAGATAGATTAAGGGAAATAAATGACAGCCTGAGGAAGAAAAATCTACGTTTAATTGGGGCTCCTGAGGGCGCCGAAAGGGACAGAGGGCCAGAATATGTATTTGAACAAATCCTAGCTGAAAACTTTCCTAATCTGGGAAGGGAAACAGGCATTCAGATCCAGGAAATAGAGAGATCCCCCCCCCCTAAAATCAATAAAAACCGTTCAACACCTCGACATTTAATAGTGAAGCTTGCAAATTCCAAAGATAAAGAGAAGACCCTTAAAGCGGCAAGAGACAAGAAGTCCCTGACTTTCATGGGGAGGAATATTAGGGTAACAGCAGACCTCTCCACAGAGACGTGGCAGGCCAGAAAGGGCTGGCAGGATATATTCAGGGTCCTAAATGAGAAGAACATGCAACCAAGAATACTTTATCCAGCAAGGCCCTCATTCAAAATGGAAGGAGAGATAAAGAGCTTCCAAGACAGGCAGGAACTGAAAGAATATGTGACCTCCAAACCAGCTCTGCAAGAAATTTTAAGGGGGACTCTTAAAATTCCCCTTTAAGAAGAAGTTCAGTGGAACAATCCACAAAAACAAGGACTGAATAGATATCATGATGACACTAAACTCATATCTGTCAATAGTAACTCTGAACGTGAATGGGCTTAATGACCCCATCAAAAGGCGCAGGGTTTCAGACTGGATAAAAAAGCAGGACCCATCTATTTGCTGTCTACAAGAGACTCATTTTAGACAGAAGGACACCTACAGCCTGAAAATAAAAGGTTGGAGAACCATTTACCATTCAAATGGTCCTCAAAAGAAAGCAGGGGTAGCCATCCTTATATCAGATAAACTAAAATTTACCCCGAAGACTGTAGTAAGAGATGAAGAGGGACACTATATCATACTTAAAGGATCTATCCAACAAGAAGACTTAACAATCCTCAATATATATGCCCCAATTGTGGGAAATGCCAAATATTTAAACCAATTAATAACCAAAGTGAAGAAAGACTTAGATAATAATACACTTATACTTGGTGACTTCAATCTAGCTTTCTTCCCTCAATAGGTCTTCTAAGCACAACATCTCCAAAGAAACGAGAGCTTTAAATGATACACTGGACCAGATGGATTTCACAGATATCTACAGAACTTTACATCCAAACTCAACTGAATACACATTCTTCTCAAGTGCACATGGAACTTTCTCCAGAATAGACCACATACTGGGTCACAAATTGGGTCTGAACTGATACCAAAAGATTGGGATCGTCCCCTGCATATTCTCAGACCATAATGCTTTGAAATTAGAACTAAATCACAACAAGAAGTTTGGAAGGACCTCAAACACGTGGAGGTTAAGGACCATCCTGCTAAAAGATGAAAGGGTCAACCAGGAGATTAAGGAAGAATTAAAAAGATTCATGGAAACTAATGAGAATGAAGATACAACTGTTCAAAATCTTTGGGATGCAGCAAAAGCAGTCCTGAGGGGGAAATACATCACAATACAAGCATCCATTCAAAAACTGGAAAGAACTCAAATACAAAAGCTAACCTTACACATAAAGGAGCTAGAGAAAAAACAGCAGATGGACCCTACACCTAGCAGAAGTAGAGAGTTAATTAAGATTCGAGCAGAGCTCAATGAAATCGAGACCAGAAGAACTGTGGAACAGATCAACAGAACCAGGAGTTGGTTCTTTGAAAGAATTAATAAGATAGATAAACCATTAGCCAGCCTTATTAAAAGAAGAGAGAAAAGACTCAAATTAATAAAATCATGAATGAGAAAGGAGAGATCACTACCAACACCAAGGAAATACAAACGATTTTAAAAACATATTATGAACAGCTATACGCCAATAAGGCAATCTGGAAGAAATGGACGCATTCCTGGAAAGCCACAAACTACCAAAACTGGAACAGGAAGAAATAGAAAACCTGAACAGGCCAATAACCAGGGAGGAAATTGAAGCAGTCATCAAAAACCTCCCAAGACACAAGAGTCCAGGGCCAGATGGCTTCCCAGGGGAATTCTATCAAACGTTTAAAGAAGAAACCATACCTATTCTACTAAAGCTGTTTGGAAAGATAGAAAGAGATGGAGTACTTCCAAATTCATTCTATGAGGCCAGCATCACCTTAATTCCAAAACCAGACAGAGACCCCACCAAAAAGGAGAATTACAGACCAATATCCCTGATGAACATGGATGCAAAAATTCTCAACAAGATACTAGCCAATAGGATCCAACAGTACATTAAGAAAATTATTCATCGTGACCAAGTAGGATTTATCCCCGGGACACAAGGCTGGTTCAACACTCGTAAAACAATCAGTGTAATTCATCATATCAGCAAGAGAAAAACCAAGAACCATATGATCCTCTCATTAGATGCAGAGAAAGCATTTGACAAAATACAGCATCCATTCCTGATCAAAACTCTTCAGAGTGTAGGGATAGAGGGAACATTCCTCGACATCTTAAAAGCCATCTATGAAAAGCCCACAGCAAATATCATTCTCAATGGGGAAGCACTGGGAGCCTTTCCCCTAAGATCAGGAACCAGACAGGGATGTCCACTCTCACCACTGCTATTCAACATAGTACTGGAAGTCCTAGCCTCAGCAATCAGACAACAAAAAGAAATTAAAGGCATTCAAATTGGCAAAGAAGAAGTCAAACTCTTCCTCTTCGCCGATGACATGATACTCTACATAGAAAACCCAAAAGTCTCCACCCCAAGATTGCTAGAACCCATACAGCAATTTGGTAGTGTGGCAGGATACAAAATCAATGCCCAGAAATCAATGGCATTCCTATACACTAACAATGAGACTGAAGAAAGAGAAATTAAGGAGTCAATCCCATTTACAATTGCACCCAAAAGCATAAGATACCTAGGAATAAACCTAACCAAAGAGGTAAAGGATCTATACCCTAAAAACTATAGAACACTTCTGAAAGAAATTGAGGAAGACACAAAGAGATGGAAAAATTTTCCATGCTCATGGATTGGCAGAATTAACATTGTGAAAATGTCAATGTTACCCAGGGCAATTTACACGTTTAATGCAATCCCTATCAAAATACCATGGACTTTCTTCAGGGATTAGAACAAATTATTTTAAGATTTGTGTGGAATCAGAAAAGACCCTGAAATAGGGGAATTTTTAAAAAGAAAACCATATCTGGGGGCATCACAATGCCAGATTTCAGGTTGTACTACAAAGTTGTGGTCATCAAGACAGTGTGGTACTGGCACAAAAACAGACACATAGATCAATGGAACAGAATAGAGAACCCAGAAGTGGACCCTGAACTTTATGGTCAACTAATATTCGACAAAGGAGGAAAGACGATCCACTGGAAGAAAGACAGTCTCTTCAATAAATGGTGCTGGGAAAATTGGACATCCACATGCAGAAGAATGAAACTGGACCACTCTCTTGCACCATACACAAAGATAAACTCAAAATGGATGAAAGATCTAAATGTGAGACAAGATTCCATCAAAATCCTAGAGGAGAACACAGGCAACACCCTTTTTGAACTCAGCCACAGTAAATTCTTGCAAGATACATCCACGAAGGCAAAAGAAACAAAAGCAAAAATGAACTATTGAGACTTCATCAAGATAAGAAGCTTTTGCACAGCAAAGGATACAGTCAACAAAACTAAAAGACAACCTACAGAATGGGAGAAGATATTTGCAAATAACATATCAGATAAAGGGCTAGTTTCCAAGATCTATAAAGAACTTATTAAACTCAACAGCAAAGAAACAAACAATCCAATCATGAAATGGGCAAAAGACATGAAGAGAAATCTCACAGAGGAAGACATAGACATGGCCAACATGCACATGAGAAAATGCTCTGCATCACTTGCCATCAGGGAAATACAAATCAAAACCACAATGAGATACCACCTCACACCAGTGAGAATGGGGAAAATTAACAAGGCAGGAAACCACAAATGTTGGAGAGGATGCGGAGAAAAGGGAACCCTCTTGCACTGCTGGTGGGAATGTGAACTGGTGCAGCCACTCTGGAAAACTGTGTGGAGGTTCCTCAAAAAGTTAAAAATAGACCTGCCTTTACGAGCCAGCAATTGCACTGTTGGGGATTTACCCCAAAGATACAGATGCAATGAAACCCCGACGTTTCTAGCAGCAATGTCCACAATAGCCAAACTGTGGAAGGAGCCTCGGTGTCCACTCGAAAGATGAATGGATAAAGAAGATGTGGTTTATGTATACAATGGAATATTACCCAGCCATTAGAAATGACAAATACCCACCATTTGCTTCAACGTGGATGGAACTGGAGGGTATTATGCTGAGTGAAATAAGTCAATCGGAGAAGGACAAATATTATATGTTCTCATTCATTTGGGGAATATAAATAATAGTGAAAGGGAATATAAGGGAAGGGAGAAGAAATGTGTGGGAAATATCAGAAAGGGAGACAGAACATAAAGACTCCTAACTTTGGGAAATGAACTAGGGGTGGTGGAAGGGGGGGGTTGGGGTGAATGGGTGATGGGCACTGAGGGGGGCACTTGACGGGATGAGCACTGGGTGTTATTCTGTATGTTGGTAAATTGAACACCAATAAAAAATAAATTTATTAAAAAATAAAAGAGAAAAAAAGAGCTTTTTGTTAAAATATAGTACACAGAGGAAAGTAAAATATGCATACATTTATGAAAGTTAACATACCATGTAACTACTCTCAGATGAATAAATAGAAAATTATCAGCATCTCAAATATTTTTGTCTTATTTCCTCCCAATTACTACTCTGCATCTTCATCCAAGGTAATCTGTGTCCTAACTTGCAGCATTACAACTATTTTGCTCATTCTTGGACTTATACAAATGAAATCATACAGAATGTATTCTTTTAGGTATGGCTTCTTCAACCTTATGTTTGGAAGATTCATACAATTTTTGAATAGCTTTAGTTTATTCATTTTCATTTCTATATTGTATCCATTGCATAAATATACCACAATCTATTGAACCATTCTCTTATGCATTTTTCCTAGTCTGGATTATTAATATACATGTGTATGAGTTTTGGGTAATATTGCACACATTTCTGTTGAATACTGAGGTATAAAATCACTGGGCCGTAGGATATACATATTTATGAATAAAAGAGGTGATGCTGAATGATTTTTTGAAACAATTCATCTAATTCACACTTCCAAAGACAGCGCATGAGTTTCAATTAACTCATGTTCTCGCCAACACGTGGTATTGTCTTTTTAATTTTAGTCATTTTGGTGTCTATGTAGTAGTATTACTGTGTGGTTTGAGTATGCAATTTTCTGCTTGCTAAAGTAGTTAAGTGCCTTTTTGTGTTTTGTTTGTTTTGCCAACTTGGATACCCAGTTTTGCAAGTGCTTGTCATACACTCATGTCCATTTTTCTATTATTGTTTCCCTTTTTCGTATTTACACATAGTAGTTATTGAATTTTTAAAGATATATATATATAATATTATATGTATTATATATATATGTTAAGGTTATTCTTTTTTTTAATAAATTTATTTTTTATTGGTGTTCAGTTTACCAACATACAGAATAACACCCAGTGCTCATCCCATCAAGTGTCCCCCTCAGTGCCCGTCACCCATTCACCCCCACCCCCCACCCTCCTCCCCTTCCACCACGCCTAGTTCGTTTCCCAGAGTTAGGAGTCTTTATGTTCTGTCTCCCTTTCTGATATTTCCCACACATTTCTACTCCCTTCCCTTATATTCCCTTTCCAAAACTGGAACAGGAAGAAATAGAAAACCTGAACAGGCCAATAACCAGGGAGGAAATTGAAGCAGTCATCAAAAACCTCCCAAGACACAAAAGTCCAGGGCCAGATCTTAAGGTTATTCTTATATTCTTATATATTCTTATATTTTTCAACTGGCATTACAAATAAGATATATTCTATGGTTATATATTTTAATTTTTGGTGGTTTTTTTTTTTTTTTGCCAGAATATCTTTAGGTTTTTCTAGGGAGATCAAGACTCCTTAAATCTTTTTTCTTTGCTAGTTCCATTAGTGTCAAAATCTATTTTTATTTTGCCATCTTCAGTTTGCAAAAGGAAACTTTTATAGGTAGTGATGGAAATTTATCTTGCTCAAGGCTTAATCTCTTCATACTATCCTCATCTGGACTGTTGTTTTGACACACATACTGGTCAATAGAGACACTTTTAAGAGTTTTTGATGAGAATGTTGGCTCACTCGCTGATTCTGCCATAATGGAATGTCCAGCCCTCAACCCAAAAGGCCTCCAATCATGAAACTAAGGTTACCTCAGAACTCTCTTGGAATTACACACCCTAGCCTCTGGAATGAATTCATTCCTTAGCAGAGACACACTAAGTCTCTTGGGTCCATAATTTCGTGCCAGAGTGAAGGATTTTGCCTATTTGTGAATTCTGTTCTCACCTTCCAACTCTACTTCCATGACTGTATTCTGTTTGCCCAAACACCCATAGCATATCATAGAAACAGTTGGATCCCTGTCTTGTTCACTTGAACTTCAGTTTTCTGCCTCAGTGGCTAATCCGATGCCCCAATTTCTCTGAAACTGGGAGGGTTTACTTTGACCTCCATAAATCTTTCCATGGTAAAGTACTGCTTCTGAACCTGTATCCCTAGTGTTGATTGCCAAGTCCTGGGTGTCCTAGACATCCTAGTTTGTTGCTGTTGTATTTTCTTGATGTCATGCTCCACCTGCTTATCTTGGTAGAATTCAATGGAGCTAAATACTGTACATTAGGATATACTGGGGGATAAGGTTGCAGATATAATAAGGACTCCAGTTAAATATGAATTTCATAAAACCACACAATTTGTAGTATAAGAATGTTCTGTATAACATATAGGGCATACTTAAAAATTATTCTTTATTGGAGGGGATCCCTGGGTGGCTCAGCGGTTTTGCGCCTGCCTTTGGCCCAGGGCGTGATCCTGGAGTCCCTGGATCGAGTCCCGTCGGGCTCCTGGCATGGAGCCTGCTTCTCCCTCTGCCTGTGTCTCTACCTCTCTCTCTGTCTATCATAAATAAATAAATAAATATTTTTTAAAAAATTATTCTTTATTTTAAATTTAAATTTAACTGGGCATCTTATATTTTTATTTGTAGAACCTATTTACTCTACTTAGTAAAGTTTTTGAGAAATGCTTGTACCTAAGTTGTACTATTTACCCTCATATGTCAAGATTTTGATTTAATTGGTCTGTAGTGGGTTCTAAGCCAAGTATTTATATAAACATTCCTCTAGTGCTATTGGTGTGTGGCCAGAGTTAAAACCATTGCTTTAATTGTTTAGGACTGAAATCTTCCCAATAAGCTGATCTATTACAGTGGGTCTCTTCTTTAGAACCTGACGCTTCCCGGGCCATCCATCCATCCATCTATCTATCCAACAATCCTTCTGTTCATTTATCCATTCAATACACAATGTCAACCCTAGGTCAAGCATATGGCTTTGGTTTAATTTCCTGAATATCTTCAGTGCGACTAACTAAGGCAAATTGGTAAAATTAACCTCCAGACATAGTCAAGAAGGAATTCTCTACTCTGGCACATGAGGAGGGAAAAAAAGTAAATCTTCTATTGGTTCTAAAATGTTTTAACTCACTTTTAATTCTATTTAATCAGTTACATTAAGACAATAGTTTATTCAATATTTCTAATTATAAGTAGATCAAAAGGAAATGTCCTATCCTGGTCATAGATTTAGTACTAAATTCGTAAGCAGTCTTTGATGCAAAGTAATTACCCTTAAAGCACTTCACCAATTAAATACATGTTATCCCTAAAAGATTCTCATATATGCAGCATGAAAGCGATCATTTGTCATCTTGCCAGTTAGAGGAAATGAATCCCAACTTTGAACAATGACTTTTTCTCTTATGCCTGCCATGGATATAGTGCTACAATGTCATTACTTTGGAATAAAGAGGACAATGTATAAGTCAGTTAAGTTAGTTTAGATGATTAGTGACCCTTCATCTTTCTCAGGGTGTCTTCAAAGATCTGTTAAATTTCTTCTGAAAACATACTTTACGAGCTTTATGATCACAATAAATATGTTTTTCACCTTCTGACCTGGTGCTATGGAAATATAGAAGGAACTATGAAAAATTCCTAAGATAAGAACTTTGTCAAGTATCTATGATGTAGTGTTAACTTTGACATAATTTTCTGCAATTAGTTTTCTTGTGTAAAAGATCTATATGCATTTAAAAAAACTGTATTTCAGCTTAGAAAACGATGTATTTCAGTCTTCTGGAATGTAATCATTTATCAAGCATAAGTGCCTGTGGTTATAAACTTAACTTCTCATTTTTCATATTTTTTCCCCATGTGGGAAAGTTAGACTTAATTTATGATATTATGTGTGGGACAAATATATATATATACACATATATATATATGTAATTTTTTAAATAAAGATTACTTTTATCCTGCTCATAGTAGAGGTGTGGTTCTGCAATTATGCTGCTTTTTGAAGCACTACCGGTTTTTATTTTTTGTTTTTGCATACATGCAGTTAACAGCATCCACATGATTAAGATCATCAAAGAGTAAAAGTTCTTTGCTACTGGTGGAGTTGTACAATATAAAACTATTAATATAACACCAAAAAGGAAACTATAAGGAGAACAGGAGAGAAAACTTCAGGAGTAGGACTTTTTTTTTTTTTAAGATTATTTATTTATTTATTCAGAGAAAGAGGGGCAGAGACACAGGCAGAGGGAGAAGCAGGCTTCATGCAGGGAGCCTGATGTGGGACTCGATTCCAGGTCTCCAGGATCACACCCTGGGCTGCAGGCGGCGCTAAACCACTGCACCACCGGGGCTGCCCAGGAATAGGACTTTTTTATGGTGGTTTCCATCTAGCTCAACATTTGGATTTTTCCCAAACTGAATCCGTGTCCTGACATCTGCATGGGACTGAGTACAGCACAGTGGTTGGGGGGTGTTGCCTCTAGAGTCAGACTGGTCTTCATGTTGGCTCTGCATTAATTATCACATAGGCTTCACACATTAGGAAGCTCTTTAATTTTCAAGTTTTTTATTTGAAATATGGGAATAATAATATTGGACTCATGGAGGGGTTTTTTGTGGGGGTTGGAGATAATGTATGCTAAGTGCGTAGCAGTGGCTGGCACTTACTAAATGTGAACTATAAATAATAGTGTATAATAAACTATTCCTGTTTATATACTATAGTATATTGCAATATAAATATAAATAATATCGTAATATAAATAGTAGTTTATTATTATAGACTGTTCCTGTTTATTATACGATAATAAAATTCATGGAGTACTTTAGGAGGCATCACTAATTGTATCAGCATTCTAACCCACCAAGTTGCCTTCCTCACTAAACATTTCTTTCCTTTTTCTACATTAAAGAGAGTCCTTTCAGTTCTATTTCATGTCACTACTTTCTTTTACTTTTGTATTTTTCCTTTTGTCTTTTCCCAATTTGTGTCTCAATGGCTTCTGTTCTCCTCTGCTTCTATTTTCCTAAACATTAAGAGTCAAGTCCTACTTCACTATGGATGGATAGCAAATAAAACCAATTAGAGCTCTCTGTCTTATGGCAGAGAAGACAGTATGTGACATTTACATGGCATTCTCTAAGGATTTTGTGTATTTTAACTTATTTGATTTTTTACAAGAACTCCATGAGCTAGGTGCCATTATTTTCTCATTTTACTGATGAAGAAACTGAGGCACAAAGTAAGTAACTTGCCCATGATCACAGAGCTTAGCAGTACTGGGATTTGAACCCAAGTACTGTGGCTTCAGATTTTATGCTTTTACCCATTGTTCTGTGGTGCCCCTCTGGAGGAATATTAGGAGTTAGGCAAATGCAATATGGTGACACTTAGACTTACATGTTCCCCCAACACAGAACTAAGGCATAGCAATTTTTCAAAGGTTACAGCAGGTCAAGTGCTAGTGCTTCCCATGACTACAAAACATGTTGCTCCATCTCAGGCTTCCTCTGATTCAAATAAAATGAAGTGCCCTAGTTGACTGACCTTAAAGGGTCTGATGTTTGCCTATTTTTTTTTCTATTTCATCCTTCATCAATTCTTAAAAGGCTCTGATTTTTTTTGTTGTTGTTCTACTTGTAGCCATATGTATATGTGTTGATTTTTTTTTGACAATTGGACTTTTTTTTTGACATCTAGACTTAGCTACTGATCATCTTTGGAAAGGCACACTCTGGTCTTTTGTTTCTATTGAATTGAAAAGCCTTTGGGATGCCTGGGTGGTTCAGTGTTTGAGTGTCTGCCTTTGGCTCAGTTCATGATCCTGGGGTCCTCAGATCAAGTCCCACATCAGGCTCCCCACAGGGAGCCCGCTTCTCCCTCTGCCTACATCTCTGCCTCTCACTCACATGAATCTCTCATATGTCTCTCATGAATAAATAAATAAATAAAATCTTTTTAAAAAGAATGAATTGAAAAGCCTTTGAGAAAGATGTTTGAGAGAAGTCTCTGTTCTGATTTGTCAATAGGAGGAGATTAGTTAAGAATTTTGAGTTAGTCTTTCCTTTGGAATTTATGGAACTCTGGCTTACAAAGAGTCCTCACTAATGTGTTGAGGGATGAAGCATCATGAAGGCATCAGTCGCAAAAATACAGATTTTCTGTATTCAGTAACAGAAACCATAATTTTTATCCCATTTTTTATTGCAATGTCCCCAAACATGAATGCCTTCTGATTAATAAAGATGAGATTTTATTTTTTTTTATTTGCATCTTTAGGTTCTGGCTTCTTTAGAGCTGGGACTTACATACACTTGGAATTTGTTGGCTAGAATTTTAAAACAGATGGCCACGTTTTTTCCCTCTAGGAAACTTGCTTGGTTGTTTGTCCTCTAGTTTTCATGGTAACCAAAGAAGGTTGTTAACATTTTTCCTCACAAAGTAAAGCCAGCAGAGCTGTCAGAACAGGTGCAGCTGTTTGTTGAGGGCTTAACCTTTTGTTGTAATTTCTAGTTTGTGTTACTGGACTCTTATTCTACTTGTACCTTATTTTTAGTTACATATAGTAAGAAAAGAACCTAGAATAAATTCTTTATTGCATATAGCCTATTTAAGAATTTTGCATTGCAATATGAACATTAAAATTTCCCTGCAATATCAGATCTTTGGTAAGGTGGGCCATGGTTATTGCTGAGATGAAATGATTTCCTTTCAGTAGATGGGACATGTATGGGACCATTGTAGATAATCCTCATATTATAGATTTATCATCTCAGAATTTCTGAAAATATTTTATGGAATTCTATATTTAGCCAGTAGTTGAAATGTGAAAGCAGAGACATTTAAGCGTCTAAGGTTCCAACCAAGGATTGATTATGAACTTTGATGAATTATATATTTATCGTGCATCCACCATTATTCCTTAAAATGTGAGGTTTTTATCTGCCATTGAATAGCTAAGCACAGATCTGGGAAGAGCTCATGGTCCACATACATAAACATGTAAAGTTATAGGATCTTAAGAGCTTAAACATGTTCAATTATTGAAATTTAAGAGAAAATCAAGAGTTTACTGGTATATCTTTGGATATGATTACCTTGTCCTTCCCTGTCTGGGTGACTACATGTTATGTAGCCAGTACACACAGAAACTGGACATAATTGGAGAATCACAATTCATAGATGATGGAAGTGGTGCTGCAACATAGCTGCTATTATGGACAGTCTTAGAACAAAGTGGTCATTTGCAATAAGGGAGAACTTGTAGCATATTCAAGCACATTTTGGACTATTCATGGATTACGTACATAGGCATGGCCTTCTTGTTGCTCTGGATAATCTTGTAACTTGATTTCTTAAAAGAATTTTGCTTAAATTTGTGAGTGAAATTAGACTTATTTTTGTTCCCAAATCAGATGTCTACAGATAAGCAGGCCAAAACAGCAAGAAATAAATATATCTGTTCTCCATGGTTGTCTGAAATACTGAAGGTGATGTTGGATGAGCTGTGTCTAAGGTGACTTTGAGGAGGCATTAAAAAGTTAGTGAGCTTTCCTTGCATCTGGGGGTTATTAGCTAAAGTCTTTTTACTCATATGACATTCTGTATCACTTCTTTTCACAAGCTATATAAGAGCTGAGATAATAATGATGTAGGATTGTTACTGTTATCAATCTGTATGGAGTTTTTTGACCTATTCATAGTGATGGCATAGATGCATATATTGGTGCATACTGCTATCATTTTATGTCATCTTGGAAGTTTTCTCAAACCAAGTAGATACTTTTTATCTGTCTTGATAGAGGCAGAATGATATAATGATCATAAATTTGGTCTTTGGGGTCAGACAGACTGGAATTCAGATTTTGGTTCTGCCACTTAGTAGCTATATGATTTGGGGCAAATATGTAAGTTCTCTGAGCTTCAAGTTTTCATGTGTAAAGAGGGGCAGAAATTATACTCTTTTCAGAGGTTATTCATGAGGAACAAGGATATAATCCAGATACTTAGTACGTTGCCTCATTGATAGCAAGCACTCAATAAATGTTGGCTGAAACTACTACAACAAAGAGAGTTAGAATTAACCTCATTTGGTCTTTTCGTCTCTCAGCAAGGAAGATGTTGCTGGTGTTAAAGGAGAATTTATTCAGATACTTGCTAAAGACAGGAAAGCTTTATTCAAGAAGGGGACCGCTGCAATGGGGAGTAGGGGAGAGAGACTGAGCTCAATTCTGAATAGAATGAGAACAGTGGGGGGTTATAGCTAAGAAGCAATAAGGAGGAACATTACTAAGATAGATGGAACATTACTAAGAGGATACATCCAAACTAGGTAGATTTTTGCTAGACTAACTTAACAGGATTCTTCCTGAAGGCAAGCCAGGGTGTTAAGATATCAAGGGTGAGGGATGAGGAATTTGACCAGATATCAAGATGGGAGGATTTTCACTAAAATGACTCAGCAGGGTCTTTACTAAGATGGACCAAGCGGGCCAGGGACAGATCTCTAAGGTCAGGGCCTTCTCAGGAGGGCTCATTAGGAGTGTGACTCAAGTTTGGTCAAGGAGAGAGCTTTTGTCACTGGCATCAGGGACATTAGTATCGTATAAGACATAAATATCAACTAACATTTCTTCAGTCGCTTATGAGTATTAGGTAATGTGCCAGGCATTTAATAAATGTTAATTATTTCATTCAACCCTTAGGACAATCCTAAAGAGCAGGTGCTATTAGTCTGATTTTATTCACCAGGAAATTGAGGTTCTGAATGGTGAAGGGATTTTCACAAGGCTAGACTACTCAGATAGACTGACAAAGCTGGAATTTGAATCCAGAGTTTTTTAATTCTGCAAACCAGTATCTGTGAGCACTGTTTTATCTTGTGAATGTGTGGCTGTATGGATGGATCTAATGTTGCCTCCAGTGAGTAGCACATATTTGCAGTGAATAAATGACTTAGTGAATACCTATCAGAGGGACACTTGGGTGGCTCAGCGGTTGAGTCTGACTTTGGCTCAGGTTGTGATCCTGGGGTCCTGGGATTGAGTCTGCATTGGGCTCCACACAGGAAGCCTGCTTCTCCCTCTGCCTATGTGTCTGCCTCTCTCTGTGCGTCTCTCATGAATAAATAAATAAAATCTTGAAAAAAAAATAATACCCATGAGAAAGGCAAGTTGCAATTGGTGTCAACAGATTCAGAGGACTTCAAATGCTGCCAAGATTAATTTGTGATACAGGGTCAGGGCATAGAACATCCGTCATCCTCATTACCCTTAGTACCACAATGGAAGGAATCACAAAGTTTTGCTTTGGGTTTCATTCTTGACCATGCTCATCTGCTTTCAGACCTGAATGGATCTGAAACCCTCTTATCTCTGTCATAGCAACAATTCACCTTGAAAGACAGTGGCAGCATCTCCTTGAATAAGAAAAATGAGAATGTGTCACATTTCAGATGTGAATCTGGCTGTGAGTGAGTTGGTGACATGTACAAACACTTTTAAAAAGTGGTAAACAGACATACATGTAAGGGAATCTGTCATTGAGAGAACATCCTAGGTATGTTCCTTTTGTGCTATTATGTAGATAAATATTTATCCCTTCATCAGCCATCTTCCTCCTCTTTCACAGAATTCCTTCATCCCTTGCAGGAACAACATTTTAGGAAACGTTAAAAAGAATCTTAGTGTTTTAAAACCAACACAATATACAAATTTCAAGAGGAGACCTTTTAAGCATTTCTTCCAGAGTTAGAGTCAAATCTCTTAAACTGGGTTTTATTTTCATTTATTTTTAAGTATGGCTTTAAGATATTACTTCTGTGACAGTTGCATTTTCTTGAGCCTGATGGACCATATTTTAATTCAAGATCTTTCTGTGGATAATTTCTGTTATAATGTAGGAGGAACAAAATAATTTCTTAAGTCCATGGAAAGTACAGAAGGATGGTAGAGGGGGAGTTCAGAAATTCCTCACTGGGAGATAGAGGTTTGTGATTTCCCTGGTTCTTGAGAATTCTAATATTTGGGATAGAGCCTGATTCATAGTAGATGCACCATAAATATTTGCTGGATGAATGAATGAATTTTTGCCTAACTGAAATGTCTCTAGGCCTGGACTGGACTGTGACAAGAAAGGCTTTGATTCTTCTTTGTTTCAGGTTAGTTAACTGAGTCACACTGAAGATACATAAGAGTTGATTTAAAAGATTGAATGGCTAATTTACAAACATTTATATTTAAGTGTTAGGAAATATGGTTAAGATTAGGAAAACAGTTAAGACAATGATTTGTACAGAGTAGACTAGTTCAGGCAGCGAATACTTCATAGATTACAGTTTAACAAGATTAAATGTCACATAAAACATGTATGACAGTGCTTCTGATTTTTATATTAACATACCATCGATTGTACACATGAGAAATATTGCTGGTTCAATTTGGGCTATGAAATATGTAGTTTTTTATAAGACATTTCAAATTACAACATATCTCAGGCAGCATGCAGGAAAGGCATTTATTGTACATTTGTTAGGACACACCTTGCAATAAGCTTCCAGTTTTGGATAGTTAGATCAAGAATATAGAACCCGTTGGAATGGTAGTATGGTTGAAATCAGCAGTTGTATTTACTGACTGAGAGATCATTTCTGGTAAAAATAAAACTCTCTGAATTCATTCATTAGGAAAATGCACAGTGAGCATAAACTCAATTCTTTAAAAAATTTTTTTTCACAATTCTCATTTATTGGTGATACAGCAGCTGCAGGAAATCTGAATTCTGAGAGCTGGTTGTACATAACAGCAGGAATTCTGTGGGCTCACATGATTACAACAAAGATGCTTACCATTTGAAATCACATATTATAACAACGGTGCTATACAAACATCACAAATATTTGGTGTTTCAGAGTCTTAACAAATATTATGCTGTGGTTATTTCACAAAGAGACTAGATTAACAGGCAGTGTAAATCACATATATCTTAAGATTTTAAAAATACATTTTATACAACAGTTTTCTAATTTCTTCACTAGAATTTAATTTTGGTTTTGTCTCATACTTAGAGTCCTTAAAGAAACTATGAATCTCTGGCTCATGCCAAGAAAATCAATAGAATTGATATTTCCCCACAGGAATATGGCTGAGTGTACATTGAATCACAGAGTCAATAAAGCAACATCTAACTTATAACAGATTAATTTTTAAAATTCAAATAAAATCGAAGTATTTTAAAAGATAGCAGTTTGAACAAAACTATAGGAATCAAAAATTTATTTACAAAACAGTTGAATGTATTTTGTAAATGGCTAGTTCTTGCAAACTGCACAAATTAAATATCCCTGGTACACAGAGTCTGTTAACCATCTATGCAACATTGTTAGACCTTGGAGTTAACTAACCTATATGAGATGATTAGGTGGGAAGATTAGATGGTAATTTCCATCCACTCATGACAGTGCTTGAAAGGGAACATTTTAATGCCTTCCATGTTAGACAAGATCTGTCATTAATGTTGGTGCCTTTCATTTAAAAGAATTAGCTGAAATTCCCAAAAGTGATTCAGTGCAGTATGACAATTATAGAGAAGACTCATGTATATACCCTTGAATGTTGGAGTGCTAATCCAGCATTCTGCAGGTGATCCAAGTTACTGTACCTTTCATTCCTAAGGTGTCTGTGAATTATACTGGTTTAAAGAATATTGTCCTGGGCCCTTAGGAATATAAAACATTGATTTTCAAAAAGATAGAGGATGATAGGGCAAACATGTCTTATAATCATATTCATAATAAAAGAAATTAATCTACATCTTCATTAAACAGTGCTCTTTGGCAGAAGACTATAGATAACATCCACTTTTAACTTTTCATTTAGGCCATCTTCCCTTTTGATGGTATCAGGTGTATGGTCACTTATTCATTACTATTAGTTAATAGGAAAACACCACAGATATAAAAATATTTAAGTTTAGCACATATTTTTGAAAGTTGAATTCAAAATGTATTGATTCATTGATAACTAGAGAAGTTATTTTACACAGGCATTTTTAGCAGTGTTGCTTACAATTATAATTTTAACAATGTGGTCAGCAAAGAGGATATGAGAGTACCTTTATTCCCTACTACATGTTGTCACTGAAACACACTGAATAAATCCACTGGAATTTCTGTTTTTATACACTGTGTTTCCTACAAAATGAGTAATAGATGATGCATATCCCTTAATATACGTGTGCATGTGGTTGTGTGTGTGTGTGTACTCAGAATGGCAAGTTTAGAGATTACATTCATTGGCATAAAGGATAAAAACTGAAAAACTCAAGTATCCAAATGCATTACTGACATACCACCACTCAGGAATTTAAAAGTGCAGTGAAGTTATGTTATTTTAAAAATAGTTTTAGACGTGAACATTTTCAGGATCAACTAAAGGAATATGAGGATTGCTTACCATTTTTCAAGGTAAAATCTCCTCTCCATTTTTAATCTCTTCCCACTCTCCTTGCTTTGAAGGATATTTGTAGTGGGTCCTTTACACATACAAGATGTGAACAAGTGATTTTTCCTTTTTTTTTTGCCTTGTACAGACAATTCATGATCACCTCCTCAGGAGAGGTGGTTTCTGGCTCAATGATCTGCCACTTTTTTTCTTTATGGATTGCCTGTTCTGGCTCAGGATGAGTTCAGTTTACTTTAACAGTCTTTACCAGGCTTATTCAGTGGGAACGAATTGCCATCAGTAATCATCAAAGGCAAGAGAGAAGTTCTACTGCCTAAATTTTCCCTTCTCTTTTGCCTCTTTAGAATACTCACAGTGGCACAGAGCAATGGATATATACAGTATGTACAATACGCTAGTTCCTTTCCCCCTTGTCTAGGAAGTTACCAGTATCTTCTCAGTGTGAGCTTCCTACTGTCTACAACAATTAATAGATGAAACCCAGGGATGTCCCGTTGTAATAACAGTTGTGCCAACGATTATTATGGCTTATTAGAATAGTGTTGAATTGCACCACTGACCTATGAAAATCACCATGAATGGCACTGAAAGGCAAAACTGTTGGGAGATTAAAACAATTATCTGTCATCTTCTAATACCAAGGCTTTTTTTTTTTTTTTTGATTTACCACATAAGTAAGACTCTTTAGATCATATAACTTTTCCCCCTGATCTTTCTGAAAGAAATTTTTTATCCAGGTTTGTTTCAAGGTTTTGGGACTTGAGCCAATAACACACACCATGGGTTGTAGACTAAGGCAAGCCACCAGTGTAACTTTGCCTTGAGTTTAAGAAGTGTAAAAATACCACAATATACTCTGAAACTCTGGAAGAAGGTCAAGGCTCTGGATCTGCATGAATCCCAGACAATTTGACTCAGCCCCTACCCCTAGAAAGGTGTACATCCCATTACCAAAGTGTCTTGACATTGGTACTTATTCTAGGAAGCATCCTTTTAGTGAGGCTTTAACTTTTAGTTAAAAGAATATGTAAATAGATACTATACAATTGTGGGGACAGAGGAAGGGGGGACTTTTAGCTGGAGGTATTTGGTAATCAGGTATGAAAGAGAAATAGGATAATGGGGAAAGAGCCAAGGGGGAAAGATTCTTGGAGACAGAAAACAAATGTTCAAATGCTTAAACTTTGACCAACGACAGGAGAGGAACACAGATTTTAGAGAAGTGGTAGAGAAGTGGGCTTTTCAGTAATTCCTGAAAAAGCAGTCGTTCCAAAATATCTGACAAATTTGACTCCTTTTAAGGGAGGCCTGGAGTGAGTGACAGTTATAGAATTCTTCTCCAGGATATCATTGTTAAGCCTCCATTATAGGCTGCTTTTTTGTACACTTGAATTAGTTTTCTCGATCTCCAAAATAGGGGAGTCAAAATATATATGGTTGTTTTAAGTACCTGTAAGTGGGTTCTTATCAGGTTAGATTTTAGGAAAAATACATACATGTGCACATACAATAACAATCTTAAGTTGTATTTTGCAAGACCTCTTTATAAACAAAGTCACTTGCTGACTCTCCATTTCTGCATCAATTCAAATGAGAGAGCCTAGAAAGGAACTCCTGAGTAACTTGGGATGGTGCCTACATTGTGGTTTCCAGGTTTCATGAGCTATACTGAGCCTTTGAAACTATCTTCTAAAACCCAAACTCACTCATAACCAGTAGTCATTTTAGCTTAATTAGTTCACACCCAGTCTTTAAACCAGTAGACTGTATCATTAAGTATAACTCAGTACTGATACACACACGATGGTGCAGCATTAAGGCAAATGGTCCAGAGCCTAATCAATTAAAAGAAAAGTGTCCAAGGTCATTCTAGAGGCCCTGAGCCAGTCAAGCAAAGCAGATTAGCTGTTGGTTTTTTGAAGGAACTAGAAAAGCTGATTAGAAATCTCTCTGGAGAGCCTGCCTGAAGCTCATTTATTCCAGGAAAGAATATTTGTAAGGATTAATTTGCCTTCAAATTATATTTTAAGTTCAGTGAACATTTCTGCCCATATATCAGAATTTATTGGGATTGTAAAGAACCTACCATTTAAGCTTTTAAGCTTTTTCCTCTGAGGAAGCAGTTAAACAGTGGGCAGCATTTACTTTCCTGGATCTCTCAGAGCTCTGTTCAGTAGCTCTCAAACTTGAACGTGCACCAGAATCATCCTTAAGGGCTTGTCAGAGGCTATATGGCTGGGCCCACTTCCATAATTTGATTCACAGGTCTGAGCAGGGTCTCTGGTAGGACTAGAGAATTTGCATAAATAGCAAATTTCAAATTTTTGGCTGATACTGCTTTGTTAGGAACCAAATGTCAAGAGTCACTACAGTAGCTTATTCCAAAACACATTGTCATTACCCAAATCACCTTAATGTGCTCCCAGGACAAAGGTTTTCCATGTGGAATGTGAAGGTGGGTATTGGAGTTTTCTGCCAGACATTTTTATAATGTAGGTAAGGGACAGATTCAATAGATGCTAATTTAATATAAGAGTTTCAGAAGTTAGTGCCATATCTGCATATATACAGCAAACCTATAAGTAAAATGTGACTCACTCATGCTCTAACTTGTGACCTTCCCCTGAAGGAAATATTTTTCTATATCACTAAATTTGAGTCTCTAGAAGGCTTTTTAAAAATTTATTTGAGAGGGATAGGGGAAGTGGCAGAGGGAGGCCGAGAATCTTAAGCAGGCTCCACATCCAGCATGGAGCCTGACATGAAGCTCGAGCTCACAACCCTGAATTCATGACCTGAGCCAGGAATCAAGAGTTGAATGCTCAGCTGACTGAGACACCCAGGCCCCCTTTAAAAGGCTTTGTAGGAGACTTTACAGTTTCTCTTCAGAGGGCATTATTTCAGTAATAGCATTAAGAGTCTCTCTTGCCACACAGGTGATATTATTCCTATTACCTTGAGGTGATTAACATAATAGATTAGTTAAATTTGTTCAGGTTCTTCATTGAACACAAAGGTTTGTTGATTTCTTTTTCTAGTAAAATCCCTTTTAAAGTGTATCAAATGTAAGGATCTATTTGCATGAGTAAAGAGTTTGCAAGAACATCAGAGAAATTCAGTTGATGAGAAATTAAGTTGAACAAGCTGCCAGTGCACTTAGAGACTACTATTTGACAGGTGGAACTGGGTCAGTTCAAGAGCCTGGATTGGTATAAGGACTTGAGAGGGATGAGACATGAGGGTCTGAATGAGCAGCTGCCTTATTCAGAAGGGAGGCTCAATCTATTCACAAGTTCTCTGCCTTATGCCAAGCACCTATCACTGATTGACAGAGCTACTTAGATGGCTTAAGGCAGTCATTTTTAGAAAATGCTTATGGGGCAGATTTGTTTAAAAAGAGACAGAAAATCCAACCTTTCCAATTTAGGATCTCCTAATGAAATGTGAAATGGGAGTCAAAATCAATATGAAGGACTTCTCAAAATATAAAAATACCATGCCTACTGCAACTGAACAGCAGCTTTACATAAAGATTAGTCATGAGAAGGAAAAAATAATTTTTTCCCTAGGTGAAAGCTCTAGATGTTAATATAGTTATAGAAAAAATACTATCTATTTATTTTTTTTCTTAGTGGGGAGGCTCACGAGATCACTTTATCTGTTACAGTGCTGGGAACATTTGTTTACCTTTCCCCCTGACGAATTTGGCGTTGTGCCTCAATGCTAATAAAGTTGGAATATATGACTATTATGATGTTGAAATGGTTTTGCCGTTTCTAATGACATTCTAACTGGGATTCTTTCAAGAGAAAGCTTACATTTATTCCACTAAAACATTTTTTGTTTATATAAGCAGAGTTCACCATGGTTGCTTTTTCTTTTCCCCATGGCAATGCCTACATCCTCTTGCTATATTTTCTCCAACTGTATGCAATTTCAGAGTGCTAATGAGGCATTTGGGCTGTGGGCAAACCAGGTGACTGCTAGGGGTGGGATTTAAGTCTTTGTAAAACCATTTTGAGGAGTCATCTTCTCCGTAACAAGGAAGGCTTTAGAAAGACAGTTGAATCTGTAGAAATGAAATTCCTTTTTTGTCTTCCTTGACAATCTGTTAATATCTTTCTGTCTGATCAACAAACACCCTGTTTGTATTTACTCACTTTAGTATAAAATAACTGTATCAGTCTCTCTCTTAAAAGGTGATCATTAACTACAAAGAATGAAAAAGTACGTGGAATTATTGCGAGAAGCTGTAGGAATGTAGTTTACATTCAGAAGAATAACATTCAGCCTTACAAAGGTCACTGATGTGGAATCCATTCCAATCTCATTAAATTTTCTATTGTAGGTTTACTCCGAAGGGAGAAACTTTTCACTCCCTGTTTGGGAAGGGAATTTTTTTTTCCAGAAGTGCACAAAGGATTTTTTCAAAATAAACCTTTAAATTCCCATCAGACTTAATGTGGTTTTATTGGCTTGACACTTGCAATCAAGTATTATGAGGAGAAACTGGTTCACAATGGAAAGTACCTTCAACCCATACCCAGTGGATGATAACAGGGAGCAAGAGATCAATCATGTAGTGCTTGATGTGTTCTGGGAAATCAAGCTAAAGGCAGTCTTTCCTTTAATGATAAGGGAATTCATGTTCAGAAGGAGCCAAAGATTCATCACCCTCTGAAACAAATACTCATTTTTGAAAGAGAAGAGTCCTTGGGTCTCCTCTCTGATGACATTTGATGTTAAAATGAAGAGAACTTTGTATATTCAGACATAGGGACTAAGGTATCTTCTATTTGGTTGTCAAAATGTGACAGCTGGAGTTGAACTCACTGAAATATAACCAGACACCTCAAAGTCAAAAGAGCAACAGGTAGAGTTAAGAACATCCAGGGATGAATTAGTATCAACACTCAATAGAAAAAAATTCAGGAGTGGGGAGGCAAATGATATTTGTAATCAGTTCTTCCCTACTTGAAATGTTAAAGATCATATGTCAACCTCAGAGTTGGCTCATTGTAGACTCAAGATCTGTTAGTTGAGTTTGAATTCATTTATCTCATTGGTGAAAGACTATGAAGTTAAAGAAATTAGTATTTCTATTTCTATTAAAAGCTTCTTGAAAGGTTTCAGAATGGCTCCATTAAGCAGTCTCAAATTGATAAAATGTCTCCACCAAAGTGGACGATTAATTTGCATGCCACAAGTGGACTCCTCTTAACTGAATTCGGGGCTAGTATTAATTTTCTTAAAACTACTTTGTCTTGAGCTCTCTATATCCTCTTAGAGCGCCTGATACAATACTTTGTACAAAATAAATGCTTGAGGTTTATAGAATTCAACTAGGATTGAAAAAAATATAGATTCTGATGTTTGATTTAAAAATTGTTTCACAGCCTTGACCGTATAGATGTTTTTTTTTTTTTTTTTAAAGTTTTGACTGAATATAAAGTCAATCAACAATTCTGGAAGACATAGTTGCTAAGTTCACTAATTTTCTGCCCTCTTTGGTTTTAACTTCTGGTTCTTTTTTCTCAGGTAATTTGCCATTTGATATTTATCTAGCCTCAGTATCCAGATCTGAATTTTAATTGATCAGCACTGTCCAAACATACTCTGTAGCAATCAGTCCTTATTGATTTGTGAAGACCAGGCAAGAGGATCAAGTGACATTTAAGATCCTGATGTCAAAGCAATTTCTGACTTTTGATTAAAGTAGTTGAGGAAACATTTCCAGTTCCTAAAGATCCTCCGAATGGTCTGTGCTTTTTTACAAATCTTGTGAATCAACCAGTGAGACAGCTATCATTTCTTTCTTTTTTCTTTTATATTAGGAACTAAGGAATGGCTGTTTCTCCTGGGAGAATTAGGAATTAAAGGCAGACTCTGGAGCTGTGTCAGTATCCTCCCACAGAATGAGTATGGGGAAATACTCTGCTGGGAATCATGACAGATAAAAACTTATGAGGAAGAACAAAACATCAAGAGAGCCTGTCAAAAGCTGTGCCCTCCTCTTTAACCCAGAAGCCTGTGCTGAACCTTTTTCATTGTCTTCAAATGTTATTAAATATCTTGTCTGTTGTTTTAAAGAGACCAAAACCAGTCTGGTTTCTTTATAAGAGAAAACCCAGTCGTTGGGTAAAGTCCTAATGATACTACACACGGTTACATGGTTTTGGTTAATAGAAGTGTCAAGTTCTAAGGAGGTATGATTTCTAAACAGGAACAAAATAATTATTATTTTCATTTTACTAATGAAACAACTTCTAGAGTTGCAGTGAGAATATTAGCCAGGAAGAAAAAATACAAGCCTGGAGTCCTTTAAGAACGGACTCCTTGGGGCAGCCCGGGTGGCTCAGTGGTTTAGTGCCACCTTCAGCCTGGGGCAGGATCCTGGAGACCCGGGATTGAGTCCCACATCGGGCTCCCTGCATGGAGCCTGCTTCTCCCTCTGCCTGTGTCTCTGCCTCTCTCTCTTTCTGTGTCTCTCATGAATAAAAAAAAAAAAAAAGAAAAAAAAAAAGAATGGACTCCTTGCTAGGTCCAATCCACATTAGCTCTGCTACTTTCTTAGTGTTTTTAAAAACTGGGTCCATGGCAAACAGTTTGAAAAGATGGGTTCACTCTCTAGGCAGGCATCAAGTATCTGAGCTGCATGACTCTGGAAAGATTTGAGTCAAACAAAACAGCCTGGCTCAGAGAGGAGTCCTTATAGGTAATATTCACATTAAGTGAAAAGAATACTCTGGCATTGTTCTAATGTTCATAGACCATATCCATTATGGGGGGGAGCAAGGGTGGTGGTGGTCTGGCTTGAGAACTAGTATTGGTCCCATTTATACTGCCCAGTTCCTGACCCCATCTTGTAACTAAACGGTGATGTGACTTATGACATTGATAGTGATTTCTCTCCTCTCCCCAACTGCTTGTTTGCCTCTATATACTCTATAAATGGGATAAGGGAGGGCAAGGATTGGACACTAATGTTACTAAATCCCATGTCCCAGTAATTAACATGCATTTTCCTTATGGCTTTGCAAAACATGTACTCTTTGCTTCAGAATTGGCATTTAAAAGCATCTCTCTTGGTGTTTAAAGTTTCAAAATTTAAACACAATTTTCAAGGCGATAAGCAGATGTAGTCCATTTTGAAAATGAGTATAACCCTTTTCTTTTGACTTTCTCATCATCTACAGTTGTTTCTGAAAGATGTGCCCTAGACATTGAAAGTCAGGAGTACGAAAAGGGGCATAGAGGTGGGGTTGCTGATGCAATCCTACTGCTTACAGCTTCTTTGGGTGCTAGACTCCTTTCTCAACAAAATGAAACCAGTTGTTGGAAAAATTCCCAATCCATTTTGATGAGAAAGATACTCATTTTTTAAAAAGTAAATCTATGCAGGATCTGTGAGGACAACCTGAGAATATCAAGAATATTTTAAGCCACATGCATACATTTACCACAGTATCATCTGTCTCAAAGAAGACTCAAAGTGTCAAATTTCCTAAGGGATTACTAACGGAAGCAAAATCCTTGTTCCTAAGTTTTAGACTGCAACTTCAAAGATAATATTTTCTTAGCGTAACAATAACAGAGCTAATAAAAATGGCTTTCAGTTTTTGCATGATGTTATCTTTTGCTTAGATCCAATATAACAAGAATTTTATTGAAATAGCAATAAGTTAAAAGTCCTTCCAATATTTCTAATAGCATGTGTCCCAAACAAGGTCCTATATGTAATGAAACAGTTGGTTAAATAGGCTCCAGTGACCTGACATCAATATTACTACCCCTCTCTGTACTCACTCCTTACCCTGACTGGACCACCTTGGAGAAATCTCATTACCAGTTAGTTGAAAGGGTTGAGTTGCCTGTTAGTAACATCTTGGATGGAAAATGCTAGGCACAACACAACCAGTGTGTATGAAAGTTGAGGGTTGCTTCAGTGAAAGTAAGTTAAATTACAGCTAGTGGAGGATCTATGGTGGTAAATGATTAGATTTTTATGGCAGAAGTGGGGAGGAGTCTCATTCCTACTGTCCTGTTGTGCCAAAACATATTTCTAGAGAATGTCAAGTCATGTATAGGAGCCTGCCTGCTCAGTGCTATGTTTCCAGGGAAAATATAAAATCTCATCCTTTTAATCCCCCAGGATTTGGCCTAGACGAACATAATTTTTTTCAAGAGCTGTTTTCAACACCCTCCAAATAATAAGAGAGAGTAATTGGAAAAATCAGAAGGGTACCCTAATTGATCCTAAAGACTTTCTATCAGAAATGCTTGCTAAATGAAGGGAAGAAAAGCATTTTTTTTTTCTTTTAAAGATCTACTTACGTTTTTTTAGAAAGATACATATAATTAACATTCTAGGCAGTTTTCAAACAACTGAATTTGCATCTTTAGCAAAAAAAGAAAATCAGGAATGTGTTTTCTTCTGTACTTCTCTCCCTTTTTTAATTTATAAAAGACACCTGATAAAAGGAATACTAACTTGACATGGGCTTTTACAGTAATCTTAGACATCTGTAAATGTAATTCAAGTTATTTGATATACATTGTCTGTTTTTGTATTTATGTATAAATATCTTTGTGGGGGATCCCTGGGTGGCTCAGCGGTTGAGCACCTGCCTTTGGCCCAGGGCCTGACCCTGGAGTCCTGGGATCGAGTCCCACATCGGGCTCCCTGCATGAAGCCTGCTTCTCCCTCTGCCTGTGTCTCTTCTTCTCTCTCTCTGTATCTCACATGAATAAATAAAATCTTTAAAAAAAATATCTTTGTGTCCTAGGAAAAGATGAAATAGAGATTTAACACTGAAACTGTGTCTGATTATTATAGAATAATCTTCAAACTACCATTTCAAATACTTTTTGTTTTTACCTTGGTTGAAATGGCAACTTCTGGTAGAAAAAAACACTAAAAGCAACCCTTCTATTTGCTTTCATGAAAAGGCCAGTATTTCAGAAGCCTTTTAACTACTGGTAGGTCTTTCAGGACTTTGTTGTTTGTTTGGGTTAGACTCAAGCTCAATATCCCATCTGATGATTATTTAAAATATTGAAATTAATTCTGAAATGTTAATATCAAAATGGAATCAGCCTTTTTTACATTAAATTGTCAAGTTATTAAGTTCTGAAATTAAGAAACTTCTTAGCCTAAAAAAGACAGTAAATTGTTGAAGGTATTTTTATGAGACACCTGTATAGATCCAGTTGTGTTCCACAAAATAACTCAATAATATGGAAAGGGGTAACAAAAGCATACCTTGTAACAAAAGTCAAAAGTTATGTATGCCAAGCTTTGATTCTCATATAAAAACAGAATACAAGCTGAAATTGTACTGTTTTTTTGAAACTGGAAATTTATCTTCCTTAAGGTTAAGGACTTTCAAATAATTTAGACAAGAGTAATCTGTGATGAAATACTACCTCGCACATTTTATTTGTGCTAAATTCTTTCATTTTTAAAGTATGTCTATCAACAACATAGATACTTTTCACTTAAAACATTATTTTAGCCATATTACTTACTTACATGAACATTATTAGAATATATTTCAAGATTTCTTCTTTGGAGCAGTTCTCAAAAGTTTAATGTTAGGATAAGTATAAGAAGGTAGAGAAATGTACCTACAGAGAAAATGATTTTTCTTAGAACTGGTTAGGTCCTATAATTTTTATCTTAAATATTGATATAATTTTTAAGTGAAACATTTTGAAAAGTGGTCATATACTTGGTTATTAGGATTGTTCCTTCCAGTTAGAAAGAATGGGACCTTCACATTAGAAAATAGGTCATAACAAACAGAATCACATTTTTAAGAAAGCTCTCCCTAGAAAATTTATCTGTGGCTTCAAGGGGATCTACTAAAAAGTACTATAAATTAAAAGCAGGTTAATTCAACTTGGGAATGTAGGGGAGAGGTCTTTGGAAATTTCTGGGCCACATCCTTCCTGGTGAATAAACAAATTCCAATATAGAGGGTTGCCGGTATGTTAATTCCCCTGTCACCCCCAGTACACTCTTGGATTTGGCTAGGTAGCTCTGTCTCTGCAATCAACAAATTAGGAGGGCTGGGCTGTGCAGTAACTGTCAAAATCAAGTCAGTAGATTGAAGCTATAGCTAATTTCTCTTTTGGTGTATTTGGTTATTGTGGAATTTTATTATCATTTGCATATCAGGAATATAATACCCACAGAGAAACATTTGACCCACTTGCATTTTTTGGAGGCATTATGTTTTTCTATGTTTACATATTTCACCTTTGTAGAAACTTTCATAGAATTGAGTGTGAGTGTGTGTCTGTGTGTTTTGGGGGTGGGCTCCTTCATCCTGATCCATACCTACATATATCAATAGAATAAAAGGCTAGGTAGATGGCATTGGAGCCTGAAAAATGTGATCCAAAAGGGAAAATCAGTACTGCTGTAATGTGTACTGTAGGGTATTATCTGTCCTAAACATTTATAGAGATACATAGTAAATGATTGTTTTCCAAGTAGAATGCCATTATTTTCATTTCTTCCTATGATAAATTCACTTTCAGAAAAACATCCCAGAGCACATTATCATGATCCTGTCTCCATTGCTGAGAGGCAATAGTGAGCATTACTAAGGGTGATGAACATGGTGGGAATAAGCGTGGAAAAGTTTGGAATTGGGGAAAAGAAAGACTAAGATTGCCTATTTCCAAGGGAACATCTCTGGATCTTTGATAAAGGTTAGGACAGCATGATTCTAAAGAATGTGAGTAGGACAAGCAGCTGTGAGATACTTCATTGATTACAGATATGGTGACCATGGGCAAGCAAGTCTATCCTGTAAAGATAGGAATTGTGGTTTTAACCACAAAGTCCTCTTCCCTTTTGAAGTTATGAAGTAATGTTCTTTCCTACAAATAAATCAAAATAGTAATATGTATAATGACTGTTTATTTAAAGGCCCCTTAGGAGAATAAATCAGAAGAACTTTGACAAAACTGAAAATTGGTAGAGCCTCTTAGAACATCTTTTTGGACATCTTGGCAGGCAGGGGGAAAAGTCACAGAAAGCTACTCACCAGTTCTTGTGGGCTGGAAAGCTGAAGCACTCTGTCCCTTGGGAGACCTAACTCTCAGTGGTTGTTCTCTTCTCTAGGACATTCTCTACCTTGAGAGATGATTAACTATGGCCTGATTAAGTTCCAAAAATCAACTATCTAACTATTGCAATTGTTTCCCCTTCCTATGTCCTTGAAAGTAGAACACCATCTGAGCTACTCAACACAATGTGTTGGGTAGAAGACTACATTTCTAGAAATGATAGAAATCTAATATTAAAAAGAAGAGCAGAAATGCAGTCCATTAACAAAAATCTGTAGGTAGATCTGAATGAAAGCCAATAGATGTACTCATAACAGCATCTTTCTTTCTCTGTAAGAAAAATACGATTGTGTAAAGCTCTTCGCATAATACACTCATTTGTTTATCAATTAAATATTATGTTCAATTTTACCAACAGCTACAATGCTTTTGCCAAGCGAAGTGATTACTATAACAAAAGTTGTGAATGCCACTTGTAGATTTGGGTGAGAATTAAGGTTGTGCATTGTCAATCATGAAATGGCCAAGTGTTTTTGAAGTTATGAAACTGTACTCAAGACTTGCTCTGAATTCAACTGCCCAAGATAGGAGACAGAAAACTAGAATCAAAAAAGACACTCTACATCTTGAACCAGGAGACATTTTTTAAAAGAAGTCTTAAAGGGGCTGATTTACATTCTTAAGGTGAAGTTTTGTCACTGTCTACTGGAGGAAATGTATTACGTTTCTAATTGCAGTTATGTGTAGTACAAACCAATCTATTTTGAAAGATTAGGACCAGGGATCCTGGGCTGTGGAATCAATGAATCTAACCCTGTATGGAAAAAGTAATGTACTTCTATTAACCATGAGACTACTGGGGGAAAGATGCTGTGTTCGGGATTCTCACTGTGAATGAGATTCATCTATCAGAATACCTATAGGGGGTTTAAAGGAGCACATTTTATAATTTTTTTTCTTTGAAAAGCAACAAGAAAAACTGTGCTTATGCTGTAGAGAAAACAAAGCTCTCTGAAATCTTCACTGGTGGCAGGCTTGAATCATCATCTTTGAATTAAAATTAGCTTATAAGAGGTTCAGAATCATTGAACCATGACATTTTGTTGAAAGGTAGTTAGATAGTCAAGACTACTCTGGCCATTGAATTACTGTCTTTGGTATTTAAAGAAATAAATGTTGGCTGCTTATTTTGTGTTAAACCAAAGATTGGTAACTAGGAGACATTAATTGTTGATCCAAGAAAATATATATATATATATATATATATTTATTTATTTTTAATAAATTAATTTTTTTATTGGTGTTCAATTTACCAACACCAAGAAAATATTTAAATTATACTTTATTTCCTTCACATGTGAAAGTGTGCCACACATGATCATATATGGATATAATGAATTCAAAGGAAATTTTAAAGACGATCAGATGAGTAAAATTCCATTTACATGTACACAGTGGACAGATTCCAAGAACTGAATCCACTGATATTAATGTAGACTTGCAAATAAGTATACAAACTAGAGGTCACATTTTTTTTTCACAAATGCTGATTTCTAGTGTCACCTCTTCTTGTACTGTTGATTACGTGATACGTAAAATCAGTAACATGTAGTTAGAAATTAATGCAAGCAAGTTCTATTAGGAATTAAGAGGAATATAATATATGATACTAAGCAACTAAGTATCACTTGGGAAACAACTGTTACTTCTTATCAGTTTTATTGGGATTGATTTATTTGCTGTAATATTCCGCTAAAAAGTGGTTTGATGTGGAGCTGTTTATAGGTCATATTCTTGGATGCAGAAAGGATGTAGATAAAGTGGTACTAAAAGATGTAAAAAAAAAAAAAACCAATTAGTGAAATGGAGAAACATCCAACATTTATCTCTATACCATTGGATAGACACATATTCTGACACTGTGCTCTCTTGGGAACATTAAAAAGGAAACCTTGTATGACCGAAGAGTTGACATTTGCATGAGTTTGAATATTGGGTATCTATTTTCTTTCTTTTGGATGAGATACCAATTGCACAATAATACCTTTTTGGTCTTTATTTCTTCAAAACATGAAAACAAAAATGAAGTAGATGACAATGAGAGGAAACATTCCATACAGATTATGCTGTATCACTAGTGATTAAATCAGAAACAATTAGAAACTTTATTTGTCTGTGTCAATAATGTGTACCATTTATAAGGAACAGCACAATTAGTGCACTTCCCCCCTAAAGCTGTGCACAATACACACAAAATAAACAAAATGAAATAATTTTACACAACTACAATTATTAACAACTCTGAACAATCAGAATCATATTTTCCCTATAACATGAAACTTGAAAAAAGCAAACAAACCAAAAAGCTTTGAAATTAAAATTCAATGGCAGGAATTTCTGAAAGTCCTCTGTGAAAATTTGCTATGGAATTATTGGTGTTCCAAATATGGCTAAAATTGAGTGCAAAATCTAATTTTTAGACAACTCACATCCTTTGACAATATTTACTTGGTGTTTCTAGGCTAGATTTCCATTTAGTAAATCTTAAGAAAAAATGGGTTAGCATGTGCCCCCAAAAGACTTAGACCATCAAATGTTGGGCCATGGCCTGCTGGGGTGAGTCTCCTGGAGATATGAGGAAACTATAGAGGTGTGGGGCATAGAAAAGTACTGCTATCCAACAAAGATAAAAACTGGGGTTAATTGGAGCATTTCAGTTATCTGGATCACCAACATATTGCCTTTCTTGGCTTACGATTGGGGGTGTGTGTGTGTGTACGGATATATAAGAACAGCCAAGGATACATAGGATGCTTCCCTTAACCTGTGCTTTATCTCTGAGTTAAAATCTTAGATATTTGGAAAACTCCATTGGTAACAATTTCAATGTGTTTATGTCAAAAGTTTTATAATCCTGTTTTTCCTTGCAAGATAAAAGTGTTTCCATTTGGCTGTGCTAACTTTTACCCATGGAAATAGCAATCACGTTAGCTGTGAGCCCCCTGAGGGCAGGGATCTGGGCTGTCTAGTTCATGGTTTAGGCCCCAAGAGTAGCACAGTACCTGGCATATTGAGGAGTAACCAGCATTTAATTATTCATTCAGTCACCAAATGTTTATTAAATGATGAATGATTATGATGACTGAGTAAAATAAGAGGAAATAACTGAACAGCTTTTATCTCTTAAGTATCTTTGAATCAATACAGAGGGCCAGTGGTGTCTCTGGCCTGGGATTCTTTATAGATAGAGAAGTCTCTGAGACAGGACCAACGTCATTCCATTTTTCCTCATTACTGGACTCACTACTTTGGAATGTTAGGTTTATCCATGCTCTTTGGTATTTTGAAATAGAAAGAGCCATTCCTTTTCCAGGGTTAAAAACCTCCCAGTGCAATCCTCCTGGGAGACAGTAATCTCATCTAATTGCTTCCTCCTTAGTCATAAGTACAGAAGATGCACTAGTAAAGGCCCATTGGTCTCCCTGGCTCCTTTCCTACTCAGGAACTACAGATACAATCAGAGGAGTCTGGGTGGTGAAATAAACAGGGCTCAAAATAGCCTTTTACATAAAAAAATAAAATGAACAAACCACTATCTACCATCTGTGCCAGACAGAGCAGAAGTGAAATAAATACTTTGGGGTTAGGGGTGTCATGGAAATGGAGGCTCTCAAAGCCCGGGGAACATCGAATCCAGCCACTGCTCTACACCTTTCTCCTTGGCCTTCCAGAATCATCAACAGGTGACTGTTTAGAGGCCTCCGGTGTATTCCACATGGCTAATTTTCCATGAAGATACTTGGTAGTTTGCCTCCTGTCCTCTCAATAGCTTTAATTTCCCAGTGAACTGTTATTGCTTCTTAGAAATGAATGTGCAGGTCCATGAACAGTAAGCCATTTTCTCCTCTTATCCCTAATAAAATCAAACTCAATAACAACACAAAAGTTACATCTCAGGTGAAAAGGAAACTCACTTATGTCTTCAATGTCCAGTCAACATTGCTGAATGGGAGAACAGTATACGCTATACTCTACTATATACAGATACGCTTATTTTGTTTTTCATCCATGCACTGTGTAACAGGTATCACAACAACATTCCCAAACAGGCACATGAAGAAGGAGCAAATGTTCAGTCATGACTGGAACAGGATTGTGCAAGCCATGAATGCTTTTGAAAATAAAACCGACGAATGATCCCAGGCAACAGCAAACATGGGACTGGGACATATTGAAGCAAATGGAAGAGGGCGATGTGCTTTTTGAATGGGATTATTCCTGTTTGCATGAGAGGTGGTGGGCAGGAGGAGGAGGGTTAGGATGAGGGCCTGGGGGTTTAGTCAGGTTGGAAAACCAGAATAAGGGCCTTGCTAATCACAGTCCAGAGCTAAAGAGATAAGAAATAAATGCTTTTGCATGTTCTTGGGAATCTAGGCACATTATTTCTGTACCTGTTGAACAAGAGTGCCAGGCATTGTATCTTTGTATATCAGACTGTATCTAGAACTACCACTTTTCCTGGCTGCATTCGAGCTCCCATGCTTCTTCTTGGAGGCAGCTTTACCTCTTCTCATGTTCCAGAGATAAGCATGAAATTTAGTGATGTAGTGGAGACATGCTTCTTCTTCCATGCCCATATCCTTTCTTAATCCAAAATAATTTTTAAAGTTTTTGGAGAGAGTAATTGCAATGATTTAAATTTTTGCCAAAAGCCCATTTGCACTTAGATTGGTCATCACCTCCCACAAGAGAAACAAAAACTTTGACTCTCCCAACAAAACAATACAAAATAGAAGTCAAACATCAGCCACCTCCCAGCCCCCACCAAAAACGAGCAGAAACAGAAAGCAAATAAAAATTTTGAACGATTTATGAACCTGGAGAGAACACAGTCCTTCTAGGCTGAGCTGCAAAGATGCCCCTGCCTCCATGCCTTGTTCAATGTGATGACGCCCCTGGGAATGGGAGGTGATGGTTTCTCACTTCAGCCCTAGTACAGAGTATGCTCTTGAAGCTGGATTCCATCAGCAGGTAAGTGAACATGACAAATGTCAGTTTCCTCTGTTCATTATACATAATATTTTATGTATATATATATACGTATATATATATAAATTTACTATATCTGATTGTTCCTTTAGAAGCCTTTTATGTGGCAGTAGGCCTCCAGGGAGGAGAAGAAAATGTACAAGAGCCATAGGAGCACGAAGAGGCAGGATGTGAGGAGCTTGGCAGTCCGGGGCCCACCCAGCTCACCTCCGATTTCTGGCCTCCGCCGATACAGCAGCACCCCCACATTGATGAAAGCAAAAATGGTGAAGAGAGTGACAGAGAAAGCTAGCGTGCCAGGGGACACTTTGAACTCTTCCCCATTGGCTGCATGGTAGATGGCAGCGATGGACCAGGCCACGCCGATTCCCAGAAAGACGTTCACCGCGTTGCTGCCAGTGACGTTACCTATGGACGCGTCTGCATACTGATCCTGGGTGGCTGCCACTTTGCTTGCAAATGTGTCTGCAGAGGAAAAAAGAAAAAGGCAGTGACACTCAATATTTTAAAGAGGTCTGCGGAGTGCTGGAAGCTTCAGCTGTGCTCTCTAGGATCAAATCCCCCAATGGAAGCCCAGTACCAGGAGAGGGTTTTGCTGTTTTCTGGAGTCCCAGTCCTGTGGCCAGAGCTACAGGATCAAGACAGCAGCAGCCAAAGGTTTGGTGTTGCCTGCGTTGCTGACCAGATCATCTTGGCCAAGTTCTTTATCCACAGGTACCACAGTTCTTTGTAATATCGATCTTGCAGGGTAGCCTTTTTCAGAGTGATCATGGCCCATCAGAATCATGTGGGGTCCTACATAAGCGTGAATTAGCACAAGGCTCCTCCACCTGGTTGGTCTAGATCAGAATCCCCAGGGCCCAGGAATCCATTTTAACAACCTCCCAAAGGATGGCAGGTTGCCAAAGTTTGTGAATGGCTGCTGGAGAATATTACTAAAAGGTTTGGTATCATTAGTTCTAGTTTATATATATAAGAAAAGTGAGGCATCAGGAAATCTTTCCAAAGATTCAGGAGCAAATCATTTGTGGAACTGAAACTAATGGAACCATAGTAATAGGTGGCATTTGCCTAGAGTCTTAGGGACAGGAAAGCTGACTCACCTGTGTTATGGCATTAATTGTGACAACAATTTTATGTGCCAAGGATGCTTTATAGGTGAGAACACTGGGCTTAAGGACAATAAGTAATGGATGCAACATCATACAAGAAGGAAGAAGCCATTTTAGGGCTGGCACTTGGGCCTCCTGCCTTCACTATAAATGCTTTTCCACGGTGCCATCTTACCTCTCACTATGCCATGTGTACCGATGGCCATCCTCAAAGCTTTGTTCACCAATAATCCTGAGTGCATCTTTTTCTGAAGGTAGGAAAATCATGGTCCATACAAGGAATAGGACAAAAAGTGACTTATATTTTTGATGCATGGAGTATAGGGATTTCGAGCAGGTTTGAGCCAGAAGATTTCAAATCCTGCCTTCACAATTAAATGTGTGACCCCAGGCAGATTACTTGATTTCTCTGAGCCTCAATTTTTTAATCTGTGAAATGGGGATAGTGACATCCACTTCAGGGAGCTGTTAGCCTGAAATACTATATGTAAAATGCTTATCCTTCTTGGTACAAAGGAAGAGTAGCTCTTTCTGTGGTTTTGCAAAGACCATGTTAAGCGGACTGGATCAGTTTACTAAGAGTTGAGGCAGGATCCAAAAAAACTTCCTTTATTAAGCATCTGGATAGAATTTGCAAGATAGTATCTTTTCTGTATAACTGTCTTATTAATAATATTAAAGTCCTTTTGGCTACCTTGGCAGTATACCTTACACAGAAGATTTATAGAAGACCTGAGTAACTGTCAGATTGAGCTCACATTTGCAGAGCCAGTAATGGCTGATATGACACTATGGCGGGGTGTTGTGTCATCTGCTCTGGTCCCCTGGAGGTTCCTGGGATGCTCTGAGTATGCGTGGGCTTGGGGGATATCTGGACTACTTTCTCCCCTCTGTGGCTATTCTGTGGCCACCATCATCTTCCCATAAATCCCCTACGGGGATGATACATAGAGCATGTAAGGTTACATCAGCCTGTAGGTCTTTGTGCTTCACTCTGGCAAGTCGGTTATTTAGGCTGCTCAGAGCATACTGCAGAAGCAATATCCCTTTCTTTTTAAAAGGAAGTCAGTCAACAGGGAGGACCTCATCTCATTAATCCTGACCTGGTGGTGGAAAGCAGTTTTTACTTACTGTTCTATAATTAAACTAAGGCAAACACACTCTACTCTGTACCAGGCACTGTCCGACACACATTACACATGTGTTCTCATTCAACCCTCTTATCAGCTTTAAAGATGTGGCTGTTCCTCTTCTATGATTTGGGAATGCCTCTTGGACAGGTCGCTAGAACACGGATTTTTAAAACAAACTGATTCAATGTCAGAGCCCATTCTCAGCCCACACCACCCAGCCACTCCCAGGAAAGATTAAAGTCTTCCTTTCCTCATTTCAGATTGTCCTGTTCCTTCCACTCGGAAACTCCGAAACAGGTTCTTGCAGAATGCTCTTTCCTGTCTCAGAGCAAAGACTGCAGAAGGGGCAGGCAGTTTGCCCACCTACCCTCCTGGATGCATGCTGCTTTGTGCATTCAGATCACACATGGCTTTGAGGACTATCGTGGAAGCTGGTGAGTAAAAGCCAAGCAGGACAAATCTTAATGGTCTCTTGCACTTCATTGTTAAGAGTTATTAGGAGCAGCAGCAACAGCCTCAGGAAAAAAAAATGGAGTCATTTTGCTTTTCTTTTTCAATCAAGGACAGACAGCTAGCTGAGCAAGGAAAGTAAAGGAAAAAGGTGGAAGGCAGGAGTTTGCAGTTTATAGTTCAGCTGCTGCTGAGGAACACCTGAGAGGCTATTCTGTGCTGACATGGCTGCTGGCACCAGCTGGCGGTGAACAGATGGCCGTGTTAGGCTGGGCCGTCCAGGTGGGGACATTTCCTCCCCACGCTGCTGGGGCAGGTGACCTGGCGCTGGTCCACACCTGCTTATCTCCCCTGGCATGTGGTACATGGCACACTGGACTTCCTGGGTGCCCCCTCTCCACTCAACCTCTAAGACTTTCTGGAGGTTTCTGCTGTTGTGCCTGAAGGAAATGAGGCATAAATCAAAGATTCCTGGGACCAAGGACCCTGAACACCCAAACCAGTCCTTCTGCCTGAAATGCAGGGCACACCTGGGTCTGCAGGGTTTGTCTCCCTTTCTTGTTTTTCAATAGCCTATTGTACATATTGAATGGGGATCCTTGTAATAACAGGCTCCTGTTTTCAAATGCCTCTCTCTGGATTCCCTGCAAAATTAGTAGCCAAAGTAACTAGCTTGTCACATAAATGAAACCTGTTTGGGGCTTTTTTGAGTCTGATAGGTTTTATTTACCTGGGTTACACATCAGGCCTTTTGTCTGGTTTCATTTGAAAGCTATGTAAAAATTATAGGTATATGCAAATCCAAATCATTAACCTTAGCTCCAGCAGAGACAGCTCTGTTTTCCAAATAAAGTATGATGGCATCTCCGCAAATTACCTTCTATCACTGCTTTGCTGCCTAGTGCAAAGAGCGACACATCACACACCTGTTAAGAGCTGCCAAGCCTCACCCTGAACACTGAGCCCATAGCCTGTTTACAGCTGAACAAGGCAAAAGCCACTCATATACCACTCCCCAAAGTAAAATCCAAGAAATAACTACTGCTGTGGTCACAGAGGGGTTGTAATCATATTCAGAACTTGGCCCATTAAACTAGCATATACAAGTCAGATTTCCCATGTGATTGGCACAAATAAGACATGTTGATATCTATCTATCTATCTATCTATCTATCTATCATCTATCTATCTATCTATCTATCTATCATCTATCTATCTATCTATCTATCAATCTATCTATCTATCTATCTATCTATTCCTACATATACATCTTAGGTCAGATTTCCAGTAGGGTTTTTTGCTTTTAACTCTCATCTTGAATTCTAATAAATTTTGAATTAGTCACATAGTCTTAGACTTTTGGTTCTGCTTCCTGGTACCTATGACTATAAATCAGTAACAGGAAAGATTCAGTTGGGAGACAGTGTGGCTAGAACTAAACCATACGTCACTGAGTCAGGACATAACTGTCCTCTGCAGACCTATCTTGAGTTCACTGTGTGAAACCTTGGCCAAGTCATCTGGTCAGTGTGCATAATAGGTCAGTACACTCCCCTTTCCTCCAGAAATTATTTTTACCTGAATTTTTCAAACTTTATAGCTACATGCAGAATTAAATGTCTCTTCTGTAGGGCAGCCTGGATGGCTCAGCAGCTTAGCACCACCTTCAGCCCAGGGCCTGATCCTGGGACCCAGGATCGAGTCCCACGTCAGGCTCCCTGCATGGAGCCTGCCTGTGTCTCTGTCTCTCTGTCTCTGTCTCTGTCTCTCTCTTTTTTCTCTCTCTCTGTGTGCCTCTCATGAATAAATAAAAATTTTAAAAAATGTCTCTTCTTTAAAAAAGATATGTATTATGTTTCTATAGGTCACACATAGGGTTTATTATCTAGAGCAAGGGTTTCATCCTAGATGATTTATTCTTGACTCTTATCATATTTTGAGGGCCAGCTGTTCAACCCTGGAGCAGTTTGTGCCCAGGAACTGACACTGACAGTGATTTTCACTGGAATCAAGCCTGCTTATGAGGCATGCTTGCTTCCCCAGCACCTGTGAATTACTGACAATATAAGAGATGGACCAGGGGTACAGAGCTTCATGATGCAGTAGTGAGAGAAGCTTCATTAAGGAGACCATTTTATCTCTTCTATCTATGTATTCTTGGGCAGGACATCACTTTTTTTAGGTTCTAGTTTCTTCATCTAAAATAAAGGATTTAGACTAGAATATCTCCATGACTGTCCCTAAGTTTATTGTTTGGGTGGCACACAGAATACATCAAAATACTAAATTCTCATGTATGATTTTAGTGTTTCTCTTTTTTTTTTGTAGGAGTTTGAACATAGGCACCCTTATTCATTAAAACTGATTAATGTTAATATCTTCTCATTTTTAAAGAATGGCCTAAATGAAATATTCAAAGATCCCAGGAAGATCTCTAGAGCTGAAGATACTGCCATTGATCAAATTGTGACAGTATTTATGAAATTAAACCATACTGCACAGTCACTTACCTTTTCCAAATAGATAAATGTTTGCAAAATTATTTACTCGAAGTTACTTTGACCAGTCATCCATTTATATGAGTAAAGCCTTGGTATGAATGGTGCCATTGACAACTGTTGCAAACTGTGTAATGTCAAGTTTGCATACCACTGGCATGAGAAATACTGGGAGAGTCAGGTTAAAAGATCTGGAGCTCCACCCTCAACCCACCTAATCAGACTCTCTGATGTAAGGACACAGGAATATGCATTTTAACAAGTGCCTCAGGTTATTCTTCCTTACACCAATTTTTAAGAACTATGGCTCTAAGCCATGGAAATGGCTATTGCTCCAAATGCCCACAGTGTGGGGGGCCTTGCTGAAAGAGATAGAAGTTTCAGTTTGGGGAAGCAGCTAATTTCTCTTAGAAACAGTGAGGCCCTCAGATAGAGGTGTTATTTTATTCACAGAACCATTTGGGTGGGCGTGGTGGAGGGACTGGGGCTGCTTAACTCTAATGTTCACCCACTCTCAAGACATGGTATGCTCTTATTACTATTTTTTAAAGATTTGTTTATTTTAGGGAGCATGAGAGAATGAGTAAGTGGGGAGAGGGGTAGAGGGAGAGAATCTTCAAGCAGACTCCCTGCTGAGTGCAGAGCCCGTGGGCTCAATGCCAGGACCCATGAGATGATGATCTGAGCTGAAACCAAGAGTTGGACACTCAGCTGACTGAGCCACTCAGGCACCATAATGCTCTTATTATCTTTAAACCTTAATCCAGCATAGATGCTATGAAAGGCCAAAGGAGGAGGGAAATGTACTTTAGTTGAATTCTGGCTCTGTCACTTGCCAGGTAAGCAGCTTACCTACTTCATTTTTGAAGAAAATGAAGTCTTGACAGAAATGTGTTAAGATGAATCGCACTCAGATTAGGGTCTGGCAACAATGAGGGTTCAGTATGATTAGCTATTTTTTTTTTTGATTAGCTATTTTTATAAAACAACAGCACCAGATCCCAAGAGAATGAATAAATGGTAAGGAATTCTGACTTAATGTGTCAATTCTCAACTTTTAGGGCGTCGGAACATCCTTTAAAGCCTGACTTAATGATCCTATGCATTTAAAAATGTGATAAAGCATAAAATTATTCTTAAAAATCAGACATTTTTTTTTATTTTGAAAATTCCACATAACCTAAGTCATAAAATGACATTGGATGTTCTGGTTTGGTTTTTAAGGCAGGCATCTCTGCTGAAATAATGCTCATATTCCTCTCTCACTTTCCTCTATGCACGTTTTTCTCTTGCTCTTTCAGAATTCAAATGGAAAGAGTTTATGTACTAATTCTGTCACTGAGGACTTTGAACAAGGTTTTGTCTTTAGTTGTGACATTTACCCAAGTAAATACAAAAACCACACTGCCTCATGCATTCCACTGGTTCATCTCAAAAGAATCCTTATTTGACTTCCAGGCAAAGTTCAAGAGATCAAGGAATTGCTGATGTTTGATTGATTAATGGCCAGTCAGGAGTTGTAAAAACAGAAAAAGGGGAAAAACACTTAAATGAGATTTCTGCCCATAAAAGCTGCTCCTGAAAAAGAGAAGAAAAGAGATGGAGATGGTGACATGACCTATTTTTAGAAGAGAAGAAAACAGAGGTAAGTAAAAAGCTCCAGAGGACTCGTGTTGGCAGATCAGAACACCTGCTTCTAGGCATTTTATCCCCAACTGCAAATCAGAAGCACCAGGGCAATCTCTGAAAAATACCAGCTTTCTAGCCCTACTCGAGTTTCTGCTTAATTGGTCTGGACACCGGTAATTTTTTAAAAAAAAATTGTATCTATTTATTTATTTATTTATTTATTTATTTATTTATTTATTTATTTATTTATTTATTTATTTTAGAGGGTGTGGGGGTTGCTGAGGGGGAAAGAGAATCCTAAGCAGGCTCCAAACCCACTGCAGAGCCCCACATGGGGCTTAATCCCACAACCCTGAGACCATGACCTGAGCCGGAATCAAGAGTCAGATGCTGAACAACTGAGCCACCCAGGTGCCCCTGGACACCAGTATTTTTTTAAAGCTCCCCCAACTAGATTGAGATACACTAACCATTTGGAGCCTTTGTCTCTTTGTCTGTGGAAGGACAATGGCATGTCTTCCACATTAGCCTGGATAACATATGGAAGAGCTCTGACACAATTTTTTTATTGTTAAATAACTATTTTTGTTTTGATACGTTAACTTGCATGTTTGTACTTTGCAAGGGTACCCCGGGACTTTACTTTCCTGTTATGTATTTGAAATCCTGGTAGATTTTAAATTCAAAGAAAGAGATGAATTCTAATTAAAAGAGAAAAATAATAGAGGTTTACTTTCCTGGGAACATAAAGCAGAGAAGAGAACACAAACCAACAGTGCCATTTGATCTGTATTCCAAAATGCAATTTGATCCATGTTTTCAAAAGAAAATGATAATACTCCACTTTTAAATACATCCATAATGGGACACTTTTTCAGTTTGATGATCATGAACATCCAAGAGAGGATCCAAGGTTCCTCTTCTTTGTTCAAACCTCTAGCTTCATGAAGTTTGCCAAAATTTTCTAAAATCCCTGGTTCTAAATCTTTGAGGTCAATAAAGACATTTGAGCCTCTTGAAGAACTCTTAATGGTTTGTCTGGAATGGGGCTTATTCTATTCACTCCATCACTCACCCCACTCCCACTCTTGACCCTGAAAAAAGCCCTAAGCCAACTAGCTGGGTATGAAGCAAAGAAGTGGTATTCTGACCTGGTTGTCCCTTGAGGCTTATATTAACATGGTTCAGGAGTGGACTAGATTCTATATGGTAAGCAGGTTTGGTACTTTCACTTTGGGAGTCCTGCTTGTTTACGTCTGCCAATAAAAAGGTTTATGCAGATTTTAGTGGTGGAATTTCCAACGTGTGCCTGATAAACTAAAGGGTACAGGGCTGTCTGTCTTGAGAGAAATCTCCTGTCTCTTGGTCAAGTGGCGAACAGGCTAGCTTGGTGATGACCATAATGTTGCACGGTTCCCAGTGAGTTCATGTGAATCAATGGTTCTGCTTGGCATTGAGATACTTATTAATCTGAAGTCACTGTAAGTAGTTCATTTGGTCACCTGGTTTCATGTTACTCTGTGGTTAACCACTGTCATTACGGAAGAACGCCAATCCTGATTACTGTGGACTGTATAATCTCTCTAGTTATAGCAGTAAGTATTAAGGAGCCTTTAGTTTATAGTACTAAAGGAGCCTTTAGTAAGTAAGCTAAAGAATAAGACTTGGTCCTAGTCCCATTTGCCATACACTGGCAGTGTGGCCTTGGGATAACCTCTCTTCAAGCCTCTGATATCTGTAAAATAGGGAAAATAAGAGTCCCCATTTATATAGCCATAAAGATAATCAAAAATATTACAAACAGCTTAGCATGGTGTCTGAAATTTAGTAGGTACACAGCAAATACTATTATATTTCAGAATTCTTTGTTCTGATGATAACCAAGGAAATGTTAATGATATTAAAATCTTTCATTATGACTTCCTTCAGCTAGGTGATTTAAGTTTCATAGAAATTATGTAGAATTTTGGGAGAATGTGTGTCTGTGTTTGATGTCCAGCAATAATGGTGGTGATAAGGGCAATAGTAGATAACATTTATGAGGTTCCTAGGTGAGGCTCTATATATAGCTTCTCATTTTATCTACAAAACAACTATATGAAGTAGGAACCTTTATTATCTTCATTTGGTAGATGAAAAAAACTGAATCCCTGAGTAGAAGGGATTTGTCCAAAGTTATATAGCCAGTAAGAAGTGTAACTAGGATTCAAACCAAATGAATGTGATCCTAGCTAGGTTCTCAACCACAGATCTATGATGGGTTTTTTGTTTGTTTTGTTTTAGATTTATTTTTTAAAGAGACAGAGCATGAGCACAAGGAGGGGTAGAAGGAGAGAGAGAATCTCAAGCAGACTCCATGCTGAGCACAGAGCAAGCTCTGACCTCAAGATCATGACCTGAGCCAAAACCAAGAGTCAGATGCTCAAATGACTGAGCCACTCATGGGATTTTGACCTTAAGCACGAGAGTATGGGTATTAACAAGGACTAAATAACTAACATATCTGAAATTTGAAAATGGACAAAAAGTTCAAAGAAAATAATCCAGAAACTTCATCATGTTTACCTCTGGCTATAACTACACAATATTAAAACAGCTGATCAGTTGAAAGAAAAGGATTAAAATTGTTCTACAGAGAAACATCAGCCTGACTCCTTTAGGAAAATATTTGCATGGGTCAGAAACAAATTAAGAAGGGACTATTTTCATGGATGACCCTTCATTCATTTAGAACAATATTAGAGATTACTGACAAAGTAATTTTTTCAATTCCTTAAGTTCTTGGCTTCTCTTGGTTATTACACTTACACGGTTATTACACTTACACTGTCTTTCTATTACATAAAAATAGGTTTGAAAGAACCTACTTTAAAAAAACACAAGATTCTGATGTTTTCAATTTTGAGCCATAATTCTATTTTATAATAAGCCTTTATTTTTTTTTTAAGATTTATTTATTTGAGAGAAACAGACAGAGTGAGTGGGGGAAGGGGTAGAGGGAGAGAATATCGAAGCAGACTCCCACTGAGCATGCAGCCTGACTCAGGGCTGATCTCACAAAGTTGGAGATCAGGACCTGAGCTGAAACCAAGAGTTGGGTGTCTAATAGACTAATCCACCCAGGTGCCCCTATAATGATCCTTTATTTTATTAATACTAAATCCATGAGGGTAAAACATTGTTGTGATTTAGTCAAGCAACATTTTGCAAATTTTGAAAAGTTTGCAAAAAGAGGGCAGGTTTGGGGGTAAAACAAATAGCTGGCTGTCATCTTCCCAAGCCAGTTAGTTATTAGATACAACTGGAACTCCTTGCCTCAAACACAGTCCGGGGCTGCCCTGCATGAAACAGCATCCCTCCAGCTCACTTCTTCCTTCCTTCACGATAATCTCTCTCTTTCCCTCAACCATCCTAGCCTTTGAAGTCTGGATCATTCTTCTATACTTTGCTCTATTTCTGGAACATCCATCTCCTATTTGAATCTTTTCAAGTCCTACTTTAGAGATACTAAAGCCACAGGTGCCCCAAGTCTTGCTAGAACTAGAGGCAGCTGAGTGGGACCTGATAGAAAGACTGTACTATAACTTGGAGAAAACAGAAACCCTCACTCTTTCTTCCAGGTAGCCTTAATAGGTTCAAAGAAAGCTTCCCTATCAGTTGGGCTATATCAGTATAATTCAAAGTCTACAGATCTGCAAAATACACTGAACACACCCAACATGTGCCTTTGTCCTGTGGATATTTACCCAATTATTTATTATCCACAGACCTTCTCTTTTTGAAAGAGGTTGCTTTGTGCATTATGCATTCAGGAAATCCTGAATTCTATTAAAAGTAGGCAAACAGAGGGAACTCAATAAATAAAAATGGTCACTGCATACAACTTCAACCCAGCCCTGGAGGCAGCAGGTGCTCCTTAGCAGGTGGAAGTTCAGGGAGTTCTGGAAAGTTGTGATAATTCTCTTCTTTCTGCTCCTACTTTGCCTCGACGTGGTGTAAAAATTTTTTTCCATTAGCTTATTCCTATGGATTAATTATATGGTCCCAAAAGGCATATGTGTCTTAAAAATCCATAAAATCTTTGATCCAGCAATTTTATTACTAGGGGTTTAGAAGTAATTCTGCAAGTGTGAAAGCTTATGTATGGGAGTGGTCAGTGCAGAGTTTTTATGTTAGAGAAAAATTAGAAACCTATCATTTCTGGTAAAATTACAGCTTTAATGTGCAACTGTTAAATTATGTTTAAAGGTACAATAACAAAGTAAAACTACTTTCACTACTAAGTGAAAAAGTTCTGTAACTAAGCCTAATATAAGCCCATTAAAAAGCGTGGGTTATATATATGTTTGTATATATGTTTTTGTGCATATATTTAAATGTCCCAGGAATTTAAAATGATATATATATATATATACACACACAATAATGCAAATGTATGGTGGGATTGCTGGATGATTTTTTATTCTGTGCTTATTAATATTTCCCAATTTATTTACAAAGGGAATGTGTTTAGGACTAATCTACATTTTTAAAAGTTTCCTCTAAATAATAGAGTCTGTATGGAAAGGGATAGAAGGTTTATTTTCAGCCTTTTCTGGTCCTTTCAGGGGTCAGGGCTATGGTAGTGGGATCCTAAGAGGGAAGGTATACATACTATACACAGAGCAGGTGCATTTCAATGGGCGTCAGCATGAGGAGGAGGGGAAGTGATAAAGGGATTTCCTGGCCATCGGGGGCTAGCCTGGAGTTCAGAGTCAAGAAGGTGCCCAGGACAGGCCATAAAGTGGCACAAGAATTCTGAAAACGAACTTCACCCATTATAAAAGTTTTTTGAGGACCAGCTGTGAAAGGAAGAGATGTGTGGGTCTTTGTTTCCTTCCAACCATTCCTGTCGGGCAATGATGGACTATAGAGCAAGGCCAAAATCCTCTCAATTTTTGTATTTGTGTTACAGCAACATTATATTATATTTACTAATAGAATATTCCATTGATTTCAACCCACAGAATTACTTTGCATATTCATTTGTTAAGAGCTCTGTCCCTTGAGATTTCTGGGAAGGGATATAATACCCAAGTGCTCATTTGTATGTGGGCTCTTCATAGAGATGTAATTTGTAATGCAGAGACTAGAAAGTAAGGTGTAGAGCTATATCCAAACTGCTAAGGATACATGATGAGGCTGAAATCTAATGTCAGGTTCTGTCCTTGTCTCTCTCCCAGGCACCTAGTATAGTTCTTGGTAGATACTTTTAAAATGTCTTTTGACAAAAATTTCTTATTTTTACATCTTAGAATTTTCAGAGCACTTCTAGAGATGTTATACTATTTGCCCTTTCTGACAATTCAGAGCAGGGGGAGCAGCTACCATCAGCCCTGCTCTTTTCGGAGGAGAAAGCTGAAACTCTCTAGGAGTCAGATGGAATGTGAATGCAGGGATGGGCTTAGAATTCGCATTCTGTGAAACCTGGTGCCCAGGTCCTCCTACTGCAAGCTCGTTTCCAGTATCCTTCATTAATCCTGCTCTCATCAGATATTATCCCATGCTCTGAATCTGATAACACATCTAGATTGCCTAACTTCTAGGGCTGCTGTGGAAATCAAAGAGATAAATTATACAAATATACTTTTTAAACAATGAAGCTATGCAAATGTGGCTATTGTTGAAACACTTCGTGTTAAATGCAAATGCTCTACTCTTATGAAATCACCATGAATCACTAAGGCCTTTATGTGGATCATTTGTTGGATATTCCAAAATAATAACTAACACGGAACATTTATAAGGGGAGGGGAAGAAGTGCTGGGGAGAAAAACCCAGTGCAATTGGGTACTGTCCCGTAAGAACAGATGTGGTAGTGATAAAAGAGTTGCAGCTGCCCAGATAATCAAACCACCAAAATAATTCAAAGTAGTTATTTAAAGGAATAAGCCAGGAAAAAGTAACACCTTTTCATAATTTCTGAGATTAGAACTGCCTGGATACATTTGCAGGGAGGATAACCACAGCTTTGAGTGAGTAGGCAATTTGCCAAAGGTTAGTGACCTAAGGAGTCCTACCACCCTACTAGAATACTCCTCCATGTGTATAGAACATATGTATTCTTGATTTCAGGATTCCATGACCTTGTTTTATTTTCTTCTCAACAATGTTCATCCTCACTACTGTCTGACACTTTATCCTATTTTTGTGAAGTATCTGTTTTCTTCCACTGGAGTATGAACTTTGTGGGATTCAACATCTGTCTTGTTTATCGCCCTGTATCTACTGTGTTAAACAGGGCCTTCTACTTAGTGTGTACTCGCTAAATATTTGTAGAATCAACGAATGAAAATGAGTATAGAATAGTTCTGAATCTATGCCATGCCCCTGTATCCTACTTCTTTCTTTGATTCAATGTTTAACAAAATGGTATTAATCTCCTTTTTAATGCCTGATGACTAGTGCAGAGAGAAGACCACTTGAATATTTAATGATCGAGAATGCCACATTGTCTCACTCAGTTTGCACATCCTAGCTACTGGCATCATCTGTCAGAACATAGCCCTTTATTTTGAAGATTATTTTTCACTAACATCCTACTGTGGACTCAGGTGTAGAAATTGTAGAAGAAAGGGTTTTATCCATATACTAAGGACAAGAATACTTGATACCTAAGTTACTGATGTCAGGTTCTTCTAGATGGTTTGACCCTTTTCTCCCTAAATGTGAGACTCTAGAAGTACAGACAAAAGGACAAGTAGCACCTGACGCACTTCTGATTCAGCCTCACCCTGAGTGTTGACCCCTCTCTGAGCAGCCATGTGGTCCTCTAGTTTGACAATTGGGTTAGTTTAGGGGTTTTGGCTTGCCATATTTCAGCTGTCTAAAGCATCATCATACATAGAATCCTTCAGAGGATGTCTTTATGATCCTTTTGCACATTTGTGGGGTTTTGTTTTGTTTTACAACTGTAACCCAGGAATGAAATGGTATAATTAGTTCTCTGCTGGGTCAATTTGTAGACCCCACTGGGGATCATTTCAGTTTGGAACTGCAGCTAGTCTTGCTTGTTGTCTCAACCCATGATTTTTTATAGTGATAACCTAATAATAGCTTACAATTTATGGAGGACCATGTCAAAAAGCCCCCTGGGCTCCAGAGGGCGGAGGAAGGGAGAAAGAAAACAAACACAACACATAATTTCCTGATTGTCAGTAATAGAACCAAAGCAAGCTATTTTCTCCTTAGCACAAAATATAGGATTTATACGTGCTGAGCTAAACAAAGTTTATCAGATATGGTCACCTATAGATTTGGCATTTCTGGGTCATGTGCCGGGAAGAGTGGCTGAAGAATATAAGGCATTTTATGGATTTAAATCCTTTTCTAGAATGAAACAGAATATAAAGTAATAATATATAGTTTATGTTTCATTCCTGGGAAAAGGCAGGATGTGGGGTCTGTGTGCCAAGGAGCATTGATGGCATTCCAGCTGGCTTTGTGCATAAATGCCAAGTACCATGATTTCATGTCTATAATATGCACTCTCCCCAACAGATATTAAAATGCTTTTACAGTCACATGTAAGATTTACTTTTTAAATTGAATACCATTTTATTTGCCTTCTCGTCTAAAAATACCAATGGGCTTTAAATTCATTTTGCTGTTCATGCAGTGCCCATGACATGGCAATTAAGTTCTGCCTTTTTATGACATACTTTTTTTTTTAACTTTTGAATTTAGTAATATGTCATTCTGTGTGTAGGGAGACAATGCACATGGCCTCTGTTCAAGGCCCTGGTCTCTACTCTCTTCCTAATGGATCCAGGGGCCAATGACAAATACCTACTGGGTTACAGGCTGGGGCCAGGGATAAGAGTAAGAAGCTGAACTCATGAGAGCTGCCTCCTTAGCATTGTGTTATGATTACCTGACTATAATTGTCTAAGGATATTTAGGCTCTATAGATCATTAGACAGGGTGTTACCCCAAGATTCATAGTGCTAATTCCAAATACCATTGTGGGATATTTTCCCCTAGCGGTTTTGAATATATGAGCCAAGGTTACTGTTGGGGGAAGGATAGTGGGATTGTTTTAAGGGATGCACAAATTCACATATGCACAAAGCAATGAAGACCAAAAATATCTCACACTTGTAGTTTGCAAATGTCCATAGAGATTTTGTGGTGAACAAAACAAAAATTATGTTAAAATCTTACAGACTCTGAGATGAATTCCTAAATTCTGTGTTACTAAAATACAGTTACTACCGTGGAGAGAATCCATGCCATATTTGTATTAAAATTGATACTTGGGAAATGTTGAAAAAAAGACAAATCTGTGGGTTAGAAAGTTACATTAGTGGCTGCCTGGGGCAGGAGGAAGAAGTGGGGATTACCTGTCAGTAGCTATGAGGGATCTTATAGGGGTGATGAAATGTTCTAAAACTGGTTAGGGTAGTGGTGGCAGGGCATTGTAGATTTGCTAAAAAAAAAAAAATCACTGAACTTTCTCCTTCAAGGAGTGACATTTCTGGTATAAAAATTATGTCTCAATAAAGTTGTTAAAAAATGCAGCCTGAGGCCTGAATTTGAAAGAAAAAAAATGCAGAACAGTGGTTCTTGACATTTTTCATTTTCATTATCTTCTTTTCAAATGTGTTTCAAATCTTCTTTTCATTTGAAGAGAACATTTTTTACAAGTCACTTGTAAGAGACTCATACTTTTGTTAATCCCTTTGGAGCCAACAGGCCTACAGCCTTCAGGACACTTGAAGTTTGCTCCCTTTTGGGATATCCTTTGAGACTAAAAAGGAGAGGAAATTTATATTCATTCACATTGCACATTCCTAAAACCAGCTCTCTGAACACACAGTCACATACACACACGTACACACCCCTGAGCAGGGTGATGTTTCTGCCAATGCCCTTGCTTTGGCTGACCTAGACTATGTAAAAAGGCCCAGATAAGACCAGGATGAGGTATTTTTAGCTCCCCTTCTTTAACACTGGGATTTTTATGGGACTGAGTGAAGGTGGCTGGTGTGGGCTTGAGGCACTAATCTAAAGACAGTGGGGTTTGGGACTGGGCATGACGCATGGTGAATTCTCAGCTCCCTGGACCACCTCCGGGTAGGTGACATCACTGTGAGCATCTCGGTCCTCCTCCAGCCTCATCCTCCACGCCAGGTGGCCATGCAGTGCTGCCCCTTGGGACCAATCAAGGATTGAAACTGCTAGCAAAAAAACTTAAAAGTACTAAATACAACCTCTTCCTTGGGCCCTAAGAATAAAGGATGCAAATGGTTTTGAAATGGGTCTTTCCCAGATTTTTACAAGATGCTTTGAGTCTGCTGCATTTTGTCTGTTACCCAGTGTTTTGTAGTGTAGGATAACAGGCAGTTCTTGTGCCATTTATGGAGCAGGTCTTGTGAAATCTGGTATGTAGCCTTCCTTTGTTTGGCTCTGTCCTTATAAACGTTTGCTTTTGTAAGCTGCTTTCAATTCCTTTGAGTTGAAAGGTGAAAAAAACCTATTTGCAAGAAAGTGTGCTGAAACATATTGTGTTTTACCTCCAGCTATCTGGTCTCTGGCATAAGGTTGAGATAAGGTCCTGTGGAAAGCCCTCTGAGGAATTAGGGCCGCCTGGTGCTGCACTCTGGCTGTATTCCAGGGTGGCTCTGCCTCTTGGCCTGACTACGATCAGAGGACCCATTTTCAGCAGCACTGACCTTTCTTAGTGGCAAAGAAACTGACTGCTTATTAGGGTATCTGGAAATGAAATATACCTGCCCTTTAGGATCCTCTTGGGGGAACCGACATTAAAGCCACAGGGGAATCTTGATGCAGAGTAAAGCAATTCTGTTTTCATTCCCATTTAAACTGATGTGAAATGTTAATCATCCAATTAAATATGTATACACACTGTAGCTATGGCACTTCCTTATCAACCCGGGGCCGAGTTGAAATGCCAATGTGCAGAGTATAAAGCTCAGCGAGAGTAAAATGCAGGAGACAGGAACACAATTGGGAATGTCCACCTCACCAGAGTTCCTAGCATAGGACCATAATGAAGATAGGCTTGGTTTGCTCTTTTTACTTGCTGTGATAGTGCTGAGCTAAACACTGGCAGGCCTAAACCCATTCATCAGTACATTGAAGAAGAAAAGAAGAGATCTAACATTTTTTTTTTGAGCATCAGTTATATGCTGGGCCCTTGCTGGGTACTTGGTAAGGGTGTTTTCTTCGTGTCATCGTCACTGTAACTCTGAGAGATTTTCATGTCCTCGTTATTCAGGTTAAGGAACTAAAGTTTATTGGAGTTAAGCAATTTGCCTCTAGGGGTGCCCTACATCTTGGAAGTGGTGTGAATGGGTTTGAACTCCTGTCTATCTGACTCTAAAGTTCATGTTCTTTTATACCTCCTTGTGGATGTACATTAATACTGCACTAAGAGAAGATTTTGCATAATTTTTATGATACTGAGAGTGTTAACCAGTTCATCCGTGAGCCCAGAAATGAGAACACTAAATTTATCTCAAGTTGGATGGAGGGAGAGGAAATGATTGCATCAATCTGAATCCTTGTTGTTCTCCAGGCCAAACCGGATGGCTCTGGGATTTCAGAATGGCTGGATACAACTTACCCTGAAAAGAATATCTGATTTGTATGGGGTGCTGTGTTTCCCTTTGACCCCATCTCTGTTGTTAAGTAAGGGGGAGGCTGAATGTGTGTACTAGTAGATGCCTTGGACAGTTAGCTCTAGTGATCCTACTCCCAGAACTCCTACTTCTACTCAGAAATTTAGAAGACTGGGCTTGATTTCCAGAGTTGTCAGTAAGTCTTTGCAAAATATGACTGCTGAGAGAACATCCCCCATATGTCCTTCTTGGGTCCCACTGACCCCAGTGCCTCGCCAACCGTGTATCACAGGAATCTCTGGTCTTAGCCCAGAATGACCAAACCTCCTTTTGTGGTCAGTTCCATTAGCAACATATGGCTGTGCCGATGGGGATTGTCTTGGATTTTTATTTTTTTGCCAGCTAGGTCAGAGCTGAAAATGTTTAAAAGGGTTTTCAGTGGTTTTAGTGTTTAAATTTTTACAATGTAGGAAATGCTAAGTGTCTATGGGTATAGAAATAGGCCTTTATCATTTCTGAATTTTTTTGAAGCATGTACTCTTCTGCTTTCCATGCCAGAGGGAATGATGATAGTACCTGACCTCAAAGAGCTTGAATATAATTCTGCTGCTGCATGTTTTAAATTGGGAAATACTAAATTAAAGCCAAAGAAAGAAGTAATTTCCCTTCAATTATAATATATGTGGGAAAGAATGCTTAGAATGCTTACTTTAAAAATGAATCCAAGGTGGAATGATAGAGTGGTTGAGCACCAGATTATAATAGAGACACAATTTATCATTGATTTTAACTGGAACTGAATATGAGCAAATCATTTATTCTTTTTTGAGCCTTAATTTCCAGCTTACTCTCTTGTTCTGATAAAGTGACTTTTAGACAGGACCACCACTATATACATCCATGGGTATGGTACCCCATACATCTCTAGGGATGTCATTTAGATTACGATGATCCCTTGAGATTGCAATATACAACCTGCACAACCATACAAGTTACCTTAGGATCCACTGGGAATTAAAATAGCAAGACACAATAAATTGTAATGTACTATTACCCAAGTATACAGTATTTTTATTTTTAGAGTTACTAGAAGTTAGGAAACTAAAAATCCATAGTGAGTTGTTTTTTTCTGTAAAAACAATGTTTTCCAGCACAATGTCAAATGGTAAAAAAATAAAACTCATTTTTAGGTGAAGGGGCTAATGGACAAAAAAAAAAAAAAAAACCTCAGAGGAGACAAAATCACTTTGTACCACTTACTGATATAACCTAAGTAAGACAATAGATACTGTAAATACAGTGTGCCTGCCTAGCACATAGTGGAGCTACATGACAAATATTTTAAAATTTCCATGTCTGTTCATAAGACCTTTCCCATTCATTCTCATTTTCTTTTTTTTTTAAATGTATTTATTTATTTATTCATGAGGGGAGTGGTGCAGAGACATAGGCAGAGGGAGAAGCAGGCTCCCTGTAGGGAATCTGATGCAAGCACTCTATCCTAGGACCCTGGGATCCCAACCTGAGCTAAAAGCAGATGCTCAACCACTGAGCCACCTAGGTGCCCCCTCATTCTCATTTTCTGATGGTTTCTATTCAACATTTTGAGAGTGTAGATAATGAGAATTATTTGCTGGATTTATACCAATGTTCAGTTGACAAAGTGCTTTGAGATCTGTATTATTTAATCCTTTTGTCAACTCTTAAATTTCCATGTATTATCATGCCTATTTTATAGGCAAGAAAACCAAAGCACTAAAAGAACATAGTGAACAGCTAGTTTAACCAGTTTTTTTGTCAAGTTCTTCCTATGATATTTTGAAATCTGGAAGTAATGTAACTTAAAAATAGTACACATTTTCTCTAAAATAAGGTCTTATTTTTTTTTAAGTTCTATATACAGAGTAGGGAAAAATGCCTAAAATCATCTATTTTCTTTCCCTTCATGACTTAAAATTTCTACAGTGAAATAATTCCTACTTGACAAAACTTAAAGGATGTTCAAAACACTGGAAGTGAACAGAAAATCTAACAATGCCAGGGGCTAGGAAATAGCCCTAAAATACCCAGTTCTTAAAGCATTGTGGTCACAGGAGTAAACAACTCATAACAGGAAATTACGGGGGGTAGTTGGCCAGATCCAGGCACAAGCCTAATCAAGATGTATGGAGAAAGACCAAGGCAGAACTGAGTGAGGTAAAAATATTCCCAACTCATTAACATTTAAGAGTTTTCTCTGCAATTAAGGAAGAATGCTTGATTCTACTTGATTCCAGTAGGAGCAAGAGATGAAAAGAAAATCCATGTTTGGAATGTGATAGAGAAGTTGGAATGTCTTGACCTAATATACCCAGTTTTATTCAAGTAAATAATTGTAAGCTAAAAGAGCATGTGATCAGGGTAGTGGCTAGTGCAAAAAATGGCTGGGTTCTAAACTTCTTGCATTAATTTCTCTTGAATTTTGAGCCTGTTTTCTATAGAAACAATCTGATGTAACATAGTTACATGTTACAAGACCCAAGTCAGGCTACTGCAAAATGCCTAGTTAGCACTACACAGAATGCATCTAAAATTTTAAAAGTATTGGCCTAAGTTCTGCATCCTAAAAGCAGAGATGATAGCAGAGAAAAGAATGAAGAAGAGACAATATCTTACTCCCCATCACACTTCCCACAATAGCCAAATTATGAAAGAGGAGACTCGTGCTCGTAAGCTATGCTTGCCCTTCTAACTACAGTAACCTACCCACATGTATTCCTCAAGAATAAGACACACTATAAAAGTATCTATTGTTCCTCTCCCTCAATAATAACTTTAATTCTTTGCTGTCTCTAAGTGTTAAGAAGAAAGCCATCTGATCTGAGTAACCCATACTAAGGTGTAAATAAATGACTGATTTGTACATTGATTTATAGATACAGCACATCCACACACACGTGCAAACACATAGGCATTTACAATTGCATTACTTATTTGTTAGCTAGGCACCTTTTTGGGAGCCAAAGAAATGAGAGATTGAAAGGGCAAAGTTTTCTGCTCCCATGAAGCTTCCATTTCAGTGGGCAGAGGTAGACAATAACATTCAAAAACAACCCAGAATATCCAGAAAGTAATAAAGACTCTACAGAAAATGGGTGATATAACACACTTCACACTGTGTGGTTAGGAAAGGTCTCTTTGACGAAGTGACATTTAAGATGAGATATAATGAAGACAAAGAACCAGTCTTGTGTAAATGAAGGGGAAGGGCATTTTAGATGGCTAGTGCGACCTCGGGAAAGGAGTGAACTTGGTGCACAGAGGACAGTAAAAAGGCCAGTGGGGGCTGAGAACAGTGGGCAAGGAGGAAAAGAGAATGGAGAGACAGGCTGCAGACAAATCAGATTGGTCATTGTAAGCCAGGGACAGACTTCTGAAGTGTATCCCAAGTAGGGAGACCTTAGAAGATTGTAAGCAGAAATGTGGTCTGACTTACATCTTAAAACAATCCTTAGCAGACAGAGAGGGCCTTGCAGCAGTCTGAGAGAACAGCCTACCTGGCCTTGGTGGCAGACAGAGAGCTAAGTGGGTCCCATCATGATATGATATACTTTAGGGGTAAGATCTGCAGGAGTTATGAAGGGCTTGACTGTGGGGATGAGGTAAAAGGAATCAAGGACACTGAGTAGATGATACTGTTTTCCTGAAAAAAGGCAAGATCTGGTTCGGTTCAAGGATAAGGCAGTCGGATAATGGAAATAAGCAGTTCTACTTTAGACATGGTGATTTGGTAATCATTGGCATGCTGGTGGCATTTAAGCCTCAGAGACTGGTGTGATGGGCCAGGGAGTGAGCCCAGAAGGGGAGGAGAAGAGAGCTAGAGATCAGGCTTTGCTTACTCCAACATTAAAAGGTAGAAGGAGATGATTCAGGAAGCTCCTCTTCTCTAGACAAGTAGCTCTGCAGAAGGTGAGTCAGGAAAAGAAGGCTCTTGCTCTTGCTCTCCTAACAGGTATGGGTCTTTAAGGTCTTCTAGGCATACTAAGGTTGAGGGGGAGTGAAGACACTCAGGCGCCCCCTTCTGCCGGTAGGTTATAATGAGCATTTGATTCACAGTATTGGGAAGAAGCTCTGTCTCACCTGGAAAGGCATAAGCTCCTTTCCCCATAGATTTTGAATATGATGAAAAAATACTTTAGATAAGATATTTAAATATTTAATCCTGCCTCAGGGCAGGCCATCACAAGCTGAGAATCCAAGAGTCTCACCTACAAAGAGGCAGCAGTACATCAAACACCAGCTTAGAGCTCTTCTACTTTAGGAAAAGGGTCAAGACATCAGCCCAGAGAAAAAGCCGGGCCTCAGGACCAATGCCCATTAATGGTAAGCTCTGAGTGAAAAGAATTAGTTTCTTTTATTCTTCCACCTGTAGAGATTGGGCTTTGTCATCTCGGAATAATAGAATAATTTTTTTTTTGAGCCAGGAAATATAATAAAGCATTGCTCTGAATCATCAGGGTTCAAGAATAAAGTCAGAAATATTATGTTTGTTCAGCATCTTGTTCAATTTGCACAGCTGTTTTGGGGGGAATGGGATGTCTGTTTATATAAATATGAGATTACCTGTGAATATTGTGTGGGGAACACACTGCACAGCTAATATTGCAGCAAATTACAGGAATCCTCCTGATGACAAAGTAAAGAAATCTGTTTCCCGATGGGAAGAATTTATGGCAGTGAAGGAAAACCATTTTGACAGTGAATGTTTCTGATGTTTTCTCCCCAACAGGCTTTCTTACCTCTTGATGCCCCTACCTGGGTTCTGAGCCCATTTTAAGTGGCAGAACAAATGACTCCTCCAAACACTAAGGTTTAGTGGAATCCACATTTCATGTTACGGAAAAATGATATGGTATGGCTGCCACACTCTTCAAAAGAATTTAATACAAGAGATGCACAGAGCTACTTTGGAAGACCAGTATATGGGAAAAGGAGCCAGTTTTGAGGTACTGAGATAAGGAGCTGGGAAACTTAAAAAATATATATTTTTAGAAACAAGGATTTGATGTAGTAAAAGCATTTTTTTTTTTTGATCATTTGGAAAACAAGAGATGCATTTGATGGGACCAACTGCTGACTTCCAGAGAGGTAGGTTGATTTTGAGTAACTCTGATGAGAGACCTAATTTTGCTTTCATTATCATAATTTGCACATATTCTCCTCAAGGGTTAAACCCAGGGCCAGAATGTGTGCTAACTTGGGCACCATTTGATACAGTGATTTAAGCCTTAGGAAGAGTAGACTCCAAAATATTTTCCTGTAGTAACCTAAGATAGAGTGATTGGTAACTATTATGTTTAGTTCTTTTTGGTAAATGTGTTCTCAAAACAAAACAACTCACAGTATGAATATTTCAAGGTCTTCCTTCTGCTTGCTAAATTTCTGGTTATTTTTGGAAAAAAATAAAAATAAAGACCCAAATTGGAACTGATAGAAACAGCTGGTGTTGAGAGGGAGTCCAATCTCCTCTGAGCATCAGCAGTCAACTGGAAGACTTTGCCTACTTCTGGCCACTAAGATAGTAGTAAAAGGACCCGCTAAATCCCCTGAGTCCTCCATTAACTCAGTGACACCAGAACCACATCGGGTCCCTTTTTTTTTTTTTTCCACATCGGGTCCCTTTATCAAGACTCTCAAATGGTCAATCAGTTGGATAACACCATGTGCAATGGCTCACCACTATAGAACTGGACAGTTTTTTTCTGGTTACTCAAGGACGAAGTATCCAAATTTATACTGGTCAGATCATCCTCAGCTATTCATAAATAACTAATAACAAAAGCTGGTGTTTTAATCAAATTCCTTCTATGTTTCAAATGCTTTAGCAGATGCATAATTTATAGGTGTTTTCTCCAGTCCTTACCACAATTCTGCAAGTTCAGTATGATTATCCCTATATTACAAATAAAGCAAGGCTCAGAGACACTGAGATGATATCTGAGTGGAGATGATAGATATTCACAGTGAATTCCAGTGAAGAGATATATACATGATTTAAACTGCAATCGTTTTTTAGACTCAAAACCAAAAGCCAGGGTTAGCTGTGTATCTGTCAAGATGTCAACTAGTACTGGGGCCTGGGTCCAGAACCTTGGTTACAGTAGGCTCTGATGTGCACCAGAATTACCTGTGAACTTAAAACACTCATGTTTGGGTCTTTCCTCTAGATCTTTTGATTCTGCAGGTGGATGGTGGGTTATAGGCATTTGCATTTTTTTAAACAAGCTCCCAGGTAATTTTGATGCTCACCAATGTCTGAAAATTACTGCTATCAATGTCAGGTTTGGGAGGATGATTTCTTAGAAGGCAAGCAAATATAATGAGCTACAGTTGTAGACTGGAAGAAAAATTCAGCTTATAAGAAATGCATGAAGGGACATCCATGAAATGTGTACTTGTTCTAATTGCTTTGGCTGGGATTACTTATGCCCTGTCCTGATCAATGTCTACTTTTTTTTTTTTTTAATTTACTCACATTAACACTTTGGTCAAGGGAATATTGTATCAGGTCTTCAGTAGATATTTATTTCAGTTACCCAACCAGTCAGATTCATGGAAGTCATCCAAACGTTAGTAAGTATATAAAAGTCAAATTCTGTGTGTAAAGGTGATTCTGTAATTTTGGTTTGTGTTTTTGAAATTGCTGGTTGTAATAAAGCTGATCTATCGATCTAGCCATCAAACCAATCTGTTCTCTCAGTCCCCCTGGGAATGCTTTCCTGTCATCATGATGATACCGACTAGCTTTCTAACCTTGAAAAATGCCATGACGTCTTCTGGCAGTGACATTATTTATATCCGTGGGCTCTTGTTCATAGGCCTGTTTGTTGTCATAGTCCTTGAAACTGTGAGAAAGAAAAGGTCAAGAAGGCAAATGGGCTTCCACGTCTGGGGGAGATCATATATGAACATATTCTCTACCTGGTACCGAAGTTCCAAGTGCGACGAACACTACTGCAGTCACAGAATCTTTCAAGCCGATGGTGCATCCAAAGTGGGAAGCCAGGTCTCCAATGAAAGCTGTCAGTATGCCAATCATGAGGATGGAGACAATGAAACAGGCCCAGCCATTCCAGTATTCTGTCGGGGGGACGAAGGCGAAGAGGACCTTCCAGAACACAGTCAGAAAATGCATCACATAATCGAAACAGGAGGGCAGCTTCTCCTCCCCACATTCATCGTCGTCGTCATCTTCCCCTGGAGGGAGGAATGAAGCACATGTCATCACAACCTGTGCTCGGCGGGGTCTTCCTGTCTCCAACTCCCTCCTTCCTCGGCCTGTCATCCCTCCCCTCTGAGTAACCGGGAGGTCATTAGAGGTGATTGAAGCTTAGGATTTTCTGAGTCCATCATAATCAACCTATTAATTACTAAGCTACTGACACACTCCCTCATGTGGTTCATGGCTGAATGGCAAAAAGCTTAAGTCCTCATCCAGTTCTGGTTACATGCAATCAACACACCGTTTCTACAGTCCTACCACCTCCAGTGAGAGTTGTCATTTTAGGGAAATGAAAAGGATTTCTTCCAAAAGACTGGGAAGCTCTGTGCCAGGCTCAGAAAGAAGTCTCTTTAGACAAAAGATAACTATGATGGAGTTCTTCTAACCAAGGATCTTCCAGCTTGGAGCCTGGCTTTGGGGATTCATGGTTAAATAATCACACAAAGCCCTCAATCACAGCTCTGGGCCCTACATAGTTTTTCAGCTTCATCTCTTGCAATTACTTCAAACTCAAACTTCATCCTAGCCAAACAGAATTATTTCTATTTTTTTTCAAACCATAAGTACTTTCTCCTACTTTTGTCCTTTACAACTAAATGTGTTCCGCATGTCCTAATCCTGCCCTCCCTACCTTTCCCAGCTCATCCTTTAAAACTCACTTCCTTTGTGAAATCTCATACATCCCCCTTTGCCCTCCAGCCAGGGCTGGAAATTCCACTTCAGAGCTTCTGGAACCTCCTAACACTTGAGACACTAGATCGGTGGTTCTTAAACTATTGCCCTGGACCAGTAGTATCAGGATCACCAGGGAACTTGCTAGAAAAGCAAATTGGCCCTACTGAATCAGAAACTAGAGGATGGGGTGTGGGGTGGCTCAGGTGATGCTGATACATACTCGACTTGAGAACCAGTCTCTCTCTAGACTAGCCCATTACTCTCTTCTTCAGTTGATCATGAGCCCAGTGAGGGCAGGAGTTTGTTCGTTTTTGTGTCCCTAGCACCTGGTCCCATCTCTGGCTTGTGGGATAAGCTGGTTAAGGGCTTGTTAACCAAATGAATGCATGCACAAATTTCCACTGACTTTGCGTTATATATACACATATATCCCAGTTCTGCCAATTACCTAACACAATTAGTACATTAAGAAATGCACCAAGCTTACTATTTAAAGGAACCAGGAAATCAATAATAGTATTCTAAAACAGAGACTTCATTTATAATGGGATATAATCCCCACTCACATATTTTAAAATTGGGATACTGAATGTCAAGTCTTCTTAAAGTGGTGGCAAATACAATTTCATGTGTTTTGTACCATTTTGGAAAGAGCTTTGTTCTCCACCTCCCCATCCCCACAAACCTTGACACCAGGGATATGCTTTCCTTTGTCCAAATAATGCAGCTGGCAGCAGGTGAGGCTGTCAGACTTTCCAGCTGACTGTGTGGCCTGAGATTACCAGCAAGGAGCAAATATGTGTGTTCTCTGGGGGACACTCAGTGGTGACACTGTCTGGTGCAGATCATTACTGGGAAAACCCTTAAAGCTGAGGAGTTTTGAGGGAAAAGTGCCTCTCACAAAACATGAAAAGAAGAATGGCTCCATTTGTCACCTCTCATCTCACAGGAAGAGAAACGAGGCAATGGCTTGCTCTTAGGGAGCACGTGGTCAGAATTATTATGCAAACACACTTTGGGGATCTGTTGAGAAAACAGCCTCCCCTTTGAGGCTTTGGACCATCTCCAGGGAACTTTTGGGAGGAAGCTCCCAGCAGATGAATAGAATCCTCTTTGGAGACTAGGTAGGTAAGGATCGCAAGTCAGGCCAGCTGATAGAAAAGTGTGTGACTTGCTGGAGTAAGACAGCATTGTTGACCATGTTGAAGTGACTGAGGTAGCTCTAATGCCTTGGTGACCTATGAAGGGAAATGAAAACCTAAGCCACATCAATTTCAGAAATAAACTTGTATCTGAGAAAACAAAATTTTAAAGCAACCAATCACAAGCAGCCGCCTAAGCCTTTACCAAATAAGGCAACCATTGAAGCTATAGCCAATCAAATAATTTCCTTGCCTTACTTCCACCTCTGCTCTATAAAAGCCTTTCCCCTTGTTTCTCTTGGCAGTGTCCCTAAACCACTGTGGTTTGGCTCTGCCTAATTGAAATACATATTTGCTCAAATAAATTCTTAAAAGTTTTAATGTGCCTCAGTTTATCTTTTAACAACCATTTCCTATAGTGTCATTCTGAATAGTTATTACATATTTCTAATATCTGGCCTGAAAGCAGAGATGATTTTAAATAAAAGCACATGTTATGGGCTAAATTATCTCCCCCACATTCATCTGGTGAAGCCCTAAGCTCAGAATGTGACTATTTTGAAATAGGATGTTAAAGAGATGTCGAAGTTAAAATGAGGCTGTTAGGGTGGAGCCCTGATCTAATCAGGCTGGTATCCTTATAAGAGGAGGATACTGGGACACATGGACACCAGGGACGCATGCAAATAAAGGAAAGACCCTGTGAAGACACAGCAAGAACGCAGCCCTTCTCCCAAATCAGGGAGAGAGGCTTCCGGAGAAACAAAACCCACCAACACCTTGGTCTTGGACATTTATCTTTCCAAACTGTGAGAAACTAAATTTGTATTGTTTAAGCTACCCAGACTGTGGTCTTTTGTTAAAGCAGCCCTAACAAACTAACACAGTCTCTTTGGAAGCCTCCAGTGTCATGACATTGATATTTAAGGCCAACCACTCAGTGTTTCTATTATCCATTCTTTTCTTGTTTGCTCATCCATTTCTTTGCTCCTCCTTTTACTTTTCTTTCTATTTCCCTTTTATCCTATGTTTTAGCTCCAGGAAAAGCTTACTATAAGAGCTGCAGTTGTTAGGGTTTATTAGAAAGAGGAAGACAATCATTAATCCTCTAACTCCTCTTCTCCCCCACTTCCCATCCCAGAGAGGAGTTGCACATACCCTACAAAAGCTCAGGAAATGCACTAGACTTTATAATTATATTTATTTTGTATATGATCCTTATGAGTTCCTATATTCTGTATTTTTGGACATTTTATTGTTTCATAAGGTATATGATTAAAACAATTTGGAAAACATTGAATTTTAGTCATTTATGGAAACATTATTCTGCCTCTAATTCTACTTAAATTAGCTAATTTGGGGTGTATAAGAATCATATTGTGAGTATGAGCATGAAAGCAAATAGTGAAACTTCTCATAAGAAATGACACTTATAAATCAGGAGGAGACATTATATTCATCTTCAAGATGGAAATAATAACACCTTTCCCATGAGGGATGTGCAAGGGAATAATTAGATCATCTCTTCAAAGTGAAGATATTTCGAGATAATGATGAGCACGGTAGTTACCATCATTGTCCTCCACTTAGGACTGTACTGTGTTTCCCTGTCAATTCTTTTTTTTTAAGATTACATATTTATTCATGAGAGACACACACAGAGAGAGAGAAAGAGAGAGGTAGAGACACAGGCAGAGGGAGAAGCAGGCCCCATACAGGGAGCCTGACATGGGACTCCATCCTGGGTCTCCAGGATCAGGCCCTGGGCCTTCAGGCAGCGCTAAACCACTGAGCCACCCGGGCTGCCCTCCCTGTCAATTCTTAATTGCCTAGTCAACATGCTGGGTCCTAAAGTTACAGCCTAAGCTTTTAGAAACAAAATTTAATCTTGCCCTCTGGAGTTATCTTCATGATCTGTAAGCATGCAATGCAAAATAAGTCAATGTCTGAGAGAGAGGGACAGAGAGAGAAACTTCCTTCCCTTCTGTAGGGTTCCGGCATTACAAGGTATCTGAAATATCTTAGCACTTAAGTCTGGAATGGGAGGCCCATCTGCTTTATTGCCTTTGAAAGTGGAAATGGCTCCCCATCCTTTTTCCTGGGATCACACTGTTCTTTATAAATTTTAATCTGCAACTCAGATGCCATTAAAATATTAAACATGACCACTGACTGCCATGTGTGATGTACAATTACGTTGTCTTGGAGAAGGAAAAGGAAATATGATGTTCATTCATCACCATCAGGACTATACTTAAAAGTTTGTTCCTTGCAAAGAGCAGTGGAACATTAAAAACACAAACACAAACACCTGGAGTGTCTTTTATGGGATGGCAAAAATGATGGTGACCTGCCAGTTGTGTAGGTGTGTCAGCTCAGGCTTATTGGAGGCTGCATAATTCGTTCAAGTCCCTCCTCTGCATTAGCAAAGAAATAGGCAGTTTGGGGTGGGGGGAGCTTTCCTTTTATAGGATCCCAAGCAAAAGATCGGCTTATCTCAGAATCCTTCTTTTCAGCTTTATGGATTCCACTAATGGAAAGATAATAAGCTGCATTCGATTAATCCTTCCTGTGGCCCTTCAAATGGTTTCCTTGAGACATGCTGGACTTCCTAAATAGAACTACAAAAATAGCCTATCATTAAAACCACAGATAAAGGAGAGAACATCACTTCAACTACTGACATAACAACTTGGACTGACCCTGTTCTACGGCATGAGAACAAAGGTGGCATCAGCACCACTGATCATGAACAGGAATCCTGGGCTTGGCACTTGCAGATGACCACACGTCTAATAGACCCGGTGTTAGTGTGCATCCCTCCAGAGGCACTCAGGGTTTGGCCTCAGGGAGAGCTTTGACAACCAGAAAAAGAGGCTACTGAGGTATAGTAGACTTAGTCTGTAGTAGACTTAGTCTGACTTAGGTCAGAAGACTTAAGACAATTCTCGTTCTCATAGCTTGTGTTTGAGAGCAGAACTTGACCTTCCTAAGCCTCAGTTCCTCATCTGTCAAATGAATTTCCTAATTCTCACATTTTAGATCAGTGGTGAGGACTGGAAGAGGTAATATGAAAGTCTCTTGTCAAACCACGAACCCCTTTACAGCCAGATGTGCCATATTCCATCACTGCTACTTGTCAGAAGGAAGGCAGTAAATCAATATGATCCGAGTATCCTGATTTTACAGAATCTATATTCTGTTTGAATGAGTCATTATCACCACTGCTTTCCCAAGCTGCTTGATTTTAAGAAAAGAAGAAAGGAACAGAGAGAGGGAATGATAGAGTGGCTACTAAGTGACAGGCACATAAACTAAACTTTTTCACACACCTAATCTAATTTAATCCTTATAATAATGCTGCATTATTAATCCCATCGTACGTACAAAACCCCCCTGAAGTTCAGAGAGTTTAAGTGACTTTCTAAAATAATCACAGGGATGTCTGGATGGTTCTTTTGGTTAAGTTCTGTCTTCGGCTCTGGTCATGATCCTGGGGTTCTGGGATCCAATCCCACATTGGGCTCCCTGCTCAGCAGGAAGCCTGTTTCTCCCTCTCCTCTGTAGCTCCCCCTGCTTGTGCTCTCTCTCTTCCTCTGTCAAATAAATAAATAAGTAAAATCTCAAACAAAATAATCACATAATAGGTAAGTGGCTGAGTTGGGATTTGCTCTAACAGCCCAAGGAACACTACACATGATGTCTTTTTGATGCAGGTAGAGTTTAGCATCAATCACATCTTGATTCAAAGTTTGAATTTGAGAATACTTTATTTATTTATTTATTTATTTATTTATTTATTTATTTATTTTATTTCATTTTATTTTTTTAAAGATTTTATTTATTTATTCATGAGAGACATACACAGAGAGAGAGGCAGAGACAAAGGCAGAGGGAGAAGCAGGCTCCATGCAGGGAGCCCGATGCAGGACTCAATCCCAGGTCTCCAGGATCACACCCTGGACCGAAGCCAGGTGCTAAACTGCTGAGTCATCCAGGGATCCCAAGAATACTTTTAATGCCTACTGCTACATAGATACAATGTTACCTTTTTAGGAATTTGAAAACACTGTTGCACCATATTTGTCTTGTAATTTATTTTCTAGATATGACATATTTTTGGCCAACTAAACACAGAAAACAATAAATAAAGGGAGGGCATCATGGTTGTGACCATTTCAGAATCTCTACTTGAGTAGAGCAAGGTCTAATTTCCATTTCTAGCTGTCAAAGGTCAGCCAGGTAGTTCTGAATCAAACACCCTGGTGTACATCTAGTTCTTTAGAATTTGGGAAACTGGCCTATATTGTCACAAGTCTGTAATGGAAAGCAGTTTGGGGAATGTATGCTGCTGTTAATCTGAAGGAAGTTCTGACTTTCAATTACTTCTTGGTACTTGCCTATAATTAGCCTATTTTTATTTTGCAAGAGTATTCTCCAACTAAGGGAATAATGAGAATGACCAGATGCTTTTCAGGAGTATGACAGAGTGAAGACAGGATGGTATCTTGCCAACCACATTGACGTGCATATGATCCAGGCCCAGCAAATCCTACGTGACAGCCCATGTAACATAGAAATCAACAACTGTGAAGCTAGATCACTACAGTGGTTTTCTTCATTCAATACACACTGTTCTAAGCCAAAGTTCTTTTTTTTTTTAAATTTTTATTTATTCATGATAGTCACAGAGAGAGAGAGAGAGAGGCAGAGACACAGGCAGAGGGAGAAACAGGCTCCATGCACCGGGAGCCCGATGTGGGATTCGATCCCAGGTCTCCAGGATCGCGCCCTGGGCCAAAGGCAGGCGCCAAACCGCTGCGCCACCCAGGGATCCCTAAGCCAAAGTTCTTGATGAAGTTCTATTCCTTTCTTTCCAAGTGTGGTTGATTTGATTTTGTGTCTCTTTAGTTTCTGAGCACAAAGATTTGTTGCCACCAAACAAATTAACAAGTTTATTTTATTTGATTGAATAGGCTTTCTCCTCCATAGCTATCACTTTTTTTCCTGCAACCTGATACACAGTCATTTCAAAAAAAAGTTCTTTTCAGTTGTAGATTTCCAATTCTTTTTGATTTCAAAGGTTCTGACAGAATCATAAAATGTTTAAGATGAAAGAAACCTTAGCAATCTGAAAATTCACCCCTCCTCATTTTAAAAGGAATACTACAAACTGTGATTTGATTGAATTTTTTGTTCTCTTGTTTTCCTATATCTCTCCCTCCCCCACCATCCCCCATTTGATACACGAGTGCTTGAGTTAAACCCAGTGGCTTTTACTGTCTTGATCACTTAGGGATCTAAAGACGTTTCTTCCCATTTCCCCTATTATATGCTTATATCTTATTTCTAGTGAGAAAACATTTATTCATCTCTTCCCACTCTTAACAGTTTCTATATGCACCCAAAGATTCATTCCCAAACAAGAATTTCCCTCTTATTCTGGATTTTGGAGAAGTGCTGTAAACATTTTCCTATAACCTGATGGTTGGGAAGTACTTACAAATATGTTCTCTGATGAAAAGTAGAAGATATCAGTAATTTTTCCAAGTATATTGCATGATTAATCCTTATCAAGAGAGATCTTAAAACACAATCTACTCAGATTCCTAGATCTGTGCATTGTCAAAGCACAGAGGAAAAAAAAATGCAGGCATTTGCTTTTATCAAATGAAACATGTGGGTATTAGAAAATACTTGGACTTAAACCACTGGGAGGGTTTCAGAGCTTTCTAAGGTCAACTCTCTGCTTAACATGAATTCCTTTAAAATCTGTCTACAAGGGGGCAAGGAGGCCCCAAAATGCAGAATAAAAAATGTGCAAGCCCCAAAATGCAGAAAAAAAAAATCTGTCTACAAAATGGTCACCTGTGCCACACTGGAGGGTCTTAACTACTAGAGGGTTTATGATCTCACAATCCAAATTTTAGGGGCCCTGGCTGGTAGGTTCCACTCATTTTCCCAGGTCCCATAGGACCATAGGCCATATGGAATAGGTCCAATCTTGCTCCACATGCCATTCCATCAGGCAGTTGATTCCAACCTCAGTCCTTGCTCGAATTCCTTTATCAGGCTGGCCATGCTCCTCTGAGCACTAAGGCATCCTTCTTTTTTAGAATATGATGCATGGTGTTGAATACAACTTCAAGAGACACCTAACCCACCTGCACTGGGGAAGGTCTTTAATCTTGTGCATTCTGGACACTATTCACTTACATTAATGTACACATTGGCTTTGGTAGCCACCTCACACACCGTCCTACATATAACTTTTAAAGCAACAACAACTCACTCTTTCAATGTCATTTCTAGCTCTTGTCTTCCTTTTCCCATACTAGTATAATTGATTTGGGGAGACACAATGTTTTTTTTCTTACAGATTTATTTTAGAGAGAGAGAGAGGGAGAGAGAGTGAGGAGGGACAAGGGGGAGGAGCAGAGGGAGAGAGAGAAAGTCTTAAGCAGACTCAGCACTGAGCACTGAGCCTGACACCAGGCTTGATCTCATGACCCTGAGATCACAACCTAAGCTGAAACCAAGAGTCAGATGCTCAACCTTCCATGCCACCCAGATGCTGCCCCACAACTGTACAATGTTTAATCTGTCCTTATTATTATTCTAAGAGAAATGATTCCTTACCGTCTTTTCAGTACAGTAAAACTGTTATTAGAATACCTGTATCTTTGACATCATGCCAGCTCTTTCTAAGAACTTTCCTTCTTGAAGCTTTCTCGGAAATGTATTTGGACCGTGAAAAAGTCTCTCTGCGAAGCTAGTCATCCTTGGTGTGAGGCTTGCTGGTGGTCTCTAGTCTTCCTGCCCTACTGCCCTAAGGCAAAAGTCTGAGAGCAAGCTTAGGCATATACTGAGAGGCCCTTCTTCACTACCTAGTGGGGATTTGAATTAGTGTGGACCCTCGATGTCTGGAATACGTGTGCCTGCATGCCCACATTTAAGTGTATGTAGTTTACTCCTAGATACTTGACAGCTTTCTAGTTTTTATTCTATGCCCCTAGATAAATAAATATATTGGGTATCAACACCACTGTGCATGAAATGTCAGTTCAAGATTGCTATAGATTTGCAACTTGGACTGCTGGCCTGTTCTGGGATGCAGAGGACACCTACATGGGCCCTGTTAATCATCCCTATCCCCCAATTCCAAGCCAGAGACAGCTATGGGCCATCCTCCTCCATAGGACCAGTGTTCATTTCAGTTCATACTTGAGGGGCTAGGGACCCGTGATATGTGACAGTGCTGGAAGGGACACAAGAAGGCAACTCACTCTCTGTGAATAACTTCAACTTCGTCTGGAACAAATGAAAGAAACCCTGGATGAAAGAACAGGATCCTTACCAGCTTAACAGGATCCTTAATGTTAGGAAGGTTGATGCAAAAGATGTCTAATGTGTCAGAAATATTTCTCAGCAATCATGGCCAGTGTCAAAATGAAAAAGGATCTACTAAGGAGTTCCATTTCCATGTAAGTTTGACTACTAGCAGAACAAATCAGTTTAAAGCTGAAACCTGACTGTGTAGCTTAGCCTCCTTTGTCTTATTTTAGTTTAAAGATTTTATTTATTTATTCCTGAGAGACAACAGAGAGAGGTAGAGACACAGGCAGAGGCAGAAGCAGTCTCCATGCAGGGAGTCCTATGCAGGACTTGATCCCAGGACCTCAGGACCTTTGGCCCTGAGCCAAAGGCAGATGTTCAACCACTGAGCCAGGTACCTCCTTTGTCTTTCAAAAGACTTCCTCTTTGTGCCCTAAGTGTGCTTAAATGATCGCAGGGTGACATGATTAGTCATGTGGTTTTGTTTTGTTTGAAAGCTTGTTTGAAAACAAGCTTTGTTTTCTGCAAAATAACTTCAAGTCAAGCTAAATGTCTTGAAATTCAGTGTACTCTTACCCTTTACCAACTGTACGATTGACAGAATTGAGGCTCCTGTAGTAGAGAAGCACATGCCCTGTAGACATGAGCACCTAAGAAATAAACCTTCAACAAGTAGAACTGATACTCAGCAAGTGTAGATGCCTCCTGCCGGTTTAGATGGGTTAGTAATAGTGGGTGGTTTGTGAGCACACCAGGTTCTAAGATGGGCCTGAGGGCCCTGATAACACTTTGTAAATATCAGCAGCTGCGCCTGAATTAGCCTCCTAGAGTGTAGGAAGTTGAGCTTTGGAGGAACGGTTTGGGCAGTAATAACCCTGTAATTTTCAACAAACAGCTCAATGTTATGTCCTAGGAAATGGTTGAAATTTATATAAGGTTAGATGTATACCAAAGCCTTCCCCACATGCAAAGGAGCATAAAGACCGCTGTGATCAAGCTAAGAGTTCAGGTTCACTTCCTGAGCGCTTACCCTCATGTTCATGAATAAATATATACGTCCCACCTAATCTTCATCCTCCTAGCACCCTGCTCAAGTAGGTATTATTTTTTCCATTTTCAAGATGAAACCAAGACTCGAAGAGTTTAAGTGACTTGCTTATGAGATCTAACCTCTTTCCACCACTTCACTGAAATTACGTGACCCACTGTTTCCACAGAAAAAATTCTCTGTGGTTTGTCTAGCAGAAAGCCATTCTGATAAAATCTAAGCTCATCTGGCATTGATTTATGGAAAACTTGAATTTAGAAAATAACTACCCTTTTTTCCGAGAGAGAGAGAGAGAGAGGAGAGAGAGAGAGAGATCATGAGGGGAGTGGCAAAAAGACAGAGAATGTCAAGCAGACTCCATGCTGAGTGTAGAGCCAAATTTGGGGCTTGATCTCATGACCCTGAGATCATGTCCTGAGTCAGACACTCAACCAGCTAAGCCACCCAGGCACCCCAAATAATTACCCTTCTTAAAATAATCCTCTGCATACATCATTTTTTAAAAGATTTATTTAGTTGACAGCGAGAGTGCATGCATGAGTTGGGGGGAGGGGTAGAGGAAGAGAAGAGAATCTTTAGAAGACTCCCTGCTGACTGTGGAGCCCCATTCAGGTCCTGATCTCAGGACTCTGAGATCATGACCTGAGCCAAAATCAAGAGTTGGATGCTTAAATGACTGGGCCACCCAGGTGCCCCCGTATATATCATGTATAAAATACTGAATACTCTTTCAGGGAATGAATGGATGGCTCTAGTTTCTGTTTTCCTAAGAGTCTGATTTTCTTTTCATCTTGGGAAAATCCTCTATGGGTGGTTTATATGGGTTCTGTTGAGAAGTGGGATCCTTTTCATTCTGGTGGCTCACATCTACCTCCCTGTGTAGCAAACAGAAGGAATCGGCACTTCAACAACTGCTCTCCACCCCCAGCACCCCTGCTCCTTGCCTGCCTTCCTGGTCTGACGACCACTTGACAAGACTTTGTTCTGATCCTGAAGTTTGTGAGTTGATTTGCTGGCAAAGTGGCAATGTAAGTTGAGCATCTAAGACTCTGATCATGGGCTTTGGTTTCCACAATGCAGAGTGATTGCAATTACTCGGCACTCCTCATCCGCTTGCCTGCATTTCCTTCTCTCTGTTTTGATTTTCAGTGAGTCCCTAGTAAACTGGCCTGCCATGGACACCAAAGGGACTTCAGTGATTTTCATGTTCTTGGGCACTTCACAGATGCTACACGTGCTTTGGTTTCTTCTCCTGGAAACTGAGGATAGCCATTACTAACATACTCCTTAGTGCTGAAGATAAATAAGATTTTTAAGAGAAGTTGTATGCTTTATATGTAGTAAAATCTGTCTTGGGTGGGGCAATCAGCTCATTCAGACACAGCATCTTCTTTCCCTCCCTGTTCATGTACGCTTGTCTTAGAGGGAGGCTGGCTACAGTGGATGCCAACAATCAAGTTTGTCTGCCAGTCTCATAAATAACAACCCTGAATGGAGCTGTTGTGATGGCTTTCTTCAATATAAACCATCTGAAAAATATCTCTTTCCCTCTCATTATCTGCAAGTCTATGGCCTGTTTTTCTTATCTGGCTAAAGCAAGGAAACAAATGTTATTAAGCTTAGAGGTCAGAACTCTAAAAATATTTTAAGTCACTGTTTTGCACCACATGCCCAGGCTGAACTCCTCACCTGGACCGATTATCTGCAGTAAATCTTTAAAGGGAATAGAGTGGTTGAAAGAGTGACTTTAATTTGTACCATTCTTTTTTTTTTTTTTTCAGTGAATTTTTAGTAATAATTTATGTGTCAGGCACAGTTCTAGGCATTGGAAATGTAGGCAAATAACACCGTATAGAACTTCCATTCTGTCCAGGAGAGAGAGATAGCAATCAAGTAAAACAAATGAACAAACATGATGGTTTCAGATACTGATATGGGCTATGAAAATAGTGAAGTCAAGTAGTGTACTTATGACTGGGTAGTTGAGAAACTCCTCTGAGGAGATGACTTGTGAGCTGAGACCTTAATGGTGAGAACATCCAGACAGAGGGAAAGTCTTCCTTGGGTTGGGTTGGGGCTTGTGCAAAGGCCCTGAAGTAAGAGCATAGTATGAAGAGTAAGAGTACACCTATGGCTGACAGGCATTAAACTCTGGGAGGCACAAGTGTGACAAGATGGAAGGAGGATTGAGCTTGGGATCAGAACCTGTCTGAATCCCAGTTTCTGTTTCCCTATCTTATAAATGGGTTCATGAATACCTGCTGCACAAAGTTGCCATGATGGGTTCATGAATGCACAGGTCCACCAATGGTACAACTGTTAAATCATTCAGTGCTGCTAAGAAGTTGGCTCAGGAAAGTTTTGGTCTTTGCTTTGCCGAATCCCAAGACATCATGTCATCAAGAAGCTCAGAGGTCCTTAGGTAAGATCAGGGGACAGGCATGGATGGAATAAGCACTAAGGTGTGGGTTCTACAAACACCAGCTCAAAAAAACCCCAAAAACAACTAAAAGAGACTAATGCCATAAAGTTTGGCAAGAACCAAGAATTCTAAAACAGGTTCTGTGTGACCTTGGATAAGACACTTTCCCTCTCTGGTCTCAGTCTCTTGTTTATTAAAATAAGGGGAAGTTGGACTAGCTCTGGTTTTTCTCTGTGCTGGATTCTGGGCTAAGATGCTCCAACAGGACAAAAGACACAACACCCAGCCAGACATGTTCAGGCAACTCAAGGCAGGAGAGATAAATAGGGTAGGGGTTAGGGTTGGTATCAAAACCTGTTGGCTTATGTAAGTGGCTTTTGGTTGCAGGAATCAGCATGGCAAGTTCTTTATCAAGAGAACAGACTGTGAACAGCAAGATTGAATGCTGCAAGTCACCTTTAGAGGCTCCCCTCTGCCTTGGGGTGTGTGTATGTGGTGGGGGTGGCTATGTTTTCTCTTCCTTCCACCTCTTTGGATTATGCTGAAAGGTTTCCCCCACTGTAAACAGTGTACAAAGGCTCCAGCCTAGGGATGAAGAGCCCTCCCTACCCCGTGCCTCGTGCATTGATTTGTAAGCAACCATTAAAACTGTATTCACAGCGCAGCAGCCAATGCCAACTAAAGAGCTACCGGATCCAGTGATGGCGCATTGTGTGCAGGGCTGAGCTGCTGTCTCCACACAAAAGCTGCATCAGAGACGTGACTTGAGGCTTACAAATGGAGCGCTGAATCATTCTGGAGCCCTTCGGTGCATGTTTTCCTCAAGATTTTGTAATAAGCAATTTAAGAGAAAAACAGCTCAACAAGCCAATATTATTTTCAGAAATATTGGCTATAGCATATCCAAGGGCCAGGAGATAATTGCTCCTTTCTCCCACCCTCTTGTGATCCCATCCCTGTGTCCCTGGCCTGCCTCCTACTGAAACAGAGTTGAAGCTCCCTGATTATCCTGCTACCACTGACATTTTTAAGTTGATAGATATTCCAGATTTGCTTTGCCTACCTACCAATATGGCCCCAATAGTTTTGTCTCTGGAACTTACTATAACCCTTTTTTCCTCACGCCCTCTGCTTTTCTTCTTTTTCAGTTAGGATCATGATTATCAGCTAAATAGTAAAATTTCACTATGAAAAGTGATAGATAAGGCCATTTTTAAATAAAGATTAGCATATCTGATTTGCATGTATGAGGATAGTATTTTAGGTGTACAAATACATGCATCTGTACAAATATCTGCATGTCCTCTGTATAGGTATTTATTCTAGGTGAATTACACATGTCTGAAACTTTTGGAAAGGTGGCATGTGTCTATGTAAGAGCATGCATGTATCTATACAGATTTTCTTCTAGATCATATGTAGCTGTATGATGTAGCGAAAACAGGCTTTTTAATCCAGTTACATGGGGACTGAATAACGTTGATTCACACATAAATTCATTCATTCTTTTCCCATAAATACTTATCATTGTTGGACACTGTCCTAAATGCTAGGGAAATAATGGTGAATGGGACAGATTTGCTGTGATTTAAAACAACAACAACAAAAAAGAATTTTAATTTAGATTCTTACTACTTCTAAGAGGACTTAGATCTGTACCTGCTAATAGAGCATAATATATTTTAAGATAAAATGAGATACTGATGTCTGAAGGAAGCGAAAATAAAGGATGCTTTCAGTCATCTGAAATTAGTGAATTTTGACCACTTGGGGAAAAAAATCGAATAGGCTTTCTGATGGCCAAAGCAAATAAAAGAGCATTGAATTATACACTTATGATTTTCTAACTGCAGAAGTGATAAAAATTAATTTGTTGGAAAAACTTCTTTAAACTAAAGTAGGAATTTATTGCTTTTTCTTTATAGTGAGTGACATCATGAATAATTATTCTAACTCTAAGGAAAGATAAAATAACACTTTTCAAAAATTATCTTTTAAAGATAAAAATCAAAGTTGTAACTAAATTATAATCCAGTGAAGGCAGTTTTGAAAAGGGCTCTGATAAAAAGTTAAAGAAGCTTTACCTCCTTAATATCTTCTTCAAAGCAAGGAAGAACAGCTACTAAATTTAGTTAATGTGACCATCAGACCGAGTATCGTAAGCATTAGATGTCTTAAATGAGCTTTAGCTGAGTTGATGTAATTACCCAATTTATCTAACGGGTACTGTAAGGCAGATATTCCACTTGATTAAAGTCAGAGCCCTAAATTTCAAGCAGCAGGACCAGGGAAAGCAAGTTGACATTGCTGAAAATGAAGGGTCCTTCAGAGGATCCTTCAGTATTTCCATGTTCCAGAGACAGAGGTCACCTATACCAATCCCCCAACTTCACAGGTGAAGTTAGAGGACTTGTTTAGAGCTATCCAACTAGTTGGTGGGTCTTTGACCACTTGAACTCAAGTCTTCAGAGAAGCCAAAGATTCCAACATACAACTTTTACATGAAATGCTTTGTCACCCATGGTATATGCACTATCACGACGAATATGAGTATTTTAGCTATATACTAGAAAAAGGAATGAAAGCCAAGTTGGATGACACAGTGTTGTTCACATCTCCTGTTAGAGTTTAAAATAACTGCTATTCCTATTAACGCAAGCAGGCTAGTGCTCAGAGCATGAGAAACCTACCAGAATAACTAATCATACTTTTAGGATTAATTGGACAGTGAGGTAGTCAGGGCCAGGGTCCCCAACAAGAAAATATGGAGTCAGGACAGCTAAAAGAAAACAACACTGACATCCTGTTTTGCAGCTTAGCTAGGACTTCCCTGACCTCTGCTTTGCAGCCTTTGCAGAAATGACTTCTTCAAAACATCCTAAAAAAGACAGTGAACCACAAAAGCATCTGTCAGTATCACGGGCCGGAGCAGTGAAGACCTAAGCCCCTAGATGTCAGCAAAAAAGACCATCAGCACGTGGATATAACCTAGTAAGTAGGCAGCTATGGGACCAAAGCCCTGATTGGCATGACTCAGTACCCTGACTGCTTAATAGAGTTGTACAAAAGAGCTCACAACTTAGAAACTCTGGCGGCAAGCCACTCGGCCTCCCCCTCCCTCTCCAGGGGCTTTATGCTTTTGGTTAATAAACTTTTCTTTGCTGCCCACCACTCTTCATCTGGTCTGCCTCTTCATTCTTTGAACACACAGATCCTGTAACAATACTACTAGGAAACACAGTAGGAGCTAAAAAAAAAAAAAAAAAAGAAGAAGGTGGGCATTGATTCTGTTTTGTGTCCAAAGACCTGACATGATTTCTAGCGGTAGATATAAATACAGTTCCAAGATCGCAAAAAGAATTTGGAAGTGTTGCTGGGTCCTTTATGATGGGATTAACCTTGCAGTACTAATGCTGTCTACTTTCCACAATTGGTTTTCTTTCTGGTCCTTCTATACCTCTGTCCAGTACTTTCACACTCATTTCCAAACCCTTCACTTCACCATTAACTGAGAGTAAAGGGTTCATCAACATGGTCCCTTGTTCCTACATTGACTCATTGAAATCTGGCCACTTAAGACCTGAATTAAAATTGTAGAAGGGACATCCACGGTTTTGCTAATAGCTTACCAGTGTTAGACTCACAATGATGGGGCTTCCTAGTCTAGCTGGCCACTTGTTCGTTGTGTGACCTTAACTAGATATGTTTACATAAGCACCCTGGGCCTCAGAATTGTAAACTCAGGAAAAAAAAATTACTTACCTTACGGTATAGCTGTGAGGAATAGAAATAATATAAATAGAGCATTGGCCAGGTAGAGACAGTCAATGAATTATAATATTATTTAAACAGAACATGAACCATAATTTCATGCATAGGTCTTTGATAGACTTTCTTTTAAGGCCATTGTACCTATTTCTCATAAAACCAGCACCTTTGTCCTTGAAATGAAAAAGTCAGCTTATGATTTTTAGATAAACGATAATTAAAAATCTGTATAGTCACACAAGAAGCAGGGAAAAATGAAAACTCCCAGTCTCCAGCACATTCTCCCTCCACTTTACTTGTCTACCTTCCCTTTCCCTTCCTTCCTTCCTTCCTTCCTTCCTTCCTTCCTTCCTTCCTCCCTCCCTCCCTCCCTCCCTCCCTCCCTCCCTTCCTTCCTTCCTTCTTGTCTTATAATTATGTTGAGGCTGTGCCAAACTTGACCCAGCAGCCTTTTTCCTAACTGCTTAAATGGCATTTTCAAATATTCCAGGGTTAACACATTAAGTAATGAGAGTATCTCCTTTGTAATGATGTTCAATATTAATAGAAGAGAGGCTAGGAAGATTCTTCCTTAGACTAGGTTGCGTGGCAATCCCGTGAAACTCATTTGAAACACCATTTTTATTACTCATTTAGGCTTACAGAGTGGGTCCATCTTCAGGCTGACAGTATTTTCAAATGAATTGATGTCTGGGGCCCCATAGACTTGACAGTTTCTGCTATTCAATAATTCAATTTAATTGATGGCACCTATTTCTCCACATAGCATGCATGGATGATGAGCTGATGACAGAAGCATCCCCAAACTGAACTAGTTTCTAAATTGATTTGGTAGGCTGAGGAAAACATGCCCTCATTATGTAGCTGAAGTCGGGTCTCTGGCTGTAATCTACTGTGAAGCAGAGTGAGGGTGGACAGGCCAGCTGCACTTACCAGCCTGGCCTAGTGTTGAATGTCTCCCCTTCTACTGTGGAGGATTTTGCAGGCATTTCTGATTTCCAGTTAAGGAGCAGGAAGAAAATTAGGCACTTTTAAAGCATCCTCTCACTTGTTTTTGAAACCACACTTTGAGTTTCTTTGAGGCTACACTTTGAAAACTCTCCTTCCATCCCTTTCCTTTTAGAATAGATGTGGGCTGCATACTGTTATTGGGCTAGAAATACCTAACTTAAGCAAGGTGGGTTGGTGGGAAGAATATTGGTTTCCATGTCCAAATCAGGTAGGCTGTGATGCACAGCATCATCAGGGATGCTGTGAAGCATCGGCCACTGACAGAACTCCCCAGTTTTGGGACACCCAGGTGACTCAGCACTTTGAGTGTCTGCCTTTGGCTCAGGGTATGATCCCGCAGTCCTGGGATCGAGTTCCGCATCAGGTTCCCTGTGGAGAGCCTGCTTGTCCCTCTGCCTGTCTCTGCCTCTCTCTCTCTCTCTCTGTGTCTGTCATGAATAAATAAATAAATATTTTAAAAAAAATCCTTAGTGCTGGTAAAATTATCAGGTAAAAGAGAGGGCAGTGTGTTGCTTTGACTTTCTTTAGAGAATATCACAAATTATGAGGCAGGAGAAGACTATAGATGCATCAGGCAAACAAATGCTCCCATTTGTTCTTTAAGGGAACTAGCGGGTATTCTCTGTGGGGGACTATGAGCAAGGCTTCAGGACACTTAATGACTATTAAAGGAAAAAAAAAACCACTTCCTACTGTCAGCTGTGGCTCGGTTGTCCAAAGGATGAAGAGACATGCTCTATATGAGATACCTGTGCATGTCTCAGTGCCTGTCTTGTGTGTATCTGAGTGTGCACACTTCTGTCTGGGTCTGTGTGTCTCTGTGTATTCATGCGTGTTTGCATGCGCACACATGCGTGTCTGTGTATCAGAGTATGTGTGCATCTGTGTGCTCATCCCTGCATGTCCATGTGTGTATGCACAGGCACGTACTCAGCCCCCAGGTATAGCAAGTGAGTGCACTCTTCACACTGGGTAGGATTCTGGGCCAATGTGCACTGCCATTTACCAGCTTTGCTTCTTGAGCAAGTAATGTTTCTCTGATTCTCTGTTTTTTTTACCTATAAAATGGTGTGTGTTACTATTACTACAAAAGGGAAAAGCAGTGTTTTTAGTCACTTAATCATTTTAGTTAATTAAACCGAATCGACTATATTCACACAAAATTCGGTTATCTTTTATTGTAGAATCTTCGAGATTTGACTCCCAAACAGCCAATTGTGGTATCTAAATGTATAGACAGCCCTCATGAAATTATGAATTGCCTTAATTAATCCTTACAGCAGCTCCATGTGTGAGGAGAAATTATCTCCTTTACATTCAAGGGAACAGAGACTTGGAGGGGAGGTGATCTGCCCTGAGTCACCCAGAGAATTTCTGGAGGTCTGACACAAATTCACATTGGACTCCAAAGCCAGGCTTGCAACCATTCTCCTTCACCCAACCACGGCCCAAGACTGTTGTGAAGAGGGGATCCCTGGGTGGCGCAGCGGTTTAGCGCCTGCCTTTGGCCCAGGGCGCGATCCTGGAGAACCAGGATCGAGTCCCACGTCAGGCTCCCGGTGCATGGAGCCTGCTTCTCCCTCTGCCTGTGTCTCTGCCTCTCTCTCTCTCTCACTGTGTGCCTATCATAAATAAATAAAAATTAAAAAAAAAGACTGTTGTGAAGAACAATAATAGGGTGGTTGTGGAATTGGCAGCATTGACATCTGGTTCTCTTTACCCAGATAATGTTTGCCCTCTTCCTTGACATATCTGTTTCTCCTCTATATCTCAGCTGGTACGCAATTTCTTAAGGTCATCCCTCCATTCTGCTTGGGTGGAGATGCAAGGAAGAAAGATTTCTTCTTCCAGTGCCTGGGTGGCTCAGTTGAGCATCCTACTCTTAGTTTTGGCTCAGGTCATGATCTCAGGGTCATAGAATCAAAGCCCTGCATTGGGTGCTGCTCTCAGTGTGGAGTCTGCTTGAAGTCTCTCTCCCTCTCCCTCTCCGTCTCTCTCTGTCCCTCACCTGCTCCTGCACGTGTCTGTGAACACACGCTTTCTCTCCTAAAATAAATAAATCTTAAAAAAAAAAAAAGAGGACTTGGGGAAAATTCAAACTGGACATGCAGTGAATGGTAGCTTCACTTCTAAGTGCATCTGCTGACACATCTTAGAAGTACTTGATGGTACTGGACTTGCCTAGCAAGCATCTGACAGCCACTTAACTTGCTGCACGCCATTGCTCTTGGAATTCCACTCAGGAGGCAACAGAAGGAGAGCTGCAGGGACATGACTGTTGAATCCCTACCTAATCTCTGGAGTCTCATGAATTTTGAACTCTTCAAATGTTAGACTCTAAGAACTTAGTTCTCAGAAACGATAGGGTCATAGGAGGCCCAGATACTGAGCAGGAAAAGCAGTGGAACAAAAAGACTGCCAGGAGTTACCCTGAAACTAAATTTAATATTATTAGTGAGAAACAGAGGCAAAATCCTATTTCCAAAATTATTATTTTAGTTTAGCAAGATATATAGACTCAATTTTGCACAGAAAATTGCATAGGAAAAAGCCTCTCAGAAGAGCTGTTTAAAAGGAATTTAATATTTTTAATAAGGCAAATGGTTCTGATTTTCAACTCTTTAGCCATGAAATCTCAAAATCCAATGAAAGTCTGTTTTCAATAAATGCTGCTTTACAAATTTTATTGTCCACTTAACGAGTGAAGAATATTAACATTCTTTAGACACTTAAATTTAATCAAAATGACAAACATTGAGCTTTCTAACTGCCCTTCATGTAATTCAGTGCCTATAAAATATGGGTTTGCTTTTCTGATATTTTGTCTCCAAATTGTAAATAAGGTCAATTTACCCAGCAGCCTGCAAATTTCTGAGCAATTTTGTGTTATTCCCAAGCAGTCATTTAGAAACACAAAACACAATTTACTGCATGACAAATAAGAACACTTGAGAGGTTTTACATCGCATTCATTAACAACAGTTCTTCAAAGGATTTGGGTAGGAACTTGTCCCATCCAGAGTGCTGAAACCATGGCACCAAGAAAGGTGACAAGACCAGAGTCCCTCAAGAAGACAGAGGTGGGGGGCAATTTCCCTCATTTGAAACCTCTCTCTCTTAAGGGAGGTAGACAGCCCATTGGACTGGTATTTGGTAGACTGGGGCTCTGAGCACTGTTCCAAAGCTATAACTGCCTCGCCGATGCTCAGATGCTACAAGATAAGGATAATCCTAATACCTATGAGATACAATCTGGAGAGGATTTAATTCAACATTATATATGAAAATGTTTGCAAACCCAAATCTGCCCCCTTTAAAGTAAAGAAGTACTAGCATCTTTATAATTGTTTCATTCTATATCAATTCTGATCAGGATCACAACTTTGGACTTGTGCACAGCATAATCTCTCTCAGTGTTGAAGGCTGCCCTTTGCTACTGCCAAAGAGTGGCCATAAAATGTTTGCTCTGGTCCCTGAGAGTTACAAGAACATGTGAATAAACCAATACAAACCCACGCCACTGCGAGAAAAGAAAATGCGCCATCAACGTGTCTGTTGATGGCATCTGTTGGCCACAGTCCATTACAGCCCCTACATATACTTCTTGTCTCTCTCCATGACTTAGTTGTTTTCTACAACAAGCTCACCATCATGCATACACTTTATTTTCTTATTTGCTTTGTTTACTATCTCCTTCACTGGAATATAAGCTCCATATGGGGAGGGATGTTTGTCTGTGTCTCACACTGTGGTATCTCTTCCTCCAAGAACAGTGATTGACATGTAGAAACATGAATTAATTATATCCAGCTTGTGACCATTATATAAACACTCACATATCTGCAGCCAGAGGAAACGCAGGAACCGTTGAGAATGGTTCATTAAAGTTTATGTTGTTTTTAATGTTTTTAATGTTCTGATTCTGATATATATTAAAGCCCATAAAACAATTGTATTATTTTTAATGTTTTCAATTGGCCTTGTCAGCAGTTTCTTATTCAAGCTATTTTTGTCCTTTTAGTTTTTATTTCTGTGAAGATGGAGTAGAGCTCATGCCTCAGAAACTAATGTTGGATTTATGGAAAAACAAAAGCCATAAGGTAGGAGTGCTGTAGACTGTTTGTGCCCCCCCCCTCAAACCCACCCCCAAATTCATATGTTGAAACCTAATCCTCAGTATGATGGTATTAGGAGGTAGGGTCTTTAGGGGGTGATTAGGCCATGAGGGCAAAGCCCTGTGAATGAGACCTCAGAGAGCCCTCTTGCTCATTTTTCCATGTGAAGATACAGTAAGAAGACAGCTGTTGTCTATGAACCAGGAGGCAGGCTCTCACCAGATACCAAATCTGTCAGTGTCTTGATCTTGGATTTTCCATCCTCTTGAACTGTGAGCTTGTTTATATACCACCCATTCTCTGGTATTTTGCAATGGCAGGCCAAAGGGACTAAAGACGGGGTTATCGCCTCCCCTAAGTAGAATTGGCAATGTAAATTCTAAATCTGCTCTCCAAGCAATTTCCCACCACTTAATGTGCATAAATTTCCTTTGTATACTCAATTTCAAGAAACTAAAGTATGATTATAAATAGCACTCATAATAAAAAGGCCCAAACATTTTACCACCCTCTGTTCCCACAGCACTTCAGGGATTTGTCAAATTATTCTGGGGCAGATTGGAAAGAGGGGGGTTGTGTTAGAAGTCATGGCTCAACTGCCAGTGATGCTGGTTACATACTTGACAGTGGGAATCACTATTTTAAAAATTCTAGTTTTGTTCATTAGCTGCAATAGTAGAAGATGAACCTTTGGGGACTGTTAAAGAGAAAGAACCAGTATAGATGGAGCAGAAGAATTGGGGGGCAGGGGAGCCCATAATGGTGCTGCTTTCGTGCATCTTGGGGAAGGACCTTCCTCTGTCTTTATAAAATCATACAGGCAGTGGACAAGGTATGACAATCAAGGGAAAAGATACTTCCTTCTATATTTAATTCTCTCAGGTCTCTGACTCCCTGAGTTTGAAAACAACTTCATTTTTGTAAGATTTTCCTAAATAAGACTCTGTCCTTTGCTTATACAGGAAGAAACAGAATGTGATTCTATTTCCACTTCTAAGAGCCACTGGAAACGCTTATTTGTTGGATGTTGCTGAAAAGAGCGTAAAATGATACAGATGGCAGTGGTGAAGTGTCTTAACGTCACCTTATCCCACCTATGATTTTGCTGCTTCCTTTGTGACCTTCACTTGGCCACTTCTCCTGCTTTCAGGGGATTTTCTAGACAAAGCCTCATGATTGGGTGTGAGTTAGAGACACACAAGTCTTTAAATTTATCTGGTCTATTTCCAGAAAGACACAATGTAGATGGAGAAGAATGCCAGGTTTGAGACACTTGCTTCATCGAGACAGTCTAAATCAGTCTCAGAAATGCGCAGGTATGCTACAAGTACATTTAACTCTTTTAATTTTACCCTGAAAGTTCTTCGGTGCTTTGATCCAGACCAAGTGGTCACAGTAGGAAAAGCAAGCTCAGCTTGGACCATTGTAATTCATAGCAGAGAAAGGCACTCACCAGCACTGACGGTGATGGCTTCAATAAACTGCTCTCTCCAGCTGTTTGTCCCAACCACAAGGGCTAAGTTTGTCTTCTTAATAAGTTTGTCCACGGTACTCTAGAATGGTTGGAAAGAATAAGATGATAACTGCTGGGTTGGTTAAAGCCTCAGGAAATCTAAGACTTCGTTGATTTTGAAACCTCAGAGTTCTACAAAGGATAGTGGATGTTAGGCTTGGAACAACAGTATTGACATCAAACAGTGTCACGATTATGCAAACAAGTACAGTCTTTGCTTGGAACCACTCTGAAATAGAAATTTCTTCATAGCAAATATGAGCCTCCTCTCCTGCCCGATGGCCAAGGAAGAATGGCCTCAGTGTTTAAAATAGCAGATGCTGCAAAAGCGCATCCCTTCCCCTTGAATGCTTTATGAACTTGTTTCTCTGTTGGCTTCACCTATAGGATGCTGCCCACAACTGAATTAATATATGACCTGCTCAGCATTACATATCTCTGAATAGCTGGAATTGGCAGATAGATTATGGAACTAAAGACTATTATTATCGTACTTTTGTTTGTCAATGAAATGCGGCCAGATAGCAAAGACCCAAGATCGCTCCTGCATGAGCATCAATAAATAGATTTTTCTTTGGCTCCTGATTTTGTCAGCCTGGCAGGTCTTAGAGAATTGACTCTAACTGTACTTCGGTCGCAAATAAGAAAAGGTTAATTCATATGGTTTAGGCAACATTGCAATTGATGTTGCACTGAATTTCCCCATGCTTTGCTTTACTTTTCTCTTTAAACATTTTTTTCCTCTTAGATTTTTTTAAGCACCTTTTTTTTTATACAATTAGCACACTCTAGCTTTCTAAATGTCAGTTAAGGTAACAATAGAACAGCCAAACGTTCACAGGCAAACTAAGCAAGCAGATGTACCCAAAGCACTACCACACGTCATAGCAACTACAGGGAGAAGGGTCACTTCCAGGACGTAAGGCTGCTCTCCCCAGAGAAACTACCACATGGACTAGTCTACCACATGTCCACACTTACTGTCAGAGCATCCTCGAATTCCCACTAATTGCAAAGAGGCAGAAAACACACATTATTTTTCTTAGGCCAAAATCCATACATGTTTAATGCAATGTACCTGAATTGACTATGGTTTGGGAGGGAGCAAGTTATCAGCTAACTGGGAGGAAGGAAAATGTGATCTGAGCAGCCTGTACAGAAGTCTAAAGCTCCATCAGAATGTCAAGTGCATTCGTTCCACAAGCATCATCTGAACATTGAGATGATAATAAACATGAAAGGGCCCATCTCCAGCTGGCCCACTCTGTACCTTCAACAGCATTCTCTGCTAGGTTGTTCCCTTAGGGTGGTGACCTTTTCTGCCCCTAGCCTCGTGTCTTGTCCTGCCAGTGGCCCTGATAATAGCTATACCCGTCACTGCTCTTGGCCACAGTAACTTGAAGCACATGACAAGCATGTCTTTTTTCTCTGGACTCAGCCCCATTTTATTGAGCCCACTGAGTACCTTGGCTGATGCCAACTCAAAGTTCTGTGTAGAATGTTACAAGAAATGACCTTGATTTTTCCTAAATGTAATGGAAACGTGGAACAGGTCTCCCCAAAAGAGCCCTCTGTTCTGATGCCAAGGCAGAGAATCCCAACACCTGGCAAATAAACAATAAAGAGATAAACTGCTGTAAGAGTTACACAGACGTGCCTCAAGGAATATCTCTAAAGAGCAAAGTTTTAAAATAAATGAAAGTTAAAATTTATGTGTACAAGAAGCCCAGGGTAGATATAAACTTTGTTCATGTTAACCCTGGGGAACTATGGGACAGCCTGGGTTCTTCCTAGGACTTAATTTGCATACATCTCCTCCCTTGACCTATGGGAGGAGGGGGGACCGAATAAAATGAATTTGAAGTTTGGACACCTGAACTTGGACATGTCCATCTCTATTCACCTCTGTTCTCTTTCCTGTAGGCCAGTGATCCATTCTTATTGCCCTAGCCCTGGAAGCGACTATTATAACCTCACTCTTAGCAATGGGTGTCAGGAAAGTCAAGCTCTTAGTCACAACATAGTAAACAGGAAACCAGTGGGTAGGGGCAGAGTTGGACATTGTGAGGTGTCATATTCTGGTCTTTAATGCAGTTCACAGTTCTGTAAAGCTCTGAACAAGTTCTTTAAAATAAGTATGGTCTAGAAAAAAAGAAATTTCCTAAAAGAATAACAAAATATCAAAATTGATATTTGAGGACATTTCGAGAACATGTTCCCAATTTCCCTTTTGTGTTAACAGTAGCTACTGATGAATTTTGAGGAGGTGGGAGGAAATAGTCTATAGGAACTATTCTAGGAAGTTAAGAACCCTAAACAAGTGAACTTATATAAGGAAATTGGGGGACTTTCAAATGTATGGAGCATTGGAGAAAACTTTGGACCCAAGAAAGCCTTGCTGCCTGGAAGACTGTGCCCTGCCGTACCCAACCCAATGCTTCCTGCAGAAAGTCTCTGTGATTGTTCCTCTTAGCCATGGGTACATGAAAGGTAAAAGTTGAAGGTTGTCTCATAAGGGAAAGAACACACAGTTATTCCCCACAAGAGCCCTGAGTGGGGGAGGAAGCTCGGATTCTAGGTGAAAAGAAGGTGCATGAGGAAGAGTGAGGTTAGATACATCTGGACAAACTGGTCCGTAGGAATGGACAGTCTGAATTATCTGGTACCCCAGAATCACAGGGAACCTGTGTATGTGTACGAGTCATATGTGTGCAGTAAGGCTGATTCTAGATCAAACAACAGGTGAGCTCTGACAGTTGGGGTCTGCCTAGAAAGCAGTGGTCACCGTCTTTACCCCTGCTCCTTCTTTCCGTGACAATGAACAAAAGAAACAGTGATTTGTAGCAACCTGAAGGGGAAAGTCTAATTGCATTTTTATCCTTTAAAAAATCCCACTTTAATTGCAAAAGACATTTTTCTTTCTACCTGTCTCCTATCAGGCACCTCAGTTTGTGAACCAATTTTTTAAAATAATTCAGGGACCCAGCTAAAAAAAAAGGAAGTCACTACTATGAAACATCAAGCTAAAAAATACTGAGGTTTCCAAGTTCCTGGCCTGCTTCTCCCTTTTGGGATCCTCATTCTGGTTTTGCAAACAGGAGCAGAGTCTGCTTTTGAAAAATAAGTGAGGGAAGATAAATCTACACTCTGGGTTTGTGGTTGTGGAAAACCAGAGAATGATGTTCCTTTCCATGTCCCACTCCAGAACTAAAGTGTGGCTCTCCTGGGGTCTTCCCAGATGTCAGGGCTGTGTGGACGAGGTGGAATCGAAGGTGGGATGGGGTAGAGGGACCAGCTAAGATGGACAGGAAGTTTCACCTCAAAATACTAAGCTCATCCTAAGACCCATCCACTTAGCTTCTGAAAAATGACTCTCATTATCCAGAGAACCAAGAATCAAATTTTATCAGCTCAATTGTAAACTTTCTGGTTATAGGCACTATATACCTTCAGTATGTCGATTGTGCTAATACGACCCAGGATCTGAAGAGGAGGACTAAATATAAATGAGAACTTGTCAATGGGATGGATATTTTATAGAGATAGCTTACCATCCCTTTCCAAAACAAAAGCCTCCTAATTGTCAGCAGTGTAAGTGCCTTGCTTTTGATGAATTTATTTGCTTCTTCAAATAGAACTTGGTTTCTCCCACACATAACAATCTCTCAGAATCTACCTTTACTTCTTCCTTGCTATCCTCTCAGAAGAAGTCCTCCCTTTGGGGCACCCCTGACCCTGTGTAGTGACGGATCCCACCCGCTGAACCCTGGCTCTGATACCATTTGGTTTGCAGGGCCCCTTGGTTCCCTGTCAACTTTCCAATTTCAGTTCTGCTCTGAAAAACTTCTCAGTTAATGAGCCAGCCCAGAAATTGCTAACACTATGAGCAGTCTTGGTTTCAAGATGGGCCTAGCCTCCCCTGTGGGCAGTATTGGTAAGCATACCTTGAATTCATACGATTCTTCAATGATCACTTCCAGCTTGGTGTGTTCTCCCAGAATGGGCCGCCCCATTTCTGCAATGCGCCTCTCCTCCTCCTCTTTGCTGGTCAGCGGTTGCTTGTCATCATATTCCTCTGTGAAAAGGGAAGGGCGAGACAATTAGCAATGTGCTCAATCTTATTTGGAGATCCCTGGATTCTGCTATAAGAACACCAAGAAGAAAGGAAGCCCTAATGACCTACTCAAAGTCCCTCGGGTGAGATCAGAAGTCTGGAGGGCAGAATTGACCAGAGGCTGGGCATGTCAGGCAGTGCATCACTGTTGACAGCAAGTGGATAGGATGACCCACAATCTGAGCACAAGCCAAAGTGGCAGATCACGAAAGCAACTCATATAGGCATATCACTGAGAAAGACCCTGCCCGCACATTATCTATTCTGAGGGAGTCACTGGCTGTCTCCTGTGATGCTGGTTCATCTGGCTGTTTGTACACATTCCTTTAGCAGGTGACTGAGGGAACCACAATAAAAAGTACTAGAGTGACTCAAGGGGTGGAGGAATCTGGCCTCCTCCTCTCCACTTTCTAGAAGCAACAGAAAATGCTCCAGGGCCAAAGAGTTGGTGGAAGGGAAATTCTGATCTTAACCAGAGCTCCTGTTGCCAGTGAAGAAGCAAAACATCCATTCCATTTCACTGAGATATCTGTGCTTTCAGGCATCCTCTCTGGGGGAAAGTTCAAATTTGTTAAGAAGACCCTGACCACGTTCATCTTAAAGTAAATAGGGAGGGCAAAGGTGATGCCTTTGGGAGTTAATACTACTCACCATGTGAGTGTGATTATTTCCAGAACCACCATGTAGCTGACACTCCAGGAGAGGCTAGTGGGTGTTAAGAAAATGTTAATGGACTTGAGAGTCCATTAAAGGGGCGGGGGGAAGCTCACAGATGGCTCCTCTTTTTGTGAAGGTCATTAAGATAAATCCCAGACTGAAAAGGCCATGCACATGTGAAGGGCAAACACTATTCCTGTAATCACTCTACCTGCTTACCCTTCAGGCACAGAATGCTGGAACAAGCCTGGTTACTTCCCCTCAGAGTCAAGTCAAGTGTACCTCATCTCGAAGGAAGTAGTATGGGTGGTATGGAAAGACCTCAGTGCTGATACCTTTGCTTCTAGAACTTTCCAGGTAAACTGCCTGCAGTAGGAATCTGTTGACTGAGGAAACATGAGAAGGGGAGGGATTTACAGCCTACTCTTCTTGCCTTTTGCATGTAGGTATCAGCTCTGTAGGGGTCCACACCTCCCATTCCCTCCAAAGACATGGTTTCCCTTTGCTGAGGACCCTGCTGTGGTGGTTCCATATGATGCTCTAGCAAATTTTGTAGAGAACTGGTTCCAAGGCCAGTTGTTCACTGCTATGGCATGGAGCAGATACGCTAGGGACACTGCTAGCATTTTACATAACCTAGTGTCTAAATAAACCCAAGGCAAAAGTAGAAAGTAGCATATTAATTAATTCTTTAATATGTACTCAATAGTGTCTTCCTAAAGGAATACTTTAGGATCTGATTTTTCTATCCCCAGTTTTCACAGGGCCCCAAAGAAATTAGATGAAGACTAAAAATAAGTGATTTTGGACTGGCCAAAAACTGCTGAAAGTTAGCAGATGCAAAGGAGAGTTGCAATTTTGAATGTAGAAGTTGTAATGTGTTTTATAGTAGGCTTGGGAAGTTATGACCCAAGAGAAGACAAGGGTTCCAACTGGTGTCCACAACATCTGTCCTTGAAATTATGTGTGTGTAGTCAAGGAAGTGATAGGCTAAAATTTGTGATTTCCAATCAACCCAGTGCTCAAATCCATCACAATGTGATTCCCACTGCTTTCTGATCCTTGGTCCCAGGAAAAGGTTAGTGGTAGTTTCTAAGCAGTATGTTATGTTAGTGTCTGTTCAAAACCTTGGCTGAACATGGATGTCTTAGAGACGTACATCAAATTAAAATTATTTTTCCAGAAGAACACCTGGGCTTATTATTTGAATTGCAAAGCCACTGGGAGAGAATATTTATTTTGGCTTTCTTTTCTGTTGTTTATTTATAAATGGTAAGTTGCTTTAAATGGGACTCAAGGCAACTTAGGTAGAAAATCGGGGAGATTACAAAAGAAAGGTGAGGTGGTTGCATTGTTTAATGCCACATTTCACAAAATGAAATTATTTGGATCATGGTATTAGATACATGGACATGGTAGTAAATCAAATCAAATCACAGTTATTAAAAAGGCTATTCCCTTTTAAATCATCTTTCAATCCTTCTGATCAGGAAGAAATGCTTATTTGGTGCCATTATGTCTGTAACTAGTTCATGACATTTGCTCTATGCATATAAAAATCCTTTGTTCATTGTTCACATGGGAAGTGAGGCATAGAGATGGGACAACTTCTAGTGTAGCAAGGTGAGGGCTGAGGGATCAGGGTGGGGAAGCAGCTTGCTCTGCGTAAGGGAGTCAGGGAAGGCTTCAGGAAAGAGGAAATACATGAAATTCGCGTTGAAACCTGCAGAGAAGCTTACCAGGGGAAGGTGGTGCTAAATTTGGGCAGGAGGTGGTACAGGAAGAAGGGCCTTTCCATGCAGACAGAAGTCAAAGCACAAAGGTATAATGTCACAGAAGGGTCAGGGCTATTTTCACTTAATAAATGTCATGAACATTTAAGACAGAATGATATGCAGCAGAGAGGAGGCAACAGGATAAATCCTATTGTTGCTCTACATGATACTGATAAATTAGTTCTATGGTACAGATTTTTGATCCTGGCAAAGAGGAGAGCTGGGTCTATTTTTTAAAAAGTGTCCTCTCTGTAGATATCTTTAATTGATTAGGGACATAGTTTAACACCCTATTTTTGGATTGTCTATTATGTTTGTTTCCTTTTCACTTTGTTTTTTGTTTTGTTTTGATTTCCTTTTCACTTGGAATGCTGGAGCAAATACGGTCCATTTTACTCTGGCCAAGCCAGTTTCACCTCCTTATTTATGCCCAGTGACAGCACATTGTGGCTTTAGTTTTGCTTCTAAGACAGAAAATTCGTTCTCTGCCTCTGTCTCTCCACACACATACATGTATACTTTTTAAATTCTCCATATTTCATGGAGAAGTTGATAATAAGTCACATAACATCAGAGTCTTAACTAATACAACTTGAGGATCAAATGGATAATTAATACACTAATACCTACTGTTAAAATCCATATTGACATGACATAAAACTATCCTGTGATAAAACCAGCAGTATAGGACCTTCCTTCTTTTTGAGTAATTGATTTTGCAAATGACAAGTAACAGAAGCTAATAGGTATCTGGGATCTCTGAAAAAGCTGCTGCTAATGCTCTCTGGCTCAGCTGCTTTTTGAAGCAGCAGTGCTCTAAGAGGTGAAGGGCTCAGAGTGAGATTCCCTATTAGAAAACTGTACAAGCCACATGCAGGTCTGCACCGGAGGAGCTACTGTTGCTATTCTTTCACATAGTTGCAATCTTTAATCTTAACCAACAATGTCAGATTTGGGAAGGGGTACAAGGACAGCACTGGGACAATTTGCTCAAGGTTATTTTAATCCTTCACTTAGATCTGTGCTGACAAGTCTGAAAGTAGAGACCTCTTGACAGTTTTCAGCACCTGATTGGCCTCTCTGGTGAGAGCCTAAAAAGACTGGCCTATTTATTTCCATGAGAATATTCTGTAACAAGTCTGTAGTCAGGTCTGGGTATTATGATTATGGAGTTGGGAAGTGGGATGTGAGGATGAGGAAAGGAGGAAATGTTTCTACCACCATGGCCAGTGATGGCGATGGGGATGACTGAGGAATAAATATCCCTGTCCTCATCCAGACTTAGAGATGCCCGGGCTCTAAGCTTACAGTGGATCTGGGATGGTTGTGTGATCCTCTGGTCATCTTGGCAGTGTTCCCTTTGGAGAACCTCCACAGATGTACCATCATCTGTGCATATGTGGCTAGCATATTGCCGGGAGGCAAGAAAGGCAGGCTCTAGAAAGAAATACAGCCTGCTTTTAAAGAAACTGCATTATACTTGGAATTAACAACCCATGTTTGAGAAGCAAGATTTGTAAGAAATCTGGATTATATTGAAACTTGAGAAGGAGAGGCCATGGGGGTCAATCTTCTCTGCAGGTCCACATGGCTTCCTCTACCATGCCTCCTGTCCTGCGTGGAAAGGTTTGTGTTTTGTTGCTGACTCTCCATACTTGGAGCTTCAGAGAAGCCACTGCATTATTTAGCAATGTTCTAGTGGGGATGGGGGCCAAATTGTGTTACTTTAATGTCTAAAGACTTAAAGAACAATCAGAAGGCAGTTAACTTCAAGCTAATCAAGCTGTGGTTTTTCAAGGACCATGATGCAACGAGTACCTGCAATGGTGATTACAGTAGAGGGAATCGGATGTTCTCTAGCATGAACTTTCCGGAAGACAGGTTGGCCTAGCGAAAAGGATAGGCAGAAAATCAGCAGGATGGACTGTGTTGGCTTACCACCAGAGCTTTGTGGAATTAGTAAGCTAAACATCACACCCAGATGCACATATCACAAGCAGTGTTAGTTTGGGGTTTGAGTAGTTAGAGGCCACTCCTATGGAGGCTGCAGAAGTGAGCAAATAAATGGGTCAAGTGTTCTATGAGTCAAACCAGATTATGTGAATGAGCCACATACTCCTTGGGAGGGGGTGCAGCTAGATTCCTGCAGGCATCTGAAGTGGAGTATTCTTGTCCTTCAAGTTATTGCTTCTAGAGGCATCATGAAACAACGGAAAGCACTTAGTACAATGACAGGTAACCTGGTTTGGCAGCCTATTGGTGCCAATGACATGGCCTTGAGCAGGCCATTTCCCCAGTTTTCCCACCTGTAAATGGGGATAGTAGTACCTGCTCCATCTGTATTACAGGTTTGTTTGAGGGTTGAGTAACATAAGCATCTGGGGACATGTTTATTTATTTCCTGAGCAGTCCGTACAGGAGAATGTTTAATATACTGTAGGTGTTGCAAGGGTATGCTATCATCACAGTAACTGTGGGGGTACTTAGGCCGAGGGTCTTCATTAAACTCCTGGCTCAGCTGACTGCCAAATCTACCTGCTGCTGGCTTCTATGAAGAGCTACCTAGAACTAAGCTGAGAATTGTGAGATTGGGACTTGGTGCCAACTCTGCCATATGCTTGCCATCTAAATTTGGGGAAAGCATTTCTCTTCTCTGAGACTCAGTTTCCTCAATTGTAAATGAAGCCAAAGTTGAAAAGGATTTGTTCCTCTACCTTAGGTACTGCAGTGATTGAAATGTCTTAAACTCTCAGAATTTTCATACTTTGGCTTTCTTAAACCGCCATGGACCTTGTTAAGTCTATATGATGACCATAATACATTTGGGAGAGCAACCTTTAAAGAACTATATTGATTTTTAATTTATAACTCTATGGGGGATCCCTGGGTGGCTCAGTGGTTAAGTGCCTACCTTCAGCCCAGGGAGTGATCCTGGAGTCCCGGGATTGAGTCCCACATCAGGCTCCCTGCATGGAGCCTGCTTCTCCCTCTGCCTGTGTCTCTGCGTCTCTCTCTCTCTCTCTCTCTCTCTCTCTCTCTGTCTCTTTCTCTCATGAATAAATAAATAAAATCTTTTAAAAAATTTATAACTCTATGACTGCCTGTTTGGGGAATTAGACAAACAGATTGAACCAGAATACTTAATTTTATTAAACAATCCAAATAAATGTGCTCTAGTTTCCCCCTTTGGGGGCCCCCCTCATGTTTCATTTGACTAGAATTCACACTGATGGCATTCATAGGACATATCTAGACTTTGGATTGCCAACGGGTTAAGATAGAGGTAGGAATAAAGAGATTGAAAAAGGGAGGACATGAAAGACATCAAATGGCTGTGGACTTAAAGTCAGAGGGCCAGAACCCTAGATGGGTGATGTGGGGGTAGACTGATTAATCACTTTCAACCTTCATTTCCTCCCTATAAGTGAGAACAGTAAACTCTTACTCTGCAAGGCTGAAGATTAAATTATATAATCAATAAGAATTGCTTTACAAACTCTAACAAGCTATAATGTATAGGGGGTTATCATGTTATATGGCTAAAAGGTCAAGGGACAATGAGGTCATAGGTTCCAACAGGGCCTTTCAACGAGGCAAGGTCTAGGAGCAACACACAAAGATTTGCGAATTCCAAAATCACCTCCAGCACTTAACGTCCACAACTAATGAAATCTCTGAAATATATTGGGCTGTGGACCAAATGACTTTTTCAATTTCCATATATCCTGCTTCAAATTTAGATTTTCACACTTAGCTGCACAAGACCACATAAAAGCTGCAGGCAGTGTCCAAGGGCTAGATTAATTCTTCTCTATTGCCCCTACATCTCAAAGCCTTGACTTCAAAGCTTCAAATTGACTTCAAAGAAAAGTTCTTTAGACTTAAAGCTGCTTTTCACTGTGTAGACCTAAGTTTTAGAAACTTCCCCAGGGCATCTGTATATCTAGAGTGGATCCCAGGCTCTCTGACCTGGATTGAGAGAAGAACAGGCCAATGTAGAAATTCCCAGAGAGCTTTAGGACATTATCTTGTTCTAACTGTAGGGAAGAGATGGCAACAATAGAAAAGCTGTTATTTCAAATTGAAGCCATTAAGAAAGAACTTAACGAACTAAGTATATGAAATGATAGAAATATTTGGAGGAAGTGATTCTGTTCTCTCAAATGCAAGATATGTCCACAGCAGGAAATGTTGGACACGACTGGACAGATATTCTAAAACATGATATGAGCAGTTTCTGAGAAAATAAAACTAGGATTCTGTTATTACCTAGATACTTAAAAGGGAAGATACTTCAAGTGATGTGGAAGGAAGGCCCTAAAAGCAAAATTCTGACATATTCAATAAGGAAAACAGGAAAATATCCAAATACATCAATGCATTTTAACAAGGCTTTCTATAGCCAAAGATTTTTGGTGAAGATCTCATTATCAGGCTGCATAGTGCTGAAGATGCTGCTAGACACTACAATATTTCTACAATGTTTAGCTTTTTTCTTTCTAATTACTTCAGAAGCCATGAAGGCTGCTTTGCCCAATTTCCACCTCCCTCAAATCTCACAAGGATAACCAACTTATTGGGTGCCACGAATAGAATATTTCCAAGAAGGCTTCAGTGAGTTAAAATGATGGGATGAGAAAAAGAAGATAACAATTTTTAAAATAAATGTAAATTCCTGCATTATGTTCAAAAATAGCATCTTCAGCAGTGCACAATCAGGGAGATTTGACCCGGGAGAGAGCTTCAGCTGGTTCAGATTTTAAAAATCCTCTACTAGGGCTTGTCCTGTTAACATTTTCATCCTTTTCAATTTGCATGTCTCTGAGAGAGTGTGGATCATTTTGCCATTAAATGTGGTGTTGGGAGAGAAACACTGGAGAGAAAAGAGCCCCTGTGAAATTGCTCGTATTCAGAAAGTTCTACTTTGGACAGAAGCATGTTGGAACTAGCTAATAATGAATTTACAAGGACAGTGGTTTAATTAACCCTCAACTTCCCTACCATGGCATTTGCAAAAATTGGAATTTTAAGGAGCATTTCCTTCCTTAAATATTTTGGTTCAGCTGATTTCAGAAAAAAAAATAATTACAGAAGTGATATCTCCACAATATATCAGAAAATGCCGTGGCCATTAGGATGCCTTTAGAGATACCGTCAACCTGCAGCTTCAGACACATTACCCCTGCCATTTGATATTTCTCTCTCTAAATCTGCATAGATGATTCTGAAAGAGTGGGAAAATACTTAGGGTCAAAAGAGAGGAAACTGTAAGGAGACACCTCCTTCTGTACACAAGAAAATAACTTTAGAGTTGTACTAAGTATTGTGATTTACACAGGCTGGATACCAGTAAGAATTTAAGTTTTAAACTTTTTGAGTGGCATCTTGGGTTTGTATAGAGCACTTTGTAATGTACTTCAAGTGGTCATGTTAATAATGCTTGAATTTCCCAAAGGGGCTCAGATTGGTGTCCTGGGATGAGGGGAAGGGACTGCCCTGTTCTCTTGTCAACAGGGCATCATGTATTATTAGGAGCTGAAGTTTGGGCCATGGAACAGTCCTGGATGTCAATTGCTAAGTTTCCTTGAGGCCAGCAATTGTCTTATTTAGTCTGGTGCTCTGAAGCATATAGCCGAATATGCCACACATCATCAGTGCTATGTGAATATTTACAAATAGACCAGTATCAAAATGTGAACAATTACAGGTTCTCCATACAAATTTGTTTGTACATAAATACAACACACAGTTAATGTGTAAAATGTTAAATGTGTAAAATCAGCAAAAGCACACCATGTGCCACAGCTAAATGTTAAGGTAGGTTACATAAAATGTGGTTTTGGTTTGATTTTTTAAAGGCATTTGGGGGAAATGAAGAACATTAAAAAAAAAACAACTGTCTTACCATACAGGTATTTTCCTTCATTAAAAGAAAATAAAAAATGAGAAATGATTTTTAAAAATGTAAACAACATATGGCAAAAACAGAAAGCAAAACAAAAATTGACGTCATTAGCTTTAAAAATTCCTACCTGTTATTGTGAAGCCACCTAAAAAAGAAAAAAGAATAAATGTTACAATTTATTTAACTTACATGCTAAATAACAAATACCTGTGACATTGGACTGCCTGACCACCCATCCAAGATACAAAAACTTGCCAGATTATATTTACAATTATGAAAGATCTGAAAATATCCATTCATGATCTAATCACTACTCATTCTTTTAAGATTAATGGGATTTAGTGCACAAATTTAATTCTTGTGTATCCCTGAGCAATCACTGGTTTTTAAAAAAGATTGTATAAACTAAAAATGGAATATAAGCTATCTAACCTACACAAAAATGAGTTAATGGCCCTAAACAACAATCTCGCTAGTAAATCAATAGAAATAAAAGTCAGAAAACTACTGTATCACCTGACATTCATGGAAAATCACCCAGAGAAATGGAAAGGAAATGGAAGAAATGAAATGCTTACCAAGCTCATTCAATAACAGGGCTGTGAAGGAAACAGACAAAGACAACACAGAATAAGAGACCAGATGAATAATGAAAGTAAGAGGAATATCAGCAGAAAGAAATCCAGGCAGATCTGATTCCAGTGGTAGGAAGCCACTGCTAACATGGGTGCATCCCAAGGAAATGTGACAATGGGAATTTTCCAATAAACAATCCCAACACTGATTTTTTTAAAAATGTGTGTGACTGATATATATGTATACAATTCACCTCATCTCTTATTTCTTGGCATTTAATAAAACATTTCTACTATATATGTTTACATATAGTATGTATATCTATCTAGTTTACCAATAGAGTAGAAACGTTTTATGAAGTTAATCTTAACCTCATTTGAGTGAGTCTTCCTCATTAAACATTGCCCAGGAGTTACTGACTTCAACATATGGAAGTCTTAAATCATCCAGGATCTCAGGTGTTATACCTTTTGTTCAATGAAAACAGATAAAACATCTCAGGAAACTCCATTTTGGCTGCCCTGCCTGAAGGGGACTTTGGCCCAAGATCTGGAGGTTCTATTTTGTATGGTATTCCTTGGCCCTCAAGTAATGTTTCTTAAATTCTCAAAACTTGAGTCCCAGGAATTAGCACTTATTTGTGTGTCCTTATCTATAACTTCTGCATATTATAACTGGACAACCACTATACTTCTTGTGGACACATAGATCCATGGACACTGACAAGGCAGGCTAGAGGAGAAGACATCCATAATTTGTCTTCCAGGTTAGGTGCTTTAAACCCAGAGTATACAGTAGCACTTTATTTTGGTGAAAGCTGCCTAGCTAAACATATCATATAAATTTCTTCAGTAGATGTGGAGGGAAATGCTACAATTATGTTTTCAGCCCCATTTTGCTGCTAATGGGAGTGGCATTAGAGGATACTTTATAAAAGAAGTTAGTATTTTATTTGTAGTTCCAAGAAACCCCTTGGAGGGTGTGAAACCACATAGTGCTATCAAGGAATTTTAATTTGCTTTTACATGAGGGCATATTTTACTAAAATGACAATTGAAAGAGCCATATCCAAGATACTCTTCCTTTATATAAAAAAGAGTGTTTTGGGGGAATACATTTAGAAGTAAGTGCTTTTTTCCTGTATATTAATAAGGCACTTTTGATCCCATCTTTGTAAGAAATCAACTCGGTTTTCTAAAGTGTCTTTTTCTTCTGCCTACTGCCTAAAAAGCATATGAAACAGGCTGCATTAAAATGGGTCCCCAGTGCTCCTTTCTCCATCATTCCAAAAGGCTCCTGTTACCATTTATGACATGAGTAGGTCAGAGACATACATTTCTTTTCTTTTCTTTTTTTTTTTTCTGATGGACTCTGAAGTCCATCAGTGAGTTTCTTACAAATGTGAGATTAAATTCCCCCAAATGTTGTGTCAATATAGGAATTAGTCCTATATTTTGACATTTTTCCTTACATGTAAAAGTCTAAATTTTTTACAAAGTGGTCCATCTGATCAACTTCTATGCTAGTCATCAATTGTTCAGATGCAATGAGTAAGAGCTATTCATGTGTAGTATGCCCATTTTACATATAATTACATAATCTCTTTAAAATGGCCACTATTAGAGGATAATTGTAGGAAGCCTTTGTAATAATTCAAAATAAGAAATTATCTTTAAGGGTGGTATAAAATTCTTGTCCTTCCTTATCAAAAATAGGCCATAGAAAATAGGAATAAGTCAAAGAGGAAAAGAAATTGGCTTCTTTGTTCAAATATTGTCCTTAAAATATATAAGTACAAATCAACTAAAAAGAAATCTAGTTGTAAGGATACTGCCATTTATTTATTTTTTCTTTTTTTAGTATACATGTTAGAAATTTGTCGATTCTATGAGGACCAAAACATTTTGGAGCATAAGGCTGGCTAGGCCGTAAGCAAGGGCTAAATTCTTCCTGAAGGAACATATCATTCCTACTAAAGAAAATTTGTAGGACTATAGTTTGCTACATCTGGTCCCTTTGAAATGTCATATTTGATGGTATAAAATATCTTAGGCCAAAATGAATGCTAGAATGTGGATAACACTACTCTCCTAGGATCTTTGTTCTATTAAATATATATTATTTGAAAACTGGATTGTCTAAAGAAGCATAATTATTGAATTCTTCTGAAAGTTCCTATTAGCTGCCATTTGACTCCTCTGTCACTACTCATAGGTATCAAGTAGTCTTTATCACTAACATTCAAGGGGAGATTTAGAAGTTGGAAGAATATTCTAGAATGATCCCTGAGTAGTAAATAACTGAACACAGAAATCATGCTTTTAGATCATCCCTTCTGAATTACAGAAATCCCTCATGTATTTCTTAAATCTGGTTTCAATCAACGTTAGTGGGCATTTCTTGAAGAAAATGGGCATTGCTGGGTGCACTTGTGGATTAGGGAAGGGAGATGAAACTGTTAAAGCTTCAAAGGAAATGAAGGATAGTACTTGGAGCCGAGGAAGAGGAGAGAGTTAAGTGTGAGAGTAGGAGACACGGAGAGAGAAGAGTACAATTTCTCGCTGGTATGTCTTTGTATACTCTCACACCTTTCATTCCTCTTCTTATCCATTTTGGTTCCTCAAGCACAAGGGAGAAACTGCACTCTTTCTCATATTCCTCACGGTCAAATATTCTAATGGTAATGATCTTCCTGTGGGAACACAAGACAAAGGCAAAACAAATGGTTGGAGTCACACGCTCATGCTAGGTGTTCACCAAGCTGCATGTTACTGTGATGTTATGCAGGGAGAACTGGCAACACATGGACCTCCAGAAGTATGTAATAGGGCATCATGGCTACTCTCAGCTGGCCCCCTGTGAGGTCTTCTCATTCACCACTTTTGCACATTCTTCCTGCTTCCATTTGGTGTCAGGAAGCACCCCAACTTAGGAAGAGAAATCAGAAAGTTGGCTTCATTTTGGCATGGCGAGTATCAGCACCACCTTTCCCAGAAATGGAGGCCTGATTGGCTGTGTTGAAAATTCCTATCTTGGACCTGCAATGTGCAGAGTGGCCCAAGTGGCCGATGGAGCCCACGGTGGCCCTGGGGCGAGATCTATGCCCTGTTACATAGGCGGAGGGATGTGTGTGTTGTGAGTCATGTCTGAAGAGTGCAGGCATCCAGGGGTGGCACAGGCCAGCAGAAGCTGTTGGGCTCAGCCCTGGAGCAGCTCCCCCACCTTTCTTCTCACTCATCTCCACCAGGCGGGGCTCTCCAATCTCAAGGAAGAAGGTCTTGTTTTTCTCATACTCCTCATCATCAATTACCTTGACTGATATTGTTTTGCTGAAACAGAGAAGAATAGAAATTGACGTACAAGGGGAAGAGGAAAGAGAAGAGAAGGGACATAGAGAAGAGGAAAGCAAGGTTAACGAGCTGCACTTCCAAACGGCAACTGAGAAACGTCTGTACTGTGACTTTGTTCTTCCAGAGTGGGTATGGGGTAGGTCTGAAGGACCGAGAGGTTACCCAATGTACCCCTGCCCAAGGTCATGGAATGATTTTAGAAAATATATAGCACTCAGGACTGAGAGGTTCATCATCATCATGAGAAGGAAAAGCAGAAGAACACAGATCACAATAATAAGAAAAGAAAAAATATATTTATTTAGTAAATGCCTTAACCTGTAGGATTCTCTGAGCTGTGCCCTGGAATTCACTCCTTTAGAACAAATCATTAAATCAGATCAAAATACCAGCAGAGGTTACCTGTGAGTGATAGGCTTATGGGTCTTTTTTTTTTTTTTTTTGCCTTCATTCTGCTTTACTGTATTTCCAAACGTAATATTTTTATAATACAATTACAAATTTATTAAAATAATAAATGTATAAGACCATCACAAAATAAAATCACGGCAGCCTGGGTGGCTCAGCGGTTTAGCACCGACTTTGGCCCAGGGCGTGATCCTGGAGACCAGGGATCGAGTCCCACATCGGGTTCCCTGCATGGAACCTGCTTTTCCCTCTGCCTGTGGCTCTGCCTCTCTCTCTCTCTCTCTCTCTCTCTCTCTCTCTCTCTCTGTGTGTGTCTCTCATGAATAAATTTAAAAAATAAATAAAAAAAAACAAAATAAAATCAAACTCTTTTATCTTGTCCCACCCAATGTCCTAGAATCAAACTCTTAATTCAGGCTAGCAGATTTTCCACCTAGATCACAAGGGGAAGATGTTCATATTTTATTTGTCTTTATAAAGATGAAAGCTGAGGGCTCCCAAGAGCTCTTTTGAAAGGTGGGGGGTGTGGAGTCATGACGTTATAGTTATTTTCATCCCTCCAAAGTTGAGTTTCAACTTTGACAAAATATACTATTTACACTACTTTCCAACTTCACCCATACAGCAAGGCACTTAGTTAAAAATTTTCCCATAATCTATTTCATTAGCGCTTCTAGCCTTAGGGTCCTCTGGTTGTGAGTGACTGGTAGACAGTAGGACAAATGCAAATATTACACAGATCTCAATTTCCCATAAGCATGATGACTCTGAAAATAAATCTAATAATGTCACCTTCTAAGTAATAAGGGCTTAATTACTTCCTATATTACCACTTACTCAGAGGCCCCAAAACACTTGTTTGCCCTTGAAAAATTTTTTTTCTAGGAACACTGGCCAAGAACATTTCTGACTAAAGTTTTTGAAACAATCAGTTTACATAGACACATAGTTTTAAAGTCATGGACATTATTTAGTTTTGGTGGAATTTTCTAGGTCTTCTAGAAAGAAATTAGTTTGTAATTTTTTTTTTTTAAGAGAGGGAGAGGGGCTTGGGGAAAAGGAGAGCACATCTTAAGCTGACCATAGAGCCCGATGTGGGGCTCGATCTCACGACCCTGAGATTATGATCTGAGCCAAAATCCAGAGTCAGACATTTAACTGACTGAGCCACCCAGGTACCCCTTTTTCCCTTAAATTTTAAATTATTGATCAAAGCCATCAAGTTTCATATAAATGAAGATGTAAGAAATGATACATGTGCTCTTTATTTCAGAATTGAATTTGACATTATAAATGAAATCAGGGATCGGGTGGCTCAGCAGTTTAGCGCCTGCCTTGGGCCCAGGGCATGATCCTGGAGTCCCGGGCTCGAGTCCCACATTAGGCTCCCTGCATGGAGCCTCCTTCTCCCTCTACCTGTGTCTCTGCCTCTCTCTCTCTCTCTCTGTGTCATGAATAAATAAAATCTTTAAATAAACAAACAAATAAATAAATGAAATCAAATTTACTCTACAAAAACCTGTGAAAAGTATATCCTCTTTGTCATCAAACTTATGCATTTTGGATATTGATTTCTATCTTCCTGTCTCATAAACTATAGTTGTACATCTCTCCTAAAGCAATCAGCCATTAGACCAAGTGTGGAAAAGTATTGATGGGCATTAGAATGGCTGGGCCATGCTACCATCTTCTGGACATCATGACCCAATACTTGTTATCAAGGCACTTCATGATAGGGTACATTAAGATGGATTTCATGTTGCAATGCTCTTATATTACCTAAAAACATTTGACTTCTTTTTCTCCATCTTGTACCCCCAACCCCTCCTGTATCTCATCACATATTTTATTAGATTGCATACATAGAGTGCAGGAGAGATGGTTGGAGTAGCCTGGCTAACAGGGTGAGCCTTTGTTTAGAAAAGGCTACCTGTTTTACTCCCAAAGAGCAACATGACCACACATTCAGAAATAAATAGAAACAACCAAAAAACATTGTTTCTTATTCTTGGCAAATCCAATCCTCTATTGTTTTAATAGCTTTATTTTCTACACTCTGAGTAGCTGATGAGTGTCAGAAATATGAAGCCCCACACAATTTGTTTGTATAATAAGATAAGCACTGAAATTTTATTTTTAGATTATTTACTGTTTATTGGATCATAATCCTTAGAGATTCCATATTTGATGTGACACTGGAATATCAAAGAAGAAAAAAGGAACCAGTACCTCTGTAGGTGCCTGGCAAAGACACCTAAAATAGATGGGATTTGCATAATGGCGTATTATTTGAAAATCATTAATAATACTATCAGCAGTGTCCTTGACAGGAGAAGCCATTAAATTATAAATTGATTTTGGTGCTCTTGCATAGTAAAACTATTAACAGGAGACTTGCTTATTAAAGGAACTTTCAGTCAATTTAAAGAGACAGGATGAAGTCAGTCCTTAAGAATTAGCCCTTTGAATCAAGAGAGGGAAAAATCAGAAGGGATTGCTAATGTTCACCTTTGGCTTCTCTCCTCAGCAAAGGTATCAAAGGTGAAATTAACCAATGTAATTTTTAAAGGAAATATCCTTAGGCTGTCCCTTGCTCACTTCCCAAAGTCTAATGCCACTTCTTCCATCACCTGGGAAGTTACAGGAGATGGGGCACATTTGGTGAGGACTCCAGTTATACTAGTTTGATAATCAGCAGAAGCACACCTCTGTTCCTCACAATTCTGCAGTGAGTATAGAATGTCAAGGATTGAAGGGACTTTAAGGGCCCTACCATTTGTACCCTCTCCCCCCCTACCCTTGCCCCTCCCACATTGCCACACCAATCCCATATTCATGGGGCTTTTGCTCTGTCACAAGGACTCTCTTTCCCTGAGAACATAGATTCATGTTGGCTGTTCTTTTGTTCTCTTTATCGACAGGAGACAGTGAAGTTTTATTTCTTTAGATTGACAGGTTAACCAAAACAAGAGAACAGACACAGCCCTTCATCCAATGACAACTCTTGCACTATTACAGCCCCAATAAGGAACAAATAGAAAAACTGATGTCATGCGATTTTCAACTACCATAATTATGAAGAAGGTAGTGAGAACTTTTCACTTGATTTTTGAAACATCTCTCTAAAGTTGAACAGTGTACTATAAAAATTATGTTTTCTGGAAACCAGCAAAGTAGTTACAAATCTTATAATAACACTAAGTAATTTCTCAATATGGCCAAAATTTTTATGGAAATATATCTTTGTTCCATTTCTAGGGAAAAAAAGGGATTTGATTTAAAAAGATCAATTTATTTATTGGAAAAATACTGGTCATTCCTTTCGATTTTTTTTGCAGTGCTTTTCCTTTGGTAATACTAAACCAACATCTACACTTGACTTCTAAGTTGCTTTCTTATCTGATGGGTCTTAAAAGATCTGAACACCTTCCAACATTCTACCAAGGAGTTCATATGTCTGGTGGTGACTCAGGTGGATGGTGGGAAAGGAAAGAAAGAGGTGACTTTATTAGTGGAGGTAAAAAAAAAAAAAAACCCACAAAATCTCTTTAACATATATACTGATCTCTCCTCAGTAAGCCAAAGTAACATCAGGACTTCTTTTTCTATTGCAGCCTCGATTTGCCCTTCTGTGGTTTCTTTTTCTCAAGACTGCCCTTGATGTTGGGAGAAGTGAGGAAAAAATGAGTTTGGAAGGTTAAAGAGAAGAAGAAACTCTCCTTTTAAATCCTCATGCAAAATATTTTAGTGAGGATTTCACATATTTAGATACTGCAGTGGCTGTTTTAAGAATTATTATAAAAAAAATTAAACTCTCCTTAGGCCTAATTAAACTCTCAATGGACCTCTGAGCACTTTACATTTCTTAATTCACCTGTGGTTCCTAACAGCCCTAGAAGTAACTTCTGCTACTCACATTCACAGAGGAAACAATGACTCGGAGAAGTCAAATAACTCCTGAGGTCACAAAGTGAGTCTCCTGTAACTGGTTCCAAAGACTGAAACCTTCAATTATATGATGTACAGTTTCCTTATTCATTCAGCTGTGCAGTATCTTTATGACCACTTTAAAGGATCTGGATCATTATTTTAAATTAATATAAAGGTTTATTGTTTTTTTTTATGTTAACAAGGACTACCTAGATTAGCAATGATAGAATTTCAACTCTGTTTTTAAAAGGAGAGGAGCACATCTATATGATGGCTGTTCTAAAAAGGTGAATCCTTGAGACAGTGGTGAGAAGTAATTGAAAAGTGCCATGAACATGTAGGGGCTCACCAATTCTGAGAGCCACCACCAGTAGCCTCAGCCTCACGGGGCTGGGTGGGGGGTGGGTGGTGGTGGTGGTGGTGGTGGTGGGAGGAAGGGGCTTATTAGAACTGCAGAGTCCCAGGATTCACCCCAGACCCTCCATATCAGATCTACATATTAACAAGATACTCAGATGATACTATGCATGTTCAAGTTTGAGAAGCATGGATCTAGAGAGGATCTAGAAGCATGTTTTTTTTTTTATTATTATTAAGTCAGATAATGAATTAAGAGGCTGGTAAAACCTGGGCTTGTGTTTTGGAACTGTCTGCATATTAGAATCACATGTTGAGTTTTGCAAATTTTTCAGGTAGGGCTGGACCCACTAGAAAGCAGTGAAATCAAACTCTCTGGTTGCGGGTCCCCAAGATGAATATAGTTTTTAAAAGGTTTTCAGGTTGTTCCAATATGCAGCAGGGACTGGCAACTAACTAATGGGGAGTAAGAATGTATGCCTGATGTTTAAAAGAATGTATTAAATAGATAAAATTGTCAGAAAGAGTCAAAACTAAATTTCAGATATAATTATCAATCTAGACTGAAAGATGGTAGAAACATTTTGCTTTGTTCTTCACCAGGGTTCTTTTCTGGATTACATAGAGTATTTAAAATTGTTTTCTCCTCTGAGGAAATGCTGGTCCTCCCAGGTTAACTTAATAGTATAGGTGAGAAAACATTGACAGCAGAGTTTACACTGCTGCAAGAGTGATTTCCTTTCCAACAAAGTGATAGGAAGTCTGGTGATAAGCTTTTACACAATGGAAATTCTATTTGGAGAGTAGAAAAACTATGGATTTCAGTTGCCACAGAAGAGAGTGCTCACATCTCCACTCTCAGAGAGCTTCTCAGCCATGTCAGTGAAAGACCACTTTTGTGGAACTGAAAACTTTCCAGGGCCACCACATTTAGACTCAAGAAAGAAATGACCCAGGATCCATCACATATGAAGGGAAAAGATCTGGCAACTTCTCTCATCGCAGAGTGATGTCAGCAGGTGAAGCAAATTTGAAATTTAATCCCCAGTACACCTGATGTTAAGAACTTCAAGATAAACTATTACTCAAAAAGACAAACCAACTTAAAAATGGGCTAAAGATCTGACTAGACACTTCTCCACAGAAAATCAACAAATGGCCAATATGTATATGGAGAGATGCTCAACATCATTAGTTACGGGGAAATGCAAATGAAAGCCACAAGAGATACCAATTCAAACCCACTAAGGGGCTAGAATGAAAAAGATAATAACAAGATTTGTAGAGAATATAGAGAGATTAGAACTCTCACGCTGCTGGCAAGAATGTAAAATGCTGCAGCTGCTTTGGAAAAACCTAGCAGTTCCTCAGAAATTTGAATTTAGAGTGATCATATGATCCAGCAATTCTACTTCTAGGTATATACTCAAGAGATTTAAAAACATATGTCCACACAAAAACTTAATACATGAAGATTCATGGCAGCATTATTCACGAGAGCCCCAAAGTGGAAACAACCTAAATATCCATCAACTAATGAATGAACATAAAGTGGTGTAGCTACACAATAGAATATCATTCAACAATAAAAACAAATGAAATTTTGACACATGCTACAAAAAGGTAGCAGGACATGCCACCCCAGGATATGCCACTTTGACATTTTGATAATGTGGAGATATAGGCACCTGAAAAATAGCAGATGCAGGGAGAGCTTTTCTCTGAACTCCCCTATCTGCCTGAAGACAGATACTCCGAAAGGAACACGCTTGTCATAGATCCCCTTTCTGGGAGTGTCATCAGCCATTATCACAAGAGAGGAGACTAGAAATAGTTGCCGCATCCTGACAAACTTTTTCACAAACCATCATATCTCCCATCTGTTCTTCTAAGGGTCTCTTCATCTTTCCTAAAAATCATTTACTTTCCCCGAAGAGACCTTTATCCCTTCCCCCTTTCCCTGCTGAGATGGTCTTTAAGTCTACATTTAAAAGAAAAAAAAATATTTATTTATTTTAGAATAGATAGAACATAGCTGGAGGGTCAGAAGGAGAGAGGGAGAATCTCAAGTAGACTCTGGGTGTCCCTCATGTATACATGGGATATACATGTTAATAAATTTGTTTTTTTCTCTTGTATATCTCTTTTATTACATGACCTTAGCCAAGAATTCTGAAAGGTAGAGGGAAAACTATTTTTCTTTCCCTACACTACAACATGGATGAACCTTGAAAACATTACATTGAATGAAGCCAGACACAAAAGTTCACATATTATATAATCTATGAAAAGTCTGGAAAATCCATAGGAACAGGAAGTAGATTAGTGGTTACCCAGGGCTGAGGGTTGGGGGGTAAGTGAGTGGTGATGATCAATAGCTATTGGTTTTCCTTTGGAGGGGGTTGAAAATGTTCTACAGGGACCCCCGGGTGGCTCAGCAGTTGAGTGTCTACCTTTGGGTCAGGGTACAATCCTGGGGATCGAGTCCCATAACCAACTTCGCACAAGGAGCCTGCTTCTCCCTCTACCTATGTCTCTGCCTCTCTCTCTGTGTCTCTCATGAATAAATAATAAAATCTTCAAAAAGAAAGAAAGAAAATGTTCTACAATTGACTATAGCAATAGTTAAACAATTCTGAAAATACACTAAAACTCATCGAATCACATATTTTAATTAAGTAAATCTACGATATGTGAATTATATCTTAATAAAGCTGTTATTTTTTTTTTTTAAAGCAAGTTCAGCATAAATCCTACTCCTCAGAAAGAACTGTTTCTTGGGTGAGAAAAGGTGGTAAGAACAGTTAGGCTTTTCAGTATGGAGTTTCAAATTTTGCTGGTCCTGCCAAATAGAACACCGAGTGCCACATGTCACAGACAAGGGGAGCCATGGGCCCCAAAGCTAAGTGCCATGGCTCAGCCTGTCAGCTCCACTGGTCCTCAGTCCATCCCCAGGTTCCCCACAGAATTCATCCCTCCAGGATTAAGAACTATTGATGCGGTACTTTAACATGCTAAGCATTTCTGGCGGCTCTTGCCTCAGGCCTGGCTTCCTTGGCTGGTTTCTTTTTCCCAAAGTACAGAATGTTATGGAAATGTCAGAAGTGGCATTTCCTTCATGGCATTTATTTAGAAAGAAAAGGCAAGGACTGTGATCCTAGGTCGTGCTGCTGCCCTTCACAGAGTCCACAGCTCTGTTTGCATCACTTCCAGCATTATCCAACACCCTCATTGGCATTGATTTCTCTGCCTACAAGGAAAGATGGGCTCACTATGGATTGCCTTTATATTCCTTGGTTTAAGTTCCTAGCACATTTCAGCTTTTATTTTTCTCCTTTAAAAATTGATTTGATGGGTGACTTAGGGATTTGGGATTAGGGAAAGAAAGGGTCAGTCAGAGACAACCCATGCATGTATTCTCATTTTCCTTAAGCGACACAAATCAACTCCCCTGTCCAATGAATATTCCAAATCAGATAAAAGCAGCTGCTATTTATATTATTTTCAATAACATTTTCCCATCATTTTTTACTTAGGAGAAATGTTGGGCATGGATTCGCTTGGGAATTTGCTCAAGGTCCCATGTTAAGTTGGGTCATTGAGGAGGGGCCAGGCAATACATGGCTCAGTCTGTTATTTCCTTTGATAACACATCAGGAGCATCAGACTGGGATGCAGATTACCTAGGTTCTTATCTTGATTCTGCCATTTTCTAGCTGAGGGATTTGGACCAGTTCTGGCATCTTTGTAAACATTAGTATTATCGTCTATCAAGTGGGGATAATAAAACTCACTTCACCATGATTGTGATTATCAAATCTTAGGTGTCATCAGTCATCAACTGTAGATGATACAACCTCATAGGTTGCAGCAATGATCGAATAATACAATGCATGCCAAATAATTTTGCAAAGGACTCTAAAATATTAGGAACAGCTGTTATTACTAGTTGAAAAGGAGTGGACTACCATTACTTGCCTATTTACCCAGGCACCAAAAGGAGCAGTTAGCAGATGGTGGAGGTGGTGGTCAGGAAATATTTGATGGGATGATGAGTCATATGCTCAAATTCACTCTCATATGAAGCTTGGGATCACACCCCATATGATGGGCTACCCAAGTACAGAGCCCTAAATTCAGAGAAGCAAGGGGGCACAAGGGTTACTGTTCGGTTTCTCAGTCACAGCTCTGCCGGGTCCCCTTTTACTACATCAACTAGTTATGAGGAGGGGTCTGAAATCATGCTTTTCCTGGAGCTCCTATGATGATGCAGAACCTGACGAACAGGGATAGTGCAATTCTGTAATTTAAATAGACTCTGAGGTAGAGAGTTGCTAAAGTAGCTAAACCAAAGTAATTCTCCAGGAGACCTTGTCATCTATGCTTTGATCTCTGCATTATCAAGTGGTAATTGAAATGATTGGTTCAAACAAGGCAAGATACAAGGACAGCCCAAATTCTGCTGTTTCCTGGGAATACCAGGAAACTTTTACAGAGCACTGGAGTGAGGGTTTTCCAATAAAACCTTGGTCTATTTCATTTTCTTCTGCTTACTTTCATAACAGAAAGGCCACCAATTTATTTTTTTTTCCAAATGCAAAATAGGAACAAATGTAATTCATTTTTGGTGTCTCTCCTTTTAGCATCGGCAGATTTAGTCTCAAAAGCAAAAGCTGTGAGCTACCTTCCTGTTCCTAGAAGACATGCTGGTTGACCACTTAAGAAACACTGCAGGGATCCTAGAGTTATTGTTCCAATAAAGAATATGCTAACAATTCTAGTATACCCCAAGGTTCTCTTCTATGATGGCAGGCTAATGTGAAAACCACATGAGTAAATGTTTAAGAGAAAAATGATATGAATGTGTTAAAAAGTGACCATAATTTTGTGATATATAAAATCGATACCTTACCATTGCCTCACTTCTCTGCAGTCAATAAAGTTCAGTCTTAAGGAGGGTAGAATCATAAAGGTCCTGGGTTTGTTACCTAAATGTGCATGCTGAGACAATTTGTCAACTTAGTGAAAAATAAAGTGGATGAAGCATTGGACATCATGCTGAATACAGATTTATGTCTAGATTTTTAAAAAATTGTTTATTGGCATTGTGCAAGTTCCATGATAGAGAGACTTTTAACCAAATGGTGGAGGGTTCTCTTCATATTGAAACTGCTCCCTTCAGTTGTCAGGACTACATAATTGTCTATAATCTGAGATCTTCACTGCATTCCTTAAGGGAATGAAAAAGGCCCCCAATTCTCTAGAAAATGTTGTTTTGACAAACCCCTCAAAGGTGAGAATAACATTGAATGGTTTGTGGCACCAAGCATCTTTTCTTTAAACTGAATACAAACATCTTTGGTTCAGTTTTAGAAGATTCTGTGAAGTCCTCAATTTGCCCCTGCCCTTTATAGGAATTTGGAATTAAGTGGAATTGATGCTGTTGAATTGCTAAGAAACTTTTGTTTTCCCATCCTTTTCAAAAGCTCTCTTCATATTGGACATTTTAGAAATTTTGGGGTTGTTACTGAACGCTCTCCAGAGATTATTTCTGCCTTTGGACCTTCCTCCTTTGTCAAGATTCTTTGTTCAAAGTAGAGTATCCCTGGAAGACAGTAGAAAGATTTCACTCCTAGAATGTTACAGAACAGCAGATAGTGTATGCTGAAAGCATCTCTATCCGAGAGAGGCAAGCTTTAAAAATAGAACTCCAAGAAACAGAGCCAGGCTTTCTTCAGTTTTTTTTAATTCACATTCTTTCTCTCTTTTCCTTCTTTCCCTTCCTTTCTCCATGGCCGCAAAACATTCGATGGCAAATCAATCTCTCTCTGCATGCATTCATATAAAATACTCTAAAAGACAAGATATCAGATATTTTCTTGAACAAATCCAAACTAAATCAATAATTAGTGAATTGTTGCTGATTTTTATATTTTGCATTTCTGTTACATATCTAATATTTTACTGCTATTTCGCATTAGATTAAGCCATCAATCCCTACGTGTTCATACTATATGTTTTATAAATATGTTTTGATTTTAGGTTTGCATTTCACAATGGGGACTTATGGTTTACAAAAAATTTAAAAAATAACAAATAATGATATTTATTGACTACCTACTCAGTAGGGTATAATAGAAATGCAGGTTGGGCTCAGATTTGTATATCCTGAGGGTGTCATGTAAGAAGCTCCCCACGAAGTCTATTAAACTATTCCAATGTTCATTTATTTCCATAATTAACATAATTATTAAGGCTAATTAATTATTAAGGACTCTTTGACCCTGACCATGCATGGCTCTGAGTGATTCTACGACACAGGTGGAGAAAATGACCTCCTAAAATGCTTTCTTAAGAAAGGGAATCAGGTTGCAAAATTCTCCCCCTGCCATTTACTAGCTGCACCTGTGTGAGTTATTTATTCTTTCTAAGGCTCAAGCTTCTGCTCTGTAAAGTGGTTGAAATGATGGTATTTATCTCATCTGATTGCTACAAACAGTAATTGTGATAATACATACAAAACGCTTAACACAGAGCCTGGCATATATTAAGTGCTAAATGAATATTAGCTATTTCTATTATGACCATGATAGATACTGTGTCACACAGGAACTGGGACTTTTGAGAATGAATGGCCTATAACTTCTGCAAGTGGCTTAATCTATGCATTAGTTTTCTCCTCTATAAAAATGGAATATATTATAGATATATTATAGATATAATCAATCAATAATGTGGTCCTTTTTTAAAAAAATCAAAATTTCAGTGGCTTTTGCTTTTCCTGATAATCTAGAAAAAAAAATCCTTGATTCTGAGCAGAATTCTGTCCTTGTTCATGTAAAATATCAGCAAGCCTATATTTTGGGCTCTTTTTCACTAAATGCAGTGAAAATAATATGAATTGCTTTCCAATAATTTGTGTTATTTCTCTCATATTGCTTTTCCTGCTTACTAAAGTAATCCTTGCTCATTGCTGAGAATTTGAAAAAGGCAGAAATTAAGAAAAACAAAAATCATCCATAAGGTTACCATTAGAGATCACCATTTAACATTTAAAAATGTTTGTGTTTAGCTTTTTAAACACACAACTAGGGGATCCCTGGGTGGTGCAGCGGTTTGGCACCAGCCTTTGGCCCAGGGCGCGATCCTGGAGACCCGGGATCGAATCCCACGTCGGGCTCCCGGTGCATGGAGCCTGCTTCTCCCTCTGCCTGTGTCTCTGCCTCTCTCTCTCTGTGTGTGACTATCATAAATAAATAAAAAATTTAAACACACAACTACAGAATTTGCACCGTATTGCATTTGTGTATCAATAAAATTGGGTGTCATGATTTTTCACCTAATGTTGTATTGTGAACATCTCCTGTGGCACAAAAATTTTTAATCCTTTACTTTAGAACAGCACAAGATAGTCCACGAAATGTCTTTACAACAATGTAATTAACTCATGTTTAGCATGAATGGATTGTGGGCCATTGTTTTTGTCTTTGTTGTCCCTATCCATCTACACTGATCTATACTTTATAGGGGAAAAAAAAATAAATAAAAAATAAATAAATATAGGGGAAAAAGCCAAAAAGTCATGAACTTTTGATACTTTCCTATGGATGCACTACCTGGGATCACTTCTGTTAGAGGTAAAGGTTTGTTTTCCCTATAATCTTCCTTCCATGTTTGGGTCCCCTCTGGACTCCTACCCTAGCTGGTGACCTTCCTCAGGTCCATCTCCTGTTAGCCTTTTTTGAAGTTCTTGTTGGAATCCTGCCCTGTAGAAAATTTGTACATCAGTTTTTAAATGGGGAAATTCTCTTCTCAGTCATTGCTAACCGTCTGACTAGTTTTGCTGGAAAATTCTTTCAGGAATCCTCTGCCAATGTTGTTTCCCTAGAAGGCCATTCTGGCTACCTCACTAAGCTCCTGTTCATTCCATAACAAATAATTCCTCATGCTAAATCATCCACAAATACCCACGATTATGCCCTTCTCCCAATCACCCACTCCTGTTTGTCATCAAAATAGCATGAGTCCATTTCTAGTCAAATTCAGAGCTTACCTTCACAAATACCCCACCCTCTAGCCAAGAAGCACAACCTCCCAGTCCTGGATCACAGAAATCGCCCTCTTCAGCTCCCCCCATACAGGTGAGCAAATAGACTCACTGACATTGGCCAACACCTCACAGCGAGGCAGCAGAGTCGGGATTAACATTCATCTCCAGCCTTTCAGCCCACATCTGGTCTGTGTTTACTCAGCTATTATCCTAGTGTTTTTCTCCTCTAGTGTTGCTGGCATCCAACTCATCCCTCTGGAGAAAACCTTTCCTTCCCTCCTCTTTCTAATGAAGTAAAAACTGGTGCTGATAACAGAGGGAAATGCGTAATTGTCTTTGTTAACTCCCTGCCTTTTTATCGCTGTCATGCTGATGAATGCTTTATAAATCAAATGGCCCATACCTTAGAAATATGGACTTCCTCTAGGAAGGATGGCTGTGTGAGCCTCAGACATGGAAACAGTCTGCAACATCCACAGAAACACTAAAGGAAGAAGAAATCAAAACCCACCAAGAGCCTTATTTCTACCTCAAGTTTAGCAGCTGACAATCTCTGCCTTTTCCTCTTGTCTCTTTCCTCCTTCCACCAGAGTCACAGGTGTACCTCTATTGGCCACTAGATAAGGAACCTAAAGATCTACTGGTACCGAGATGAGGATACTCAATAATCAGGTGTAATTTTTTTCCACTTAAAGCCTATAGTTCAATTTTAAAGGAACCCCATTTCCCTTAATTCAAAAAGAGTAATTATGGAAGGAACTGACTTTCAGCAATGAGGTGAGCCACAAATGCTCTGAATAGTGTGCCTCTATGTGGCAAAATACTTCTGTGGTGTCTAATTCAACCAGGCAAAAATTAAAAGTGATATAAATGGTGAATCAGAAATTATTACCAGTAAAATATCAAGGGCCTTGATATGCTCCCTGCTTTGTACTCCTGCTTTCCACTCTCTGCAAAACACAATGATTCACTGGCTTGGACTCTTGCTGAACTTTTCAGGGTAGCACTTATTATTTGGATGTTTAAATCTCTTTCAGGTACTCCACTTGGTTTAAAACTGCTCTGAATGGTTATCACTTCGGAGCTCATATTCTTAACAGAAGGGACCCAAGGCACTTTATAGGTAATCATCGCAAGAGAAAGTCAGCAAGAAGACAATTTAGCCTCCTATTGAAGCCGGCAATTTAAAGCTTAAAATCAGAATTAACCAAAAGCAAAATAGAGTTTATTGGCTTTGAACTGGAAATGTGTTTTGCCTTTTTCCCTTTTATGTTTTTTGTTCGTAATGGAAGTTTTCCCCAGTTAGAACAGGTTTACAGAACTCAAATAATGCCTTGTCTAGCAAAACTGAACCACTAGACCAAATGCAGTGAGAAAGTACTTGGTGAGCAGTTCTTAGATTAATTACAGGGGTTCTGATGAGATGCATTCAAAGTGCACATTGATTTTAGGAGGAAATCTGTAAGGAGGCCTTTAAATTTTTTTATTTTGTAATGGATTGTATATTGTTCACAGCGCTCAAAAAGCAAACCCTCACCATTATTTCAGCTTTTGACCCAGATGTAATCTTACAGGGAAGGATTATTGTTGTTATGATTTGTTCTATTTGACAAATTCTCTAGAAAGTCTGCACTCTTGTTCAGAGAATCTGGTAGGTAGAGGGGACATAGGCTATCTAGACTGGCACTTGCAGCATTGACATATTTATAGCTGTGAGCTGTAAATACAAAATGTAACAGCTCTTAGCAGCATGACCTTGGTCAATTCACTTTCCCTTTCCGAATTTCAATTTCAGCAAATGTAAAGTGAGAACCTCCCAGGGCTGACAGGAAAAACAAATGAAATACTCTATATGCATGAACCTTTTGCACTTGAAGCATTTTCAAATGTAAGGTGCTTTTATGATTACTATCTAGCTTCATCTCATTTCTCAACGGAGCAAACTGTGGTCTCTCAATTCCAGCCATCTTTCCGTTATGGCTTCCTCAGGTCCACTCTAAAATATGTATAGGGTATTAATATTAATCTTGCTATATTCATTTTGGAAAGTAACAACTTACTGTGTGAATGGTAAGGCAGTAATATCTGACACCTATCCATGGATCTCCTTTCAGAGTTGTATTTTATGTTTATATCATTAAAACTTGGAAATTATAGCAGCAGATAAAATTGACTGCTAGAACACGAGCTAATACTTTATTATGTATGTATTATGATACTGTCCTATTGGATTTTAACACTTGTACTAACTTTTATCATGTAGAACTAGTTTTAACTCGTATTAATTATAATATATCTTAAAAAATAGAGACATAAGGGAGATATAAGAGTACATCTCATGGATTGGTCCATGCATCCTGAATAAATCCTACTAATTCAGTAGAAGTAAGAATTTTTTTTAGTATTTTGTACTAATTAGTCCAGAAAAGTTTATTTATGGATTTTCCTCTCTATATCAACTTGCTGTCTTGGTATACCGTTCATAGGGCCTGAATACTTTTTTCTATTCAGTCATCTTTGAGTCTCTAGAATAATCAAAATCCTCTCCATACTTTTAACTAAATTACTTTCATGAGGTCAGACTTCCTAATATTGATATTCAAAGCTTAGTGAAGGCGGTGGTAAATTGAAAAGAATCCATAAAAACACAGTTCTGGGTCTTCAGAGCCCCAATAATGTAAAATCTTTTGTCCAGGCCATCAGTACTCAATAGCAACCCGGCTGCCAAGGGCCAGAATACCACTAAGTACATCACATGTGTTCCTCATGATAGTGAGCACAGTGCCAGCCTAAGGTATTTGCTTCATAGACATTTGTGATGACACAGCTATTCTTATTTTCACACGTTTGTACTTGAGTTTGCGTTGCTCTATCAAGATCTCTGAGATTTCTTGGTAAAAAGCAGCCCGCATATTTCTAAGATGAAAAGACATGCTCCCCAGTGTAGGTTTGGCCATGGGAGTGAACAAAATGGACAGTGTGTAGGTGATTCACGCTCATGACTTGGACCTCACTATGAAGGGCCAAATGAGGTTATCAGGCACACTTTAGATTCCTATGGCATGTTATTCTGTCCAGCCATTCTACAGACCTTTACTTAGTATCCAGCTATGTGTCAGGCCAGTGTTAGGTGTCAGGAATAGAAAGAAGAATATGAATCCACAGCTCAGTGGGGTGATAGGCATGTAAACCAAAGGTTACCTATATTACCTTATGTGTGACATATAAGCCAAAGCTTTGCGCAGATGGAGCTCAGAAGGTGGGGAACTTCACAAATAGGAATAACTGGACTGGGTCTTGAAGGAAAAGTAGACTTTTGCCAAGCAGAAATACAGCAAAGGCTCAAAAACAGTAAAAACAAACAAACTTGGTGCAAATAACAGAGAAATGAAAAGGCATGAGGAGTGTGAGGTGCGGGCAGCCCTGGTGGCTCAGCAGTTTAGCGCCACCTTCAGCCCAGGGCCTGACCCTGGAGACCTGGGATCAAGTCCCACATCGGGCTGCCCGCGAGGAGCCTGCTTCTCCCTCTGCCTGTGTCTCTGCCTCTCTTTCTCTCTGTGTCTCTCATGAATAAATAAATGAAATCTTAAAAAAAAAAAAAAGAAGTGTGAGGTGCTGTTGGGCTCCTGTTTTGGTGGTCGTGTTGGTGGAGGAGGCTTGACGGGAGACCAACCAGGAAAGAGGGCTTAGGGTCAGAAGAAATACTAAGTCACGTGGACACAATCTTTTAACAAAGAGCCAATCGGCCTTTTTGATTATGGGCTGCCATGATCAATTTTGACCTTAATGACAATCAATCTTACTGAGTAGAGCTTGTGCTGTAGAATAGAAAGACAGTGAACGAGAGGACAGGGAAGCAGCCATGTAGAAAATGCCATCTCTTGGATGGGAAGAGCCTAATGTCCCTGCCAGAGTAGCTAGCCAGGTATCCCGCCAGCAGCACATTTTGAGAAACTGGCCCCCAGCCTCTAGTCAAAGCTGAAGAGCTAGAAATGGCTTTAATTTTTTAAAAAGATTTTTATTTATTTATTTGTCATATTGAGAGAGAGAGAGAGAGAGCTCATGCACAAGCAGAGGGAGTGGCAAGCAGACGGAGAAGCAGGCTCCCTGCTGAGCAAGGAGCCCAAAGGGGGCCTTGATTTCAGGACCCCAGGATCATGACCTAAGCCAAAGGCAGCAACTCAACCACTGAGCCACCCAGGGCCACCCCCGCCCCTTGCTTTAATGTTTTAATTTGTTTTCTGTAAACTCTCCTTCCTGAAAACTTGTCTGTGGATTAGAGAAAACAAATTGAAATTCCATGAAATGGTCTCTCTGAGCTCCTCCTTTCTCTTGCAACAATCAATTTCTTACAGAAAGGTGAAGGTAGTAAAATACAAATTTTGCTGGAGAAAACATCAAATTGTAAAGCTGACCTGATTTTCATGAACAGAAAACCTAATTATCTACCATCAGTTCAGGTCTGAGCACATATTTCATTTTATTTCTTTCAAGTGTGAGCCGTTTTGGCAAGCTTTATGACAAAATATCTAGATGTACACATTGAATTTTTAAATGAAAGTATCAAAAACTGAAGTCTCAGGTTAATGAATTACATGGAAAATTGCTATCACATTACATTATCTTATACAGTATTGGCAGGAGGGTTGGTGAGAGAATTACAACCAAAGTGATGTAATGAAATGGAAATTTACAAGTTGGGGTGTAGAAAGGGTAAAAAGAATATTATTCTTCTGATACAGTGAGCAGTCACTAAGAGTGATTGATTCTTAAGTTACTTAGCAGGTTGGGTGTGTGTGTGCGCGTGCATGTGAGCCCATGTACATTCAGGAGTCCAGAGAGAGAGGAGACAGAGGGAGACAGAGAAAGAGAAAACAGAAAGAATAAAGTGTCTTAAGGTCTCTGATGAGAAATAGCAATTTACTATAGGAGGCAAATGAGATGTAAGAAGATTGAAGGCATGCATAAAAATGACGTCTGCTCCATGCTCTTCTTTGTTTAGGCAGACAGGAACAGTGACAGGTTGAAGGCAAAAGAGATAACCAGGGTTCAGCAGCAGCAGTTGGTGTCATGTCTGAGTGCCAGACCTGATTCATCACAGTGGGATGAACCAGACTGAAAGTGGATGAGACTGGAACAAGATGTAGCCCACTGGACAAGGTCAGGGGGCTGGAAATGACAGAAACTGTACAAAGCCATCCAAAGAGAGGAGGTCTATTAGGACACAGCAAAACATGGCACCCAGAAAGTGTGGAAATGGTAGATGGAAGAAGCTAGGTAAACCACTGTGTGGGATGGGCAAGAAAGCATGGAGCTGAGTGGTTCAAGGATAAAACAAAACCAAGAGATCTAAGGACAAAGCCCTGCATCCAGCATCACGTGACACAACCCCGTTCTCCTGGGAGAGAGAGGCACCAATCCACCAAGGGAAATGACTGCAGGAAGGATGTGCCTTCATTAGGATGAAGTGAAGTCCTGAAATCAAGACAGGAAGACAGAAACTGGGTAGGAAACCAAACCTTACTTTCAGATGGATTTCAAAAACCTAGCAGTTCACTGTTGTATTTTGTTGTCGTCTTTCTTGAGTGCCTGAAAGAATATGTGGGGTGCATAGCAATTTCACAGTGTTTAGCAAATCACAAGGCTGGACGACTGGAACTGGAGAACAGGTCAGAATCTGATGATCAGCAAACTTATTGTGATGCTAGGCTAGACTAGGCTAGAGGGCTAGGCTAGGGTTTCTAAAATCCCTCCTACTTCAGGTCAGGGTGGGGCAGGGTTGAGAAAGCTGGTGGGGATCAGTACAGGGGTGAGGAGAACTGAGGAAAGGCATAAAGCTGAGAAAGAATTTGGCCACCACCATGCCTTTCCTTGGACTCTTTCCCCCTGCTTCCTCTCAAATCTCTTCTGTATGGTTATGCCTTTCTTTGCGATTGTTTATAAGATATTTAAGTAAGAGTTGTTTATAATATTCCAAGATATTTAGGTAAGTGGTGTTTCCAATATTCCAAGGTCCTAAGTGTGGGAGCTAGCTGACATAATATTACGGAAGGCTAAGGAATTTTGTGGGGAGGAGATAATAAATCTGATCTTGATATATTTAATTTAAGCTATGATAGGTAAACGTCTTATCGTGTGGCTTTCAGTGAAGATGAAGTGTCTAGAGGAAGGGTCTCTATATATTTGTCATGCATATTGAAAAGGAAATTGAAGCCCTTGGTGTGACCTGATCGACTTTCCCCAAAGGAGTTACCTCAAAAAAAAATAAGGAATGTAGAATCTGATATTATAACATCTCTGGGTAATAGTGTGAAAAAGAGGAGACACACACACACACACACACACGAAGGCATCAGTTATGGGAAGGTGGGAAACTGAAACTTTGGGTAGGACATCATTTAACTTGAAGAGAGAGCCTCTAACATGTCAAAATCAGAAGATCCATAGAGGAAAAAAAAAGAGGTTTGGGCCAAGGTGAGACTATTGGAAATAAAGCCAAAGAGCAGTTTTGTGTAGTGATTTGAAGGAGTTAGGAAAGATTTTGAATTAGTATTAGTAATGTTGTTGGTAGTTTTAACACAAAAGAGAAAGTGAATGAGATGGCATATAGTAGGGGTAGTAGTAGTGAATGATGACTTTCTCACAGGAAGTGACCTGAAATGGATTCCTAGAGAAAAAAAAGAGAAATAAGACTGTAAACTTGTGAGGTCTGGAGGCATATGGAAGGAATATAATATCAGACCAATATGTCCTCAGCTCCAGCTGACCATTAAAATTTTCTGCAGAGTTCTTTAAAAAAAAAAAAAAAAAAAAAAAAAAAAAAAAAAAACCCAGACACGTAGATTTCTTGTCCTTCCCATAGACTCTTATTCTCTGGATGTATAGCAGAAGGGTGAGTGTGTGTGTGTGTGGGGGGGGGGGTTCTCTAGAGTTAAAAAGCTCCCCTAATAATTCTAAAGCAATGATCCATCCATTGGCATGAGGAAAATATTTTACTCTCCCTGTTTCTAGCCTCAGCCTACGGGGCTCAAACATCATTTAGACAAGAGCCTTTAAAAACCCATCTTCCATATCATCTCGCTTCCCATATTTAAACAGTTCACGAGGGGCACCTGGGTGCCTCAGTGGTTGAGTATCTGCCTTTGGCTCAGGTCATGATCCCAGGTCTGAGGACGGAGTCCCACATCGGGCTCCCCACGGGGAGCCTGCTTCTCCCTCTGCCTGTGTCTCTGCTTCTTTCTCTGTGGCGCTTACGAATAAATGAATAAAATCTTAAAAAAAAAAAGAGTTCACAAAATTTATCCTTTTCCATAACAATTTCTTAGATTGATCAGATATCATATTATCTATTCAGGGTAAAAGCAAAAGGTAGTTCTTTATAGCCTTTGTGAATTCTGCTCACTGTAATAAAGCAGGTAATTTATCTATCAAGTCTACTCTCAGTACATCGATTAGTGGTAACATCCATTTATTATCTCATTGAACTACTAAGTCTATAAAGCATTCTGCAGAGGGGGTATTCTTTATGGTAGACCAATTTGTTCTGTAACCTGTATAATTGTTGCTCAGAAGATCTCATGGAAATGCTCCTGGACATATTACATACATCAGTAGCTGCAAATAAAACGAAGTCTGGCATTTATTATTGTGGAATTGCACCAAGTTTGTCTGGCACTACTCCACAGTCATTTACCCAGTTCCTATTCAGGGGCCAGATGAAATAATATTCACTGTGCTTCAATAGTGATATCCTTCCTGATAAATTTAGCACTTACTGAGGGATCCACTTTCCACGCATGCGGTAACTGCACCATTTTCTCTGAGCCCAGAGATTATTGGCAGGAGTTAAGAGCTGGTGCCTCAGGACGGAGCTATAAGTTTATGGTGTGGTATCTAAGGCTGGAAATGGAACTAGTAAAACCACAAATGCCAAAGACATCATAAAGAAAAATGTTCCTTAGGAGGAACTTGCCAATTTCTGGGCAATCCATTATTCTCTAACCTACACGCTGACTTTTATGAATAAAACAGCCTAGGAAATGCATTTAATTAAGCAGACAGTTACGATAAAATGAAGTGCCTTCCCTCTTTAGCAAGAGACCTCTCTTTCATCTCCTCCCCTGGCTTGCACCCTTGCTCCCTGGTAGATATGCTCTTAGGTTCACTCCCATTTCACAAACTCTTTTATAAACAAGGACCGTCAGGAAAAATGAGTGATCTTAGAATGGGAAAGAACTGAATATGGAGAGTGAAAGTGATTGTTTCCAAGACTCTTTCCTCTTTGGAAATCTTCTCATCTGGCTCTATTTTTCTCCTATCTCTGTGGAACCAAGAGAGTGGTGTTATCTGTGAGGTTCAAAATTGGATCTGTTAACAAAGTCCCGGGAGAGAATGACTGCCCAAGAATGCTCCTTGGGGATGGCTTTGGCGGTAGGGGGGGAGCAGTGCCTCTCTCCTGTATCTTCGGCTCTCTCACTTGCCTCTACTGCCAAAGAGAAGCCAGGTCAGAAGGACCCCCACGAGGGCCCAATGGAACCAGTCAGAGGAGGACAAGTAGAAGGCCATAAGATTTAGATGAGCTCCAAACCTCTAGAAGGACTTGCCAACTCTAGTCTGGCCTTTGAGAAGACAGAAATATTGGGGACCTTTGAGTCTATTTCACTGTGAAAATATAAGATGAACAACTTATATTTATGTCTGCCTTAAACACTTGACAAAGTCGCATGTGTTAACTTCTCAAATGAACTTGTGGTAGTTTAAGTGGAAGACACAGGTACAAAGAAACCATGTAAAAATGGGTAAAACATAAAAATTAGAAATAAAAAAAGTTAGTGGTAGAGAAGATAATGGTAGCAAAAGATCCCTTCACTCGGGGAAACAACTGTACTTGAAATGGAGCATTAGTCACATGCACACTGGCTTGAGTGATGACCTTCTTTCAGGGGATGCTACCAACCAGAGTTGGTACCTGCCTTTTCCTAGCCCGGAAAGATGACAAATGAGTATCGGCATTCTATATTTCTGTATTATCATCTCTTAAATCCCCCAAACACTTGGTGACATATCTAAATCATATAAATGCTATAAAATATTTCATGTTATCCATTTCATTTGCTATGAGAAAATTATTTATTGATTTTTTTTTTTTGCCAGATTGCATGTAGTAAAACTGACTCAAGGTGTAAATACAGAACACAACTCACAGTGAAAAATGAATTCCACAGTGGTATGGAAAGTAAGGAGAACAAGACCCAAAGTCAGAGATCTGGATGTCTAATCTACCCTCCAGTTTTACTGAAAGCAATCTTTGGAAGCATGCCAATAACACCGGCATGGTGCTGGATAGTTCCCCCTTTCAGGCGCTTACTCCCCTGAAGTTTAGGCTGACTTGAAAGTGGAGCTCCCAGGCCCTAAGGACTGTGGCAAAAGTCCTATTAACTCAATTGTCAGTCCTTTTCATTATGGATATAGGGCTGAAGGGGTTTCTCCGTGCTCAGCACTTGGAGCCTCCAGAGGAACTGCACAGCTTTATGAAAAGCCAGTTGAAGAAAAAATATAAAAGGAGTCAAACTATCATCTACTGTAGGGCCCATGACATGATTCTCCATGTGAGTTTCCTGGTGGAATACACGATATTCTTAAGGTCTTTGGTAATGCACTTAATAAATACAGAAATTGGCTGCTAATATAATGGAAAATTGTTCAATTTTAAGACTCTAAAAATTAACATGATCCCATTTCAAAGTGGGGCTATGAGTATTTCCATATTTTTTAGTCATCAGATTTAAGGTATGTAATGAGGCCTGCTAGGGGTCCTGGAAAATGGAGGAATTAAATAATATAATCTGCATTATACAGCTTGACTGCAGTGGTGGAACTGGATACTATTCACTTTGGGAACTGCATTAACACTGGGTCACTGGTTTGCTTAGGATGGAGCTGGAGGTGCAGGGACTGAATCACCTGAAGTAGTACTCCTATAGACCAACACACAGTGATCTTTATCCATCATGGTCAGACTACCGAGAATGGTCTCCATGAGGATAATAGAGTCTGTCCATATTAGACCACAAGTGATCAAAATGCTGGCAGCCAATAGGATTTCTTTTCCAAGGGATAGATTTGACTCCAAAAGAATGACTAGATGACAAAGGAAGGTTTTAATGATTATGCAAACTTCTTCAAGGTGCAAATCCCTCTTTCTATTACTCAGACCATTTGAATTAGGATTCTGGAAACAACCAGAGCAAATTCTCCTATACTACTTGCCAGGAAACTTTGTCCTCAAAATTCCTCTCCTCATTTAGAAAAACCCAACTATAGAAATTTGTGCGTTTTGATACATGTTGATTCTACATGGTAAATGATCACTTGGAAATTGACAGGACTTACATTAGGCTCTTGTTCTTAGTTCCAGTCTTAAGAGGGGAGCAAGGAGAGGCATAAAGCATTACTCATCAGTGGCCATATTTGGCAAAGGCAGGTCTCTCTCCCCTACTATTATCATTCATCCTGATAGAGCTGTGACACAGACCAGATGTCATTTCAATGTTAAAATTACATTGTTTTCATAACAAAGTCAGCTTACATCACTCTTAAATAGATCACACTAATGTTCCTCTGTATACTGTCATGGAGAGAGTGAGCGAGATCTTTCCAGAGGACTTGCCAAGCACAAACTATAGGAGGAGTTAAGATTTTTCTCAGGGCACTCACTAGCTGGCTCACAGCCTATATATCTCCATATCTCTCTGCAGCATATTTCAGGTCGTTGCAATATAAAATGTCCTTTCTACCGATTTCTTTGATTCCTGGAGGAAATTACAGGTACTTGTTCCTGTGGCAGGTAGAAGGCCAAAGATTTCATTGGCTGGAGCTCTTTTATTCCCTGTTTTCTTTTCCCTCCCTTCTTGGGCCCTGGTGACTTACAATTAACTTACAAGTCCAATGTTTAAGAGTGTCTTTCCCATTTAACAGTTGGAACTTGGAAGGTATCAATTTTAAATCCAGGATCAGAATCCACATGGACTAAGCACATATGAAACATAATTTTGGAAGCTTAGTACATTCTCTCCCTCTCTGCTGTAGATACACTTGCTTCATCATCTCTGTGGCACTGATGATAGGTTTGGAGACCAAGAACTGCAGGCACTAACAAAAAGTCATCCTCTGGATGCTGTCATAGTAGAGTGCCAAATGAGGATAGCCCTTGCTAACTGAATCCCCAAACTATTGCAATGAACCTAAAGAAAGAAGTTTTTTCTCTCAGTTTTAGAGATTTTGTCCTTATTTGACCTCATGCTTCTATTTACAATATGCATTTTGATATGAAAGGTCATATTAGAAAAAACCCATCTGTGTAGTTATTTACATATGTAAAGCCAAAGAGTATGAGCAGGATTGGTAAAACAAGCTAATATGTTGAATATTACAGGGAACACTAACATTTCTTTATTTCCTCACCATACTCCCCTCTCTCGCTCTATTATTTCCCCTCACTTTTTTTTTGCCTTTTAAGAAAAAAAAAAAGACTCAAAGGTAGAGTGTAAATTACTGAATGAAAATACTCAGAAATATTATTCTGTCCTTGAATGAAGACCCTAATCCCTCAAAAAAGAGGTGAAAAATTATTCATGAATAATATACTTCTCCTTCAAGGTTACTAGGACATATAAGATAAATGCCACCGTTGTTTCTCATGGGTCTAGAAATTTTATGGTTTTCTGTTTTTCAGTTTCTTATGACTTAGTTAAGCCCTGATAGCTTGGGATATCAGCATTTCCTACTTCTTCAATGCTCTTTGGCTCTAAATCCAAACAAAATTGAGTTTACTGACTTTTTTTGAAGTATATTTGAAATTATCTATTACCCTGAACCAGAGCTTTTAAGGCAAGCATGTTATTTTGGGGAGAAATGAGCATAAAGCTTGACCTAGGTGATCAACCTCAGCAAAGTCATCCCTAGCTGTGAACCACTGCTGTAGACTGAAGGCATCTACTTACCCTGAATAACTGCACGATATTTAACCAAGGTTTGACTCTGAAAATCCAAACTTAAGGGGTCCTGGATATTCTGGTTTGAAGAAACTGATGCCACTGTGGATCATGGAGGCCAAAGGGTTATACATCTGGAACATGTTTGGTCATAAAAAAATGTTTAACATATTATCTCTAAGTGTGCATGTGTGTGTGTGTGTATTTGTGTGTGTGTGTGTGTGTGTGTGTGTGTGTGTCTGTATGCACGCATACCCAAGACTTTTCTCTGCTGTATCTTTGGTGGATAGGTTTCCAGAGATTAGATCAGTACCATGCAAAGAGCAAGGGTTGAAGATGAATCCAACACTGTCACTCAGTGTAGTCAGGCAAATGGGTACAAGAGTTAAAATTCTCATTAGGATCCAATTGTATTTCCTTTTGGTTCCTCCTGCCCCACCTTCATCCATGTTTTTGCATGTCCTAAGCCTACTCAATCTTTTAAGATAAAGCTATAAGGCCACCTCCTCCCCAAAGCCCTCCGTGATTCATCATTTAGAATTACCTCTTTCTTTTCTGAATTTACCATCACACTTTTTCTGTAAATTCACATGGAATATGTTACTTTCTGATTTGTATGGTGATTACGTGCCTGCCTGATCACCAATACTGGGCTAGAAACATGTCGGGAACAAAATCTCCCTCTGCTTCAACTCTGTATTTCTGAGAAGAAGGGAAAGCAGTCAAGGACTATTTTTTTGAATCCAAATATTTAATGATGGCCATACATATGTATTTTTTCTTCTAGGCTAATACCATTCCCCCCATCCCCACCGTCACCCTGCCTTTCTAAAAAAAGCATTTGCAAAAGGCACCAAGGCTCACAGTATAACAGTGGCAACGTTTAGAAGTATACTAGAGCTCAACTGTGGGCATCCCTGCAAGCAGAGAGAGGCTGACCTCACAGAGTCACTGGAGTCGTGCCTCTGGACAGCCAATATGTCACTTTATTAAAAAGTCACTGTTCATGAATCGCAATTACCATTTGGTTTGAAAGCATATGTTCATGACTAAGAAATCATTCTAGGCCCAGACAGAGTATCTTGCTGGCTTTTCTAGAGGAAGTGAATGCCAACCAGAATGGCATCTATGTAAGCAACTTTAGGCACGCTTTAAAAAGTGCCCCCGTGATGAGCCACGAGAGCTGACATACTATGTGAAAGAACTCAGTGACTCTACAGCCATGCTATGCTTGCAGCCCACTCAGATGATAACTTGGGATTGTTGCTCTTATGCCAACTGCTCACATTCATTGCAACAAAGGGATAGCGTTAGGCAGCCTTCCCTGTTCTCAGAAACTGACTGATGTTATTAGTGCTGCTTCGCTCAGGCCCCCTTAAGCATTTTGAATTGTGATTCCCTCCAAATGTCACTTATTAGAAATTCTGCTTTCTTGATCCTGGAGGTAATAAACCTGGACACAAAGCTTTCATTAGCGAATGTTAGGAGGCTCAGAGTATATCCAGAGATAAACAAATTAAAGGGCATAGAAGATTGGGGCAGTTTACAGCTAAGAGCATCTCACTGCAATATATTTAGAAATCAGCTATTCTCTTCCCCCGTAACATTGCACTACTACTGGCTCTTTATGTTTACCCAGTTTGGTTGCCAGCAAACCTAAACAGAAAGTGTTCCACATCCATGAACTATTCCCAAATCACTGGACTGAAAAAATGCCATTCTGTAGTATGCCTACTGCTAAAGCTTCCATTAGTTGCCCAAGAGAGCTGCAAGAATAGCTCAGAGAAGTCTTAGCCAAAAATACATAATTACAACATATGGAGAAATCCCAAAGAATGGTAAATGGAAAAAGATTAACAAATTCAGTGCTGCTAATGGGGCGGGGGAGCTTTAATCTAAGTTTGTTCATTCTAACATGATGAGGATTAAAAGCAATTTTATAAACCTAGTTTAAGAGAGGAAGGAAAAATAATTCAAAAAGATCTGTGTGTTCTTTAGATGACATTTAAACACTCACATGTTTTTAGAAGCCATTTGTTGCTGTTGTTATTCAGGTATGGTATGCTTGAATGTTCAGGAAACATCTTAAATGTAGGATTCATTGTTCTATCCTTTAAGATTAGTTTAGATTGCTCCTTACTTTACAATAATTGGGGAATTATTTCAGGTGCAACACTTATAGAAAATTCGAAGGTCTGAAAATTCCTATAAGCCTACAAAGGCACTTTAAATTTATCATATTTCCCATGATCCTTTAACAAAATCAACTACAGATTTTCAGATTATTTTTTTCATCCCAATTAAGGGCAACCACAATAACAACTGCGTACTTCAGTTTTTGAGCAGAAGCGACCACACATTTTTGCCCTTAACTGAAGGGAAAACAACCATATGGACCTTGTTCTTAGCCAGCGCTCCATTAGCTAATTAAATTTACAAAGCCCAACCAGTGAGCGACCATGGATTAGCTGCATTTTAATGATTCCATCCCTTTGGCAGAGCTAATGGTATCTTGTTTCAGGGCAGCCTCAAGAAGTTTGCCTCATTTTGAACAGGTTAGACAGATTAGTGCAATAGGAATGCAAAGGAAATCACATATATAATTTTTTTAAGAAAAAAGAAAAGGCAAGTTAATTTTAATCACATATTTTATATACCCAACATATCCAAAACATTGTCATTCTGACATTCGCTCAATATAAATTTTTAATGAGATATTTTATATTCTTTTCTTCATACAAAATATTTGAAATCTGCTATATATTTTACAACTGTAAAATTGTTTCATCTCTTAACGTGGATTGGCTACATTTCAATTATTTGGTTTTTAAGGGCCACATAGGATTAGTGGCTAGTATATTGAACAGCATAGGATTGAGAGGTAAAATGTCCCACTCCGTATCTTTCTATTGCTCACGCCCATCGTCTTTTTCAAGAGTTTAATCCTTCACTTTTCATACTTGAATGTTAGACATACAGCCATTCATAATGGTAAGTCTCCCTAAAGATAAAAGAATAATAGCTAGCCTGCTCCCTATTAAGAAAAACATCTCTAATGAAAAACACATCATATTTTTTTTTTAGTTCTAAAAAATGCTAGGGGGAAGAATAAGGTCCAACCCTTTAGCTTGCTGACCCATTTTGAAGTAATGGATTACAGAATGTTTCAAGCATCTTAAGGCATGATGTGAAAGTTTGAGTTTGAATAAGTCTTTTCCAAAATTTTGTCAACTTTCTGCTTCAATTATGTTGTGTACAACTCGCCTACGGGTATCCTGATCATATTTTCCTATCTAGAAGTAGGGAAACATGATCTGACAAAGGACTGAATTGTGCCTGTGTGATTTGTTGACATAAAAATCCTCACCCAGACATGGGAATAAAATATATTTAATGAAAAGATGTGACTGGAGAAAACAAAATTATAGAAAATTAGTTTGTTTTCAGAGAGTTTGCCAAACTTAGGGGGAAGAAATAATTAAGGTTGTACTTGGCAATGATAATGGGACAAAAGGATTGGGGCTGAGAAACCACCAGATATCCCATTGGATCGAGTCCTTCTTTAATTTCTTGAAGACCAGCATGAATAAGTCAGTGTTATTACAAACATCAGAGCTGTGGAAAATTGTTGAATTTTAAAGTCAGGGTACCTGCCACTTCCCTCAATATCTACTTCTAGAAATAAAAGATGTCATTTCATCACCTTGGGACATTTATTTTAATCTGTCCTGAATGTAATTATTCCATCAAGCTATTGTCACAAAATCCTATTAACTCAAAGAGTGATTGCATTATTCACTCCTCACTCATTCCTTGATTTCAGGGCCTATTAAATGCAAGTTTCAGGCAGCCAATATGAAGGATCACCTTAAGAATTTTTAAATCCTTTTGATTTTAAGAATTGTTTTCTACCTGAAGTTCTGAACATCAGTCTTAAAATGAAAATGCACTAATATTATGGTTCATTATAATGGTACAACTAGGCTGAAGAAATTCAGAGAAGGTCTGAGGGTTTTAATACAAATTAAAAATAAGATCATCAAGTGACCCAAACACTTCCTTTGATTACCCTAAGAAGAAATCAACAAAAGCACAAGAATAGATCCAGTATAGTGATGGATGCCTACATAAACAATGGGATTCTACTTCTTGAATAAGCTCTACAGAAATCAGGTTTACAGATTCTTAAACCTCAACAAGTGATCCAAGGTAAGACAATAGAACTTTTTAGTTTGATTTTCTAATTTGATTACTTGAAATGACTGAACACAATACCAAATGGATTGTATTTATACATTTAACAAAGTCACTTAACTAAAAAGATAAAAATTAAGTGAAATGACTGCTCAAGAAAATAGGAGGCATGAGGTCCCCATATCATAGATGCTGGTTCCAAGTTTCTAAATGAGAATAGGGAATCATGACTTCTGATTGGCTTGATCATCTATGTGGCTGGTCCTAGAAAATGTGTTAAGTTGGTGAAATGTAACCCCTCTTCCCCCTTTTTAGTATCAGTGAGATTACCGCTCTCTGGAGCTCCCACTAGTTGCAACTTATTTGATTTGAAAGGTTTGCAAGGACAAGACCCTAAAATATATGCTAGATCTCTCTTCAAAGTACTGCAGCTCTTTGAAGTTGGCCAGATGGAGGTATCCTTAAGGTGTATGAACCAGACCTCCTTCATGGCAACACTGGAAGGACTTCCCTGTCTATAATCCAAGCCGTCTGAAAGAACTGTTATCAATATTTTATGCACCTTGAATATCTACAGCCAAGGAAAAAGAAGAGAACATGGAGGACGAAGGGAGGGCAGGAACAAGGAAGGACAATAGTAGTGTCTAGCTTATAGAAAGAACCCAATTTATGCCTAAAGCCAGTGAGCACTGAACACATTCATAAAGTTGATTTCCTGGAGCTCTCACTCTCTAGTTCTAGACCTCTCTTCCTGGTCAAGGTTTCAAAGACCCATCTCCTGTCTTCCTTATCAAATCCTTCCTGCAAGAATAGATCTATGTATCATTTATATATATGGCAGATAACTGCTTAAATCTCTCCTGTGAATCACTAGGCACTTTTACCTCAGTAGGGAGTTAAATTGAAGTCAAGTGAATACTCTGAATGTTAGTCTCTCAGGTACCACTGGTCAGGAAGAAAGGGATGGGAAAGAGATCCCGATACTGTGTCAGAGAGTACCGCAGCTTGTCTGGGAATGCAACAGGAAGCCCTGTTTGTTTCATGCCTGGGTTTGGGTTGCTATACTTGGAAGTAAAATTATACAGAGGGGAACAATTTTCCCTCTGGCACATTAATCAATCAGCTCTGCTTACAAGGTCCCTTAAACAGGGAAGAGTGAACCAGATGAACCCTCTGGTCCTCAGCAGGCTACTCCTCTTACCCTTTGGGAGGCAAACAAGAACTGAAATGAGAAACCAGGGAGCAAGGAGGGTCTTTTTCCCCTTCTCTTCTATGTCTGTTTAGGCTTAACTGTCCTTAAAGAAGTCAGAACTCTGCGCACTAAATGAATGCTTACTTTTGAGGTGAGAAGAATCAGAGAATACCAAATTTAGGAGGCTTTTGAGATTGTGCAGTCCAGAGACAAATGCTTCCATGTTCCTTTTCCCCATTCATGCCAGATACCATCTGTTGACTCATTCATTTAGCCATAGAGAGCTGGATATAGATCAGTAAAACAAAAGAGGAAAAGATCCTTGCCTTCTCCTTGAGGTGAGACAGATGTATATAATATATATAATAAATAATTAAACCACAGAGTATGCTACAAGTGCTATGGAAACCATAAATTAGAGTTAGGTGGTTGTGATTTTTAAATAGAATGGTCAGAGTAGACTCTATTGAAAATGTGGCATTTAAGAAAAGACTTCAAGGAAACCAAGGGAGTTAGCTATCCAGATTTTTTTCAGTGGGGGATAGGGTGAAGCAGAGGTGAAGAAGGTCCAGCCAGGGCACGCATGTCCTTGGGTAGGAAAATGCCTGGCTTGTTGACGGTTTAAGGAGGTTGCTGTGGTTGGAGAAAAAGTGATCTGGAAGTAAGAGCAGGGTTGGGATGGAGGGTGGTCACTGAGGCCAAATCAAAGGGGCCACAGAGACTCTTGAAAGTAAAATCAGGAACACTGTTTTGAGCAGAGAAGAGATTTAATTTGACTGGAGCTTTAATGGATCACTGGCAATTTGTTGAGAATAGATTGTTGAGATAAGGATGGTAATCCAAGGGCTACTAATGCTTTAGGCAAAAGGTAATGGTGCTTCAGAAAGGAACGGTAAGTAACACTCAGGAAGGCAAAGTGCATAGCTCTAGATGCTGGCAGATGTTAGTGGTGGGAATCTGTGGAAAGTCTGTTCTAATTGCTTCTCCTTCTCTTTCCTTAGAGAGATAGGAAGCCAGATCATCAGGTGAGAGTGGGGACAGAGGAGGGGAGGCACTGGACATATGAGTAAGGAAAAGGCTGGAGTGAAATAGCTGGATGGGGGAGAGGAAATGAAAATGAGGGAAATACACAGTGACCAATGGCATCATCAATGCTTACTACTCAGTATTGCCTCCATTCCCACAGGTATCAATATCTTTCTCCACCCGGAACTCCCAGGCAGCCCTATTGATTGATTGATCTGAGTTGACAGATGAGGGAATGTATATTTGCCAGTTCTGATCTCATCTAACCTACCTGTTTGGTAGAGTGAAGTCCAGAAAGTATCTTTTACATTTCCATCTTTGAGAATCGTTTGAATTGCCAATTAGCAAGTGCTTTAGTAAGAAAAACAATTAGAATGCCTATCTAAATATCATGCACCATGAGGGCCTGATAACTATGGCTTCTGGGAATTCTTGCTATAGGATAAGGACTGCAGCTGAGGGTCTGAAACATGTTCCTGTTAATCCAACAGGAAGAAGACACCTGCTCGATGGATTTCTACTTAACTCGTAGCTCTCTGCGTTCTGGTTCAAAGTTATATCTTCTGCACATACTGCCTTCCTTTCTCAAAAGGTTCCAGGGAGATCGGCCAGAGTTGGTCTCTGGAATAGAGTGGCATGACTTTTAAACAGGACCCAACAGAGTCACAACTGATTTCAAGAAATTGAGGAGATACTTAAGAATGTGTTAGTCACCACTGAATGTAGTTTGTATGCTTGCTTCTTCTATTTATGGATGGGGGAGGTCCATTTAAGTCATCCTAAAAGGGTACAAAATAAAAATTAGAGAAGGGGTAAATCTGAAACACAAATGACTTTCCTGCTTTACCAGTAATTTAGTATTACCTAATGAATGCTGAATAATCCAAGTATTTATTGACATTTCTGCACCCACACTGGGAGTTGGTTTGTGACCTTCAGATCTCCCCACTCTTCTGAATTGCTTCTCATCGGTTCTCTCTCAACTCTCCTTCCCACTCAGTTTACTTCTTAGAAAGCTTGTTGACCTTTACAACCATTTCCTCTATCTCAGCTGATATCATTCTGCTCATAAGCCATCCCTTTTCTCTCCAACAGCTTCTTAGAATGGATGTTTATAAGGCACCATTAATACCATAAAGCTGCGTGCAGATATAAACAGAGGCCCAGGGCTAGCTCACACATGGGAAAGTCCTTGCTTGCTTTATTAAGACCCTCATTTTCAAGGGCTCTATCACTTTTAGAAAAATCAGGCCATTCTTAAGTAGATCTTTTCTGTGTTTTTCCAGCCCAGAAATAATTGCTGTGTCAAGTTCAATAATAAAATGAATGCTGTTGACTGAGGACCTGCTCTGGGGTGTGGACCTAGTGAGAGTCTCCCCTGTCACTTTGCAACAACCATGCCAGCCTTGTTCCTTTTCATTTTTTTTTTTTTACTGTGGATACTCATTAGATCTGAAATTCATGCAGATTTTGGCACTTCTAAAATAACCGCAATAGTTTGTTCTATAAAAATTTTTAATGATGTTGGGGCTTTTAAATTCAGATTTTGACATTTTGTTTGTCATTGTGAAGAGCCAGTGGAACTCACAGTTGGGTTTTTCCAATAGACGGCTACTAATGTGGACCTGAAGTTTACAACTAAGACTGGGGCTGAAGCTATGGATGAGAAAATTATCAATGCTGAGAGTGGAAGATAAGTCTAGAGAAAGAGAGAGACCCCTGGAGGCACAAGAAGCAGCTGACAGCAGCATCTTGGGAGGTTTTCATTTGGGGCATGGCTGAAACAGGTGATGGGGATTAAGGAGTGCACTTGTCATGATGAACACTGGGTAATACATGGAAGTGTTGAATCACTGGATTATACACCTGACACCGATATAATACTGTATGTTAACTCTACTGGAATTAAAATTAAAAATTTTTTAAAAAAGAAATAAAAGGAATTTTGAGTGAATTCATGATATATAGTCTCCAGCACATTGCATTTGTCTTGGTTTTTAAATCCTATAAATATTTTATGTAATTGAAATAAGCAATGAAGAAAAGGAGGAGAAGAAAGATAAGAATTTCAATATGATCCAGAAAGAGGGCTGAAGAGAGGACATAATTCCTAGGCATCCAAAGAGAGGACATGTGTGATAGTTCCTTTGCCCCGTGACGATCTGCTACTTAACATCAAGTGCTAGTCAGGAGAGATGCAATATCTTGAAGGCATCATGAGCATCTCAAAGAAGGAAGGATGGAGCATGAAAGAGTGAAGACCTTCTAGCCCTTTTCTTTTGTCCAGGAAACATTAAAATTTTTCAAATTCTTAGGCAAAGCAGCTTGGGTTCAGAGTTCCTTTTTATTCAGCTGTGCTGTCTCCTTCTAGCAGCCACGTGGCCTCTGGATGGAGCTATAAATTTGAGCAACAAAGTGTGTGTGTGGCAGCGGGTTAGGGGTGGGCAGAAGAGGTTAGACTAAGTCAGGGCCAGCAGCCACCTACAGGCAACTCCACAGAACACTCATGTCTGATTTGTGGAAGTGACATCATCACTAGCCTCAGATCAATAGTGGCCAAAATTTAAGAACTCAACTGTAGTATGCCAGCTTTAAATCTTTATAATCTAAAATAGAGCACCGAGTTGACTCTTTCCTGCAGGCCCCCTCTTTGACTTCAGAATCAATGGCACATTTTCATTTCTAATTTCCAGCCTTGTCCAGTTCCTGGTGATATTAGCATGCATAAATAATTTGCTGTGGTGATCATAAAGCAACTCAGGAGTGAAAGCTACTGTTCAAGGTTCAAGATGTTGGGTCACCTGGGTGGCTCTGTCACTTAAACTCAGGTCATGATCCCAGAGTCCTGGGATTGAGCCCTACATTGGGCTCTCTGCTCAGTGGAGAGTCTGCTTCTTCCTCTGCCGCTCCCCCTCCTCATGCTCTCTCTCTCTCATTCACTTACTCTCTCAAATAAGTAAATAAAGTCTTAAACAAAAATAAAAGTTCAAGATGTCTATTTAGAACTACATCCCTTGCACGCCATCCCACCCCATCCCCCTGCACCTATGGTCTACAGCCAAGAGAAACAGCCTTTCAAGACAGAATGTGTTTTACCAGTAGATGGAGTAAGTGGTTCCCAGTACCTCTACCTGCTAGTTAATGCCATAGTCTTTCAAAAAGAGCCAAAGCCACCACCACCAACTAATTATGGACAATGTATAATTGCAGCTTCTGAAGGTAACCAATGACATGGATGGCTCTTGCCTGCCATGTTTTGTAGGAGAGGAATCATAGATCCATATATCCATATGCCCATCATATATCTGGATATATGAATATATATATTTATATTCATATCTCATATAGGGATGTATGAGTAATTGAAGGGAAGCAGTAGGACACAGAATAAACCTGGGGTACTCAAAATTCCTTCATTTCTTCACAATTTTGCCTAACACCAGCCTAACATCTGGGAAACAATCCCAAGTGCATTTTTTCCCCTTCATCTTAAATGTTTTTCAAAAGTGATCATTTTACTCTGTGGTTTGGTGAAAGGATGGAATGGGGGGGAAGTCCACTTCGCAGCTGGTACGACACAGAAGAGAGCTGCGTCAACTCTCAAAGGCTGCCAAGCCTTTCTTTTGGCAGAAGCACTGGGGATATTACACTGGGGATAATTTATCACGCTTGCTTTGGATGTTCCAAATTTGCAAGCTGTGGCTAATTTCCAGAGACAGCAAGGCAATAAACTCCACTTTCCTAAAAGAAAAACAGTAACCGCACCACCTTTCAATTAAATGGGCCATGGAAAATGCACAGCCACAGATGATCATGGATATTCAGAAATCCTCAGAAAGCCTAAGTGTGGCCACTAGCGGTGGGAATAATGACTGTGTGCCTGAAGAAGCCTGGTTTCATGGTTATTAGGAATTGGCACATGCATTTGCTTCTACATCTGTCTCTTTCTGTACATTTTCCTGCATGAATATGTACACACATGCACATGCAAAGCCTCACAGGTGCAAGACCAAAATGCACAAGTGTTAGGTGCTGGTGGAAGAATTATAGCCTCTTCTGCTATGAATCAGAAGTTTTCTTTACAGTCTCTGGGATCTGCTTTTCTCTACTCTTTCCTCAATATCCTGATGCCCTCAATGTGCCTCCTTGATCATCCAAGGCCCCTTGGAGCACGAAACAAACAGCACCTCCCTCTAGATCAGGGAGCCATGTTGGAAAGTTGTCCTTAATCCCCCAACTCTCCCCAAATATATCTGTTGTCTTTTACATTTGCTGAGCCAGCTCTTCAGAAACTGCCTTATTGGATCATCTATTTGTATTTTATGTGAATGGATCAGTATTTTACAGTATTTCCAGGCCAACATTCAAAGGAATGCAGATGGTGGGCATTTTGAGTGGGTGATTAGTGGGTAACAGGAAAGATATCTGAGGGGGAGAGTCTTAGCCCAAGGAGGAAGCCTTCTCAGATGTTCCTGCCACTTCTGTGGTCCAGGATCATGCATCTGATTATGTTAACATCCCAAGTATATGTCTATTACAGAATCCAGACCAGGACCACACTGAGCCTCTAACTTCAGAGGAAGCACAGCAACCCCAGCTGTGTGAGGTTTGCACAACAGAAGAACTCAAAGGTCAAAGAGGAGTACATTGTTTCTCTCCCCTCTCCAGTTCACACAGGGTAGGCTGCTAGCTTTTTGTCTCCTGGTTTTTGTTTCTATGGATATGTTAATGATTTCACAGGATCAATTCCTGTGGCACAGAGGAACAGCTTGGGTCAGCCTCCACTTTTGAGTTCAGGAACCCTGTAATGGCAGGCAGGGTCTCATGAATTCTGAAATGCACTAGAAATATTTTCCTAATTTCTTTTTTGTGCTAATTAGTATGGGTACTTCGACGGTTTCCCTTCCTTGACTTGCTAAAACATTCATAAAAGTATGCATATAGAAAGGGCTCAATATATGTTAGCTTTTATTATTTTTATCCGATAATTGCTGAAGTGAATCATATTTCATGGTTCCCAGCCCCCAAACCAATGGAGGTTCCCTTTTGTCTTTCATGATCCTAACAAACTCCTCTGCCGTGGTCTGATACCTGACAAAGTAACTTGCGTTTAGGTGTTAAGGGGTGATGACGGGTTGACACAGTATGCCTTCCTAGTGCATGTTATTTCACAACCTGACCTCTCCTTCGGGCTTCTGCTGCTTTCAGGCTTCTCTCCTGTCCTGTACAGTTCCCTCAGATGCTTCTCTTCTCAATCCTAAAGCTCCTTATGTTTGGTAAGTAGAGGTCATCTTCTGAGTTCAGAGGATTCCCACTTTCGAGTGAACTGTGACCCCAACCTCCACCTTCAACTGTGTGCAGGATCCAACTTAAATAGAACAACAAGGTAAGGCTTTGCTAAAATTATCCCATCTGTCAGTCTGTGAAACCACCAGTTTGAAGATTTTAATCACAACATTGACACACATAATGCTAATTTCATACAGTTATATAACTTAACTGATAAACCCATCTAAGTCATACCTGCATGTCAACAGACCTGAGGTTGAAAAGTGAAACAAATTAAATGACCATATGCTTAATTTATATTTACCTAACAGGAAGCGTTTCTGTATTCTGAAATAAATAAACATGTGGTGAACGGATTGCATGAAAGCGTGTCTTCACATCCAAAACCAGTATTAAGAGGAAAGGAACAACTAATTTGTCTCAGTTGAGTAGTAAAGGGACACAGCCTTCAGAATGTCATGGGAGGTTGTATTACAACTATTTTTGGTTATTTGAAAACTGACTGAATTCTGGCACTGTTATTAACTAAAGTTTCAATTAATAACCAGTTTGGATCTAAATTTCACTTCATCTGTATTCCTCCCGTCTTCTAACTATTAGGATGCCTGGACTACTTGACTTACATTAAAAATGTCCTATTTCCCGTAGCTAGTTGTGTTTTGCTTTGATAAACTCATTGCAAATTGTGTGTAATTACTACATTGTGAACAAGGGAATGGCAATAAATTAGGCATCGCATTTTTGAATAAAATATAAGCAGCTTGAAAAAACTATTTCTGGATGACAACAAATTTGGCATGACCAAGTAGGTTAGAATTACCACTCTACATTTTTATTTATTGAATTTTATGTCTATAGAACAAAGGGGGAAAAGAGGAAGCATATTGTAGGCATTAGCCTGTGTACTTTTCTGATTTTATGGATGATCACATTTATCTAGGGCCGAGAATGCTTTATAAAAGATGAAAACATTCTTGTGGGAGAAAAAAACCAATTAACTTCCTTGCTTGCAGAGATGGGTAACCTTGTTCCTTGCATCTTAGATTTCAGCAGGACACCCCTATCTTTGGATGAAAAATGCTGACCGGTATGTTCTGGGAATCTTGGCTCACCCCAAGGCTAATGAGCACAGTGTCCTGGCTGCGTGCCCAGTTTTTGTGGCAGGGAGTTACCCCCGAGTGCTTTTTTTAACTTACGCTAAAGTTTTGACTTAGAAAGCAAGATCTGCCAGTACATCAGAGGAAATTGGGCTTTCCCTCTATAACTGTCAAACGCAAATCCTATTTCCACCTGCAGCCCTGGATCAGCCTCCATGGTCTGATATAATCACTATATTTACCCAAATCTCCATTGGTGCAGCTGAGGGAAGAGTACAGATAGGACTCTCTTAGTTTGGGGAACCTAATCTTTGTGCCCCTTTCAATGGGGATACAGGAGAGGGGTTAGCTGGTGGAGACGAATCCTAAGGGGTACGTGTGTGCACAGAGGAGGAACAGCAGAACATGCAAAAAAAAACTGAGAAAGTGAAGAAGAGTAGCTCTCACTTGACCTTGTAGGCTTCCTGCATGGGATTAAATTTCAGAAACTGGCTGAGGCTCACAAGAAGTAATCATAGCAATTGCCTTATCCCCTACTGTCATCACATGGCAAGTTCGCTGTGGGTAGGACAGCAGGGAGTTCTTCCCAAACATTCAAAATTGGTAATATTTTCTTAAATTTCTCATCAACCTCGTAGACATCATTGGAAACATCAGACATTCTCTGTCCAATTCAATGCTTACAGGTTATTCCAAAGCAGCAGAACTACAAATGCAATTGGCATGTGCACTTGCAGTCTCCTTCGGTGACACTTTCTGATATACGATAGAACTTACTGGTATTTTTTAATAAGCCTCAAACACCCCAATTACAAGGTACTTTTTCCCCTTCTGCCTTCATTCTAAATAAATTGTTAGCCTATCTCACGAGTAATGTCTTCTGAAGTCACCTTGACCCATTTATTTTTTTAAGTTTTAGAAATAGCCATAAAGGGGTCAAATCAATATTTTCACTAGCATTACTAAGTCCATAGGAGAGATGTTGTATAATTCAGTTTCCCATCCATGAGATGGCTTGGAAAATGTGATGCAGCCCCAGTACAGCTCCCTTATGACAGGATGATTTTTTTAAAAGCAGTCTATCCTTCTGGCAAAGTTTGTTTAGGCACAATTTGAAATTGCAAGTAAATAAGATGATTTTTGTCTTGCCTTAGAGAGATGGATCACTGTTTCTTAGGTTTCCTTTTCTCATCTCAGGCAAATGAGGCCCAAGTCCCTTTGCTGTTCTTATATCTTTGAACCTGTGGCCTTGCAACTGGCTAGCAACGAACCTGAAAAAAAGAATAATCGTGGCAAGCCTTATGAGGCTTTTCTCTGGGGAAAAAGAAGAAACAGAAACAAAGGAGGAGGAGGGAGGCAGGGAAAGAGGAAGAGGGAGGAAAAGAGTGGAGAGAAGAGAAGATGGAGAGGCAGGGAGACTTGCAGGCCAGCTGGCCAGCTGATCCAGAGACAGGTTCAGTCTCACAGCCCTTCTGTTTTATTTTTCTGACAGAGCAGTACTTCATTAAGAAAAAGGCACTCAGCTATTAATTTGGGCTCACTCTTCACCTGGCCAATGAAGTATGAGCATGTGCCATTTTGCATCTATTTTAGGGCATGGATGTGGGGGCGGTTCAAACTCTGCTGGGCTGGCAGCTCTCTGCATTCATCTCACTCTTCCCCGCGCTGCTGCCTTCTTTGTTCTTCCCTCTCCTGACAGGCTGCCTGACGGGTACAAGAACCGTGCGGAGTCGGAACAGGCTCACGCTGGATGCAGGAGGCCAAGAGCTCAGGAATAGTCCCTTTCTTCTTAGTAGTTTAAAATATATATAAAACGTTTTCTTAAGAGAATGTCTGAATGCTCTTAAGTATTAGTCATTGCCATTTGGATGCTTTATCTGCTGAGAGGAAAAATTAAAATCCTCTTGTTCCCCCTATGCCCTCCATCTCTTCCTAGGTTGTAGAAATGACAGTAAGGGGGGCAAGTAGGGGGAGTAGGGGGAGCGGTAGGGGGCAGGGGGAGGCCCATTTGTAACTAGTCTCTGGTGCTGTATTATGCAACTTCACAAAATCTAAGGTACTAAGTGTTGGCCTCAGGGGATGAAACAGCAATTAATGGGTTAGATACACAAATGATTCAATATGTTTGATTCATTTCCATCAAGTAAATATTTTTATCACAAGAACGACTTTTTTCCACTCATCTGTTGATCTGTTGGATTGTCAGTGTATTAGAAGTGAGCATATTCTGATTTACAGGAAAAGTGGGGGAGGATGAGCAAGAGGTTCGCCCTGTCTTGGTAACCATCAGAGACAAAGCAAGAATGAACCTTGATGAACCAGATCAAGTCTTGCCCAGAAACCACACAGGGAGCCACCTAAGTGGGTACGGGTCCCAAGTAGCTCAGCTATGAATATGTCCACCACAAAGATACTCAAGGGCCTGAGATTTTCATTTCACGGGGACTCATACAAGATATTTGGCAAGGAAATGACAGCTAATTGTCTAGTGAGACAGAGTCATTTTTTTTTAAATTTTTATTTATTTATGATAGAGAGAGAGAGAGAAAGGCAGAGACACAGGCAGAGGGAGAAGCAGGCTCATGCACCGGGAGCCCGAGGTGGGATTCAATCCCAGGTCTCCAGGATCTCGCCCTGGGCCAAAGGCAGGCGCCAAACCGCTGCGCCACCCAGGGATCCCCGAGAGACAGAGTCATTTTAACGGATCACTTAGCTCCTTACTATTTTCACTGAACAGCAAAGATCTGGGCTTATGAGATGAAGCTGTCTCCTAGAATCTGGTTGGGGTCCAGAGAGTTAGAAAAGGTGGAGACCCTGTTAATGAGAGGTTTCAAGAGAGACAGTCAGAGAAGCCAAAGATGTACCTTGTCTCTCTTACAGATTTGGTAGGAATCAGACCTTCCTCAAAGTCCCTTATTAGGGATGCCTGGGTGGCTTAGTGGTTGAGCATCTGCCTTTAGCTCAGGTCATGATCCTGGGGTCCTGGGATCGAGTTCTTGCATCGGGCTCCCCGTAGGGAGCCTGTTTCTCCCTCTGCCTATGTCTCCGCCTCTCTGTCTCTCATGAATAAATGAGTAAAATCTTAAAAAAAAAAAAAAAGCTTCTCATTAACTTCACTGTTCAGAACTGGAAGATAGCAAGAACTCCGACTCCATCACTTTATGAGAAAGGGACCTGAATCTCATGGAGCTGGTAAAGAAGTAACAGCTGGAGAATAGGAATATTTTATATGTGCTTGGCACTGTGCTAAGTGGTTTGAGGTGCACATACCTCAGCTAATCCAGCGATTACCAGCCATGACCATGCATCTTAATCACCCATGGAAACAAAAAAATACATAGTTGCTTATGTTTTCCAATCCACCACCCACTAGACACTCAGATTCCTTAGGCTTTGGGTTAGAGTGAAACGCGTATAGTGTTTTGTTTTGTTTTGTTTTGTTTTAGCTGCGCAAATGATTCTGAGTTACTTCAGGGTTGAAGACTATTTGTTTAATTCTCACAATCCTTTGAGGCAGGAATATAACTCCATCTTCTGCACTGAGGGGGGCACTTGATGGGATGAGAACTGGGTGTTATTCTATATGTTGACAAATTGAATACCAATAAAAAATAAATTTATATATATAAATAAAAAAAAAAACTCCATCTTCTCCAGGAGATAAAAGTGAAGTTCATGTCTTCAGGGGACTAGAACTCAGGTCTATAATTTCTGGTTCCTTGGTTTTTTCCGTTTAACACAACAGCTTTCCTGGAGGGCTGAAGGCTTAGGTTAGAGTGGATAACCCTGCGACTTCCAACTGTATTTCACTTTATCCTTTGAGTGATTGTTCCATGAGAAACCGAGGAATATATTTGCCAGCAGCAGAGTAAACAGAAAAGAGTGTAGGCATTTGCACTGTGGTGCTTTTAATGCTGGTTAGTTGTGTGACTTATGGGCAGGCCACCTGGTTCAGCCTCAGTTTCTCATCTGTATAATGCGAATGGCAAACAATATCTCAAATTGCATTTGAATATTAAATGAGAAAAAACCATATAAAGTAATTAAAATAATGCTGGAACACAGAGGTAGTGTGCGAACAGTTCACATTACTAAACAGGTCCTAATGCTTGTTGCTACATTGATGGCTACTAATAGTTTTCTTTTTGCCAGACAAGGGCATTTTTTCCATTCTTTTATTCTCTCCCTTTTTCTGTAGACAAAAGAATGTGGTGACTGGAGAGAAGGCACTAGAGGTAGGATAGAGTCAGAGATCATAATGAATCACGCAGAATCTCTCTTAACCACCCCTCTCCCTACTCAGGATACATAATTTCTAGATATGGGGCTCAATGGGAAAATCAGGTTGGAACAGGGGATGCATCTTAAAACTGCATCTGCCTCTGCCTGTCAAACCCTTTATTTTTTTCTCAGATGGAGACTGGTATGGGGAGGTGAAAGCCCCTCCCAAAGATGACACCACTCCTTAAGCATCACACTCTACCTTGGCCTCACTTGAATAAACAGATACGTCTGGTGTAATCCTAGGAGCCGCTAGACAGAGACAAGTACGTTCATCACTTGAATGGTGAGCTGCAGCGTTAGAGTTTCTCTATTTTTACTTTGTTCTGCAGGCAATCCTGATGCTTTTACATAACTGGTGAGCCCCACTGGCTCAGCGAAGAAGGAAAGAAGATGAGAAACAGTACTCTCATTTCTGTAGAGGTAAATGATGAGTTCACAAGCCAGCTTCACTTCCAATCATTCTAGCTAACCTACCTATTTTAGATTACATGAGATGACAGTGGGTTTTATTGTTTTCCCTCTAAAAGTTGGGCCTTGACGACAGTCAATTTGCCAACACAGGGGAGCCTGCTGGATGATAGGCAGGGCAAGAGATGGTAAATCAGGCTGGCTCATAATTGCTCAAACTTAGCCTTGCTGAGTCGATTCAGAACTTCTGTAATTGCATAATGCTCCAAGGTTCAAGAGGATGGATGTTTGGAAGCATTATATACCATGTATACACTCCATAGTGCAAACGTCCATGGTTTCAAAGATTAGCTTTGTGTTCCATACAAAATTGAAATTGAGGCTTGCGAAGTCATAGACTGCATGTGGGAGCCACATACCTGTTCAGGTATAGGAAAGGCCTAGAATGCCAAGGCATTTGAGAAAAATCTGGCTTTTGTATATAGACCTCACCTCTGGATCTTGCCTCCACAGAGGAGTCAGGTATAGACAAGTAGGATTCTGGAAAAGACCTGGATTCTCCTACTCTACCCCTTCCACTCTGGAAGCAGAGGAGAACCAACGGTGTAGGTATTTGACTGACTTGCATTTTGTTTCCTTTTTAGAGATGAAATGGAAGCATCTTTGACTAATGTGTCCACACTTGAATGTCCATAAAAGTAGCAAATGCTGGCGTCCAACTGTTAATGAATGATCTAAAAGATTACTTGGTGGCTTTTAGTATAATCCTGAAATTAGTTAATGGAAGTGCCACTAATGAACATCTATTAATAGGGGCAACTGATATAACACAGCTAATGTAATGGCCAGGAGGTGTAATCAAACATGTGGATAAAGCAAACCTAATACTGTTCTGTATCAAAGTAGCTCGCTTGAAAAATGTAAAGCTGGAAAATGATCACAACTGAGAGACATTTTAGCAACAGGGTCATTGCTTAGGGGGCTTACCTTCGAGTTTTATTATTTTTTTTAAAGATTTTATTTATTTATTCATGAAAGACACACACACACAGACAGACGAGAGAGAGAGAGAGAGAGGCAGAGGGAGAAGCAGGCTCCATGCCGGGAGCCTGATGCGGGACTCGATCCTGGGTCTCCAGGATCGCGCTCTGGGCCAAAGGCAGGCACTAAACCGCTGAGCCACCCAGGGATTCCCCCCCACCCACCTTTGAGTTTTAAATGGAGAGATGGACAGCTATACTTTGAGACCCTCATTCTCCATAGGACTTTTCTTGATTATTCTTAACTATTCTTGATTATTCTTGATGTCAAAGCTCTGATCATTTCTCTGAACTCTTATTACATAACAAGGAGCTTATGCCTTTTAATTCAACAGTTAAATTTCTTTATGGTTCTTTGTTCTAGGAGTGTTGTAAATCATTAGCAATAGAAACCAGGGACTCTATCTATAATAGGATGTCTTCCCTAACTCTTTTCCTTCTCACCAAACTGCAACTCAGGGGTGAGTAAGTCCCATACTCTGGAATCTCATAGAGTGTTTTGTTTCTTTCTTTATATCCTAATCATACCACGTGCAAATAATCGCTAATGTATCTCCTTGATGAGGTTCTTCGGAATCTGGGCTTGTGTCTTTTATCTCTGATTCCCTACACTAGCACCAGGCTCTGCAGCAATGCCAGGGCAGTGCTGATTATTGTGACCAAAGAGATATTTGTGTTGTTTAGACTTAGTTTGTGTCTATGTCTTAGGCAATTCAGAGAACAAAGAGCTGCTCCCTGCCTTCAAAGGGCTTGGAGTCTAGACATACATACATAGAATTCAGATCATGCTGCCAAATGAATACCTCCAAGAGGAAATGTAATTAGCATATTTGTAATGTGTGCTTAAAATTACCTTTTCTCTTTCTAAATGAAGTCATTTATTTAAAAAAAGCCAATTTGCCTTGATTACTGCTCTTAGTAAATAAAATTACTGGCAGAGTTCTGACATAGCTCTCTTGTTATGAAATATGGAACTCTTGAAAGTCAGTCATTCTCCACCTAATTTCATCTCACTGTGAAGGATACCCAAGCTCTGGTATCATATATGTGATATCTTTTTTTCTTCTTGCAATGGATACTTGCTTTAGCTATGTCTTTGTACAGACAACATACACACAAAACAAGAACCAGGGATGTCCATGTGAGATGGAGTTAGTTTTAGCTTTTAGGGACACACAGCTATGTGCAAAAGGCTGCTGTCTACACTGGCATGACACTGGAATCTCAGCCAACTGGAAGCAGCTGCAGCTGCCTGAAAAACAAAGCTGGGGACTTTGACAGCAGAGGCAAACGGCTGTAGCCCAAATCCCAGGGCATCAAAAGCCCTGCTGTGGGGCCTGGCAAAGGCACTAGTGGACTGGCATCACTGAACTTCATTTAATGAAAAGACCCCTAGGTCTTCATCGTGGGCCAACTCCATTATTGCCATATTCTGGTCCTCATTAAAGGTTTGGGCAGCAGGGAGCTGTTCACATACAGAAACCTACTTACTGCCATGTATGTGGAAAGCAGAAATGGTAGGTGTGGCTAGAAGTGGTTTACAACAAACCTACTTTGTGTACAAATAATCGAGTATGCTAGACTCTACCACCAAACCATGGAGGGGATAACAGTGGTGGAATCATGTTACACTTAGACTTATAGACATTACTTGCTCAATATTTTATGTGAAGGGTGCTCACTTTTTAGTTCTTGCAAATAATGTGTTTTGCTAAGTTGCTTCCTTTTTATTAACCTTTAAGAAAGGGAAAGCAATTGTTCTTTCAAGTAGTCAAGCCATTACTGATTGAAAGGCTACTATGTGCCAGTCATGATTAATTTCATAATGGTTTCATATGTATATATATATATATATATATATATATTTGTATATATATATAATGGAATATATGTTCACATGTTAATAAATTGTATTTATTTTTATATGTAACCTAATAACCATAATCATGAAGATGACTGATTTCAACCTTTCATTTTGACTTACACTCTAAAAGCTGTTTACCTGGCTGCTGTTCACATGTAAACTGAATTTGTTCCATGTACAATTAACAGGGGTAAAACTTGAATAGAAAAGGTGCCAGTTAGAGATACCTAATGGCCTCTGACCCCACTAAGTTGCAAGAATATCATTTTCATAATTATAAAAATTAGGAAAATAAAAATGCCACTTCAGGGAAATATATTTTCCCATAAATAAAGATAAATTGTATTTAAGAACACAACTTGGGAACTAATTAAACAGAGCAAACACTTCAAAAAATCAATTGTCTGAGAAACCCTATAATTCTTTTCAAAGCTAATAGAACTTGTCCTTGCATTTATCTCTCTTTTGTATTTTCTGTATAGCAACAAAACTTCATTTGTTTAGTCAATCAAGAGTTAATGTCTACAAGACACTCTACTGACCTGTCTCCCGAACAAATACTGATAGACCTGTGTTTCCACAGCACCACATCAGTGTTGTAGGTGCACTTTGTCTCCATGTCCTCTCCTGGAAGTGTTCACTATGATCTCCTGAGCATAGCCCGATGACTATAGTTCTCTAAAATGCTCTGGAAATAGCTTGGCAACATCTGTGTTGTGTAATACACGTTATCTTTTTGCTCCTTTGTATTCTATCCTTGGTTTCTTAAGGAGCAGTAATTCGTGGGTAAAAGAAAGAGTATTAGGAAAAAGCACGTAGGTTGAAACTATGAATCACATACATCCATGAGAGTTCCATTACTAATGACTATGACGTTGACACAAAAAGCTAGGTTAGTTCCTGACTTATTCGATGGATTCAGACACTTCTGATCTGAGAAAAGTCTTAGGAGAACAGCCAAACAAAACTCATTATTCAGATTTGGAACTAAGGTCTAGAAAGATGAACTGATTCTTTTTTTTCACAAGTTCCAAAGTTGGCACCAGAGCTGAGGCTATAAAATATCTCTAGGTCCCCAGTTTGGGATCTTTTCACAGACTCCAGGCTCAAAGACAAACCACTGTATTATGAGAAGGGTACTGGCTTACGGTGCACCCCAGTGACCAGAGACATTATGGGTTCCTCTAAAAATTCAGCTTTTACTAAATTTTGTTTGTATGTTTTCCCCATGTTGTATACAAACCCTCAGCTCCAAACAAACCCTGGGCACTTTTGCTTTCCTGCTGTTTTGACTTTGTTTGTGCCTTTCCCAGTTCTAGAATGCTCTGACCATCATTAATTCATTCTAGTTCCCTTAACACACATTCCAGAGGATGGCTTTCATCCTAACAACTCATGCATTACATCTCAGGTCAGCTGAGAAGCACAACTTACATCTACAATGTAAAACAAGATAAACACTTGCTCTTATCTGCTTTACAATCTTAGTTCAACAAATGAGATGATTATAACTTTCCATCTCAACTTTTACTTGATCACTAGAAGGTTATGCATGATAGGCAGGAGCACATTATGAATGACTCAGTGAATGGGAAATGTTCATGCGTGGTTCAATTTTCCTTTAAAATTACACGTAATTGAATGCTGTTTAGGATTAATGAGCCTATATAGATATTTAATATAAAATTCAATGCAAATTTTGTATACAAAGCAAATTCTGCTCTTTACCACATGTGCTTTATAGCCTACAAGAACAAGAGCTAAATGTACTTTTATAAATAAAAGGGTAACTCTGCTCTCTATTTGGAAGAGTCCCTTTGTCTTTGTTTGAAAGCTTCCTTCATGTGGGAGGGAGTTTTCCATATGCAGATATCTGCAGCTATATACGTGGAAGACAGAAATGATGGATATGACTAGAAGCAGTTTAAAAGAAACCTGTTTTGACGTACAAGTAGTTAAATGCTCAGACTGTATCACCAAACCAAGAGGGAGGGTAGAAATCAAGTCTGATCTTTAACGATCTGCCACATTTCTCAAGCCTTGCTTGATTCTCTGAACTGGACCCATAACTGCTTGCTGAAATCTTTCTGGTCTGCTTCGTCTTAGGACACATGATAAGGAATACTTAGTATTTGCAGAGGAGTAGTAAATGCCACCTATGCAAGAGATGTACTGGTTCTTGGCACAATTTTTTTTTTTCTGAACTGGAAAAAGGTGATATGAAAAATATAAAGCAAAAATCGAGTTAAATTTCGAAGAATATAATACGTGTAAATATAAAAGAAATGGAAAATATCCACTACCCTTTTGGCATTAACATCTAATTTTGGTGACAATACCTGACACACAACTACAGATCTCTTTTGGTGGCTCAGGACTCCAAATCTTCCCACTTTGTCTTCACAGGGAACATTCTGGAGGAATGGCTGGCTATGTCTTTCAAAATGGCTGTATCAGTGCTGTGTTTTCATCCCCTCTTTTTCTTTCTTCTTGATTCAAGGGCAAAATACTCATTCTTTTCTTCAGGGATTCACTTCAAATGGGTTTCTCCATCTATTGTGAATCTGGTACTCTCACTTTTCTCTTAAAATTAATTCTTCTGCAGAGCTCCTTACGTGGATCTCCTCCCCTGAGTTTTGGGCAATTATATTCTCTCATCTCTTTCACATAAATCTCACTTGGAAGACAAACCCCTCAGGTTAGACTGCTGTCGGGTGTGTGCATTTCTCATCGAGAGCCAGCAACACCTACATCAATAGCATCCACCTTCACTGCCACCTGCGAAAGCATCTTACGCTTTGGGAACCTATTTTCTTTTCTTTAGCATTTCTGTTTGAATGTGAATCTGGCCCAGGACAGGGACACTGGAGCTAGGCCTGGCTGTCCCTGGGCTCTGCCTGGGACATATAATGTGGGGGGCTCTGGATTAGGGACTAGAGTCATTAGGAGTACGATAAAGTTTCTGAGATCCAGGAGCATACAATCTGATAGAATGAGGCTGTGTGTCCTAAGACAGAGCAGGCCAGGAAGGTGTTAGCAGGCAATGAGGTCCAGTTCAAAGATTAAAGCAAGGCTTGAAACAGGTGCTAGATTATGAAAGGGCAAGTAGACAAAGCATCAGAATCTGGTTAAGTGTTTGTCGAAGTAGAAACCCCGAGGAGAACTTCGTTATGAGCCAAAAGACTCTTTGTGCTCTGTCTTTTGGACCTTCCACTCTATCTGGGCACCTAAGTCATAGGATAGTAACTAAAAGCAAAGAAAATCAGGGTCACATAGGTGGTGATGGGGTGCTTACTTTTGGCTGGCACATAGATGCTCCGATTAGAGACAAAGTGTGTTATTTTAAGAGAAATGGAGCATGTGAATATGGCACAGATCGCTATTTTTTGCTCTTTTGTGCTTCCTTTTTGCTCTCCAACTTTTTTTCAAGGAATTACAAGGGATATATATTCAGAATGATGTGCTGTTTAGATGGCAGTTATCTACACACAGAGGCTGGAAGTTAGGAGAGTAGGACTAGATGGAAAAATGAGGATTTGATGCATATTGTCAAACTCAATGGCCTTTGTGAAGCAGCCCTAACCACTTTATGTTACTGCCCAAATTCCTCTTCTGTTTCTTGCTGGCAATACCCCCTAAGGCAGAGCTGTGCAGTAAGTCTTCCAAATTCCTTGAATCTGCATAGTCTATGAAGTTAAGTGTGTTTCTATTATATAAAATAACTCAAACATTGTTCAAAGAATATCTTTTGTGAATTTCTTTTTCTTCTGGAGAAGATTAATGTACATCATTAGCTATAGAAGCCCTTCTCTCCTAAAAGTAACAATGTAGGTACTTAGGTGTTATTTGCAGTGGAGTTTACCTTTATAGTGATAATTGCAGTAACCTTTTAAATGAACATATGCATCTACCAGAACCTGCACCTGTCATTATTGCCATGGAAATAGCTCCAAAACATAAGATACAATTCTATTATTGAGGCCATATAGTTTCCCAAATAAATTTTAATGAAATTGTAACAGGAAAAAATAAAAGAAGAATTTTATGGAGAATAATTTTAAATTATTTAGTGAAGTTTGCCAAAAATCTTACTAAAACCACATTGGTAACCTTCATCTGAATAAGAAATAATGGTCAGTGAATGCCAAGCATACATAAAGAAATATAAAGGAGGTTTATTTAAAGGTAAATGAAGCACCCAAATTCTACCTCTTTAAGTTTATCTTTAAAGATTTATTTTTTTATTTATTTTTGATAGACACACACACACAGAGAGAGAGAGGCAGAGACACAGGCAGAGGGAGAAGCAGGCTCCATGCCGGGAGCCCGACGTGGGACTCGATCCCGGAACTCCAGGATCGTGCCCTGGGCCAAAGGCAGGCGCAAAACCGCTGAGCCACCCAGGGATCCCCTAAGTTTATCTTTAACACTGTTTTCAATCACTATTCCTATCATTGGTTGAAGCATAGCATTAGCTGTCTGGTGGCACCTACTGAGATCATGGAGTTACCTGAAGATTTTTCTAGTTTCTGTCATCTTTGAGCTTTCTGTTGTTATATGGAAAACAGATTTAGAGCTACATTACTTTCAGAGCTGAGAGACCTAAGAGATGTCTATTCCAGCTCTTTACTTTCCAGATGAGGGTACCAAGGTCCAAAAAGGTAAATGGCGTGTCCAAGGTACACAAGTTCATATGGCTGGACCAAAACTCAGGTCTCTGATTCTCCTCCCCACATACAATCACTGTGCTGCCTTGGGAATATGGCCCACCTCCCCACCAGTTAAAGCTGGTGCATTCTTTCATGGAGGGAGAAACTCAAGCTCTGGACTTGAATATCTGGGCTTTTATTGCTCAAAATCTTCAAAATGCACTAGTCCAATTTGTTAAATGAAATAAAATTTGAACTTCTCCCTTAAAGGATGTGTCTACTTACAAAATCGATTGATTACATGGGGATTACTACTTTGCACTTTAGAAACTGAACTAATACTTTAATATAATGTTTAAAAGGGGAAGTTTTTTCAATTTGTAATCATTGCTTCATCTCTTCTTTACTTTGATGTCATGCGAATCAAATGTCCCAGGCTCATAATAAAGCCAACTGTGAAATCTGTGTGCAGTTCCAAGTCAAGAGCCTGGGAAACCCATTGATAGGTCTGAATTTAAAGATATCTGATGATGGTTGGGATTTCAATATATTATTTTGAGCATGTAGTTATGGTGTTATATGTGAGGAAAGAAAGCCCTCACGGTCATAAATTATGACTAGGAAATGGGTACTCCCAGACACAGAGAATACTTATTATGTAATGCTCGTTAAGGGTTGATGGTGTGGCAGGCTCTGGGCCGAGTGTCTGGCAGAGCTGAGGACTCCCCAGGCTCTAGGAGGCTCCTGAGACAATGTGTCATGTAGTGATGATGGGTGGAAAATACTCTCACTGTTCAAGATGTGGGATTGTTTTGGCTTCCTTCGGGTTAGGCTTTTGGCACTTGAACTGGTCCCAATGTAACACCACAGCTGGAAAATGACATTATTTGGATTGGTTAAGAGGAGCTTTTGAATTGAACTCTACTGCAGCATTAAAGAAGGGAAAATGTGCCTGCCACATTCAGCAAGTCTTAGAGGAGGCGTCTTTCTATTGTTCACGTGTTTGCAGATGAATATGATTATTAACACTTTTTTGTATAGATATGCAGGTATATAAGACACTCAAGGTTATATAAATCTGTCTTACTAGAATAATTCATTCCATAAATATGTAGTGGGCACATATTCAAAGGAACACTGTTCCAGTAGGTACATGTGCATACACACACATACCGACACACTTGCGTGTCACTTTTAAAACAGAGATAATGAATTCCTTCCTCACAGGTATTATAAGACATAGCATGAGTAAAGCACATGGGGTGTAGAAGGCTGCCATAAATATTAATTCCCTTTACATTTCTTCTTTGCCATACCTCAGCATTGGGATATGAATAACCTTTCTGTCCTTCCAAATTCTGCAAACCACCCCCAACATGAGAGAGAAAGAAGAGTGTGGAGATGATCTGTTGTAAGTCCAATTCAGAGCCTGGGACACCCATGCTAAAACTTCTCCTTCTAAAGAAGGAGCCCATAGACTCTGGCTTGTCACCTTTTGGATCCAGAAAGGATAGGAGTTTTTTCATCATAAATATCGCCAACTTGTCCAAATCCAGTGAGAGTAGACAAATAGATATAGGTATTTTTTCTAACTATACATTTAATACATTTATGTTGTTGAATATTTGGGATAAAAAAATAATTATGTATAATACTATAATTCAAGTAATGTTCCACTGAACAATTTGGTGTATTTCCTATAGCTTGCCCTTGACTTTGGGGCAGACTCCTAAGAAATAAACACTATGGGACTATGCTATCTCAATTTTGACTACACATATTGTTATATATAGCAGCAATGCCTTATGACTTCCTCAAGCAGAGGAAAAGATGTGTAATGTGAGAGAGAGAGCGAGAGAGGGTGGGGAGAGAATGTATATGTGAATACTGAGGAGCAATGAGTCCACTAGAATTTCACGACAAGCTGGAACCGAAAACATCAAATATATTTGATGCTAGGTCTTTGTAACTATCAGTTTAGAGTACAAACTAAGACATAAGGGTAAAAAGTCTGCATTTCATGTCACATTTGCAAATAAAGCTAAAATGGCTTTGTGTAACTTGTAGTCTCACTGTTGTCCTGGATATTCCCCTATCAGGCCACCTTGTGTTTATGTAGCTTCTCGCTATGGCATGTGCTCGGAGCAGAAAAGGATATAATTATAAATCTCCATCCACTAACAAGAACAATGGTTGCACCCAGAAACCAGACTCTCCTTCTGTGAAGCTCTACATAGGAAACAGAATGGTGTAGATACCATTTTGAATGTCAAAGGCCTAAAAATATTAGGAAAATGGCTGCCACTGGTTCTTTGTACCAGGCACCTCTTTTATCATTTACTCATGGTATTACTTTATCCATCCTCTCCCAAGCAAACCGAAGACCAGAGATTTTAAGATACCATGCTTATAATTACTCAACAAAAGCAAGACAAAGAAGTATATGATCATAGTGCATTTCAAGACTTTCTAGGCTTACTTAGAAAGAAAAGAAGCTAAATTTGTGTCTCAGAGCAAAGTAAGCCAGACTAGAAGGAGAAACTTGAAATGCAGAGTATACTTTGTGCTATCTCCATTTGATAGAAGCAAAGCTAATGAGGTTCTGCTCTTTTTTTTTTTAATTTTTTTATTTATTTATGATAGTCACACAGAGAGAGAGAGAGAGGCAGAGACAGGTAGAGAGAGAAGCAGGCTCCATGCACTGGGAGCCCGACGTGGGACTCGATCCCGGGTCTCCAGGATCGGGCCCTGGGCCAAAGGCAGGCGCCAAACCGCTGCGCCACCCAGGGATCCCGAGGTTCTGCTCTTTATCTCACGATTATTACGACTGTTTTTCTGAATCCGGCATCTTCGAGAAGATAGTACAATTACCACAAATCATTTGTTCCTTCAACAAACATGCATACAAATGCCTACTGAATGCCAGTAAGAGCAGGACCGGTGACATGGAGGTGTCATTTCATGAACCGTAGTTTCTACATTAAGTAGCTACAATGATTTGGATACTAAGGAAGCCCCTAAACTTTTAGAACAAACTAAGGAAGTATTTACTGGAGTTATTTCCGACTCAAGGAAAGAAGCTAGAAAAATTTTTGAAGTCTAAATTTCAACATCAAAGTATTGGTGACATCATAGCTTTAGGGTAGGTTTTACCTGCTTTAGACGAAGAAATACATTCAAATGGAACCTGTGGCCCATAACCTCACTCTGGGAAAACCGACAAAGAAATGCAAAATTACATCAGTGCTATATAGCTCCTGAAGGGTAGTATTGCACTTCTCCTTTCTGACGGATCCACCTGTGCCCTCAAAGTATATTCACAGTGGAGAGGGCACCAACTCCGCTGTGCATTTATAGTTGAATCTATTTTTTCCCCTGACAGAGAAAAATATTCCGATGGGAGAAGAATTTCCATGCTCTAGGGCTTCCCTCTGATAAGTCTTAAGTGCTGGCTAAAGAAATATTTCCAAGACCTCAAGAGGACCACTTGAATCAGGAACAATGTAAGAGGAAAGTAGGTAGAATGGGGACAGCTTGCAGGCAGATTGTGACATTTCTGAGTAATTACTGAGTGCAGAAGGTTCTGGAGTTGGAGGGCCAACTCTCCATCAGCAGTCCGCCTTCTCTGATACGAAAAATGAACATTTGAGCAATTTAATGGAAAGCTGTGAAAACGCAGCTGCAAGCATTGCATTCCAGTGAGATTGCTTCCTCTAAGCTTTCCTATTTAGAAAATGTGAAGCCTTCCAGACTTTCTCCCTCGGGGATTAGAAAGTAAGCAGAAGCTCTGGGCCCTTGGCTTTAGCAATGGGTGGTGAACCAGGGGAGAGTCAATGCGAATGAAGAGGGCCACAGTCTAACCACCATCATTGCATTTACTGAGCACCTACTATGGGAGAGTCTTGTTCTGAGCGTTTCACATCTGTTATCTCTTTAAATTTCCCAACAACACTAAGGTAATGACAGCCTTTCCTGCCAACCTATGAAGCCCAGGCTGGGAGTTGTCCAATGACTTTTCCTGTATAATCTCGCCCTAAGGGAAGACGTTACTCTGATTTTTCCACCTCATGTTTTTCCCTGGCAATTGCTGTGAGAGAATGTTGTTTTTGGAGTTGGATAGGCAAGTGTTGTACATGATATGAAACCCCCTCCCCCCCCAAAAAAAAATCTGACACAAAGCATTAGTCAATTTCAGCCCCTCTATGCATGATCAAGGCCTTTTCCCACTGCTAGATATTTTTAAATGAACAGATTTGCCTCAATTTTCAGCTGGGCTTTTGCTCTTTGTGGAATGCCACCCTAGCCAGCCTCAGAAGCACTAAAAGAGGATCAGTTATACTATGGAGCAGCCACACGGGGGCACTCCTGAGATCCAGAGGCGTCTTCCTATCAAAGAATCACTGGAGTCCCAGATGAGCCGGTGGGTGTGTTTAACAAAGGGAAGGAATGTCTGGAGGATAAGACCCAGTGCACTCATTCTTTGGAAAATGTCTGCTTTATGTATTTGCCAAGTGATAAGGAATCTAGTAAATCTAGTATAATCAAAGGGCATTTGACTATTTATAGTGTTCGAAGGTAACTTCCTAGCTTTTGAGAGAATTATATAAATGGCTATGTTAAAAATAGGCAACCAATATAATTGAGCAACCTGAAATAGGCTATGATACACACCATATGTTATGGCCATGGAAAATAAAAAGAAAAGGAATTCAGTATAAATTGAGAATCATTCTCACATATATTGACCCAGTGTCATGGAAGAGGCACATAGATTGGAATTTTACCCCTTGTGCTGTTGTATGTACAGATCTTTCTCCCCAGTATGATACCCTCCTCTTTAGCACCCTCTTTGAGATAGCTTTGATCTATTTGTTTTTGATCAGTCTATGGCTGATCCCCAATATCCCTTCCGGCTCCCAACATATACTAATAGTCACATTAAGTGCCTGTAAATGAAGAGATATGTTCAAGCCATTTTTATCTTGTGACAGAACTAACAGTGAAAGTAGACAGTAAACAGTAAATACCCATCTAGAAAGACTAATGTGTAAATCTAAAGTAGATTAGTGAGAATTTCTCTAGACAGAGTGCTTGAGAGGACAATTTAGCAAGCGTGGAATTTGACAAGGTAAATTTTTTGCACGTTCTGACTTTATGCTGTACATATCTATTTGTTTCTGCCTGGAAAAGAACCATTAATATACAAGACCCACTTGAACCACCTAATTTAGCAGAAGAACCCAAACCAAAGAAGGCATGTCTTTGCATTAATATTTTCATTTGGTTTCATCTTATTTATAAAGGTGACTCTTAAAAAAAAAATCACTCCCTGGGGTTCCCTGGGTGGCTTAGCGGTTTGGCACCTGCCTGCGGCCCGGGGTATGATCCTGGAGTCCTGGGATCGAGTCCCGGATCAGGCTCCCTGCATGGAGCCTACTTCTCCCTCTGTCTGTGTCTCTGCCTATCTCTTTTTCCCTCTCTCTGTCTCTCATGAATAAATAAATAAATAAATAAATAAATAAATAAATAAATAAATAAATAAAATCTTAAAAAAAAACACTCCTTATATACACCCTTATGTTTATTACAGCATTATTTACAATAGCTAAAATGTGGAATCAACACACATGTCCATCCATAGATAGATGGATAAAGAAGATGTGATATATATATGTATAAATTAGTTAAGTAAATAAATATATATGCGGAATATTACTCAGCCATAAAAAAGCATGAGATCTTGTCATTTGTGACAAAATGGTTGGACCTAGCAGGTTTTATGTTAAGTGAAATAAGTCAGACAGAGAAAGACAAATGCCGTATCATTTCATTTATATGCATAATTTATGGGGCACCTGGGTGGCTCAGTTGGTTAAGCATCTGATTCTTGGTTTTTGGCTCAGGTCATGATCTTAGGGTCAGAAGATCGAGCCCTGTGTTGGGCTCCCCACTCAGCAGGGAGTCTACTTCTCCTCTCTCTCTCCTTCTCTCGCTCTGCCCCTCCCCCCACTCATGAACTGTCTCTCTAAAAAAAATAAATATTTAAAAAATTTTTAAAATAAAACATAAGCAAACAAACAAAAAACAGAATCAGACCTATAAATACAAACTGATGGTTACCACAAGGAAGGGAGGTAAGGGGAGGGGCAAAATGGGTAAAGGACAGTAAGCGATACAGGCTTCCAGTTTGGCTCCAGTTATGTTATGAATAAATCATGGGAATAAAAGGTACAGCATAGGGAATATAATGATATTGTAATAGAGTTGTATGATGACAGATGGAAGCTACACTTGTAGTGAGGGCAGCATAATGTATAAACTTATTGAATCACTACCTTGTACACCTGAAACTAATGTAACATCATGTGTCAACTATATTCAAATTTTAAAAAGTAAATAAATTACTCCTTCTCCGCACTATTTGCTGCTCTCTTGAGATGCATGTTATGATAAATGCAAACAAATATTTTAAAATCATACCAAATATCCCCAAACATATATCATGTCCAATTTCCATATATCATGTCCAATAATGTTTTATGTATTATTATATTTAATATAATCATTTATAATTATGTATTATATGTGTGTCAGAGAGATGTTGAATGTTTTATATACATTGCCTTATTTTATTCCAGAAAATCCATTTTATAAATGAGGAAATTGATGTTTACAGAAGTTAAGCAACTTGTCTACGTTTGCATAGTTAATAAGTAGCTGAACTGAGACTCCATAGGTTTGTTTCAGCAGCCTATGATTGTTAATTGTTATACTGTATGACTAGATCGGACTAGTTTATCAAATAGCTCTTCAATTAACCCCTCTTCTTTTAAGAGTTTTAGCAGATTTTAAGTATTTCTTTTCCTAGCTAGTCAAGAACTTAATTTTTAAGCTGCAGACACACATAAGTTACAATAATAATAAAAAAAAAACACCAAATACATGCTCCAGATAGAGACTAGAGTTGCATTTCTTGCCAGTGGGTGGCTACAGCCACACTATAAAGCACATGATACACATCCATCCAGACCTTGCTTTAGAAACCCATTTTGAAGAGGGAAAACTAGAAATACGTAGACTGTGGTCTTGATTCCATTTAATAATGCCTGCTTTTATTGGGTTTCCCCTATAATCATGCAACTTTTAGCCAGAGTCAAATAAGGCAATGATGTTTTTCTGCTTGGATTTTATTCAACATGGTTCATTTGTAAATGCTTCCAACTAGTCCCCATGACAGACTTTGTTCACTGTAGTTCTTCTTGACTTTCATTAAGCAGAACCTCAGATCCGAGCAGTGTGGCCCAGACATTGGGCTGGTCAGCCTGCTCAGCAGTTCATCTTCCTGAACATCACCTTTAAGATCTGCCAGGTGAGTGTGTGGTGTTTCCAGCGTTGCCTTCCAAATAGACATTTTATAAGGAAAAGTGGCTGCTGCTTAATTCATTTCAGAAAGAAGATGGTGAACGCGTTTTGCTTTGATATGCCTTCACACGAAGTCTGTTTGTTCATGGGAGGTTTGCATTCTCTTAAGCATGCAATTTTTAAAAAAATTCTGACTACTTGTTTATGGGCTTCTATTCCAACACTTTAGAGAATATATTTTTTTTAATTTGTTTTCAATGCTGTCACTTTAAAGGAAAATGGTCAGATGTGACTAGGGCTGGGCAAATGTGGTCTTGCTTTCACTGCCTGACAAAACTTGCAGTCTAATAGACTTCTGTTTAAAACAAATGAGCATGTTACATCATTGCCTCAGATTCTTCCTTCTTTCCCCATATCTTCTGGAATGTAACATCTAAGGGTGGGAAACAGTCATTTTAGTGGGAAAACATGCTGGAGGGGAAAGGCCATTTCCTACAGACTACCGCTAGAGGAGAATTTGGTCCTCATCTTTGGCACAAGTGGGGAGTTAGTACCTTTGAATCAACTCTGAGCTATGTGAAGCCTTTGAGCCTTGGTGAATTTTCCAAGCACAGGGCATTGGCTTTCTGTAGCCTGGAATGAAGAAGTCTACTGTCCTTCAGAGAGCATGGCAAGTGCGGGCGAGGTTCACTGCTTAGCTATGGCCCACCATGGTCCTGACCAGTCAGACTCCAGGTTAGGCCTAATCACAGAGGGCTATGTTGACAGATGATTGAAAATGCTCGTGACCAAAGTAACTTTAGAACACAGCAGAGGTGTGTGTATAAGTGTATGTGTGGTTTTCGGGGTGTGTGTGTGTGTGTGTGTGTGTGTGCGTGTGCACGTAGAGAGAGAGGAGTCTGAGGCATGGATCTCATAATGTGATTATTTAAATAAACTCTCCCAAATGCTAGAGTAGCAGATGGCACTACAAAAATGAAGAAAAAAGGCTCGGGCATATATGTCACATTAGCTATATTGGCCTGCATTCAAATGATAAACATTTTCATCACCCCAGGTTATAGCTCTGTTTTAAATTTTTTGTTAATATGTTAATAGAAAATGCAAATTCACACATAGAATTCTAATAAAAGTGCATAAATAATTAGACTTTACAAGAGCAAAGGACCTTAGGGATTATTTCCTCCAGCCCTCATTCTAAAGGTGAGGTCAAGAATTAAACCAAATTGCAGAGAAGTTCAGTGACTTGCTAAATGTCTTACAGGTAATTGAAGGTACAACTGTGATTAAAATATAGATTCTCTGACTCTATGTTCAGTGTTATTTCCACTATCACCTATAATAGATTTAGAGGCAAAGATTAACTTGTGTCAGCTATGCGCAATTCCCAATAAAATGTTGCAACAGCCCTTGATGAGTGTGTATTCCCTGATTTCATACTTGGTGGAAGGTAGTGATTCTGAGTCCATTAAAATGATTGCTTGATTTTTTGAATTGTAGTTCTCTATTACACCAAAACTATTTATAGAACTTTTTTTTAAAGATTTTATTTATTTATTCATGAGAGACATAGAGAGAGAGAGAGAGGCAGAGACACGTGCAGAGGGAGAAGCAAGCTCCATGCAGGGAGCCTGATTTGGGATTTGATCCCGGAGTTATTTATTTATTCATGAGAGACATAGAGAGAGAGAGAGAGGCAGAGACACGTGCAGAGGGAGAAGCAAGCTCCATGCAGGGAGCCTGATTTGGGATTTGATCCCGGGACTCCGGGATCACACCCTGAGCCAAAGGCAGATGCTCAACTGCTGAGCCACCCAGGCATTCCTATTTATAGGACTTTTTAAAAATCACTTTCAAGGAGATAAATAAATAAAATTTTCAGCTTTTGAGGACACTAAGGTATATTAAGCAAATGAAATATTCCAGATTGTGGATTAAAAATAAAGTACAAACTATAGGGTGCCTTTTTTTCCACAGTTATTTGAAATTTGTTATAATGTTTTCCTATTGAGGTCTTATAATGGGAGAGAAAAGAAAATCTGTCAGTTTTTTTCTAGATTTAATAAATTTCCTTTGAGTGATATATAGCTGGGAATAAATGGACTGCATATATAAACAAATTAAGATGACAGTAGCCAAGGAGAAGCCTGAAAGTGGGCCTACCACCTATTGATGGAGAAGATCTAGCTCTAATCTTAAGAACCTTAGGTCATTTCTGGTTTTGAAGGGTGGTATTATTTATTTATTGCAAAGTAACATTTTGGCCATAAGCAATTTCAAAACAAACAAATCTATACCCAATGATGTCTTCTATCTTGATTTTTTCATCACCGGAGGCAAAAGATTTTTATTTCTAGGGACATTCAGTGGGAGCAGGGTGGGTAGCAGAGCTGAAAATGGGATAAGCCAATTGTTACAGGACTGTGTCAACTTTCCTATGCTGTGATACCTCTAGGAAACGCACACAGATGAAACCCAAATTTCACAAAAGTCAATTGTTCTTGAGATGGAATTATGGCTCCTTCCAATTCTCTTCATGATGTTATAAACAGAAAACAATGACTGAGGAGGGAGACCACACTAAGAGATGCATACCACCCTGACAATTTAAGCAGATGGATTCATTTGGTGTGGCACCTCTCAGGGTTGCCATGAGCTCATCAGAAATGTCTCTGTTACAATGTCAGCCAAATGGAAAACAGGCCTATTGCTCTAGAGATGCCCATACATTGTTGAAAGGAGCTTCTCTCAAGACCTTTTGAAATAAATAGAATAGTTTTAAAATTTTAAGTATCTTTACTTGGGGTAAGTGCTAACAAACAAAATGACATGTCCCATTTATTATCAGTGGTTTCCAAAATTCAGTGCCTGCATGGTTCATTCCCATCATTCACCATGTTTCATATTTTCATAAGCCTTCAAGGTTTTCATGTGGGTGGACAGGCCTCGGTCTTACTCTGCCAGTCTCCAACAGCGGGGTAAGACAGAGAGGAGGTATTGCTCTTCTCACCCTGAGAAGCATTATTCTAGATGAATCTTCCAAAACTATTTAAGCTTTTAAATATGTGTTTTTTTAAATTATATTTTATTTTTTTAATATAAAGTTAGGTAAATATTATCATTGCTTTGTTTCATAGTTTGTTTCATAGTTTGTATCATAGTTAAAATTGCCAAAGAATCATCTAAATACTGAGAGTAATGACAAATGATAATGTATACTCTGTGGCTCAAGCTGTTTTCCAACCTGATTAGCTACCAAGATCGTATTTAAGACTAGGAAGGGTGGAGACTTCACTGGAAATGACTCATGGATGTTTGGTTTGTGGATTTTATTTGGAAAAAAAAAAAGATGTGTTTTGATATGTAGCAATAGTTGTTTCAAAGAGAAGTGTTGAGTCAATATTGAGAAGTACACCTCCAAATCTATTAATCGAGGTATTTCCTCTTAAAATGTCTGTGTGACATTCTTAAAGTAATTCAAGCCATTGTTGATACCTGGACTTGACAACCTATGAAATAATTCCTTAATTCTTAAATGGATATTGTGATGAATATTAAAAATGCTAGCAGAACAAAAATTCTTTGGAAATACAGAGAATGGTTTCTTCAGTATTGCTTTCTTATTAGGAAAGGAAGAAATTTAATATGGTGTAAGGAGAATAGAATTTTGGAATTAGGTTGAGTTAAAATTCTTGCCTACCAGTAAGTGGCATTAGACACATTACTTAACATCTTGAGCTCAGTTTCTTAATCTAGAAAGTGAGAATAGTATATGTATTATGAAGAGGTTATAGATATTGAATAGGTGAAACAATCTAAGATATGCTTTGCCAGTAGCAGGTGCTTAATATATCACACCATTAAAGTTGGTGATTATTAACTAGGGCTTTACAATAAAATAATCGGTTCAAATTTTAAAGATGCACATGCCCTGGTTCTATGACAGGAAAGTCTAAATCCAGAGGGGTACTTTTGTGTTTGGAGAAAGCTCCCCAGATAATTCTGGTGCACACTCTTGTTAAGAATGACCAGTCCAGAGGCACCTGGGTGTCTCAGTGATTGAGCAGCTGCATTCAGCTCTGGTTGTGATCCCAGGGTCCTGAGATCGAGTCCTGCATCTGGCTCCCCACAGAGAGCATGCTCCTCCCTTTGCCTATGTCTCTGCCTCTCTCTCTCTCTTTCTCTCTCTGTGTCTCTCATGAATAAATAAATAAAATCTTAAAAAAAAGAATGACTAGTTCAGTTAATTTTCATCTTTTCAATAGAGGTACACATGAAATATTTCTTGGACACCCTTGGAGTGAAGAAACTTTCTCCTAACCAAGCCTCTCTATGGCCCGTTATTTAATTTGGGGTTTGGGGAAGGACAGTTGGGATATTTTCCCAGAGTATGTCAGTGCTATATAGGCTAAACAACAACAACAACAAAACCCACAAAAAACCAAACCAAACAAAAAAACTTAAGTATATTTGTATGCGAAAAAGTGCCTATGTCTATCCCGTAGTTCCACTAATGGGATCATGGAACTATGGGAGGTAAGAGTTTGATTCCTACTCAGGCTTTTTAGTTTTCTCAGCTTCTCAACCCCTGCCCCCCACAAGCCATTGCATGAAGGCATCAGGCAGCAGAGTGTATACAGATCTACAGAACCTCCTGAAATTACTGGGAAGAGTTAAATATTAGCAAGTGGTAATAAAAAAAAAAGTGTTTTTTTTCGATAATCATTTTGAAGGTTTGTTTTTTTTTAAAAGAGCCCCCCTGAAATACTGGGTGTCTGAATGGGATATTACTAAAATACTAGGGTATGAAAATAATTCTCTTTTTAACATTAAAAAAAGAGAAAAATCTCACTAGAAAAAACTCAGCGTATGAGGTGGATAAGCTTCAGACAAAGGGAAAACCAAATCTGCTAATCAGTGACACAAAAAAATATCAACCTCTACTTCATGTTGCCAGAGAGACCGTGTAAACAGACTTATACAAAGAGAAGTGGCTGGCTGGCAATAAGGCTAATGTGGAAAACCTCTTCATTGTTGTGTGGCATGCTTCTTTTCAGAACAGCAGGAAAACGTGGTGGGCAGAGAGGAAGGAAAACAAGAATAGAAGAGTTTTTCTTCCAAAGGGGCATCTGAGTCCCTGAGGGATGAACTTAGCCCACATGCCCACATGGGATGACATCTTAGAAAATTACTTGGAAATAAAGCCTGGAAGGCCTATGAATTGTCTCACAATTCCCTTACTACTCTGTTCTTTGATCAGCTGCGTGAGGAAGTAGGCTCATAAGGGATTTTTTTAGAGGGAGGGGAAGGGGCAGAGAGGGAAGGAGAGAGAATCTCAAGCAGAATTCCCTGCTGAGTACAGAGCCCAGGGGCCTTGATCTCAGGACCTGAGATCATGACCTGAGACCAAATCAAGAGTCAGATGCTTAATGCATCAAGCCACCCAGGCGCCCCACAAAGGAGATCTTTTAATTCAAGCTTTCAACCTATGTTTACTTTGTGTTTTCCATGCAAGGGCAATGCCTGGAAGTTGGGGGAAAGGGTGAGTAACTGAAATCTGTCTGACTGCTGGAGGTCACCATTTAATAAGTAAATACAGAGTAGGCCCCATCTGACTTACAGATCTTTCCTCTTAAAAGTTTATCTAGTCTAACCACATACCTAAATGCAATTATTTCCCCTGCATTAACCTCAACACAAACAGGGTATTATATATAAATACAGTGGAGTTTCAGGTGATCCTGTTCAAGATGTTTGCAGTACATGGTATAGAAATATGCTCTCATTATAAGCTTTAGAGAGAAAAATGTTGTTTTTAAGTCTTTCTTTAATTTTTATTTATTTATGATAGTCACACACACAGAGAGAGAGAGAGAGAGGCAGAGACACAGGCAGAGGGAGAAGCAGGCTCCATGCACCGGGAGCCTGACGTGGGATTCGATCCCGGGTCTCCAGGATCGTGCCCTGGGCCAAAGGCAGGCGCCAAACCGCTGTGCCACCCAGGGATCCCTAACACCACCATACATGCAGTATGATTACTTGTCTGTAGAACTCTTGGGCAAACAATAAGTAAACAGTGATCTTTAATGATGGATATGAAAACTAGAGATTATCGTTTTCTTCCTCCTTTTAATTTGTCTCCAAATTTTCTATAATGTGCCCATATAAGAATTTATAGTTTATTAATGTGAATTTGGCTGCAGATGTTGAACTTTGTAGTTTATTCTTTTATAGAGTCTGAAGTGAGCACCATGAAGTTTGACAAAATCAAGATATAAAACAGTTCTTTCAACATCTGCATATTTGTCTGCAAGTTTTTTTTTTTTTTAAGAAAATGCCTTTTTAAATGTGTTTCTTCAAACCTGTCACCATAGAAGTTGCTTGTTTTGAAAGGGGATAAAATAAGATTGCAAACCAGCTCTTACTTCATTGCAGAGTTTCCACCTAATCAGAAGGCAAGTGTTAGCATTGGTAGTTACACATTAAAAGGAAAAAAAAAAAAAGGAGTCCTTTCCAATTGCTAAGTCATTGATAGATTAAAAATAGAAATGAGATTGGGGTCTTAAGTCATTTCCCCACAGTGTGAGGGTCAGAAAGAACACCACTTTGGAAAAAGGCAGCCAATGCTCAGTGCCCAGACTTGGCAAGTTGAATTAATAACACTGCCTATCAAGCTGCTCTTAACTTGAGTTGTTAAATGTGCTTTTTTCTTTGTAGGATGTTCTGCTGTTGGATCATACGGACAGCCTCTTCAGAAAGGTCATCAGGAAACATGAAGTTAAATGTAGCAAAGAATTGCTGTTTTCAACTCTCAAAAATATCATTTTATTTATACAACTGGGTGAAACATTACCCTGTGTTTTCATTTCAAATTTTGCTCCAGAAAATTATGTTTTAACCATCAAGACACACACTCCAAGACAATGCCATCCTAGTGAGATCTAGTCAGTCTGAGTAGCTGGTAAACTTATCAGATCCACTGAACTCTCAGGAGATTGTGAACTTCTGCTGGCATATTGGTTTCTGTTCATTTTCACAAGATTGACAGGCTCATTATGGTAATACGGACATCTCTACTTGAGAGCTCATACTGTGCAATTGTAATTTTGCATATGTTAATGAGGAGACATATCAAAGAGTGAACATTTGGGCTGATGTGCAAGGCACCATTTAATTATAAGAACAGTATGGGATTGAGCTCTGTCATTGATTCTCCCATCCCTTCCACCTTGTCTTTTCTCAGATTATTCTATTTCCTCCTAGGTTTTCTTACTTTCTTTCTCTTCTTTCCTTTGTTTCCCCCCAATAAATGACAGATTTTTTTTTTTAATGCCATCTCTATGGCTGCACTGGAAACAAGAATTCTTTCCTCCTAGTTGTTGCTTAACATCTGCAAATGTGAGAGAATTTTAACATGACAAACAACAAAGAATTAGAAATAAACTGACACGAAACAGCGGCTCTTCTCTCCCCCACCTCCATGGTGGAAATGATGATATCCTCACCATCTGCACATTTGCAGGCTGTTGAGTGGGTAGAAAACCAGCTGGAGATGCAGCCCATGGCAGGGATCCAGAGCCTCAGCTTCTGGGAGGTCCTAGAAGCTCAAGATGCCTCTCAGCTATTGGATTATCTCTTGCCATGTATATTCAAGGGGACAATGTTAAAACATGTTTCCAACCTCTTCGTATGGAGAGGATTTCCATAAACAGAAGGCTAAGGTAGAGTAGGGGATGGTGTTTTGGACTCAGTGTTCGGGAACCAAGTCCTTGGGGGTCTTCATTTGCAATTTGAGCATTTTAGGTCTATCACTTCACCTCTCTGGAGTCTGGTTTTCTCATTTCAGAAGGGACAGCTTCCAGCTTTAAAATCCCATGATTTTGTAATGGAAAATACGTGCAGAATTAAGAGAAGGATGAAAATAGTTTAGGGATGTCTCCTTCGCCTTGGCTGACAAATTATGTTTTATTTTATTTTGTTTTGTTTAAAAGATTTTATTTATTTATTTGAGAGACAGAGCATGCAAGAGCAGGGTGAGGGGAAGAGGGACAAGCAGACTCCCGGCTGAGCAGGGAGCCCAATGTGGGGCTCCATCCCAGGACTCCAGGATCATGACCTGAGCTGAAGGCAGATGCTCAACCACTGAGCCACCCAGGTGCCCCAACAAACTATGTTAAGAGTAGAATATCACTGCACTTCCAAAATATGTCCCTGAGGCAAGAGTTGTGGTGGAAGAGTAAACAGAATGCCATACTCTTCCCATCAGCTAATTGAGGAAATATGATTACTCTGAGCCCAAGAGACTCTGCTAAAAAAGATAGAGGTGATGGCTCCATTTGGTTCCTGCAAAGCGCCAACTTGTGTCCATGAGTGTGCCAGAATGGAAGTTAGGGCCATGGTACAATCATCCCGGTCTGCAAACAGGGAGAGTGGGGCTGACAGGCCCTAGGCGCTGTTCCTGGTGCCATGCTGGAACACAAAAATCCAACATAAGCCATAGGAGGGCTAACCACAATGGAGTACAATGGAGTAGTGACATGGCAATATTTGTATGAAAAGCCACCTTGTAGCCTCTTAAGAAATGTAATAAAACCATAAGATACAAAACATTTTAGTTTAATTCCTAAAATGAACATTGGTCCCTCCACTCCTAATTGAATGTCATATCAATAGTGTTAAGGACACTCCACAAATTTTTGTGGAAGAAGCCAGGAGAGATATGAAATATGCAATTATTTTTGGGGGTGGCTGCTTGGAGTTCTAAGGTGTTAACTCTAATATGTTTTAAAACTAAGACTCATTGGCCAAGATACACTTTCCTGAGTTTGAGAATATATAATGGTAATGACATAGTCCTATACATGTGCATGTATTTATATGACAAAAATGCCAAAGTGAATGTAAAAGACAATCCAATCCTTGTTTCAAATGCCCTTAATGGAAATAATTCTGTCTTTACCATCTATAGTCTTTATTTGGATCTACTTAATATTCTTGTTTCCTCTATGTTACATTATATATTCCCTTTAGGGCACATTTTTGTACTACACATGAGCTTAATAAGTTTTGTTTTTGTTTTTGTTTTTGTTTTTGATATCACTCAAGGCTCCCTGAGGCTTAAACCAAGCGCTCAGAGGAAACATAGTCTGTAGGGAAGGCGCAAAGCCTGTCCTCAGTCCTAAGCTGGGCTTTCTCCTGAACACACCCAGGCCTACTGTATGGTTGAGGCCAAAGGCACTTCCTGCATCCACATTCCTGGGAATGCTGGATTTGTTCCTCCAACATGCCACTTGAGACGAGACAGGATGGCCTGTCACACCACACTCTGCTGTTTCCCTCTCTATAGTTGGGGGTAGCAATGGGGGTAGGGTAGGAGGGAAAAATACTGCTGCAATTCAGAACAGCAGGCTAGCCCATCACAAGTCCAGATGACCATCTCTGTAGCTCCACCTGCCCAAATATGGGACTGAGTCCATCAAGAAAAAAAATACATTTTACACAGGGAAAAATACATTTACCTATATGTATATTTATATGTGTACATAAATTTTATATATATGGCATATATGTGTTAAGGTACATATATACATATATTCATAGTTTTCAGCCTAAATCTTATAGCCTGCTATAATCTTTCTAGTTGCATTTTAGCTAACAGCATGGTGAAAACTACTTGCAGATCTTAGCTCATTTTATTTTATTATTTTTTTAAAGATTTACTTATTTTTTAGAGAGACAGAAAAAGAGCATACAAGTGGGGGGAGGGGCAGAGAGGAGAGGAAGAGAAGCAGAAATCCCACTGTGAGGGGAGCCCAAGAATCCCAGGACCCTGAGATCATGACCTGAACTGAAATCAAAAGTCTGCCGCTTAACTGACTGAGCCACCCAGGCGCCCAAATCTTAGCTGATTTTAAATGAACACTGGTGTAGTATGGAGGCTGCCTAACCCACCAACACTTTTCCATGTATTTCAGAAAACCTTTTTAGATATACTGCAGGGGAATATCTTTTGAACAAGTTCCCTTCATGCAGCTCCTAAACAGATGATGGCATTTGACTCATTGTGTCCCATTCACTTGTCATCAGCTACTGGGGGAGAATTAGATGGGTCAAAGAGGAAAAGTAAAAAATAATAATGAAACTCCTGGTTAAAAAAAAAAAAATTCAGTGACAGTTACGGAAATGAGCTCTTTACCACTCTTTCTGTGACCTTTCCTTCTTCCTTTTTTTTTTTTTTTTTCTTTTTGGACCCTCCTCATAGGCAAGCCTTAGTTTATGGCAGGAACATCATCAAGTGAGGTCCCAGAGAAAGAAAAATGATTAGAGAGATAGCCGCAATTTCCAAGAGCATATCAGATCATGGCCAGGCACATTATGTCAACACTCCCCCTGCGACAATCTAGTTTTTACTGGAGTTAATTAAAGCAATTAATTCCCTTCTCTTTCAAAGCAGGGTGATTACATAAATAGATAAATTCCCAATCCATACCCGTAAGGCAAGTGATTTCTCTGCACCTCCCTCAGTGTGTCAAAACCTAACTGAACTAAATTATCTGTTTTTAAAATATGACCTTTCAGGAATTCTCCATCCACTTTTTCTGCTTTGTCTTCCTATCTGGTGGGATGGTAGAACCACATCTCCACACAGACACAGGACTCCAAGGTTAATTAAGCCTTTCACGTAGCAAAGATCGGTGACGTCCAAAGGGTGACCCCAGTGACAGGAGTAGAATGGCGGATATACACCCTGACAGTCACCACTGAGTTCTCTTCAACAACAATTTACCAGTGTGGGTGATGCTGACAATAATTAGGCAAACAGAATGCCAAACAATCGTAAGAAAAGCTGTCAAACATTTTGTGTTATTATCCCTTGCGCAGGCCTGTGATTTATCATCACAGAAAAAGTACATTAAAAAAAAATCTCCATAAACAGCGACATTTTGTTCAAATTACAACCCCCGGCTTTCCTGTCTGCCTGCAGACTGACATCTCCAATGTCAGATACAATGTTCAGCAATTTTTTCCCTCATTCGCTGGGTTGGGTTCTAGCCACTGTTGGGGAGAGCTGGTGTGCCAAAAGCAGAAACAAAGCACCTCTCAGTACATGGGAAGCCACTTGCCTTTCAGATGTCAAAATGAAATAACTGCCATCCACATTTCCTTCTTAGATTCTCTGGGTCACATGGGTCCTAGAACTTGAAATATGGTCTTTTGCACCAAGGCTCCTACCATCACCTTTTCCACCCTTTTCACTCAAGACCCAGTTTGGGGGATCCCTGGGTGGCGCAGCGGTTTGGCGCTTGCCTTTGGCCCAGGGCGCGATCCTGGAGACCGGGGATCGAGTTCCACATCGGGCTCCCGGTGCATGGAGCCTGCTTCTCCCTCTGCCTGTGTCTCTGCCTCTCTCTCTCTCTGTGTGAGTAAATAAAAATTAAAAAAAAAAATTAAAAAAAAATTAAAAAAAAAAAAGACCCGGTTTGGGGTCCTGGACTTGGTTAAAGTGTATTTTAAGGGCTTTGATCTTTTCAATATAAAATCAACCTTCTAGATGATGTCCCCAATGGCTGTAATTGAACCAGAAAGAAAAAGAAACAATACTTTTCTAATCTAATTTTTTTAGAGTTTGGCACAGTTCTACAGATAAATTCTTATAAATTGAGAAGTACTGCAAGGATACCTCCTTCCAGGGATGCTGGGCCAATGAGACAGATGTAAGGTACTAATATGATGATTTAATAGAGTCCACAGGCAGTCTCTAACTTAGATGTCTGGGTTGCTAAGTGTTGAAATGGACCTTGGAGGTCATATAATCTACCTTTTCAACTAATGACACAAATCCTGTCTATGATATTTCTGGCTCAGGTTGGGAACTGGAACGTTTCCAAGGATGGGGATGAAGCAGCCCTTCCCTGACAAACAGCTGGCTGCTGAAAAACCTAAGATTTGGATCTTTAGTGTCTGCAACAACCCCTCGTCCTATCCTATTCAGACATCAAGATCCACTTAAGGATGAGAACCCCTGCCTCCCTATGTATTGCCTTGTTTGAATAGCCATTTCCTTCTATCCTCTTGTAAAGGCTCTTTCCCACTCCTTCCGTCACCCTTTCCTTAATCTTTACACCCACAAGAGAACCTTTCCTTCTCTTGACCCTCTTTTGTGACAGTTTGGTCAGTCACTGAGTATCATCAGTAGAGTCAATCTTCATTTTATTTAGATTTTGATTTTTAGAAACAGCCAACAATAATTTTACTTGAAATATAGCAAGTCATGTAGGTTAGCACACAGAGTAAATGAGCTCTAATTTCCCCCTAACCTTGTATCTTTTTCTAGTAACCTTTCCACAAGGCATTCAATACCTCCATGCTGACTGCTGGCTGCCCAGGGGCCCTCTCACTAGGTTAAGGCCTAGCGGATGGCACTTAGGACCTTTTCTAACCATCTTTCCTATCAGAATTCACGTGTCCTGTGTCTCATAACCGAGAAGGTTGATAATAAATTCAATGGACTAATTTAAACTAGGGTGTTGACAGCTTCTATCAGAACATTAAAAAAAAAAGGATGCTTTAATATATTGTAACCCAACTAACATTTACACATAAACAGTGACTCATTTCCTTAGCTAACAAAGGAAACAGAGGTTTCATTTTCTTTCTCTTTCTTTCTTTCTTTCTTTCTTTCTTTCTTTCTTTCTTTCTTTCTTCTTTCTATTCTTCTTTCTTTTCTTTTCTCTCTCTCTCTCTCTCTCTTCTCTCTCTTTCTCATTCCTCTTCATAGACAAATATGAGTTATACCCTACAACCTGTTCATCTAATTCTGGCAGCTGGTTTCTCAAGGGAAAAGGAAAATTCATAAGGAAGGACCAGGTAAAGGATGTGCAGAGCTCACTGAAAACCCATCTCAGCTACAGAATGAACAGCTCACAGCTTCTCGACCAACCTCACCAAATCAATTTTAGCATCCTTTTGTCCTGTGGGCTCCCAACCTACCCTGATTGATCTAGGCTTATCAGAAACAAAAGCAAGCAGTAAAAACCAAAATAAATGAACTATCTTTTAGAAGCCTTCTCTCTTGTTCAAAACATTTAAATTTATATCAATTATACCTACAGTAACCGGAGGAAAGGTAATATGAACCCATACCTCTAGTAAAGAAGAGGCTTAAATGAGAACTTTGGGTTCCTTTCAAACCCAATTATGATGTAGTCTAACATGTGATATGACTGAAATATATTATCTTTCCTTTCTGAGGTATGAAGTTGAATATGCATGTATGTGTTCGGTTTTGTTTTTTTTAGATCTACATGAAACAAAGTGGTTCATTTTATATATCTGGACTCTTTCAGGCAACAAAACTAGGTATGCAGTTTTCTATCCCTCATAATCATACCTAAGACATGTGGCAAGCATTTCAGAATTCAAATTTTTTTCATGATTTTTTCATCTTATTTCCGTATACAAATTAAAAGGGGGTAGAATCACTCTATGTAGTCACAGCTGGGAATAAAGTTGGGTGAAGAAACAGAAAGGAATAGAAATGGAAGGACTTTTATATATTCTTCTTTACAATCTAAGTATGTTGTGCACATGAAGATTGCAACAGAACTAGATCAAAATGGCCCTTGCTCTGCTTGGGGAAATATATATTTTTTAAAATTTTTAAAAGATTTTATTTATTTATTCATGAGATACAGAGAGAGAGAGAGAGAGAGAGAGAGAGAGAGAGAGGCAGAGACACAGGCAGAGGGAAAAGCAGGCTCCATGCAGGGAGCCTGTCTTGGGACCCGATCCCGGGTCTCCAGGATCACACCCTGGGCTGAAGGCGGTACTAAACTGTTGAGCCATCCGGGCTGCCCATGCTTGGGGAAATCTTGGTTGTAAGGATCTTCTATAGTAGAAAGGGAGGTGGGTCTATCACACTACCTGGCAGGCAGTCCGGGGTGTGCTCACTGGTTGTATTGAGATCAATTACCCACAAGTCCCTATGGAGCTTCCCTATGGAACAGGGGAAGCCTAGGCCATTGGTATTCTGCACACACACACACACACACTAACAGCTTGTGCTCGCAGAGGCAATCATTTCTCAGCTGCTTTCAGATTCTATTTATTGTTTATTTTCCCCTTTGGCTGAAAAGGTTTCTCCTTCATATTAAGCAGAGACACCAATCTAAGAGAATGCATTAGAAACTGCTCGATTGGTATTTTGCAGGAATTCTACTGGGGTTGAAATGCTCAAACAAAATGTGCTGAAAATTTTAGGGTGTTTTGGGTGACTTCAACCCCAAGGTCTTACTAGGGTGACTTGATTTCCTGCTCTTAGAGGTTTAGGCAAAGCTAGTTTGAGATAAGAGGTCTGGTAGATTCTGAAAATGAGGCAGCTTTACATCAACCATTCAGTGGTGGAAAATCCCATGCTATTCTGGATGTCAAAATACTATACCTGCATTTGTGTGCAGGTGTGAATGAATTATTTAAAGAGGAAAATGTGGGAGTGGGCACAGCATAGCGATGCAATTCAGACTCTGCACTGGGTTTTTGGAGAAACACAAAAGATTTTCTTCTGTTGTCTTCCTATGACAAATAGAAAATGATGATGGGAGTTTTAGGGTAGATAAGAGGACATTCCTTTATTACTCTTACTGAAGTTGACAATTTTGTCTTCCTTTGTGTCCTGTCTTCTTAAAAAATATATTATTTATTTATTCATGAGAGACACACAGAGGAAGGCAGAGACATAGGCAAAGGAAGAACCAAGCTCCCCGCAGGGAGCCCGACGCAGGACTCGATCCCAGGACCCCGGGATCACAACCTGAGTCAAAGGCAGACACTCAACCACTGAGCCAATCAGGCATCCCTGTGTCCTGCCTTTTGGGTGCTTGCCCCACAAATAAATTGTAAGCTCCATGGAGACAGAGAACGTGTCTGCTCTGTCCATTACTATATTGCCAATACCAACCACAGTTCTTGGAACACCGCAAGAAAAGACAAATAAATACTTTGTCTCCTTTAAACCACTAGTTCTCATTCCTCTCCAAGTCTGAAGTTGGTATGGATATTCTTGAGATTTGATAATGACCAAAGCCAGTAATGGAATAATTATCTGGTAAACATGGTCTCTGATTCACTGGAAGTTCTAGCAATATCTGACTTGGATACTCAATGAATAAAATTCTAATATTTCCTAATACATTTTAGTGTACTAAATATGTAAATACATATTTAAGCCATAGCATAGAAACACTAACTCTATCCTTTTTATTTTTTTTAAAGATCTTATTTATTCATGAGAGACACAGAGAAAAAGAGAGAGGCAGAGACACGGGTAGAGGGAGAAGCAGGTTCCATGCAGGGAGCCCGACGTGGGACTTGATCCTGGGTCTCCAGGACCACACCCTGGGCTGAGGGCCGCGCCAAACCACTAAGCCACCAGGGCTGCCCTAACTCTATCCTTTTTAAATGTAAGATATAGCAGCATTCATTTATATAGTTAAGAAATATTTCCAGAAAAAAAAATAAAAAAAATATTTCCAGAGACCCTACATGGAGCCAGGAACTGTTCTTGATTCCTGATGACTATGGCACATTGTCGCTCACGGAGCTTTCAGTCTAATAATGCATATATGATTAAAACTGGTGAGCGTGGAGTCCAAAACAGCAGTTCTAAGCCAAACTGCTCTGAACAAATGATGTGACTATCATGGGGGAATATCTACAATTTTGATTATATTTAGCTCTCCTGCCTCCTCTCTCACCAACTAAGTTGGATCGGAAGAGGTGCACCTAGAAACACAGAATGAAGTGGGAAGAGAGGTACCTAGGGATCAGTACAGGAATGTTGTTCTTAGCAAATGGTCCTCTGTATTTTTCCAGAAGGTAATATATTTAAGTATTGAATTGGTCTCATGATACGGCCATGCCAACTCTATTAGAGTGGTTCCATAATATAAACCTCCCTTCAATGAATGATCTAAAGTTTGAACAACTTACAGAGCAGGCTGGGGAGTCAGTTGTCAAGGATAAATTGAAGCCCACAGCTTCATTATTTGCTGATTGATTCATGAGAAAGTTACTTTATGTTTCTAAGCATCAGTTTCATATGTAGAGAGGAGATAATAATATCTAGGTTATAGGGTTGTCATGAATACAATATAAAATAATATAGTGCATTGTTAGCAGGGTAAGTGACATATAATAGCAGCTGAATGCATTATTATTCAGTAGAGATAGAGCCCACATTTCATTAATCACAACACTCAGAAAAGCACAGTATATATAATTGGTAGGTAAGAAAATTGAGGCTTAAAGGGGTAAAATATCAATACTTTAACTGCTCTGGGCACAGGGGAGGTGTGCTCTTCACCTTTCCATTGAAATTAGATATGGTCATGCAACTTCCTTTGGCTAATGAAATATTAGGAAAGAGGCACGTGTTGCTTTTGGGTGGAAGCCTTTAAAAGCCAAATTCCCTTCTGTTCCACCATGAACAGTACGTTTCAGAAGAAGGATCGTCCAGCATCTTGCATCTCAAAGTGAGGACAGTGCAGAGCAGAGTCCCCAGCGGATGCTGTTGGAATGTAGCATGGGCAAGAAAGAAATCTCTGTTGTTTTTGCCACTGAGATTTTTTGGAATTGTCTGTCACCGAAGCAGAACCTGGCTTATTCTAATTAGCCTAACATTAAAACTATTTGGATCCAGGAGTCAAACTCAGGTCTTATGGTACTGAGAGAGACCTGATGCTCCTTGTACCACCTTCAGATATCCTAATTGCTTATTACTAATAAAAGACCCAGTGGATGTAACTTCTTCAGGAGAAAACTGACTTTCCTATTGCTCTTATCCTTGACTTGGAACAAAATTATTATTTTTTTCCCCACAGATGCAGGAAGAGAATTCTCTGAGCAAAGGTCAATGGAAGGTAACTAAAAAGTCGGAAAGAGGTGGGCAGATAATTAAACTGTTTGAAAAAATTCATTCGTTTTGCAGAACTCTTTATTTCCCACAGGTTCATGACCTGAAGATTACACGGGATGAAGAGAGGCCCTTATCAAAAGCTTGCAACTCTGTAGCGACAAAATCAATTTTTAAATGATTTATGTGATGTTCTTCAGGACCATAGGCAGTAATTCATTCCCCACGTGGCACTCAGGCTGCTGCTTAGATGTTGAAAAATGATTAATTTTTATTTACACCGTGCCTCTCTCATACATTACTAGAAACAAGATTTGAGAGCATGACATGTCTATAGCATGAAATTATTTACTGAGGGCAGTCTCAGGCAAAAAGAAAAAAATATATACTTAAAGCCAAAGATCTCAACATGCACTAAAATAACCATTGTAAAAACTTTCCAAGGCCAAATCTTCCAATCTATTCAGTTCAATCCATTTAAGGTAAACAAGCCAAATTAATTTCCCAAGGGGAGCCATTCTTATAACAATTCATATTCACTATGAACTTCAACCATGAGAGGATAAAGAATTTAGAATTTCTTTGGTTTTTGTTCCCCCAGAAGACTAATTTCATAAAGTTTCTAGAATTTGGTGCACATAGTATATTTCAAATTAATTTTAAAGAAATGTGGCATTTAAAAAAATATTAGAAGAATGTCTCCTCTGGGCCACCATATGTTGGTATTTCTTTTTTTCAAAACCAAAACCACAGAAGAACTATATCCTCAGACTTCCTACTCTTCACCTTGCCCCTGAACCAATATGTCTATCACTCTCTGAGAATTGATTCGACTCAATGCCAAGTTCAAATTTTTCTCATTGACCATATTGCCCTGAGACTCCTAGCCCAGGACCCACAAGCATCTGATAATGAGGAGTTACTTTATATTTCCTTTTCACCTGTGACTTTTAGGTTTGGGGTAAGGACCTTGTATAGCAAAGAGGGAAAACAGAAACTACTCCGAGGCCATTGGAAAGAAGTCTGCCCATTGCTACTAGACACTGGAAAGTTAGAAGGCTGCAGAGAATGGTGTCTGCCATTTTATCTTCTACCATCTTCTAGGACAAAATTTCCTGAGGGAACAATGAGAAGTCAGCTTGGTTAATCACCAGATCCGCACTAGAGACCATTCACCAATTCATGTACATTTCGTACCACATCCTTTTTCTTAGATCAGTGCATGTCTTCTCTTCATCAGGCTAATGATGTTGGCTAAGCTGCAGGTTGGTGCCTATGGATCACTATTACCTGCATCATTAAGCATGCCATAACCCTCAAGTGGGTTATGGATCAAATCAGTACTCTGCTTCTACTCTCAACTAACTTGGATTGTTTAAAAAGGCATGGCTAGCTCATCAGTAAATGGCTTGAACTGGTATGACAAAGGATGTAATATCCTGTCAATACAGGCTATTTGTTAAGCCTTGTACAAATGAAAGATGCACAACCAAAGGGCAGAAGCCAGGGGCTTTTTTTTCTTGTTTGTAGTTTGTTTTATGTCTGGTGTTCATCACCTATCAGCAAACTTTGGGAATCCCAGTTCATTAGGTTTGTTGGGCAAAAAGGTGGGCAAAGTTGTAAAGAATAGAAAAAAAAAGGACTCTTTTACCACCAGTGATGCTGAGACACTTTTTATTAACTGGAATATAAAACAGGAAAACAAAATAACAAGGCTTTGCTGATGTATTAACAAGACCCTGGATCCTTCCCCTGTAGGACAAAGGTTATATTTGCTTGAGTGACCTTGATGAGTCTTATGTCTTCAGATAACTTCAGCTATAACCCTTAACATTTTTAAATAACAGAAGTAAAGGGATGTATGCTGGAGACTATATGGACTGATGTCCTAGAAACTTAATAATATTTGCTTAGTAAGTGAGCTCATAAGACATAAAAAATGACCGATTTTTTTCATTCATATTTTCCTGTCAATGCACTTTCTGCATGCTATACTTTTTTTTCGTCTCCAGGCCTAGAGATGCCTCTACCATTACCAGTCCAGAGAAAGACACTAAGTACTCACAGTTAGTTGCCCCCACTCAGTTGCAAACTCTGTGAGAGCAAGAAACACTTACATTGACTGTCTATCCCTGCAGTCACTGAAGGGCCTGGTGGGCAGGAGATATTCAGCAACTGTTTGTTCAATAAATGAGAAAAAAATGATAGAAGCTGCCATTGATTAAGCCCCTACTGTAGGGTAGGGAATGCAAGGCGTTATATTAACCATATTTTGATTCTCATTAACAACTCTACAAAGTAGATATTATTTGTCTTGTACTATAGGAAAAGAAACAGCTTCAGTGAGCTTTTCAGGTGTGTGTCCTGAATGGTTGGGAGCTGTTGGGCAGTGATTGCTCTCCCCTATGACAATCAGAACCTTTCCCATATATTTTCCTGAATCTCTGTGTCTGGTCAGTGGGATGGCATGAAAACGACTGGTTAATGACAGCTTGCCTTGTCTGTTGAGCACTTGCCTCTTGATCAATGGGATGGGATGGAGAAAGAAAGCACAATTACTGAATCATGGTGGGTGTTTTACATACTTTATCATGTTTAATCCTGGAAAAAAACTTATCATGTGGACACTAGCAGTCTTATAATCAAATAAGTGACCAGAAGTTAGGAGAGAAGAAGTGGCTTTTCCCAGACTCTAATCCACAGTGCCTGTGCTATGGGTGCTAAAGATGAAGCTTCCCGAGCCCTGCCCAATTCATTAATGTGGAATTCCTGAAAATGGGGCCCCAGAATCTACATTTTTAGCAATTCACTAGATGGTTCTAATGGCAACTAAAGTTTGAGAAGTGCTGGTGTACGTCCAGCTGCCTCTAAATGCATATTCTTGGGCAAGAAATTTTTCCTGCCCTTGCACAACACTAGGAGCCAGATGTTCTATAAATGGAAGATATGTCCCTTTAGCAAGCATTAGGGTTGCATTTGTGGCTTGGAGTATGAGGAATGCCTCCATACTCCCCATTAATGTTAATGGGAATCATGTGGCTAATTCTCTATATTCCATGCTGAAAAGTGTTCCCTTTAGAACCAGGAGACGCTATATTTAATCAAACCATCTGGATTCCTAAGCCTATGTATAAGGGCAGAAAATAGGTCACAGTTGGTAAGCTACTTTCTGGAAACAATTGCATTGTATCAGCAAACTTCAAAGTCCTAAAAGGGCCCCTATTGTCCTGCCTCCCTCAGTTAAGTGATAGTCCCAAAGCTAAAGAGAGGTCAGAAAGAGTCCAAAATTTAAGGAAATGAAGTTTTAATAGCAAGAAAACACATAAAGCAAATCGTCCCCAAAAGATAAAGTGTGGAATAAGCTTGTTAAAAGCTATTAACCTCCCCAAATAACACATTTCTACTCCAGATAACCTCACTTGCAGTTTAGAGAGCAGCATGAAATTAAGAAACACAATTTGGACAGCATAAGCACTCCAGATATGAACTCATGACGTCCATGAGGTTTACAGGCACTCAAGTTCCTATGAAAAGCATGAGGATGATGGGTCTCTAAGCCCTGAGAAAGTCAGGGAACCTGGCAGAAAAGAGTAGTGAACATTCATAAGGCTTTAAGAACTCAACATTATTATTGACTATTTCTATTAAAGGAGAGAAAATACAGAACTGGGTGAGAAATTTTAAGGCAAGAGAGGACCTATCAAGCTCAATCTGGATATGAATATTGGTCAGGTCTTAGAGCAGGGAACTATTGATTACAATGGAGTGTGAGGGCTGGTGGGTACTGGGCTCAAGAAAATTTATAAGTTGTTACTTCCTCTCACCACACTGCTGTCACCACACCACACTGTCACTTCTCATGGGTCATTTTGACTGTTGCTCTTTGTACAGTACCAACTAAGCCAGGGCATGGAAAGGGTGAAGTCTCCCAAGGCATGTAGCAGGGAGGATGAATGGCATATCTTACCCATTTGCCTTTTGGTGTGTCTGAGAGTCTGAGAGCTCCCTAATGAAGAGTTCCTAGACTAAAGCCCCTAGTCTAGAGTGGGAAATTGCACAAAACGCCACAGGATAAATTATCAGTAGGCTTTCAAGCTAGCACTGGTGTAAGCCACACTATCCTTGAGACATTGGGCAGAGTGCAAAGCCCTCAAATTACCACCACTTTGTCCCCGGGGAAATTCGAGAACCCAGTTTTGAATCTTTTTTCTTTCTCTATCACGAGATCAGGAACTTTCTAGATCTAGCACCAGGTTCAAGGTGGTGCCAGGAGCTCTGAAAAAAGGGATGGTATAGGATGTTGTATTCATTTTCTAATGCTCCTGTAATGAATCCCCACAATTTAGTGCCTAAAACAACACAAATCTATTCTCGTACAATTCTGTCAGTTGGACTTCCAATAGACAGGGTATCAGGTTGAAATCAAGGTGTCAGCAGGGCTGTGCTTCTTTCTGGAGGTTGTATGGGAGAATCTGTTGCATTGCCTTTCCTACCTTCTAGAAGCCACACACATCCTTGCACGTGGCCCTTTCCTCAAAGCCAGCAAGCAACACTGCGTCTCTATACTTTTCCATAGCATATCTCCCTCTGACTGCAGACAAGAAAGGTTCTCGGCTTCTAAGGACCCGTGCAATTAGACTGGGCCCACTAGGAAATCCAGAATTTCCCCACCTTGAGGTCCTTAATTTAATTACATCTGCCAAGTGCCCCTTGCCAAGTCAGGTAACACACACTCATAGGTGCTGGGAATTGGGACATGGACGTTGTGTGTATGTATGTGGTGTGTGTGTATGTATGTGTGTGTATAGGGGCATTCTTCTGCCCACCACATGGAGGAAAAAGTGGTGAGGAAGGAGGTTCCCAGAGATTCAAAGAATTTTAGTAAGAAGCTAGCTGGGAGTCTATCTTTGCAGGGCCTCTGGTTGGCATTATCTTTCCAGGACCCTTTAAATAGTTCAGACTGGTTTTTTAAAGTCCCCACTTTTCCATAATTACCTTCACTGCTACTACTGTCATCCTAGCCCATCCCTTCTCACCTGGATTATGCTCTAATCCTTCTTCACTGGTCCCCCCTGTGGCCCTACATCCAAATTTGTCCTGCCCCAGGCTTATTCTCCACGTAGCAGTCAGAGTTGTCCTTAAAAACTCGGTCATATTATGTCACTCTCATTTTCAAAAACTCTTTAATACCTTTCTCCCCACTTACAAGGTGAACCCCAAGGCCCTCACCATGGACAACAGAGCCACAGCTGGCCTGGCCTAGGACTCCTCTCCTATCCGCCCTCACCCCACTGTCTCCAGGGTCACTGCTTCTTTGGTGTTCCTCCAGCTGTCCACGCCAGCTCTCACCTTGGTCCCTACTGAACCCTTTGTGTGGTTTATTCTCTCCTTTCTTCCCAGACCCAGATAAAATGTCACCTCCTCAGGGAACTCTGACCATTCTCACTCCCTTTGACCAACTCCTTCCTTCACTTTCTATCCCTCTCACTGAACATGTTTATTTTTCATGTTCCTTACACTACCTGACATTGCATTTGTTTGCTTGTTCTCCTTGTGGATTATCTATCTCTGTCACCAGAATGTAAAAGATACCTCAGGGCAGGGAATTCCCATAAACCAATAACAGTGCCTCATACCTTAGAGGCACTCAAATATTTGCCATTTGAATGAATTCAACACATATCAGTTAAGGATCAATTTTGTGAAAGACACTGTTAATATAGCAAATGAAAAAGACAGACATGGTCTACCCTTTTCTCCAGGTGTCCCATTGACTGGTTTTCGTGTCCAGAGTCAGGTTTTACTGATGACCTAAGGTTATTTTTTAATTCCTATTTCCATTTTACGGCTCTCCCCTGTTCTCATTCATTCTTTTGTTCATTCATCTAATCAATGCATATTTATTTTGAGCACCTATGCTAGATCCATAATAGGTCCCTGTCCCTGAAATAAGAATGTTATGAGTTAGAGAGGTTACTTTTGCTGGTGGCCATAACGAGAAGCAGATAAGGGATAGAAAGATTCTACACACACTCAAACCATTCTCTCCTTCCTCTAATCCTACATACGTCGTCTTTTCTCCTATGAATTTATTTGCAGACAAAGATGAAAGCATCTTGAAATGACAGCAGAGACTTTCTAGATAATCAAAGTATTTCAGTAGTGTAGGAGACAGGAGACATAATCCCAGTACCAACAATGCAAAGATTGTGCCATGGGGATGGAGTGAGGTCACTGTGTCTCTGTAGATCCTGCCACATGGATCTAGAAGGTCACCCTAGTTCACCAATGGCCAAGTAGGAATAGGCGTGCAATCCTAATTTCCAGCCTAGCCTAGGTGACAGTGCACTAGGCACTGCCCTTTTAACCATTTCCACTTCTTGTTCACCATTATGCTTGTAATTCTATGTTTTTCTTAGAGAACATATGCTACATAAGTGGCTCCAAATTAACCTGAGCTAATTTCAACTCTGTTGCCTGTGGAAAATCAGATAGGGAGCATTGACACATGCCCTCTGTGTGCTACAAGATGTGCTATGCAGAGTTAATCTGGGCTGTATGTGGGAAGATGAACATATTTCAAATATTCTTAATAATTAAGATACACAAGGAGATGCTTCCTATGAACAGAAGAGTCAAGAAGAAGCTACACAGGGCAACACACTTCTTCTCACTCCTGCTCACTAATTTGTGGTAGAAAAGAAAGGGGGAGGGGAAGCTGGATGTCAGAAACTTTATTTTGAAGCATAAGCAATGTGGAAAGCCACAAAGTACTTTATAGGGTATCCAAAATTTGGTATCATTTATTGGTCCTAATAAGGACAAATAAGGACTAGGCATAACTCTATACTTTAAAAGTGAGGCTCGATAACCAGTAATTCACATATAAGTTTGTTAAATAATACCACAGCATTTCTATGAACTTTTCCTCTCTCTGATTTAATGCCTCAGGTTGGGGCAAAATTTCTAAGTCATTCATTCAGGAACACCCACACAGCAACTCACACAGCAATGAGGAGGAGGAAGAAATAGTTAATACATCATGTTCCTCTCTTCATTGTAGCTCATTCTGTCTTGGCTGGAGCATAGAGAGGTGGTCCTGCTTCTTTGGGGGGTTCTGTGTCCCCCAGGACTGCTGAGTGTTGGTACTCTGGGAAGGGTCTGTGTAGCCTCTATGGCCCTGACCTTCAGCCTCTTATAAAGAAAGCATTGCACTGGGGCTTTTTGATCATTCTGTCACATTTGCCCATTTCTTCACTGAGGAGTCTTGGATGAGAGGACCATAGAAGGATGTGGAGCAATCCTTCTGGACAGAAGAGACTGGGTACCACTTCTTCCCGGCTGTTTGCCTCTTGTGAGGACATTCACACCCTGTCTTCCACTAAAGAAACCCAGGCACAGCATCTTATGGGCTTAGCCCAATCTATATGTATTGATTTATTCAAATTTGCTTGTTGTGTAAATAAATATAATTTCTAGGGTTAAAAATAAATGAGTAACGCCAAAACTAGGCTGTCCAGCTTCCACACTGAAGGGCTGTGGAAATTGTGTGCCAAGACTTTCCAACCACAGCCACGTGAAAAGCCACAGATTGGGGCTGTCTGGAAAATGAGAATATCAGAGACACTTAGAGATTCTGTGTGGGAGGATGTGATAAACAATGGGAAACTTTCCTGACCATTTGACTTTACAAGTGTTCATTAACAGTTTTGCAAAATAGGTAAAATGATGTATCAGAATATCAGCAGGCTTCTATTTGTTCTGTAGAGAATCCAGGCATAGGGATTCTCATTCTTTTTATCAGAAAACTAATTTCACTCTGATAGTAAATCAAAAATGATCCATGGCCACTTCAATAAATAAAAATGTAAAAAAAATATGTTACACATCTCCATAGAAAAAAGAACAGCAAACACAAAACTCAAAGTGCTCCTACATATGATCTGATTGTTTTGAGTGGGGCCTGGCTTATCCAAAGGTCTCCCAACAAATGGACAAGGGTTGAAGCTGTGTTGAGCATAGACCATTTGGTTTTCCCTTTATATTAAATTGAGGCTATATAGATATGTAACTATAATGGCACAGAGTGCCTGTTTTTCATAAGTAGTAGGTAGACTCTGAAAATATGAATTCATTCATTTCTTGACTGCAGAAGTACATCAACGCTGAAGTAATTTTGTTTAATATACAAAGGTTAATCAAATTGGTATTAAAATATAAGACAAATGGCTAAATTCCCCAATATTGCCTTATTTTAAATAAATGGAATAAGAAATATATACTTGTGTCTGACCAGGAGGTACCTATAGGATAGAATGGCCATGAGCCTCAAATCCTTATTATCTGAACAAAGGAGAGAATTGTTTTATGTTAAGGATCCACAGATTTAGCCATTGGCTACAAATTCACTCCAACCTTAATAGTGTACAAGTTTTTGCAGATAAGCTGGTATATTAGCAATGGAGAAAATGCTTAAAATTAATTTCCGAAAGGAATATATCCTATGTTGCTTGGGGTGCAGCCTGCTTTCATCCACAGTAGCAGACTGTCTGGAAGACTGGAAGGAGAATGGGACCTAAAGCCAGAAGAAGGCCTGTGTCTGAGGCCCTTCTCATCACTTGGCCTTTATATAAGCTTGGGTAAGCCACAGTCCCCAAGTAGCCTGATTTTCCCTGGCTTTATGATGAAGATAAAAGAACCTAGCACTGTCTACCTCGAAGGGCTGTTGTGAGGATCACATGGGATAATTATGTGAAAGGTGCTTATGTGAAAGTGAGAAATACTGGGTCACCCAGATTCGAATCTGGATGTTCTGCAGGGAAGTCAGCCCAGATGCATGCAAGGCAAGGGGTCCAGAGAGGGATGCGCTAACTTCTCCGCTGGATAGTTACCTCTTTCAACCTGTGGGTGATGAACACCCCTGGGCCGGACCCCTGTGCACAGCACAGTGCAGTTAGACTCCGAAAGATTCATGTGCTGTAGCTTCTGTTATCCATCACGAGAGCCGACTGAGAACCAAGGATATTTCTATTCTGACTGATGAACACATCGATACAGCCAGTCATAAAAATCAAACAGGTGAAATCTGGTCTCAATTTTGCCAATTCAACGGCTTTATATTGGCAAATTTGACAAATATTTGGGAAGTGTACCTTCGAAAGCTAATTAACAGCTGCTTTCCCTTTGCTTCATGTTCCTGCACCTGTTCTAAAGCCAGAGTGAGAAGCGAGAGCAGCAAGCAAGGGCCTCTCTTTGGGACCATCTACCTGTTCCTTAAGCGGAGGTCTTCCTAAGAGCAATCGGTTAAGCTGCTGGGTTGTGTGGTGAATCCCAAGGATTCAACAGTGAGATTAGGCTCCTGATCACATCTCTGAGGCTTCATGAGACAATAGGTGAAGACGAAAAAGTCTTAAACAGACTCCATGCATTTTCCTCTTTTCAGAGAATGTCTCTTCCTTATGCATTATTCTCTAGTCAACAGAAAAAAGATGCCAGCTCGTTCTTTCTTCATGGGTACTCTGGCTTTAAAGGACAGAAACTCTCAGCTACCAGAACAGTCTAGTCATTTCACCTCCTATCAAGGTCAGCAAAATGGATGATATAAAATATTCAGGGAGGGGTGTGGTAACACACAGGACTTCTTCTTCTTTGTCTTATTCAGTGTGTTGATAACTTCAGGAAATGGGGACCTCGTCAATCTTTCAAAATGCATTTTAGAGAGGCTCTTGCTTTTACAGGATATCTTTATTCCAGAGTGCAAGAATTTTTTTGTTCCTCTGCTTTGTTTACATGTCTACTAGGCATTTCTCAGGGTCAAAATGATTCACATTAGGGGATCTATTCTGGACACTGTCAATGCCCAATTTATATTGAGGATTTTATGGGGAAAACTTAACCCTTTATTATGGTGGTTCAGCTTAGAAGGGCTATTTTGAGTGAAATGGTCTAGGTTAGAAAGTCTAGACAGAAGGACAGTGACATTCTACCTAGTAGCCTAATGTTATTCAACTAAAAATAATGTTGACATGTAAATTAAAAATCAACAGTGGGATCCTGCTGCATGAACATCATAACACAAGGTACAGGGTAGAGGAAGAGAAAGCAAATATTACAAAAGTCTAAGTGGCTTATGCCGTTAATAACAGTGATCAGATGGGCATATTCTAGTTCTACTATTATCACTGGCAAGCTTTGCTACTCTGACAAGTTACTTTCCCTCCCTGTGCCCCACTTGTGGCTTTTTCATCTTTCAAATAGGGATAGAAACAGTAGCTACCTCGTGAAGTTGTAATGTAAATTAAATGAAATAATCACTGCAAAATTCTTAGCACAAGGTCTGAAATATTGTACCTACTCAATAAATATTAGCTGTAAGATCAGTAACACTTATTCATTCGACTGCCTGAATAAATAAAAACTAGAAAGAAATGAGAATAACAAACATATATATAGTTTGTCTACTACATGCTGGGCACTGTCCAGCATTATAACTATTAATGTATCTAATTCTAACACCAACTTCATAAGGTATCTATTATCCTCATTGTACAGACAGGGAAACTAAGGCACAGAAAGGCAAACTGACTTACCCAGGTCTTCACGATGGAGCTAGGATTTGGCTAGGCAATCCGCAGATACCTCAATCTTTTCTGAAGTGAATGAGCACATTTTTGTTTCTAGAATCTTGTTTATTACATCACTGGTTTCTGTCTTTTAAAATATTCAATGGTTCCTGGATAGCAGCCATCAGCTCTCCAATTTATTTATTAGTATCCCTCAGAATAAAGGCATCACAAAATGATGATATGGGGAAATGAGAGTTGCTTTGTATGTTAATCCATTCATATGTGGGGGAAAAAGTATCTCATGCCAAAGGTAGGCAAAGCAATATCCTTTCAGTGTTGGAGAGTGAGCTCTAGAGATTAAAGGCATTTTGATCTCTCTTCTACTTTTTCTTACAAGGCATAAACCGATGGGATGCTTAGACCTATGATAAGGTAGCCCTTTATCCATCTTTTCTTTCTGTACATTGAGCTCCTACTTTATAACTAATACCCATATAAGAAAACGGACCCCCCCCCCACCATCCCTACTTGACATTGGAGATCTTAAAAATCTTGTACAGTTTCATCAATATTCCTTTTTTACAGCTTCTCTTCCTTCTTATTTATAATGATTTCCCTCTACTTTTTTTTTTCCTTGTCTTCTAAGCCCAGATGCTTAAATATTGGTTGCTCTGGGTCTTAATGGTTACTCCAGAGCCATGGAATTTTAAATTTGATCTCCAACTTTTAAGATGTGACAGCTTGATTATTTTACAAGGCCAAAACCCTGAATCAAGTCTGTAATTTTAAGAATCAAAACTGTTTTCCCACTGATGTAGACATTTTGAAATGTGTGGTCCACAGCTATTTATGAGTGGTTTACAGCTGCGGTCTCTTTGTGCATGACATCTCGGAGAGCCCAGAGCTGATGCTCCTGGGGCTGCTATTAATTTCATTCTCATTTTAGACAGCTTTTCCCTCAACCATCAATTTTTGGCTCTCTTATGGGTACTATAGCCTCACGGCATTCAGGCATTTGCAGGGCACTTGGGCAATTTAGCAATGATCTATAATACAGGTTTTAAAAACGAATGGTGTATTCAAACACTGGTGAAACAGAAAATGAGTCTTGGATAAAAAAGCAAGTGCCAGAGACTGAGAAAAAAAATTGCATAAACTAGTGTCGGGGTCAGTAACTTCTTTAGTGTAAGGAGACATGATTAATATAATCAGTTTTGGGCATTGTGATATCTGAGACCTAATGGAATGACTCCTAATGTTGTCATGAAGGAAGAAGGCAAGACTTTTACGGCAAACTAACCAACTTGTATTGCACATGGACATGATTTTGGAAGTGTTTTATCTCATTCCATGTTTGATAGGTCCTGACAGCTCTCTTCCCAAGTGTGTACTGGAAATCCTGTTCCAGGCCTTCTTTTAAGGAAAAAAGTCATTATATCAGTCTTGAAAATGGGATAAACCTCACATTCACTGGTATACAAAGTAATCTGTGACCTGGGTGAAAAATGGACACATTCTGGTATTTGGCCTCCAACATGCAGACTTCACTAAAAAGTTCTAGCTCGACCCTCTTATTGTTTGCATTTGCTTTTAGCCTTTGATCACTTATGCTTCAACCCTCTGACATTAATATGTTATTCCTTATTTTACCTATCTATAAAATGGTAGTAATAATATCATAGGATTACTATAAACATTAAACTCATTTATATTTATAAAACATTAGGATTATGTCAGGCACAGAGGGGCACTGTATAAATGTTTGATTTTAAAAAATGCCCCCTGGGGTGCCTGGCTGGCTCAGTGGCTGAGTGTCTGCCTTTGACTCAGGGCGTGATCTTGGAGTCCTGGAATCGAGTCCTGCATTGGGCTCCCTGCAGGGGTCCTGCTTCTCCTTCTGCCTATGTCTCTGTCACTGTGTCTCTTATGAATAAATAAAATGTTTTAAAAAAAAAGTCCCCTGCCTCTTTTCTATTCTCACAAAAATAATCTGATTAATACAAAATTGTATCTGTGTGTGGTAGGCCATACAGACCATATGATATTTAAAATCATGGAATCCATTTTTTTTTTAAAGAATAAGGCATTTCTGAATTGCAAATTATGGAGAGCACTGAATGCCATTTTGAGAAATTAGATGAGGACAATAAAGGATTGGAAATCTTAGACATTAGGATATGGGTTGCAGCTTTTTAGGATTATCTCTGGCCCACGTAAATTGCAAAAGCAGACATTAACACTGACAGTGTAAACTAAAATAGGACCCAGCTAAAATAGGACCCTAAAATATGAATGTCTGCTATTATAAAAGATTCTAGTGATAATAAAACCTGAGGAAATATTAGAATGAGAAAATAGCAGGTTATTTTCTCTTCCTTAAAAGTTCTGAAATTTAATTTCACCATGCATAGTCACAGGATAAAACATCTGTTCTAATGGAAAAATAACAAAAATCCATTTCTGAAAGCCCCACAGAGAATTTTTCACATGCGTAGATGGAAATATGTATTCCATTTTTAGATAACTACTCTTTCTTGATGTAAAAAAATCAGTGGTGAAAAAGCACAAATATCACATTTGCCTTCAATCATGAAAGCCCGATAAGTCCCAGAGTAGCAGTGCATTGTGCTTCCGGAACTCATTCACTTATCCATTCTTTTCTTTTGAAAAGTGAGTGACATCCAGGCACTGGGAATGCTGAAATAAGAAATGTAATCCCTACTCTTAGGAGTTTGCACTCTTAGGAGTTTGCACAGCAAAGTCAAGCGCCGAACAACTAAAATGCAATATTATTAGCTCTGTGATAGAGATAAATACAGGAGTGAATGGAGGAGAGACAAGGAATCCAGATCAGCAGTATTGGGAAAAGCTCCTAAGAAGAGGTGACATTTGAATGGTGTCTTTGAAGGCCCTGTAAAGATAGCTAGGCAGAGGTTCTCTAGGCGGGAGGAATGATTTGTGCAAAAGCAGAGATGGGTAAAGATGCATTTGCCATTTCTCCGACAGAATTAATCAGTCTCATATACAGCACCTCAACACGTTGTCTAGAGTCCTGTTAGCATGAATCTTAGGCCTATTTTCATTGATCTACATGTCGCCCTTGACAGACAGTAATGGCTTAGAAGCGGGCCAATCCATCTTTGTACCTCCTATTTCGGCTCGTGCTTATAAATTGCCAGCATAGGTTTGATGGAAAGAACAAATGAATTACCGTGAGGTTTAATGAGATCACCTGTGAAATATATACTTAGCCAAAACATCCGCTGAACCACTCACTAACAAGGGAAACTCTTGGGTTTCTGCAAACATGGCCCCATTCCCAGGGCAGGGGCAGGAGAAAGTCTGAAGTTTTTTCAAGGGATCTCATCCCCAAGACATTTTTGTGGTCATGTGAAAAAAGGGTCTGGGAAATGTGCTCTCAGATGGCATGGCTGGAATGAGGAATGGGAACCGTTTTTGCCTTTCTACAGTTTCTGGAAAAGGCAATAAGAACCAAAAAAGCATCAGTGTTGGTTAGCATTCTCAGTGCCTGAGTTGAAAGGTGCTACAAACAGGGAAAAGTCTGATAGACCATTTCCAACCAGGCCCCATGCCAAGAATAGCTCCAGGGTGGCAAATCAAATCAACCAGGGCTGGTGAGCTCTGTCTCACAACTTTGGGGTCCCAACCAGCATTCATGAAAGTCACTCTGAAGGGAAAGCCACCTTTCCTGGGACAGCCAGGATCCTGGCCAGGTCCCACAGGGAAAGACGTTCGTTTCAGAGCAAAAGCAGGGTTCCGCTCCCTTTAGGCAACTTCCAAAGTAAAGCTTTAAATATATGGAGCTGGGAATTTCTGGAAAAGAGGAGTCTTAGCATCTAAAACTGAACTTCATTTTTTTAAGGAAGTAAAACAGAGAGCTGCAATTATTTCCATGCCAGTTCTCAGGGGAATGTCTGTAGCCAGAATCAGCTAATGATGCTTATTAAAGGTAAATGTTCCCTGATCCTCAGGAAGTGATTTTTCATCCTGGTGCTTCTGAGGCTTTGTCTTCACTTGAGACCTGAGTAGAAAAAAACCCTCCTGGATTCTTTCTAATCTAATACTCAAAGTCGGTGATTCACAGGAGTCTGTTTATTCTTCTAAATAGTGTAGTAACGGTAGATTCACTCATGGCTCCTATGCTTCAGTCCAGTCCTATCAACAGAAGAGTACAGCTTTATGACTAGAGCTGGTACAGCAGCTTTCTTCCTTTTAACAGAAAAAAAAAAAAGGCAATAAAATGCCAGCGTTTCTGTTTTTCTTTTTTGCTGCTTCTTCTAGGGCATTTATTTTTCTTATCTAATTCAGAAGCATGCTGGGAAATCTAACTAGATCTGAAAGGAAACATTCTGTAAATCCTTAGGATTGGAGTAGTAGTGAGGAATAATTTCTGATCCAGGATCAGCTCCACTAATCAGCTTTCTTACCCCAGGTACAAAACACAATAAAGCCAACCAACATTTAGAAGAGGAAAGAACAGGTGTTACAGTTGTCACATGAAGTCTTTTTCACACCCAGCAGAGGGTGCAGACTAGGTCTTCTGTGTTTCTATGCTAGCCAGAACAGAGTATCATATTGTGAGCAAGCATAACACTTACTGAAATGCAAAGGCTGTCTACTTTTGAAGGTCGCATGTGTACATTTGGTCATGCACTCTGGCGCATACAGGCTGCTAACATTATTATTATTATCCAAGATTAGAAATATAAATGGAAACTGAACAACTTTGCTCTCAAGAGACCTTCCTTCCACCAACTGAAATGCTAGGTGAGATGTATCAGTTTCATTTCACACCTTTCTTTTGCTTGCTTCAGTCTGGTACCAAAAGAAAAACGTTATTCTTTTGGGGGAAGGGTGAGGTTCTGTTCTTGCTGGGTTCAGTCACCAGGAATTTTAAAAGGGATCACCATCTTCTCTGCCCAGTAACAAAGAACAGCTATTAAAAGTATCCAAGCACTGATTGGCAAGGGGACCTTGACCTCTGAGCCAGTATAAGCCCAGCAGATGCAGACATCTTTCCCATGTCCCTGACCGCATGCCTCTCCCCTGCAAGAATATTGAAAACCCTGGAGCTAGCCTTATTATTTTGACCATACAGTGATGGCCTTAGCATACATCCAAGATCCTGGAAGGATCTTTTTTCACCAGTTTTCTCTCCCCTTCACTTATTATCAAAACAGCCTTGGTTCTTTATCAAGCCACTGGTTTTGCTTTACTAAGTTAAATATTCTAACATATTTCAAAACAATTCTACTGAAGTTGCAACATGATATTAGAAAAACCGGCCCATTCGGTGAAAACAACGCCCAAGAAAATCCCAAAACTTTTAACACCTTCCCTTTTCTTCTCCCCAATGAGAAGAGTAGGATAGGAATGTGAAGAACCTAATGCTAGTGTCTCCACTGATTGCATGACTTCTCATCCAGTTGTCCTGGTGTCACAGTAAGAATGGGGTGCTAGTATAATCTTTGTGGGGTTTTTTTGATAAACCTGAAAAACGAGTTAAACAAATGGCAAAACATGTGGATCTCTGACAGAAATGACATAAAAGAGAAAAACAAACAGTTAATCTGGAGAGTGCTTTATGGTTCATCAGGGATCACTTTAAAGGTGTTTGTTCAGAGCCTCCCTCTCAAAGACATCTACACAAGAGCCATCAGCTACCAATGACACCGAGGAAGATTTACATCATCCAACACAGTCTTTATGGCTGCCCTTTCAAGAATCTGAAAGAAAACAAAAACCAAGACAAAGCACGAAGAGTGAAAATGGATGCTGCTTCATTTTCTCTTGCACCCAGTCCTTGAAACCGTCAAAGCCAAAGCTCTTTATCCTGGCTTCACTTTGGCTGTCCCTTTTGCCACATGCAAAACAACTCCATCTCTGGAAGAACCTGAATGCCCTACCCTATCCTTAAATAGCCTCCTCAGTAACGGACACTGAAGATGGGATAGAGTTCAGACTTTCACAGCCAAAGAAGCCTTTGTGAATAGAGCTATGAACAGACAGAAGGAAAATAATCGGAACAGTCATTGGTTTGTCGTATTTATCCATCCCCTCCCCCAATTTTCTTTTTTTTTTTTTCCTGAAAAGCAAACTATATGGCCATTCACCAGGGGATTTTGGCAGAATCTGGGAACAGTGGGCTTGTAATTATTCATGTAATTCTAGCGATTTAAGAGAAGCAGTTGTCTTGCCCATATTATATACTGTATCTGAAAATATGCATTGCCCAGATGCTCAGGAGGTTAATCTTTTTTTTTAATTTTTATTTATTTATGATAGTCACAGAGTCACAGAGAGAGAGGGAGAGAGGCAGAGAGACATAGGCAGAGGGAGAAGCAGGCTCCATGCACCGGGAGCCCGACGTGGGATTCGATCCTGGGTCTCCAGGATCACGCCCTGGGCCAAAGGCAGGCGCTAAACCGCTGCGCCACCCAGGGATCCCTCAGGAGGTTAATCTTAAAAACAAATTTTTTATCTGTATAAAGCCCTGCACATGAATCTTGTTTTCATTTCTTCTGAAGACTTTAATTAAAAAGTTATTTATTATTTATATATAATAGATATATGTATATGTGTATATATATATATATATTTTTTTTTTTTTTTTTTTCCTAACTGAAAGACTTGGCTGCACATTAATGGTTTGTCTGTCAAGTCCTAAGGCAGCTGGGCTGAAGTACAGGCAACTGGTACTTGTATCAGGCAACTTATTCTGGTGTCTCTCCACCGATTACCTTCTGCATAGTCTTGAGTTAAGATGGACAACTATATTCACACACAGTCCATTGAGAATTGTCCTTAAAGTAACTTCAAGTTGAACCCAAATAACCATGAACCTTCTATGTGCAACTTGGAACAACTGATGATCCTTGGCCTGCAGGGATCATGTCTTCTAAGTGACATGGATTTTTTTTTTAAGTGACATGGATTTAACTGGTCAGACCGAAGTTATGATTGAACCAGCTCTACACATATGTTCTTCTTCACACTTTTCACTTTGGCATCCCTTGACAAGGGTAATATGGAGTCATGCCTTCAGGTCATTATGAGTGCAATTTAGAGTCAGACTTTAAAAACATGACTTCCTAGGGTATATAAGGAGCGTCTGCCCTCTTCCAGAGATGCAAGCGGCCATCAAGCTCCCCTGCCCTCACTTCCTAAAAGATACTTAAAACAATTTGAGCTGAATCAGTGATGGTATACTGAACTTCCAAATCTTGCTTACCTGGCAGAGAATATTTAAAAGGATGTAAGACTCCTCATGTTCCCGGTCTGTCAGTAACTATGTATTGAACAATACCACCTTGAGACAAAAGCAAAGTATAACATGCAGTACTGTGGTATCTAGTTGAATAGAAAAGACAAACACAAATGTAATAATTATAGAGCAATAGAAGAGAGCCTAGATGTAGAATTAAGTGGTTAGTTGAGATGTCAGTGAGTCAAGAGCATATAAAACTGTTCTGCTTCCAACACATGTTTGTGAGTTGGCAGCAGTCTATATATGGTCTCAGAAAAATAATGAGAGTCAGGCACCTACAAAAGCTGACATTATATATAATGCCCCTGAACCAGAGACTTAAGAATACAAACTCATGGTGTTTTATTGTTCGAAGAGGAAAAATATCTGGAATGCCAGGAATATTCCTGCCCAGAAGCTTGCTGCAGAGGATAATTCTATTCCTGATTCTCTCAGCCAACACAGCAGGGAAGAGGTTGTGTGTCTGTATGCGTGTGTGTGGACAAGGACAAGGGGGTTCATAGCTCTACTCACCACACTAGGAGGACAGGGGCATGAGGCTGGAGTGAGGGACAGGGAGGATGAGATGGAGACTGAGGATGGGAAACTAAAATGGGGGTTCTGCAGGGTGTGATAATGAGGAGCCATCCTGGCAAGTGGGAGGATGCAAGTTTGTCTCCTCTCCTCCCACCTGCTCTACATTAACTCAGCTGTGTGACTCTGAGCCAGGCACTTTCTTCCTCTACATAAAGACAGAGTAGCACAGCGGTAATGCGTAAACCGTTGTTTACTTCTTTAATTCCTGGCTGCTTCTAGAGGGCAGAGAGGAAGGATGGAAACAGTAGGCACTTTCCCTTTGCTTCACTGCTCCTCACTGACACCCTTGGCCTCGCTAAGCCCCACACCTGATTATGGTTCCTGCAAGGATTCTGGAAAGGGAAGGAGCACAGAGCAGGTTATAAAACTTTAGTAGGTGGTGGCCTAAAGCAACAAGAAAGAGAAAAAGGAGTGGAATTTAGTGTGAAAGCAGTTCCTGATCCTCTGGCTTAGAAACCACTTCTTTCCCCTTCCACTGTCCTCAGCTGTACTGCCCCCTGCAGACTCTGCAAACCATATGTGCTGCTTAAGGCAAGGTGGTCTGTTCTGATAATAAAACTGCCATGGAGCCTGGATTCATGACAGTGTTTTCATGAATTTTCATTTTAAAAGGCAAATAAATACACTCCTGGAGAATTATTCCTATGGCTTCACACGCGAAATGAACTTCTCATCTGCTTTGTTTTTATTTAAAAGAACCACATTTCAGGAAAGCTAAGTCATTTGTCATTAAAAAAAAAAAACCTAACACAGAGAAGAGGGTTTTAAAAATAGCCTTCAAAGGGAATGTACGTTCAGTTGAAGAAAAAGAAAAATGCCAGAAGTTCCACCGGGGAAATTTCTGGCTTCATTTTGGCTCCTGAGTATGAGATAAGATGTTCCCGCTTGCCATAATTTGGGCAAAGTTCTCCCCAACCTCCTGCCCCCTGACTTCCACTTCTCCCTCAGCTGAAACACCCACACGGAGGATGACTTCAAAGTGACTATAACTCCTGTGTTGTGCAGAAGCCGGCACATCCTGGCTCTTGAGAATCCATTATGCCTTTCCCTTCCAACTCTATGTTCAGTAAATTCATGTTGGTAGCTTGAAATCATCCATCGCGTAAGTATTGACATCATGGAAGTAGACAACTGCCACAAATCAGGATTTTTCTTTGGAGGGGACAGTCTACCAGCATACCACTGGGTAAAAGTAAAACAACAACAACAAAACAAACAAACAAACAAAAAACACCTTTTTTTCTGGACCTCAAAAAGTACTTCACTTCTAAAATATCTCTTCTAAATGACCTGATATTTTGACTTAGAATATAACTACATATTCTATAAAAACATAGTCTAAGAGCTGAAGTTCATGCTCAAGTACAGTGATTTTTTTTTCTTTGTCGCTCGAATGCACTATAAAATCATAAATGATATCATTTTTCCCCCTTTGGGGAAAGTATAGGGATGGAAGCTATAAAAGAATAGGAGAGTAAGTAGACTAACCAAATCCTAATTTTTCAAAAAAGAATTTCATAGAGTCTAATAAAAATGTTAAATTATTTGGAATACAGTTTCTGGCTATAAGATTTATGAGTATGGCTTGTGATACAAAGGGCAAAATTTTTCCTCTTCAAGTTACAAACATAATTTCACACTTTGGGGGCGGGGGGAGGTGAGGGAATCACAAAAGCCTCTGGTGAATTTTTTGTCTATGTGCTTTAAAGCCCTAAATGTCTTGTTAGTCTATCCACAGCATTGAGCTACTGTGTCCAGACAGTCTCATTAAAATACACACTGGTACCCTGGAAAGGTAACATGGCAATAAAAGATTATCAAAAATAATATATTTTTTCTCAGATTAGTGGACAGAGGAGTGGCTTGAGGAGTGGGGTGGAGGACAAACATATTTTGGTAGGTAGCTGGACCTAGGAGAAGTCTTGAGCAAGTATTCTCTTATAGGAGTAAGAGATCCAGAATAGCGAATCTAGGGCAATGTAAGGGCACGTGGAGGGAACCTGAGTGAGGCAGAAGATTTGTCCATGATTTGGTCTCAGTTTGAAGGGTAGACAGTCAGCTCCACTAAATCAAGGATTCTGTGTCTTCCTCACTGCTGTGCCCTGATGGCACCTGGATTGTATTAAAGTTCAAATTCTGTTGAATGAATCAGGAATGTGGTATCAAAGTAAAAAAATTACTATTTTTCAATTCTTTTCTTTTTTTTTTGTCACAGTTTAAGATTTTTATTTATTTATTCATGAGAGAGGCAGAGACATAGGCAGAGGGAGAAACCTGATGCACGACTCAATCCCAGGACCCTAGGATCATGCCCTGAGCTGAAGGCAGACACTCAACCACTAAGCCACCCAGGTGCCCCTTTATGTCATAGTTTAGAATATAAGTGAGATAATATAGTTTTGGGAAAATTCTTTTTTTTTCTTCAAGTTTTTATTTAAATTTTAGGTAACATATAGGGTAATATTGGTTTTAGGAGAGTTTAAGGCGAGTTCTATGTCTTCTCTTTGACCCATCAACAGCATCAATTCTCACAAGGTGTGGAGATAACATCGAATTTTAAACTTAGATTCTTTCTACAGTGATGATGCCTTCCCTCCCTGTAGATGAGGAAGCCAAGCTGATAAATTGTCAAGAGAGAAATCCCATGCCAGAACCAGGGCTACATTTGCAATAACGTATTTCCTGAGATGTCTTATTGCTTTCTCATTTTCCAGGTTCACTGCCCTAGGAAGCTCTGTTAGATGCTCAAAAAATAAAAGAATTATAGCAAAGGGAAATTAGGTCTCTAAAAAACAACCATGCATTTTTTAAAAACCAGAAAATGAATTGGAGTTTAGTCACTGTAGGTAATTTTATGTTTTAGTCATCAGGATTTGAAGGACCCTAAAGATCCCATTACCACGTTTTATAATAAGTAATGACTTCGCTGTTTTTTTTTTTTCTCCTCTGTTTTCAAAGATAATCTAAAGTGGTTCATATCAGTACTTCTCGGTCTTCACCTTTGATACACAGCAGTTAAATAACAAAAATGAAACCAAAAATATTCCAAGCAACTTGGTTAAGCTCTAATTGACTCCCCCAGCAACTCTGATATTTTCTCCATGGTTTGTGTCCATGACAGATATGTATAATCACTGGGAATATTTTCTAATAAAAAGTCAATGTCATTTACAGCCAGGTAAAGTTTATGCCAACTAAACATCTGTGTTTTTTATCATAAGAAGAGCTTTCTCAAACAAGCTTGCCAGCCTACAATGTAAAGCCACAGATGAAACAAAGGGAAGGAGGCTCCTAAGTGTTAAGTGGATGGCTTTGAGAGTTTATGACTCTAGGCTTTATGTCTCAGTACTTTACTGTGTTTAACAAAATTTTATTTATTTTATTTTATTTTATTATTTTATTTTATTATTTATTTTATTTTATTTTATTTTAAACAAAATTTTAAAAATGAAAACCAAGTCTGTCCATGAGCAATAGGGAGGTAAGTTTCCCTGCTAAAATTCTGGATTGTTCCCTGATCCTAAACTAGGAGTCCCTTGATGAAACCCAGGGTTCCACTGTCATGATATGCTCCCATCCCATTTGTAGATGAGTCACTAGTGTATTTCCCCTCAAAGAGGTGGGAAAGTGGGGTACGCTTCTATAAATGTCATAATGGGGATCTGCATTTTGCAAGGGCCTTCTGGTGACTCTGCCACCCCGTCACTAGTCCAGTGTTGCTTCAGTCACTTCTGAAAGAATCATATGACCTCAAATATTTAAAGAGTAACTTTCCATTGTTTCTCAAAAGGTCCTTTGTTATTTTACATTAATGTATTTATCCATCAGATCTTGCAGTTAATGGAAACTTCTTATTGTATTTTTATAAAGCAAGGGAAAATGGATTCACTCTTAATTTTTGCTGTGAAACTGAAGTCCTACTGAGTCACAAAAATACAGTAATTATTGGAAAAGGCTCCTTTATTTCTATCACCACCCACCCGCTCACTTTTAAAATCTTACAAGTTGCCAATCATTAAAAACACCTGTACTGGGGCACCTGGGAGGCTCAGCAGTTGAGTGTCTCTGCCTTTGGCTCAGGTCATGATCCCGGGGTTCTGGGATCGAGTCCTGCATTGGGCTCCCAGGAAGGTGCCTGCTTCCTATGTCTCTGCCTCTCTCTGTGTCTTTCATGAATAAATAAAATCTTAAAAAAAAAAAAAAACACCTCTACAACCCACATACCTGAGATCTAATGTCACAAACCTCTAGCACCACATGGTTTAGCTCTTTCATTATTTTATTTTTAGTCTTTACATGTACTTAGTTAAATATAAACCATATGAAGAGTATTACATGTGAGACAGTGGAAAGCAATCAAGAAAAGAGGGAAGAAAAACCAAGCCTGAGCTCAATATACAGAGTTTTCTCTCTCTATGACCCATGTGCTCTCATGAAAGCAACGATAAATGAAAATATATTTCTTCAGGACTTTTCTACTGACGATGCTAACACACACTGGAGAACACTTCAAATGCCAACTACTGCCAAGTCAGACTATTGACCCAACCGCACTGTCATTTTGCTTCCCCCTGCATTGTAACACAATGGCCTTTAGAGACCAAGGTGCTAAGACTGCCAAAGGACCAGAGAATCTCATGTGGGGCTTTGGGCTTTGTCTCCAGTGTCTGAGCTAGGTGTGGAGTCAGACTGCTGTGGAACAGCTGTTTCCAGAGACATCCTTCTAGAGACATAACTGGTCACCTGTCACAATTTACATGGTTCTCCATCATGGGGATAAATGCATCCAAGGAAAGCTCACTTCAGAACAGAATATGGTATGGATTGCAGACCTAATAGAGAGAAGTGCACCCAAAGGGGTGATTGTAATCTCTTAAGTCAATAAAACCTTGGGAACCTTCTGTAAATTGACCTCAGAAAATCATGGTTCCCTTATCAACACACCACTGTATTCTTTGATTTGTCTTTTCTTAAGCCATTCTGAGCAAAGGGCCTGGACAGAGGATTTTAGACCTTGAATGGTGTTAACATGGGATAAAAAGAATGTTCTTTTATCTTGCCTATTGTCTTACCAAACTCAGTAATCCAAGGTTCTCTTCCTTTATGTAGTGGACTAACAGGAAAGGCAGAGAGAACAGGCATTTGGTAATTCATTCTCAACTGACTTTGAGAAACCATAAGTCACATTAGAGAGGACCTGTGTGCTTCTCCATCTTAATTTTGGTCTACTCTCTCCCTCATTTTGTTCCAGTGGCCTTCTTTCCCTTCTTTGAATTGAGCACATTTTTTTTTCCTGCTACAAAATCTTTGCACATGTTGTTTATTCATCTAGAATGCTTTTCCTCTCTACTGATCATTTTCTTAAATCTTATACTACAGGCTTCCATCTAAATACTACTTCCCTAGCAAGGAATCTAAATTAGGTGCCCTGCTCAGACTTTCATTGAACCTTTTAATTTTGTACATTTTTTTCACAATCCACTTATACTTTTGGTTTGTCTCCTTTCTTATTTCTGAATATGCCATGGGCATGAAAGCCTCACAAAGGAACATGTAGGAGGAGCTAACACATAGTAGGAGTTAAGAAATATTTTCCATATGGAAGAACTTTTTAAAAAGATTTTTATTTATTTATTTATTTGAGAGAGAAAGAGAGACAGAGATGGGGCGGAGGACACAGGGAGGGGTAGAGGGAGAGGGAAAAGCAGACTCCTCATTGAGCAGGGACCCTGACTCAGGGCTGGATCCCAGGACCCTGAGATTATAACCTGAGCCAAAGGCAGATGCTTAACCTACTGAGCCACCCAGGAAGAAAATTCTTTTTTGAAAAATAAATGAATAAATAGAGTTTCTGAAAAAAAAGTGGCAACAATAATTGTGGATTTTGTATTTTTTCATTTAAGTTCAATTAGCCAACATATAGTATATTAATTTCAGTTATAGTATTCAATAATGTATCAGTTGCATATCACACCCAGTGTTCATCATATCATGTGCCCTCCTTAATTGTGGATTTTAAGTAAAGTTGTACTGATGTCACTGTTTTCAATTAAGTAAACTTCAAACTAAGAGTTTAGTTTGTATACAAATCAGAAGATTCAATCATACATATTTAAAATCCCATTTTTTCTCAATAGAAGCATGTCCTTTAGGTGAAGTTTACACACTTCTATCTTCCTGCAATATCAGAGAATTTTTAATAGCTAGCTTTATAGGGCTTTGTAGGTACAAGAAAAATCACTGTATTGATGTTAAGTGAAGGGTAGAGGAGAAGGCAGTTCTATTAAGCTGTTGACCTAGTTTCTTTCTCTCTGGCTTCTTTAAGGCAATTGAAAAGTCCTCAACTAGGTACAATTTGAGGGTGGCTTTACACTGCTGTCTGGTCAGACGCATGTAGCTAGAGTAGGTTTTATAGACTTATGTATGTTCTATTCACTTACATAATTTTCTGTCATCAAGAAGAAAAAAAGGTCAAATTCTTGATGTTATTGAATCCATTGTAAAACAAGGTATCTGGATGTTACTTTAGAAACAGTATTGATTGGTACAGAGTTCAAAGCATTTTCAATTATTATACAAAGATTTATGTGGCAGGTTTAGTAAATTTTACATATAGAAAATGTTGGGATTAATAGAGTCCATGACAAGCAGTTTAATGTTTTAAATAAAGCACTGAATGGTAGGAGAGAAATCAACTAGAATGTGCTACCATTTGCCTATTACTGCAGTAAGATACCTTTATTGTCAATGTAGTAAGATTATTTATGTATGCCCTTTAATCCAGCAATTTTACTTCAAAAAGTTTATTTTACAGATTGTTACACAAGTGTATAAAAATTCTTTATGTAACATTTTTGTTGAAGAACAAAAACCCTAGAAACAGCTTAAATGTCAATCAATATAGGACTTTCTCCCCTAACATATATTGTCGGCTCTCTGCCAGAAATTATTCAAAGTATTTTTCACACATTCAGTTAATCTTCATAATGACAATCTTCAGTTATTGTCTCCACTTTATATAAATTTCCTTTTTTTTTAATATTTTTTTTTTTACTTATGATAGTCACAGAGAGAGAGAGAGGCAGAGACACAGGCAGAGAGAGAAGCAGGCTCCATGCAGCGGGAGCCCGATGTGGGATTCGATCCCGGGTCTCCAGGATCGCGCCCTGGGCCAAAGGCAGGCGCCAAACCACTGCGCCACCCAGGGATCCCTCCACTTTAAAAATAAAGTAAAGTAGCTTGTGGGAGGCTACAGAGATATTAAGTGGCTAAGCTAGGGTTTGAATCTAAGCAAACATTTTAAAAAATGAGGTAGACCTAAATTTACTAACACAATATCCAGGACATATTTTTGGATTACAAAAAAGAAGCAAGTTGCATATTAAATATAGTTCTAAATAAATAGCACTCTAAATATATACATATATGTGTCTAGAAAAGATCTAGAAAATCTATCCAAACCAATGAGCTGTTAACTCTTATTTCTAAGCAGAAGGTTTTTTTTTTTAAGATTTTATTTATTTATTCATGAGAGACATAGAAAGAAAGAGAGAGAGAGAGAGAGAGAGAGAGAGAGAGAAAGAGAGAGGCAGAGACACAGGCAGAGGGAGAAGCAGGCTCCATGCAGGGACCCCGAAGTGGGATTTGATCCTGGGTCTCCAGGGTCACACCCTGGGCTGAGGCAGACGCTCAACCGCTGAGCCACCCAGACATCCCTTAAGCAGAGTTTTAAAGTGGACTTTCATCTTTTACTTTTTTTATACTTCTGAATCATTTTAATTTTATATATTTAAATGGTAAAGAAATGAGTTCCCAGGTTATTAAAATTAAATGCAATCCACATTCCCACCCCTGCCTTAAAGGCAGTGATTAAAAAGTATAACATTTGCTGGTTGTATTTTTATTTCCTAATAATGAAAAGGTGTTATTAAAGAATCCAATTTTATATAGTCTACATTCGCATGTACATGAATTCTGTATATAGCAAATGTAGTCTTGAATAGATGACTTTCGTGGAAGAAAAAAAGAACACAAAGAAAGTTAGATTATGTTAAATTCAGAATTATTCCCCAATTTTTTTAGACACATAGCATATGCATGAGACAAATGATGACACAATGAACCCATAAAGGTAACAGTATTGCTTAATAATGGATTTAAAAGAAATACATTGGGGATCCCTGGGTGGCGCAGCGGTTTGGCGCCTGCCTTTGGCCCAGGGCACGATCCTGGAGACCCGGGATCAAATCCCACGTCGGGCTCCCGGTGTATGGAGCCTGCTTCTCCCTCTGCCTATGTCTCTGCCTCTCTCTCTCTCACTGTGTGCCTATCATAAATAAATAAAACAAAAAAAAAAATAAAAGAAATACATTGAATGAAAAGTCATAATGGGAATTGTAATGATTTGCTGTATACCATAGTTATGCTTGGAGGATTCAGTTTAAAATTTTAAAATTTTCATTTTTTACATTTATTTTTAAAATATCTATCTATGAAACATGACTGAAGAAATGGGAAATTTCTTTGTCTTGATATTCATTGTGTTTGTTTAGTGTGATGCTCTAAAATCCATCTATGTGATGAATGTTGGAAGGCAGCATTATAGCTCAAGACTAGATTTCGATCACAAGAAGGAAATATGGAACAAGAAATACCTGTGAATCATGACATGTTGACATGGAATTTTGATAAGTCCTTATAGTAATAATGCGGTCAAAAGATTATTAACCCTTTAAATTCAATTCAATTTAATAAGCTCTTGTGAACATAAGCACTTTACTATCAGTCCATCCACAAACAGTATACATTTAGAATATATCATGTCTAGAGACACAGCTACAGGAAGACTGAAAAGCAGAGTCTTCACTCTTGTGAGCAAGAGATAGAGGTGTGCCTGCTTGTAAAGAGAGAACTGCAGAGTGTTCAAGCACCATATTGAGAATTTGAGAAGTGCCCTCACTCCCTATAGAACTTGAGATTTTGGCTAGAAAACCTAATCTTTTACTCAGTTTTACAAAGAAATGAGGAGTACACCTAAATCCACTCCTCTTAACCCATTTAGTCAGATCTGATTTTCATTATACATTAGTACTCACTCCATGGCAACTGAAGGATATTAAAAGTGATTCCAGGAAAAAAAGTATGCCAGAAAGTGCTTCAGGTATTTTTTTCTTAACTAGGAGAGCCCAAGGGCAGAATGAATAGGTCCCCAAATTTCTAGGAATGACATCTCCTTGTCGGGAGCAACCTGAAATATGCAGTTGCTACAGTCTAACTCCTAAGAGACACTCCAGTTATTTAAAGAGAGGGTAAAGATAACACCAGCAAAGCAATAGCAGTAAACTGATTTCTTTTTTATGAATATCCTTGCCTCATTTAGGAGATCTACTAAATTTCCAATCAAAATGAGATTTTCTTGCCTTCTGTAGCTTTAAGAAACATTTACCTATTTTCCCCTATTAACCACATGGGTGGGTAAAATTAGTTGATGGTCTCTTCAAACGCTCCATTAACTAAGTGACTTTTGGAAGTGGACATTTGATGTTGGACCTAAAGGCTAAACTATGTTTTCTAGACGAATTCCTGCTAACAAATGAAACTCAAGAAGTAGCTACTATGTACTTAACACATCTATCATATCTTCTGCAAATGTTTTGAAACAAAATACTGAATATAAAAGATTCACTATCTAATGAACAAAATTCAAACTGTTGCTTTTAAGGCAGTAATAAACCCACTCCTTAATATATATTCATAGTATAATTTCCAAAATTTTACATTCTTTTTTATTTATCTTTTTACCAAATAAAACAAAAGAAAGGCAAAATTCTGCTAAAAATATTCAAAGGAAACAAAACAGCTATGCCATTTTAATTAAATGTATTTATCATCAAGCTAGATGGCTCCATGTAATATTTTATAGTTATTCCTGTTACTTTTCCTTATTTTAACTCATTTTCTCTCTTGTAGGAATTGTTAGTTAATACTGAAACTATCACACAGAGTTTTTGTTTCTTTCTTTTATGTCATCATCAAGTTCATTAATCACCCAGTGTTTTGACACCCAAATAATTGACAAAGCATTGGATGGACCTCTCCAAGGACTCTTCAATGCTACTCCACTAGAGACTCCCCCTAGGCCAGGTTGACACTGAGCACCATACCTGGTGTGGTTGCTCTTTAACAGTTCCATAATCCAGGCTTCCCTAATCTCATAGCTTTTCATCTTGGTCACATGACTATAATGAAAACTTTTCTTTAATGTCACATAATACATATGGTATTCTCCTGGTCTTCCCGCTAGGAGGTAGATCAAAGACAAGAAATATCAAGTGGATTCCTTAAGTGCAGACATTATATCCTATCTGTTTCTGAATTCCCAGTTTCAGGCCCAGTGACCACATGACATTAAATATAGGTTAAATAATTTTTATTACTGGGAGAATCTCAGGTTTTTGAAGAAGTTGCTTTGTAGTCCTAACTGTGCCATCTTCTGTGTGACTACTGTGCAACTCGTAGTCTCTAAGAATCTAGTTCTAAGATCTCTTTTAGATATAAGAGTCTACCTAGATTGAACACTCTTTACTTTGTGACAAAGTGGAATGGGGACCTATTTCTCTAATCCTATGTATTTTTCTGAAAGAAATTTTAAAAATACATTTTAATGTGTCAGTATATCCTGAGATAAAAGCAAGTGTGCTATCTCCACATATGTAAAGCAAATATCTAATCACATGTCTAAAAACTTACTATGGTGCCAAACCATTTGTAAGCTTGGAAAACTAATGCAGTCTGGATCTTTCATCCAGCTGTTTAACATATGTAAATACAAACTTAGAAACCCTAACACACTTTCCTGGAAGTGTGATAATCTTAGCTTTAGATTGATATAGATTGGTAATTTCAGAGAATGAAGAAACACTTAATGATTCATCTTCACTCAGTCCTTTATAGAGGAGGGGCTACTACTTTGATATGTTAAACCAAAAAATTCTGTGCATAACTGAGAGAAAGAGGTATGATTTAAGAATGAGCTTCATACGGAGTGGGAGAATTATGAAATCCATATTCTAAAAAAACTCCAGTGTCTGTTTACTATGGTTAACTAGTGTGTGGGTGGTAGAAATGGAGAACAAACCCCAAACACAAATTGGCTACTCTGTCCAGTAAATTGCCTCCACCTGCTTCCTACTGGGAGTCACACTGACCTCTTGGCTATTTTTTCCTATAAATGGATTTAGTTATAAGGCTTGGAAAATTGGATATATTTTATTTTCAGCAGCTTTAGTTTAATTGGGTTTATGAATGAAATCTTCTGTTATTATTTTTAAAAGTGCAGTTTACTATGGGATAAGGCATGAGGCATATAGGGAATGGATGAAGGTATTAATTTCAGGGAAAAAACATACAAAGACAATATTCACCAGCATATTGCTGTCCCTCAAGCTGATGAATTAGTTTAATCTTTTTAGATTAGTTGCAGAGACATTCTACCATTACTCCATTTTGAAAGAAGTTGAAAAGCTATGGTTTCAACATTGTGATCAACATTTAGCTTGTAAAATAGTAATAATTTACATATTCTGGGACACTATGGTAAGGATGATGTGAGGGACAGCACAGAAAAGCAGGCTGAAAGCTACAAAAGCTCATATGAATATTAAATATAATTGCAGAGTACTATTATTGATGGTGAACTATAACAGATGATAGTTTACTTAGACTTTAAAGATGTTAATATAGAGCACTCCAACTGAATGATTTAGATATTTACAGCAACTATTCAGTTAGTCCATACCCTGTCCTGGGGTCATCCTTCCTGCCCTCCACCCTATATGCCCTCCCAGCCACATATAGGTAGTGAGAAGAGTGGCAATAAACCTGGATCCACTGGGGCCAGACATGTAGACTATTCAAAGAGTAACAGAAAACAATGTTCCAGACTTGATTCTCCAGCAAGGCAGTTACTCAGGCACCTCTCCCCAGTGACCTGGGTTTGAGGCTGGTGGGCACTACATAACCCAGCTCTCTGGGCAGCAGAGCCATGTGAAGTGGTTGTGCTACGCCTACCAGCTAATATTTCTGTGGTTCTGTGTCACAAACAATTTGTTTCTACATCTTGTGCCATCAGGATCCCAGGAAAGATGTCCATACTTATTATTCATGAAAGGAGTTGATTGTCTAAGTGATTTGCCTGCTTTCCATAGTGGGGAAAAACTATTAAAGGCACTTTTAGCCACAAGATTACATTGTCAGCAGTTGGGCTCTTCTTCTTTCTTCCTCTCTCTCATCCTCATTCTCTAATAGAAATTGTAGATCAACTCATTCCCTGCTTGAATTGTTCATCTTGAGGTCAACATCCCTGGGACAACCGTTAATCCTATCCTGAAACTGGATGTGACACGAAGGAGCAGAGAGTGATGTAAGAAAGTTACAAACTGGGATCCCTGGGTGGCGCAGCGGTTTGGCGCCTGCCTTTGGCCCAGGGCGCAATCCTGGAGACCCAGGATCAAATCCCACATCGGGCTCCCGGTGCATGGAGCCTGCTTCTCCCTCTGCCTGTGTCTTTGCCCCCTCTCTCTCTCTCTATCATAAAAAAAAAAAAAAAAAAAAAAAAAAGTTACAAATTGCTGGCTCACTTCTCTCACTTCTCAGGAAGGGGGACTGAGAAGTGATTAGGAAACATTTGGACTGTAAGAGTGATGATCTAGGGACCTGGAAGACTGGCTTCTTGCCTACATCCTCCTTCACCTTCAATTCCATTGCTGTCTATTTTCTCCTGTGAGAGCTTCCCACCTGTCTCTGTCAAGACATCGTCCAAAGTGGAAATGCAGTTGAGTGGAAGAGGGTTTTAGCACAGAAAGCCCTAAGCCATATTCTATACTTAAGAGACAAATAAATTGAGTGACTTGCCAAGGAGCAGATCTTTCTTCATACTAATCAGTTTAGGGCAGTGGTAACAAAACAGTGGCAAAATCTCCAGAAGAATCTCCCTGTGAGCACTCCTAAGCCTCCTGAACTACTGAACCCCAGGCACACATAGCTACGTCCATCACAACCTGGCTCCTGAGAAAGAAATGAGCACACTGCACTAGTACTTCCAAAAGGAAAAGACATCAAACCAACTACTTGCTTTGGTGACAAACATCGAAAATAAGCATGGTTTCAAATTCCCTATGCACCAATTGCTCTCTCAATAAAATCTAGGACACTTAAGTTCCTCTAGCATATGCCAGACGTGTGTTGAATACTATCTCATTTTATCCTCACAGCAATCCTACAAAGTCATTATTGTTTTATACACTATACACAAGAAAACAGGCTTTGAGAGGTCGCGTAATTCACAGAAAGTCAAGAAATTAGTAAAATGCGAAGCCAGGAGTTCCATCCAGCTCTGGATGATTCCAGAGTCTTTATGTTTCATTGTGTTAGAAAGTTGGATGCTTGAAATCTAGAATGTTGTAGTCTATAGAGAGGACACTGCATTTGCTGTTTTTTTCCTAGGCTGGCTCATGATAAAGTATTGTTTCAGCTTCTCAAAATAAGGCTGAAACAAGAGACGCACAGGAGACTAGAATTCTTCTGTGTCCCACTATACCCCAAGAGTGAAAGAATTCTCTATTGCTCAAGCCTCAGAACGCAAGCTCTGAGCTACAGCCTTAAATTTTGCCACAGCCTAGAAATTGAGCTCAAACTTGGGACCAGAAACCCAGTCATCCTGATCTCTGAGAGGGACTAGAGTGTTAGGACAAGTGGTGGCTCTCCAGAAACAAAGTGGGCTAAGCAGCCTCCCCTCATGGAAAGGGCGAAGACAGTAGCCTTCTGAGAATTTACTCCAGCTACAGTGCTCATTCTTTATTTCACCTTACAGAGAATCTTTTTGCTTTGATGATCTTAAAGAGCCATATGGAGAAGTATTTAACCAAATATGTAGACCAAAGTACTGGGAAGGGGTTACCACCATATGTCTCACACTGGTAGGCAATTAAATTCATATTTGGGAAAAATCAATATTTAATCATCCTTTTGGAGGACAGGAATTTTTCAAGATGAAGAGAGACAGGAAAATGTGATTAGGCCCTACAATTTATAGGAACAGAGAGAGGAGGTCAAGTAAGTTCCCACAACTCGGAGTCAGGCAGTCAGGCTTTGCATCTCACCTCTTGTGCTGACTAGCTTTGTGACCTTGCACAATAACAACAATAAAATAGGGATAAGCTTTGTTTCTTGAACTCTATATGTCGAGCATTGTTAAGTACTTTGTATGCATTCTTTCATTTAGGATTAAGATCAACCCTATAAACTATGCGTTATAAGGCGTCTCTTAGAGATAAAGAAACTTAGTGTGGAGGAGTTGATAGAACTTGCCCATGGTCACAAAGCTAGTTTAGTGGCTAAGCTAGCAGTGGAACATAATGAATCCAACACTCAAACTCATGGCCTTTAGACTACTATCTTCAAGTCTCTGTTTCCTTATCCATAACATTCTGAACTTGGGCCACAGGGTCTGAGAGTTTGCCAGCCTAGTTCTGGGAGACCATGGCGACCTAAACATTTAAAAGGCAAAGCCAACAAGGCATTTTCAAATTCTTCCCTCTGTAGACTATAAGCACTAGTAAAACGCATTGAATCTGAGTGCTATGACTATACTCTGCCAGAATCTGATTTATTTTGGACAAGTGCCTGTTTCCAGAGGTACAATTCTCAGCTGTCCATGGGATGCTATGTTCCTTCAAGTAATGCCAGTGACTCTATGAAGGGACTTGTGTCTTCATCCACCCACAGGCTTCTTCATCTTCCAGAGTAAGTAAAATGGCCAGGCCACGGTTAGGCTGTGATAGAAGCCCTGAACAAGATGCCATTTACCAAGAGACCTTGGTTAAGTCAACATCTCCCTAAGAAAGGGCTCCAGTGGCTGCTGAGCAAACACACAACATCAAAGTCTTTTAACATCTGTCGTATGTTTTAATAATGTCACAATGTTCCAAAACAATGGTAAGATTTTGACCACAGGCAAATAAAAAAAAGGGCTACTGAGAAACCTGACAAATGCTACCAGAAAGAGCCCCTCAGAGATTTTCTTCGTCTAGTTCATATTTGCCCTTTTGCTCAGATTTTTAGTCCACTTGATTCTTTGTGAAGGAAATAAGGAGGATGTTGGGATAGCAATTTCCAATATCCAGATTCCAGACATATCATCCTGCTACAGACAGAACTCCAATCCAAGGCATTCCTGGAATCCCCATGTTAATTACCACATTATCAGGTCCTGGAAGGGACTATGAGCTATTGTATAAGGATTCTGAGTAACTCGATTCCCCTAATGAACTCAAGCCACCCAGACAATGGAATGAACAGCCTGTAGCCAGTCTGGGCTGCTGCCTCTCACCCCCGCAGTCTCAGAGCCTTGGCCTCTCCCGGATTTGGCACATGGCCTGTCCTTTCCCACTGTCAGCCTCCTTGGCGCAGCTTGGCAGTCTTTCTCTTCCACATGGACTGCCTGAGTCTTGTTCCACCTCTGTCCCTTGACCCAGACACTGCCACTTGTGACACAGCATCACCCATTCATCACCACCTCTGCCTTCTAGTCTATTGGTACTGCATTGTTTCTCCTGGGCTACCAGCTGTGACTCTTAGCCCCCAATTCCAGTTGTATTCCAGGCTGCACCCATGCTCACCTAAACCTTGCACTACACAGACAGATCCAGGTGGAATTCCTGAACTTGGACCTTTGCTTCTGAGCACCTTCAGCCTCTGCACTCCATCCATTTAACTCTGAAACCCTTTTGGTCAGGGCTTCTCAACCTTAATATGCGTATGAATTGCCAGAGGGTTTTGTTAATTTTTTTTTTTTATGATAGTCACAGAGAGAGAGAGAGAGAGAGAGAGAGAGAGAAGCAAAGACGTAGGTAGAGGGAGAAGCAGGCTCCATGCACTGGGAGCCCAACGTGGGATTCGATCCCGGGTCTCCCCACGCTCCCCCCACGCCCTGGGCCAAAGGCAGGCTCTAAACCGCTGTGCCACCCAGGGATCCCCAGAGGGTTTGTTAAAATGCAGATTAGGCTTCAGTAGGTCTCGAGTAGGGTTTGAAATGTATTTCTAAAAACTTCCCCAGGTGGCAGCAATTTGATTGATTCAAGATGAACCTTGAGTAATAAGCTTCTAAAAAAGGGGTTACCTCCTCTTCCCCTTCGCACTCCTGGAATTTCAACCTTATTATTACAGTCACCACTACATGTGTAGTAGTAAAGGTCCAAAATAATTATGATACACATTGTTAGATGAATGGGTAAAGAAGATGTGGTGTGAAATGCAGTGGAGTATTACTCAGCCATAAAAAGAATGAAATCTTGCCACTTGCAACAATATGGATGGATCGAGAGAGTATAATGCTAAGTGAAATAAATTAGAGAAAGACAAATACCATATGTTTTCGCTCATATGTGGAATTTAAGAAACTAAACAGACATACAAAGAAAAAAAAAAAGAGACAAACCAAAAAGCAGACTCTTAAGTGTAAAGAACAAATGGATGGTTATCAGAGAACAGGTGGGTATAGGGACAGGTGAAATAGGTGATGGGGATTAAGAGTCACTGTGATGAACACTGGGTAATGTATAGAATTGCTGAATCACTATATTGTACACCTAAAACTAATAAACACTGTATGTTAACTATAGCAGAATTAAAATTTTAAAAATGACTGTGATACAGTCCCTGTTCCCAAGAGCACACAGTTTAGGTCGGGGTTCTCATTCTCAATATTATTCACATTTTGGGCTGATAATGCTTTGTTGTGGTGGGCTGTCCTATGAATTGTAAAATGTTTAGCAGCATCTCTGGCCTCTAAGCACTTTATACCAGTAGCACCTTTACCCACTGGACACTGAAACACCTACCTAATTGTGACAATAAAAAAAAAACATCCTCAGGCATTGTCAAATGTCCTCTGGGGGAGAAAACGTCCCTGGTTGAGAATCCTTGGTCTAGGTGGGAGACAGACATGTAAATAATAATTGGAATGAAGGATCAAGTTAAAGAGCATAATTTAGGAGAAGGGGTGCATTAGGCACATAGTAAGTACTCAAGAAAAGTTTGTTGGGTAAACAAATGAACTGCCGATGTCCTCACATTCCCTGGTAACTATTAACATTTTACCTTTCTGGCCTCAGCGGAAAAGATACTTGCACATTCCAAAGATAAATATCTAACTACTTTACTGACATGATGAATTTCCATGGACGTATTTACCAGGTGCATCAAAAGGGAAGAAAGAAAGCTTATTTTTCATAATTCAGATGGAGTATGACTATTCATAAAAAGATGAGGCTCTTCCAATAATAAAGAACAGTTTTTTAAAGGTAGTTTTTACTGGGTATTTTTTTTGACATAATAAGCACATTCATACTAGAAAATGACAAAACAGAATGTGTATACATATAACTCTGTAAATGAATTCAAGCAGAATGGTGCATTTTTAGCTTGGCTCACCTTAATGCATTCTCCTAAGCAGCTGTGTCTTTTCCCCTACAGGTTTTGTGAGGATGAATGCATTTCCAAGACACTCTATTCTGAGATGCTCATGTTCCTACACAGATGCATCTGACATCTGACCATGCATAAAAAGGATGGCAAGCCAGCAAGCAGATAAGCTTATGGAATCCACATAAGAGGGAAGCTGGAGAGAGTTAACATCTCTAGAATGGAGATGAGGAGCAGAGCTGTAGGCCTGTGGTCTTCACATCAAGTGGTAGAGCAAAAATAATGTCAGCATTTGGATTCATATAATAGGGTTGCAAGTTGAAGATGTTTGGGTGATTTATCTTATTAAGGAGGCAGCCATGGAGAAGAGTGTGATTTGGAAGCAGAACAATGAGTCTGTGACTGGAGATTACAGAGGTGCCAGGGCATTTGAGGACATATAAAAAGAAGAGGAGTGGAGAAGGGGGTGCATGGCATGGAACATTTTGGCGCAAATTTTTAGACACGTATTTGGTAGATGTTATTATCCCTTAACATTTTGCAAATGGAAGCCCAAAATAGGCTCATGGGGAAAGTTCTTGGAAATATGTAACAATTGGACTGGAATACCCAGAGTTGCCAAAGGAAAGTGTGACACTTGGTCCCATTGCCAAAGTCAGTATGCCTTGGCCCAAATAATGGCAAACCTTTCCTTTTAGAATACAGTTTCTTAATTTAAACACCAATGTCAGTTCCTGAACAGAAGTGGAAATCAGCAGTTCTGATGCAGAGGCCAGGCTCCAGGGCTGGTTGGCTATGTGAAACAACAATCTTGCTCCAATTTTCCTATCTGGAGAATGGGAAAGCTAATCCTTTCCACCAATCTATGCTAAATGAATATCGTGATAAAGCAGAGGACAAATCTCTAATTTTTTGTTGTTACGAATGAAGAGCATTACTGCATTTAATATAATAATGGCTTCTTCTGTTTTAATCCATAAATTTTGAAAACAGCAACGTAAATAATTCAGCCAAAGAAAAACCCCACACCCAAAACCCTATAATGATGGCCTTTGGTTTTAGTATCAGAAATTGGCTAGAAAGATACAATCTCTGGTTAGATTTCTTAGCAAGGGTAGTCTAGGCTCCGCTTATCAGAGGTGTCTGGTTAGTAACACAGCTCATATAAAGGAAGTAAATCCACAAATGTCAATTTAAGACTATTATCCCATGTTCTATCTAGTTTGTGCCTTTCAGTGGCATGTGATAACAGCAAAGCCTCTGGAACCATCCAGAGGAGAAAATGGACAGTCAGTACTGAGTCTGGGTTGGCTGCCATTGACAGCACAGGGCTGTAATTATGTAACATCCAGAGCAACCAACTCTGAAGACAACTGCCAGGTCTGTGTCATTAAGAGCAAGAAAAAAAACACTAAGACGTTCAGAAAAAAAAATAAATAAATAAAAGGAAATGAAATGACACAAATCAAAACAAACACTATTCAAGAGAGTTTTGTTTCTTATGCCTACGAAACCCATGTTGGCTCAATATACCAGAGAACTTCTGGTCCCTATTAAAGCACAGTGGCTCTTTTTTTTTTTTTTTTTTTTTGGAATCTGTCTTTTGCTGGTTTCAGAACAGAAAATTGCCTATGTTTTGCTGCAGTGATATCATCTGAATAATTCTTACTGTTGTGAAAGGAGCATGAATCTAAGTGGAATGATAGGAATCTAACAGAGTGGCAGCCTGGCATGCTGGGAGTAGGGAACCACTCAGCTAGTGCTTCAAGATCTGGATCTCAATCAATCACTACTTCACTGGATCATCCTGGGCAAGTCTGTACCTCATCTTCACTTCTTCTGAGAAGTGGCAAGACTGTACTAGATGCCTTCCAATCTGCCAGGAAAAGATCAAGGGGGTAAAGTAGGAGAGTCAGAAGTTACCCAGAGGCAATGTGTGATGGAAAGTAAGCAGTGACTCCTCAGTTGGGGTGAACCTGGGTCATTTGTGTGGGGCAGCAAATGAAAAGTAGCAGCCTGAGAAGTGATGCTGTGAAACTCAGAGTCACCAGGATTTCTGGGGATCAAGACCAATATCCTAATGCTATACTTTAGTCTGTGAGCAGAAGGAATTTCTCCATTGGGAAAATAAGCAAAACAAAATAACAACAAAGCCCTAAAGGTGTGTTGGGCTCATAATTATTTCCGAGAGTGGTTCAGTCCTGTGGGGGAGGAGGGAGCCAGGTAGACGCCATGGAGATCAGACACCTGGCCAATTAGCTCCACAGGGAACGCTGCATAGGACAAAGCTCTGTCATCCCATCTCTTTGAAGAAGTGTCTTTTCTGGAGGCCTTTAAAAATAGGACATGCTCTCAGCGGGTAAGATGACAAGCTATAAACCTATCTGGGGGAAGTGGATAGGGAAGGTGGCCTTCCAAAATATTTGGGGCATTGGGTCTTGTAGATTGTTGGACTCCAAAGCTGACTGAAGATTTTGAGATGATGTTTATTCAGCCTAAAGCTCCTGGATCCTGTGAACTATCTAGTTGAATTCTCTTGAAAAAAAAAAAAAAAAAAACCCTCTGCCAGTGAAATCCAACTTATTTTTGTTGTTGCTGATGTTTCCTTCTCTATCATCTGCCTATCTATCTATCTATCTATCTATCATCTATCTATCTATCTAGATCTTTTTTAAAAGATTTTATTTATTTATTTATGAGAGAGAAAGAGAGAGGCAGAGACACAGGCAGAGGGAGAAGCAGGCTCCATGCAAGTAGGCTGATGTGGGACTCGATCCCAGATTTCGGGATCATGCCAAAGGAGATGCTCAACCACTGAGCCACAGGCACTATCTATCTATCTATCTATCTATCTATCTATCTATCTATCTATCTATCTATTATCTATTATCTCTCTATCTTTCTATCTATCTATCATCTATCTATCTATATCTATCTATTTTGCTGAATTTAGCTTTTGAGGGGACAGATACCAAAGGATCAGGGCCTCAGGAAAAATCTCATTTCTTCCCTATTCATATTCTTAGTCAAAATGCATTTTAATGTTTTAGACAGGAATTACATTACCAACCTGGGAATAAAGTTTGCAGACATTTGCTGTGCCCTCTCAACAGTAACCAAGAGAAGCACCTCTCTTGGCCTTGGGAAGCACCGAGATAAAAAGCACTTGTGTTTTTGGCTGTACCTCCATGGTCCTGACCATCTCCCTAAATTGGTTTTTGAAATATTTCCAAATGTCCAAGCAATTCATATTATATAAATAATGATTACCTGAGTATTTTCATCAAATTTTTTATATAATTTACATGCCATAAAATCTACCTTATTACAGTCTTTAATTCAGTAGTTCTTAGTGTATTTACAAGACTGAGCAACCATCATCCCTTTGGAATTCCAGAACATTTTGATCACCCGAAAAAGAAAAAAATCCTTGTACCAATTACTAATCACTCCTCTTTTCCCCCTCCTCCAGGCCTACAATCACTAACCCACTTTCTGTCTCTATGTATGGCCTCTTCTGGATATTTTGTTAATGGAATCATGCAATATTTGGCTTTTGTGATTGGCTTCTATTACTTAGCATCATATTCTCAAGTTCAAGTATAGCATGTGTCAGTACTAATGTCTTATAAGCAATTACTATGTATGAGATGGCTAGGGGTTGAAGCTTTTCGTTTCTTCTGGATGTATGGAGTTGAAACACACCCAACTCACCCTCACCAACCGTGGATGCCATGGGTCACAGGCTACATGTTTGTGGTATAGGCCAAGGGTTACCAGTTGGGTTAACTCAACAGGGCATGGTGGATTTCATAGAATATAAACAAGAGATAGGGCATAACTGGAAAGTGAGGAAAGAAAAAGCAAAATAAAGGAAGTATCCAAGAGGCACAGTTACGATCTAGGTGCACGGGTAAGAAACCAAATAATAGAGAAAAAATAGTGGGTGAGATGAGGTCAATGGCCAGGGATATAAGCCAACCAGCTAGGGTTGAAGTTTCTGGATCTGTAGCAGCAGCCCTGACTAAAGGATAGGCTCCAGAGTTCTCTGTAACCAAACCAGAGAATATTTACACTAGAGGAGCCTAGAGCTACCTTCTCCAACTCCATTATTTCAAAGATGAACAGTATGGGCCCCAGAGAAGCTGAGACCTCCCCAAGTTCACAGACTTTAGGGATTACCCCCTTAGTCTCCTTTCTCCCCATAGAATACATTTTCCACAATAGCTAATTGCCACAAGGTCAACAATTGGATTTGGTCATATGTTGGTGTCAAAATGTAGCTTAGCAGGGATATACTCATATACCCTCATGGTATACAAGAACCAACTAAAGGTCTTAAGATATTTTTACATTAGCTTAAAAGAAAAACTCGGTGTCCTTTAACCTAATGTTTATTGGCTAATTGTCTAAACATAGGAGGTTCCTTTACATTTTATTTATTTATTTATTTATTTATTTATTTACTTACTTATGATAGACATAGAGAGAGAGAGAGAGAGAGAGAGAGAGAGAGAGAGAGAGGCAAAGCCACAGGAGGAGGGAGAAACAGGCTCCATGCTGGGCGCCCAACGTGGGACTTGATCCCGGGACCCCAGGATCACGCCCTGGGCCAAAGGCAGGCACTAAACCACTGAGCCTCCCAGGGATCCCCTCCTTTACATTTTAAATGAATTTCATAAGTTAGTATCAATGTATAGATTTAGAAATTGAGGAAAATGAATGAGGTTCCCCAAGAGGTCAAAGGAAAAGTCCTAATTCTGTTACTGGTTAGAACAGTGATGGCCAGAATTTGCACATAAATATCATGTGATGACCACTAAAAAGTGCTTAGTGTTCAACAGCATTGGAAAATTAACAGTTCAACAGGCCTGACTCTAAAGCACTTTTTCGTTTAAAATTCAGAACTGTTGTACTTTTTTAATATCTTTTTTTGCTAAAATTATGTTATAGAGGAAATCTTTGTTCCTTCAGAAAAATTAAAGAGAAATTAAAAATAAACAGAAACAGACCTTAACAGCCTTGAGATTGGTTAAGAATTTTTGGTGCATTCATACAATGAAACAATTGAAGGCATTAAAATGATGGTATGATGTATATTTATTGACATGGAGAGTTTGACAATTTGTTAAGAGGCTAAAGGCTACTAAGAAATAATGAAGGTTTGTTGTCAATAGATAGATGTATGGATATATAGATAGAGATAAATAAATATATACACCTAAATATAAAATATATACCTAAATATAATTTATTAATTTATAATATTTATAAATATAAAATATATATTATACATATATTATCTGGACATCCATAACATATTAAGAACTATACTCCCACATGGGATTACAGGAGAATTTAGTTTTTGTTTTGTTTTGTTCTCTTATCTTAATCTTCTAATTTTTCCACAATAAAAACAGATCCTTTGTATAATTAAAAATGCTTAAAATAGACCTTCTTTTGAGTATTGTGATTGTAAGGCTGGTTCATCATTACTTGTTCCTACAAAAATATATTTTATAATTCACAAAAAAAATGAAACCTAGTCATCCTTATCATCTATGGAAACTCATCATCTATGGAAAATATTCAATTATTCTACATCAAATATGAATCAATACAAAAGGAAGCTTGTAAAGGAAACAAATGCCGAGACACCTGGGTGGATCAGCGGTTGAGCGTCTGCCTTCGGCTCAGGTAGTGATCCTAGAGTCCCAGAATCAAGTCCCACATCGGGCTCCCTGCATGGAGCCTGCTTCTTTCTCTGCCTGTGTCTCTGCCTCTCTGTGTCTCTCATGAATAAATAAATAAAATCTTTTTTTTTAAAAAAAAAAAAAAGGAAACAAATGCATGGAGTCTTGATTTACTTCTTATCCCTCCCCCTTGGTGCCCATGCCCCTGTAGCTCAAAGAGGTACAGCTTCTTTTCATTTATTCTGATTTATTAAATCAGCGTCTTCTCTCTAGCCCCACCATATAATTCATGGTTTAGAATTTAGTCTCAAGCTTTAGGCTGTCAGCCTTACATCTGAAACATGCAAGTCACCTCTGCACTATTGCAAATTTTACAGATTCATCTCTTTCATAGGACTATCTGCTGAGTTTGTTTTCACCAATGTTTACCTCAGAGAAAAGTCCTATTAATATAGGGCACTTTGAATCACCCCATTTCCTAATTCATGAAGTTGAAATCTATAAAAACAGATCATGTTTATGTTCCAAGGACTCAGACTACCAGGGTCATCATGATGAACATTTGTGAAAGGCACTATTTTCACCATATATTACAGTTATGGTTTTCTCTAGAGTTGTATTGTATACATTCTCTAACAATGGTCCAGGAAACTGCATTCTGTAACATTTTAATCTAATTATGTTTTTATTCAGTATTTGAAAATATGTACAGGCACACTGTCTTCATGTATCCTATAAATTTCACAGATATTTTTAAGGGTAGACTTTTAATTCCAAAACCTATGGACCACATTCGTTGAAAAACACAAGATACGATTGGATAGCAAGTTGATCATAAAAACAGAAACAAAACCCCTACTTTTAGATATAGCATCATGGCTTGTCAGATATAGTGATAGACTTTATTAATTGTAGCAAATATATGTCAGTTTTATATATTACAATTTTTCATAATTATTTTTTTTTATTTTTCGTAATTATTTTCATGTCCTCAATGCCTAAAGCTTCAGCTTTCTAATAAACATTTTTATTGACATATCACTAACATACAGAACACTGAACATATTTAAAGTATTCAATTTCATAAATCTGGCAAGTTTTGAAATATGTATCTGTGAAAATATTGCTTCAATCAGATAATGAACATATCTAATCACCCCCAAAATTTCCTCAAACACCTATTTGTCCCCTCCTCAGGCAACCACTAATCTTTCTATTGACTCTCCAATAGTTTTACAAAGATAGAATGACCCATTGCTACATATTTTTGGAGGAGGATGAGTCTGGCTTTTGCATTGGGCATCATTATTTTGAGTCATCCATGGTGGTGAATGTATATCTTTTTTATTCCTAAATAATATTGTGGTATATAAAAGTGCCACCATTTGTTTACTCATTCACTTGTTAATAGACATCTGGGTTGTTTTTAGAAGTATAAGTCTTTGTCTAGATATATGCTTTCTTTTCTCTTAGGTAAACAACAAGAAATAGAATGGCTGGATCATATAGTAGAGGTATGTTTAATTTCTTAAGAAATTGTCTCCTAAGCTAAATTACACCATTTTATATCCAACCAGCAGTGTTGGAGATTTACAGTCACTCCATATACTCACAAATATTTGGTATGGTCTTTTAAGCTTAACCATTCTTTTTGGTATGCAAAGGTTTTTCATTATGATTAAAATTTGCATTTCTTTAGTGACTAACGGTGTACTGCATCTTTTCATGTGTTTGTTATCTGTGTATTTTCTTCAGTGAAACATCTATGCAAATCTGCAAACTTTTATATCTTCTTAATTGTTGAATTTTGAGCATTCTTTATGTATTCTGGCTAGAAGTCTATTGTTAGATAAGTTATTTGCCAATATTTTCTTTCAGTCTTGCTTATCTTTTTATTCATGGAATGGTTTCTTCAAAGAATAGAAGGTTTAAATTTTATCAATTTTTTTCATGTTTTTGGTGAGGCAATTAAAACAGTCTTTGCCTAACATGATGTCTCAAAAAATTTCTCCCGTTTCTTCTAAAAATTTTATAATTAGGTTTATGATCCATGTTAATTTTTGCAATATAGTATGAGGTATCTTTCTTTGCATATAGGTATCCAATGTTTTCAGCAACATTTGTTTTTCACTTAATTGCTTTTGCATTTTTTGTGTAAAAAAAACTGTTCATTAAAAAAAAGTTGTTCATATGTGTGGATCTATTTCTTTATCTCCATTTTGTTTGATTGATCTTTTTTTTTTTATGCCACTACTACACTATCTTGATTACTGCAGCTATAAAATAAGTCTTGAAATCAGGTAGTGTCATCTCTGAATTTAGTTCTTAATTTTCAAAGCTGTTGAGCTATTCTAGATCCTTTGCCTTTCCATATGAATTTTAGAAAGAACACAATTTCTACCCTGCAGAGAAAGGCTACTAGGATTTTTGCTGGAATTAATGTTGAATTTTTAGTTAATTTGAAAAAAATTGATATCTTAAAATATTAAGCATTCATGGAAGGCACGTCTCTCCATTTATTTAGGTTTTCTTCAATTTCTCTCAGCTAGGTTTTAAGTTTTCAGTGTACAGATCCTGCCCATCTTTTGTCAGATTTATCTTTAAGTATTTCATGACACTGTTTTTCTAAGGTCTATCTATATTTATTGCTAGCATCTAGAAACACAATTAATTTTTACATATTGATCTTGAAGCCTATAAACTTGTTAAATTCCCTTACAAGTGTTAGTAGTTCTACTTTTGTAGATTCTGTTGAATTTTCAATATAGACAATCACGTTTTCTGTGAATACAGAGTTTTACTTCTGCCTTTCTGACTTGTATGCTTTTTTGCATTGCCAAAAATCTCCAGTATAATGCTGAATAAAATTGGTGAGACCAGATACCCTTGTCTTGTTCTTGATCTTAGAGAAAAAGCATTCAGTCTTTTACTTTTATGTGTGATGTTAGTTTTAAACTTTTTGTATATAGCATTTATTAGATTGAAGAACTTCCTCAGTTTTTCTGAGTCTTCATTAGGAATGGCTGTTTAATTTATTTGTTCTTTTTCTACTTCTATTGAGATGATCATATGTTTTTCCATTTTCAGTTTGTTAATATGGGCTCATGAACATAATCATATGGTTAGTTTATTATTTTTGCTGCTGTTAAATTCTAAAACAAAGCAGTTTCTGAATAAGCAGAAAGTTACTGCCTCCATAACATTAGGTTGGCCTGAGCTAAGTAAATAAATAACTACTTTCTATCCTAGGACCACTTTTGAATTTCAATTGTCTAAATCTGTTATAACTGCCTTTCTGTCTGTATTTGCTAGATGCAAATAAATTAGTTCTGAACTAGCATTACTAAAGGGAAAATGTGCAGTGAATTTTAAAGTTGATATGTAACTTAAAATGTGGCCTCAAATCGTGATTCCTGCCTGAAGAACTAGTCAAAATAGGTAATTACAAACAAAAATGAATCACATATCTTTAATGGCACTCTCTTATCCAAAATAAACCTTCTGGAATATTTATCTAGAGTCTTTTCATGAAGCTACAGTAGCAACCATCTTAGAAAATGATTTTCCAGTAACAGGGTCCTAGAGATATGAATTTATCTAAATTTTACTGTGGTTCTATGTAGCCTTTGGCACATGGTTGCAATACATTAAGAAAGAAAGAGGGGTAAAATTCAAAAGCTTCTTGCAATGAGAATATTTATCACTGGGCTGTATCAAGAAATGAACCTGGGCATGCAACCAAGATAAGTAATTGCACTGGGCCCAGGCCAATTTAAATTGTGTACTATAGACTGTCTATATAGAAAAAAGTTCACAGGCTTTGTATTCAAACACTATGTGGATAAAACATGATATGAAAGTCTTTTGTTCTCCAAGCAGGACCTGAGTTTCAGTTGGCAAGACAACCTCTGTGGGTATGTAGAAATCCTCAGACATAGTATGTGTAGTGCAAGGGGAAGTGTTGGTTTGTGCTGATCACAGTCAATAAAAACATATTTGGTATTTAAGCCAAGATCTATTCATACTAGTATGATTCTGGAGTAAACTAGACTTTTTTCTTTTTGCAGTTTAAGGGCATTAGGAGGCTGAGAGGTAATCTTGCTAGAAAAAAAGTAATTTACTAAAAGGAACACCACTTGAATAAGTTTAGATACCTCCACAAAGCAATGTGTTCATTTTACTACAAAAGACCTAGAGACAGTCAAAGGGCTTAAAGGATTAGAAAGATTTTTTTTCCCCATTAATTCAAGCATCATATATGAACATTGAATTTGGTTGCATACTAGTAAATACTTTCGTATAAAAAGCCTGCTTAGCTCATTATAAATATTAAAATTAAGAGCATATTTTCTTTGTTTAAGCATGATAACAATTTAACTGAGATCATGAATTTTAATGAATTTAGTCAATCTCAATAAAAACTCAGACAAGGAAAAAGCCGATGTTCCATAAATACTTCTGCATAAACAAAATGAATTCAAAAATAAAAGGAATTTGGAAAACAGAAGATTAGACTACCTTATCAGGAATATTATAGAGGATAAACCTAGTTGATTTGGTCAGTACGGTGTTCTAGAGACTGAATTGTATTTTTCTCAGAATCTGCCTACAGTGTCTTCCAGATATATTTTTGAATAGAAACACACTGGGTTGAGCAAGTTCACTTGCAATTCCAAGCTACCGATTCTTGAGAGCCTCAGAGCCTTCCGTTTAATTGATGAGGTTTAAAAAATTACCATATTGGAGACTACTCACATCTAACTCTCCCTCTTTCCCTTTGCCCCTCATTATCTGGGTTTTAAATGTAGTCTTGGGAAGGAGTATAGTAAGATATGGGTTTGTTTTTCAGGTTTTCACACCTTAATTCAGTGAAAAACCTGGAGAACTCTGCTTAAAGATATCTTAGTAAAAAACAACATAAAGAGGGGAACCCTGGGTGGCGCAGTGGTTTGGCGCCTGCCTTTGGCCCAGGGCGCGATCCTGGAGACCCGGGATCGAATCCCACATCGGGCTCCCGGTGCATGGAGCCTGCTTCTCCCTCTGCCTGTGTCTCTGCCTCTCTCTCTCTCTCTGTGTGACTATCATAAATAAATAATAAAAAAAAAAAAAAACAAAACAAAACAACATAAAGATCATCAGTGTGCAGAAAGCTAGCATAGCTAAAGTCTAATGTAGGATACTGTAAGCCCAGGGACCATCTACCGTCATTTTGGAAAGTCTTTTACCAAGTGCCAATGAAAGTCTCCATTACATTCGCTCTCTCCCTCCCTCTCTCTCTTTTTAATGAAAGCCTCCATGTACAGTTCCATCGGCTGCACTCACAGGCTTGCAAGTCAATTCACACTACGATGTATACCTTGCACCTTAAAATATAGCCCTTGGTCATGTGCACCAACACAAAGATGTGGCAAGAGAAAAAGAAAGAATACATGCCAGTGCTAGACATAGACAAGTAAATAAAACAACCCCTATGCTTCATTTTATTGGTCAGAGAATTTATTATCAGTGTAAGTGGGTGAAATAGGAACTTTCAAGGGAGAGTCAGGAGAAGGCTTCACAGAGATGATGGCAGTGAAGCTGTACCTGGAAAAATAAAAATAAAAAGGAATTATCTGCTGGCAGATAATTCAGAAGTCATTGATATATGACTTTGAGACGTATTTCTATACTACCTCTGAATAATGGCGAATTTAAAATTAGAAATAGCAATATTACATTAATACGTAAGCCAAACAGCCTGGTTCTATATACTAGTTCTTCCACTAAGCTAACTCTATAGTCTTGAGCATGTTATTTAATTTTCCTGGGCTTAGTTTCCTTATCTTCAAAATGGGAGTAATAATATATTGCATCTAAGTTACAGTGATGTTGGGAAGATTAAATGGCATATATATTTAACATGCTTAGTACAGTGCCTGGTACCTAGGAAGCATTCAAAAATGACCTGCTATCATCATTATTAACACTATCCTCATCTTAAAGATGATGAAATAGTGCCCCCATTTTCTAACCTGTAAAATACGTTTAATAAAAATGTTAACTTTCAAGTGCTGCTGGAGAATAAAGGTTTAAACCTAGGCCATTTGAAGCTGGAGCCTGTGGTCAGGACAGCTACATTTTAATACATTCTCAGCACATCTGGCTGCCCCAGCATCGTGGACACAACTGTTCTGATGTGATGTGCTTAAGAGCTTAGCAAACCCTGTAAAATTTAACTTAGCTTTGTTTCCACAGGTGCTTTCCATATTGGCCCATTTGATTATGCACTTCTTTAAAAAAAAAAAAATCCTTCTTTTCATTCTAGGCTTCTCTTAATGGAATCATACAATTTTATTAACACTTGATTAGGTTTTGTTATGCATGGGTGGAAAACAAGAAATGGTCCCAAGCCCCCTGCAAGAAAGACTTCTTCCCCACCATCAGATCCTCAGAGATCCTACAGAAAACTTCAAAGAGCTTCCTTACCTTAACGAGGGGGTCCCTGGGAGCTGGTCAATAGCCTCATTTAAGGAAATTGTTCCAAGAGAAGGAATGGGAGATTAAGAATAAAGTTCCTTCACAGTCTAGGAGCCTCTTCAAAAACAAGGCTCCAGAATGACCTGATCATCCTATCAGAGACAGACGGCAGGGTTCCATCTCCAGAGTTCAGTAGGTCTGGGATGGGGTCAGGAATTTGCCTTTTTAACAAGTTCCCCCAATAGGAAGACAATCCAGAAGAAAAAGGGAGCCACAGCAAAATGAAGACAGTAATATATGAAAAAAAAAACAAACAAACAACGAAAGACAGTTATATATGAAGCCGCTGGCGACTCCCCCTCCTGCAGTTTTGCTGGATTGTATTCTTATGCAATCCTCCTCACTTCTGCTTCTTTTCTTCTCAGAGCCACTCTGAGCATATTTCCAAATGGGAGTCTCGCTTTACAGGCAGAGCCCTGCATGGCTATCATCCAAAACACCTCCCTGCCTCATTTGGCATTTTCTCTTCACATATGACCCTATAATAGTTCAGAATCTCACAGTGGCCAAGATCTAATTTCAAGGCCTCTGCCCTCTCTCAAACTCTCTGTATCCCCCTTACCCTGCCTTATGTTATCACCACCTGACTCGTTTATTTTTGCCCTCTTCCACTCAAATATAAGCTCCACAGGGACAGAGAATTAATTTTGTCCACTGGCTTGTGGTAGGTGTTCAAAAATCTTGTTAAACTGATAAAATTCATTTTAGTAGTATAAGTAACACTGAAAATAAATTCTCCCATTATTAAGTTGGTAAGTTACTAAAAATTCCAGCTTTGAACTGGAGCTAATTCTCCCTGACTCAAGTACAGATATCATGTTCAAACTTCTCCTGCTCAACTTCTTCCTGATTTTTATCCAGGCCGTGGATACACAGAAACCATCACTTTTCAGATTGATGCAAGGCAGTGGGAATAAAACAAGCTACCGCATCATGAAATCATATTGGTTTTATGAATCATATTTTTCTGAGTTAGGAAAAATAGTGGTTTTGGTTTAGGCTAGAGCAGAATTCTGACTCATGTCAACAAATCACTGGCAAACCAGGCACTGATGGAAATAAAAAACTAAAAGCAGCTCTTATTAGAGAAAACCTACAACAACTCTACATGAGTATTGGTTAATTACAGGTTGGCTCATGATTCTTTAAAACAAAAACACACATGGGCAATGTGCCAATGATTTAAAAATAGAATATGTAATTTGAAAGAAAGGAATATTTATTTAAAAGGTTATCCTGCATTTTGCCTTTTTAAAAGATAAAAACTACTGCAAATTGAAACAAGTTCAATTTGTAACTTGAATCTAAAATTCCTCAAATCCTTTATCACTTATGTAAAAGAACTCTTTTTTTCTCAAAATCATGGCAGCATGTAAATAAGACAATAAGTTGTGCTATTTCTTCAATTTTTAGAAATTATATTTTATTTTCATCATGCTAGAAAAATGATGTTCTCATCTACTTCCCACCTTGAAGCGGTATCTGCATTCTTTGATGTCACTGCATGGATATCCAGTGTGCACTGACAGGGCCGATTTCCTGGTGGGATCAATGCTGAGCAACAAGAGGCTGACCAAGATTCAGAAGGAGAAGAGTGGTTTAAATATGGATCTACATGGGTTCCCCTTCCTCCACATCCTCACCAACATCTATCGTTTCCTGACTTAGATATTCTGACTGGTGTGAGGTGAAAATAGAGCTATCCTATGACCCAGCAATTGTACTATTTACATGTATCTTACCTCAAAGATACAAATGTAGTGATCCGAAGGGCCACCTGAATCCCAGTGTTTATGACTGCAATGTCCACAATAGCCAAACTGTGGAAAGAGCCCAGATGTCCATTGACAGATGAATAGATAAAAAAGATGTGGTATATATATGTACAATGGAATACTCCTCAGCCATCAAAAAATTGAAATCTTGCCATTTACAACGATGTGGATGGAACTAGAGGATATTTTGCTAAGTGAAATAAGTCAATCAGAGAAAGAAAATTATCATATGATCTCACTCATATATGGAATTTAAGAAATAAAACAGAGGATCATAGGGGAAAAGAGGAAAAATAAAACAGGATAAAATCAGAGAGGGACACCAACCATAAGAGACTATTAATCATACAAAGCAAACTGAGAGTTGCTAGAGGGGAGGAGGATGGGAGGACAGGGTAACTGGGTGATGGGCATTAAGGAGGGCACGTGATGTGATGAGCACTGTGTATTATATAGGACTGATAAATCACTGACCTCTACCTCTGAAACCAATAATACATTATATGTTAATTAATCGAATTTAAATAAAATTTATAAATAAATAAATAAATAAAGATTCATACTAACAAGTGCTAAGTTTTGAATGGCCAAAGTCCAAATCATCAGGTAATTTTCAAACTCTGGCATGCATGAGAATTTCCTGGACAAATGACTCAAAATTTGAGTATCTGACCCTCATCTCAGAATTGCCTAACCAGAGACTCTCATGAAGTGGAGGGGACATCTGTATTTTTAAAAATCCATTCTAGGTGATTCTAAGTCTCAGCACAATTTCAGAGGTTCTGGCTTAGACTTCACACTCACTATGTACCATAAACTGTACCAAACTATTTCTAGGTACCACATTAATTAGCTTAATAACCTTACTACAACTCTATGAGGCAAGTATTATTATTATTCCCATCTTGAGGAGAAGGAAATCAGCACTTGGTAACTTTCACAAGGTCACATGACCAGTAAGTGAAAAGACTGGAATCATCTGCTTCAAAACACTCACACTTAACTACTATACAAACTGCTCCCACCTGTATGGAGTATAATGACCCATATGAATGTAGACCATTTGCTGTCTAAGAAAAACAAGCTATTTATGAGAACTGATCCAAAAATAATGCTACTATTTTTATCTACTGAGTGTAACCATTACGGAAAAATACCTGTATTGAAATTCAGTCATCAGGACTCTTGAAGTTACAGGAGGATCGATGAGGCAGGAGCCTAACTGTTGCATTAAGTGCCTTCTATGTGTAGCATTTAAAAGGGTTATTCTTTGGAGGTTGTTTTTCTTTTTCTCTCACCCTTTTAATGAGACGTTCGGATGTAAAATCGGTGCCCAGGGTAAAGAATTCCTGTGGATGTTAGAGTGACTCGGATTTGAACAACAATGCCATGGATGTGTCAATACTATAAAAAAAAAAATGCCCACTGGAGGGCTTTCAGCTTCCAAGAAACTGGATTTGGAAAGTAAGGCATGAACAGGCAGCTGAGGAGGTAATATAGGCAGACACAATGAGAAGGCCTTTATTTCCTGGCATACTCCTGTTTATAGGGTGTTGTGAGAATGGCTTCATTTCACATCAGAGAGAAATCAAAGTGACAAATCATTTTACAAGATGAATGCAATTACAGTGAGAATTTCCAGTTTCCTAAGTGGAACAATTAGCTGGTGCTCATGAAGCCTCTAGCAGGTAATACCATTTGGAGGAAGACACAGATTGCTTAACACTTACTCTATTTAATTTTGCTTTACTTCACTCTGCTCAGAGGCAGCTGGACTAAGGGCCGGACTTGCCTGACTTCACGTCATTAGGTTTTTATTCCTCTCCGGTTCCCTGCAGCCTGGATCTCTACAGTTGCTATTCAGTTAATTCTTAGAGCTTCCTTTGTTACCTGGGTGCTCCAGCTTTGACAGTATCGATCCCTCCCTGGGCCATATGTTCTTTATAGGAGTGTTCAATACTTGTTTCCTGAACAAACAATTAAATTAATGAAAGAATGCAAGCCTCACTAAGCAGCCCAGGCCATAATCCCATGCGTGAGCTGTTCTGCCTGTCATAAAGCTGCTCATGTTAGATAGTACTCTCCCTCACTCAGCCCTCCATCAGCCACCACACTTCCTCTCTGGAGCTACAGACCACTCCCCTGGAAAGCAACCCCTTTAATATCTGAAAGAAGTTATGATGAACTCCCAAATCCTAATTCTTCTTCCACATTTGTTGTCAAGTGTTTCCTTTATAATTCGACTTCTAGATATTTTACAATATTGGTCACCTTTCTCTAGAGAGAGTTGGACTGTGTCTCTATGAAAAAGTGGTGCTAAGAGTCCAACACAGTATTCCTCATGTGGGCTGAATGAACATTGTAGTTTCTTTTGAATCTTTACCTTTCTTCTCCTCAACACCCTTGCTGCCTCCAAAATATGGTATGTTTTATCAACAGAGATTACGAGAATTTATGAGTTATTTTAGGATCAGCAATGGCTTACAGTGAACTATAATGTCATTATTTTTTCTCATGCTACATTTCAAAAATATGGGAAGTAAATGCTATTTTTTTGAATCCCTACCACATGCAACGAAATGGAGGTGCACTTAGCCTATATGAAGAAGAAAAATGAACAAGGGTAGTCTCTGGATCCAGGAAGAACTTTCTCTATTATTCAGTACATTGGTCTTTGTGTCATTTGAGCAAAGAGGAAGTATTCAATCAATGTTTTCGTGAATAAGTGGATAGTTGCTCTTTTTGTGGGGATTATGGTATCTCCCTCATAAGGTTGTTGTGAGGTACAGGAGGTAGATAAACTGCCAAGTGTACAACCATGCATTGAGTTGGGATTCAATTAATATTAGTATTTGTTGTCACTGTTGTCATCATCATCATCATCACCATTATCACCATTATTTAAGTCATAGCCTGTGCAGTTGCAGGTGTTTTTCATTTTTAACTTAAGTGCCATATAATACATTTTCATGCATATACATATATATTCAATTTATTCCAGAAAAAAAATTGAGTGATTATTCTGTTGTTCAACACAAACTTAAAAAACATCCAGTGTCTTCATTAAAATAATGGTAAAGCTGATAGGCTGGGGGTGGGGCAACAACCTTATCCTCCATTATAACATAATTCTCCAAACCATCATGTCCCATAGAACTCCTGTGCTTAGTTGGCTGGTCCACTTTGCCTGGGAGTAGCTGATGCGTTTTTGAAGATGTGGTCAATTTTCGTGTATGTCTCAAGCTATGTATAACCTTCAACAAATCCACGTCAAATTACAACTTCATGTTAAAAATGAAAAAGAATGGGATCATCCTAAGCTCAGAAATGTACTAAATACTGTAATAGTCCTCTCTTATCCCCAGGGACACATATCAAGACCCCCAGTAGATGCCTGAAACCATGGCTAGTACCCAACCCAACTACTATGTTTTTTCCTGTGTATACATATGTATGATGAAGTTTAAGTTATAAATTAGTCACAACAAGAGATTAACAACAGTAATAATAAGTTGAATGATTATAATGAAATGCTGCAATATACATTCTGTGACTATGATCTTTCTCATTCTCAGAGTATTCACTGCATTGTACTTTCCCTTCTCTTTTTATGATGAGGTGAAAAGATCAAATGCCTACATGATAAGATGAAGTCAGGTGAATGATGTAGCCTTATCCTACTACTGACCTTCTGATGGTAAGTCAGAAGGAGGACCATCTGCTTCCAGAACCTGGTTGACAGAGGGTAATGGGAACCACAGAAAGTGAAACCAAGGATAAGGGGGGATTAGGATAATAAGAAAAACACTTTCAGATGAGGAGTGTTAGGTTTCTTTAAATTCTTTACCATTTCCTCTTTGAATCTCTTTGATGTGTACCTCATTGTTAAGGACAGTGAGGAACAGCTTGATCTTAAATGGATCATGTAACATAGATCATACTTGAAAGGGATATTTGCCTCCATTTTCAATATTTTTAAAACTTGATCTTTTAAGACTCTCCTCAAAAAAGAACTTGGTGAACTCCTGAAAACGCATTAAAATCAAACGTGACTGATTTCTTTCTGCCCTCAGAACATCCCGTCAGAACAAAATCAGCCAATTTGGCCATTAGTCATCAATAGTTTTTATCCCACCATCCTAATAGGCTATCCCATTGGCCCTCCCATTTGAGTCATGCAAGTAGAAGGAATGTGAGAAAGTGCCATTGCAAATCAAAGGTAAAAGACTACAGAATCCCCAGATTGAGAGTTGAAAAGCCTGTGTTAGATTTGGCTCTACATATTTTTCAAGGTCATACACCTACTTATGGTCTCATTGTCTCAATTTCTTCAACTACAAATTAAATGGCATATGAAACCTGATTTTTTCCTAAGTCCCAGTATCTCCTTTTGTCACATAAATCCAACAGCTGGATTTTTTCATTTGAAATCATTACTTTAACATTGCATAGAAAACATCTGTTAAGAAATATACTTGATTTTTCTGATATGTTGGTGTATGGTTTGCACAAGTCAATTATCTAAAACATTCATGACCATTTGCCACAGTTGTAACTGGGATTCTGTTCATAAGAGAAGAAACTGAGCCTCAAGATTGATATGTTCAGACAGGCAGTGATCTAAAAACAAAACTAGAAGGCTCTCACTAAGGCTTGGGGTCTATGGATTATCTTCCATGTCATGAGTCACTGGAGATACAAATACGTAAAGTATTTCCTACTCATTACATCAATTCACAAGCACTCATTAAGTCTCTACAGTAGAAGCTTAATAGTTGAAGCTAGTTGAATTAAGGAATCCTGTTACTCATTAGTCACCTTAAAATTTGCTGCTGAGGCTCTATGAAAATGGAAAGGTCCATGATGCTGCTGCATTTATTCATAAAATTCACACATTCTTAAGCAGTAAATCAATTTCTTAGACTTTCCTTACTTCTGTTACACTGTACTGAATTAGGTTTATTTTTTTTTTAATTTTTATTTATTTATGATAGTCACACACACACACAGAGAGAGAGAGAGAGAGAGAGAGAGAGAGGCAGAGACATAGAGGGAGAAGCAGCTCCATGCACCGGGAGCCCGACATGGGATTCGATCCCGGGTCTCCAGGATTGTGTCCTGGGCCAAAGGCAGGCGCTAAACCGCTGCGCCACCCAGGGATCCCCTGAATTAGGTTTAAAAAAGATTGCATTGGTAATGATTTCAGGAAGGCTGCTCTGTGGCTTTACATAATATATGAACAGGGTTTTCCAGGTATCCCCCTTGGTTCAACAGCTAGGATTCTCAAATCAGAAAACTATTTTAAACTTTCTTTTTAATTCCAAGGAACTATCCTGCAGTAAGTATGGTTAATCCACAAATGTTTGTTGAAGGTCAAGTAAGCCATGATTTTCTCACATGTAATACTTCCCAAGTTGCTATTAAGCCAAGTTTGAATGATATCAGTTTAATCAATTTAGTATGAAATAACAACAAAGATGATCATATAAATGCTACTTGTATTGTGCCTATCGTATATCATGTATTGGGTTTTATACATATACACACACACACACATATACATATATTACTATACACACATATCTACCATATCATCTTGTAATTATATAATACTCTAAAAATATAAATTGTGTGTGTATATATACATATATACACATATATGTATATATACATAAATATATATATATTTCCACTCAATGCTTAGAACAATCCTTTGTGATAGATTTATAATCCATATTAAAGATAATTGTGATCTATTTAACATTGTTCAGGAAGGAGGAGTCATACATTCCATTCCATTCCTACCAAAATTTTGGTCCAAGGAATTTTATAATTTAAAACTCAATTGATTAAATAGCAGTTAAAATTAATGATGGGTAGATTGTCAGGTTACTGACAGAGCGGGTAATGTTTATAGAAAAATTCTTCATTCTTTGTAAAGCAACACGACATAGGCCCACAATGCTTTCCTTCCCAAGAGCTTCTACTCTCTTTATCACAAATTACAAAGTTGATAATCATTTTCCTTGAAAAGCTATAGTGACATTCATACACTGTAGATATCTGATAATCATCCTGATTTTTATCAATACGTTTTTTTCAAGATTTGAAGTACAAAGAGAAGGAATTTATGACTTCGATCCCCATGAAAAAGTAGTGTTAGTGAAAAGTTCAAAGTTCTTGCAAATACAATTGTCATTTTGGAGTCTCAAATTATTTCACCTGGTTTTAAAAAAAAGTCAATTTCCTTAGCTAAAAATAACTGACTGAATAATCTATCTGACATGAAAACAAGTCTGGATTTTTGACTCACTTGCTTATCATTATCTTCTTTTTAAAATCCCCAATTTAAGGATTCTATTAACACCCCTTCCCCAAATATTTGTATGTCAGAATTCAAGTACCAGGAAATAGAATAATGCAAAATTAACAGAGCAGCATTATAAAGGAACATGTGACCAAAACAGCTGCAACTCTATGATTATTTGTCCCAAGGCCCAGTTTCTGGAAGGGGAAATACAACAAAAACAAACTCTCCTACCCAAGCAGCCTCTGGGAGTGTTTAACTGGACTCTAAATGCATTGTAGGGATTTAGAAATATTCCAAATTGTTTAAGTGATTTGAAAGGATGTCAGATAGCTCTCTCACTAAGGTGCTTATTTTGTCGCTAATCAGAAAATAAGGAGAGAGGTAATTCTAGTTTTGTGAGTGTAATTTTTTAAAAGAATTATTAGAATAAGAAGTAGTCTATAAAAGTATTTTTCTCATTTCCATGCACACTTCACTTATAAAGAGTTACCATATAACTACATTCCAAAGTGGGACATTTGGTGAGTAGAGGGGCACTATTAATAATTACAATATGTGTAAACTGAGATTGTCTCATGAAAACTGGGACATACAGTCACCTAATTTATAAATAAACTTATATAATAAATAGACGGAGATCTTAAGCAGAAATCCATGAGAACGCAACAGGATGAACTTAAAAATCAGTAAAGAGCTTTTAACATCTCAACAGACACTGGATGGGAGGTAAAGAGGTGTCATTAATCCATACTATACAGGCCAAGATAAGAAAGGCCCACATTTTTAAACAGGGGAAATGATCACAAAAATCAAGGAATGAGAATGAGAGTCACATCTGGTTTTTAACAGACAACTGGAAAATGGTGTTCAAGGTTAAAATGAGGTGATCTCAGAGGCACTTCCTAAATCTACATGGCAGGATTATTTAAATTTCCTGTCGTATGCCTAAATAGGACGAAGCATTCCATTTTCTTTTCTTCTAACTCTGCAGAAGTGTCCTTTCTCTTTCTTGTCACTATAACAGGAAATGTCAAAAATTCCTGTTCTAAATATGATTCAAAGTGAAGTGGCTCATGCATTTATTAAGAATGTAAGGTTTGAGTCTGCACAATATGGCCGCTTTCTGTTTTCTTTTTTTTTCCTCTCTTTGTGCCCCTGCCTTCTATCCTCCCTCCTTTCCTTTCTTTCTTTTAATTAGTAGCACACAGGTCTGAAATCCGAAGTTCATCAGAAACATAATACTTCTGACTACCCATAAAGCTGTATCTTGCCAAGCTCTTGGTTTAACTAGAAATGTCATGGTGCCACGACTTGTTACAACAGCCTGTCCACAGCATCTTCTGAGGGAGCAGGTTGTTTTCAGGTGAGAGTTGCCATGGCCTCAGCTCCTGCTATGGTGGGACAAAATGGCTACAGACCACATGGCCCATAGTATGTGTCACAAGCTTCAGTCCCTGCCTATTTCCTTCCTATAATTCCCTGCAGACCCTGGCGGGGTGCTCAGCACAGTGCTCCTGCTGTATTCCAATGCTATTCCCTGGAAATTCCCAACACATCTCTTCCTACTCTTTCCTTAAATAATGACCCAATTTATTTATTTAAAGGCCTGCTTTCTTCCAACAAACTCTGTAGAGAAAACCTGCAATTAATTCTTGTATGGAGAATAGAACGTATTTTCTCTTTCATGACCTGAAAAACAAGCAGACAGTTTACTTGTGAGGCTCTTGGTAGATGCTTGGTGATTTAAGGGAAACACAGCTCTGCCCCTTCCAGTGAATACAAGAAAAAAACTTGACCTCTTGAGGTAGGTCAGAAGGAGAACATTTTTTGAGAGGACTGTCAGGAACTAGGGAGGAGTTTCAGTCTGGCTCAGGGGTGTTGCTCTTCCCTTTCAAACTAGGAGTGCAGATCAATAGTTTGGCTAACTGTGTGCTGGGGTACCCTACTGGGCCTGCATTATGTCAGAAAGCTTGGGTTGTCTTCTTCAATAGCCCAAGAGAGAAAACCTGCAGCTCTGAACTGTCCAGAACCAATTCAATTCACAAGCACATGTTATGCACCTCTGTAAGCTGTCCTGCAGTTTGTATGGTGTTGAATCAGGGACCATTTGTTGTGGATTTTTCAGGCAAGCCTAGGTAAGGAGGAGACAGAATCCGCTCATCAGCACCCACCTTTTCAAATTCAGATGTGAGGCCTTACCATGGTAAAGGCTAAAGATGTCTGAGGAGTGTGTCCCACAGTTTCCCTATGAGCTTACATTCTCACGTCCCCTTCCTACTATGGGTATTCTATTTACCCCATTATTTTGTCCAGGTCTTGGCTGGGAGACTGAGGTTCCCACTTCTGGTATTATAGTATACTCTGTGATTCAAGAGAGTAGGTCTCTTTCTTGCTGAGACCACCTCAGAATATTGATTAGAGGAAAGATCAAAAATAGTCATGGCTTTTGAAAATACAGTGCTTCTGTTTGAAAGGCTCCATTGAGCAGCAGGGAAGAGATTTTTAAGAAGTGAGGAAAAAGGCATCAGAGAGAAGCAGACACACTTCTCTTAGAGTGAAAAATCTTTCTTCTTTGCCCTTGGTCTTTTCTTGTCTCTTCCTATTTCTCGCACAGCCCACTCATTGGCTTGCTCCCTTCTTCTTGGATTTCCACCCTCTTGACTTTCCTCTTACTTTTTCTTTCTCTTTTACCCTTAAAACTGCCAACCGTTAAGAAACAAGATGGTTACCTTGTCCAACATTATAAGCTGAAACAAATCGGTGGTGCCAATCAATGGTGATGGGGCTGATCAATACTGCCATGGGCCAGTAATGAATCCTGACAGCCTCGTAAGAACCTGTATATTTACAAATGACACTTTCTGGGTGGGGGCATTGGAGGAAATGTTTAAAGCAGATTAGTAGTATACCTATCATGATGAGCTCTGAGAAATGTGTTTAATCATTATATTGTACACCTGAAACTAATATAATACTTCATACTAATTATACTTAAATAAAAATAAATAAATAAATAAATAAATGAACAAACAAACAAATAAATAAGATACATTTAGCCACTTCCAGAAGGGTCTGTATCTTAAGTGTATGGCCTTAGTCACATGTATTTGATCTATCTGCATCAACAATGTGAGCTCAAAGATGAATGTGTGGAAATAAGAGAGAAAGGTCCTAACTAGAATGCAGAGGTATTGATCCCAAGACCTTGGCTCATTAATAGAAACTTCTAATGGCCCTAGTAACCTTCCACATTTACTACACAGTATTAGATTCTCCATAAGAAAACAAAACATCACTTTGATATATGATGACTTATTACAATAATATATTACAGCAAATTTTAAAAAGAAAAGAAACCACTTGCAATTTTACCTCTTATTTTCATCTATTCTCTTCCAATATTTTCCTATGCACATTTTATACATTTCAAACTATAGTGCACAAATTATTTTGTGCCTTGTTTTTAAAAAAATAATAAAAAAAAGTTGTAAAAACTTTCGTCATACAAAGCATTTTGGTAGACTTTGAGGCAGAAATGAATAAGTTTAAAATACAGACTTTGCCCTGAAAATCATACAATCCAGTCGGTGAAATAAGACATACACAAGTAAAAAGAGAACTAACTATATCAATGACAGGGATTCAGGGAAGAAAGAACAAGATCATTTTCAGCAGGAGTAGCTGAAGAGTAAGGGTTTTGAGTCTTAGGACATTCATAGGTATGGATGATTTGAGATGAGAGAACATCAAGGCTGATAAATAGTGTGATAAGAAAGAAAATTAAGCAATCTAAGGAATTCCCTGTGACTCAAAGCACCACATGAATAAATGCAACTCATTAGCCTGATTCACATAGATTGCAAATTCCTGAAGGATAGTACCATTACTAGTAATAGTTATTCACCTTGTCCTTGAAATTTCCTCTTTCCTTGTTACATTTGATATGATACCACGCAGGTTCACCTCCTCCACCTCTAACCAGTCCTTCTCTTCTTTCTTTCAAGCTCTTCCTCCAACAACTCCTGTAAATAAAGCACTTCTCAAAGATCTCTTTCAGTCCTTTTGTACCTTTATATTCTTTCTGTAGGTAATGTCACACTTGATATGTTGGCTCTAACTATAACTTCTTGCTTCTAACTCCCTAATCTCTAATATCCAGCTCTCAAATGTCTTTTTTGGCCCCATACATACATACATTACCACCTGCCACTGACAGCATTTAAAATTCATCTCCAAAAACGAACTCTTTCTGTGTTCTTCAGATCATTTGAGAGCACTGCAGTTCAGAAGAACATCATCTTTGCTGGCTCTTTCATCTTCATAATTCACATTCAGTGAAGTTTCCAAATTTGGTCCTAACAACACAGCAAATCCAGCAACAAATCCAGCTTCCTTCTATTGTAGGCCATCAAAATCCCTCACCTAGACTACTGCAAGGATTCCTATCTGATCTGCTTGCCTCTGGACTCATTCCCCTCAATCTGCGCTCCACACTACTACCAGGTACCTTCCTAAAGCACAGAGTAGATTATGTCACTTGTCTATCCAAGAACAGATCTAATTGGCAGGCAGAGTTGAATACAAACAAATTGATGTGTCTCCCCTGGTCCTTTATGATTTAGAACCTTTCTACTTCCCTAATTCTGTCTCTCCACCCTATGACTGAAAACAGACATGGACTTTCAGCAAGCTGAACCTTTGAAGTGAACACTCACACACTCTGGACTACTGAAGTCATATACAATCTTTAGATCCAACCAACTTGCAAAAAACTTTCCTAGACCTCTGTCTCCTCAGTTTGAACTCCTATATTCTAATTTCCTGTATTCTGCAACACAAAGTAATTTACATTCCTATCTTGTATAACTACAATGTTCCCTTTCTGAAGGCCAAATTAAGAAATTCAATAAATGCAGGTATGTTTTTAATTCTTAATCTCTCTGGCCAAAGGCTGAGATTCTTCTTGCCACTTGATAAATGGCTATTAGATAAGGATCACCAACTAAACCTAAAAGCCTTCAAGATGCTCAATAGAATCTTCATCTAATAGGTGTGGAGAAGAGGAGGAGAAAAAAAAAGAGAAAAAGCTTTGAGAAGTTACCAATGATTTTTCTTTCTAATCAGCCCTGGGGCATATCTTCAAAATGAAGCCAAGATCTCTAATCACTTATTCTAGGCAGTTCATTAGCAAGAATGTGGCATTGCAAATCCAAGTTATTGTGCCTGGCTCTTTTGTCTTCATTCAAGGCCCTTTCTTCGTTTTGTTTTTTTAATTTTTATTTTTTTTATTTAAATTCAATTTGCCAACATACAGTATAATACCCAGTGCTCAACCCATCAACTGCTCTCCTTAGTGCCCATCACCCAGTTACCCCATTCCCCCTACAACCTCCCTTTCCACAATCCTTTGTTTGTTTCCCAGAGTTAGAAGCCTATCATGGTTTGTCTCCCTCTCTAATTTTTCCCACTCAGTTCCCCTCCTTTCCCTTATAGTCCCTTTCCCTATTTATTATATTCCCTTTCACTATTTTTTATATTTCCTGTATGAATGAAACCAGATGATGATTGTCCTTCTCCAATTGACTTATTTCACTGAGCATAATACACTCCAGTTCTATCCATGTCGAAGCAAATGGTGGGTATTTGGTTTTTCTGATGGCTGAGTAACATTCCATTGTTTATATAGACCACATCTTTATCCATTCATCTGTCGAAGGACATCGTGGCTCCTTGCTTAGTTTTAAAGTGAAAACTTGAAGTTCACAAGAGTCCCAAGCTGCAAGTGTTCCTCAATCCCTTGTCACTCCACACGAGGCTGACTGATGTCCTAGCATGCCTGAGATGCCCTGGTCTACAAAGAAATCTGAGGTATGATAGAGGGGAGAGAGGGAAGGGAACTTGCAACTAACACTCCAACTTTATTTACCACTTACCCTGGGAAAGTACTGAGCTAATAAAAAGAGGAGGAAAAAAACCAAGTTATTTAAAGAGCAGGAGCTAAAACATCAGAAACATAAACTAATGTTTCTAAATTAAAAAGGGTGTGGAGCAGGATTTTCTTTCCAAGTAGATGCTATATCTTAAGAAAGCTGAGTTTTAAATGATATTTTTGAACGATCTATACTGCCTTGTTTATTAGAATTCAGGGTTATTCACAAGACCCATTTCTGACTTCCTGGGTTCATGACATTAGGTGGCAGTGTGTTTTTTCCATTTGCGTAGTAGAGGCAGGTTAATGATAGTATCTGCTTTTGCCTGAAGTGACACTGGTAGAAGAAACACATTAAAATGATGAGGATAAATGGGCATGTCTCGTTAAAACCAGTTCTTCCTGCTATTCCTCAGGCTGAATTTCCTGAAATTCTCTTATTTGTTCAAAAACTGCACATGTTGTTGGATTAAATGTATGAAAATAAGAAAATAGCCAGCGAATGATAAAAGCAATCTCTAAGGCTGACTATATTTAATCAACTAAAATGAAAGAGAAAGCTAGAAGACAGAAGAGTGGTGCCTGAAGCTTTCCCTGAATCACCAAATCGGCCAGTTATTCCAGCCTGATATACATACACCAACAGATGACAATCCCAAGAGAGAAGATTGTATACAGAACGTCTCATGTTTTGAAGTCTGTTGCTTGTATTTGCAAAGTTGAATGTAGAACTATCATTTCACCAATAACTAGCTCAGGAAAGGAAAAAAATCAATACATGCTCCCTTTTTCTCATTGACTACTAAGGAACTGACTGTTTATGATTCAGTAAATTAAGGCATTTTGGATAAATGGCAGAATTGGAATCTAATGAATGCATTTGTTAAATCTAGGCTAATGTTGATAGATAAATATTTGATCGAATATTATCCAGTTACCTGTAAATAAGAGCCGCATACAACATGGAGTGGAGAAACCGTATCTCAAGACAATCGCAAATCATTTCTTTTTTTCAAGTGTAATAAGGTACTTATTATGCTGTTTAGAGTAGTACATGTGCAGGCCTGGAGCCCTAGCTTTTTATGTCCACAGTCAAAGGTTCAAATCCTGGCTCTGCCAAGCACTTACCAGCTCATGATTTCAGGAAGTTGACCTAATAATCACTTTGTACCTCAGTTTCCTCTCTTGGAAAATGAGGTTGATAATATCTATGTTATGGGATTGTTATAAAAGTTGAGAGAATGCCATAAATCATGCTAAGCTCAGTGTCTGACATATGATACATTCTCAATAAATGTGTTTTTTAATAAATATTATTATTAGTGAAGCTGAAAAACTGAACAGTCTAGACAGTGTTCTTAACTTCAGATTCTACAGGAAGTTTATAGAATAATCTAGTTCAAACACACACACACAATGAAAATATTTCCCTCAGTGTTCAACTGTGCTTGATACTTCTCTGATTCACTTCCATGGTCCATTTTGGTGCAAACACAACCCTATAGCGAAGAACCCCCAGGAGAATCAGAAACTGTTTTATATATTAGTGGGGTTTTGTATGAGTTAACACCATTGAATGGAATGGGCTTTGTATAGAATCTTATCAGTTATGTTCCTTTATGATGGTTTTTCTAAACAGAGATTTACTGAAGGATTTCTGTGGTGACTTGGCAAACTATAAGAATTTTATTTCTAAATCTTTTTATGTCTTTGTAAAGGTCATGGACTAGGTCTATGTAATTCTCTTTGCAGCACCACATGCAATTGGCTGCTTAGGAAATGCTTTTTGAGATGGTGAAGAGCTCTGTTTTTCATTAAGTGGCTTTGAACTTTGGCACTGCAAGTCCTGACTCTGGATTTACCCTTCACTTTACCACATAATTCAATTCAAACAGCAAAGTGATTATGTTCTCTCTCTAGTACATGTTGGCGGGGCTAGGGGGATGGGCAAGGAGAGTGTTTCCCTCTTGTGCCTTCTCCTGTACCTTTATCAAGCCAGTCCATTCTAATGAAAGGATTTCACTCTTCCCTAAACTTCCTTATTCTGACTCTTCTTTTAACTTTATGCTTCAACACCTTCTGGTGAGGCTAGGGGGAGAAAAGACCAGTAAGTCAAGAATGGGTTAGGAACATAATCCTCTACCATGCTGCAGAAAAGAAAAAGGGAGCTGGCTGAACTCCAAAGGTCAAATATATACAGACTTTCTTATGGGAAAGGAATTTCAAACCTGTTTAAAAATCTTCTAAACTGAGTTTACAATCCCAGACTACCAAAATTAACCACCCAGTTGAGTCATTCTGCTATTTCCCTGAGTTATGTTAGATTGATTAGCTTCTCCAGGGTTATCTATTATCAGATAAACAAAGCAATATATTTTACATGAATACTTTTTTACCAAAATGGCAATGTGGAGCACAGGAAGCTTAAGAGATGCCCTCTGGGACTGCCCAAGTTTGTTCATAGACAGAAAAAGCAAATTAGCCTCATGAATGTACCTTTCAATGCAATACTGTGCAAGCTGAAACAAACGTAGTCTTTTTTCCTCACTTTTTTTTTAATGTTTCTAAATTATGTTAGAATTTAGGGTTTCCAGTTAGATTGAAGGTTGGTTGAGAAGGATGATAAATCGTGGGGGGAAGAACTCTTACAAAAATGCTATTGTACTCAATAAAAAGTCTCTTTCATTCCAGAATTTCATTTATCAGAATGGTGAGGCAACCGGTGTTATGGGGATTCTCAGGTCTATTTTATTCAACACCTAGGCCTCCCATTTGAGTTTATTCTGCTTTGTAATGGAAAACATACATTTTTCCGATCACACCTATTTTATCAATAGGATAAGGAAGAATAAATTTTTATTTGATTTTGATTTTTAGGACTTCCATAACTTACTATTACTTCAGCTTATAATCAGGTGTCCCCTATAGCTTGGAGTAATCATCACATTATAAATATGTCTATCTGCATATCCCATTTGTTGTGCCAACATCAACATATACATAGAGACACAGAATGTTAGGGTTACTAAAAGGAGTCTTAGAGATTATCCACTCACTTTATTTCAGAAGCAAATAAACTGGGGTTCAGGGAGGTTAGTCATTTCCCCCAGAAAAGCTTGTATCTGACCCTTCACTCCCACCCCAAATTCCAGTCCAGTATGATGCTGTGGATGGAAGGAAATAATACTACTGTGTACTGAATATTGTATGAAGCTTCCATGCCTTTTAACTCATTCAAACACACTCAACAATTTACTGTCATATATATTATCATTTCAGCTTTATATATAGAGATGTCTTAGTGTGGCCTAAGTTCACATAGCCAGACAATAACCTTTTTTACAGTCCTTGGGCATATTTTTGAAATAATACTAAAAATGAATTTTTTTTTAAAGAGTTTGATCTTTTTTTTTTTTTTAGAATTTTTTTTTTATTTTTATTTATTTACGATAGTCACACACACAGAGAGAGAGAGAGAGGCAGAGACACAGGCAGAGGGAGAAGCAGGCTCCATGCACCGGGAGCCCGATGTGGGATTCGATCCAGGGTCTCCAGGATCGCGCCCTGGGCCAAAGGCAGGCGCTAAACCGCTGCACCACCCAGGGATCCCATAAAAATGAAATTTATGAATATAATTTAGTTTATAATAAATGATAAATATGCGTTCACACTCTCCAAAGCTGCTTTTATTGGTATCGGTACCAAAAGCACCAGCTGTGATTCTACTATGGAGAAAGAAGAAAAGCACTCTAAGGGCAAGAATCACTCTAAGAAGAATGCCCTTAAAACGTCCCCCAAACATTTGTATTCAGCCATAAATATGAATAACTGAATTGGAGGGTTTTAACGACAAAATTCTCAAACCATTGATGAAGTGATGTGTCCTATTGTCAGGCAGATAATACCATAAGAGCAAAGAGAAAAGATATCTAATTTGTGTCTGGGACATTTAAATTAAATCCAATGACAAAGAACTGCTGAAATGTCCTTCCTGTAGTCATTCTCTCTCATTCTGATCCTAAAACTCATCCCTCAGCCTGCTGGGGTTTGGTGGGACACTTCATGCATCCTGCCACTTTTTCTCCTCTGACTTCTACTGAGGCCTCAGTAAAGGTTGCTTGTCCCTCCTATAGCCAAAAAGCCAAAAATCTTATTTAGATCAACTCATGGATCTCAACCTCCAGGTGGACACCAGTGCTCCAGTTTTGTAAACAGCCATATTCTGAGCCCCAAATGAGTTTCTAGTTAACTAGATAACTGTGTATTTATATTTATATTTATATGTGTCTATAAGATAAAGCACATACATATATATAATATGTATATATGTATATTTTTTATGTGTCTATATTTTTTTAAAGGTCTTTTTTCTTAAGTAAACTTTACCCTCAATGTGGGGCTCGAACTCACAATCCTGAAATCAAGATTTGTATGTTCTACTAACTGAACCAGCCAGGCAGCAACATTTCATATATATTTTATATATGAAATACAGGTAGCTTTCATTCCTATTATCTTAGAGATTTAAGTTGTTAAAACAAAATGCATAGATATATGCCCAGGAAGTTAGCAACATGTTCATATATTTTTTCTAATTTCCTAAAATATCAAAGCATCAATAACCACTCAAAGAACTAACATTTACCGTTTATTTTTTTCAGATTCAAATATGGCTTTATCTGGAAAACACACTCCCTCTAAGCAAAAATGGTTGCCTGTCACTGTGATGAAGTTTACATTGTTTTGTCAGGTTAAATCTGTAAAGAATGCTGTCTATAAGCAGGAAAATAAGATAGAAATGACAGTAAACTAACTTCTTTTAAGAAATATGATGAGCATAGCTTCCTTTCCCTTGTATTTTCTTAAAAACCATGTAAATAATATAAAGGTATCTTTGCTTCAAACTTGGAACTGTGACAGCCCCAAAAAGAAGAATGGGAATGAATGATTCTTTTCCATGGTCCCCAGGTCCAGTCCAGGATTGCCTTTTCATACAAACTGGAAAAAAGTCAAGAAAGAGATAAATGAATGAGTTTGGAAAACACTGTTTGGTCTATGAACCAAGTGCTTAAGAATGATTGGGGAGGAGCAGCCCCGGTGGTGCAGCGGTTTAGCGCCGCCTGCAGCCCAGGGTGTGGTCCTGGAGATCCAGGATCCAGTCCCACGTCAGGGTCCCTGCATGGAGCCTGCTTCTCCCTCTGCCTATGTCTCTGCCTCTCTCTCTCTGTGTGTCTCTCATGAATAAATAAATACAATAAAAAAAAAAAAGAAGAAGTGGGGAGAAAGGAATGAGTCCACAGGGAAGGTAATGTTAGAGCTAAATCCAGAAAAAATTGGGATTTACAAGTCAGAGAAGATAGGGCCGTATATTTCCGTATGATGTCATGCCATGGTTACAAACTAAAAATCTCTGATTATGATTAAGGGCAAATGGCTGGCCTCTAAGATTCTCCACTTTGCCCCAGTCTCAAGGATGACTTTGGCATCCTCAGGACCAGTTTGAGTAGAACCCCAAAGATGTTAGCATCTCTAGTACAGCAATGATTATACTGCCTTGTAATCATCTGTTTGCACGTCTCCTCCACTTGAAGACAGAAGATGTATTTATATCACACTGCACCAGTGTCTGACATATTCTATATACTCAAATGACTAAACAAGTCAATGCATGAATAAAGATTTAACCAAGACAGCAAAGGCCTTGCAATGGCCACTCTCCCTGCAGTTTATAATCATGTTCACTAAAAAAGCTCAGAATGCCCCATACTATAGACAGCCAGTTCTGAGTACCCCTGAAAGATCTAAATTAGTCTAGAGGGCTCCCCAGAGTTCCAGATAAATCTTGTTTAACCAAACTTCTCTTCTCTGAAAAATAACTTCACATCCCTTAGGGAGGTTATTTAAACTGGCCCTTTCCACTGGGACTCCTCCAGCTCTTGGTCTAGGCTCCATTTCTGGAGATGCTATCATAGACATGGGTTGCTAGGTTAACTTTGGTTCACCACCAAAACAGGCACAAACCCCTGTCTCCTGCCAGCATGTTCCATTTTGGGACACCATAGTATTTTTATTCCTGCTTTTTTAAATAAAAACGTATAATGTTAAATTCACAGAAAGATCATGGACTTTGGTGTCAGAGATCAGAGTTTGAATCTTGGCTCTGACACTTTCTGCTTGACCCTGGGTAAGTTAATTCCCTGAGCCTCAATTTCCTTATCTGGAAAATGGGGATAATAGTACTTAACATCATAGGGGGTAGCAAACATCAAATCTGATACACCAACACAGTGTACCAAACAGGTATTCAGTAAATAATGACCTCATGCCTAAGAAACAGGAACATTTTTGTAATGCGCAAAAGCCAACCAATTTTTCTCAAGATAGCTGGAAACAAGGCAAATGTCTGTTTAAATAGAAACATAGTAATTGTGTTAACTACTTAATTAATGTACCGGGTATATTTTTCAGCTGCTGTTTATCTTTAAAAATGTAAAATAAATTTTCTTCTTCTTTTTTTACTTTAAGAAAGGGGGAAGGAAATAAATTCACTGTCTCAGAATGGTATTTTGAGATTTATACCTGAATTGAAATATTTTGTTAGGAACGACTTTCCAGGAAAGGATGCATCATCAAGAGTGATATTGTTTTGTAAATATTGGAATGCAGCTCTGAGCAGCTGATTCATGCAGAATAGTTTCATTTTCTTGCCTTCTGACCCTGAATTCTCTAAGCTTTAAGAAAGTATCTGACTCAACAGAGAGCCTATCAAGGGATTCCTGGGTGGCTCAGCAGTTGAGCATCTGCCTTTGGCTCAGGGGGTGATCCTGGAGTCCCGGGATCAAGTCCCACATCGGGCTCCTGCTTCACCCTCTGCCTGTGTCTCTGCCTCTCTCTCTCTCTCTCTGTCTCTCATGAATAAATAAAATCTTAAAAAAAAAAAGAGAGCGTATCAAGAAGTTAAAAAAAAAGAAAGGCAAGTAAAACAACAAACTACTCATCTCCATTCAGCCCATCCTCAATAATGCACCTGTAGTTAGTAGATCCAAATAGTGGGCATGCAGGGATAATACCCATATGGATTAATCTCTTACTTTTCTCTTTCTCTATATTCTTTTCCTATCATCTCTTAGACTTTTTCCCCTTGGTTTCCATTCAATTTATTTTTCTTCTTAGTTATATTCCTATGCCTGTAGGACTATAAGAAATTACCCTTCCTATTTGTGGAGAAATATACCATCCTGATGACTCCAGGAAGTCTGCCTCTTTCAATTACTGTTTTCCAAAGTACATATTAATATGAAATTCCTTGATTCCTTCTCACCTATCAGTTCTCTCTTCCATTCCATAATCCTAAATCATCAAAATTAGATCTGTTTTATTGGCATTTAATTCACAAAATCACATTTTATCATGAGATGTAACTGTAAAGGAGAGGTATGAGACACAGAGAAGCAAAGTAACATGAACAGTATCACCCAGTTCATATAAACATAGAAAATATGCAAGTTCAGAAACTGTGCTCTTAACCTTCTCTCCCAATCTCGCTCACTTCTCTCTCTCTCTCTCTCTCTCTCTCTCTCTCTCACACACACACACACACACACACACACACACACATTCTTCAATGAGGTTAAAATTCAGTCAATGGATAATCCTAGGAGGTCAGTATCTAGTAACTTTTCTAGAAGGCAGGAATATTTACAGATTTACAATGGAAGCATGTAGGACATCCTGCCTGTAGGACAAATCCTGACACACGTGAAAATAACTTTGGCACCTCCTAATCTGTAAAAATAAACAAACAATAGCATGTTTATGTATGAAGGCCAGTTTTTTGTTTGTTTCATTTTGTTTGAGAGAGAGAGAGAGAGCAAGAATCTTAAGCAGGTTTCATACCCAGTGCTGAGCCTCTCATGGGGCTTGATCTCATGACCCTGAGATCATGACCAGAGCTGAATCAAGAGTCTGATGCTTAACAGACTGAGCCCCCCAGGTGCTCCAAGTCCAGCTTTCTATAAACTGGATAATATAAATGAACTTCAGCCATTCTGAGAACACTGAGCCTAATGACTAAAGATTACTCTGGAATCGAATGCAACCCAAGTCAAAGCTTCTGGCCCACAAATCATGGCTTTGATTCCATTGCTGCGCTAATAACTTCTTCACATGGCATCAGATCCTACTGAAAGTACTCAATAAATATATGTAAATGATTACTGAGAAGCAAAATTGATGACTATGGTCATGTTTCTTTTTTTTTTTTTTAATTTTATTTATTCGTGAGAGACCCAGAGAGAGGCAGAGACACAGGCAGAGGGAGAAGCAGGCCTCATGCAGGGAGCCCGATGTGGGACTCGATCCTGGGACCCCAGGATCACCCCCTGGGCTGAAGGCAGACACCAAACCGCTGAGCCACCCAGGGATCTCCTATGGTCATGTTTCTATCAATAAGTCACAATAAACCAAGTTTCCAATCCAAAAACTAGTAGCTATTCTTATTTTGAAATTAAATCGTGAATGTCTTCAGTAACTGGATTTTCTGCTTTTTAAAATTTCCCTAATAGGGACTTGAAAATGTACACTATACACTACAGGAATCCAATAAAATACTAGCTTAGCTCAAAGTCATAGCTGTATTTTGAAAGATTTGAAAACAATATGATATACATTATAAATACAAGTTAACATAAATTAAAAATAACTATAATGAGAAGCAGGGATTAAAATTTAAATGACAAATTAATTCATGATCTTCTGATAGAACTATCTCTAAGCCAGAGACATTGAACTTTCCCGGAAAGTAAAATGTTAGCCATAGATAATGTGGTGTTCTAATATTCCTAAGACAAAGAACACTGGCTACCTACAACATGGATCCCACACACACAGAGAATCTGTCCAAATTTCAAGAACTGGACAAATTAATAACCAAACATGGTTATTTCCCTCCAGCATCTTCTTCCATGTTTCTTTGTTTAGTTCTTAGTAAGCATGGAAATAAGAGGTCACTCATTCCCAAAATGCCATTACTAACAGCAATTGCTGTTTTGAAGGGTGTCACGTTCCATGTTGGATCACAGTATCCTGTTTAAAGATGGCCCCTGATTAGATAAAGGTAATATGCGTTCTTCTGTTACATTGTACTTCTGTAGAAGCAGGGATGCTTTGAGCCTCTCTCAGGAGCTATAGCAATCCAGTTACAGGGAAGTCAAGGGTTCTCTAAAGTTAGGCAGAGCCAAAATTCGCTTTGTTATTTTTCTATATACACGTTGTTTTGGAATTTGCTTTAGAAACATGTATGTTACCCTTTTCACAATACCAGACTGTGAAAAGAGTAATTGAAACAAGTCACGAACATGTATGAAAAACTGTCTGGCAGGTACTATGAAGTGAATGATGTAGGTTATAAAATAGAAGGCAATCTATGATCCCATTTTGCCATTTTATATATAACCACTGAATGTTTAGCACGTGTAGAGAGAAATTTTGAAAGTACCTGATTACTAGCAATGAACTGGATTAAGGAAGGATGAGTTGGGTATTGTGGAATACTTTCAATTTCTAAAACATATCTAGATAGATGTTACTATGTAATCAGAAAAATCTTGAACAAATATCATGATGCAGAAAATAATCAACATACAGTATATCCTATTACATACCTATGTGTATACCTTCACAAATTCAGTTGAAAATGCTAGGTCAATAAAGAGAAATATAGAGAAATAAAAAGAATAAAGTCCACTAGTTCATGACTTTTCAGAGTTTTTAACCTGCAGTCTAGATGTCTATTGAGAATAAATAGTGAGGCAGAACAAAAATGTTCATATGCATAGAATAGAACCTCCTGTTGCTCATTGTGGCATGTACCCCTGGTAACTTTTGGCCAATTTGCTTTCTAGTCAAGATATATTAGGTACTTTTTGGATATTAAAAGTGGTGGCCTGTGATTCTGACCAACGTGTATACCTTTAATAGCCATGAGGAATATGTTCATTTCAAATGTTCTATTTCTGTGGATCACTTGGGCAAATTGGTCAAAAGAGGAGTTGGGAGGCTGGGAGTATCAAGCACAGCTCCCCATCCCCATCCCCTCCTTGAGAATCCCAGGTTCAGGATTTTTGCTCTGCAAATCCTCTGCCCAGCATAAGGGCCTCACAGTGCTCAAGGTATTCTGAATTTAATTCCTAAGTCTGGTCTGGGCTCATCTATTTCTTGCTAAATTGCCAGCTCAGTGTGGGAGTAGGGAAAATGCAAATTCATCATGCTAATCAGCCTTATGGGTCTTGAGGGTAGGAAGAAATTAAGGCCTTCATTTCAGAGACAATGAAAAGGCAAACTGCCCTCTCTCTGCCCAAAACACACTGGAAAGTTATGCTTGAGTTTTTGTTCTTTTTGCTCAAGGCTTCAATCCCTGCCAAATAACAAATGACCTTGAGAAAGTTTACCTTTTTAGTTATTAACAGCCATTTAAAATCTACCATGCATTGTTCTATGTGATTCATATGGGAGAAAAAGCTTGCAGGGGTCGATGCCCAAGTGTAAAAAGAGGTGGAGTGGCACGGAGGAGAGGGAGCAGCCTGGCCTAGTTCCTTGTTTGGTGTAGCACTAGCTTTGCTTTGCGTGGTCCTTCATCCTTTGTGCCTATTTTTTCATATTCAGAAATGTGAGATCAGGTGAATTCATCTTCAGGAAGGAGCTTAAAGAGCATTAGCAAGCACTCTTCCCTAGTGGTTAGCTTGATTTTCCTTTCTTTTTTCTTTTTTTTAAAGATTTTATTTATTTATTCATGAGAGACACACACACACACAGAGAGAGAGAGAGAGAGAGAGAGAGAGAGAGAGAGAGAGGCAGAGACACAGTCAGAGGGAGAAGCAGACTCCATGCAGGGAGCCCGACGTGGGACTCGATCCTGGGTCTCCAGGATCAGGCCCTGGGCTTAAGGCGACACTAAACCGCTGAGCCACTGGTGCTGCCCGGGTTAGCTTGATTTTCAAATGCATGACTCGAATTTGGATGGAGAAATAAATAAGATAAGCAAGAATGGCAGGGGTAAGAGCTGTCTTCTCACCTGGTCTTGACCATCCTGCTATTAGAATCACAACATCACAACTCATTTAGAAGACTCTGGAGTCCAAATCAAGTAACTGAGATGGTAGCTCTGGGAATCTTTGCAGGTTGCTTTAGAAAATTGAGATTTCCTTCTATGACTTTGCTGATTTTGCAAGGTCCTTCCTTAACTCACCCTCTATGAATGAAGGATATTTTCTTTGTTATAAGGGACAAAAATGTTTTAGTGTTTTCAAAATAGAAGATAAATCAAATTGTGGGGTCTTTGAGGTATTATGAGATTCAAGAAAATATCAACACACAGTTAATATATTATGCTTCTGGATCTAAATTCTAGTCCTTAACGTTGCCACATACATTATGTTTTGGCTAAAGTTTCTTCACTTCTCTGAGTCTTTTTTATGTATAAAATACAATTAATATCACCTACTTCTTAAATTTGTTTTTAAGATTATACAAGTGTGTGTGAATGTACTCTACTAAACCATAAGGCTATTTTTAGAACATTATTATTAATGTTGGTTTTATGCATGACTTCCATTTCTGACATCCACAGAGCAATAGTGATCATAGGTCAAATCCCACTGCATGGACCACCAAGGAAGAACATAATTCTTTTTTTTTTTTTTAAGATTTTATTTATTCATGAGAGACACAGAGAGAGAGGCAGAGACACAGGCAGAGGGAGAAGCAGGCTCCATGCAGGGGGCTCAATGTGGAACTTGATCCCAGGACTCCAGGATCACGCCCTAAGCCAAAGGCAGATGCTCAACTGCTGAGCCACTCAGCCATCCCAGAAGAACATAATTCTTATCATTGAAGTAGATTTTCATGTAAGTAAGTCCTTCTAAAATTATATACCCCATCTGCCTAGAGCATGGACACTGTTTTCATATTATTTATAATATCATAATATATAATTATATATAATTATAATATAATAATTATACATAATTATAAAAATATTTATAATCTTAGAAAAAAGCAGATATTGGGGCACCTGGGTAGCTCAGTGGGTTAAGCATCCAACTCTTGGTTTCAGCTCAGGTTATGTTCTCAGGATAGTGACATCAAACCCTGAACTGGGCTCTGTGCTCAGGGGGGCATCTGCTTGAGATTCTCTCTCCCCTTTGCCCTCTGCCCCTCCCCCAGCTCACAAGGGCATGTGCTTTCTCTCTCAAATAAGTAAATAAATCTTTAAAAAAAAAAAGAAGGGGGGAAAAAAAGAAGGGTAAATATGGGTAGCTTGTCCTTTCAATAGCATATGAGGGCAGACACCTAATCAAGGGTTATTAAATTATTTAGGGAGAGTTTATTTTCTTGACTCACTCTCTTTATTATTGATGAAAGGTACAAGACTTAATGAAGTTTCATATTAACCTGAAGAATTTTGTCTGGTAGAGATACAAATAATTTTTGTCTAGTGGAGAAGGTCACCTCAAAGTTTGCAATTTATTGCCCCATAAGGTATATATTAACTACTTCTATAGATAACATAGAAATCCTATTCTAACATTTATGTATTATGTTAGAATAACAAATAATAATTATTATTATTATACATACTCAGCTCTTTAAAATTATCTCATCATCTTACTAGATCCCTGAGTAATAAGTGAGTTTGTTTTTTTTTTTTTTATTTATGATAATCACAGAGAGAGAGAGAGAGAGAGAGAGGCAGAGACATAGGCAGAGGGAGAAGCAGGCTCCATGCACCGGGAGCCCGATATGGGATTCGATCCCGGGTCTCCAGGATCGCGCCCTGAGCCAAAGGCAGGCGCCAAACTGCTGCGCCACCCAGGGATCCCAATAAGTGAGTTTGAATGAATTTTTGGACATATATTCATTTTATATATTCAAGCCATGTTTTAATTTTTTTAAAATTATATTTTCACTGTGATAAAAACATTTTGTTTTTGTGGAGATAGCTATAGGGGATTTGGTAGATTGTAGCATATATTCTGGTGTTGGAAAAAAAGAATATTAGTATGTGAATGGGAAGAGAGATGGATAAATGGCAAGCTAGGAACAAAGTTTCTGGAAAATTTAAATGATGAATGTTAAAATTTCCTTTTTCTCAGTATTCCTCTCAGGGGGTATCAACATGCTGTTATATGGTTTACGGTCACAAGTTGAGGAACTTATTTAAATAGTGGCACTTTCTGACTAATAACTGGAATATATACTATATATACTATTACAATTCTACTCTGTGATTCTAAATTCTCACAGAATGAACGTCAGTGAACGTTATCATCCCCTTATGCTTTACGTTCGAGATGGTGGAGACCCACAGAGTTTCAGGGGTTACCAAAAAGACAGGTCACTGAAAATACAAACAATATTCAGTATCCTCGACACTCTGCTAAATGTACTAACCACTTTAAGATTTATACCTGGGTGAAATGTGTCCTTGTGGAGGTCCTCATCATGTACAATATGAGACTATACAAATATTTCCAGTTGTATCCTGAAATTTCCACATAAACTTGAGCTTTTAGGACTTAAGGTTTCAGGACCTCATTTCAATCCTGAGTAATATGAGAATATTGGACTAACTCAAATTTCTCATTCCTCTGTGAAATGTTCTATACAAAAAAGGGAAGGCAAAAGATACATGATCAAATGTAAAACTTGGAAAACACTTATTTAAAAAGAGAGCCAGAGCAACATCTAGTCGGCTCTTTAAAAAGTTCAGCTGCAAACTAACCTTTTCAATTCTGTTTAACTACACATTTTCTCAGTCTAGCCATAGGCTGACCCCCTCCTGCCTCATCTTTTCTTGTCCATCACCTGTGAACGTGCCTATGAACATTACCTATGAACTGAAAACTCAAGTCTGAAGCAGCACCTCAGGAAATTCTGGATTAATCACCTCTGAGGTCACTTGAGATTCTTTTTCTTTTGTCTTTTTCTTTCAAGATTTTATTTATTTAGGGACACCTGGGTGGTTCAGCAGTTGAGCATCTGCCTTTGGCTCAGGGTGTGATCTCTGGATCCAGGATAGAGTCCCACATCGGGCTCCCTGCGTAGAGCCTGCTTCTCCCTCTGCCTATGTCTCTGTTTCTCTCTCTGTGTGTCTCTCAAAATCTTAAAAAATATATATTTATTTAATTGACAGAGAGAGTACAAGCCGGAGGGAGAGGCAGAGGCATAGGGAGAGGCAGAGGGTGAGAGAGAAGGAGAGGCAGAGTCCTGGCTGAGCAGGAAGCCTGACACCAGAGTGATCCCAGGACCCTGAGATCATGACCTCAGCTGAAGGCAGATGCTTAACTGGCTGAGCCATCTAGGTGCCCTTTGAGATTCTACCTAGCACAACTACTTACTTAATATGTATGTAGCAGTCAGTATCTGCCAGGCCCTGCTCTGTTCACTTAACAGATATCAATCCATTCAGATCAACTCTGCTAACTACACAAGATGTTGGTAATTTTTTTGTGACATTCCTTTATGGTGTCAAGGGCTGAGTCTATACCAACATAGGTGAGGTAAGATGCATTGAAGGGAGGGATTCAGCACACATTTGTAACGATTTCTACCTGAATCTCCCTTGCCCCCCAATGACACAAAAGCAAAGGGACAAGAAAGTAGGTCACTCCAGGTGTGCACTGCAAACATGCCATAGTGGTTTGGGCTCTAAAAGTATTCACCTTTGAGTAAGAACCCAGATCAGCTATTTATTTTGATGTAAACTATTACAGAGGAAAACACTGGGAGAAAGGCACTCAAAAAAGCATCTGTTGAAGAGTAAGCAATCTTATGAAGCAATATTTAAATGCTGTAAGGAAAAAGAAATCCCAAATCTTCAGGTCTCCCAGTCGCCTTAGTTTTGGCCAATAGCCCAATGTACACAAATCTAAAACCTTGTGGTTGGGCCTGCCAGGAAACTCTTGTTCAGAACTGGGCATAGGTTATGTACCTAGCAGGACCTAGATTCCCAGACTGATGCCAAGATTTCTTGAACCTGAGCCTCAAAACCAAGTATTAAACACAGTAATAAGTATGTGTGATCCCAGGGCACATATATGTGCTTCTTCACCCCATCTCTCTTGCCCTGACACCTGTGTTATGAACCAATCAGCACAGGTCAGAATGAGCAAACTGTCAAGAACTCTGAAAGTCACGTGCAGTGTTTTGTCTGTTTCCAGAAAGGGACAAACATCATAAGCCATGGATTTTCACCTTTTATAACTGGTTCAACTAGAGTCCACTCTTGGAAGGCAAAGCTTTTCCGATATTGTTTGTTCCTCCAGAGTCCAGACACTAATTGCTGTGTGGTGGCTACTCATGTTTCATGGTGATCACAGTGGATGCTAGATATTTTAACATATCATCTCCTTTGGTCCCAGAGCAAGTGCCCCAAAAACCATTCACTGTGGGTCCTGCTACTCTTCCCAGATCCCTACCTCCTACCCCTTGCCTTAAAAGGAATTACTACACCCTTGTCTCATCAATAACCACAGAAATTGTTAAAAATAAACATGCTTTAAAAATGTTGGGGATGTTTCATAAATTCTACTTCCATTTTCCTGCAAAGGAAACTAGAGTGATGGGGAAGAAAACATGTTTATACCTTAATTATGCAGGAAAGCAGTCAGAAGATTACTCTGAGCCCAAGGAGAATGTCAGGGGCAAAAATTCCATACAGTTAAGAACAAGAAAAATGATACCCGTCAATCCCTAAAGGGTCAGGACCACTGATTTATTCCCAGAGTTGTTAGTCTCTGAATAAATGAAAGAACCAAAGCAAATTTGTGTCTGGGTATCTCTAACTCTCAACCAATATGCTTTAAACAATGAGCAGCAAGCAAATCTGCATTTTGAGAACCTCTGATTTTCTTGTAGGCTCTCAAATGTAATCTTCAGAACTAACAAAAGCTGTTTAAGACTCTGAAGCAGTTCGTTTCTCAGGAAGCCTGGTTCTACACCTCTGTTTGTGGGGTCACTGTAGTTCCTCTGTATTGCAGACAGTGAGTGATTGATGGAGTGAGTGACAAGATAACTAAGCCGTCCCTTTCCTGAGCTGTTCTTTTGCTAGAGTTGGGACGGGCGTTTCCTGCCTCTTCATGAGAAAGGGCACTGTACCCCAGGATCAAGTGGATCAGCATCACCAGGAACTTGTTGGAAATATAAATTCCAGGGCTCTGCCCCCCATGAATTAGGATCTCTGGGAGTCGGGCCCAGCACTCAGTGTTGTAATAAGCCCTGCTTTGCGGTCAAGGCCCCATTCCTCCCAGGGTCACAGCCTGCCAGTGGTGAGAATGGCCCTTTCTGGGAAAGAGAGTAAAGCTGGAGTCGATGTTTTATTGTCTTCCACCAGAACTCTTGCTATGACAGAATTTCCAAGTCTGGCCTTTCAAGTGTAGTCCCCAAAATGGAATGCAGCACACAGGAAGGCAGAGAGGGAAAAAAAGTCCGAGTGCCAAACAGAGAAGAATGACCTGTATGGCTAAGTTGTTTTGTCTGCATCCTGTCTAAAGGCACCAAAATTTACAGAGAATAAACTAAGGGAAGGGCAAAAAAAACTTAGAGCTCAATGATCTTTCAAGTTTGGAGTAATTTTAAATTGAGCAATAATCTGAGCATATTTTCATCTAGTGTGTGTCTTCCACAAAGTTTTAGACTGGCTTTTACTCCCGTGAGTAATCAGCCCACATACAAACAGGTTAAAAGAAACACACATTTCATTTTGTATTTCCCACATCTCTTTTTGTATACACATCAAGGTATAGCATGTGCCCAGAACACCCTCCACAATAACCAGGTAATAGACAGCATTGTAGACAGACTTTGGGCTTCTATGCATGGGTTCAAATTCCATCTCTGTTCCTTACTGGCTATTTGAAATGTGGCAACTAAGTTACCCTCTGTAGGACTCATTCATTGAGTTCTTCATTCAACACTGATGCTTTGAGTTCCTATTATGTACTAAAACTATTACATACAGAATGCATACACCGTGAACAAGAATGATGCTCTAATCTCATAAGGCAAACATTCCAGAGGAAGGTTAAAAAATCAGTCAAATAATGACATATATACAACAACAACACTATAAATAAAAATAAAGTGGGGTAGTGGGGACTGAAAATGGGTGATAATGAAGGTGCCATCTTAAACATAGGGGTTTAGTAAAAGCCTCTGAAATATTAGCAGAGAGCTGAATAAAATGAGAGAAATGAGAGAAATCACACTATTTGGGAAAAGAACATTCCAGAGACAATAGTAAGTGCAAAGGTCCTGGGGCAGAAACGAGTGTGGCATGACTGGCACATCAAGAAGGCCAGTGCAGCCAACAGGCATAAGGGAGAATGAGAGTAGAGCTAGATCACATGGGGCCTGTAGCCAATGGCATGGATTTTTATGTGTGTGTGGTAAGAACACTTAACATAAGATCCAACCTCTTAGCAAATCTTTAAGTAGACAATTCACTATTGTTAACTATAGGCACCATGCTGTGCAGTAGATATCCAGGACTTAACTCATCTTGCAAAATTGAAGCACAGTTCCATTTTACTAACACCTTTCCTATTTCCCCTCCCTCCACTCTCTGGCAACCACCATTCCACTCTTTGCTTCTAGGAGTCTGGCTACTTTGGATTCCTCATATATGCGGTATCATGTAGTATCTGTCCCGTGTCTGGTTTGGTTTTGTTGGTTTGTTGGTTAATTAATTAATTTATTTATTTATTTATTTATTTAGTGTGATAGAAACACAATGGAGATTTTTAAGCAGGAGAATGTTAGCACCTGGCTTAGACTTTGAAAGGATCATTCCAGCTGCTGTGTAAGGACGCGCTGTGGAGCTCACATTAGGGAGCAGAGAATCAGAGAAACTGGAGAGGGATGGTGGGGCCTTGGACAAGCTGTGGAGGAGATGAGAGAGGACAGGTAGAAGGTTTTTCTGTCGGAGTCGATGACTGCCAGGTTTCTGCTCTGAAGAACAAGGTGAATGGTAACCTGGTTTTGTGAAATCAGGAACCCAGAGAGGGGAGCAGCTTTGGGGAAGGGAAGGAGTGTAAATGAGGAGTTGCTTTGGAGGGGTTGAATCTGAGAAGCCTATTTCCTAATCTTCAGTGTGTACAGCAGACACCTCGTAGGTGTGCAGAGCATTAAATGGATACAGCTCATGTGAAACCCTGAGCACAACATAAGGCGTGTAAGAAATATGCTGGAAATCAACAGTGAGGAGAGACCTTGCATCTCAGACCTTCAAGGGAGGCTTGAGTGTTGTTGTTTTTATCAGGCTGGAGTAAGATCATTTAAGAACAACGAGACTGGGTTGCAATAAATAATCAACCAGCATTACCTCAACACTTTTTTTTTAATTTTATTTTTATTTTTATTTATTTATGATAGTCACAGAGAGAGAGAGAGAGAGAGAGAGAGAGAGAGAGAGGCAGACACAGGCAGAGGGAGAAGCAGGCTCCATGCACCGGGAGCCCGATGTGGGATTCAATCCCGGGTCTCCAGGATCGCGCCCTGGGCCAAAGGCAGGCGCTAAACCGCTGCGCCACCCAGGGATCCCCACACTTCTTTAAAAAAAAAATTAAAAAAAAAAAAAACATTTTTTCTTTTTTTTTCAGATTTTATTTATTCACGAGAGACACAGAGACACAGAGAGAGAGGCAGAGACACAGGCAGAGGGAGAAGCAGGCTCCATGTGGGGAGCCCGATGCGGGACTCAATCCCAGGACCCCGGGGTCACGCCCTGAGCCCAAGGCAGACGCCCAACCGCTGAGCCGCCAAGCATCCCTACCTCAACACTTCTTAAAGAAAACCACACTTCATGCTTCTAACCCATACATTTAAACACACAGGAGGGAACAATGATGAGAACCCATGGCTCTGGGCCAGACAACTCGAGTTCAATGTCTAGCTCCAGCTTTTGCTATATATGTGACATCAGAGAAGTTATTTATCTAACCTCCCTGACACTGAGTTTCCTTATCTGTCTATAGGTATAACACCCACATCACAGGGCTCTTGGAAACCTTCAGTGGGAAAACATAATTTTCCTTCAGTGCTACTAAGATTTCTTTTAGCTGTGTAAAACATCTACCAGTGTTAATGAAACTCCGTACTAACAATTGTCAAATAAAAGAAACTAAATACTTCCAAAACATTGTGCATTGCATTAACTTAGGACCCCTGAAAAAGATGTCAAACTTTATTGACCAGAAGAGAGATCTTTATTTAGTCTCCACTTACTCATCTTTTTGGCTGTTACATTCTTTATTTTAGAAGACATAATTAAATAAACGCATCGATTCATGGCCTATGGTGTCTTTTGACTTCAGTCACACACAATAATAGCCTTGTTTAAAAAAGTCAGCAATGAAATCTGAGAGAACACACACATTCTATGTTAGAGACAAGGAAAGACCCAAGAGTTAGTAGGATAGGATACTGAACGGAAATACTGCACAATTAGGAAATTATGTCTTTCTTTATGCCATCTTATCCCTAATTTAGGGATCTGTTAGTAAAGAGATTTTTGTACCTCCCTCATCTATTATATACACTTAGTGAAGTAGAAGTTACTAAGCATCTTCTACATAGCAGATTACCAGTTGCTTTCATAGATCACCTTCTTTATTCCTAAAAGTACAACGATTTATTATCATCCTCATTTTACATATTTGCAAGCAGGCTTAGAATTATCAAATGTGAAAGCCAACAGAGATGTGCATTTAACCCTAAGTTTAAACCTGGATTTCTCTATTTCTAAAGCCCATGTATTTTCACCTTTACATCAGCCACATCACTAATAATAAAGATTTAAAAAGAAAGAAAACAATGGCTCACAGTCCGTATGTCCTTTGTGTGCATGTGTGTATGCGTGTGTGTGTGTGTGTGTGTGTGTCTGGTCTAAAAAGGCACATTCAAATTTATAAGTAATTGGAGTTAGATTTTTTTAAAAAGTCACCTATGGGTTTTTTTTTAAGATTTTTATTTATTCATAAGAGACACAGAGAGAGAGAGGTAGAGACATAGGCAGAGGGAGAAGCAGGCTCCCTATGGGGAGCCCGATGTGGGACTCGATCCTCAGACCTGGGATCAGGACCTGAGCCAAAGGCAAACGCTCAACCACTGAGCCACCCAGGCATCCCACGTCTAAGGTCTTAAAACATCAGCTGTATTTGCTCCAGCACTTAGGTATCTACTGAAAGAAGAAGGTCAATAATTTGGCATTCTTTTTATGTATGTATTATTATTTTAAGCTTAATATACCTCTTGTACAACATTGAAAGATGTCATAAATTATAAAGGCCCAAGAACCAATCTTTGGGTAATGAGAATAAATGACCTTTTTTTGAATACCAATAATGGGCCAGACTCTCTGGTAGGTACTTATTATAAATGATCTCTAATCCTCAAAATATTCCTCCAGAGAAGATATTATTACTGTTGCCACTTTACAGTTGATGAAATTGGGACTTTAAGAGGGATGTGACCTGTCACAGGGCCCACGGCTATTATGTGATAGAGCTGAAAGCAAAGGCAGGTCTATCTGAACCTCACAGTCATATCCTTCTTTTGTTGCCTATGGTGCACAAGATTAAATAATCTTCCCAGCAATATTGAATATAAAAAGAAAATTTAGACAATCTCAGGTAAAGCATTATTACTCGATATCCTCTGAGAATGAAACCTCTCACTATACTTTGTGTCATATTTTATAATATTTGTATGTTAGTTATTTATGTCAGGAGCCACATCTGACCCATTTTATAAGGCAGAAACGGAGTCTGAATTATATTTCTGTACAGAGTAGATATCCAAACTCTGAGAATATGGGTTTCATCCAAACTACATGAAGACAGTGTGTGCAACGGGAAATCCTAAAGGAGGGAAGAGTGCACCTGTCACAGAGGCTCCAGCTCAGCACCGCCCCTTCTGCGTGGCTTTCTGGCTGCCCAGGACTTACTTTCTCAGATGCCTCAGTGCCCTAATCCCACTCTCCTGTCTGTTCTCAACATCACATTAGATCTGAGGAGATTGGCCTACTGCATTTACCAAAGAGCCAGAAAACCTCTATTTTAGTCTCATTCCCACCCCACACAGACCAAACACTCCCAACAACCCTATATATGCTAAAATCTGCTCCTTTCGCATAAAATTGAAGAAAGACAGGGCTGGGAGGTTTGACAGGAACAGTGAAGAACGCCATAGAATACAGTTAATGCGTTAGCTCGCCTGAGTATTTGAGGTTGTGCAGATTATCTGAATGATCCCTTATGATCCAAAGGCAAGGGACAAAAAATACAAATTAAGGGGTTTTCAGAGATCCCACTTGTACTATGCAAAATGCATGTATGTGTATTTATAAAGAATTCAGTTCTTTTCCAAAAGAAGCAAAAAGCTAATATAAGGAACATGGAATTTTTTTTAAATGGACATTGCTTCTATCAAATCTACTAATAATTATATCTAGCAACTGTGACAAGTTATTCTTTCAGTAATAAATTAGATAACTGGTTTTTAGGTGCTTAGTTTGCCTCCTTTTTAAAAAATTATTCATAAGAATTCAGAGAAGAAACTTGCAGTGTATTAGGGTTTAGAGACAATGTATTCTGTGAACAATTCAATTTAAGAACATACTCAATTAGGGAATTAAAGTAGCAGAAGCTAAACTTATCCCAGAAAAAAAGAATATTTTCCAAAGCTAAGAATAATCCATTATGTTTATGATGGAGCATTAGATTTCAATGAATATCTCAAATAGCTACCATATGTTTTCCCATGTTGTTCCTTCCATTGGGGAATGGACATCTCTACTCGTTATCCAAAAGCTGGTAAGTTATCTTTCTATAATCTTTGGGAATTCAAAGAAGCCTATGAGTCATCAGAATTCATTGTCACAAATGGGAGCAGACTCTAGTTTCCTCAACACTACGAAGACTATCACACACAACTTTGGTCTCTAAAAATCTGGATGTAATTTTGGTTATGGGCAAAGAATGACTTAAGTGACCTTACTGCCATGGTCTAATTTTAGTCAGAAAAAAACATTAATTTTTTTCATACAACTTGACTGACTTAAGAAGTAGAGTAGCATTTTAAATTAATACCAGGGTGCTAAGCCACTAAAAATAGGCACTGATGTTTGTCTGTTGGATCCAGGTGAGCTTGTCCCTATTTTCCAGTCACGTCTATACAAGTAAGAGTCTTCCAAGTCTTTGTAGCTTATCTGGTGTATCTATGAGAAATCAGGGAGGGTGTGAAAAGCTGGCAGGCTGGAAAGCTCACTTACGGAAAGTCCACACCCCACCTTATTTTTCATGTCCTTATCTTTGACTTCCGAACAGGGTGATTTCATAGCCCTGCTTTTGTGTTCAACTTCTGACTTACTCCTGATTCCTCTACAACTTTCTATCATCAGTTACGAAGTTATTTGGGGGGAGAAGGGGGAAATCTTTTTCAGAGCTAGACAACAATAATTTTTTTGATGAGAATGTTTTCAGGAAACCTTCTTCCACCTCCCCAAATCTGCCCTTCCTCAAACATGTGCAGGCAGTCATACAGCAAGGTCTCCGAGTCTCTTTGGAGGCCACCTCTTGACCGCCTACATAAATAAATAAAGCAAAGAAAGCAGTCCTCCTGCTAGAGCCCTTCCTCGTGGTCCCATCCCTCTGCTGGTCACTCAACCATGAAAACCTGGCTTCCTCTGTGCTCCTCCCCTGTTCTTTGCAGGCTCTCCAAGGACTATGGGTGTTTCATTAAGGAAACTGGCCCTAAACCATTATTAAACAATTTCTACCCAAACCTCTCTCCTCTCACCTCCCCACTTGGTGACATCACTAAGACACGGAGTCCAGGAGTCTAATATTATGGGTACAAAACATTGTGTCTCCGGAGCTGCAAACTGCGAGAATCCCCAACTGTAGTATACTTTGGGCATGGTATGCAATCCATCCTTCTCCCTTAATACTGCCCATACACCTTTCTACTTCCTCGCCCGAAGCCTTCTCCTACTGAGACCTTTGGAAGCTTCTGTCCCATTTTCATTCCCGGTGTTGGTCCCTGATCGTGGTAAATGATGCTACCATAACTGGGATCACCACCCTGCAACCTGTACATCCTTCAAAACATGTAAAGCCCTTTGAAGGGAGGAAGGGATCATTGTAGATGTTACTTCCTCATGGCCCTCCGACTCAGAAAAGGGAAAGGCAATTAGGCACTTAATTAATACGCATATTATTTTACCAACCCCATACACAGTAAGTGGTCAAACAATTCAAAACACCACCAAACTGAAAAGCGCTCTACATAGGTCATTTCATTCTTGTGCAGATGTTTTTATAGGACAGAGTCCCAGAAATGAGGCTGCCAGGTCAAAGGACAAACGCATCTCTAATTCTGTTAATTATTTCCAGATCGTCCTCCATAAGGGTTATACCACTTTGCATCCTAGAGATGTACAAAAGGGCTTGTTTTCTCCCAGCTTTGCAACCGAGCATGATGTCAAGCGGCTGAATTTCTGATAGCCTTATGAATGAGAAATACTTTCTCAGTGCAGTTTGAATTTACATTATTATGAGTGAGATTATCATATGTTTATGGGCCATTTGTATTCTCCCTTAGATTTCTGTATTTGACAGAAGGCATTTTTCAATCCAAAGCCCTGTTTCTTTACCTCCGAGTCCCACCCATAGGCAGCCCACCCATCTGCTATATATCAGGCCGAAGCTACTTATACATGTTCTGGGAATTCAGTGAGGATAGATGTGACACATGTGTCAGAAGAGCCAAAGGGCCTCAAAGCCTTCATACTTCTCATCAGCAGTTGTTAGTTACTGGTTTGGCAGAAGCTGAATGAAGTATGTGAAGGCGACTCTGCAGACCACAGTCAGGAGGGGTTGCTTGTTCTGTAATTTACATTCTGTGCTATTTGGGGATGTCGCCTGGACGATTTGCCTTCTCCTTTTTCTGAAATGTAGTATTTGTGCTTCTGAAACTGCAAATCTGAGAGAGAGAGAGAGAGAGAGAGAGAGAGAGAGGAGAGGAGGGAAGTAGGGAGGGGGAGAGAGAGAGAGAGAAAGAAAAAGAAAGGAAGAAAGAAAAATAAAGAAAAAGAAGAAAGAGAGAGGGGGAGGGAGGGAGAGAGAGAAAGAAAAAGAAAGGAAAAGAAAAGAGAGGGAGGGAGGGACAGAGAGAGAAAAAAGGAAGAGAGGAGGAAAGAAAGAAAGGGGGGGAGGGAGGGAGGGAGGGAGGGAGGAAACATCAAGATAAACTTCTCACACCTGACCTTCCATGTGGTGTACGGCATTCCATTTCCAGACACACCTCATTACATTTTATTTATTATTTCTTTCTCTTGTGGCTTTTGGGTTTTTTAAGCCGAGATATAATCGACATATAACATTATATTAGTTTCATATTGTAGTTTATTTTTGACAAACATGGGAACGTGGAGGGTGCTGATGGTACCTTCTCCCTTTCAGATTGCCTCCAGAAACCTCAGGAACACGTTAGGAGTAAGCAGGCAGCATGGCATAGAGAAGTGCCTCTTATAGCGTTATATAGAATAAAATCTCTATGAACTAGTAATAAGTGCTTCTTGAAAAAATAAGTGTTCTGTTGGCAAATACATGTGGGACGTGCTGGACTGAATAAAGAGAAGCAAGGTGTTTTATTGCAAGATCTCTCAAAGCCTTTTAAAAGGAAGAAGCCTTAAAGTAATCGGTGTCTCCCTGCAGAATCCTTGTCCCAGAAAAACAAAAGACAAAAAGCAAAACAAACAAATAAAAAACAAGGATCTAGTGTTTGTGATAGTGCTGGGAAATGGTGGTATAGCAATAAAAGCATCTAACGAGGGGATCCTGAGGAGTCAGAGTTGTGACAACACGTTGTATGTCTCAGCCTCTCGGGACTCAGGTTACACATCTCGAAAGTGGGGCACTCCCACAGGGCCACCTTCAGTTCTCACTGCCTTTGACCAACTACAAGGTGGAGTGTGCCGCACAGGACATCCTAACGGCCCAGCCTTTAAGTCACTCAGCAAGTGACTCCCTTGGTCTATCTCAAGGGCACTATCCAAAGGGAGTGAGTCAACACTTCTACAATGCCATAAGAAACAGAGAAACACTGAGGCTCTTCTCTTGCACAATATCATGGAGACTTGGCACGTATCACCATTCTTCTCAGATGTAGAGCCCGCCCTCTTCTCGTTGATTTTCATGGACTTACCTGTCGAGGTAGCAGGTTACCCTACAATCAGGTGACCAAGTCAGTCAGAATCCAGCTTTGCTTAGCTTGTGGTGCATTCATATAACATACACCTGTCCTCTGAGCCAGCTCATCAGTCAAACGTCAAAATAAACCCATAGGTGGTTCCAATCATTTTGTTTCTTTGGCATTCGCTCTTCCTGGCATTTTCTGTCACTCTATTATAACAGAGATTCTAATCTGTCAATGTCACCAAATTGTCAAGACGTAATCAGGTTCTATAAACCCCTGAAATGGGATTTGTTGCAAAAGCCTAAGGCTCTGCTTGGCCCCTTTACTTCTGTCATCAAATGTTTTGAGCCTATGGATGCCAGGCACTCTGCTGAGGGCTGAAGGTGCAAAGGCATTCGTGGCTGTGCATGCACTGTTTTTTCCCAATGCTGTGCCACACTCCCTACAGAGGAGCTCAGATGCCTCCTCCTCCAGAAAGCCTTCCTTTGCTTCACCTCACCTCAGTCTGGATTATATGTTACCCACCACCCACCCATCCCCCTCCACACACATTCCCAACAGCTCCTTCTACAGATACAACATTACACTTATACTACTGCATAGGCACCTCCCTGCTTAATCTCCATCACCTCGGCATCTATGGCAGTGACTGCCACATAGAACATACTCAGACTTGTAACTGATTAACTGATTAGGGTATGAGAAAACAGTTCTTTTTCTCAAACATCACATAAAATCTAGTTCAGCTTTTCTAAGTCACTTTAAAATCTAGTAACATGTTTATAACATCTTAAATACCAATTGTATGAGCGCCTCTTAAGTACATTAATAGTTTTGAATTCTGAAATGTTCAAATATGCCTTTCAAAGATAATTTGGATAGTGTTAAAATTATTTGATGTTGGTCTCAAGCTCAATCAATGGGCCTGCAGAGAAGGACCCAGCAGTGAGACCAGACTAAAACACAGTTGAAAGACCTGGGTGGCTCAGTAGTTGAGCGTCTGCCTTTGGCTTAGGTCATGATCCCAGAGTCCTGGGATCCCCGCAGAGAGCCTGTTTCTTCCTGTGCCTGTGTCTCTGCCTTTCTCCCTGTGCCTCTCATGAATGAATAAATAAAATCTTAAAACACATACATACACAAACACACACACACACACACACACACACACACACACACACAGCTGATAGAGACCTCTGGCACTTTCCCCTATTTGAATCTGCCTACTTTAAGGGGCCTGTCATCTCTTCCTGCCTCTGCTTTTGCATGTCTATTAATGTGGGGAAAAATTATTGCGAGACACTAGCAGTCACATTTCTAGGTTAATTACAGAAGCACAAACCTTCCATCTCCAGAAGCCTCAATTATTTAAAAAAAAAAAAAAAGACAAAAGGTACATGTCATGTCATCTCTGCTTCTCATCACTAACCATCTTGCCCTATTGTAAACAAGGACGTTCCACAAGTCTTCAGAGCATAATTACAACACACCAGTGTGCCAGTGACACCTGCAGAACCCTGCAATGAGGATTTTCATAAATGGACACTGGGGTAGGAGGCATGTAAAAAAGAGTGCCTGCTTCATCTGAACAAATCACCTAGAGAGTGTATTTTTTTATGATAATCACATACCCTTGAGATGACATTCTAAAAGACATTTAAATGTATTTCAAGAAAGGATGTAAACAGCAATATTCCTGTGCTCAGTGTGGAAGCCACCTCCTCACATTACTAACCGTCATATAAAATGCCAGCTATATCCCTGAATGCTACTCAGATAAATTCAGACCCCATGGCTCATGTGGCCTTCTTTGGTACACATCATTCTTTTTAAGGAAAGTCCAGCTAATGGCTTCTTGCTCCCCTGCTCCCTCTCTCCTCCAGCGCCTGACTTAAGGGAGACTTCAGCTGTTAGGAAGACAAGTCTTTGTTTGTGAGTTGCATGGTTCCTCTCTACTGGCAGATATTTTATCCTGATTCATTTGTGAATCCATCACAAAATTATTTTTGCTCACTGAATGCCAAAAATTATATGCAACCAAGGCAAAAAAATAAAATAAAAAATAAAGAGGGGGGATATTGGTAGTGACCCAGCCCTGTTATGATGGGGAAATAGGAGGAAGGCTGAATGCATCCAACCATCCACTCCCTGCCCCATCCCCCATTCATTCATTATTCATTCAAGCTAGATTCAGTAACTAGATGCAGGTTTTACATCATTCCTCAAATGCATATACTTTTTAAAATTAAAATCCAGGCAGAGGATTAAAAAAAAAAAAAAAGCCTACCACATGGTGCCTATGTTTAAATATGTCCTAAAAAGTGTGGTTGCAGAAATACCCATAGTCCACATAGAGCGTATTTTCATAGACATCCCGATAGCTAAAGAACTGGGTAGTTGGGAACATCAAAGGTAATGCCTATATCAGAAACTTCCCAAGTTTGGGTTTCCTTCTTCATTGCAGTGTCAAGGAAAGAATGAGGGGTTTGGAGTATGAAAATCCTAAATGTAAGACCTAGCCCTGTCACTTCCTACTTATTCTATTTACTTTGTGGAGCTGAACCAACGATCAAAAAAGTCAATTCATGCAACAAGCATCTGGTTCATTCATTCATTCATTCATTCATTCATTCACCCAACAAGCCCTACAATGACCAGGTACTGTTTCTCGGGTGTGGTAGGAATACAAGGGTGAGAAAAAACAGACAAGGCCCCTACTCTCATGAGATTCTTTACCTCTTAGGGAGCCAGATGCTGATAAAATAACCACACTAGTGAATTCATAATAACAAATTAGAGTGTGTGCTCTGATGGAGGGACCTGCTTCTTCAAGCTTGAAAAGCAAACCAACGAAGGCAGGGGCAGGCTTTAAGGGAGACACTTTGTACCTAAGAAGTAAATGAAAGAGTACTGGGTGAAGCGGTAGAGATGGGTGCACATGAAACAGTATGTGCTAAAGCCTCGGAACAAGACAGAGAGTAGTTGGGGGTACTGCAAGAAGGTCAATGTGGCTGTAAGGTCAGGAATGGGCAGGAAAGAAGCGAGAGTGAAGCTCAAGGTGGGGAGGGAGTGTTTAGCATGGATGTAGCTGTTTGAAATGAGATGGGCTGTGACTGTAAATCTCACACTGGACTTTGAGCATTCAGCATGAAAAATGTAAAATATATCAATAATTGTGTATTTTGGTTATCTACTGAAATGATAACATTTCAGATGCAATGGGTTAAAGTACATTATTAAAATTAATTACATCTGATTTTTTTGACTCAATGTAATTACTAGAAAAATTAAATTTACATGCATGGCTCACACTATATTGTTATTGGAGAGTGCTAGTTGTATATGCAGAGCCCTTGAATTCTGGACAAGAGTTTTTAACCTGAGCACAATGGGAAGCACTGGAAAGCTTAAGGCAGAGGGATGATGGGATCGTTCTAGCTCCTGGATAGAGAACAGATGAAATCATAGCCAGAGGGGATATGGAAAATCAGCCATGTACTGCACTAGACAGGCCAGAGGCTTCAGAATAGCTTGGTTTAGGGTCAAGAAGTACAGAGATGACAAGTGGAGAGAAAGAAAAGATATTTAGGAGGATCTGGATCTGGTACCAAGAACCTCCACAGGGAGGTGGCCAGCTGGGAATATAAAGATATATATGGAAATATAAAATGTAACACCAGGTGTCCTATACTAGAGGTCTGAATTCAGGGCAGTGGGAGCATAATAAAGTGGTAAGAAGTGCTTTTTACACAGTATACAGCATCACTGAAAATCAGGTTCTAACGTCACATCCAGAAATTGCATTCTGATTGGAACATTAAGTATCTTTTAACCAGTTGATCTTAAAGCTACACGAGTGTCAACTATGCACAACACACTGTGAAAGGCTTTCAAGAGAAAATGAAAAGGAACTAACATTTATTCAGGGCCCACTACCATGTGCCAGGAGCTTTGTATGTCTGATTGATTCAATCCTCCTAAGAACTTTATGAAGTCATTTCATTATCCCATCTTAGAGATAAGGAAAATGAGGCTCAGTGAGGTTAAAAAGTTGACAGAGGCTCTGTACAGACACAGGACATTTTGTTCTTGGACCTCACTATATCTCTAATGCCCAGCGTACTGCCTAGCATATAATGAATACTCAACAAACACAGGCAGAATGAGTGAATAAAGTCTACCCAGGTCATGAGGGGTAGAACCAAGTTCCGACTCTGTGGTATTTTCACTCAGGCACAGGGTATCAAAGTTAAAATTTTTAAAAAGTAGAAGCAGTGATAGCTATATATTTGTATGTGGTTAACAGGTATTTATGTAAGAGCTCTTTATCAGGCAGATGGCTATCCCACACTTCATTGAATAATAAAAACTGTCAACATTTCCTGAAAACGTACTGTGTGCCAGACACTGTTCTAATCATTTCACTTGATTTATCTTATTTATGCTTCATTCTCAGCAACCCTGCAAGGCAGGTACTACTCTTTTTCTCATGTTACAAACTGGGAAACTGAGGCACAAAGAAGTTCAGTCATTTGCCACAAGTCACACAGCTGTCAAGGCATTACGCCCAAGGTCACTAATTCGAGAGCCCCTATCACATTCTTAGCCACTGTGAGACAGCCTTCTACTCCATGGCACCCTAGTTCTTACAAAGATCTCCCCAGGATTATGGCAAAATCTGCCATTCTGGCGTTGGTCCAGTGCCCTCTCTTGGGGCCACACAGTGTGACGATTTATTAGGGCACACCCTCTGTGAATCTAGGAAATCATTCAAAGCTAAATAGTAAGTCAGACATTTGGAGAATCAGAGCAAAGTGAGTACAAAGAGAGCCTGTGGATCTGTGTGCATCTCATTCAGTGCAAAGAGCACATTTATCCTGGGTCTTGAAATGTCCACTGTCAGGAAGCTATCAATTGTCTCTGATGGCATCAGATAGAGCAGGGAAAAGAGGTGAAGCAAGAGCCTTAGTAAGTTGAAGATTTCCCAACAGCAGAGACCATCTCAGTAGGGAGTTAACAAGAGAATTCAAGAGACCCTTGTTCACTAATGGAGTTTAATAGTTAAGATACTCTCTAAGCACCCTGGGCATTAAGTGCTTGCTAGCAGTTCGGATAATGAACTGGATGGTTATGACCAGCCATCCAGGCATTTTATATGTGCCATTTACTTCAAGTGTCAAATTACAGATTGATCCTGGATAAGAGGGCTTAGTGCTCTGATTTGGAAAATCTGTTGGCCAAATATGGCCTAATGTGAACATTTTACTTCTTTCAAGACTTTAAAATTGCCATGCACATTAGTAGAGTTCCTAAAGGAATCAGATTTTGTTTTCATTTTCTTTAAAAAAAAAATAGCCTTACTAATACTGTAAAAATTTTAGAATGGTATTCAGTATTTGGCAGTTTGATATAAAGGGATCCCACTGGTGCCCCATTAGGATGGTCTGAAGTACAATCTAGACTTCATTATAGAGTGGTTTAACTGCCTATAGATAGACAGCAACATGATCCTTCCCTACTCATTGATGTCATCTGCAGCCACTGTAGAATCCTAGAAGTAGACAATGCGCTATATGCTCAGTGGCCATCCATAACAGATAGGTGAGACTCTCCCAGGACTGTCCCTGCCCACTCAGCAACCATGAGAAGTAATTCTGCCAAGATTCCCAACACTTGCTCTGTCAGAGAATTTCTTATACCATATTATAATTGCTTGTCTAATTTTCTCTTCTGCTAGACTGATAACTCTGGGAGGGCAAATCCTGCATTTCTCATTTTAATCATTATACCCATAGCATCTAGTACTATGCCTGACAGATAGTAGACACGCGACACACAGTTAATTAATGAATACAATTACTTTTGCACATTGCATTTGATGTTGTCAGTAAATTAACAGTTTTAGAAGAATGAAAATAATGTTCCAGAAATGTATTGTCCAAAATGTTCTGTGATGGCCTTTCTAAATGTGCTAATGTTCAGACAAAATTCTAAGACCAGAAAACGAAGGCTGGTAATAAACTGGATTGGGGTGAAGAGAGAAGAGTTATGGAGTAGGGAAATGGGTAACCGGAAGTATTTACTTAGGGATTTATTAGTGAAGAAATAAAAGGCATTCAAAATTATTTAGTCAGATACTTCATTTGGAGAGAGAAGATCAGGAATTGATGGGAGTGGGGGTGGGGTTGGGAGGTTTTGCAGTTTGTATGTTGTAACATAAAGCAAAGAGGAATACTACATTATTTTTAACACACAATTATTTTTATAATTCACCTAGGAAAAGATTCTTCAAAACACATATAGCTTCCTCTCAGAATATTGCTTCTTTCTTTTAAAAATCCTATCAATTGTTTTTTGTTTCAGTCAATTTTAATGCAGTAGTAACTTACATTAGCTCCTCAAGGGTAATTGGTATGGGATATTCTAGAACTGGTCCCACACCATGGAAGGAGGAGAGGATAAGGACTGAGGGGACCATGGCCCCACTTCACATTGCTCCTGGGTAAAATGACTGCTGTAGACAAAACCAATGACTATGGCAAACTTGTTCAAGGGGGAAATTTTAAAGAACGTTATATAAAAACTAGGTGTTTGTGCTTCCTCAGGTTCTTTTCTCTTAGAAGATCAAATGGTTTGGAAACTTGGATCAACTTCATGAGATAGGTCATGTGCTTTATGTTACTTTGAAGCTTTATACAACACCTCCATGATTTATCTTCCAACCTTTCAACTACTATGGGAGTAGTTTATGTCCCCATCTGGCCATCCCGTAAGTATCTGAAGCTAAATGGCTCACACACCAAACTAATCTAGCATGTCCCACCAGACTCCTTAGCATCTGGAGTTTTCTACCTTAACGAAAGACATTTACTCAAGGTGGGAACTTCAGGACCATGTTTATTACCAAGTTTTTCTCCTGCTTCCTTCTTCCCTTTGCCCAGATCCTGTCAGATACCAAGTTTTATCAATTTGCTTTCCAAATATCTTTTAGATCCTTGTCTACATTTCCACACCCATTAGCACCTCTGTTTAAAATTTAAATAACTTGCAAAACTGGTTTCTTTTCTCCAGGTTGGCTCCCTTTTTGAAAATGCTTTCCCCATTATGTCATGACTATCTTCATAAAATAAAAGCCTCATCCTGTCACTTCCCTGCTTAAAAACTTGTGTAGCCCTGTGTCACTTCAGTCTAGTCACAACTCCACAGATCAGCATTCTCCTAGCTTTTCCCAGTCTGGCCCTACTTGCCTTTCCAGGATTATCTCCTCTCCATATGGCAATTTACTTTGACCAGGTGTGTCTTCCAGAGCACATGAGTCTGTAAGTGAAAACAGGTCCACCCCAGCAGGAACCAACAGTATTTCTATGGCTCTATTTCTACATAATGTGAAGGAATGGCAACCCCTTCAAATTCCTCACAGCCAGTTCCTGGAGATCCTGAAAGGAAATTATATTTGTTCTCATATGAATTATAACTCAATTTGATAATCTTTTTATCACATTTTAAAACTAGTTCCATATTATAACCTCACAAAAATCGTTCCTTAGGAAAAAAAATAATGATGAATGAATGTTTAAGGGATTGGTTCTAAATGAGCAGCATTGCCAAAGTTTCACTTAGAATGTTGTCTATAAATCTTATTAGATCCAATTCCCCTTTAAAACAAATATTTTATAACACCCTTCTTCATTATCTTGAAATGAAATTCTTAGATAATTAAACGTATCCACGTCCCTAATCAAAGCCAAATATGTACATGTAATGCCTAGATTGTAATATAAATGAAAAATAAAATAAATTAATTTATAATAAAAATTGTATAATACTTTATAACTACTTTATAAGTAGTTAATAATTTCAATAGAGAGCCCATAGTTATACCTCTCTATAATGAATAGTATGAATGTAAAAGAAAAGATTAGAAGCCATTCCTGTCTAAAGGATACTGAGAAATGAGAAACAGATAATATGTAGGTAGGTCCTAAAAGAGAAAAAGAAAACAAAACCAAACACCAGTGTTAAGATAAGTAATGACAGACAGATTTCTGTCTACATAAAAATAGAAAATGTAAATAATCTTAATTTATATGTCCAGGACAAATTACCAACTAAAACTGCTGAAGAAAGAAAGGATTTATCATTGCGCCACCAATTTTTTTTTTTTTTAGTATATAGGATAGCAAAAAACAAAATATTTTTAAATGCTTCACAACTTAATATTATTAACAAGATACTATGTTAATAAAATTACATATTTGCATGTGACAGTTATAACTGCAGATTGATGTGGATGTGTTGCCTTAGTGACTCAAATGCCATAACTGGTATTGCCTGGGTGATGTGGTGTTCCAAAATTGTGAATAATTCTCGGCAAACTTCTAAACCATCTCAAGTGCAATCTTCCCTTGATTCACATGATTGCATTACTCGAACATTCGGTATATATTAAAACTTTGCCAAGAATACTTTGTGTTTTGAGTTTAGGTTCTATGGATCAGATGCTTATCAATTGAATTTTTACTTCTGTGGATTTCTCAGAGATACTCAGAGTGGCATTAAATTCAAAGAACTTTTTTGTTATTTGAGATCACACCGTGCACTGCAGTTTATGCCACAACTTAACGCTCACTCACTAAATTCTCACTCTTCTCCCTCCTAGTCACTAGGATAACAATCACAGACCCCCACAAATGCGCCAAAGCATTCTGCCCCTGTGCCTGTAAGCCCGGGAGATACTGCTTTCATTTAGGACTACTGGCTTAGGACTCACCTGATCTAGAGGAATGAGATCGTTTTTATCAGTGCAGGTTAGTATTAGATGATTGTTGTAATCATTCTTCTTCACATAAATAAAACTCCAAGATACAAAACCCTTCTTCCAGTCAATGAGGTTAGCCATACATTCAACATAGTTTCTTTTCAACGGGATCTTAAAGCTTACTGCCCAGAGGATAAAAACCAAATGTAGTAAAAACTGTCTTCCTGTCCTTTTCCTGCCCAATTTTTAGACCCACTGAAATGATGATGATGATTTACATGACAATAGTTAGCATCTATTTACTTAAACACTTATTTTTGTGCCACTAAACTAAGTGCTTTAAAGATTTTATTTATTCAGGGGAGACACAAGGAGAGAGGCAGAGACATAGGCAGAGGGAGAAGCAGGCTCCTGACTGGGAGCCCAATTCGGAACTCCATCCCAGGACTCCAGGGATCATGACCTGAGGCTCAACCACTGAACCACCCAGGCGCCCCTAAACTAAGTGCTTTAAAATGCACATAAGCTACACAATAGCCCTCTTAGCTCCTTTGGGACGTCCTTGTTAAGTCTAGAGATGATCCACCAGAATCCTGACCTACCATCTCACACATGGTAAAGGGTTAAAAACCAAAAGCTATGATCATTAAATCCCAAAGCACCCTGAGGCAATAACTCAAAAAAGCAAGGCTTACTGTCATGTCAGTTGTTCAGTAATTATTTATTTATGCCATGAACAATACATTTCTTAAAATATGCATGGAAACAAGCCCATCAGAGCCAGAAACTTCCTTTAGATTTGCACCTCTTTGGCAGGCAGTAACCCGTGGGCTTGGCTTAGATTATGTATAACTGGTTGTCATTAGCACCCTGCCTGGTGCAGCGAATGGTAGCTTTCTGTTTGGGTCCTGAGTTGTAACATCCATTTCTTTATGGTTGATTGATTCTGGACAGTCACATTATTTGCCTGGGCAGTAGGGCAAGAAATTTTCCAAGGGAGATTTCTTGGGGGTGCGTTTACATGTGTGCCTGTGAGTTTGGGGAGAAAAAGAATTTGTGAGCATAATATAAGTAGCTTTAAAAATGGGTAATTAGAAATACCCTGGATTTTTTTCACCCTGTTACCTCGCACCCATAGCACTAAAGACCGTTTTTATAAGAGCAGCTTTTATTTCTCCCTCTATAAGAGTATAAAAGGACAACTGCCTGATAACAGTTTGCTCTTATAAAAGCATATCTTTCAGATTTTTAAAAAGAAATCACAGTTGATAAAAACAATTAAAACATATCAGATGATAATGATTTTTCTCAATGATCAAGAGATGAATTAAATGATGGGAACATAAAGAAACAAAATAATTTAGAAAAAATAGTTCTAAAACCGTAAGGTCTTAACTTTATCAAATTTTAAACTCATTGAAATCATGTAACTATTAAGAGCTTCTTTTTAGGGTAATAGGCTTTAATGATTCATTTAAAATGTGAATAAAATAAGCTAGGTTATATGGTAATTAGAACTAAAAAATTAGAGCCTTTCCATTTTAAAGGTTCACAATCTAACACAACTGAGTAACTTTCTTTTTGTTCCTTCTCCAAACAATTATTTTGTTCCATTCACATGTATGTCCACCAAATATTTTCAATTTATTTTTCCATCCTCAGGGAGTTAAATTACCTTTGTTGGGAAGATGACAAATGTACTAGCTGCTCTTACTACTGCCCCCTCCCTCAATATTAATTTACAAATACACAATACCCAATAGGGAAAATATTTTATTAAAAATGAAATCCATCCACAGCCTCTTTTCCTCTATCTGTTAAAGAAGTCTATGCCCTCCAGGAAGATCCCCTCTTGCCAGCCTGTTTCTTGGGTTATTTTTATGGGGAAAACGAGGAGGAATAAATAAGGAGATAAGAAAAAGGAAAGGCAACAGATACCGTTTTTTTAATTCTTTTTAACTGTTTTTATTGAGAGAAGAAAGGGAGCAGCTTGAGGGTATGTGCAGATAACAGATGGGAGAAGAAAAGGGGATTTTAAGTTTCTGGCGAGAGCACATGTCTCTTTAAATCAAGAAATCAAGTAGGAGATTCTTATCATATCACATGGTGTGTATTCTTTCGAGCCCACCACGACCCTGGGACTGGTCCACACTGGCCTCTTCTCAATGAGTTATTTACGGTACTTTACCATTTTTAGACTGTATTTAAATGCTTTCCCTTATTTGGAGCTCAGAAAACCATAGGGCCAGCAGGGAAAGAATTACATTCATATTTTACATACAACTGGACTAAAAAGATGGAAATCGGACAAGACTTCCTAGTACCTGAGTTGGTCCTTCTGTCAGCCGTATATTGATACATTATATCATATTTTGACACTTAATGTGGATTTGCTTCAGAGATGTGTCATTATAAATTCAAACATCTAAATAACCTGCAGAAAATTAAATCAGAGACTTATGTGTTTACAATTATCCAAATATTTGGCATTCACACATCACAGAGAAATGATTAACTGCCCCTTTCACTTTTCATCCTTATATATGTGGCCAAATTTCTACTCTCTCTACTTAACCACACCATTTAAGAATTCCTATAGTAGTGAGACTTTGAATCCCCTTGGCAAGATCTCTTCAGGAATAGTCCTTCTCAGGCAAATGACATAGGTCTGGTTTCTTGTTTAGCTAATAGCCTCACCATACCTACTTTTACACACACACACACACACACACACACACACACATACACACGTCACTCTTTTGCATTGTACTTAAAAGTATAAAAAATGCTTTACCATACCTTTTTTAAAAATAGATTTTAAAGCCAGAGAATCTGGTCTTCATTCTTCTCCAGCCCATTATAAGCTCCCTAAAAACAGGTAATTGATATACCTCCTTTATCTCTATATTCCCTTTTTGTAAAATGAGAATAGTAACAGTACCTGCCTCTATGAGGGTACTGTAAAATGCACTAATCCATATATGTTCTTAAAGCACCTTATAGTAAGCACTCAATAAATATTAGCTTTTAGTTTAATTAATATGACATTTGCCAATGCTTCTTAAGCTAGTTCTAGCACGCAGTAGTCACAAAATAAATGTTTATGGGGTGTACAGTCTGTAAGTCTCAGTTTTGCCAATGTGTGATCTATGGGAAAATTATTTCATCAGGAAAATAAGAATATAACACCAACAATAATGAAAACTGCTTCACAAGGCTGTTCTGAAGATCAAATGGAATAATATATGTCAGAAATGCTTTATAAATTATAAAGCGTGAAATAAATGTTAATGATCATGTTTATACTCTATTTTCATCCTCACAAATACTCTGTTCTGCAGATGTGATTATCCATTTTATAGATGAGGCAACAGGCTTAAAGAGGATTATGTAACTGCTCAAGGTCATTTAGTTGCTTGGAGGAAGAATCAGACCAAAAATAGGTCTTTTTTTTTTTTGTACCTCCAATTCCAGGATTCTTTTTTTGTACCTCCAATACCAGGATCCTTTTCACTACTTCCTAACTGCTTCATACAAAGCTATGATCTCTCCATAACACTATATCTATGCTTGTTTTTTTTTTATAAATGGCATTTGATATGTTGATAAAAATATAATTTATATTTTAGGGATAGTCTGTCATCACCAAGGAATTAAAAAAAAAATGTGTGTAGCAGCAAGCCAATGACAGTAATGAACAAGTTTAATCAACCTAAAGCGTTCTTAAGAGGACTTCATCTATTAGAAGACAAAAATTAAAACTAAACATCTTAAAATTTCACCTGACTTTAACCTTTTTAAAGATTTGAAGGCAGTGTTGTCAAAAAAGAAAGAATTGCTCTGGTTCTGGGTGATCTCACAGGGATTTTTCACCAAATCAAACTGGTAGAATTTAAGGTCCCCTTAGAGAACCCAGCCCCCTGACAGTGTGCCTGTTCCCAGGGACAAATTTTCACATGGCAAAAGCTCACACTGACTCCTGCTTCAGCAAATAGATGGTACTGTGTAGGATCTGTAGGCTCAGCTCTCTCACTTGTGCTGGACTCTGAACTGCAGCTTCTGGTCTCCTTGTTCCTCCTCCTACTCTGCTTTCTTTAGTTTCTGGACATCAAATGTCAAGCCTATGTCTTCTAGACAACTTGGGATTTCCTGACATTGGCCCCATTCACCATGTCTGCCACCATTTTACAACTTGTAACATCCAATTCTGACCTGTCCTTTGCCCTCTGGGTTCTTGGAACCTATGTGTTCCCTTTGCCCTTACTGATTTCCCAACAAGTTGTTATTCCAGCCCCGTTTCTACCCCAGCTCTGTTGACTTCTGATGAATGCTGGCAAATTGCTTCTTCCAATGGAAACACAATTTTTTCTAAACTGCAGTAGGTCTTTTCCTTATCCTGTGAATACCAACCACTCACTCCCAAGTGAGACAAATGTGTGTGTATTATCAGCCTGTGCCACTTTGCTGTAATTGGTAACCATCTCATCAAGATATCCTCCAGATTGTCAATGACATCTGAACATGCAGGTCCACAATGGAATTGAATATGAGAGCTGTGGTCTACTCAGTACAAAGCGTAGGGAGGGAGACAATGACATCTAAGGGTTAAGTGCCATCTAGGGTTACACCAGTTTTGTTCACAGACACTTTATCCCATTGATTCACAAGAAACTTGAAGGCAATAAAAATTTCCATATCTTTTTCACTGGAACTGGTGTGAAGGGTCTCCTACACCCTTACTATTTTTGTTTAAATCAAAATTCAGCTCTTTATGTTTATCCCGAATTCTTTCTATAATCTATTTAATATTAATTAAATATTAGAATATTATCAATGTTATCAAAATAATATTAATTTAATCATCAACATAATCCTCAATCTTTTAATATAATCTAGTTATTAATATTCTGACTTTGGATTTTATTGGGAAGAACTGGGATTTGCTAATTCCCAGATAATTCCCTTCCTCTTTCATGAAAATTGGGTAACTTTTTCTATTATTACTATTTGTGCCTGTTATCATCCAAGATGGGTTGTTTCCTCTGTGTCTGCATCCTCCATGATGCTCAGGGATATAACTATATGACACCATTAGCTGAGCACATATAGTATTAAGTTGGGAACAGAAACATCAGCACATCATCTCTCAATTGTTAACGTGCAGGGGCTTGAACAGCTCCTTTCTAAGAAAAACTGGATAGTGTTGGCCATGCTAATTTTTAGGAGTGTGTCTTATTTTTCAGCCATCAGTTGTCCTGAGATGTTTCACTGTACTCCAGCCAAATCTCTTGTCTATGTCATGCTTAGTGGGTCATGGACTGGCCAGCCCCAAGGCCCCTGTCCTTCTTTCTGTGGCTGTCAGCCATTTCAATACATGCTAGCACCGATAGAATGTGCTAACACCAACGGAGTACACAGGCAACACAATTCTGGCAGGTCCACTTTGATTTTCTTTAGCAGCTTTTATAAGTCTTTCAGGTTAAATTGTTGAGCCATTGGCTAGAGCTAATTTGGAGAATCAGCTATAAATCAAACCTGGCAGCCAATTCTGAGAGATGAACATCATGAGGAGGAACGGTGCTTACTGCTGCTGGGGTAGAACAGAAAGGCAAAACACTGGTTGGAAACATTGAAAAAATAATTCAAACTTTCCCCTGTGGTTTGATATCTTTGTGATATTTCTTTAAGGATAAAGATGCGTGAAATAAAGACCACAGAGACATAAAGTTGAGATGAACATAAAACCTTATGTGACACTGGTAGTCTTAGCAAAACATGGTAGGGACAGATATGGCATCCAAACAGCTGCACATCTATAATTTCTGGATATAAATTCTTTTTTTTTAATTTATTTATGATAGTCATACAGAGAGAGAGAGAGAGAGAGAGGCAGAGACATAGGCAGAGGGAGAAGCAGGCTCCATGCACCGGGAGCCCGACGTGGGATTCGATCCCGGGTCTCCAGGATCGCACCCTAGGCCAAAAGCAGGCGCTAAACCGCTGCACCACCCAGGGATCCCTGGATATAAATTCTAGAAAATAGATTCAACAGAGATTAATACATATTAAAATTAAGGAAAAGGATCTCTTTTCTCTGTGTTTGTCACTGAGTCACTGTAGGGGCAGGAGTGATAACCTTTTGAGAACTTCTCCCAGAACTTTACCATACGTTGGCGAGTTCTCAGGGCTTGGGCATTTTTCTAGAGGTTCAACAGAGGACTGCACACCAGATCCCTAGGAAATCAATTTACATTTCCAACCTTTCCTCCAGTGTATTCTCCCTTCAATTTCTCTCAAATGTTTTCTTTTCTCATTTCCTCTTGATTTTACCTCAAGCTTGTATGTTGGTCTCACTGGCCTGGTATTGTTTTTAAAGTAACTTTGCTTTGCTGTGTATAATTAACAGCTTATTTTACTTTTGAGTCTAACACAATCTCCTGGTGAAAATTTTATTTTTTAAGTATCTTATTCTTATCAGACTGATTTGAGCTTCTGGCTAAGAAGCGTGTTTACCTCTAATAACGGATTACAAAATAAGTTAAATTTTCAAAGTATATGAAGATAATAAACATGTTTCAGTGAGAACAAAGAAAGCCTCTATTGTATTCTTGGGTCAGTGTCTCCAGAAATTAATATCAGCTCCAGTGTTCTACAATTTACCAAGCACTTTCACATCCATACTCGTATTTAATTAAGACAATCATAGTATTAACAATGTGCTTAATACCACATTACTACTATCATCTCCAATTTACAAATAAAGAAATGGAAGGTCAGCGAAGCAAAGTAACTTGGGATATTGGGGAATTTAACCCCAAAGCTCATGATTCTAAATTCAGTGCATTTTTAGTCTTTAACCCAGCTCACGAGTTGTATTCTGAAAGCACACCACCTCCATAGCTAGAAGGACCACCTACATTTCATTTCAGTCTTAGGAGGCTTAAGACTCTCCACCCCCTCCCAGTTTCAGAAGAGTTTATTTTATTTTATTTTTTAATGTTTTATTTATTTATTAATGAGACACAGAAAGAGAGAGAGCCAGAGACACAGGCAGAGGGAGAAGCAGGCTCCACGCGGGGAGCCTGGTGTGGGACTCAATCCTGGGTCTCCAGGATCACGCCCGGACTGAAGGTGGTGCTAAACCGCTGAGACACCGGTGCTGCCCAGAAGAGTTTATTTTAAAGCAGCAATAACTAGAGGGGTCTCTTTGGGCAGAATTATGCCTAGTGTTTAAGAATTTCTAAGTATGATACTAGTGGTCCAAACCCCAACCCTGGAATAATTCTAGTTTACTTCATTTGGGGACCTTAACACAAGAACTGAATTCCAAGGGTAGGGGTCAGCTTTGAATTAAGTGGAAGAAAATTTCTCAGATTAAATTTCTACATTTTTAAAAAGATTTTATTTATTTATTCACGAGAGACACAGAGAGAGGCAGAGATTTAGGTAGAGGGATAAGCAGGCTCCCTATGGGGAGCCCAACGCAGAACTTGATCCCAGGACCCTGGGATCATGACCTGAGCAGAAGGTAGATGTTCAACCACTGAGCCACCCAGGTGCCCCAAATTTCTACATTGTTGTGGGGGCACCTGACTGGCTCAGACGATAGAGCATGTGACTCTCAATGTCAGGGTTGTAAGTTCAAGGCCCATGCTGGATGTAGAGTTTACTTAAAAAAAAAACAACAAAGAAATAAAATTTTTAAAAATTTCTACATTTTGTCTTTCACATAAACATCACAACTTCAGAAATAAGGAAGCTTTGGTGGGAGTGGGATGGGGGGAAAATAAGGGAAAAAGCGCAAGAGGTCCAGGGCAGCCCAGTCAACTATTATGGACCTGACTGGGAAAGTCAAGTATAGTTTCTGGTGCTTCCGAACACGGACTTTTGTGTTTGGCAAAGCTTTAGCTGTAGTTTTACCAAGCCTCAGTTTCCCCATTCCTAAAAGACAGAAGAAGAGTAGTATCTTCTACCTCAGGATTTTTGTGAGAACTGAATGAGCTAATGAGAGTAAAGCACAATGCAGAGTAACTTGTACATAGTAAATGCTCAATCAGTCCTAGCTCTTTTTATTATGATGAGATGTTACCTGATTCTGCAGATAGAACAAAGACAAATATATTTAAAGAGAGAACATGAAAAAAATGAAAGGTTAAAGTGTAATTCTTTGGAATGGGGTATGCAAAATTGTCTGTGTGTAGGGTTGACCCTGTTCTGTGGAAAGGTTGTCTCTGGCAGGCAGATTCTGAGCATGTGACATCACTGGCTCCTTCCTCTGTTGCCCTAGCAGCAGCCCAGCAGCCAGACAACACAGTTTTACAACAGAACAGGGTTTGGAGTCAGTGGGGGGGGGGGGGGGGGCGGCAGGCACAGAGATCCAAAAGTAGGTCTATATTCGTACATGAAATCAGGATGCAACGTCCTACCCATTTCTTATTTTCTAAGCATTATTTATTCCCTTCAGAGCAAATTCGATGCTTTTCCAAGGTAAGTTGCAAAAGCTAAGTAATTTAAAAAGAAGAAAATGATAAGCCCCTCTTAATGCGGGAAGGATTAGACAGCTTGCTACCAAAAATCAAGAAATATTTACAATAATCACATTCAACTCCAGACTTACTCTATGAACCTAAACAGAAAATTTTAATCCTACACACTGAAAACTGAAGCCATGGCTATATATGGTCACAGAACTCCCAAGGGAAAGAAAAATGAAAAGGAGGAGGAAAAAAACCTCAGATGCTATGTCTCATAATTTGTGTATATGCTCCACCATGGGGACCTGTTAACTCTGGCAAAATCTACAAGTAAGATTCATTAATCAGCTTTACTCAAGCACACGTAGCACTCTCTGTTTAAAGAAGCCACAAACTCCCCTCCCCTTGGGGAATCTCACTGTTTATCATGCTGAAGTATTTTCCTCACAAATAAAACTGCCACAACAAACATCAGAGACAGCTGGATTACATATTCTGTGGGTTTAACAGCTCCAAAGGGGGAAAAAGAAATTAATTTTTCCTATGTTCAACTTTATAAATGCTGTCTCTATTCCTTTTCTCCCCCTCCTTCTTCTCTCTACCTTTTGTGGCCTTTTCGTTCAAAAGAATGTATATTGAAAGTGTTCAAATATTCTTGGTAATGACCGTATTTTTCTGTATTCTTTCTAGGTCGAAGGCATTTCCCACATTTCCGAGATCAATTTGGGTTCTAAGGAATCCTGCTGAAGACACTTCCTCCCCTGCAGTTAACAACCCATTGTTTATAGGATGATAGTTTGTTGTTTCATTTCCCCAGTGTAACAATGGAAAGTCATTATCTCTGGCTTTGATCTTAACATAGGAAGGGATCACAAATTGCCTCACCTACTAGTGAATGGAAGGAAAATCCCCGTTGGTTTATGAGGAGAGGTGAGGAGGGAATACAAAGGAGGAAGAATGCTAAACTGAAAAAATGAATTCTTACTAAATGTCAATATCAGCCTTATAGACTCCACTGAAACTTATCCAACCAACTCAGAAAAAAAAATTAAACTATGTCTTTAACTGTAAACTGAAGAATAGAGTCCAGAAATGTCAAAATACTTCTACCATCAACATTTTTATTACTTTTTTGCTCTGAAGAATGTCACTTTAAAAAGCTATTATTTGTAGATTTTGTGTTATTCCAACATTAAGAGTGAATTTACAAAGCTGCAAATGTCATGTTTCCTGATTTCAAACTATACCATAAAGCTATAGTAATCAAAAACGTATGGCACAAAAACAGACACTTAGATCAATAGAGTAAAATGGAGAGCTCAGGAAAAAAAAACACACACACATCAATAGTCAATAAATCTATGACTAAGGAGGCAAGAATACACAATGGGGAAAAGTCTCTTCAATAAATGTTACTGGGAAAACAGGATAGCTACATGCCAAAAAAAAAAAAGAAAGAAAAGAAAGAAAAGAAAGAAAAGAAAGAAAAGAAAGAAAAGAAAGAAAGAAAGAAAGAAAGAAAGAAAGAAAGAAAGAAAGAAAGAAAGAAAGAAAGAAAGAAGAAAGAAAGAAAGAAAAAAGAAAAAAGAACAAGAAAGAAATTGGATCACTGTTTTTACCCCACACACAAAAATAAATGCCAAACGCACTAAAGAGCTGAATTTTAGCCCTGAAACCATTAACTCCCAGAAGAAAACATAAGCAGTAAGCTCCTTGACATCAATCTTAGCAATATTTTTTCTGGGCTGGTCTCCTCAGGCAAGGGCAATAAACAAATGGGATTACATCAAACTGAGAAGCTTCTGCACAGTGAAGGAAACCACCAACAAAACAAAAAGACGACCTCCTGAATGGGGAAGATATTTGGAAATCATATCCGATAAGGGGTTAATACTCAAAATATATGGAGAATATGCACAACTCAATATCGAAAAACAAACAACCCAATTAAAAAATGGGCAGAGGGCATGAATAGCCATTTTTCCAAAGAGATACACAGATGGCCAACAGACACATGAAAAGATTCTCAACATTACTCATTATTAGGGAAATGCAAATCAAAGCCACAGGAAGATATCATCTCATATCTGTCACATTGGCTAGTATCAAAAAGACAAGATATATCAAGTGTTGGTGAGGATGTGGAGAAAAGTGAACCTTCATACACTATTGGTGACAATGCACGTTATTGCAGCCACTATGACAGAGTATGGAGATTTCTCAAAAAATTAAAAATAGAACTACTATGTAGGGCACCTGGATGGCTCAATTGGTTAAGCATCTGCCTTCAGCTCAGGTCATGATCCCAGGGTCCTGGGATCAAGCCCCATATCAGGCTCCCTGCTCAGAGGGGAGTCTGCTTCTTCCTCTCCCTCTGCCTCCCTCCCCTCTGTTCATGCTCTTTCTCTCTCACACACTCTCTCTCAGATAAATAAGTCTTTAAAAAAATAGAACTCCATGCAATCCAGCAATTCTACTATTGAGTATTTACCCAAAGAAAATGAAAACACCAATTCGAAGAGATACATGCACCCCTCTGTTTATTGCAACATTATTCACAATAGCTAAGATATACAAGCAGCCTGTTCATTGATAGATGAATAGACAATTGAATATGTGGTGGTATATATTGAATATAAAGTGGTATATGTATACAATGAAAAAGTACTCAGCCATAAAAAAATAATGAAATCTTGCTATTTGCAATATGGGTGGAACTAGAGGTTATTCTGCTAAGTAAGTCAGACACAGAAAGACAAATACCATATGATATTGCTTATATGTAGAGTCTAAGCAACAAAACAAACCAAATAGAAACAGAAACAGAAACAGACTTGTAGATACAGAGAACAAACTGGTGGTTACCAGAGTGCAGAGGGGAGGGGGGGTGAAATGGGGGGTGAAAGAGTGAATTTATAAAAGGGTGAATGTCAGTTGCAAATATGACTCTTTCCTTTTGCTAATACACAAAAATCATCTTATGTCTGCTTTTCTACCCACAGGTCCTCTGCTTGGGTCAGTCTCAGCAAAAGCATGTATCTTCAAAAATAAATAATCACAGTTGTCACTAAATCTCCCATGCTCAAAATTTACAGCCTATAATTCAACGTCAATATGAATAACATCCTAAGTCACCAATAATAAAGTTATAGTCATTCTCCTTCCTTCCTGCTAAAACGTCTCCAAGACTAATTTAGAGGCAAACTAAGATCTCTTGAGTGTCTATTTTAAGGTAGGCATTTTGCAAATTGTTTTACACATACCACCCTATTTAGCTGGAATAGGTATTAATATATCTAATTTACAGATAAGGAAATGAATGCTCAGAGAACTTGAGTAACAAAATTGCACAGTAAGATCTGAAACCCAGAATTCTCATTTCTCCTGCCAACAAACCAACCAACCAACCAACCAGTAGATAAACAAAACAGGGTAAAGATGGTGTGGAGGTATTGGATATATATATATATCACTCATATATATGTGTATATATAGATATAGATATAGATATCTCACCCCTCCTTTTCTCCCACTCTTTCCTATTTGTTCTCTACATCTCCTAACACTAAAGCAGCAGGTTTAGGTATTCTTAGTAAATCTTCAAATGAGTATGGATCATATGAGTTGGGAGGCAATAAAAGTTCATGTCACCCTCCCAAGAAATCTCATAGATATGGTCTATTTACAGATACACTCCCTGCCTGACCCAGTAGGAAAAATGAAATCAAGGTCTGGACTTTTTGTACCTTCAGGGCATCCACAAGTTCACTGAAGTTCACAACAAACATCCAGAAATAATGTTAAGTTACTGAAAGAACTCTTCAAATGTCAAAAATCGGGCAGCCGGGGTGGCTCAGCGGTTTAGCGTCTGCCTTCAGCTCAGGGCGTAATCCTGGAGATGGGGGATCCAGTCCCACATTGGGCTCCCTGCATGGAGCCTACTTCTTCCTCTGCCTGTGTCTCTGCCTCTCTCTCTCTCTCTCCCTATGTCTATCATGAATAAATAATAAATAAAATCTTAAATTTTTTTTAAATAAATAAATGCCAAAAATCATACAGACAATGAAAGGGAAGTCACTTCAGGTTCAGGTGATCAGGAAAACTTAAAAAGAAAGAATGGAATGAATAAATAGAATTTAATAGAATTTCAATACAGAAAAGGCTTAGGCTACTCTGGGATGTGTGTGTGTGTGTGTGTGTATGTGTGTGTATAAATAATTTTGCACAAGGGAGACTAGATCACAGCAAGGGAGACATTAATTTGGCTATGAATTAGGCTTATAGAGGGAGAAAACTGGCAAAGAAACCATTTAGAAGCTATTATCCAAATCCAGTCTTGCTGAGGATAAGATGTACCAAGGTGGTGGTAGAAAGAGAAAGGACCCTCAGCTTCCTAGCCTGACTCACACACAGGATCTACAAGAACTCCATCACTCCACATTGTGGTCATAAGGCAGTTTCAACTGCTTTGTGAATAATAACCAAAGATGACATAAGTTTAAGGAGGTACTTAAAAAAAAAAAAAAGGAGGTACCTTGTTTTTTGGAGTTGGTGCACTGAAACAGACTAGCCGTTCAAAATGAACCATCCTTATCCTTGAAAAAGAAGCCCCTTGCACTGTCATCTTTCTTATTTACCAAATCTAGCTTCATCAGGATGAGGGAGAAAGGTAATTCCAGAGCAATAACTCTTCCATGGAAAGCACTCTACCTCTGGCTGCTTGATAATGAATTTAATCAGTCGGGAGAACAGCCCTGTCATTACGGATTAATCACCAAAGGCTCTGTTTTGGTAAGTTAATTGATGCTGTGTTTGCAGCTGATGGTGGTCACAAGACACACTTGATATTTTAAAGAAATTTAGAGATCGAAGGAGTGCTCAATCAGTTCATTAGCAACCACAAAACACAGCAAACAGACACAAAAATGGAGTTGTAGAATAGCAAACAGCAAACACTCAGACATCTATGCCTTTGGCTTTGATTAATTCAAGGCAGAAATCACTCAGAATTTGGTAATATTTCTCTTCTTGTTGGTTTGTTTTGTTTCTTTTTCAACCCAATGGGAATGATAAGACAATGGAGTCTGAAGCAGGGATTTTTCTAACAAACTTACAATAAATCCATTTTGTAAAGTGCAGCTCATTTTTAAGATACATTTTAATTGGGTAGTTTTAGAAGATTTTTTAACTGTTCTGTTTTCAACATGATGTCAAATACTGTTCAGCCTTATTAAACTTGCATGTATAACATATGACTCTAGATCATTACCACAGAATTAAATGAAATTGATTCTGAGTTTTCTAGCCAATTATTCTCTTAAAGGGTATTATATATTTTAAATAGGGTGAGAACCATCCCTCCAGAAACTAAAGCAACTGAAAATTTCAGCAAACGTATGAACCTAGGTGTTTAGGTTTGTAGGTTGACTTCTTCAGCAAGGTATTTAGAACTCTGAATAAAGAGGCAGACTTTCCAACTTAAAGGTTTCCCCTGAGTACATTTTTTCCAACATCATTATCATGCTATTTTTAAGTTTCACTAATTGCTACACAAATTTGTGATTTAACTGTTAACCTAGCCTTCTAGTATTTCTTGGCAACCTCAAGTGTGTGACAGTGAACAATGTTAAACACCCTAATGAATTATTTCTTATATAATCTGACCTAAGCCAATTTACTTCTTAATATTTTGGAAAAGATTCATGGTCACCTGAAATTAGAGGTGAATGGTAGCTATGGTCTCTTCTACAATTTCACTATCAAGTGGGCTTTTCCATGAAAGCTAATCTTAAGCTAAATTCTGCTAAACTTTAAGTTACCAGTCACAAGCAGGCACAAAGATGGGCATTGTAAACCCAGGGAAGTCCCCCATTCTGTTGACACTCTGATATGTGCTTCGTAAGAAATGCTCATGCTGAGGCAGATGTAACCATCTGGCACAGCAGGACCAGGTAACCATACAGGCAAGTTGGGAGGCACATCCCTCTAGACAATGGGACAATTGATACTCTTTTCTTTCTTTCTTTCTTTCTTTCTTTCTTTCTTTCTTTCTTTCTTTCTTTCTTTCTTTCTTTCTTTTTTTTCATTACAGAGAGACAGAGACAGAGACAGAGACAGAGACTTGGCGCTCAATCTCACAACCTAAGACCATGACCTGAGCTGAAATCAAGAGTCAGACACTCAACCGACTGAGCCACCTGGGCGCCTCAGGACCAATGATACTCTTACCAAGAGAATTATTTGAAAGGTATTGGGCAACTGGGCTTGTGGCTTCTACACATGCTTAAGATAAGCATAGGGGAGCCCATAAAATCTCTCTGGTCAACCATATTCTGAACAATTATTTCTGATCTTCTATCTCATAATTACCAAACTCTCTATTATGGTATAATAGACAAAATGTAAGATGACCTCTGATGGCTCACAACCAGGTCTATTCCCATTGCCTTCCACGTAAGAAGTACTTGTTTCTAACCAATAGAAAATGGCAAAGGTGATGGGATGCCACTCCTAAAACTAAGTTACATGATATGGCAAAGATGAAGGGAGTAAGCAGATGTATTAAATCCCTAATAATTTGACTTAGAGTTAATCAAAGAGAGTTTTTCCTGGGTGGATCTGACCTAATCAGGTAAACTTTTTAAAGGGGGCCCGGGCCTTCACTTAAGACGATACTCCAAGAAATTCTCCTGCTAGCCTTGAATAAGCGAGCCACCATGAAGTCTATGGGTGCAAGGAAAGAATTCTGCCAACAACCACATGAGCTCTGAAGAATACCCCAAGCACCAAATAAGACCCCAGCCTTGGCCAACACCTCGTACTGCGGTCTTGCAGAGGGCCCCTGAGCAGAGGGCCCAGTTAAACTCTGCAAGGCCTTCTAACCCATGGAAACTGTGAGATAATAAATGCATGTTGTTATAAGCCACTATGTTGCTGGCAATTTGTTATGCAGCAATAGAAGACAGGTACATGTGGGTTACGAGAAAGAGACTGGAAGTGCTTTCTTTAAGCACCACTGCTGGATGGGTGCTTTTCAGATGCTAAGAGCCCCAGAACAGGGATCAAAAAGAATCAATACACACACGCATCACACTGTTTATTCGTGGGTGTGTTTCAGTAAATGTCCACACAGACAAAAAAAATGTTCTGTCCCACATATTTGAGCTTTGGGCTCTAGGTATTACATTACAGAGTAAGAGCTGAAGTATACACAAATAGTGTTTAGTCCTCTCCCTGCCTCTCTACTTCTACTACCCTCTCCCTATTATAGCATCCCGGGAAAATTTCAGTGACTTCCTCAAGGCCATTCAGTTGAAGACTAAGACTAAAGCTTCACATCTTGGAAGTCTCATAGCCATTTGAAAGATTTGTTACTCCACAGAGCTATAACTCTTCTCGCTGCCTTATACATCCCAACCTAAACTCACCTTCAACTCGTAGGCCTTGTAGAAATTAATCCTGTACCCCTTGATAACCATTCAGTCCCTCATTGAATATTTATTAAGCACCTACTATATGGCAGATATTGGTCCAGGATCTGCAGTTAAATAATGAATAAAACATACAAGGGGCGCCTGGAAGGCTCAGTGGTTGAGCGTCTGCCTTTGGCCTGGGTCATGATCCTGGGGTCCCGGGATCAAGTCCCACAAGCCTGCTTCTCCATCTGCCTGTGTCTCTGCCTCTCTCTGTGTGTCTCTCATGAATAAGTAAATTAAATAAAATAAAAAATACAAGCGGCACCTGGGTGGCTCAGTCGGTTAAGTGTCTGCCTTCAGCTCAGGTCATGATCTCCGGGTCCTGGGATCAAGCCCCACATCGGGCTCCCCGCTTAGTGAGGAATCTGCTTCTCCCACTTCCTCTGCCCCTCCCCATTTGTGCTTTCTTCTCTCTCTCTCTCTCTCTCTCTCTCTCAAATAAATAAAATATTTAAAAAATTTCAAAAGTCCCTGTCCTCATTGAACTTAAATTCTGATGAATAGGAAACAACAATAAATAAAATAATCAAAATATGTAGAATATTTGATGTGGGTTAAGTGCTAAAGGGAAAAGGAGCCTAGGGAAAGACAAAGGAGCCACGATTTCCTAGAGTCTCAGGGAAGACCTTCTGGAGAAAGTGACAGTTGAATAATGGCCTAAAGGAAGGAAGGAAGCACCAGACACCAGGAGACCAAGTTTGGGGAGCTTTCATTCTGAATGAGGCAGGAATCCTGGAGAGGGGTTTGAGCAGATGAGCATCTAGGAAAAACAACATCGTTTCTTGGGAGTTTTAAGTTGGAACTAAGTCAGAGTGGAAGTGGCCTCTACTCATCCTGTGGCCCGGAAGCAAAGGCCCCGTTTGCAGAGAAAGAGGAATGAGGAATGAGCTAGATCTGTGGAGAAAAGCTGAGGTCAGAGGCTGGGAGAGTACTCGGCCTGGTGCCCCATTCATGCTCCTATTCTTCTTAGATCCTTCTGTCCCAGCGCACTCTCTGCCTTCTTTGAAATGGCCTTGCCTCTCACTTTACTCAGACAGGCTTTCCCTGACCACATTTTCTAAAATAGCAGTCTCTCATGCTCTATCCCCCTATCCTGCTTTGCCTTCACAGCATTTCTCTCCACTTGACATCACATCATTTGCTTATTCAGTTGTTTACTCTTTGTCTCCCAGGCCAGAATGTACACTCCTGGGCAGGCTCTCTGTCCACCTTTTCCACTGCACATCCTCCAGTTTCTAGAATAATGTCTGGGTCATAAGCCATGCTGTTTTAATACTTCTTTGACAGAATAAATGAACAAATGCAAATGCTTAAATCCCCCATTGCTCTTTCCTCCAGTATCAGTGGTTCCCCTACTAGATGACTTGCAGAAACCCGGATGGCTTGACCTTCTGTCCAGAATTTCTGATTCAGGTTTGAGGTCCCAGGTGCTGGTGCTGCTGTTCCACGGGCTACCCTTCAATAACTATTCTTCTCTATCTAGTTAGCTTCTGCATCTGTCAAGAAGTTGCAATGGACAGAGATAAAAACTTAATTCTTTTTTTAATCTAGTGGAGTTCTCAGGCTAAATTTATTTTTTATAAGATTTTATTTATTTATTCGTGAGAGACACACACAGAGAGAGAGGCAGAGACATAGGCAGAGGGAGAAGCAGGCTCCATGCAGGGAGCCTGATGTGGGACTCGATCCTGGGTCTCCAGGATCACGTCCTGAGCCGAAGGGAGATGTTCAACCATTGAGTCACCCAGGCGTCCTTCAGTCTAAATTTAACGTAAAATGCATACCTACTGTAAAAGCTTAATAGCTCGCTCAAATATGTTGCCAGCATGGAACTATTAAGAAAGAGCTCTGGTAGATCTAATACAGTTTGAGGTGTGAAGATTAATAAAGCATTTCACATCTGGCTTATGCAACTTGATAGCACACACCAGCACTTTGTGGCACTATAATTGTGTTATAATGTCCACAATGAGCGTTATACAAAATTGCAAATTAATACTTTTAACTTGGTTAGCACTTTGCAATTTGCAAAGCACTCTTTGTTGCTTCATCTCAATAGCAGTATTCAGAAGTCAGCCAATTATTCTTTTTTTTTTTTTAAGATTTTATTTATTTATTCATGAGAGACACACAAAGAGAGGCAGAGACATAGGCAGAGGGAGAAACAGGCTCCCTGCAGGGAGCCTGATGCAGGACTTGATCCCAGGACCCCGGGATCATGACCTGAGCCGAAGGCAGGCGGTCAACTCCTGAGCCACCCAGGTACCCCCAGACAATTATTCTTGTACTTATTTTCCTTATAACAAAACTGGGGTCAAGGGCTCCTGCCTCCCAGCCATGCTGATAGGCAGTAGGAGTTAAATTCAGTTATGTGTCAAGGTGCCATAACATTCTTTGCCTCCAAAGAATGTTACAAAACACCCCAGAAAAAGAATGAATCAATCATAAGAATTTCTATGAAATGCCACAAATGTAGGTATTAATGTGTGACGGGTATGTGACTTACTCAGTTTTTTCATGAGACTCTCTAGTCTCACAAGGAAAAAAAGTTTCATGAGGAAAAAAAATATCTGTGTCATCTTTCTTTTTTTATTTAAGCCAAGGGCTCTAAGACAGCTGTTTAGTTAATTCTTTGATTTGTTGGTCAAAGTTTGACTTAACATCACAAATTATTCCACACAAGTGGGTTCCACCAGCTGCACTTGAAACATGCTTCATCATTCTAATAAAGCAAAATAAAGTAACTTGGCAAGTGATGAGTGCCTTAATTACTTTATTGCTACACTTATTAGGATTTCAATGATTATACTTAATAGAATTTCCTGAGTAATGAGGGTCCACATGGATCTAAGTGGGCTTTTCACAACTTCAGGAAAGCAGAAATTACTTACTAATCTGGCTACAGCCAAATTTGGCCTTCCTACTAAAATAAGGGTTACCAGGTGTCCTACTTCTTTAGGGAATGTGCTACTTTTCAACAAATCACCCTGCATATCTGACCCAAAGTAGGGCAGTAAAAATGTCTCTTTTTCTGTGACATGCCAGATTCTTCCCCTCCCTCAGCTTTGACTCACTGAGTTTCCACACTTTTCAGCATCTGAGTTTGAAATTTTTCCCAGAATGAAAAAATCCAGAATCTATGGGCTCAACGAACCTCTATGTTTCCTATAAGAGAATGTGACCACAGGGAGAAAATTTTCCACCAAGCAGGCTAGCCAAGCTCAGCAGTTTGTATATCCATGTCAACAACCTCTGTGGTTGCTCCAGACATCGGAATCAGGGCTTGGCTGTTCTCTGCAACACCACTAGCCCTGCCTGAAATGTTTTATTGCGTGGCTATCACTTCCTTCAGGAAGCCTTCCCAACTATCACATCTTCTACCCCCCCAACCCCCATATCACATCATGGATATGGAACTAACTGGAACTAACCTTTCCATTCCTCTTTCTTTCCATAACATTTTTTTTTATACTTCTCTTCAAGTGATTATAACAAGCTGCCTAGAACCATAGAGGCCCCAATGTGATAAACTTCATGGCTGCTACTTGTTGCATATATCCATGAATTTGTAAACCTCAATCTTTATTTCTACAACAGACTTCTCTCTCTTTGGTTTGTCAAAATTCTATTCATTTTGCAAGATTCTCTACTGTGTGCCATTCCTCCTGTCGCCATACAGCAAGTCTAACCTTCCTCCACAATTTCAAACACTCACGCATCCCTCTCTTGAAGCACTTAATACTATACTATAATTACTTCTTTTTTTAAGTTTCAGTATAGTTGACACACTAATTGTAATTACTTCTTTATACCCCTATCTTCACTAGACTGTGAATTCATCGAGATAGGCTAAACCCAGCAGCCTTCCACAGAGCCTAGCACATTGCAGGCACTCAGTAGGGACTTGACAGAGGAAGTTCCCCTAACCAATCTCTACTTAATGATGAGCTGATGATGACTTTGATGATAAGCTTAATGCTCTCCATTATACATTAAACACCTGACCAGGACACCCGGGTGGCTCAGTGGTTAAGTGCCTGCCTTCGGCCCAGGGAGTGATCCTGGAGCCCCGGGATCGAGTCCCACATCAGGCTCCCTACATGGAGCCTGTTTCTCTCTCTCTGCCTATGCCTCTGCCTCTTTCTCTCTGTCTTTCATGAAAAAATAAATAAAATCTTAAAAAAAAGAAACAACTGGACCTCGTATATTATCCTCAGGTGCCTGATGGCAGACCCACACCAACACCAGGGGTCCATTTGTTTATTCCCAACATGTTATGCCACTTTTGTTGTTGTCATTACATAATTTGATCAAATATTATATGAAACTAATGCAATAGGATTATTTTAAAAGACAGTTAATCCTATGCCAATCAAGTAGAATGCTTTATAAATACTCAACTAATACTACCTCTTTAAAAAATGTCTAATTTTATGTGAGAATGACAATTGTGAGAGATTGGGAAAAATATGGATGAACTCTGTAATTAAACTGCCTTGCAACTAACTATCTAAAGAAACTGAAATCATACATTATGGGTGTGGTTTAAACGAATAAGAAAACAAAGATTTACTACTGCTAGAACCTTACTTACAAAAATATTTTAGTTATTCTATAAAAATATTAGTGAATGAAGGTACATTTAGTTTTGGTTAAAATGAAATATATATTTATTCTAAATCAATTTAAAATTCCAGGGACGCCTGGGTGGCTCAGCGGTTGAGCATCTGCCTTTGGCTCAGGGCGTGATCCTGGAGTCCCGGGATCAAGTCCCACATCGGGCTCCCTGCATGGAGCCTGCTTCTCCCTCTGCCTGTGTCTCTGCCTCTCTCTGTGTCTCTAATGAATAAATAAATAAAATCTTTAAAAAATAATTTAAAATTCCTGCTGATTAACTACCAGGTATAAAATTAGAAGGATTCTATTGCAATTATTTTATGTCCAACTTGATGGATTCATCTGAATACTGGATAAATACTATACTTGCTTAGATATTATCTAATGTACAGTCTATTGTCTTGTGGTTATAAGCATTTTGACATATCAGTATGAGATATAGTGATTGGCAAATTAGAGGTACCCAATGGTTGAATAATTAATGAATTAATGAACCTATTGATTCTTACTTTGATTTTGTGTTTTTAAATGTGTCCTCCTTTGACACATTCTCTTCCTTAAAAAATGTAGTTGACATATCACACAGGGGTAAAGGTAGGAAGAAATGTATTTTTTTTAAGATTTTATTTATTCATGAGAAACATAGAGAGAGAGAGAGAGAAAGTGAGAGAGAGAGAGAGAGAGAGAGAGGCAGAGACACAGGCAGAGGGAGAAACAGGCTCCATGTAGGGAGCCTGACACTGGATTCGATCCCGAGTCCCCAAGGATCAGGCCCTGGGCTGAAGGCGGCACCAAACCGATGAGCCACCCAGGCTGCCCAAGAAATAAGTTTTTCATGAACTGGCTAAAGTATTCAAACATCAGATAGGTTTTTCCACATCTTTACAAAGCTAATTGAAACCAGCTTCGTAGCCAATCTACCTAAGAGGAGTTGATTGTTCCTTTTTGGTTGTTTCTGACTTTCACTGCTATCTGCATAAAGGGGCACCACAGAATTTAAGGCTATATTTTCATAATGTAACTAGTTATGCTGATTATGTTGAACTTGACTGTAGTCAGCAGGTTATTAATTTAGAGTTAAAAATCAGTTCAGACTGATGGGCCACTAACTAAGGGAATCTCTCACATTAATTAATCAATTTGGCCAAATTGATATATAGAAGAAATTAGAGTACAGATGAAAGCATAATCCTGGTCAATCCATGATTGGTCAATCCAATTCCAGATTGACCCCTGGAAATTGTGACTGGAAACTATACGATCCTTTTTCAAAGACAGTCACTGTGAAAAATGTTTCCTCTTAGGCCAGATAAATAAATGTTCATGCTATCGATGAGTGGAGCTACTAGGAAATCATCATAACTTGTTTAGGGATTGCTGTTATGGACAATGATTAAGATACTACATTTGAGAGTGTAATTAAATGCATGAAAGTGATTAAAACGGGAATTGCTACAAAGATAGCAGACATTTGGAAATGTTTATGTATCATGCTAATGTGTGTGTGTCCCGAGTAAATATATGTATTTGTTGTTGCATGTTGTGTTCTTCCTGTAGAAGAACACATCTTCATAGAAGATGACATTTATCTCAGCAGTACCACAATTCTCACTCCACAGTATGCAGAAAATGACTGGTAATAGAGAAAATACTGAAAAACACCTCTTTCAATACTGACTTCAAGTTTCTAGACCACAAGTCTAGAAAATTTAGATTTAAGATTTAGATTTAAGATTAAGAAGATTTATTTAAGATTTAAATTTTAAGCTCATTTATTGGTGAAAGTGGGCAAAACAAAATCACCCTACACATCTAAGCAACACTAGGTAATATTGTGAATAGTTCATGTTCCTTGGTAACTACTTTTGTTAAACCCATTGCTTTTGTGACACTTTTTGTTAAATGTTTTACTTTTCTAAATATCTTGTTTTGCTCAGAGGTGTGGGCTAAATCAAATGATAGCTTAAAATGAATTATGTGTATATATATTTATGTGTGTATGTATTTATTTATATTTATTATATATGTATATTTACACACACCCTCTTAACCCTTTATGGTTTAGTAATCAGAATTCCTTATCCCCAATCAGCTGGTTGAATGCCCTATGTACTAAGAGAGTGATCTGAACACCCAATTCATAACCCCTTTGGTGACAATCTTAAACCACGAATTCACAATATTTCCCGTTTATTTTTTATTTATTTATTTATTTATTTATTTATTTCCCGTTTATAATGTCGCCTAAGCTTCCAGGATTTTCTTACCTTGATAGATACAACGGACATTTTAAAATATTCACCATGAAGCATTAGTTTTAGAAAATGAAGTTGTTACAATATGGATGGAACTAAATAGGGTCACAAAATTCTGTCAGTTACCAAAAATCACAAATCTACTACTTAGACTACTCTTATGTCTCACCTAAAACAACTTATTGCCCCACACCATCCAACTGAAGCAACAGCCCCAATCGCCTCAGTGTTACTCTTTTCCTGACCCCCCTGTCAGTCTGTGGGTCTTATAACCAGGAGTAGGGAAGCAAAGAAGTTTAAATTATGAGAAATTGTTTTCACATACATTTTTATTATGAAACTTTAAAAACCTGGGAAATATGGAAAAGCATAGTGAAGAAAATTACTGTTATTATAAGGCAGTCTCCCCAAAAATTACCACAGCCAATAACCTGGTTACTTTCTTCCCATTTATACACGCACACACACACGCACACAATTTGGAATTTTACCAGTTAATAACATGTCATGAACATTTTCTCATCATTCAAAACTCCTCAAAATCATGCTTTTCAATGGCTAAATGATATTCCATTATATGGATACAGCATAATTTATGGTTGGGCAACAGTAACAGAAGCATTTTTCTGGAAGATCTGGATTATACTGCTTCATCACAGTAGTAAAGGAATTATTCATAGAAAGTTTAATATTTTCTGATGCTGTTTAAGTGACAGATTCAGCTGCCTTTCCCTGTTTTCTTAATTAGTGTTCCTTAAGTGGAAGACTCTGTTTATCTTGCAACTATCTCTTGGCTTAGAATCATATAATTATTCACTGCTTTTTTTTTTCAAAGTTTTCAATTGTGAACAAGGTGTTATCTTAAATGAGGCTGACTCCTCAACTACAAAACTTTAGCAATTTCTCACATACTTCCTGCTAATTATTCTAAATAGTTACAGGAGCATAATTATGATCCCAGTGGTCCTCCAAATGTGATCTCTGGACCAGAAATATCAGAGTTACCTGAGAGTTTGCTAGAATGGCAAGTCTTAGGCACGATTCCAGACCTGCTAAATCATAAACTCTGGGGGATTAGATTTAGCAATCGGTGTTTTAACAAACCTCCAGGTGATCTTGATGCTTGCTCAAGCATTATCTTATACATAGACCATGCTGTTGAGGTAGGCCGTTTTCACACAAGCATAAATCCACCAAGGCATGCATCAATTCTTTTAACAGTCTGATGCATAACATTCATCCAAGCAACATTTTAATATCACTAGTCTGCATTTATCTTGACCTGAATACTTTGGTGTGATCTTTCCAAATGAGCTGTTTAAAAAAAAATTAGAAGTACATTTCTTTAAAGATCTCTAACCAATTTAATGGAGGTTTTATCATATGCTAGCATTCCCATCCTCAGGTGGGAAACTGCCTGAAGAGGCAAATAGTAAATATGGAAGCTACCAAATCATTCTTGGTGCACTCATCTTGAGGCAGGTTTAGAACGCTGTGAAGCTGTATCTAGACAAAGTATTGACAGGACAGTTCATTGTACATAAACTGGTTTTATTTCCTTTTGATTTTTTTCTAACTTGAAAAATGTAGCTCCTAAAGAATGCTCCTCTACTGTTCTTTCCTGCCAAGTGTTCTTTTCTCCTATAAAATATATGTATATGTATTATAATGTATTTTAAAATATATATAAGTAACTCCATTGTAGGGGAAAGGTTTCTTTGAGGACAAGTAGTTTATTATTCAGAATGAGAAGGTGATGTTGGTATGACTTTAAGGGATTTGTATAAATAGAAATATGCATCCTTTCGAAAAAGTAGAGTATAGAACTAGAAATACTTTCTGGAAACTCTGATCTCTTATTTAAGAAAATCCAATTGTTCGGGCTAACGGTAAACCCGGAGCTTACAGCCTTATTTCTCTCTCCCCATTCAATGTGGGGGTAGTTATACAACCAGGAGGGATTTGACACTAACCATAAACACTCCTCCTGTAAATCTCCCAAGATTAATGAGAGCCTTATGTCTTTCATGCTTTCTTTGAGTTTTTACTTCAAAGTCTTCTGGGACTGGAAGAGCCATTCTGCAATCATCCTGCTTTCACACTGTAGAACTCCACACCTTTAGAATTACCGAACCCTAGAAGAAATTTAGGGGGCACTGAAACCACTTGTCAGCTGATACAATGAAGTCAGGTAAACATAGAGGCTTATCCACACCACACAGTGACGAAGAGCCAGGGCTCCCCATATTCAAGCAGAGCCCCTAGTCTCAAGACACTATTCTCCATTGCTACCAATATCATCCTAGTGACTAAATATTGTTACTACTGGGATATTTTTACACGGAGCTCAATTAAGTTATCCATGACCAAGTTCAACATCATTTCTTCTTCTTCAGTCCTCGAATGGAGACAGCAAAATGCTCGTAAATCCATATACCTAAAGATTTTTTGTCATAGAATTTCAGATCAGAAGAAATCTCAAGAGGCCACCTTACCTACCCCTTGCACCTGGACATTACTGAACAGAGAACAGCACAGCTAGAAACCTCTCTGTTGCTAAAGATTTCCAGAAAGGAGAAATGCCTTAGTAAATTCAGGACATGTAAGTGTGTAGGCTTATGTACTGATGAAAGTGAACAAAATGAAATCACTCTGCATCTAAGTAACACTATGTGGTATCATGTGTCTCTTGATATAACAAGCTGGCATCAATTGTTGTAGATAAGTGCTAATTGCTGAAGAGCTACCAAATTTGCTCTGTTCTTTTATTAAAATATCTTTGAAACTTCCAAGACTTTGCAAGATTTTACCTACTCTGTCTATCCTGTCTACCTTCTTCACAGCCACTCTTGCTTGTTTGCAATGAAATGCTGATGATCAAAGTATTCAAGGAAAAGATAGGAGAGTGGATAAGAGGACAGGGAAACATCGTGGTTATGATTTATGGAGCAAAGCAGGGCTTCTGGCATTAATGTTAACAAATATTGAGGCAGATTATACTATTCACCTCTGGCTTCACTTATTCTTACCCTACATGAAGTCAAATACTCATTTGTACCTGTGAGAACCCTAATGTTGATAGTGTACTAGTAATGCATACATTTTTGGTGACATTAGTCAATAGACAAAATGGGGCAGAGAAATAAATTGTCATAGCAGTACCAGTACTGACTGAATTTTAGTGTCCTTTCATTTTTAACCCAGATATATAAAAACATTCACATTTTTAAAAATAACACTTAAACTGTCTAATCTTTTATATTTGGTAACTCTTTACAGAATCATAAAATGTCAAGAACAAAGTAGTAATATCTAAAACACACAAGTTAGCATCCTTTCAATTCTTTCTGAAAATTCTAAAAATGGGATGATTAGAACATACTTCTACCCTCACAGATCTGTATTATTTAGTTAGTTAAAAATACCAACAACCATCCAAGAATATTCTGTTGTACTTTAGGGTCATTTCTCAGAGCATGTACATTAAGAAACTTAGCAATCTTTGCTTGTGATCACTTTATCTGGCATTATAATATAATAAAATCTCACAAATAAAATTTACCAGGCACTAAAAGATCAGAGGAGGGATTTCTATTCTCAAAATGTTTATCTGTGCTCTTTTAATTCAATGGTTTTTCAGTCCATAAAAACAATCTACTCCTATTTGCAGTAAAATATTACACTCTTATTTCCATTGTGAAATCTTAATTCCACAAATACATATTCCAATTTATGTAAATCCTTTCCAGTTCCGTATAAACCCTTATGAGGATACTCCCAGCAAAAACAATTGGGGAAAAACTTTTTAAGGTAAAGGGGTAAAAATCTGGAATATTCTCCATGTTCTTTGATTTGTCAAAATTCACCTTGTAACACAATTGAATACCACAGCTGGAAAAATTAGTCATTTTATTTATATAATAGGCTCTGTCATTAGACAAAGAATGAATGTCATCCAAGTGGGTTAAATCACTGATAGTCATTGTCTGAGTCACTCAATCAACCAGAAAGTTGAAAAGTTCAGTCTTCATACTTAGGCATATTGCCCTTGGCATAGCAGTGGGCTCCTTTGGATATTGTGAGGACTGAAAACACAGCCAGGTTACTCTAAACCAGTGGTTCTAAACCAGTGACCATTCCCTTTTGTCCTCTAGGTGACACATGGCCATGTCTAGAGAAATGTTTAGTTGTCACAATTTGGGGCATGCCACTGGCATGTAGGAAGTAGGGCCAAGGAGTGCTGCTAAACATCCCAAATGCACAAGACAACTCCCTTAACAAAGGATTATCTGGGCTAAAATGTCAAGAGTGCTCAGGTTTGAGAAAGCCTGCCCTACACACAGAAAAGAATCTGGACACCTGATGCCATTGCATCATGCACAAATCCCTACATTCTACGGGGTTGTGGTTGGGGGAGGACAGCCATTCCAGGAAGAATCATTTGTTCCACTTTGGGATTTCTGACCTCTAAACTAATAAGATGTTTGCTCCTATAATGTAAATTTATCAGGGCAGTGAAATGTAACTATTATATTTAAAATATGATGTATGTTCCTTCTGGTTTTTGTATGTGTGCGATTTTCTACAATAGAGGTCATTGGAACAAAGCAAATGACATTTAGTTTTATCATCAAGTTTCTGCTGCACTCCTCGCTAAGATCATGCAGAGCCTGTAGTAGATTTCAGAATATTTATGGATTTGGAGGGGGAGGGAAGTTCTTAAACTGATGTCTGCTCTCTTCCTTTCTAGAGAACCATGATTTCATTTTCCCTCTTTTTCTAATATGTCTAGGGTACCTGCTGCCATAGCAACCACTGATCTAGCACAACAACATGTTTTTTCCTCCTCCTTCTTTTAGAAAAATTAGTTTCCATTCCTGCCAAGAAGGAACATATTAATCTACCCATTATGCTCGCTTAGGGAAGTTGAAGGCCATAGAAGTTGTCACTTATGCAAAGATTACAGAAAGTTAATTGTTAGTATCTTTTGTGTCAAAAACTCTACCCCAGTCCCAGAGAGGAAATGGGACAAAGAAATAAAAGACTCTGGGGCTAAGGAGGTAAGATCTCTCTTCTTTCCCACAAAGTTTCCCAGCAAGGTGTGAACCCTCAAACTCCATGGTACAATATTATGTCTGTCTACTAGATAGTTTTAAAAGATCACTGGTGCCCAGAAAACAGTGACTAAGTACACAATACTTTTTAAGACAAGAATTAACCTTAAAAGTTCATCTACATACCCCTGAGGGAAGGGCAAAAATAAAAACTAACCAAAAAAATCCTTCGAAGTGACTGATATACAGAGCAGGAAAACCTTATTGAAGAAACCAAAAATCAACTGTCCAATTCTTGATAAAACAAAAAGTCCTGCAGGAGTCTGACTGGCTAAATTCTTTCTAGTATTAGGTAATTAGATCTTAAATCTGACTCAGCCTTGCTATTCTGACTTCAGAATGCCTCTAAACATACCTATCCAGAACCGTGTCCAGGCCTGTTGTATGACAATGGTCTATGCTAACCTGGATTTTTATGAATGACACTCCAATCTGTGAAGGACAGATTCTTCCCAATTTCTCAAGACAAATCCACTGGCTGTTCCATCTCTGGGGTTCCACATGCATGCCTAACCCTGATGGGAAATGCCACCAATCCCAGCCAGAGCATTTGGGCCAGAGGAAGAAGGATCAAAGGTTGACCTCAGACTCCCTCAAATTTCAGACCTATTTACTGTTTTAAGAGAAGAAAGGCAGTGGAGGGAAGACAAATAAAGGCAGAACTGAAGGATTTTCAATATTCAGAAATGTCTGCTTATTATCAGAATGATGAGAACTCAAAATTAAGGCACTGGGAAAGAAAAGATTCTAAAGGGGGAAATAAAACTGTCACTTCCTCAAAGGCTTTTACAGAAGTGGATCCTGGCTTATACAGAATTAAACCGAAAAAGACCTGCTATAAATGAGAACAGATGAAGGGCAGGAACATTCATGTTTACTAAAAGTACATATGGAGAATGAACACACACCACCTTTCAAATAGAGCCTTAGAACCGTCCATGTCATCCTGTAAACTCAGCACATTTCCTATTGTTTTCCACAACAAAGACCTGGCTCTGCATTTCCTTTCAACTTTATGGAAATGGGCAAGGGTTTAAACGGAAGAAAGATATTACTTCCCGAAACCTTGGATGTTTTGCTGGAAACAGTCTTCAAGGAATGAATCTTTGTTACAATAACAAAAACAAAATGTTTTTAAAACAACTGGTTGCTAAGAGAAAATGTGAGAAATGTGTCATTGGGAGCAAATACACATTCTATGGCAGTAAGACCACTGTTCTGCTTTAGATCTTCCCTTCAGACAGAAAGCATTTGTTAATAAGTAGGCAGCGAACTGAGAGGTTATCACCTTTCCTCCAGATGTCAGGTATCAATTCATCAATCTCCAAGGCTACACGAATCTATGAATGGTCTACAAACCATTTGTTGGCCTACTTTCAATTCTGTTGTCAGTAATAATAATACCACCATTCTATTCCAGTAATCTTTTTTTTTTAAAGATATATTTATTTATTTGAGAGAGAGAGTGTGTGCAAGCAGAGAGGCCAAGGGAGAGGGAGAGAATCTCAAGCAGACTCCCTGTTGAGCATGGAGTCTGACAGGGAACTCGATCTTTGGGCCCTGAGATCATGACCTGAGCAGAAATCAAGAGCCAGTCACAACCAATGGAGCCATCCAGGCACCCCTCTATTCCAGTAATCTAATACAAATTAAAGATCATTAGAAAACAATGGCAGAAATTTAAAACAAACAGAAGACTGCCTAAAAGGATAAAAGGCAATGCAAAATTGACTACACAGCCTGGAAAAAGGAGTTGATAATGAAAATTGTGGTGAGAAGTACCTCATTGACTCATTAAATTTTTCTAGAACCTGATGTTCCATTAAAAAAAGAAGTTATTGGTGTAAATGAACTTTTTATCTTTGCCAGGCAGCATCCTTTAGCCACCATCATCTTTAGAAACTAAGTAAAATACATGGATATATATAAAAGAAACAAGCCAGGTGGCTCAGTGGTTGAGTGTCTGTCTTTGGCTCCAGGCACGATCCTGGGGTCCTGGAATCAAGTCCTGCATTAGGCTCCCTGTAGGGAGCCTGCTTGTCCCTCTGCCTATGTCTCCGCCTCTCTCTGTGTGTCTCTCATGAAGAAATAAATAAAATCTTTAAAAAAGAAAGAAAGGAAGAAAGAAACAAGCCAGAGAAACTATAGGTTGCTGTGTCGACAGCATGATGATGACCATGATGACAACTTAACTCTCTAGGTCACTCCTCCATCAAGTCTATAGGGACCTACCTCTCAGGGAGGAGCAGGCAAAGTGTGCTTTGTCAGTCTCCATACATTTTGACAGGTTCTAGGCAGAAAGACCAGGATTTAAATCTGCAATTCCTATGGCCCTGCAAAAGTAATATCCTTTGTTTCCTTAACTGTAAAGGGTGATGGGCGTCCCTCAGCACTTCATGTAGGTGCTGGATCAGCAAGTTTCACTCAACTGAAAAAAAACTGAAGTGCTGTTTTATGGATTAAAAAAAAAAACAAACAAACAAACACATAGTGTTTAAAGCAATTTCTGATACATAGCAAATGTCTAATAATGTGTCTGATTCCATTCTTTCCCTTTCTCTCTTTCTAAGGTAGAGTCCAGTGTTTGGTATTAGTGTGTAAACATGTCAATAGCTAACGTGCTCATATGAAGGTCGAGCTTAGTTTATGGCCACTGGTCCAGTTTTCTCAGCTGATAAAACGAGAATTGTAACCAATAAAGTTCAATATCAGTTCCAACAAGGATTAATTGGCTTGTCTTATTCCAAAGTCAAAGGCCATCTTAACCGAGTTCTCTATCACTTAAAATGAAGACAAGGGAAGAGCCTGGCTACAAATCTGCTTTCGCTGGTGGAAAGTCAATGCAAGGGGCATTGTCCACCTATCCTGGCCATGAGCACCATCTGTGCACTCAAAAGTTTTCATATTGTCATTATTATATATCTGGATACATTTGCTGGGCCTGACCATTCCAGATAAATCTTCTCAATACTGGCTGCCCATGGGACTCACGCAGTTTCATAAACATGTCCATGCTCAGGCTCTGCCCCGAGAAAAGTGGAGCAAAGCATTCTGAAATGGAAAGGATTCTTACCAAGATGACCACCCTGAGAATCAATAGAAATAGAGATCATGGGTCAAAGGAAAATATTCTTTCTCCTCTGGGAATCACCAGCATTTGCACAGATCTCTATGGCTGACTACATGACCTAGAGCACTTTCTTAAAGTGGGACACAGTGTGCTCTGAATCCAGACCTGACACTGAATTTATCATGGTTGGGTAGCTGCTGCTATGGCCCATGAGACACTGAACTTACACATTAGACAGCTGAGCCAACGGATGCCTCAACAGCCAAAGAAATAACAGGATGGGGAGACCCTCTGTGCATCTGACACGGGTGTCAGCTTAGCAGAATAGCATTTTTCCCCTGCAGCCTTTGAAAGAAGGTAATTTAGCAATACCTATAGCCTTTTAGCTCCTAAAATACAGAGCCATAGTTTCTCTTCCAGCTTATTTTCAACCCAAACCAGATTCCAGGTTCAACAGGAACAAAAAGCATGCCTTGGTGCCTCTTTGCTACTCCTGATCTGCTTTTTCAATTCCTCCAACTGAATTGGGCTCCAGTCTGGCTGGCTTTCCAGAAAAGTCTATCAGCACTATCTACAGAGTGGTCTTCTGAGCTATGTTGCTAACAAATATATAGTATCTAGATCCTTTCCTGTTGCTGATAACTGGTAGTATGTTGGTTTTTCTTCTGTATGTTGTTAAATTTAAAATAACATAGAAAATTATAATATCAGTACAAGTTCATTGTAAAATATATAAATAAACAGTAAGAAAATGTCCATTTTGATGCCACAAAAGGTTAACAACTGTTAGCACAATTTCCAAACACTTTTCCCATGTATATCTTCTTTTTTGTCTTTACAAAAATGCAATCATAAAAATGCTCAATATTGTATGACCTTCCTTTTTCATGAAATAAAATATATGAACACCTATTTGTCAATAATTATTCATTTAGAATATTATAACTCATGGCTGTATAGTTTCTCCTTGTAACTTACATAACCACCTCAACAGCGACATTTAGTTGTTTTGAATATTCTGCTGTTAAAAACTATGCTCCGGTGATACTCATAAGCTCTTCAACTGCTACTATGTCATCATGAGTGGCTGAGGGCCTAGGAAGAAGCAACAGATTCTGATGTTTACAGAGTCTGTCACTGTGGCTAATCAAGAAATAGGCCACTATGCATTATCATCATAGCTAATGCCTTGAAAGAAGAAAGCATTGCTGTTCACTGAAAGGAGAGTTTATGTGTGTGTGTGTATATATATATATATATATATATATATATAATATTTTTTAAGATTTTTTTAAAATTTATTTATGATAGAGAGAGGCAGAGACACAGGCAGAGGGATAAGCAGGCTCCATGCCAGAAGCCCAATGCAGGACTCGATCCCGGGACTCCAGGATCACTCCCTGGGCCAAAGGCAGGCGCTAAACCACTGAGCCACCCAGGGATCCCCTATATATTATATATATATAATTTCCTATTAGTTGGGGAAAGAAAATGGATGAGGAGAGCCAATCTTAAGTTCTTGCCCTGTTACCATTTAAAATTTGTTTTATTTTTCAAATCATGGTCAGTGCTTTATCACTGAAGTTATTAATTTGTTCTGGCCTTTTTTTTTTTTTTTCAAATTGTAACACATATCTATCATGTGAGTAGGTTTGGGTGATGGGGAAATGTGTTCAGGTGGGTCCTGTTTTTGCTGCAGCCACATATGGTACAGGCCTAGAGCTTGGAGATCCTTTTTTTTTTTTTTTTTTTTTTTTGGCGATCCCTTTTTACTATGATATTAAGAGTAGGACAACAATAAAGTCCACCATAATGCAAAAAATATATATATGATATAGATAGACATATTTGGCAAAAGACTTTAAAAACTGACTTTTAAAAATGAAATGAGGAATGTGGAGGTACAAATAGCCCAGAGCCTCAATCAGGAAACCATCTCTCAGAGATTCATCAGGTGCGATTAGCTGCTATTTAGAAAGTCCACTTCTATTTGCTAACATTTCCCTGGGTATAAAAAAAGAAAGGAGAAGTAATGTAGCTGAGGTATGACTTCATTTCCTTTGCCTGGGTTAGACGAGAACTGCAGAAGGTTCTCCATGAGCTTGAGCTTCTCAACAGGAAACCTAGAAGGTAGGCTGTGGCTAACAAGACACTATGGGGAAACCAAAGGTGAGATTGGCTAACATGACTTTTGTGAGGCCCTCCCTCACCTTCCCTTCCTCACATCCCCAACCTGGCTATCAGGGCCATCTGGGGAACCATGTCAGCAGGACCACATACCAGAATGGTTGTGCTCATGGGGACTTTGCTCCACAGTGGGGCTACTCTAGCATAATTTCTGCAGAACACTTAGAGAAAAAGTCAGTTGAGGGAATTTTACTCAGGTCCAGAATGGCCCAGTCTCTAGAGGTCTGGATCCAAAAAAATAAAGAGACTGCATTTTTTTTTTCTCTGATTCTCACCAGAATGAAAAACTATCTAAATGTTCCCTAGGGGGCCGTAAACTGTTATGTTTCCCAAAATGTTATTCTGTGGGAAACACTAATATTCAATAAATAGCCCCTCTCTCTTTTACTCAGAACACATGAAAAAATAAAATCCCTGATGAAGCACTGGATGCTATTTTAAGTTGCCCAAACTGACAAAATATAGACCATCACTCTTCTAAATTCTGGAGCCAATTAACAACCTCTATCAGTAGTCGCTACATTAAATTCCATTTCACAAATAGGTATATTAAGTTTAAGGAGAACAGACTTAGGAGGCTGAAGGCAGCTCCTAGAAGGGAAAGATGAGGGTGGATAATTGAGGGGAAGACTCATCCAGCAGAGAAAAAAAAAAAAAGAAAAGCAATCAGACGGGGCTATCTGAGAATTCTCCAAGGAAACTAGAAGCTGTGCCAGTCAAAATGTCCCTAGCAACATAGCACAATCATTTGAAATCAAACCATATATTCACTGGATTCTTCTTTTTCCAATCTTTTGTTTTCTCTTGGCCTCTGGGTAAAGGTCATTTGTAAAACTTTCTCGTGGGTCAGATGGGGAGGAGAGGAGAGAAGGAGAGGAAGGCAGGGAGGGAGGAAATTAGAGGGTGTCCCTGCTGGGGCGCAGCAGTCACTGAATTGCCTACCCCAGGGCTAGAATGAAGTGGGAGGGCCAGCCTGCCAGGGGAGAGAAAGGTGCCAGTTCCTTTGCAAGTAGGGGACAGTGGAGGGCTCTTTTCAGAACACTGGGAGAGATTTTGGTGGTGATGTCAGAAATGGAGCATCTGCCTTCTAAGGACCTTGCCAACTGGCATGGGGGCCAGAGTCTAGAGTGCCAATTCCCTTTGTAATAAGGAAAGCAGGAAATGGGCAGAGAGCATTAAACACAGTGGGAAAATCCACCTTTGAAAGACAGGAGAGGGGAAAGAAAGGGACCCCCATGGAGTCTTGGTATCCTCAGGTAGGAAGGATAACATCCGTGTTTTATATTTGCGTTGTGTTTTACAGTTTACACAACACAGAGACCCTCATGTTGAAACCTCACAGTGGTCCATGAGGCAGGCAGGATTATCACTATTTTCCAGATGAAGAAATTACCATCCAGAAATAAGTAATACACTGGCTTGCAAGTCTTCTTATACAGGTCAGATGTTCTAATGTTCTTTCTACTATGTTTACCTCAGTAGCTTCTCTGGGGGCAGGCCTGCACTGAATGAGTAGAAGGAGGGCTTTGCAAACAGTAATGAATTCTTCAATTACTTAATATACCTATTTGCAATGTTATTAGGCCAGTTCATACCCAGAAACAGTCTTACCACAGGTAGCACAGGTAGAAGGAACAAAGACACAAACTCTGAGTTTAGAAGGAAAATAAGATATCTCCCCAAACATAATTCATCCACTGACCTCCAAGAGACCTCCCTTTGACCTCTAAATCAGTGTCACCCAAAAAGGACAGATCTTGACCTCTCCTACCTTCTTTTCTTTTCTTTTCTTTTTTTGGACATCTCCTACCTTCTAGGCTGCCTCCCCAACCACACCTTCCATGTATTGCCAGCCCTCTTTATAATGCTACAGCTAAGTGATAATTCTGTAACAGCAGGAAATAAATGGGAATACGGTATCAAATCTGAGGCTTCAGGTGAATCCAAGTATAGTTTGGATCTTGTCATGTGTTCAAATATCTGTTTCAAAAAAAGACTCATTTCATTGGGTTGAGGATTCTCATTTAACTTCCTACTGATCTAGAGCACAGAGTTTACTGTTGAAGAAGGCCCTTGCTGAACATCTGGGTTCGGGCAGCTTTTGCCACTTTGCAGTGAGGAGAAACAATATAGCATCACCAACAGGCTGCCAGACAAGGATAGACACCCAAGTCTCAAGCCTGATTCAGTCTCCATCTCCTAGTGACATGTTAGAAAATCCTCACAGTAGCTACCTTTGAGGACCTCTTACATGCCATGTGCTTTACATATAGTATCTTGCATGTAACATGCAAAGTAGATCTGTACCCCATCATGCAGATGAGAAACTGAAGCTCAATGAAGTTAGGTAACTTAATTATCTCAACCAATCAGCACACAGGGAAGCCATCCTTCCCTGCATCTAGAACTGTTAAAACTTTCAACTTTCTCCATGACATCAGAAAATCGTTTTTCCCTCATCTACTTTATAAACTTCAAAGATGATGGGCAGTACCTTTTGAAAGCTGCTTAAAAAAAAAAAAAAAACAGATTCTTTCTTTATTTATTTAGAGACAGCAAAGGGAGGGGAAGAAGAAGAAGAAGAGGGAAAGAGAATCCGAAGCAGACTCCACACAAACTGTGGAGCCCAATGTGGGGCTCAATCTCATAATCCTGAGATTAAGACGTGAGCTGAAATCAAGAGGCAGATGCTTAACTGAATGAGCCACCCAGGTGTCCCAGAGGTTGTTTTTAACATTTTTTTATAAGTATGACAATCCATACATTGATCAGTGAAGGTTTATGCAATGATTCCACAAATGTTTATTAAGTGCCTGTGTGTGCCAGCCTTAGGGTCCCAGCCAAGAATAAAACTGACAACCAAATGTTGCCCTTAAAATAAGTTTGTATTCACAGAGTCCTATCTACCTATCCACCTGTTCTTTGGCTTTCTTCCCCTACATGGTGAACCTATTGCTTAGCCCTCAGGCTCAATTCCACATGCGGCCCTATAGCCTGAGAGAAGAGGCCACATTCCCACCTAATGAAGAGTCACACTTTTATACAGTTTACTCATCACTCCAAAAGCTGTAAGCCAAATATAGCTAATGACAAGTAATTCCATTTATCCCTTATCTACATTTCTTAATGAAATTCAGCAAAAAAAAGTCTTAAAAATCCTGGTCTTAATTGTATGCAATGCATATAGCTGTAGTTAATATGGCATTTCAGGTTGAAATTCTTACAAATTTGAATATAATCACAATATAAAATGTCCAATTTTGATATTTTCTGATTGTATTTTTATTTGCTATTTATTTATTTAGTATTTTCTAAATGAGTGGGAAATGTTAGAGAGGGAGACAGAACATAAGAGACTCTTAACTCTGGGAAACGAACTAGGGGTGGTGGAAGGGGAGGTGGGCAGGGGGTGGGGGTGACTGGGTGATGGGCACTGAGGGGGGCACTTGATGGGATGAGCACTGGGTGTTATTCTATATGTTGGCAAATTGAACACCAATAAAAAATAAATTTATATTTAGTATTTTCTGTGTTTAAATATACATTTCAAACTATAGAGTCAAGAACCTTCTGGTACCCTGGCTTTGAAGTAGCTTGCCCTCCATTCCAGTGTCCTTTTCTTTATTCTAGTGCATGCACAGCCATCCTTTAGGAACTGCTTCAAATCCATGATCTGAAACTCTAAAATTCTTCTTCCTACCTCAATTTCCTTTCTGGCTATTCTTTACATGTCTTTTTTATTGACTTCAACCAGTTGCCAAGCCCTATACATTCTTAGTTCACAATATCTCTAAATGTCATTGCATCTCACCAAGGCATATTTCTTCTTTCTGTTCTGTCTTCCTTTGATGTTAAAGTTTTTTCTCCAATTCTAATCCAACTACCTAACAAACCTATACTAAAGTTCCATTAGAGTAACAGTCATAGAAAATAAACCTAATCTTAAGCTTCTGCTCAAAATTGCTCAGCCACTTGCCCTCTGAATATCAAAAAATTACCTTGGCATTCAAGTTAGAGAAGTTGAGCCTAACTTCTTCAGTGGTATCTTCCAAACACCATTTGTTTTCAGGATCCTACACTTTACTATACTTTAGACAAACTATATTAGTATCATTCTTTAAACATGCTGCAAGTTTTCCTGCCTTTATGCCTTTGCTTATGCTATTTTCTTCATCCTGGACTCCTTTGTCCAAACTGGATTGTTAGAATGTTACCTACATCTTTCAAGGTCTAAATCTCCACATTAATTGTTTCCCTTCTATGATATTTTTATTAAGATTCTTTGTATTGCCGATATTTATATACAATTCTTCTCCCATAGGAAATTTAGCTTTGTATTCATTGTAATGCCTAATAAAACTCTTTGCATATTATAAAAACTCAGTTTTGAATGAATGGACTGGCAAAAAAGATACTTTTTGAGTTTTTAATATGCATTTTTTTGTATATTAAATGAAAAATATTCCCTAAAACCAATTCTCTTCACAATTAATGTAAAGTTGTACTAACTGAATTTTATATTTCATATTTATGAAGAACTATCTGTATCTATTTCTATATAATGACCGAACAATTTGTGTGTGTGGTTGTAGAGCTGTTTAATTCATTAAAATGAGTGAAAAATTTTCATCTCTGCTGAGTTTATGAGTCACGTCTAAATACAGAAGTCAGTGCTCACTGAAATATCATATTCAGTCAGGTATCAAAAATTCAAGTGCCAATTGTCCCATATCTGGATTTCTAGCTTTAAGTGTACAATTCTAGGCATTTATTGATTAAAACATAGGTACTAAATATAACTTCAAACTTCAAACCGACTTCTGTCATGACCCAGATTGGTATTCATTTTTACTTTAGTTATGGCTGCCATGTTTCCAGTGCTAAAGAAAAATTATCTTAACCACATCACTCTGCAGTGCTTCCATCTTACCCTTCCCACCAGAGGAAAGGGGGGGGGGAGCTTATAGGTGCTATTCTAGAGTCATCCTTCAGCTACTCACCTTGACTATACTTACTCACTCACTCTTTCAATTCTGGCTCAGTATATTTCTCTCTCAGTTTAAAACCTTTGCTATTAGTTACTGGCACAATTGCACCATTTGATTTTTATTTGTAACTTATTGCTCCAAATCACAGTTCACAAAATTTAAGCCATGAACTTCTCCCCCAGTGAAGCATTTGTGCCTTTCACAAATGACACTCAGATGTTATAAGATATAGGTTCTATACACAATACCTATCAATAGCACCACGTGAAATCATTTTGGGACTTAAATTTAGATTCAGATTGGTAGTTAAAGTTAATCCGTACTGAATAGGAAACATTAAAAATGAGGCAAGTTTGAAAAATACCAAGCAACTTGGCATTATTCAGTGTAGCAAGCCAGTTCCCTTTATTCAAAAGCAAACATTTTCCAAAGCAAAAAATTCTCTCATTAAATGCAAGCATTAAGAAGAAAGTAGAGTCTTAATTACTCAAGGAGGAAATTCATTTGCTCCATGGTTAGCTGTGTAAACAGCCCAGGGAGCTTTCTCAGTGGTTGCCTCCTAAAGAGCCCCACTTTGATTCTGCTTCCCCATTCCCGCCAAGCCACAGGAGCCGACACCTTTGTCCATTAGCCACAGTTTTCCATATTGAAGAAGACATTATTGTCTACTGAGGGAGTGCTTAGGTCTTTGCCCTCACCTCCCCTACAGGAGGAAATTCAGTAGAACCCTTTAATTGGTCTGAAACAGTCAAGTCATTGTCCATCTGACTCCTAGGTGTTTCAGGCAATCTTCACAGTCATCTGGAAAGCCCTTCAGTTATAATTTCCTCTCTCTGTTACTCCTCTGCTCTTCAGTTATAATTTTCTCTCTCTGTTATTCCTCTGCTCGTACAGAGTTAGGTTGAAATTTAACATTAGCTTCAAACTAGTAAGAGAACATTTATTGTGTGAGATGGAAAAAGTACAGAACCTATTCATAGAAAGCACTCTGGCATCCAAAACAAATGTGTAACTAATAATGAATAATAATAGCATTGTCTCTGAAAGCAAGAATGCAAATATATAGCTATGAAATAAAAATAAACTCCTGACAGGGCCATATGTGCCCTTAAAAAAATAAGTGGAAAGCTTTTGTTGCTTTTGAATATTGTGTCACGATTTCACTTGATTATTTTAAAATGTAACTTTTCACAAATTTGCATGATATGAATTTGCAGATCCACTGATATCTACTAGAGCTATATTAACCTGAGACTATCAAGATAAAGTAGACCCATGAATTTTAATATATTTCTCTACAACTTTCTCACTTGTCAATCATTAGTAGGAGAAATGCTTCTCTATATACATATCTGACAAACAAACTCTTTTTTTCTGTTTTTTTTTTTGTTTTTTGTTTTTTGTTTTTTTGTCCTTATGTGTGTATGCCTATGATCATCAAAACTGGCACTAGTTCTAGTCATTTGCAAACACTAAGATTCCTTCTCCACTCCATCTGTAATGCATGGTTTTTGCTGATGCCTTCAGGCATATATTTTCTGAAATAGATATGGTAAATTGAAAAGGCCATATTAAGATGTATCATTTTATGCAACAGTGATCAAATTTGTAAAATTCAATATCCCAAAGAGTTTGTGCATACTAGGGAAACAAATCCAAGAAATATTTGACTAAACTATTGAATCATCATTTCTTCACTGTTCATCAATGCCCTAGATTCATTTAAAAAAAAAGAATATAGGCACTGAAGTTCATGAGTTTGACTTATGGTGACATTTCCTTCATTTTCACGATTGGAGAGTAGAACTGAAGCATTTCAGCAGTGTCAGGCTGGCATGAGTACTTTGCTTCCTGGCTTGAAATGCATAATTAACCAGAAAACTAGTTGCTGAACAGCTAAACAGACTGTGTAAAAATGACCCCATTACTGTTCAAATGAATGCTGAAAAGTAGGGTACCAGGGTGATTTTTGTTTTATAGAGAAGCTAAATCCAAGCAATTGACAAAGACTTTTCCTTTTTTTTTTCCCCCTTTGTCAGAAGCTGATGAAAGCTTATGGGTAACAGCAATTATCTCTGTTTGTGGATTTATAATCCCATGAAAATTCTGTAATTTACTGAACCACTGAGCAAGTCCATGCTACTCCTCCTCCCCAGCCTCATAGGATACAGCTCCTTTCAACAGAGAAATGGAGTCAATGATGTAAGTGAAGTAGTCCTCATAGGTGGAAGGCAAAAAAATGCTAGAGAAACATGCCACCCATATCCCATAAGAAAAACCCCAATTATTGGACAGAATAGCCACATTTCAGAGCACAAATGAATCTCATTTTTGTTAGCTAAGTGAAGATGTCAGGGGAGAATTAGTGGCTTAGCATTAGGTTGGGCCATATACCTATATTTGCTAAAGTAATTACTCTAACAGAAGATAAATATGGGAAATATTGTAGATCAAAGCCAAGGAATGTCTTAAATATGTACTGCTTAAGAAAAAGACATGGATATTTCCATATCTGGTAAATGGTTGTTTTTAAGAGGTTATCTTTAAAATTAAATGGATGAGTCATGATATAACAGCTGGTCCCTTTTCCAGCACATTCTACAAATTAGAATTCTTGCGAGACCTCATGCCCCAATTCATCTTCCAATTTCCAACAGAGAAGATACTTCACCTTTTTATATTGCATTTACATTGTATTGCAGGCTTGAATAATAGTTTATGGTTGGTCTGGACATGCTTCCTTCTTAGAAGTATTAGAATAGAAAGGATGAGATAATTCTTCAACTGTCTCAAAGTTTAACAGTTTTAACAAAATGTAATGTTATACTTGAGCTAACAGGTGTTCTATTTATTTCCCTGTCTGCTCTACTTTTTTTTTTTTTTCTACTCTGGTCAATCCATATAACACACTAGCTGCAAATTATTCTGATTGTATTATTAAGCTTTGACATGAAATCAAATTTAAATTTCCATAAATTTGCCATGTTCCTTGAAAGCAATTAACATGAGTTTGAAAAATCTGTTAGCTGAGTCCTCAAAGACTACCACAATCTTTACAAAATCATTTTATGCATTATGTCTTACATCACTGTATGCTACCTATATACATCGTCCTCTTTCCATAGGTTGGAGATTCTAAATGTTTTTCACTCTTGGGAAAATGCAATTAATATTGGATTCATTTGTCGTCAGTTATCTTTACAATATATGCATGTACACAAATATACACAAAGAAACTCCAGTTTTTAAACAATCTATTTCTTCAAAAATCCATACAAATGAGCCAAAGATTATGCTACGTGTGGTTTCAGGAAACATTTAGAGCATGCTCCCTTTGACTTACTTACAATTTAAAAATAATAGAAGATATCACTGCTCTTGGAGTTTTGTGCATTCCTGAACTTTCTAATTCCTCCTGCATGCATAGTTATTTTGGCAAGATGCCAGAATGTTCCCCAAACAATGTAATATTAGCTAGATAAATGACAAACAGGGAATCTTAAAACTTCTAAATGAGTTGTAGAGCTATCAACGTCTACAGCTTTTCACTGCCAGACAGATAAAAGTAGGAAAGGATGTTAATGCATGCCCTGTAGTGGCATGAGTGTGGAGGGCACACTAGAAAGCTAGAAGAGTAGAGTGTCTTCCCAGAACAACTGATGAGATCAGTGTGGTAGAGCAAAGGGGCTCAGCCCCATAACAATGCTACATGTATGGTACTGAGGGCCTGGTCATGAAGACAGAGCCAGTGTGGCTGGGCATGTCTACCAATCTTAGGATGTAACTGTTGTCCACTCATCCTCTGTTATTTTCAAGCTAAACTTTTTGGTAAGTCTCTTCTCTGATGCTCAAAGGCATCCACAGAAGAACCTAATGTCCCACATTTCCCACTTAGGGTTTAAACTTAGGAAAGTTGGCATGTGATACAGATTCCCTGTATCTATGTCACATGCTGATTGCATATTCATAAAACAGGAACAAGTCAGTCCCTCTCTGTGTTCTGTTCTCCTACTTCTGCATAATTTTCTTACTTCATCATGCAAATGCAGAGTGGACTGAAGGTTAGGCTAAGTAGGTTCTAGGCAGTTCCTACTGTGTGATCTTAGTAGGTCACTTGCAAGGCTTCTTTTATACTGTTTCCTGATCTGTGAAAGGAGATGTTTAACTCAATGCTATCTATAGTGCCTTCACTTCCAAACTTCAATGGTTTCTCCTTTCTTGGTACTTTGCTCTCTCCCTGCTTGTTGCCTGTGTCTATTTCATTTCTATTTTAGGAAGTCATAAATCTTTCACTGGGGTGGAATCCCTCCCACTCTACACCCTACACCCTGGGAAAACACCACCACTCAGTAACCATAGCTCCCACAACTCTGGGCTCAATTGCATTTCTATTGCTCTGTCTCCATAAACTGCCAGCTTCTTTCAACAAAGACCTCCTAGTTTCCAACGTTGTGACACTTAGCATGCATTCAATAAATAGTTTCTTAATAACTGATTTTTCTAACCTTTTCCTGGAGGGTCCCTTTAAGTAGAGGGAAGAGACAAGAGGAGTCAACTTTGCTTTTTGACCAATTCTCTTCACAAAGAGCCAGACTTGTGTCCTTCCTCCTCTGGGGTGACTTTTTTGAGCTGTGGATCTTCCCTGGTAACTATAATAACTGATCACTTCACATTTATTCACTCACAAGTGTAGGTAAATAACTGTGTCAACCACCAAGGGATATATCCCATAGGTAATGAAGTCACAAATACGTTATCTCTGTAACAATTTAATAATCTTCTATCATACTAGACCATGAGGCTGGCCATGGAAAGGGCCATATTTTCTTCATCCCTCTAAATTTCCTTCTCTATCTCTTTGTCCCAGATACCCAGCTCCTGACATTGTCTGGGGCATCAAATATTATGTTTAACATATTTTTACTGAAAGTTTGTTTGGGGTTGAACCAGATCCCATTCAATCTGAACTCATACACTTAAAAGTCTTTATCTTATGTTGCTCTCTGTAAGATATACAGGCACTCAAGAGAACCCTCTTGGCATTAATTTATCAACATTTTCTTTTATCTGTTTTTTAGGGCAGGATTATCAACAATTTTTAAAATTGAGATCTAACTGACATATAACAATGCATGAGTTGTAGGTGTACAACACAGCGATTTACCATATATTGTGAAATGACTGCCGCAGTAAGTTTGGTTAGCTTCCGTCACCACATATAGCTACAAAAATTATTTTTCTTGTGATGAAGACTTTTAAGATCTATACCCTTAGCAATTTTCAAATATACAATACAGCATTATTAACTACAGTCAGCATGCTGTACATGTTATGATTTTCTACATTTCCCTTCAGAAACTACATGGGGTTTTGGTACTTTGGGCATTCCCTTTACACAATACGACATAATTCAACTGCCTGAATCTGGGTGAGGGAGATAGCAATTAGGATAGCTTTGGGAAATAAGAGAGTGACAAGTACATGCCCTAACTAGGGGAAACTGAAACTACAATGACAGAACTACTAATTCACAAATCATGGCACGCTGAAGCATGCCTTCATGCTCACAGAAGTGGTAAAGAGGCACCAAAGGCCCATATTTTGGAGTGGCTCTAGATAGATACTTAAAATTCATGAGCTTGATCGAGGTTTAGCAATATAAATTACCTGTCCCGTGGGCTTGACCAATTCTGCTACATTGAAAGATATGGCCTCGGAAAGCATTTGAACTGCAATATTGAATTAAAAGACATAAATATAAGGAATAATTTATAGCCTTGATGCCTCAAAAAATGAATTCTCCTTGGTAACCTAACTGCAAATGCACAGGAATGAAAAATATGTTATAATTATATAACATGTTTAAATCAGAGTAAATGATTACATTTAATCATTGCTTTTGATATGATTGCGAAACACCAATTCAAGAAAGGTCTATAAAATTCTTCCTATTTTTGAGGTCCTGAGCAAAGAAGACAAGGTACTCTTCTTGGAGAGAACAAATCTCTCTGAAATAGTCACACTGGTTCTGTTCTGGTATTCATTTGAAATTGCCTATTCTTTGAATAAAATAACACCTATAAGTACCCAGTCCTATTTTTTTACAGGGCTATATCCTGAACTTTTTTTTTTTCTGGTGGAAAAACAAATCTGCAGATTCAGGCTTAGAAATACACTTGGAGTCAATAGAAAAATCAGGGTTTCTGCCTTGCTTCATAGCCAAAAGATAATGGATTCTTAGGCAATTTGTCAAGAACTCTTGCTTCAGAATTGTCCAAAGCAAACAGCTGGCCAGAAATAAATTTGAACCCCCCCAAAGATTTTTAAATTCACAAACCTTCAGAAACATGCCTGCAAAGTACCACATCAGAGCTTTAGCTTATCAAGTGTGGGTTTATTGTCAACAATTTAGAATACTCTAATTCTTACAATACAATCTCCCTCTGTCCTCTAGCTGGCTGAGGAAAAATAAGTTGGAGGTAGTGGCAAATAATGTGGCTGGAGAGTGCAAATGATTAAGAAAAATAAGATGCTTAGGGTTTTGGAAGTGATTGCGATAGAAATCATCTTGCTCAGAATACAGTGGAAATTATGTATTCCAGTTCCATATCGTCCAATGGTTGCCATTATTAACCTAAAAAGCAGAAGTAGTGATAAGAATATACTCCTCCATATATGTGCCCCTTGTTCCTGCTTCACCTTCAGTCTCACAACTGCCTATCAACCAACCAATCCATCTGCAAATTTACCAATGGTGCTATTCCATACCTTCCCTACCTTTACCACCAAAAATGTGCTGTGTGAAAAACAGCCCCAGTGAATTGGAGCAACCACGGGCTAAGAGTGAGAAGAGTAAAAAGAGGAAAGAGGAGAAAAAAAAAATAAAGAAAAAATGAAGAGGTAAACTTTCTAGTGGAAGCAAATACTAGGGGAAACCTACAAAATAAAACTTTCTGGCTTAATTTCTCAATAAATCACGGGGCAAGGGAAAAAATGCAGGCCTCTTTTCACTAACACCTTTGGCAGTAAATCTTAGAAATGCTTTGTTAAATTATTTCAGTAACCCTCTGGGGGCAATAACATGATGCAATTAAAAATCAATATCACAACACTAAACTATCCCAATTTACAGAAATCACAGCGAAATCTTTCAATTTGACTTGTTACTGGCTGAATCAGGGTGAAGGCAACATCCAATACTAGAGATTCAAACTAAAAGTAGTTTTATTTGGTTTTTATTAAAAGTTTCCTAGATGGTGACTAGTAAGAGGCCTATATGTTCTACCAATACTTTAATATTTATGTGCATTACAGAAAAGAATAACATTTTGCAGATACCTCTTTCCAGTAATAGCAGTGGGAAGTAGAGTTATAAGTGAGATTTTTTTTAAAAGATTTTATTTATTCATTCATGAGAAACACAGAGAGGAGAGAGAGAGGCAGAGACACAGGCAGAGGGAGAAGCAGGCTCCATGCAGGGAGCCTGACGTGGGACTTGATCACGTGTCTCCAAGATCACGCCCTGGGCTGAAGGCGGCGCTAAACCGCTGAGCCACCAGGGCTGCCCAAGTAAGATTTTTTTTACTATATAAATATAATCATCATCATAATTCTCACATGCCATTTTAATATGTCTTCCCACTCTTTGAACTTACCTACAAATTATCTCCAATATTTTCTAATAATAATATTACCAAATACCATTTTCTCTCATTTCTCATTTTCACATACCTTATCTTATGACACTCATTCTAGCACTTTGGTTAAGAACTAATTTCATGATTTTTCAGAAAAGGAGACTGAGTCTTAAGAACACACAACTAAATTAACTGTGGCCCTAAAGCCAGCAAATTGGATTTAAAATGAGATTTTTCAGCCCCAAAATGTTCTCATTCTGTAATTCTGAAATACAGGTGCAAGCTTGATATATAATTTTGAAAAATAATAATTTCCTTATATTGGATTTGATTTGAGGACCAGCCTAAAGTTGTTTGGCACTAAGACTTTTGAATAAGGTGAATGATCACATAAGATAATGCCATTTGAAAAAAAAAAAAAAAGATAATGCCATTTGAAATGTTTAAAAAACAAATATTATCTATGGTTCACAAGATAATTTCAAGAGAGGAATTTAAGATGTCTGAACAATAATGGTATATTGGAATCCAGGCACACTTTAAAGGCAACAAATTTAAAGTATGATAATGACTGGCATAATATTTTACACATAGTAGGCACTCTCTAAACACTAGCAGGAAAATTTTAAAGGTAGCACTTCCATATACAAGCACTGATAAGGTTTTCTTTTTTTAAAAAAAAAATTATTTATTATTTATTTATTATTTATTTATTTATTTATTTATTTATTTAAGAGAGAGAATAGAGTGAGGGGAGGAACAGGAAATCTCAAGTGAGGCTCAATCTCATAACCCTGAGACTGTGACATGAGCTGAAACAGAGTCAGATGCTTGACCAACTGAGCCACTCAGGTGCCCCACTGATGAAGTTTTCTAATATATTATCAGTGTCATCAGAAAATTATCCATAGATATTAGAATTACAAATTGATACAGATGCTCCTAAAATAACTAAGTGAAACTTAACATATAACTTAACATGTCTATAGATTTTGGTCTATTTATTCCAATTTAAGGATTTAATCTAAAGAATTATTCTAAGATGTCAACCAAGATTTTCTTTTCTAAATGTTCACTATGTAAACTATAAAATGTATTAAATGTTACTAAATGTTTAAATGTTCACACGGATTCATTTTTATGTGTATACACTTGTAAAAAGAAAACAATATAAAACAAAAACCAATAATAGAGGATTCATTAAGACTGTATGCATATAATAGAATATTATTCAGCTATTAAGATCTTAAAGATAATTTCATTTATTTAAGAATACTTTAAACACAGACCTGCAAGAGCAAAACAAAGATTACACATACTAAAAGGTAAAAGGTAATAATCTCCAGTTTGTGAGATTATTTACAATTCTCTCCTTATCTTTTGAAAATATTTGGGATACATTACTTTTATACAGACACTGAAATTACTTTTCAGTAATTAAAGTCAGTAATTAAACAATAGTCAACATGGATTGAATTTTTACCATATGTCAGGCATGTTTCTAACCTTTTTACACATATGATCTCATTTACTTCCTATAAAAATTATTGATACAGAGCTATTTATCCTCTTTAATAGATGAGAAACTAGGGCAGAGAGATGCTAAATAATTGGCCCAACATCACCTTCCAAGTAAATATGTGAGCTGGGTTTTGAACCAAACCATCTGATTCCAGAACTCATACTCTTCCTGGCCATACTATCCTCTTTACATTACACATTAGTGATGTGTTTGAACACATTAAGGTTATGGAGAAAGTGATCTCTTATCCCTGTGACGCTTGCCTATGAAGTTTTATAACCCTCCTGGTGAGTTGGCTTGTGATTCTGATGGTGTATTAAGTGTACTTTATATACAACCAGTTTTCATGAACGTGTCACTTCTTAATCCTGAGAACACCAAGGCTGTTTAACATAGAGGGATATTAACATCCATTTAAGTCCATTTTGTGATCATCTATTTCCAGTATATTGAGCACTAAAGTCAAGAAAAATTAGCTAGTGCTAGCTCTCCTTGCCATAAATTTAACACTACCTTGGAAGGGGCATGTGGTCTTAATTAAAGCTATTTCTTGACCACAGGAAAAGGAGCACTGTTTTAAAAGCAGGGAAATTCAGAATGTTTCTTACTAAAATAGCTTAAGACATTATTACCTTCATAGATCAAAAGACAACACAGTAATTTCATTGGTTTCAGAAATTCCCATTATATTCACCAGCAACCATGTCCACAAAACTACAGCTGCTAAAACTGCAAAGGTATAAGTCAGTCATGATAATAAAAATGGAGCATGATGACTGTATCCAGTAGGAAGACACAAACCTAATTTTACTTCTGATGAAAACTATTGATGGACACTTGTTATTACTGATTCCATGTAAGTATCCTCTGAAATATTAGAGTCTGATAGAGAGCATGCTTTTTTCTGGTTGTTATTGTTGGTTATTAAAATTATCTATTTACAACTAGATCCCTTTTTTTCTTAATAAAGAAAAAGTCAGGAAGAGTATTACTAGCATGGATTTACTTCATACCTTATACTTCTTCCTTCTCTCCAGATACCGTATGAATCTCTTACCAAGTGCAAGTGAGAACACTCATGTCCTAATGCTTCTCTGAAGCTGTATTATATATAAAAACATTGCACAACATGCTATAAATCAACATCTTTTAGGTAGGAACTCAAAGACATGCAAAAGTGTAACGTATGTCACTAAGTTTTATTCCAACTTTTTTTTGTTTATAAGGCAGATATATATTTTCTCATTCCCAGATAAATAGATAGGGATATAATAAATGTAAATAAAAGAAGATGCATTATGTTCTCATTAACTCATTAACTATGACATATGCCATTGCAGGCATATGACGAGTTATTTCACCACGTGTTGCATGTAATAATACATACTGGTTTACCACTTAACAGCAGCAAGAAAATGTATTTCTTGAGTACTATATTTTATACCAATTGAAAAAGAAAATTCATGACAGTCATGCAAGAGAAATAACTCAATGTCTAAATGGCACCTTAATTATATTAACAGTTTACAAACAGAAAATTAATAATCAAGTTTACTTTGATTTCTACGCGGTAAAAACATTATTCATATCCTTCAAGTATTTTGTAAAATGAAACACAAATCAACATGTATACAGAACAACTCATGATTGAAACTGCAATCTTTTTTGTATTTTATTTTAGGTACTGATCTTATTGGAAAACATATATTGAGATCAAAAGTCTGGGAACTATTGAGGTTCTAGCCGTGGAGACAGCTAGACTGTGGTGATGCAAATATCTGTACACATCTGCATCCATATGAGGTCCCATATGAGATATAGGAACAACCTATGTCTTAATGAGCCACTGTAGGTGACGTACCGAGCACACCAGGACCATTACATGGCGTTACCCATACGCTGTGCTGAGTAACTTCAAACTTGTGGTGAATTAAAACTCTCAGATATTCTTTTGCTTTAGAATATTTCTAGGTCTACTTACTCTGATTCTTGCCTGATTGATTTTTCCTTGTGCTAAATTCTATATTGTCCACACCTTCACTGATCTACAATTATCTATCGCTTCATTAATTAAAATATTCCATTCTTCAACTATTTTTCTGTTCTATCCACAGTCTCATATTTAAATAAGGACTTATTTTAGTCTCTGGGAGGTTCATTCATTGTTCATGTACTTTTGCAATATCTTTTCCCTTTTTTTAAATCAATAAACTTCATTTGTCATACCTTTAAGATAAGTCAACATACACATATATGTAATATACATAATAATAGATATAATATGCCTAGGGATCTATATATTATTCTTTCTACCTCTATAGCCATCTTGAAGACTGCTATTAGTTAAATAAAAAAGGTAAAGATGGTATATTTACAAGAGGACAAAAGGCATTGATCTGAGAAAACGCTTTGAAAATGGCAATATTGAGGGAGAAAAGACAAAGACAGATCTGAATACCAAAGAGCATGGACTATCTGGCTTAGATAGTTGTTGTAGAAGAGAATGGAAGAAGAACATTTAAGGACAGAGCCCTGAGGAGTATCCATGAGCATCAGCATGAAGAAGAGGATGCGGCTAGCCTAAAGAGGCATGGTAGACCAGAAGCACACCAGGTATTTCTCTATGCTTGGACAATCAAGACTAAGGGGCAAAATAAGGTTAAGACGAGGTCATGGGGTCTCATGAGGGTATAACACTGCTAACAATCACATTTTAGAGCTGGAAGAGATATCAGAGAATTTTTTTAAAAAATTAAGACATAATTTGTAACTTTTTGAGTGATACAGAGACAACACTATACTTAAAATCTCACACAGATCTGTTTTAGCTGCAACTCTACAAGTTCCCTGAAGTCATAGAAGAAAAAAAGTCAATTCTTTAATCCATGTGAAAAAAAGAAAAAAAAAAAAAACCCACCTGTGAATGTGGTTTAACTAGCAAACCACTGGAGCTGTGGTTTAGGTATAATGGATTCCCTCTTCCATTGCCTCTAATCTAATTAATTCCTCTTATCTGTCTCCATTCCAGCAGATGTGTCTACTAGTCAAGTTGTATTAAGATGAATTTTTAATAGCTTCATTGAAAAAATGGAGAGGATGTGGACAAGTTAAGCAAACAGAAACATCAAAGTCTTTCATTTCTTAGTACTATTGCTTTCTTATTACAAATGTCTTTAAAAGAAAAAGCAATCTCTATTTTTCTGAGACACCACACACATAGAGAGTGGTTAAAATAAGTTTGGCTATGCCACGTTTCTTAATCATTACACCTGCATAATTATTCATAGTGCCCCCTTTTACTCCAAAAAGTGCTCTGATTTGGACAATAAATTAAGTAGTTTCCTTAGATACATTGTGACAGGAATGTCAATTTACATAAGACATTGAAACAAGACTTGATATGACTCCTTTACTAAATCAATCCAGTGGACATATATAATTTTGCAAGTTCAGAACTTACCAAGGCTTCCTGAGAAAGGATGTAAGCTTCTCTTATTTGATTTTTGCCTTTCTTGTCTTTCAACATGTTTCTTTATTTTTAAAGATTTTATTTATTTATTTGAGAGAGAGCACAAGTGGGGGTGAGGAGGCAGAGGTACAAAGAGAATCAGACTCTGTAGGGCTCCATCCCAAAACCCTGAGATCATGACCTGAGCTGAAGACAAATGCTTAACTGACCAAGCCACCCACGTGCCCCTCAACATGTTTCTTTTTAATAAAAAACTATGTCAAGAAAACTAAGGCAGGGAGTTATTTTAAAACACAAATATAAATCAAGTTTCCTCATACTTGACTGTAAATCTTATTCAGTGTTATATGATTTTTTAAAAATGTTTTCTCTCAGAAAAACAGCAACCATTGTTGAGATAAAAGAAAACATAGACTGTTCACTTCAACTCCTTGATTTTACTTTCAAGAAAACTAAAGCTCAGGGAAATGAAATGACTTGCCCAAAGCCGCTGGTCTGGTTAGTGCAGAGCTAGGTCTGAGGACTCAGGTCCAAACATGTGTGCTTCCTTCTGCATTCCGTTCTGTCTCCTTCATTATACTCTTTACTTATTTTATGACTGATGATTGTCTTGGCAGGGATAAAGTCATAAAAATCTAGCTTTTCCCTAAGCATTACATTTTGCAATAGGAGAAGACAGATAGAGAAAGTGAAGGACCCCAAATAAAAATTTTAATTTACCAACTTTTCTCTCAGGGGGCAAAGTAAGGTAGTGTCTATAAATTAGCATTGTAAAATTTCTTAAGACTATGGCTATTTTACTGCTTCTTGAAATAATACAAAGCAGGTTATCCCAGCTCTGTTTCTTGTCCCTGATTTCAATGCAACGTACTTTAAAACAAAAGAAGAGCAGGGACTTTGGGAGGACTGGCCCACAGACATTACTGGGAATTCTGAATTTAACTAAGAAAAACATAGTCAAGATTTATTTCTTAACATTCAGTGTAATACAAAGTTTAATTGGTTCTAAAGCAAGTGTTAGAATTAGTTTTGCCAAAGAAGTTAAAGGTAAAATTTTAAAAAAGCAAAAGTGTCCAAAGCAATGTACTTGTTAAAACAAAACTACTATAGTAAAAAGCCCATTTTAAGTGTTTTTATTTCCTTCTTTACACAGATTTATGCATTATGTTAGTTACAGAGTTGAATTAGAATGTGCATCTGAATTCAGGGAAATATGTTTATTTACAGGATTTACATTATCAATAAATTCATGGAGAAGCCATTCCACTAACTGGATTTTAACACACTGAAATTTTTTGCATTAAGATTTAATATATATTTGATGACCCCCATCTGTCCTACACCTATGCAAATTTAGATGAATCATGTTTACTTAGGAATTATTTTCCATCAAGGAATCAGTCAACATGCTATGAATATCCAGTACGGTCATAATTGTGAAAAAATTTATTACACTTCCAGACAGTTCAAATGAGATTTCCACATATTTTCCACAAATTACCAAGAGGATTTAGTTGTTTATAACAAACATGTCCTGGGATCATCAAAAAAAAGAAGAAAAAGGAAAGAAGACAAGAAACTAAAGTAATAAATTACAGACCAGAGTTACTGAACTTCCCTGGCATTTTGTGTATCTCTCTATCATCAAAATTATAGCACTTTGTGTTGTAATTATATTTCTTTTTTTTCCCCACTACATTCTAAAGCTTGGAAAAAAGACTCTTAATCGTCTTCAAATCTCTAGATTAAGTGCAAAACAAGCTACAATTGAGAAGTTAATAGATTTGTGCTGAATTAAATGGTTAACTAATACATGATGGATGCAGAATCACACTTGCTGAGGGATAAATATAAGTTTAGACAGTAAGGACAACAGTAGCGGGTCAGGCATGAGGAGAACTCATGGGCAAGTTGCTAATAGAACCGGCTTATTTTAAGGCAGCAAAAGGAACAGGAATCACCCAATTCCTCAGACTGGTTTGTTCTGGTCTAAGAGTAAGAATGTGATCCTGGCAGCAGGCCATGAAGAATTTCATTCCACAGAAGCCGTAATAGAAGTGAACATCCCACTACTTCTATACAGCATATTATTATCCTTACTATTTCACTCATAACCCTCCCCCAACTCTAATCTTGAATGATTTGATGTGTCTTATAAAAACTTCTCAGGCATTTTTATATCATCATCATGGATAACCTTCTGAGTCAAGGAGATGCAGAGCACAGGGAATCAAATTGCAGCAAATTTTTCCCTCCTTGGACAAACAATTCAATCCAGATGGAAACTTGTAAAATACTCTTTAAAAGGATGCCATGAAACATTTGTGGGAGCTGAGCAGGTACCCAGTCAGGCAGCTTCTCCTGAGTTAGACTTGCTGGCAGCATATGAAAGAGCCATAGGTGAAGTCCTAGACCCGATAACTACTCAACTTGGGGGGACATCCAGATTACCAGAGGAGGGACACCCGGTGGCTCAGCGGGGGAGCATCTGCCTTTGCCTCAGGGCGTGATCCCAGAGTCCTGGGATCGAGTCCCACATTGGGCTCCTTGCATGGAGCCTGCTTCTCCTCCCTCTGCCTGTGTCTCTGCTTCTCTGTGTCTCTCATGAATAAATAAATACAATCTTAAAAAAATAAAATCTAAAATTTAAAAATTAAAAAAAAAAAAGATTACCAGAGGAGGTGCCAATGTACTTAGTCTCCAGTTTGGGCTCTGCCACTTAGAACAATTCATTGAACTCTTCGAACTCAAATTTCCCATCTGTAAAAGTCTTTGTTGCTTCCCTCTTTCTTTCTGCTGTCTAATAAAAAAAACATTTTGTTGAGCTTCTATTAGGTATTAATCATTGTGGCACTCCTTCTGCCCTAAAATAGATGTGCTAATGCCTGGATGGTGTGAAGATGAAACAGACATGCAGGAACCTTGTAAATAGCACAGTGTTATGTAAAAGGAAAAAGTCTGATCTCTGCCCCCTCCCCCATGTTCCATAGCAGCTCTAGCACCTGGGCTCCATATTATATCTTGTTTCCCTCCCTTCCCCACCAAAATGATGACTGCACTGATGGGGAACACTCTGGACAGCATCTTGTTATAATTTTGATCACTTTCCATGGCTATCATTTTTATTAGAGGAAAGCCATATGCCTTGAGTGTCCCTACCTTAAATGTAAGCATGCACACACCTACACACTCATACACACCATACATAGAATCACAAAACCCAACAAGTGTTTTTTTTTTTTTTTTTTTTTAAGAAAAGGAAGAAGAGAAGCACCTGTGCCTAATTCCCAGCAAGCCTAGATTAGACTTGTGCAAACAATCATCTGGAAAGGAACTAAAGGCAACAATAATGAACATTTACTGAATACTTATTATAAGGCAGGTACTGGCTAACTGGATGTAATCTTTTATAAGTACTATTAACCTTCATTCTATAGATGCTGGAACTGAAATGGAAAGAGTTTACATATTTATGCATTAATGCCATTTCTGAGTGAGAGGGAGGATTTAAACCCCTGCTCAGCTAGCCCCAAAGCCCGTGCTCCCAATCATTATATTGCTGCAGAAGAGGTCTCTGGGTGGCTGTAACAACTGTCATGAAACCCATCCACTAAGCAAAATGCTAAGCCCTTAACTTCATAATGTTGTTATTTGTGTCCATAAAGAATACCTACTATTCATTCTTACTTATTCTATATGCAAGTTTGGGAAGGAACAAATTTAAAATGAACGTAGTTAGAATTAGGCACACTGATACCTTGATACCCTGTGAAAAAGGAAAAAAAAATATATTCTCTATACTTATGTTACGTATGTAAGAAATATATATGACACATGCAAGGACTCTAAACTCAGTAGACCAGAAGACTGGAAAACTTTAATATAGGGCCCAAGACCCAGATTCACCTTGAAATAACTCAAGGGCTTCACATGCAGGAATGAGTCATTAAATTAATGACCAAATAAAAACAGATTCATTTAAGAGACTATAGTACACAATGATATGGAAGTCATTAGGGAAGTATTGGAATATTAGGGGAGATGTTCCCTTCCTGAAAGAATTCAAACATATAGAATATGCTTCAATTACTCAAACAACTAAGTTTTACAGGATATTTTAGCCATAGAGATTGCCAAGTACCCATCCAGATGAGGACTTAGTATGTCTGATGTTATTATTTTATGATACTGATTTTTATATTTTTATCCTACTCATTTTTATGTTGATTATACATTATATTAATACTGTTCATATTCTATGATTCTATTAGAGTATGTGATGAATCATTTCCTATAATACATCAATTTAAAGCATCCCCGACTTCATCCATACAGAGTTCTTTTTTTTTCCATATTAACACAGCTCAAAAAGACCTCCCACAGCTTACTCTTTCCTTGGTAATCTGGGTGTCATCCTTCAACACCACATCAGGATATTCTGAGTGCTAGTCTATCCGAGTCTGAGACCCTGAAGGGACCAGCCCTGGTGAATTCCTGGCTAGGTAGCTATGGTGTCTGTCTTCGCCTAGCTTGTCCACGCTCAGTAAAGTCATTTCACTTAGAGGAAGGACTCACACTGAGTGGCATAACCTCCCCCGTAACACGCAAGATTAGCAAGCTGTGAAGCCAGGTGAAGCGAATATTGCCACCTTTCCCTACTTCACATCCCTCTGAGTTCATCACTGCTGTGAACAAAGAATCGGATTTGAATCATTCCCAATATCTATTGTTTGATCTCCATTAAAAAGGGCAGCCAAGCGGTGACAAGAGACATCTGGAGTGAGACAGGGAGGGAAGAGCAGGCACAGAGTGGGTTGCTGCTGCCAGAGGTGATGGCGATGCTGTAGGCTCAGGCTCATTATCATTTGTTCTCAGCCTCCCCACCGGCAGCAAGAGCCCCATCACTGCTCAGAGCTCTGAGAGAATGATGCCAAGAAAGCACAGAGATAGTGAAACATCCGCATTGGTTTTTGACTGAATGTCTGCACCCCCATCTCAAGGCCAGAAAAAGACATGAGGTTCTCCATGGCAGGGATCGGGTCTTCGTCTCCATTGTTGTTCCCTAATCTTGCAAGGAACCTGACACAGAACAGGTGCTCATAAAACATTTGCTGCAAGCAGGAACCAGTGGAAAGGTACCAGCCCTATCCATTCTAGCAAACCTAGGAAGATTCCACAAGCCTCCTCTGGCTCCCCAAACATACTCAGGCAATTGTAGGTACATTTGATTTCAAGGACAAAGTTGCTGTCTATTTTTAATCAAGAAGCAGCATGAGTGAACCCCTGTCTACTTTCATACTCTCCTACTGCCTTTTGTTTGCTTGAGCAAGAATCTGGATGAATTTCAGGCTTTACTTCATTTTAGTAATAACTGAAATCTCATCAAGGTTGAAATTCTTTGCCTCTGTCTCTGTCCCTCTACCTGCCCACCTTCTTTCCTCCTCCCACTTTCTCAGCCTACCCCTTCTTACTCTTGAGCCTCCCTTTTCCCCCTTTCTCCCTTGCTCTCTATCCCTCCCCTCCTCCCTCTGACTCCAGGAACTGCTCTGCCTCTCTTCTCTCCCCTCTCCTTCCCCTCCTCCCACTCTCTCTGCTTCCTCCTTCTGTCACTTCCTCTGGTGGTATCACCACCCCCCCTCCACCCCCTTTACCCTTCCTCCCCACTCCCTCTATCTCTTGCCCCTTGCTGCTCCTTTCCTGATCCTCAATCTGGCCCCCTCTGACCCCTCTCCTTCTCCCCATCTTTCTCTGCCTCCTCTCTCTCTCTCCCTCTTTTCCTCTCTCTCCCTAATACAGAAGTCTCACACTCAGAGAGCTACACCTTGAACTAAAGAGCCCATTTTAAAAACCATGTCAAGATTATAACATTTTGTATGTGAGAATGAAAGATGTCCTCTGGGAATTTTTCATTTTTGTTTTTTGTTTTTTTAATTGTGCCCTATAAATTAAACTCTATGTAAATAGGACTTAATTTTACTTTCCCACCTTTATCTTGTTAAATAAATGAGTATATGTTTGTGTGTGTGTGTGTGTGTGTGTGTGTGAAAATTTCTCTGTTGAAAGGGAACATTTGGAGGCTTCTGCTAAAGGTTATAATTAATTATATTTATAAACATAGTGACAATAAGTTTATTCCAAAAAGACCAATAATCCACCTCCAAAACTAAAAATAAATAAATAAATAAAACAACTCTATTCAAAAGTAAATTAGTTGTAGACACACTTGAACACTGATTCTGTATAAAGTGTATACAAGTTGTCACTGGACGGTCATCTGATTGTAGGTAGGACTTTTCTGGTTTTTGTTTTTGTTCCCTAGAGATGGTGTAGTTTGGAAGCAAGAGTGACTTGGAATTGGACTTTTAAAAAAGTATTTAAAAATTCCACTTGCCTTGAGATGGTTTATATCAGAGGAACTGCCATGGAGAATCACTTGTTCTAGGAATTCTTACCTTCTTTCCAGGGGCAGAAAATTTAACTTTGTAACCTCTCAATTGTGCTGACACAAGGTAACAAGCATCCTCTGGTACTGTTTCTCTGTTATCTTTAATTTACATTGTCTTGTAATATACATTTAAAAAATAGGCCAAGAAACTACTGTTTTAAGAATACGGAAAAGCTACATTCATTGTTCAGCCATATAAGGAAGTTATATGGTACAGGGCAGGCAATGTCACAAAGCTACTAATAAAGAAGTTTCTTTTTTACTTAGGAACAAAGGGGAAATAAATACCACAAGAGACAAAAGAATAGACAACAATTGAACAGGTCAGGTACATGGAGGGATTATAACATTAGCATTTTTCTTGCTTTTCAAACTCAGTTTAATCATGGCTTTTCTTAAGGTTAACAGAGAGTGGGGGTGGGGTACAATGTGGTTAATGCAGGTTCAACAATTCCAGAAAAGATCAATGACTGCTCTAGTTTCTTATCTTCTGAGCTGCATGAATAAATGATATAGTTGGGGTCATAGCACTACAACACCCTTGCATGGTCATCCTCACCTATGAAAGCCATGACAAAGGAGAACAGCCCCCATGAAGCAGGGCAGATTTTAAAGTCAGGCAGTCCTACTACTAAATTCTAGATCCATCCTTATTAGATATGTAACCTTAAGAAAGTACTCTCTAAGCTCAGTTTCTCCATCTGTAAAATGAATATAAAAGCACCTATCTAAAAGAGTCTTCGTGAAGATTAAACCAAATTAATATTGTAAGAAAAACAGCATGAAACCTGGCTCTCAATACACTGTAGCCCACTATGATCATCACCTCCTATACCACCACCATATCCAGAACCACCACCTCCAACAACACCAACACAACAATTACTACCATCATCACCAACAGCTTCAGCACCACCACCACCACCACCACCACCACCGCTAGCACCATTACCACCATCACCGCACCACCATTGTATCCAAAGCTACCAACACCACCACCATCACCACCACTACCACCACCACCATCATATCCAAAACCACACCTCCACTACCACCATCACCACCACAATCACCACTACCACTGCCACCATCTACCACCATCCATCATCCTCAATTTACAGGTAAGATGAGTTTAAGTAATTTTCTGAAAATCACAAAGCTCGTAGGGAACTAAGGGAGAGCTCAGACTTGAGCATGGAATCCAAGTTGAGGACTCCTTCTAAGTCCATCTATATCTCAGGAAGTCTAACATGAAGAATCAGAGTGGTCTTAGTCTCCAGGGTCATCACAGGGCTTCAAGAGTATGCAGAATTCTAGATCCTTCAAGCCTAAACCTACTGGAAATAAAATATCCCAGGCTGCTCCATTAACATCTCAATTGCCAGGTCTAGTGAAATTTCCCTGGTTGGCCTGTTGTGCACACCAGCCTGAAAGGCAAAGTTCTGTGTTTGGTTCTGTTTCTGCCCCTTGCCTCTGTATCTTCAACTGTCACCAAAGAACACAATGTCTATTCCCCTATCTGATCCTGTGGAAACATTGTAAGAAGCAAAGAAAATGTCATCTAGAGCACAAGTCCTCACGAGAAAGGCAGGAAATGAAAAGGCATTGTTTGTTTCGCCTGGCTCTACAGTGAGACAGCTGTATAGGCCTGTGCAAAGAATGAGCCCTGGCTGGCTCAACCTTTGGCAAATAGATGGGTATTACGTAGGCAGTGTGTCGAGCCAGGAGAGGAAGCAAAGGAGGAGATTTCCTTTAATTCTGCCCATATTGTTGACTGCTTGCTTTCCCTCCCAGGACCTTCTGGACTTCCCCACTGCTGGAGCAGAAAGTGCAAGGCAGTGCGGGAAGCCAGCAGCTAAACCCCTCGTTGCCTGCTGCTTATTAGTTGGTCAGCATCTTCCATGCTCCTCCCCTCCACCAGCTAGGCCTGAGCAGTCATAAAGATCATTGCCACTGCCACTGATCCACCCTATATTTGGCTGTCTTCTCTTCCTTTCCGGCCACTTGGCCCAAAGCCACTTCTATCCTTTCCTTGCAGGGATTAACACTTAAGAATCGCATGGCATGTATAACGTAACAAGGGCCTAATAGCTTCCCTATCCTCCCCAAAATGAATCTCCAAGGAGATTTCAGTCATCAGGACAGCACAGGATGGAGATATTTTATGGAAAAGCCTCTACAGTTCTCAAGATACTATAACCTACAGGCAAGTTTCTAAGCCTCAGCTGATAAGGACAGAGTAGCATAACAACAAAAAACCCCAGGATAGGTGTTATACCCTCAAGGTTGCTCCACACAAAAGACTTAAGCATGCCTAAATCTCTTTCCCTGGGGTACCAGTGTCCTCAGGAGAAACATACAAAAACAAAAACAAAAACACAAAATTAAACACCAACAAAAAAACACAAAGACAATCCCTTTCCGTTTCATAATTTGTATAAAATCGGCTCAGGTTTTACCAAGGTATTGCTAATTCTAAAAAAATGGGACAAGAGTGGAAGGCACAAGGACTGTTCCAGGGGGTATAGGATTAAAGTTTGTCAAACCTTTCCTAGAGATCACGGACTAATTCACAAAGTGGGAAACAAAATATTGACACATTTTGTTAGAAATCTTGTAAATTTTCCTTAAAAATACAAGAGGCAATCTGATACAGAGGGGCAAGCACATAAGTTTTTTTTTTTAAAGTAGATCAGCCATTCTATTTATATTTTTAAATTTTAAATATAAAACTTTTAACATGAGATTTACCCTCTTAATAGATTTTAAGTGTGCGGTAACAATAGTGTTAACTACAGGCACCATGTTGTACAGTAGCTCTCTAGAACCTAACCATTTTGCATTAATGAACCTTTATACCTGTTGATTAATAGCTCCCCTTACCACCCTCCCCCTACCCCTGGCAACCACAATTCTGCTTTCTGCTTCTAGGAGTAACTATTTGAGATATGTCATATAAGTAGAATCATTAGATATTTGTTCTTCTGTGACTAGCTTAAAAGGATATAGACTCAGATTAATTTAAATACTTTTGTGATGATTTAAAATTCCATTAAAGAAAATAAACATTCATTGAGTTCATTGAGTCTTTTATTCAGTTTGATAGCCATCCTATTTAGTGAAATCGTCCATACTTTCAGGTTTACCAAAATACTACTCCATCTTAAAAACACAACATTTTTCTCTCCAGTTACGCCTTCTGTCCTTCAAATATTTTGTTCAAAATTAAGATTTCTCCTACAGCTTCCACCATGTCTTTATAATGATGTTTGTACTTATCAAACATGAGTTATTTTGTCATCTCTCATTTTAGAATATAAGGAGTATATTTCTTCTGTTTCTTTCACAATCGCTAGCCCAGTACCGAGTACAAATCAGTATCTTATTAAGCATGTGTAGAGTAATTGATATATAAATTCTTCTCTAGCCCTATCCAAGTGAACCAATGATCCCCCCTCTGGAAGGGCCTTGAATGATGATTCAGAAAAGAGTCCAAAATTTAAACACTTCAGTGTGTCTGAACTATGAAATCTCCTCATTTGCAAAGCTAAAACTTCTTTACTATAACTATGTTATAACCCTAAGCTCTAATTAGCAGTGGGAAAATGAGATTACAACAGTATACATGGCAATCTGATTGACACAGTAAACAAGCCTGCCACACATAATCAATTTAGGCTCCTGGTAATATTGAATGGGGAGTCAAAAAATTTTTTGGCTCTTACCCTGTCTTATTTTTATAATAGTTGTGCATTCATGAAAACATACGCATTTATAAAAACACTTCTTGTAGCTATAATTTATATTTGCAGAGGATACTACAAGTGGTTTGGATCTAAGAAGAGACAAATATTCCAGTCTGAAAAGATAATCCACCAAAGTAGAAATCCCTAAAATTCTAAAGTTATTTCATCTAAATCTCTTACTGTAGTGTACTACCTAAGAAAATTTTACATCAATATAAAATCATGATTAGGTCATTTTAATAGGCTAAACATAGCAAATAAAATTCTTCTTCCTAAAGTAAGTCTTGAGTATGTTGGATTCAAATATGCGCTAATGGCTTTTCTTGTCTAACATTATTTTCTGTAGTATTTTTCATCATTTCTGATTTCCCCAAACACACAAAATTATTCTTCCATTCTTACTACTTCAAGTTTCCTTACTATTTTTGTTTTATCTCTCTCTCTCTCTCTTTTTTTTTTTTCTTTTACAGCTGGCTACTTTCTTGTATTACATATTTGTCCTACTCTCAGAACTGAATTGCTCGCTCATAAAGCTAGGTCTTTACACTCCATGGACTTCTATAGAGCAAGAAAAGAATACTGGTAATATAAATAGCAAAAACAAAGTATTTATTTTCCCTGGAATATAATAATAATAATTCTATAGAACCTATATAATACTGAAGTGTTATTTCTTTTCTATTTCTTTCTCCAGAAAAGGCAATAAATTCTGTGTCAAACAGCTATATTTGTTGGGATGTCTTGCATATGATATTTTTCCTAAAGTTAATGAAGTTACAATCATACTTGAAGACATAATAGTTGTTAGAACAAAATTAATTTTGGACAGATCAATTGATTAATAAATTACATTGTAGCTAGGAACCCCCAGTAAACTGATTTGCTAAGCAACATATTACATGCATTTTCCAACCTACATACCTTGTCTTTCAACTCTCCATTTTAAATATGTAATAGTAAATGCTCATGATTTTTTGAGTCCTCCTCCAAAAGTATTGTTATTGGGTTACAACAAAGTAATTGAATTTGATTGTATCTACATTAGCTAATTAACCTTAACATTTTCCAGAACAGTCAAGCTAATGTCAGACCTTGGAAGCCCAAACAACATTTTGTAATAATTATTACCGCTAAACTAGCATCATTAAAAAAAACAACTATTAGTAGCACATCAAAGTTGTGGATATCACCTACCAAACCACAAATCGAATTAGCATGTTCTTCAAGTCAAGATTAGCTGGCATGGGCTTAGTATTTGTCATTGGTTGAGTTTATACAAAAGCACATGCTAATTATTACATTTATCATTAGGTTTTGCATTATAGTTTCAAAATGTCTTGCTGAGAATACAGTTTATTTAAAACTACAAGAACCATTTATTACTTATCAGTATCTTTCTCAGATTCAGATTTTTATCTTTAAAAAAGATCAAGTTGAAATAATTCAAGTCATTTATATAAAAATGTGAATGAATGGGTATAGATATGCTTATATTATAAATTTAAATGACTTTACAAAAATAAGATAAAAGATTAGGAATCTATCTTATTCTTGAAACTGAAGAATCAATAAAGCTGATTACCTCTTGATCTCCATCCCTGATTACATTGGACCCAAGGTAGAAATAACTACCTTGGTTAATGCCTTTTTGAAATAGGTAAGCTTTAAACCCAGGCTTTTCCAATAATCTCTTTATAGTGCTCTAGAAAGAATCATAATTTCTGGCTTCTTGCACAACATTAAACAAACAAGCAAAAAGACTTTCTTAAGCAGTTAATAAAGTTCAGTGACATCCACCGTCCTATCTATATATTGTAGGTTTTTAAGAAAGTAATCTCTCATGATTAACTGTGCAATTGGATGAGACATAAATTCATTCTTCAAGAAAAATTGGGTTGAAGTCCACATGGTTCAGCTTCACTGCCTGATGACAAACTCTGTCACTTCGATCTGACTATGTGGACCTGGCATTAGAAACAACCCAGAGGAAGAATGATAGAAGAAGAAGAAGAAGAAGAAGAAGAAGAAGAAGAAGGAGGAGGAGGAGGAGGAGGAGGAGGAGGAGGAGGGAGGAGGAGGAGGAGGAGGAGGATGATGATGATGATCTTTGATAATACTATGTTTTTCTAGAAACATTAAGTTGGAATCCTTGATGCCTAGTTGAAGTCTAAGTCCCAGTCATCTAAACAAATTTATTTAAACAATAGCTGGATTAAGCATCTACAAAGCTTGTTAGCACTCTGTGATGTCAGGATAAAGACTCTTTAAAACTAAAATTCTAGAAAAAAAGAAAAAAATGGAGGGCTGCGATTTTATTCCCCTGATAAATAAAATGTTTGACATTTCTAAAGTTTCACATTTCAACTTAATAAATAAAATATAGTAAGAGTTTTATTAAACTAGGAACTAGTGATTGATCTAGAATACTCCTAAGAACACATACAGAGATGGCATGCCAATAATTCTATCCATTCTTACCAATTTTCAGAAGATATTTAAATTTTTAAAGCTGGAATTTGGCAATATTCTCTTCCTTAGCAAGAATTAAATCAATTTAATGGCATAGGGTGAATGTTTTAAATGGAACTTGGCAGAATAAATTATTCCATCAAATTACTGTCAGTCTTTTTTTTTTCCTTCTTCTTCTTCTTCTAACACTGTGTCCAAAAGAAGGTTATTATTTACAGTTTGATAAAAGTCCTGGACAGCAGAATAGATAAGAAAAGACTGCCTCTCAAATAAATAAGTACAGAGCCATTATTCTTAACCAAAAGCAAGACCAAATTTTAAGGAGAAAACATCCTAAGTAAAATGAATAAACAAAACAAAACACCCATTGGGTCATATTTAAGTGTTACCCGTGTGAGTTCATTTAATAATATTCAATACCCCTTTAGTAACATGCAATATTATTTTCACATGGATTACAAGTGCTATCTAATACAAGAGGGTTCAATAACTGAAATGATTAGAAAACATAATGAGAAAGAATTTCAAACAAAGGAATAAAGTTTATGAGCTAACATGGGCAGGATCATATTCAATGCAAGGCCCCTGAGAAAACCCTTCCTAGTATGCAGGATATTCATTTGCTTTTATATTACTATCTTTCAGTAAAATAGACATCCAACAAAACACACCTCAATGCTTGGAACATTAACAATATAAGAACCAACATAAACTAGATATTCATCCAAAGTTACCCCCCATACATCTGAAGGTGGATATTATAATCTCTGCTTTGCTTGATTTCATCCTGATACTCCACTGTAACTGCTCATCTCTATAATACAACATCAAAGAGAGGTAAAGACACTGGAAGGTTTCTGCAGGAAAATCTCTTCCTTCTGCCCATTTGCCCTGCCCCCCCTCTACTCTTTCATTTAGGAGAAAAGGTACTTGGCATTTGACATAACACATAATGTTTACACAAGAGTTAACCATTTTTAGAACAAACTGCATGTTTTTTTTTTTTCCTGGAAATCCCTAAGTTGCCAATGATTCAACCAATATAAGCGTTCATTTTAATGTCCTTTTATGTATTACAGATATTATGGTTTCTTTCTTTCCTTCCTTCCTTCCTTCTCCTTCCTTCTCTGTTTCCTTCCTTCTCCTTCCTTCCTTCCTTCCTTCCTTCCTTCCTTCCTTCCTTCCTTCCTTCCTTCCTTCCTTCCTTCCTTCCAGTTTGGACACTGCTCATTGAGTCAGGCTTCTGCTTTGCATTTGGTGAGTGTAATGCCCCTTCCCAGGCAAGGAAGGAAGAACAGCTCTAAACAGCAGCTGTCAATGGCAGAATCATTGTACAACCAGGCACTTGGTGTTACAAATTGGCAAGTGTCACTGTAAAGTGCCAATAGGAAGAGTAAATTGTTCCCAGTTTTTTTCTCTGACCTGTTCCCTGTCAACTAGGATGCTTGGACAGAATCTTATTCTCTCCCCGTCACTATATCAGCAGGGTAAAAGCATTTACTTAATCATGAAAAGAAAAATCAGGCTAGAACTACGTTGGAGCTATGTGACTTTTCCCACATTGGCATAAAACCAGATAAAAATTTAAAAAGCAGGTCTGGTCATTAAGTCATAATTAAAATGAGCATGTAAGCAGAAACATTACCTTATATTATTGCAAAAACACAGTATCAGATAAAAGCAGCAAAAAAATGTTCCAGCCAGCCTTGGTAGCCAGGAAATTCTTTTTAAAGGTGTTTCCTTTTTGGGCTTTCCCAATTTGTACTCAGTAATAAAATTAGGGACTTGATGTGATGATCTAAACATTCACTTTTGATAAATAAGTAAGTAAATATTCCCTTTCTGTGTGTCTATGATGTGATTCAAAACAGAATACAAAATTTCCAACCCATCATAAGCAGTTTGATAAACTGTCACAAAACTCATTCTGTCACAATTGCAACAGTGTACTTAAAATACGCACAAGTACGAAAGTAAAAAAATAAAACCCAATTAAGATCTCTGTATAGAGCAGATTGAAAGCAGGGAGCACCGACAGTTTTGAAGTGGTCTTGCGTACTACACATTCCATTCCTTGTGTGCCATGTCGCTTAAAAAAAAAAAAATTACGTGCACTCTCACATCCACAAACGCACTCGACCCCACGCTTATGTATCAAAAAGGAACTTACACAATTTCATCGTTCTGGAATTCGAGCTCTCCACAAGTGTCCTCGAAGTCCTCCCCTCCACCTCTGGCAGTCCCTTCGATGGTTTTATAGGGAACGATAACATTTCCTCGAGCTCCAGATGTTCGCAATACCTTCACCTCCATAATGCCAATGCTCTCACTCACGTGAGTCACGGGCTCCTCAAAAGTAAAGATGCCAGCGTGGTCATCGTCAAAAATCGTCACGGTGGCGGTGGAAGGAGATCCCAGGCAAGCGAGCGCAGAAACATGATTGGCTTCCAGGATGCCATCTTCTGAGGCTTCAGAAGATACTTTGACATTGCTCAAGTGCACCAGGAAATTTTCATCCTCCTCAAAGATGTCATCATCGATGATGCCAACTCTGATTTCCTTCTGGGTCTCACCTGGCTTAAAGACCACAGTTCCTTCAGTAAATTCATAATCAGACCCAGCGTTGGCTGTGCCATCCTCTGTTCTGAAGTCAACAAACACAGTGTTAGTCAAATCACCACCTCTGCGGATAATGGTCAGGGCTACAGTACCACAGTTCTCCAGACACTGATAGGTCCCTTGTTCAAAGAAGATCTTACTCACGGGGTCATTTTCAGCCACTTCAGTGTTGACCTCATGCATGCTGACAGCCTTCCTTGCCTGGTCAGCTGCGTGCCTCTTTAAAATGTTGCCAGCTCCAGTCATCAGGCGAGTAGCTTGGATGCGGTAAAATGCTCGGCTTTTCTGCTGCTGACTTAGGACTTGGTAGTTAGCTAATTCAATCAGTTGCTCTATTTCTTTCTCCGGATGCTTCTGCTTGAGCTCCTTCAGAATCCTAGCCATTTCTCGCCTTGCCTCTTCATCATCTTGGTCCCTCTCATCAACCTCCAGAACCAGAGCACCATCTAAGAAATTGTCAACATGGGAATTGACCACTTTCCCATCCATTTCAATTTCAGTCTTGGAAGATGGCCTGTCTCCTTCATGCTCGATGATCATTCCCCTCTGCTTGCCGGCCCGATACCTCTTGTAGACATACTTGTAAAACAGCAGCCTCCTATCTGCTACCCAAGCGAACACAACACAGATAGGAAAGAAGAAGAAAGTAAGCAAACCTTCCCAGACTTCCACGACCCCAGGAGAGATGACAGACAAAATAATGTAAAGCCACGTATAGGCAAAGATGCTCCAGGCTGCTGTCACAAAGAACACACGCAAATGCTTAATCTTCCTTGTCTCTCCATCTGGGACCACATAAACACAAAGCGCGATGATGATGAACATGTTGAATGCAGCACTTCCCACAATGGTGCTGGGACCTAGGTCTCCTGCAGTGAAGTTATGGCCACATACTTCAATTACTGAAAGGAGAATCTCTGGAGCAGAAGATCCCAGGGCCATCAAGGTTAGATTGGAAACAGTCTCATTCCAGATCCTCACAGTGGTCTTGGTGGTCTCTCCATTGGGTTTCTTTATGGTTATTTCTTTTTCTTGAGATGTGATGACTTCTATAGAGGACATGAACCGATCAGCAATGATAGAGACTCCGAGAAACATGTAGACCATGGCCACAAAATACACAGTAGCTCTGGCAATTTTGTCTCCAAAGGAAGGGTCTTGGGGCTCCCAAATGGGTAAAATCACCCCCTTCTTACAATAATATGAGCCAGTACACTCGCCGGTTTCGTTGCCTTCTCCTTCCATTTCTGTCTCTGCACTTATAAGGTCCACGTGGGAAAATAAGAGCGCCACAATGGCTAACAGATGACATCCCATTGAAAAGGTAGGTAAGAGTCTTAACTGCAGCATGTTGTACAATGGTAGACCTCCAAGTGTCCCAACCTACTGGTAAAAATAAGATGGAGGGAGGGTGGGGGAAAAAAATCACATCATCAGAAACAGATCCAAAGCATGACCAATTACTTTTTTTTTTTTTTTACTTTTGCCAATGATTTGCTTATATTTGACTACCATAACATCTATGGTGAATCATTATTCCAAGTATCCACAGGTGATTAAGCAATCATTTGCAAAATGTACAACTCAATCTCTCCGCTTGTGGGTTTTGTACATGTAATCTCCATTCACTGAGCAATGTACACAATTGACTTACTGGAAATGAAAAGTTCAATTATAGCCTTGTCTTGTTAAATATATAGTTATGGATTCTAAGAGCCAATAAGGAAAAAAAAAAAACCTTCTGATGCATCAAATAATCTTCTCCTTGTTGCTAATGCAGATTTTCTTTTTTTTTTTTTTAATTTCTTTTTTTTTTTTATTTCTTTTTTTTTTTTTTTTTTTTTTTTTTTATTTACTTAGGATAGTCACAGAGAGAGAGAGAGGCAGAGACACAGGCAGAGGGAGAAGCAGGCCCCATGCACCGGGAGCCCGACGTGGGATTCGATCCCGGGTCTCCAGGATCGCGCCCTGGGCCAAAGGCAGGCGCCAAACCTCTGCGCCACCCAGGGATCCCCCAGATTTTTCTTTTACATTTTGATCAGTACAATCACCTCCCAGAAACTGTTAAATTACCAAAACCCCTTTATTAAGATCGATGCTTTAAAGTTCAGACCTTAAAATCTTAACCAACACAAGACCTCTTGATGATCTTAAACTCTGGAGCAGACCTTATACTGCATGTTTTGAAATCACACCCTATTGCTCCAAACTTCCTTGGAAACACAGAGATACCTTCAAACATCTCTGCAAAGTCAATTGTAGTTGTACTTGGCGGGGGGGGGGGGGGGGGATCTGCTGTAATGCAATCTTTCCACACATTAAGTACAGTTTTTAAAAGAATAATTTGATGAGAGCACATTTCCTCCTGATTTTCAGCAAGCCCCATACTCTTGATAGGTTAGCAGCTGGGCCTCTGGTTGCTGAAGCACAGCTCTTCGCATCTGGGTACAGATCTCCCTGTAGAGTCTGCAGGCTGTCCACAGCAGGACAGGAAGATAAAGCCCGGGTCTAGTTGTGTGTTAAGACTCTTGTCTGGCAGGCTGTGAAATCAGCTTCACCAGCCGTAAAATGTTCCTTCTCAGTGTTGATGTCATCCTTTCCATGGTCATTCTAAAACACTTATTAGTTCTACAGAGGGTTCAAGTGACCAAAAAATACAGGAGCAATAATTTCATCCGCATCAGCTCATGTGGCAGGACAGCAGCGACCACAAAGTATCCATATGATGAAGGGCTGTGGGCAATTAGAGATACCGAAACAGAGTCACTGAGCCTGGTAAACAAAGCAAAGTGGGGGACTGAAAAACCATGCTCTACATTCACCCACCAGCTTGGGCAAAACTCCACTCAGACCGTACATCTCTTCTGCCTCTAAGGCTTGGTAAAGTGCTGACGTACAGGAGGGTCTTCTCCGCGTCAGGGTGACTCTGGCCTGGAAGGCCAGTTATGACATCAGCTAAAGTGGTGGCAAGAAGAGGCCCTGAGTCAGAACATAGCCTTGCGGCCTGATAAAACGTGAACAATGGAGCTAGAAGGGAGCCTTCCATAGTCTGGGGCAGTCTCAGAGGCACCCACACATTCACCTGCATTCTCTGGCCCATGTTTGCGGCTGATGGCATAGAGTGGAAATTCACCAGGGCCCAGGAGAACTCCCCTGGCCTAGCACATTCTGGCAGACCTCAAAGAGCCCTCTATAACCTAAAGCCCCCTTTAGCTCATCACTATTGGGAGATAAGCGTTGACATTTATCCCAAACTAACACACAGCAGAGGGTTGTGATGGGAGAATGACATTCCACATAAAAGGCTGAGAAATACAAAGAGTGTATCTTCAAAATATGCAAGGTTCATGGTCAGTGATTCTACTGATTCAATCATTACAGGGCTTGGGTGAGATCACCGCTTAAAACAAGGAGACACTGAAGCAACCTACAAGAGTCATGGAAGAGCTAGTTCTAATTCTATGATGCAGCCATTTATTCCACAAATATTTATAAGTGCCACCTAACTACATGTTTTAGGACCACCTGCTAGCTCTCTTCTAAGTCCTAATTGTGCATCAAAGAATTAAAACAAACAAAAAGGGCAGCTCCAGTGGCTCAGCGGTTTAGCGCCGCCTTCTGCCCAGGGTGTGATCCTGGAGTCCAGGGATCGAGTCCCACGTCGGGCTCCCTGCATGGAGCCTGCTTCTCCCTCTGCCTGTGTCTCTGCCTTTCTCTCTGTGTCTCTCATGAATAAATAAATAAAATCTTTAAAAAATAAATAAATAAACAAAAAACACAGTCCTGTCCTTGCAGACCTTATATTCTATTGGGGAGGAAACAAGTATAAATTTCAGATACTAAAAAGTGCTAGAGGGGTGGGGGCAGAAAGCAATATAAGTAAGACAGGGAGTCTGTGCGTGTACACACGTGGCATGCATGATTTTATACTGGATGGTTAAGGAAGGCCTCTCTGATAAGGTGAAACTGGAGCATAATCCTAAATGAAGTAGGAAACCAAGAATCGTGGCTTCCACACAGAGTTAGGAGGGTCAGTAGCAAAAGTCCCATGGAAAGTTTCCCACAGGCTGGCTTTTATCTTACGGATTAGAGACTCAAATAGACAAGCATTGACAGCTGTGATGTAGTATGTGAGCTGGCACGTTCCTAGAGATGGCTGCCCTTCACCTGACAGTTTTTTTAGCAATCACCTGCTACCTCTCCCTGACACACTCTCAGGGAAATCTCTTAAATCAGCCAAAAAAAAAAAGCCTTGCTCTGACCTATATCTCACAGTTGTTCTTAGCCAAAAGGGCACATATGTTTAAGAATGGATGCATCTCTAAAAATTTCTATCAGAGAAAAAAAAAAAACAAAGGGAAAGTTTTGTGAGATTAACTCCAAAACATCACAATTACATTCAAAAGGTGGTAATATTACAATTTGTGAAATCAGTGGACATAAAACACTGATACAGAATTTGGCAATGGAGCAACTAGAATGAACTCTCTGGACTTCAGTTTCTTTCTCTATTAAATTAATACCAAATTCAACTGTTTGGGAGGATGTGGAACAGATAACATCTGAATGAGAGTTCCTTCTTCATTCTTTGGTTTCAGGATCTTTTCTCTATCATCAGATTTAAGCAGATCCACCTGGCCCTCCGCACTGTCTCTTCAAAACTATATTTCCATAAAATTAAGCAGGAAATAGAGGCTGGCTATTAATATGTTGTTCTGCCATGTGGCTTTTTTTTTTCTTAATTTCATGATAGATGGAGAGAGAGAGAGAGAGAGAGAGAGAGAGAGAGAGAGAGAGGCAGAGGGAGAAGCAGGCTCCTTACCGGGAGCCTGACACGGGACTCGATCCCGGGACTGCAGGATCGTGCCCTGGGCCAAAGGCAGGCACTAAACCACTGAGCCACCCAGGGATCCCCATCCACTTGGCTTTTTTACATTCTGCCCTGATCTACTGTACCCTGTAACAAGGGGTAGGCTGGTTTTCATGGTGCCTTCAAATCAATTCTCACATCTCGGGCCAGTTCTTGCTTAGCAACATCCATTACATCATCCAAATGAGCTTTCAGCACAGTATTAAGAATACCCAGATTGTCTTCTGCTCACTATTTATTTTGAAGCAAACAGACAACCCCAGCACCTAGAGATTACAGTTGTGAATGGCATTGATGAGGCAGGGTGAAAAGATATTCAACTGAAAAGCCCAGACCCCAGCATTGAAAGGAGAGGTCAAAGGAATGAATCATATACCTGCAAGACAGGTTTTTATCAAACTGCCTCCATAAAGAGTGAGGAAGAACCCCCACTGCAGAGGGAGTCCTAAAGAGTAGTCAGGCAGCAGAGCTCTGGGTCCCTTGTGGGAAGCCACAGCCAGTTTTGACCACCAAGGAGGACCTGACTTGGAGAGAAGAAATCCGCTTGGCATTCCTGTCAGTCCAGCACACAAGGTAGCATAATCTCATTCTACTGATTGGCAGCTGAGGTTATTCAGAGGAACTCCTTGACTCATCAGGACCTGGAATTCCCTTCAATGTAATTCTTGCTGACTGAAAGCATCAAAGCCAAGCAATTAATCTGTTTCTAAGGCAACATTAAAGCAACCATAAGTTCTCATCCACTCCTGAGACAAGCACTTTCAAATGCTTTTAGACATAGATGATGCCAGAAGACGACTTTCCTTATCTGACCTTACATCTAGGGGGCAAATTACCGCTCTGACACCACCCAACCTCATGCCAACCGACCACGACTACACATTACTAGGGAGCTCTGTTTCCATGTTGACTCTCTGCTATCACCTTTTTCTTTTTTTCTTCTCAAAGAGAGAATTTCTTCTTTGTTACTTAGTAAATTGGGACAGGTCCTCTAGAGTACAGGCAGAGAGAGGTCATATAAGGGGCTCACACCCTCCGGTTGAACGTATGAGACCACAGTCAGAATCCTGTGCCACAGAAATCTCACAGAGGAAGACATAGACGTGGCCAACATGCACATGAGAAAATGCTCTGCATCACTTGCCATCAGGGAAATACAAATCAAAACCACAATGAGATACCACCTCACACCAGTGAGAATGGGGAAAATTAATAAGGCAGGAAACAACAAATGTTGGAGAGGATGCGGAGAAAGGGAACCCTCTTACACTGTTGGTGGGAATGTGAACTGGTGCAGCCACTCTGGAAAACTGTGTGGAGGTTCCTCAAAGAGTTAAAAATAGACCTGCCCTACGACCCAGCAATTGCACTGTTGGGGATTTACCCCAAAGATTCAGATGCAATGAAACGCCGGGACACCTGCACCCCGATGTTTCTAGCAGCAATGTCCACAATAGCCAAACTGTGGAAGGAGCCTCGGTGCCCATCGAAAAATGAATGGATAAAGAAGCTGTGGTCTATGTATACAATGGAATATTCCTCAGCCATTAGAAACGACAAATACCCACCATTTGCTTTGATGTGGATGGAACTGGAGGGTATTATGCTGAGTGAACTAAGTCAATCGGAGAAGGACAAACAGTGTATGTTCTCATTCATTTGGGGAATATAAATAATAGTGAAAGGGAATATAAGGGAAGGGAGAAGAAAAAGACTCCTAACTCGGGAAACGAACTAGGGGTGGTGGAAGGGGAGGAGGGCGGGGGGTGGGGGTGAATGTGTGACAGGCACTGAGGGGGGCACTTGACGGGATGAGCACTGGGTGTTATTCTGTATGTTGGTAAATTGAACACCAATAAAAAATTAATTTATTAAAAAAAAAAAGAATCCTGTGCCACGTCAGAAAACAGTCACCTCATTCATTGGAGGAAGCCCCTCGGGTAATTAATGGTCAGGCAATGCGGCCAAAAGCAGAAAGGTGAGTTTCAGATTTAAAATAGCGAAGAAGTTATTGAAAAGTCATGAGATGTCATCCATGGCCCTTTCTCCTACTTTGTTTTTCTATGTAGAACTTATTACTGTTTATGTGTTAATATAATTTATGTAATGGTTCTATTTATTGCCTTTCTTTCTCTGATAGACATAAACTCTGTATAGGTGGAAATTTTTGTCTCTCTTGTTCATTGATGATCTCCAGTTCCTAGAGCAGAATCTGGCACATAAAAGATACATGGCACCTGCTTATTGAATGAATAAAATAATCCTCATGGGGTCATGTGCTGATTCACCAAATCTCTGAAGGTAAATCAGAATCTGGAGCTCTGACTAGGCATTTGCATTTAAAAACGTGCCCTGTGTGAAGCAGATGCCCCTAAAATGAGCAGAGGCCAATATCACACTACACTGAAAAGCCAATATCAGTATTGGGTGGAGGAGAGGAAATGTGATACAGGCTCATAGGCAGAGAACCTCAGGCTGGAAGAACTGACCTCCAGCATAGAGGAACTGGGACTCTGACACTTTCCCCGGCACCTGGGGATGGGTCTTCCTACATGAGCCCTGGCTGGCTGATTTCTTTTGTAATGCCAGGTTCATCTGCTCTGTTGAGAGGGTCCTGATATTTTGGACATCCTCAATTAAGCATCTCTTCTCCTTTCAGAACAATAAAAAGACATCTGGTGAAGCACCAACCAAAAATCAGCTCCATTACAGATGCCTCATAAAAGGGAAAGTGCATCAAGAATTTAAATTTAAATAAATTAACTCTGCACACTGGCATGGAAATATAAGAGAAAGAAAGCCGGAGAATAAAGAGAGTCTTTCAATACTAAATAAATAGAGAGGAATTCAAAGGGAAGCTGCTCTGCTAATCTTGGGCCAGGACCATCCTTGGATTCATTTTGCCAGTGCCAAGGGCAGAGTAAGGGCCCCCCTTATTGTCATAAATGCCAAATTCTGACAATAATGACCAAAACCACTGACTGAGCACATGCTTTGTCCCAGGTGCTTTACTGACTGCTTTGCATTCACTGTCCCTGACCTTTCTGACAATATTGCAAGGAGGTATTATCATTCTCATTTTACAAATGAGAAAAATAAATGATTTGTAAAAGTAAACTAGCTGAAGTTGTACAAACATAAGTGAACTGGGATTTTAATCCAGGCACTTTGTCTTAATTATACCATAGTGCCTTCCAAAACGGTAGCATTTTTTTGTTTGGTTTCACTACCTAGGTGAGCAGTACTGTTCTCTGGTTAGCAAAGAACTCCCTACTTAGTGCGGGATAACATTTCCATGCTGCCCTCCTTTCCCCTGAATAAATGTATGTCGTTGTTTGCACTGTCTTAACAAGAGCCTTCATGCTTGCCTCTCCTGTCTCATCCCTCCCCACCCCCTGGAGGAAGGGCTTTGTAAGCCTTCTTATTCCTCATGTAGCGAGGGAAAGATGATCCATTTGGGGGATCATCAGCTAAAATCTGAGGTCTCAAATCACTCCAAAGCCATGTAATAATCTCAAGGTTTTTCCATTTGGTCAGGAGAAAAAGAAAATAGAGAAAGAAATCCTAGCAGTGAGCAGGCAAAACTAAAATACAAGATGGGTGGAGCTGGGGAGGATGATACTGAATTTTAGCATAACAAGTTAATACTTTAATAACAATAAATCAGTATTTTCTCAAGAATTTCAATGCAGCTCACAAATTTGCTGTCCTAGGGCCAATACTTTTTATTTTATGCTATTTTATTTTAATTTTTAAACCAGTAAGTAATCCAAAGCTACAGGAAAACCACACATTCATTCATGGTTTTGTCTGCCAAGCTTTTCTTAGCCACTCCCATATGCCAGATATTGTGTTAAAAAGATGAATAAGATAATATCCTCCAAGAAGCTCACATTCTACAGAGGTATTACAAAAGTCAAGTGTGAATCTCCTTTCTGGAACAGAACTCTTTCATTACTAGAGAATCACAGTAAAGGAGAGGCTTTCCAGGCATTCAGACAGTGAGATATATCATGGATGCACCTTGACACACTCAGAGCAGACCGCCTCGTTCCCAGGTTAATGCACCTGAGCTCCTGGATTAATACAACCAGGTTTCTAGAAACCGCAGTTTGCTCAGCCTACTGTTCCTCCACCTAAGGTTTCTAAGCGTAGTGAACTCCTGCAAGCAAGGCCTTGGAGCACCTTGATTGTACCCTGCAAATCTTTCAGAGGCCTCATGATGGACAACAATAACTATTTCAGATAATAATTTGTTCACCATCCACCCTGAAGAGAAAGAGCAGCCTTTGATGTCCAACCTTACACACTGGTAGCAAAAAATGAGGTCATATGCGTGCCTTTATATCTGGGTCACCAAAAACGATTTACTACCTAAAAATATTTTCCACACTAGCTTGTTGACGTTTCACCTTAAGAAATGTGTTTCTGAGTGAAGCACAGCCCTCTCTGTATTTCTAGCTCTAGAGAGTGGACCAGTCATTTATTCATTGAGCATGCACTGTGTGTGTATATGTGCAAAGCACCAAAGCCAGCACTATGGGGATTACAGAGATAATTGCACCTGCACCAGATGAACTGACAGTCTTCAAGCAACTCAAACAGTTAGCTAGAAAGAGTGAGAGGACATTCTAGAAGGTAGGGAGTAGAACCAGCAGGGGGTCTTCTGAGCAAACACAGATTGCAGAGCAAAGCACTTAGGTGAGCTACTGGATAGCAGTGCCTAAAAATTACAAGATAGTGTTTCTTGCAATATCAGTAAAATGTTGATGTGAAATAACAGATCAAAAGAGCTTTCCTTCTCACAGATTAGGACTGTAGATAGCATCAAAATATAGAACCCCTTAGTGAATCAAGGGGGAAGCAGAAGAGATCTGGACAATGGAGAAGATAGGAGATCTCATGGGCCCCCAAAGAGGAGGTTAAAGCATCAGGAGTAACTTATATCTACTTCATAATTTTGCCAAGGGTTTGGCAAATTGAACACCAATAAAAAATAAATTTATTATTTAAAAAAAGGAAAAAATGTAAACAAACAAACAGACAAAAAAAAATTGCCAAGGGTTAGTTCTGCTCTCTTTAAATAGAAACATCTAAGGATTGCTAAGACACTACACCAACATGTGACAAAGATCCAGGATAAATGGAAGCCTTTGGAGGAGACCTTCCATCCAAGTTCCATGCACAAGTCCTGAATAGAGTAGATGATATGTAGAAATAGAAACCCCAAACCTGAATCCTTGGGTGGTGTGGAAAGTTGTGTTTTTGAAATTATAGGGTCTTTACGTGCATCACCCTTCCCTCTCTTTACCTCAGCTCAAGGGTGAATTTTGTTGTCACTTTTGCATTCTAGTCTGCCTCTTGGGACTAGGGATGTTTAATACAGAATCTAATTTCAAGCTATGTGATAGGAACATCCAGCATGTTTTGTTTTGTTTTGTTTTTTTTAATCTTTTTTTTTTAACCAAGGAAAATGCTGGTTATGTGAGCAGAGGCTGGTGAATTTCATCAGCTTTTTCCCTGAGTCATTAAACTTCATCTTCAAGTAGATTGCTTTTCAAGAGATGGAACCCCATCAACTTGAAGTTTGAGTCTTTTAAATTTTCCTGCATAGTGTTAAATCACAGTGCTTAAAAGAATAAGATGCTCTTAAGAAAAGCAGAAGAAGGAAGTAAAAAGAAATATTTTTATTTTTTAAAAGATTATTTATTTATTTATTTATTTATTTATTTATGAGAGACACATAGAGAGAGGCAAAGGGAGAAGCAGGCTCCCTATGGGGAGTCCAATGTGAAATTCAATCCCAGGACCCTGGGATCATGCCCTGAGCCAAAGGCAGACGCTCAACCACTGAGCCACCCGGAACCCAAGAAATATTTTTTAAAACTCGAGTTGATAGATGCTCATGTAATGGTGACCCTTCATCAATATTCTGTGCTACAATTTTCTAGAGTTTCTGACAATCTACACAGTGACATGGCTTTAAAACCAGGTGTTTATGTACATAGAACAAGTAAAGGTTTTTTTTTTAAAGATTTTATTTATTTATTCATGATAGACAGAGAGAGAGAGAGAGAGAGAGAGAGAGAGAGAGAGAGGCAGAGACACAGGCGGAGGGAGAAGCAGGCTCTATGCGGAGAGCCCGACATGGGACTTGATCCCGGGACTCCAGGATCGCGCCCTGGGCCAAAGGCAGGTGCTAAACCGCTAAGCCACCCAGGGATCCCCCAAGTAAAGTTTTTAAAATGGAAGCAGCTTACAAAGGAAGTAGCCAAATTTTAGTATTTAGAGGAATAAATTGAATAGCTTATGGGAAAACATGAAACTTTTACACAAATCCCTGAGCACAGTTTATGAAACATACAGTTTCTCCATGAGATAAAGCATCTAGTGAATATGCCCTTTACACCAATCCCTTTACACGTATATTTGAAGAATTGTTTAAATATTGGCTGAAGGGTTACGGTTTTAATGTTAGTAACTATGCCAAGACCATTATGTTATGGTTTTCTTGTGATAGGCCAGGACTGGAGAAAAGCCAGTGGGGAAGATTGGAGGAAAAAAAAGTCAGTGGAAGAAGAAATGCCAATCATCTGATTATTTAATTAGCAAGTGAAGAGAGTAACTTCTGCCTTTTAAGCAAGAAATGTTTTCATCAATATCAATGACTTATGCAAGAACATTCATTCACTCATTCATTCAACAAACCCTAAATGTCTATTACGTGCCTGGAGTGGGAGAGGCACTGGAGCTAGAGCCATGAAGTAAACAGACAAATCTCTCCCCTTCTGGAATGTATTATGCAGCAGGGAAGACAGATGACAGGCGTTAACTTAAATTATTTCGAAAAGAAACATAATTATTAACTCTAATAAATGTTGTAAAGGCAAAACACTGCCCTACAAGAGTAACTAATGGAGCACCTGACCTCCTAGGGTATTAGGGAAAGCTTTGCTTAAAGAAATAACATGTGAGCTGAAAATTAAGATAGTCAGCAGGAAGCCAGGCAAAAGATTGTTGGGTTGCCAGGTCTTGGGTTAAACTTTTTGCAATTCACCTTCTGTGTAATGGTGATACTCACAGACCTTCTAAGATATGCTGGGAGATGAGATCATGTTTAGAAAATACTCAAAGCCAAAGCCAGGGGGAGGGGCACCTGGGTGGCTCAATTGGTTAAGTGCCCGACTCTTGATTTCCTCTTAGGTCATGATCTCAGGGTTGTGGGATCCAGCCTCACAACAGGCTCCTTTCTCAGCGTGAAGTCAGCTTGAAACTCTCTCTCTCTCTCCCTCTCTCTCTCTCTCTCTCTCTGCTCCTCCCCCTGCTTATGCAATCTCTTGTGTGCTCTCTTTCTCAAATAAATAAATAAATAAATAAATCTTAAAAAAAGAAAACAGTCAAAATGGCTTCTGTAATTTTTTTTGACTTGCCCCTCTGAGGTCACAATCACATAATCACAGTTAATTTCATTGTACCACTCTGCTGGGGGGCAATGTGGTGGGAAAAAGGATCATTGGTCTGGGAGCCAAAAGAAATGAGTGCTGGTCTCAGTTCTCCAGGACCATTTATTTTAATTATTATTATTATTATTATTTTAAACAATGGGTCATACCATTTTATTTTATTTTATTCATTTTTTTTTTATGATAGTCACACAGAGAGAGAGAGAGAGAGGCAGAGACACAGGCAGAGGGAGAAGCAGGCTCCATGCACCGGGAGCCCGATGTGGGATTCGATCCCGGGTCTCCAGGATCGCGCCCTGGGCCAAAGGCAGGCGCCAAACCGCTGCGCCACCCAGGGATCCCTTTTTTTTTATTATTAATAATTTATTGTCAGTAAGAAAGACTGGCTAATGGTAGTTTTTCAGTAAAAAACCTTTACAAGACCATTGCATCACAAATATACAGACACTATAAAAACTGTGTCATGATGGTTTTGGTTTCCTGTGGCACTGGACATGGCATTTGCCCTTTCTCAGACTAACCTGTAAAACTGGGGAATTTTGCTAACAATAGTTAACTGTGATACCCTAATCCCTTGCTTTGACATTCAAGGTCATCATCACAATACAGCACATGTCTATGTTGCCAGGGTTACTGTTCCTGGTAGTCAACTAAACTACTAAATAAAAATTACCCAAATGTGCACCATGTTTTCCTTTCTCATGCTTTTCTACCTGCCTTCCATGATCCATCTTAAATGTCCAATTTCTCTTTATAAAACTGTTTTTATTACCAGGAAGACCCCTGACAGCCATTTAACTTTGCCTCTACCCCCTTTCCCCAACACGAAAACTCAGGCCACGATAATTTAAAAGACTTTTTCAAAGCCACACGTCTCAAATTTGACAGAGTTTGGCTCTAACACAAGGTCTTAGATTCTAGGCCACCTCTCTTCTCAGGACATCAACCCCAACTGCTAGGATTCTTCAAGCTCACTGATTTTGCCTTTGCATCTCTCACAATCTAGCAGTGTGTCGGGAGTTGGCAAACTACAGTCAACAGGTCAAATGTAGCCTGCCGCATATTTTTATGGGGCCCATTTCATTAATTTTTTTTACTTTTTTAAATAACTAAAGCAACAAAAAAAGAATGCTTCATGATCTGAAAATTATAGGATGTTCAAATTTCGGTGTCCATAAATAATATCTTAGGGCACACAGCATGCCCATTCATTTAAGTATTGTCAATGGATGCTTTCATGCTACAACAGCAGTGTCGAATAATTGTGACAGGCCCTGTGGTCCACAAAGCCAAAAATGTTTACTATGTGGCCATTTGAAAAACAGTTTTGTGACCTGTGGTATATGTCATTATGTATGTCCTTATCTTCCTCCTCTCCATGGCAACCTCCCACAATCAGCATGTCATGTAAAGGCACACAGGCAGAGACAGAGACTCACTATTCATCTCAAGGAATAAGAGCAAATCCTTACTGAGCACTTACATGCCAGAAACCCTTCCCAATGTTTTACAAGTATTAATGTATTATGCCTCACAAAAAACCCAGATGGCTTCTTACCATTATCATTTCCATTTGATAGATGAGCAGAATGAAGCAGAGGGAAGCACCTAGCATGATGTTAGATATACCATTTGTTGAATTCAAATAAATATTATGACTGTCATGATATGCCTATTGACCTGAGAGAACTTTAGCCTGACTACTCTACGGTTCCTCATTCTGTTGGTCAATACCCTCAACCTAGAAGGAAAAGTCATCATTGTTTTTCTACCTTGGGGAATCAGTAAGAGACATCCAGGGACTCCTGAGGCCAGAAATCACAGATACATTTCTGGAGGCCTTCTACAGGATCAGACAAAAAAGGAAGATGTGACTTTGGTGACATGGCCTCAGAGCCCTAGATATGAATTCAATCTGCTCCTATTTCCTTCTCAAAAGTCATTTACTTTCTATGACCTTCATTTGCTCATTTGTTTAAAAAGAACTGTTTGATCTCTGCTGTGATCCCTTCCAGAGAAAGCTGTGGTTCTAAGCAGCAAGAGCACGAAGAAGGAGAAGCTAATCCTAAAAGGGGCTGTTGACAGTTGCAGGACCAGGAGAGAAGAGGCAGTGAGGAGGTAGGGGAAAAAGAGCCATCAACTCTGCCCAACACCAATTCATAAATTTCAGCTTCAGGGAGCTCCCATCCCCCAACATCTGGCAGGTGGATTATTTTGGAAGAGTGGCTTGGAACTTCTGAGAGGCATTTGATAGGACTTAGCACCTCCCCAAACTCTATCCTTTCACTCCTGCCGGATGCCGTTCACTTTAGAGGCTCTACCATGGTCTATGCAGGAAGTTTAGGTTTGTGGGAAGGGTAAGCAGTTGAATTCTCTAAACTTGCTGTTAGGACTAGATGCTATACATCGAGCAGGGCAGAGCCACAGCTGGCCCTGGGTCCTGTGCTTTATGAGGAGCAGGAAAAGTTCAAAGTTCAAGAAGCTCAAGAGAGAAAGCATCAGAGCCATTCAGTGCCAAAAAAAAAAAAAAAAAAAAAAGGAGGGGGAGGGCGGAACAAAAACCACCTGTAACAGCCCGGAAAACATAACCATCAAATTTAAGGGTGGTCTATCCTTTGTCTGACCTCTCAGACTCTTACAGTATCTCTCTTTAAAGGCCATGCTGGAAATTCATCCTGAATTTTGTAAAATACACATGTGCAGTGGCTTATGCTATCATTTGACCAGATCCACTCACTGTTCCCATGGCATGGTTCTGACTGGGACACACAGCTGATTTTAAAAGTCTAGAAATGGCCCTAACATTGCCCCAGGGTTGTGCTTGGCATAAATTAGCTGGGTCTGGTTTACATGTTTCAAAAATGGCTAGGCTGTATTTATGTTATTTATTTTTGAGAGAGACAGCGCATGTGTGTGCATGGTGGGGAGGGGCAGAAGAGAGTCTCAAGCAGATTCTCAGCATGAAGCCCCACTCGGGGTTGAACGTGGGGCTCTATCCCAGGACCCTGAGATCATGACCTGAGCTGAAACCAAGAGTCAAATGCTTAACAACTGTGCCATCCAGAGCTTTATTTCAGAAGCCCTTTTCACTCTTTAAAAATGAATTAAAATGCCTCCTCCATGAAGTCTCTTCCAATATTCTCTTCTTCCTTTCAACTCTACAGCATTTTGCTCATTAGACAATTGTAGCAATATTTCTCCATTGGCCCAGCATTTAGGTGTTCTAGACCATGACATCCTGAAGAATAGAGAACGTGGCACAATGAAAGTAGCTTGTGAACAGCATCAAAAACTGGTACTATCACCTATTAACTCTCGAATAAGTTATTTAAGTGAGCCACTGTCTTCATCTTTAAATCATAATAAGGATGCTTCCTTGCAGGGCACTTATGAGCATTAAATGAGAAAACACATTCAGAGTGCCTAGATTGGCCCTGGGCATACAATGAGCACTCAGGAGCTGTCAAATAACTCCTCTTCATCATCTGCATTGTCTGAAAAGCCCAGCACAGTGCCTTGCATACAGTAAGTGCTCAATAAATGTCACAGTTGGGCTGGAGTAAATTGCTGAATCACCCTCTTGGCTGTCTGACTTCATTTCACTTTAGATCCAATGAAGAAACTATTAATTATTTTTGACTTCACGTGTAATGACACCTAAGTGATTCTTTTTTTTAAATTAAGATGAATTTTAATATTTAAATTTATTTTTCTATGTCTACTGTATACGCAAGCAGCCATTTGTTTGAACTGGCATTGCATGTGCGTTTTGTAGGGTACTGGTATGAATATTCCAAGAGGACATATAGTAGAAGCCATTCAAGATTTTAGGGATATCATTGGGGAACATTCACACTGGGGAACATAATTTGCCCCTTCTCAGAGGAATTCAAGAGGCTAAGTTTTCCAGAAAGGATCAGATTTTTTATATTTTTGCTGTGCCAGAAGTAAAATTTCAGCATGGAAGTGTATGTTGTCTCTGCCTGGCTACTCTCCACTCCCCCACAGCGGCCCTGTTCCTGGGCAGGCAGGTCCCTCACACTTCCCCACCAGAAGGAGCCACTGAGGGCACAAACAGGGCACCAACCTAGTTTCAAACTACTTTCACTTCTCCTGTACCTTCCTGTGTTTCAGGCCCTCAAGACTTTTCTGTCAGCTGACCTGATAAACCAATACAAGTTGACGAACGAACAGATGTCAGCGGTTTATAAGAATTCAGGGTGGCTCTTTCCTACGTGGTGTCATTTTATTTTGTTAGAGATCTACCAGATAGAATGACTTTATTCAAGCGAATGTCTAATAGTGAGAATTTCTGGTCTTATGTTGGTAAATGGATAAATGCTTCCAATCCAAGGATGTTTTGCCCACCCCCGCCCCCACTAGATCACTTTAGAGGCAGCTGCCTAAAATGTACTTGCCTTTGACCACACACACATTTCCTTCATTTTCTCTTTCCCTACGTCCTCCTCTTCCTCTTGAAATTGGCTAGAAAGTTTCAGGTGAAGAGGGGGCACCTGAATGGCTCAGTGGTTGAGCGATCATGTGCAGGGCATGATCCTGGGGTCCTGGGATCAAGTTCCGCATCAGGCTCCCCGCAGGGAGCCTGCTTCTCCCTCTGCCTATGCCTCTGCCTCTTCTGTGTGTCTCATGAATAAAGAAACAAAATCTTTAAAAAAGAAAAAAAAAGTTTTTCAGGTAAAGAGCAGCTGTGATTCTCTTGAACCTCTGTCTATCTTGTTAGGTAGCATACTCTCTTCGCTATGCAGATCAAAGGACAATCAGAGATGTGGATATAAAACACTTAGAGTTCAATCAGAGTTGTCAGCAAGGAGTCTACACAAAACACTTGAGGCAGTGAGGGCTGCAAGCAACTGTCTTCCAAGTTGAGCCAACACACTGGAAGAAGGCACCCGATCTCCTCATTTGTATTCTGAACTGCTCTTGATGAAAACATGCCAGTGAGAGTAGTTTACCCCACAAGTCTCCAGTTCAGAAAGTAGGTTTCTGGTTTACAAACCTTACTGAAAACCTAATTATTAATTAGCTTAAGTCTTCAAAATATGTGTCGTATAAAATATATTTTGTGGTGTGTGTGTGTGTGTGTCTGTGCGTGCATGAGAGCCTGGGGAGGGAGGCAGTGAGAGAGAGAGAGAGAGAGAAAGAGAGAGATGGAGAGACATAGACACACAGGGAAAGAGGTATCTTTTGGAAGAGAAAGAAAGAAAACTGAAAATCATCTCACTGCATTTAATGAGGCCCCACCGGACTAGCTCAGAGTCCAAATCAAAATCTCAGAGGCCAACTCTGAAAGCTCACATTTCCCAAATCTATTCCATCCCAATGGGTCAGAAAGCATCTGACATTTACTTCCACTAAATCTCAAGTATGTCTCCAGGGGATAGACATCCCTTTGTTCAGAGAGAAAACGGGAAACGGCTAGTTCAGGAACCCACTGGCTCGATTAGCCACAAGTATTACTGGGATTAGAACCCAAGTGATAGACAGCTAAGGGAGCTGTGAGTGATGTGAGCTGTAATTCTTAAATCTAGGGAAAGTCAGGGAGAATATTTGCCACAAGAGGGAGCAGGAGAATTTGATCAGATGGGAGACTATCTGGTATAGGTTATGGTGAGGGAGGGCTCTAAGTGTGAGGTATGGACAATACTAGAAGATGTTCTGGCAAGAGACATCTATCCCTTGTGAGGAAAAAAAAAAGCAGGAGGGATGAAAGGAGCAACAAGAAGAGAAAGATTGCAACACGTTGATCCCTAAATTCTCAGCAAATGTAAAGCAACAATTTAATTTTTGGTTCAAAATGACAAACATCCACACTGCAAAAATATAAAACATACAAGGTAGAGCTCTACCACCCTCTTTTAATCGTATATTTCTTATTCCAGATTTAATTTTTATTTCAACTTGCACCTGGTTTATTTCCATGCTGATGGGGTAGGCTGCTTGCTACCTACCTTTATGATACGCTCCCTCTACCTGAAGACATCATGCAGAAAGGGCTCCTCTCACTGAACTGCAACACGAAAATCAGATGGCAAAGTTCTAAAATGCACTTACTTTGGGGGAAACATATCCATGACCTAAATGAATGCTTTAACTTGCTTTAAAGCAGGAGTGCAACCTCACTGGATCTGCAGAGCTTTTATCATTATTTATTTTTTCAAAGAAACAGATTAAATACTGAGAGGGAAGAAACCATGCGTTTACTTTGCAAGATAAATAAAAGTTCTATTTTTGTCTGATAAAAACATGTTAAATATAGCTTGCTAACAAAATGCTGAAGCTCTCTTGGAATTTTTTTTTTTCAAAACATAGTAAGCTTCAAAGAGCAATTAATGTAATTTCTGCATACAGTCCTGACTACACCTTATCTTCCTTCCAGTGAAAGCACTGCTATCACTCTCTTCCCCTTCGTGGTCACCAAAATGGTTAGCTAGCTCTTAATCTTAATCCAAAATGATATAGCAGAAACCATTAAACAGTCATGATAAAATAAATAGAAAGATAGATGGATAGGTAGGTAGGTAGGTAAATATATAGACAGACAGATACAAAGCACAGCCTTCATATTCTTTTAATTCATTACTCTCCTCTTCAGCCTTATTAAGCTTTCAAGACAGAGTAAATTAAGTCTGATTGTCGTGGACCCTTGCATCCTCTGCAACCCTTGCATAGCTCAACAGTCAATAATCGTTTACCTCTATCCAGTTCCTTATTTCCCTAGTAATTAATCATTCCATATTCAATACAAGACAATAGCCATTTTAGGGGGAAAAATCGGGGCTCTTTTTTTTTAGTAGGTGGGAAAAGTCTTAGCAAAATAGCCACCAGAATCAAATGGAATTCTTCAAGCAGGCGGAATTTGTAAAATGAAAACCATTTAAGAAAACACATCTTGCTCCTTGATGAAGTGAGTGGGTCTTCCCCCACCTTCTCACTCAGAGGCCCCAAAGATGGAGCTAGCTCTCCCTTCCTTCCTCCTTTCACACCAGCCTAAGCAGCCAATTAAGCAAGTTTAGAAAACCCATAGAGCTAAATCCAAACGACACAGGATTTGAAAGAGGAACCTAAAAGCGATCGCCCTTATTCTGGTTTTGTTTTCTTATCTGAAATGAATTAAACATCTACATACATTTCCACCCGCTTTTCCCGACTTGCTGCAGGAGTAGCTTTGAGAGAGAAAGAGAAAACATGTAAGTGTGTGTGTGTGTGTGTGTGTGTGTGTGTGTGTGTTTAGGGGGGCGTGGGTGGGAGGTATACTTGCAGAATCCCCTCCTGGTTGCTCCCCGTTTCCCCATTTCCCTTAGCAAATCTTCACAGAGATGCTGGATTGTGGGTGTTCAATTGCTCATATTTGGAGATACTCAAAGCTATGCCTTTAACCAGATCTGATCAGAATCTCCACCTACTCTGCTAGCTCCTCCATGATCTGGATGCCAGCACTGTCTTTACCACATCTGTCATTTTTTAAAAAAGCTTCTTCCACTACACCTCCTACTGATATCCTTTTTTCTCTTTTTAGTCTTTACACCTCCAGCAGGACAAAGTTTGTATTGTTATAGTCACAACCACTAGTGGCTGACTAGCAGGAGAGAGACAGAGCGCCAGCAAGGGAGCCAGGCTAAGGGGGGGTTAAACAGATACCCAGTGCAAAGCATGACTTTATTTCCAATGACTGCGGACACCATGCACTATTGCTCTCTTCAAAAAAAAAAAAAAAAATTCTTTGTTAAATTTGATCACTCTGCTTTCAACCCAACCACTGCCACTTTGTCTGGAGAGGGAAATACAAATTGCCAGCCCCAGTCATTCATCAAATAGTCAACAGAATCCTGGGGGGGGGGGGGAGAGGGGGACGGATTTTTAAAATCCAGGATGCACACATACTGTATTTTTAAAAGCATCAGCTGGGCAGATTTGGTTTCTTTAGCCGAATGTCCACCCATAAGACCTCCCTGTTCTTCATTAAGGAGGAGCCAAGAAGGATATCCTCACATCTGAGAACACAGACCATTTCCCCAAGAGCCAGCAAAGCTCCAGAGGCAGATAATGCAGCTGCAAAGTTCCCTTTGAATCTCGTGGGGGGAAGATGCCTGTGCGTGCAGAATCCCCAACGCACAGCCCTGCGGAGTGCCCAGAGACGGGGACCCTTCAGCCCACTCTCCCGCTGTCACCCCCGACCCCACCCCCGCCCCTTGCCTGGACCGCCTGCCCCGGCCACAACTCCCTCCTCTCCGCAGTCCGCGGTGAAGGAGCACCCAGAGCTGGCCGGATAAGAGACTCGCGAGCGTGGCCTTGGGGGGAGACCCCAGGGATTACCAGCAGGAGGGATGACCGCGGAGCCGAGCCCAGTGGGTGGGGACGCCCGGCTCCCCAGCAGCGCTGCATTCCGGGTGCACTCAGCTCTTGGCGCCCTGAAGCCCCGGAGCCCAGCGCCGTGCAGGGTGCAGCATCTCCCTGAGCAGCCCTTTCTTCCTCGGCCGGCGGCCGGCGCTGGCAAGGCAGGCACACTCACGCCCAGACGCACCGGCCCGAGCAATCTCGCTCCCCGAGAAGCGCGGACACCCCAGAAAACGTGTAGGGACACACGCGCGCGCGCGCACCGCACACACACGCACACACACAATTCAGCAGCTGGTTCTTCGCCGAAGCAGAGGGAAGTGTAGCCTCACGAACAAGAAATGGAAAATAGTTGGCGGCAGCCGACCCCATCCCTCCCGCTGCCCATCGAGAGATCCTACCTGGTTCGGGGGCAGTGTGGATGGATCCTTCCCCAGCTCCTCCACGCCCGCAGGCGACACGGCGCACGCCCTCCTTTCAAATAGCTCCCGACCTCGGGGACGAGGTCGCTCGCATCTTCTGGGGGGGAAGCACGAAGCGGGCGGCGGCGGGCAGGCTCCCCCGTGCAGCGGCGGCGCGAGCGGCGGCGGCGGCTGCGGGCAGCCGGTGCGCGCGGGCGGGAGGCAGGCGCGGAGGCCGGGAGGCTGGGAGGGCCGGGGCCGGGCGGCGCGCGCGCTCCCCCCTCCCTCCCGCGCACACTCGCCCGCCCGCCGCCCGCCCGCCGCCCGCAGCCTCGCACTGGCTCACACGCGCGCTCGGCCCCGCCGCCGCCGCCGCCGCCGCCGCCGCCGCCGCCGCCCGCCGAGCCCCCGCGCCCTCGGCGACCGCCCCGGGAGAGGAGCCGGCGCGTTTCTGGAGCCCCGGGCGGGCGGGCGGGCGGGGAGCGTCTCCAGCCCCCCGGCCCCGGGCCCCCGGCCCCCGCCGCCGGGAAGGCTTTTCGACTCGCTCCCGGCCCCGGGCCCCGCAGTGCGTTCCGGCTCCCTCGGGCACCCGGCCCACCGGTCACACGCGCCGACCCGCGCTGCAACTTTTCCGTGCAACCTTCCTCGGAAAACCCTCCCCCCGACTCGCCTGCCCAGGTCTCACCTCTGAAATGGTTAATCCAGATAGACCTTTCGTCCCCCGCTTTCTAGCCCTCTGCTAAAGCAAGCGTCCGTTCGGCAAAGGGACCTGGGGATGGATCAATGATTTTTCTCTTGTATCTTCGCTGGGTTTTTCCTACGTATAGACATGCACAGCAGAACCGTGGCGAGAAGCTGCTGACACAAGCAGATGAGGATGTGGGGGGTGAGGGGAGAGGTATTCCCCAGCCAGGATCCCTGAAAGAGGCTCCGGGCTGGTATTTCCCTCAAAGATTGCGGCTCCTCACCTGGGAATAAAGACCAAGGAGCTGTTTAAAGCGAAAGCCGTGCCGGCTTCTAAGCTACACGGAGGAGTAAAAGATGAGCATTAGGGTTGAGTTAGGAAAAATCTAATGCAGCAATCGACGAACCATTCATTGGCCTTTCCAAGAGAAGCATTATCATTGCCAATACATCACTTCCCCATAATTAATAAAGGAGCATTGCACCAGGCCCTTGCTCTCTTGACAGCTCATTCATCCTTACAAATCCTTAATGACTTGGCAGGATGAAAGGCTAGACCCGCTGTGGAGTTCACAAACCTGGCTGCACATGAGACACACCTGGGAAGCTTGTTAAAAAGGCAGATTTTAGCATCTCATCCTGAGACTCTGGTGGTTGTAGTTCTCAAGAGTGACTCCAAGCTTTTGTGTTTAAAGCATCAGTTGACATTCACCAGTGGTGTAGCTCGCCTTGGTGTGAGGGGTCAGGGGCCGCTGTATGGAGGCGATGAGAGGATCAGAGCACCAGGCAGATAGTTAAGTCCGTAGAGCAGTCCTCCGCACTGCTTACTGTGCAGCTCTGTGGCGGCCAGGCCACAGGAGAAAGGCGATTCTGACTCCAGGAATCCCACTGTTGGACTATAAAAATCCCAGTGCTTAGGCCACACCCCAGACTGATTAACTTGGAATCTCTAGAGGGGTAGGACCCAGGCCTCAGTAACCTTTTTTTTTTCCCCCTAAAGATTCACTGGTTGATTCCTACTTCTAACCAAGGTTGAGAACCACTGTCCTGGACGCAATACCCCCTCAATCCTGGAGTGCGCATATGAATCACCTGGGAATTACAGTTTCTTATGTGGCAGATCTGGAGCAGGCCTAGGATCTGCATTTCTAGCAAACTTAACAAGTGATGTTGGTACTGCCTGGAGGAGGACTGTACTTTCATTAACAAGGATCTGCTGCGTCCATCTAGTGGTGAAGGATACACATCCTGATGGAGGAAACCAAGCTACTTCTTGTATATTCCCAGGAATCACTCATTGTCCCCTAAAAACATTTTCCTTTCCTGGCTAGGAGTTAAATGTTCTTGACTTTCCACAGACTTCGTTAGACGGCACTGACTAGGAGGTGTAAACAGAATGACATGTGGGGGAGACGCAGAAGGTCACCATCTCTCTGTGAGAGTATGTCCTTAGCCAAAAATTACTTAGGGTACTGATTTCAAGGGAGTGTGAGAGGCAGACATTTGGCTCACACTCAGTGAAAAGGACTTGGAGAGAAAAGTGGCTGCTTTCTAAATGACACAGAGTGTAGCATGTAACTAAGGACTCCTGCCACGGGAAATAGGACCAGGCTAAGCGAAAGAACTGAGCAATAGAGCTAAATGCAAATATGAGTGGACGACAAGTCATTGGGACAGCTTCTGTGGCAGGGGCGTGGCCCGTTCCTGCTCTTAAGGACCACTCAGTGAGAGAGCTCAGACTTTTTGGAAGTATAAGCATGCTTGTGACCTGGGTGACACTAGCCCTGTTCTTAAATGCCTGTATCCTGGTGGTGCCCAGTTTGCCTTGTCTGTAACTGGCAGAGCATTAAGGCTCTACCTTGCTCCTTGTTATTCCTCTACTTTTCCAGTCTAGTCTGCTATTAGGTTAGTTTGGATTTGAGGGGGGTGGGGGATCTACTTGAAGGTCCTCTCCTTACCTAGCACCATTGAAATGCAACCTCGTCTTAATGATTTGGCACCCTTTCTGATTTGGCTTAATCTCTGAGTATATATATATATATATATATATATATATATATATATATATAATTTTCTTTTCTTTTTTTTTTTTTGTCTTTAATTTCTCATTAAAGGCATTTTATAAGGGTTCCAGAGCCCCAGGCAAATCAAACCTTTTGCTCCCTTCTAAATGTCATACATGAATGGATTTTTATTGCAAGAATTATCAAAGGCTACATCACTGGCACAAGGCTCCAGGTAAGGAAATAGAGTGGTTTCTGCAGGTTGTGGCTTTGGAAAGAAGAAATTTACGTGTAGGAAGATGGTGATTTACATTCCAATCCAATAGTATTTCTTAATTGTATTCTTGAATGTTGATCACCATTCTTTCTTGGGCTTAGGATTCAGAGTTATGGGTCTCTACTGTTAAGTATCCAAAGCGGTAGGGCATGACAATTTTGGGGACTCCACAGAGAAATCACTAAGATTTGATATATTCTTTTTTTTTAAGATTTTATTTATTTATTCGTAGAGACACAGAGAGAGAGGCAGAGACACAGGCAGAGGGAGAAGCAGGCTCCATGCAGGGAACCTGACGTGGGACTGATCCTGGTTCTCCGGGATCACGCCCTGGGCCGCAGGCGGAGCTAAACCGCTGAGCCACCCGGGCTGCCCAGATTTGATATATTCTAAAGATGGTTCAGATTTTCATGAACTAATGAATCTTCAGGTTCATACAAACCTTCAGGAGATCTTTTAGCAAATAAACTCACTTTCAGACCAAGTATAAATGTTGTGAATTAGGCCCTATGTTTTTATCACGTCCTCAGAGAAATTGGACACAGGATCAAGGCTACCAAAATTTTAAAAAATATTGAGTATTTTAGTAAAATATTAAATAACTCTTCTTCATAAGAAAAACAAGTACATCGTTGTAATTTCTTTCGTTTTTACTTTGAATCACTTCAGTCAGAGGTACCCATCATTGTTTCTCTAGTCCTGGGTCTTTTCGCAAGTGTGTTAATATGGAGCTAGTAATTCCCCACCTCATTTCCTACTCTGCCAGCCTTCACACTCCACTACCTGCTCATTCTTGAGCTCAGTCTGATGCTGATTTCTACATAAGTAAAAAGTAGCATAGCACACTGAGCCTGGTCAGCAGGTGGAGCTCAGCATTAGTCATTCTCCCACACCTAGGAATGGGCATCATTTGTCCTTTGGGTTTCCTTTGCTGTTGATTGGATCCAGGGTTTTTTGCTCCAAGGGTGACTGCCGGGATTTTTTGTTGTTGTTGACTCCGAAGTGCTATTGTTCCTCCTCCCTGGGGCCCTGTTCCTGCAAATAAACTTTTACTTCTCTGTTTTGTTTTGACTGGTTCAGCACCACCCTGAGTTCCATCCAGTAAGTGGACCCTGCCTCTGGGTGGAAGCAGCCTCCCTGATAGACTCACAGTTATAACTCATAATTCCTGCCCTGGGGGGGTCACCCATGTCCTTTGACTTTGTCACAGTGTTTGGATCAGGGATCTGCACTTCCACATCCGAGCAATTTATCATCAAGGATTGGGCTTGTCCAAAATCCTGACACTCTTTTTTTTCCATTTATGCCCCTTACTACATTAAGGACATTCATTATCCAGTGTCCCACAACTTTACCAGTGAGTGACTTCATGGCGGAATAATTATCTAGAGCCATTCATGGGTCAGAAAAGAACAGAAACTGGTTAAGAGTTAAGAATTTGGAGTCCAAATATCTGGCTTTGAACCTCCCCTCTGACTTTGTGGTCTTGGGGAAGTTTTTTAATCTCTCTGAGCCACAGTATCTTTGGCTGGAAAACCTAGGTTTTAGAATCTCCTTAAAGGAGTTATAGGTAGGACAAAATATATATAATATGCTTGACATAGTCCTTGATTATAGTAATTATTCAATACATGATGCTGTTGTTGTTACTATTGTTGGTAAAGTTCCATTAAGTGATACTCATAAAGTAAAAAATAAAAAGTGTTTATATGATTAGGTTCTACATAATCGGGTCATCTCATTATCAATAACGATTATGCTATCATTTGTACTATACAGAATTCTATACAATAAATAAACCCAGGAAAATGAATCCTCTACAGTATGAGAGTACTTTCCTTCTCTGTAATGAAAGAAGCTGTTGCGCACTTTCTAATTTTGTAAGTATGGAGTGTAGTTATATGTTTGATAGAGGAGGCACCACATCTGTTGTATATCGGTTTGGTACAATTTCAAATCCACTTATTTATGATAAAGCCCCCCGAAAAAGTTGTTTTTAGAAATAAAGTTATTTTGATATAAGAATGAAGTATGTTGTGTCAGGACATCATCATCTCACCTCTTCTCACCAGTAAGAATGCAGCAGCTCAGCTGCTAGAGGCCCCTCCTGGGGGCTTCTTAAAAACATGAAAAGAAGCAACTTGGCAAAGGACATTTAGACTATAAATACCGAGAGTTTATGAGGACCATCTGAGAGTGTTCGGTCTGGGCAAAGTGACTCCTTCTCATCTAAAATAGCTCTCCAAAGACCTTGGGGCATTAGCTCTTGCCTTGGTAAAGGCGACTCTCATTGGCAGCAGTGAAAACCAGGCAGCAGCCCTTGGTGAAGATCATCTTGCCCATCGACACCAGAGCTACCGTTCCCTAGCAACATGCTCTAGCAACAGGGAACTTTTGCACTGACAGCTGGACATCAGCTCACAGTTGGCTGACCTGTCTCTCCCAAGTACCAACTCCTGTAAAGGTTCAACCCCACTGACTGTGGACTTTATTCCTTTCTTCTCCTTTTGCCTAGAACAATAGTGTGATTAATGGATCATTGATTTGATGTATATTATTTCTTTATTGGCTTATTAAAAGACATCCTGTATGCTATTGACTTGTGAAATTTCCGCAGTGAAACTGCATTAAATAAATTGTTGGCAAAGAACAACAACGACAACAACAGCTCAGTTTCTGAGCATTAATTTGCTTTCCAAAACAAAACAACATTCTTGCTGGATCAAAATATTTCTTTTCTTTTATGTCTGGGTATTAACTTGATCCCATCTCCATTGTATAATCTGAGGGCATAATTTCCAATAGAGTCATTTTAAATGAATTTCACTGCAATGAACATTTTTCTTGTCGTATCCATTATATTAACAGATGATCTTATCTGTGACATAAACTTCTTCACTAAGTTTGCACAAACTTTCCTCAATTAATTCAAGGACTCTCTACCAGTAGAGACTCCAGATAAAGCCCCCAGGATGCTCTTTACCAGAGAGTTATTTGTGTAGATATTAAATTATTTGCCATCTACAACCTAACTTATTTTAAAGAAATCCTTAGGAACTACTGAGGGAATTCTGATTATCCTCATTTTATAGATTGAGACCAAAGAGGTTTGCCCAACCTTGGCTACACAGTATCAGTCATGTTGTTCCAAAATAATACAAAATCTCAGACCCACTCTTGGAGATTAGAAGTAGAATATGGGCATTGGAAATTTATTTGTTTATTTATTTATTTATTTATTTATTTATTTATTTATTTAGGATCCCTGAGTGGTTCTAAATTTCAGCCAGAAATGAGAACTTCTTGCTTAAGATCAAAGAGCTAATTAGTGGTAAAGATGAGTGAAAAAAAAAAAAATCCCTTTACATCTGCCACAATGTTGCTTGTATTCTGCTGCTCCATCAAACATTGATATTTAACAGAATATAAAAATGGGGGCTCTTCTTGGAAACTTAAGAGAGCTTACAAATATTTGAGGGCCTTTTTACATCTCTAAGGGGCACAAGTGGATTTTTGTAATTGACCTGACAAAGATATATAAGCAAATTGGAAAAGATGGAGACAATGGAGTCCGTTGACTGAGTGGTCTCTTTCTGTTTTGTTGAACACTCAATCCCCAGCATCTAGAGCAGTTTTTGGTACATGGTAGATGAATTAATAAGGCACATATTGTCCCCTGTAAGGGACTTCCCTGTGTTGACAGAAGATGGATTTTGGTTCTAGGGTAAAGTAAACTCTTTGGCCCTTGTCCAGTGCACTTGCAACTCAATAGCAATCATGTCCTCGTAGCTATAGTGCAGGCCCTGGTTAGCAACTGACATCGTCACCATATCCACACCCACAGTCCTGCCTGGCCACCTGCTCTGTGATGACAGACAGATTGTCTGTGACATTGCAGGAGGCCAGACCACACAGAGATGGCAATCTGACCAAGCCTCAGGCTTATGCCTGTAAGCTGACCCTTTGTCAATTATCTCAGGAATTACTTATAAGCTCATTTGGCCCACTTTGTAAGAATGTCAGAGAATCTCCTATTTCCTGTTGAGAGAGGCTCTTTAGGCATATAATTTATGGATATGTGCTTGCTTTTTCATTTACTATTTTTCAAGAATCAAGGGACCTGTGAATTTTCTGATAGTTCAAAGGTAGTCATCAAGCAACTCTTATTAAAGGCAAAAAGCTGGGCAGAGCAGAGACAAAACAGAGTTCACAGTGGAGAATAGCCATAGTAATTCTTGTTTTCATTCATTCCTTCATGTATTCATTCAACAACTATTGATGGGGACCTACTCTGGCCCAGGCACTATCTCATACCTAGAGATACAATAGAGAAAACATCAGTTAAATTTCCCATCCTCTGGGACCTACATTCTACTGGAAAAAAGAAGAGGCAATAACCAAAATAAACAAATGAACTCACCCTGGGTATCAGCTGGAGATGCTGCTATGGAGAAATGAAGCAAGAAAACAGGCTAGTGCCTTTCGGAAGCAAGTACTAGCTTAGGTGGTCAGTTTCTCAGAAGCCTCAGTGAAGTGAGAATTTCTTCCTGAGGTGCTATCCCTGGTTTGAGAGTCCCAAACAGGTAAGCAATAGAGCCCAATGTTTTGTTTGTTTGATACTTTGTTTCTGCCCGGAGTCAAGTTTCCTTTAGGAATTCCTACCTCTAAGTAGCAGCCTTCCTGAGGCTCAGCTGCAGAGGCACAGCCACAGGGTTTGCACCTCCGCATTCTGGTGCATGTACATCTGTTATAAATCCAAGAATTGTTCCAAAAAGACGGACAGCTCCCTGAGGCTGCACATAAAATGGTTGTATCCTTTCTAAGGCAGAGCTGCTGCAAGAGTTCTGACTACCCCTTTAGGTTATTTAAAGAACGGTGCTTTAATGCAACTGGATGGCAAACATTATACAAGTGAGCTTTCCTGGGTGAACCTCTTACCACAAAGTCAACAGCACTGGGGAGTAGGGAGGGGAATAGCATATGTGTAGCTTAGGGATGGTTCCAGGGCTTCTTTCCATGAGTTAGTCACACCTCCTGTATCCTTCTTCCTATATTCTTAACTGAGATCACATAATACACATAACATGCACACATACACACTGCATTCATACACACACACTTACACAAACACACACTTGCATACACAAATCCTAACTGGCTAAATATCTTAATTATTGGAAAATCACCGTTTGCAAATTTGCAAAAACACATGGAAATAGCAGCTGACTTCTTATTTTTCCTAATTTTATTTAACCTTGATGGTCTTTTATTGGCCAGATCTTACATACTTGATTTCATGTCTACTTAGAGGCTCATAGGCTAATGCAGAGTATCAGCCATGCACACTGCTCTCTTTCAAAATGAATGATGATAGATTTCGGGCTTAAAAAAGATACTTGAATTATGTATCTTATAGATCTTGAGAGACATTTAATTTTTAGTTTTTGTCTTCCTGTTTCTTTTGTCAAATAAAAAAAAATCTCTAAATCTAGAAATTGCTCAAGGAAAGATTTTAGATAGAAATTTTAGATGGAAATTATTCACAGCAAAATGCCAACTCAACTCGAAATAGATGATCAATAAATATGTGTTGAATAAATGATGCAAATTAATGGAACATGCCTTATTATAGGGCAATCGTGTAAAGGAAACTTTGTAGTACATTCATTGGCTGAATTTGTAAATCATCCAGGCAGCCCACAGTGAGTGACCACTCCATTCAGTGCCATGAACTAAGTCCTGTGGTAATTAAAAACATGAATTAGATACCTCTAGGAATTTAGCTTCATAGTGAGAATTAGACTCTGAGGATTTTTGAGTATGTGAATGCTATAGCCAGATACGTACTTCATGGAGGTACATCTTGAGAAGGGTATGAGATGTGTCCAAGTGAGCATGGTCAGGGATATAAAGACCAGTAAGGGGGTGATCACAGTCATGTCCCAGAAACCCCAGCCAGTAGAAGGACTTTAAGCAATGACAGGAGAAGAAAGGGAAGAATATAGTTATTTTTCTCCTTGGCTCAGAACTTCAGCGGAGTCTCATTACTGCTCCTTTTTCAGCCCCGTACTCCCGTACTTTTTAAAATTACTGAGTTTTCACTTTCAGGGGAATCCTTCTGGATAGTTCCATTTGGAACACACACAATTTCTAAAGGCTGGTAGTATTCTAGGAAACAAGTCTCCTTTGAGTGTGGCATACTAATAAAGGCAGGGGTGGGGGTCATCTGCTCCAACAGGCAAGGAGAGTATTTTATCAGTGGAACACTACATGGTGAAAATAAAGAGTGGATAACCCTTAGTTGATTTTATTATTATTTTTAGAGTCTCTATGGACAGTGCATCCCCTTATTCTTTGTACCTTACCGTCACTCCTCCCACTGCCTGACCTCTTGATATGTGGCTGCCTTTTTAATAGGTTATAGGAAACTGAGAGTGTTTTGTCTTCTATGACATAGATCTGACTTATAAGTGGGAACAGGAGACCAGATCCTTTGCCCATCACCCCACCTTCACAGCCACTGCACTAGTAAATTGCCAGACATTTCAATTTACTATGTGGGAAGGCCATATGGAGCCAAGTTTGACAAAGTATTGCCTTATGAAGAGCCTCTTGCTTCTCCTAATTACAGCTGCTTTAAATACTATTTTAGAAATATACAGAATCAATAAGGAAATATGAATATAGTCTGAACATTTAATCAAGTATTTTTTGTCTTTTGAACACACACATTCAGAAGAACACTGTTTTGCTAAAAGCAGTCTTATTTGTTGGATAACAGATCCAAGTGTACCAATTACCTTGATTTTTCATATGTATTTCTGACATTTCTTATTCTGATACAAACTAAAACATTATACATTTGTCATTAGGTGAAATCTAGTGCTAATTTAACACTAACACTATTTGACATTATAGGATATATTTTTTAAATGGAAAGCATTTGCTAGATTTTTAGATCTTCATTCCTTTGGTTTTATTTCATCCCTTTGTTTTAAGATGAAATGTCACTTATTTTATTCAAACAGATTTAATACATTTGATTATTAAGTTTTAATAAATTAAATAAAATTTCATTTAATACTAATATTAGAAGGACACCTGGGTGGTTCAGTGGTTGAGCATCTGCCTTTGGCTCAGGTCGTGACCCTGGGGTCCTAGAATTGAGTCCCACATCAGGCTTCCCGCAGGGAACCTGCTTCGCCCTCTGCCTATGTCTCTGCCTCTCTCTGTGTGTCTCTCATGAATAAATAAATAAAATCTTAAAAAAATACTAATATTAGAAAAATGCCTAAGGAGTTTTTCTAACAAGTTTGGAAACCTTTCTTTCTTTCTTTCTTTCTTTCTTTCTTTCTTTCTTTCTTTCTTTTTGTGAGAGAAAATATCTTAAGGTTAGAGCAGATGTGTGCTTGAATTTTGTGGAAGTAGGTTTGAATTTTGGTAGTTACCTGCTAGCTATACAATCAAAGATAAAAATCATTTATTCATGTGATCACTTGTTGATTGCATTTTTTAAAGTAACTATTGAGCAAAGGACGTGTTAGACATAAGGAATCATCAGTGAACACATGAAGAAATGGGGCTTTCATCTTGGGGGAAAAAAGACATTAACCAAATTACACAATTTCCAAAACAGGAAAATGACCATTTTTAGAAGAGTCTGTTCTTTTTTTATCTACATATCTTCCAGAAATGCTCTTCTAAATTACTCTCTTATACTTATGGATAAGAAGAAATATTGATAGCCCAAGTGAACAAATTACTTCTGGCTCAATTCTGGCATGGAGACAACACATTTCATAACTAAAAGATTTCTATATTTCCACCTGTTTATTCAAACTTAAAATTTCTGCATTATGGCATATCAACAAATAAGCAACTATGCCTGATGTGTTACACAATCTGTCAGGAGTTGTGGAAGGAGAGTACTCAACCAGTTTCCCTCTTTGAGGTAAAGAGTGGAGGCTCCCAGAAGATTTGCTTTGAAGACTTAAGAAGCAGAGACTACTAGCTGATTTCCAAGTCTTAGTCTCCATTTGCTTTTGCATTATATAGTCCTGGGATGGTAGAAAGACCACTGGGGAGAAATGGGGTGTGACAGTCTCAGGAATGGGCCCACAGGAGGGAAATGAGATTGGGCTGTAGACCTGCCATGGATTCCACTACAGGAAATAAGACAGATGACCCAAAATAATAATTCAATTGTACAGAAACTCCTTAGTGCCTGGAAAAGATGCTGAGTAAAGCGTCCCTCCCCAATGGGAACAGTTGAGGACTTTACCCAACTACACTGACCATATAACCAATGAGATGGCTCAGCATCAGGAAGAAACTAACATGAGGAGGTGCAGCTTTGCCCCAAGAGGTGTTCTCATTCCTCATTGTCTGCCCAAACAGGAAAGAGTGTGGGTGGAAGGTAGAAAATAGCCCATTCTTCCCCAAAGTCTCTAGAACACTGGTTCTTAATTGGGGTGGTAGGGCTCCTTAGGGGAAATTTGGAAATTCATGGGGGAGTTTTGTTGTTGCCACAATAGTATGGAAATTGCTATAGACATTTACTGGGCTAGGACCAGGAAGGCAACACATCTCATAATGCATGAGCCAATCCCGTACAGTGAATAACTCGCCTTCATTTTGTATAACTTCGAGATGTTCTATGAATCACTCATATAGGTGAAAAACCTATTATGTGAGCCTAAACCTTTACTCTAGTTTTTGTGAAGGAGCTAAGCATTTTTCACATGTCTTAACTTCTACAGATTTTTTCAGGAATAAAACTACTGTGTACATTGAGGAAAGACTGTACTTTGTTTTATTTGAAATTTAATAAAAGCTGTTCATCATTTTGGAAAATCACTTCACTGATGGCAATGTTACTTATTAACCAACATTTGTAGCTGTTGTCCTCAGGGTAAGCTCTACATAATGGGATAAGCATCTGACTGCTCCCACGTATCTTCTGAAGTGGTCATACCTGAGATTTACAAATTGAACAACATATTAGCTCATCATAAAAAGGTTGGCATTTATTTCCCTTTTATATTATAATTAGAACATTTTATAAAAATTTTAAAAATCATATGTGGAATAGATTATATTCTCAATTAATTTTATTTCAGAATAATGAAGAGGTTGCCACAGCACATTTGTTGTAAAAGAGGGAAATTGGATCTGAAGGGTTTGATAACCTCTCCAAGTTTATAACTGTCCAATACAAGCAAATGTAGCCTGTGGGGTCTAGGGCTGGAGTTGTGAGAGAAATTTTAATCTATTATAAGATTGAAATTCAATGATACATATGAATGAGTCAATTACAATAATGAGACTCTTAAAATTATGAAAATTGACCAAAAATGTTCTTAACTTCTATGCCCTTTAGGGACCCACTGCAGGAAAGGAGCTCCACCAGAGCTTCCCTAGAGACAATTATTCCAACATGACTTAAGGATCTTTCTTCCCTGAAGCTTTTATTTCCAACTGAATGATCACATACTGGAAGTTATGGTTTTGCTACTAACTAGCTGCTGCCAACTTTGTCTCCATTGATATCTTCTACAGAACAATAATTTGCTACCTCTTGCTTCTTCTAAAGGTCGTAACCGTGTTCTGGACACCTGTGTGGCTCAGTGGGTTAAGTGACCAACCCTTGGGTTCCATTTAGGTCATGATCTCCAGGTGGGGAGATGGAGCCTTGCACTGGGCTCTGTGCTCACTGCAGAGTCTGCTTGGGATTCTCTCCCATGGCCCCTCCCCACTCATGTCTGTAAATAAATCAATAAATCAATAATAAATAGATACATTTTTTTAAAAAGGTCGTAACAGTGCTAAGCTTTGTTTCTCCTGCAAACTGAGAATACTAACACATTTTCTGTCTCTTTCAATATTATTCTGAGAATCATTTGGTGCATAAAGTGTTTATAATCATAGTAAATGTGATTCTGTACCTTCTTACATTCCAAGGTACTCAGACCTTTAGTTCATGTTGGTTGGTTGACTATGTCCTCCTCCTATCCCCAACCCAGCAAGCACAGATGCTGGAAATTCTGACTTGGTCTTTTATTCCTGATGGATGATGCTACTTTCTTTATTCACATGCATGATGTACCTGAAAAAGCTATGATTACTTGACATCATTAACTCATTTATAGAGGGCCCAAGAAGGCACTAAATATAGTAGTGTCTAGCTATTGAGGTGAATTAATCATATATTTTATAGGAATGGGTACTCTAAAAGCATATATAAAGAGAAAGGAAGAAGCTAGATAAGTGTTTTAAAAGATGGATTAATCTGAGACTGAAATCCCACCAGGGGAACAGTTAATTAAATCCTGTGAAAGGAGTAGAGTGGATCCTGAAGGCTGGCTGGAGTCTAAACTGGGAGAACACAGTGTTTATTGTGCCCTTTAGATTTGTATCTGACCCTCAGGAGCATTGTTCAGCTTCAATTTTTACCCACCCAACGACTTCACTGTTAAGCCCAAGCTGTCTATCTTGGAAACGTCTCCTATTGCATACAGCTGAGACTGTGATGGGAGATGATGTAACCCAATGCCCCTGCTAAAGGACAGCTCCAAGTGAAAGGGTCTGCATTATAGAGAATGGCTGGTAGATCACACAGCAGCACTGCCCTCCTAAACAAAGGGCAGCATCCTGATGGTTCCAGTTGCTTCTGATGCAGGGTGCTGTTAATTGTTTAAGGATGATGGAAGAAGAACAAACTCTAAACTGTTCCATTCACTTCTCTTTCTCCTCTCAAAAACATTGCTAGCTACCATCTTCGTCTCTTTTTGTCTCTTCCACAGAATGATGATTTGCTATGCTTTGCTCCTTCATGAAAGGTCCTATAATGTCTCTTTGCATCTGACATTCCCATAAACAAACTTCTGTCCTTGTTATTCCCTCCAGAAGGATGTTTGCTTTAATTAAATCTTGATTAATTTCCACTTTTTCCCAAAGAAAACAATAGTGATTTCCTTTGATACTTTTGAATTTACTTTGTGCTCAACATCTTTCTCTTATATTCATGATATTAAATTTGTATGGCTATCACCTTGTAATCTTCACAATGGAATTTTTAGTAGCAAAATAGGAATGAAGACTTTTTTATATATGACCCTATTACTGTGCAAAAATCAACTTAACTATTATTAACTATGTGCATAACATTAAGCGAACTACTTCAGGATCTTAGAACTCGGGTTGAATATCTGTAAAATTGGTATCTGGAACTGATTTCTCCTTTCTTCCATTAAAACATTGAGATTTCACGATGTAAAGTCTCCAGTGCTTACGCTAGGTTTCAAAGCTCATGCTCCATTATTTCTTCTACACTGCATCTTACAAGAAAGATGATAGAGGGCACCTGGTTAGCTCAGTGGTTGAGTGTCTGCCTTCGGCTCAGGTCATGATCCAGGACTCCTGGGATTGAGCCCCACATCAGAGGGAACTGCTTCTCCCTCTGCTTATGCCTCTGTGTCTTTCATGAATAAATAAATAAAATCTTTTTTTTTTTTAAAGAGAGAAGTGATAGGGAACTAGCAGTATCCTCCTCCATGATTGCAAATTCTCTATATTGTGTTAAAAACATAGTAATTCATTTTCTCCAGAAAGATCACTTTCAGATAATACTAACTTCAACGGCTTTTACTTATTTTTTAAAAAAGCAGTGTTAATGCATTTTTCAACCCTTTACTGCTATTGTTTTTTACAGAAAAGTGTTCTTTCCTATCCATCTAAACAGTAATGTTTAAAGTCAACAATCATCCAATTATTTTGATTATTAAGACTTTTGATGTCTTTCCACATGGTTCCTGGCATTGCCCATTAAGTATAAGTAGACTCCTCTTGCAACCAAAGCAACCAAAAGAATTTTTAGATTATCACAATTTTCTGTTTTTATTTTAGTTTCTATTAATTAAAAGTTTCTGCATTTCATGCATTCCCAGTGTGCATAAATCTTTTGTATACAATAATCTAAGTTTAAATATAATCCTTGCTTTTCATCATAGTAAGTTTCAAAGATAAGAAAAGTAGAGAGAGAAGTAGAACTAGTCCCCACATATTCACCTTTGGTTTCACCAGTTAACAGCAAATTGTCAATTCTGTGACATATAGATCTCCCCCCACCATTCAGATTTGATATCTCAAAGCCACTCCTGGATATTACATTATTTCATCAGTATATACTTCAGTGTATTTTTCTAAAAGAGGACTCTTTGTTTTTCATAACCGCAACATTGTCACATTTTTAAAAATTAGCAATAATTACTTAATTTCATCAGATATTCAGTGTAGAAATTTCTCTGATTCTGATTAAACAATATGTTTGCAGTTAGTTTGTGAGAATAGTGATCCAGATAACTTTAAAACATTATGTATGTATGAAATGTCTTTAAGAAGCTCTTTATAAATTCCTCCTCTCTTTATTTTTACAATTTAGTATCCTAAGAAATCTGTCAAGTTTCAGACATTCTGGAATTTACTGAATGCATCACTGTGGTATCTTTTAATGGATTTCTGTCTTATATATTTTCTATAATCTTGTTTATCTAGCATGAATGTGTAATAGGGAATCTTGTGTATATATCTTCCATTTCATCATATCAACAAGCAAATAAAGCCTGTTTGCTCTCCTTCTGTGTTGATAAACTTAGTGTGTTCAGGTATCATCAGCTTGATTCAACTATCATAAATTTTTCCATCTAGTGTTTTCAGTAGCCATTGATGGATTCTTTATTTCATCAAAGATTTCAAACAGAAAATATTCTGTCATTATCATAATTTACTAGTTGGAATTCTTAAAAGCAGAACTTTCTCTTAAAGGGGAACAGAATTTGCCACCCCAAAATATGTCTCTTTGGTACAAGGATTATTTTAGGGTGATTATTTTTCAGAAGCAGACAATGTAGAAGAGGCTCTGAAACTGAGTAGAAGCTACCATGTTGTAAGAAACAATTTATAGGGAAATCTCCATCTGTAAGACTGTCTCTTACTTTCTGTACCAGGGGAAGGGGGATGACCAAATCTCTAAAAACTCTTATCAACTGAGAAGACTTGTACTTAAATCCAAATAACAATAAACCTGATTTCTGTGTTTTTCTTGATGGCCTTCCATAACTGGCTGCTTCCACGCTCAACATTTTTCTTTTGTCTTTATCTAGAGAGAGCAATTAAGGTGATGATTTAATTCTGGGAATTAGTCAGTTTTTCTGCATATTCCATGTGTACAGAAGGTATACATGTTATTAAACTCCTGTTTGTTTTTCTCCTATCGATCTGTCTTTTATTACAAGGGGTCTCAGCTAAGAACCTAGAAAAGTAGAGGGAAAATTACTTTTCCTCCTCTACACTCTCATCAACTATTTGGTTACCCTGAAGTTCAATTTGAACAGTGTTTTAATACTTTCACTAATTCTGCTCATGCTCACTCTTTTCCTATTTTCTCCTATTTGGCTTAATCCACAATATATTCCCCTCCCTTTAAACCAGCATTTAGGGGATCCCTGGGTGGCGCAGGGCGCGATCCTGGCGACCCGGGATCGAATCCCACGTCGGGCTCCTGGTGCATGGAGCCTGCTTCTCCCTCTGCCTGTGTCTCTGCCTCTCTCTCTCTCTCTCTCTCTCTCTGACTATCATAAATAAATAAATAATTAAAAAAATAAACCAGCATTTAATTAAAAACTTAAAACAGCTTTAATTCAGTTAAAACTCCGTACTTTATAGAGACTTAAACATTTCCTGTTATGTTTAAGTCCAAGAAGTTTTTCTAGAGGGCAATCTGGCAAATTTTTTATTTTTAATCTACATGCCTTTAGTCAGAGTAATTCTATATCAAGCAACTTAGCCAAAGAAAATAATTGAAAAGTATGCACAAATATAAATGCACAGAAATTCAACACAGCGGTTTATAATAGCTAAAAATTATTGCAAACAATCTAAATATTTACCAGTAGACTGCCTAACACATTATAATAAACATGAGTAGCCATTAAAAACAGATGTATAGGTCCATGTTGACATGAACAGAATGATCTATAAATCAATATAGAATATAGATCTATACTGACATGAATATATATGTGTTAAAAGTAGGTACAAGAGCACCTGGGTGGCTCAGTCAGTTATCATGGCTTCAGCTCCAGTCATGATCCCAGAGTCCTGGGATCAAGCCCCAAGTCGGGCTCCCTGCTCAGTGGGAAGCCTGCTTCTCCTGCCTCTGCCCTTCCCCCCTGCTTATTTCTTTCTCTCACTCACTCTCTCTCTCAAATAGATAAATAAAATCTTTTTTCAAAAAGACAGATGACAAAATATCATATATAGTTAGATGCTATAGTTATAAAAATAATAATTTTATAAGAATAGAAACAGATATATAGATATATACATAGAAAAGTTAAGAAAGCCTATCTTTTGTTTTTTTTAAAGATTTTATTTATTCATTCATGAGAGATACAGAGAGAGAGAGAGGCAGAGACAAAGGCGGAGAGAGAAGCAGGCTCACTGCCGGGAGACCAATGCGGGACGCCATCCCAGGACCCCAGGATCATGCCCTGAACTGAAGGCAGATGCTCAACCACTGAGCCACGCAGGCATCCCAAGAAGTATTTTTAATCAACAATTAAACAATTTCTTTAATCACCAAAACACCCAATAAATCAATTTTCAATTTGTAAATAAAGAAGATCCCCATTCCTTGTCCTGTAAGCTAACACACACCACTCTTTCTTCTTCCCTTAAATATCATGGCGCAGATTACAAACAGAGAAGTGGTTTTGCTATTGCTATGCTATGAACTCTACCTTCCAACTTCTAAAATTTGATGTCTAGACTTGATGCGTCTTATCACCAGGGAAATTGCTGATTTTATACTGAACTGGGCTGCTGGAAGCTTTACATTGGAAGTGAAGTCTCTCAAACAGAAGCCTTTGCCGCTGCTAACATTCTGTGGTCCATGAAGACTCTATACATATTATGCTGCTTATTCTTTAGAACCACTCTGTGGTATAAGCATTGATAACCTCACTTTATAGATGAGAGGAGACCCCACATTCACACAGCTAATAAACTCCTATGCTGGGAATCAGACCCAGGATTTTTGACTCTAAAGTCCTTTCTTGCCCACTTGGCCACTACATCCCCCACTGGTTTCATTTCACCTCTGTTCTACCTTGAAAATCTTATCTGACAAGTCTTAACCGCACAGAGAATATCTTACTTAATTCTCTGCCACCACTTTTCTGTTGGAATAGATTACCTTATCCATCAATGTCTAAGCTCTCATGTGCTAGCACACCTTCAGCGCCTGTGAAAGACGGACATACAACTTCCTCCACCAGCCTAGCTACTCAGCCAGTCAGAAATCGTGAGCCAAGCCCACAGAATTGCTGTTGCTGCCTAAACATAATGTTTTTCCATCAGTTATATAGAGGAAGCATACCCTTCATTAAAGTAAGAAGTAGCTGACCTAGACAACTGTCTGGAAATACCCTATTCGTGCAACCCAAGGCAAGAAAGTTGACAGGAAATCTGAAATGATTACTGTAGTTGCAGTGAGCTGAACCAGGTTGTTTGAAATTGTAAATAGTGAAAAAGTCAGATAACTTTAGCAAGATAGGGCAAGAGTCATTTTTTAATTAAAACTTTCTAAGACAAAACTGTAATATACATGTTTCTCTATCACACTGGCAAATCTTAAAAAATAAGTTTTAAAAGAGGTTTATCCATCGGTGATAGATCATCTGATCGATGAAAAGGTCAGGGCATCAAGTACATATGATAGAGCACTCTTCTGGCTTGGGGTTGGAGTGTACTGAGATGCCCTGTGAACAAACTTGACCTGTGTCTAAGCCAGGAGGATTAGAAGCATGGGCATGAAAGCAGAGGAATCAAAGTGGTATAGAAAGCCAAGTGCTGTCAACAGCAACCTTCTGACTTGCACCTGATGTTCTTGCCTATTTCAAAGATGTATAGTCCTCCAACAAATGTTTTCTGAGTGCCTACTATGTACTGGGCCTGTGCTAGGTGCTGCAAATAGAGCACAATAAAACTTATTGCTATTCTGGAGTTTACATATCCAATCAGTGGAGACTAAAATTGTAGGCTACTGGATTTGTAAGGGATGTTAATTCATCCAATTCAATACATATTTCTGAGGACCTACACGCATCAAGCATAATGATGGAATGAATAGAATGTATGTACTATGTGTCATGAAGCTTCTGGCTTAGAAGGCAGGCTGGAGTCTGCCAAGTGTAAAGTGAGCTGCTATACAGCAAACTACAGCTAAGATACTGCAAAGAGGAGACACATAGCTCAGATTTAGGAGTCAGGAGAACATCCTGAAGGACGTACTGCACAAGGTAGAAGACTGAACATGGAGAAGAGGTATTGGTAATGCTCCCATTCTGCTCGGGCATTTTTGAATATAGTGTTCCTGGCTGAGTATGTCTAAGCAAGGACATGAGGACTTGAGACACAGAGGATCTACAAATCCTAGCACATGGTAAATGATGAAAAAAACCTGAAGATATTTATCTTGGAATATGAAAGACTTAAACATAATACATAATTATAAATAAAATAAATTTATTTGGTGTGATTTCAGATAGCATATCTCAGTCAATGGCCAAATTGACATCTTCCTGAAATCCCCACTCCCATTTCTATGTCTTCTGGAAAAATCCTTCCCTCACTATTTAATCAACTAACATCCCCTCATCTCCTTTCCAACATTCCTTATCCTCCTTTTTGCTTTGCTTTTCTCCATGGCACATAACACCTTCTGATAATGTGTATTTGACTTGTTATTAATCTGTTTTGTCTCAAAATAATATGTCATGTGAAGGCAGAGATTTTATATGTTTTGTTTATAGCTATATTTAAAGTTCCTAGAAGAAATGTCTGCCCTATAAATATTTATTGAATAAATGAATGAGAGTTGTCTAGAATATGAAATGCCACATAGAACATTTTGTTTCTATTACAATTGAAAGTTAATGGACTTGTTTATTTGAATATTAATGCAATGGTTAAGGAGTATAATCAGATGAACCTATGATTTTTTTTTCTGATAGAAAAATACACTTTTCCTTTTATACATTCAGTGGTGGGGAACTCATTTTCTCAGGCAAAGTGGGTAGACAACTCTGATCTTTCCTGTTTTCTTCTCCCACTGAACGAAATTCTGCCACTCTGAAAACTCTATTTACTGATCCTGATTCTGATATGAATTGATATCCAATATAGAAGTAGATGTAAACCAGTATAGGATGGGAAACATGCCTAGAATATAACTTTGACAAGTCATAGTCATATGGGTTCATTTACATGACCTAGAGCATTCCATTTGTGATTATTCCCACTGCTGTCCTTTCTGTAGTGCAAATGATGAGACTGACTCTCAATAGACTGTCTTCCTAGGAGGCTGGTTTCACTGACTCTCAATTACCCTTTATCAGGATAATTGCCCTCTAGCTAGATAATTTTAAATATAGTGTTCTGGCTTGGGAAACAATGTTATCAGGAAATGATATTCTTAGCCCTAACAGATTATCTTTTCTATAATTACTAATCTTCAAAATACATAGTCTTTGTTTTCTTCTTGGTGCATATGTTTAATCTACATAATGAAGCCTTATCACATGATTATGAGAGAGAACACCAGAAAGGGAAATTTACTCTTGGGCAAAAACATATATGATTTATCAGAAAAGGATATTGTCTCAATGGTAAGATTAAATTTATCTTTCAATTTCTAATTGCTTTGAAATCTCCTAAATCTTCCTAAAGTATCGATGTCAACTTCCCTTATTTTGGTATTAGTCTCGTAATGATCATCATAGTAGCTAACATTTCTATGTTAACTCTAATAGTACCTAACACTTATCAAATGTGCCTAGCACCATTCTGGACACCTTAGAAGTATGAAATTATTTAATCTTCTTACCAGCCCTCTGAATTAGGTATTAGCGATACCTACACTTTAAAATGAAAGAAACCTAGGCGTAGAAGGGCTGAGTAAATTTAGGCACTTTTCCTGGAGCCTGTGCTCATGACCACAGTGTTAGATCTTAAGATTTTCACATGGGTTCCCATTTGGATTCGGGTTGGAAAGCTTTAGTTAATTGCCTGTGCAAGTAAGCTGAAACAATTGTCTGAGTGTACACTAAAAACATTGTGGAAAGAGGAAGATATAATGAATGAAAAAAAAATCGTCATTTTCTTGGAGCCCTCAGAAACAAATCTAACTAAAGTAACCAAGGTATTTTTAACTATGTCTTCATCATCTTAAATTTAAGTTATAAGATATTTATTTAGGAATCTATTTGTTGATAGTTTAGTGTCTTAGATCAGCAATTCTCAAACTTTATGGACCCCATCATACTCCTAAAAATTAGTGAGGATGGAGAGCTTTGGTTATATGCTTATATCTATAGATATTTATTAGAAATTAAGAATTTATTAAGTAGTTATTTATTCAATAAAAAAGAACAATAGCATATCTACTGCATGTTAACATAAATGATAAAGTTTTTTACCAAAATAACTACATTTTCTATAAGAAAATATTTAGCAATGAGAATGGTCTTGTTTTCATATTTGCAAATATTTCTGATGCTTGGCTTAAGAGAAGACAGCTGCATTTGCATATCTGATTCTCCATTTAATCTGATTTGTCACAATATCACACACTATGTAACCTCCAGAAAACTGCCATGTAGAGTTGTGAGAAAATGAGAATGAAAAAGGAAAATAACATCTTACATTATGGTGAAGAAAATAACATTGACCTTATGGGGCCCCTGAAAGAATTTCCAAGATGTTCAGGAGCACCCAGATCACACTTTGAGAATTGCTGTCTTACAATGACAGACTAGGAGAAAACCAAAATAAACTTTAGGATTTCCTTTAGATAATTACATAAACTGTAGATTCTCCTATTTTTGATTCTGTTTGCCAAAAAGCCATAGCTTTCTATGATGCTTCCAAATTTTTAAGGAGTGTGGAGGAATTTTCCTACCCTCAACAATTTTCTATTCAAACTGTAGTTAACAATCTTAACGTATTCCCAGACTTGTTTTATCTCTAAAAGCTTTTGTTTTGTTACAAAGCATAGGACTAAATAAGTAATGAGAAATTAAAAGTAATTTTTACAAGTCAGTTAAAACATTTTGAGGGAAGTTGTAGAACATTGAATTTTCTATGGAAGTGTAAGATTCTCTTTCAAGAATTATGATTGGGCAGCCTGGGTAGCTCAGCAGTTTAGTGCCGCCTTTGGCCCAGGGCCTGATCCTGGAGACCTGGAATCGAATCCCACATCGGGTTCCCTGCATGGAGCCTGCTTCTCCCTCTGCCTATGTCTCTACCTCTCTCTCTGTGTGTCCCTTGTGAATAAATAAAATCTTAAAAAAAAAAAAAAACTACTATGACTTTTTCCTGTGTGCATATTCTTCATATCATCCAATTTACAACAGCCTGTTTTCCCTTGTTTTCCTCTAAAAGGACCCTATAAAATCTCTGGGCCTAAGGCCTAAGGCAGAATACTGTACCAGTTTCCCAGGGCCACCATGTGTATTGTCCAGACTCCTTTGCCTGACTGCAATTGCAAGGAGGCTGAATTTTTGAGACCTCTGATATGAAAAAGCAAATCAACAAGGGTGAGTGGATTTTTCAGTTAGGCAACTGAGTTAATGTAGTTGCTATTTACTAAGATAGGGAATCCAGGGGTTACAAGTGAAGTTTTGTTTTGAATGTATTAAATTTGAGATGCCTAGTAGTAGGTATCCAATAAGAGATGTTGACTTCTCAGTTGAGTTTGTGAGTCTGGAACACAGGGTTGTGGCCTGAAATAAAGCTTTGAGCATCATCAACCCGTGTATGGTTGTTAAAATCTATAAAAAGTGGGGAGCACCCTGGAGGCTGGCATCTCCAGTATTAACTTCTATCATGAGGGTATGACTATATCAAGAAGAGTAGAGTATCTTATAATAAATGTACATTTCTTTTCTCTCCAGAGAAAGCTAATTGGGATGGAGGACACACATTGTTCTTCTGATTTCTGAGTCTCTGGGAATAGTAATCATCCCTTTTGGATGACCTAATATAATCACCTTTCCTCAGTCTGTCTTGTTCACTCCTTTGTTTATATCACCAAGCCTAATGCCTAGTGCATATTAAGTACACATTAATTTTTTGAAGGGATGAGTGAACCACTAAATCAATGAATAAAAGTTAACAGTTTGTTTTCTCTGATATTTTAGTCTGGAAAATCTGGTTATGATTAATGGATGGGTGCCTCTTACCTATAGCAAACATAATATGGCAATGACAGTGTCATGCATTATTTGTGAAATTCAATGTTTAAAAACATGTAACACTATTCTCTGAAAAGAGGAGTAGAGAGCTTATTAAGTAAACAGGTAAATTTCTTGGGCAACATAATCTTTTAAAATTTACTTTTAGTAAGCTGAACTACTATGGAGTCTGAAGAAAACGTCAGGTTTCTATTACCTTAAAAGAAGAGTACCTTTCAATGTAGTCCTAGATTGGAAGCTGAGGTCTTATAGCTCCCTATTTCTGGAACCCTCTGAACGCATGCAAATAAATCAATTCGATCCTTTCTTCTTCAGGTTGTTATCTGTAAAACAATCCACCTGCTCCTCTCCCCCAAGCCCCTCCCTATTTCTTTGCCTCAAATTATTAAAAAGAGATAATTTCTTGCCACATAAACAATATTTTAGAAACCATTGCTCAACTTTATCATCACCTGCCAAATGAAAAAGACTCTTGACCTTTTGCTGAAGGAAGAAAAGAGGTCAGCTGGCATGGAAAGTTTCCTTCCTCTGGCTGAAGATGAACTTAACTGCATTTTTCTCTGCTCTGTACACTTAAGCTGCATGAGTAATTTACCCTTGAGTTGAACCTATGAGTTTCAGTAGATGTGTGCGTGTGTGTGCATGCACAGGGGCGTGTGTGTGTATCTGTTTGTGTATAAGGAGAGATTTGGTCAACATAGGAACTGAATGCAAAGATGTTGGTTAATAAAGTTTCACGAGGCCCAGAATATGTTCAGTAAATGTCCATTTTTAGAGTAGCTTGATATGGCACAGCAAATTTCCAGAATGGTTGTGACTCAGTACTTTTCAGGAGCTCTTTAGATTGCAGCTTGGGAAAAAGCCAGAGATGACCACAATGTGTTAACAGCTTTTTAGAAAAAAATGCTGTATTAATACATGGCATTGTTATCGTTCCAGTCGGCCTCCTTCAGCCACACATTTTGATCAAACTGTGAAAATACAGTGATACAGCTTCTAGACGGTTATTTTACTCTCCCTCTCTTTTTCCTGCTCACTAATATTATTTGAGAGGTAATTTCTTTATTTTGATAGAAGTCCTTTTCTCTCTCAGTTTTTCTACTCTCCACACACACATTATCTTTCTCCATGCACACACAATTACTATTTTTCTGAAAAACAAAATAAGCCACCTGTTGAAGGCTGTCCTACTTGTCACAGTGAGAACAATTGTTATTTAAGACATAATCAGCATAGCACTAGGCTGAATCAGGTGTCTTTCAGTCCCTGTTTACATATTGCAGAGGCCACCTAAACTCAAAATGACCTTTACAGAGCTAAACTATCTGACAAATTGCAATAGGTAGTCATCTTTGTATTTATAAATCCAAACATTAAAAATAGTATTTAAAGCAACATTTGTCAGAGAATCAAACGTACTCTCCTGATTTCGAGTAGTAAAAAGCCAAGTGGTTAGTTTTTTCATTGAAAAACTCTCCTGTGCATATAGAATGCATTTCTCTCTCCCTTTTAAAAGATCAGTTTTTGTTGGGTTCCACAGGATCTCAGAGATAGCCAGATTCTTCTTCTTTTATTTTATTTTATTTTTTAGATTTTATTTATTTATTCATGAGAGACACAGAAAGAGAGGCAGAGACACAGGCAGAGGGAGAAGCAGGCTCCCTGTAGGAAGCCTGATACAAGACTAGATCCCAGGACCCCAGGATCATGACCTGGGCCAAACACAGATGGTCAGCCATGGAGCCACCCAGGTGCCCCAACCAGATTTCAATACCATTTTATTCTTTGGTAGACTTTACAAGGAAATTCACATCCATTTCACTAGATGTTGTATTTCATTATTGATCAACTAATTTTAAATTTCAGGAAAACTTTCAAGCTTCATCTATTCAGACCACTAATTCAGAATGTGCAAATGTTCAAAACAAGTGGTTATTATTGTAAACACTTCAAATAGTTGACTGAATTTCTGAAGTCCTTTTTGAGAGAATTCAATTCTGAATCAATATTTTAAGAAAATAAATGTTAAAGAGATGTCAGAATTTGTATTTTTTGTATGTAATTTTAACTTACAATTACTTCTTTGCATAATGTTTTTATGTTTATAGCATAAAATCACGATGAAATCATTGTTTACTGGAGCCTGAACGCCCAATTTTTTTATATACTATTTATCTTCTAATCATAAATTTCCTCAGGCCTAGGGAAATCTAAATGTTCTTTAAACTCATAAAAATCTTTCTCTTGGTCAGTTGGCTGGATAACATTTTTTTTTCTCAAGGTTTCCTCTTATAGAGATAATAGTCATAAATACTTATATTCCACAGATAAGGAAACAGAAATTTCTTATCTTGGTTAGAAAGAGAAAAAATTCCAGGGCCAATAAATAGAGTTTTCATGTTCTTATCTCTGAAAACATTAGTTTCATTTCTAATTGGGAAAATTCACTAAGGTATTAATGATAAATGTATCCATTTTAGATTTGAGTCAGGCTGCTTTGACATCTTACCACTTCTGGATTTGTGGAAACGCTTTTAAAATCCATGACTAGGGATCCCTGGGTGGCGCAGCGGTTTGGCCCCTGCCTTTGGCTCAGGGCGCGATCCTGGAGATCCGGGATCGAATCCCATATGGGGCTCCCGGTGCATGGAGCCTGCTTCTCCCTCTGCCTGTGTCTCTGCCTCTCTCTCTCTCTCTCTCTCTCTCTGTGACTATCATAAATAAATAAATTAAAAAAAATAAAATAAAATCCATGACTATTGGGAGAAAAATACAAGCCTATTTAACATCTTTTGCATTGTTTATCATAGTGGTCCTTTTAGTAGCTGTGTGAATGCTTATCCTCAGTCCCCACCCACTGGCCACTAATTAATGTACCGGGGCAATTTCTTCCTGACGCCACATCTGTTGATATAGCTATGAAAATTGACTGAAGGTACATGATAAGGTTTCCATACTGACTTGATTTTACTGAAGAATGGGAGAAAAATGGGACAAGGAAAGATCATAAGAAAAAAACTGCATATTTTCATTATTGTTTTCTCAAATTGCATTCTAATTTTCTGTGGTGCCAACAGAGGCTACAAACTGATTCTTTAGGACTAAAACAAAAAACCTCACGAAACTTTGAAAGAGGAAGCCAAATGTTGCTCTTTTCCCCAAATGAAGTGCTTTTGGTTTGACAAAGTTTAGTTGTTAATCACCTTAATGATGCTTTGATGAAGGAGGTTGAGTGTATTAGCTAAATCCTAACCAACAGGTCTTAAAGGGATGAAAGGGGCTCTTTTCAAGTTGTGCTGAGTGACCTCTCCAAAATACACCGCTTTTCCCAGTCCATACCTTGTCAGGAATGAATGAACTCAACGATATGCTAAGAGATGAAGACCAAGGTATTGCTCAGCATTTGTGACCAGCATCCACTGTCTAATCTTATATTTTGAAGAGGTTTATCACTGTCTATAATTGCATTGATGCTTAAGTACAAATACCTAACAATACAAAACATCACATCCACAATCTTTTAATTATAGAGATATCCTTTAATGGGAGAGGGAGTGTAAGAGCAATCCTTTGCTCTTAGATACAACTGTTTTAGAAAGATGGCATCATTCAGAGTCCTTTTCCAAAAGGGAGCAAATGTTCTCCTTTTGTGTGTGTGTGTGTGTGTGTGTGTGTGTGTGCGCGTGTTTGCACAAAAGCAACATGCTCTTTAGTATTTTAAAGAACATGAGTTCCCATGGAGAGAAATGGATTTTAAAAAAAAAGAGGGTAATTTATTGGTTCTGAGTTATATCATACTGTATCTTTTTGAAGTTTAGGCTTTGAATGTCACTGCACATACAAATAAATGCCATATTTATTTGTAAGCACCATGGTGTTGGGAAGACAAAATAGGTTTTGAATTCAGTCATACCTGGGTTTGAATCTCTGCCACATGTTAGCTGTGTGATTATTGCAAGATTATTTCATCTGCTTGAGCTATAATTTTCTTATTCACACAAACAGGAATGACACCTTTCTTGCAAGATTGTTGTAAACATTCATCAAGATCACATTGGTAGAACGTTTAACGGTGTGTCTGGGAAAAAGTAACAGTAACTCTTAGATCCCTTTTCTCTCCCCATAAAATAATATAGCTTGATTTAGGCTAATAAAGTCTCGTATTACAGAGAATAATCATAATTTTTGCTACTGGGCTTATGAGTAGGGGAAGGAAATGAAATAATTTATTTATTCTTGAAAATAAACCAAAGGAGAACTAGTGGTTCACAAGTCTTAACACTTGTAGACAAGTTGTGTTTTGGGGCTGAAAAGTGGTATCTCAGCTCTTCATAGCTTCACCCCTGTCTGTCTCACTCAAAATTCAGAGCATTCATTGCCTTGGGCAAACCCTGAAGGAGGGGGCCAAGTTTCTGATTCTTCCACAGAATCTTCTGATTCTTCTTTTGATTGGTGATTTCTAAATCAGGATTATGTAGTTTAAAGTTAGAATTTCAGACTTGGAAGAGCTATTACAACAGAGTGGCTTAAATTTTAAGGCACATTAGGATCACTAGAGAAGCTTGATCAAAATGGAGATTTGCAGGACCTATCCCAAAAGATTCTCTTTCTGGAGATATAGGCTCCCAGTGCCTCCACTTTTTAAAATTTTAATTTAAATTCCAGTTAGTTAACATACAGTGTAATATTAGTTTCAGGTGTACAATATAGTGATTCAACACTTTCATACAATATCCGGTGCTCATCATAACAGGGCACTACACTACTTAATCTCTGTCACCTATGCAACCCTTCACCTTCCCACCTCCCACCTCCCTTCTGGTAAAAAGTATCCTAAGTATCTCTGATTCAGTCGCCCACACACCCACATAGAACATCCTCTGCCTTAGGGCTGTCTAATTGAAGGTTTTAACCAGTGTGGGGTCATATGGCTTCTGACACAACCGAACTACCAGGGGAGTCTTTGGGTTTTGTGGAGACTGAAGCTTATATAGTTTGGGGTCTGTTTTAAGAAAAGAAACAAAGGGCATCCCGGGTGGCTCAGGGCAGCCCGGTGGCTCAGTGGTTTAGCACCACCTTCAGCCCAGGACATGACCCTGGAGACCCGGGATCGAGTCCCATGTCAGGCTCCCTGCATGGAGCCTGCTTCTCCCTCTGCCAGTGTCTCTGCCTCTCTCTTTCTCTCTGTGTCTCTCATGAATAAATAAATAAAATATTAAAAAAAAAAAAGAAAAGAAAAGAAACAAAAAGTATCTTACTTTTGTAAATGATGTCAAAGCACAAGATCACGTGAACATATATTGCCAGACTTCTCCTGGGGCCTGGGAAGGGACTGATGGATATGAGGGTGCCTGGACAGAAGCTTCCCTAGCTTAACAGCACATTAACTTCTGAACACCAGCATGACAATCTATCCTTGCTATTGTCTCTATTTTACACAATGAAGAAATTGAGCAATGAGACATGCAGTAACTCGCCGTGGTCAAGAGCTAGTAAATGGCAGAGCACAGGTTTGAATCCAGGCAGCCTATTTCCAGAGCCTTTGTTCTTTTTACCATGACAACATAATGTCTCTTATAGATACTTCCTGTTTTCTGAAAACTATAGAAAGATGATACTTCTTTACATTACAGGACCTCGTCTTATTAGATGAAATAAAGTGCTGATTATGATAAATAAAAAAGATAAATTGATTAGTCAAGTAGTTTTGCACTGTTACTATGAAATTAATCTATTTACTTGTATATTTTTATATTTTAAAATCTAAATTTAAAATACACAATCACTCAGAATATATATTGAGATACATGTATACATGTATATCTATACATGCAAATATGTATATGATAAATACATATCCAGTGGATGGATGAAGTCTCTGGTTGATTAAAAGTAAAAGAAGAAACAGTTGTCACGTCCGGAAATTTATAATCTAATAAGCCAAGGATGTGGTATACCTCGGTAGCTCAGTGGTTGAGCGTCATGGTCCCGGGATCCTGGGATCAAGTCCCACATCAGGCTCCCTGTATGGGGCCTACTTCCCCCTCTGCCTATGTCTCTGCCTCTCTCTGAGACTCTCATGAATTAAAAAAAAAAAAGAAAAAAAAAGACAACCCATGGTAGTGAATGGGGATGGGGGAGGTAGTATATCTCAAAGGTGAGATAATCATGAACTTTATAAGCAGCTTGAGGGAGTATGTGGAGGACTTCAGCATTTAGAAATGGGAAAAAGTATGATCCTAACCTTCACAAGGGTATAGTGACATGAAACAAAACCAAAACAGAACAAAGGGAAAAAAATACAAGAGAGCTAATTGTCTAGTCCAATATTCTTTTAGCAACACACTCCTCAATTTTAACTGCTTAGAATAAGGATGACTTTGCAGGAAGGCTGGTCACACGACTAAGTTCCGCCTGATGAGATGAACAGAATTGTTACGTGACAACTTCCAGGAAACCTTCTTTTTAGAAAGCTGCCATGCTCCCTTTGTTCCTTTCTCTTCCTCTTTCTCCTTTCCTCTGACTGGAATTTGAACAGCCACCATGGGCCGTGAGACAGCATATGAAGGCTGGCAAATCTTCAAGATAGAGAGGAGTTCTAACGACCATAAAGCCACTGTATGAGCCCTGAACTGCTTGCTTATTGCCAGACTATGTTCATCAGAGAAGGACAGACCACTGATTAAGAAATGTTTATTTCAGGTTTTTGTCATTTACAGCTGAATTTAATCCTAACTTATAAAAACCTGTACCAAGAATGCTAACCCCAGCCATCATTTTCTTAAGATTTCATTGTAGAAAGTAGGTATAAATAACATTATGTAAGTACACTTAAAAAACCCCCAAATGCATCATTATCATGCATCCAAATAAAATTATCCCTTATAAACTCTCAATCTGGAAGAAAATATAATTATTCCAATCATGCCGCCGTTAGTCAAATTAATGTTAAAGCTTTTCCTTTGGAAGTGCATTCAGATGACTTCCATGGATAACCCTCTTCTAAATTAGGTCCCTGTAGTGGATATTTATTGTATTAAAGGTAGTTAATAGAAGGTGATTCTACCAATGCTGGAATTTCTAGCAAAAGAGAGAAGATATCTTAAATACAGTACCTTTCTAGTGATGCTCAAAACATATGATGCAGAAAATTTCATATATGATCTGAGCATGTCAGGCATTCAACATTTGTTGAATGAATAATTTGATAAATAAATGCTGTTCTATAAATAGCACCATTGGTGGATGTGATCTAAATGCAAACATCCGAGATACGAAGGAAGTTGGTGGAAAGTGCACTTTCATGGGATAAGAAGAAGATGTGTAGAAAGTAGGAGCAGATGTTTGATCAATGGAGCAAGATCAACAATTCATGCTTGGAGAACCAATACTAGTCATGAAAAATCATCCATATTGTAAAATAATTACTTTTGGAGGGATTAATACTTAATTAAACTAACAAAACATTATCTTTCAGAAAAGAGAAAATTTGTTTCTTCTAAACAATTAATTCAAATAATAGCGAAAGAAATAATTGCTAAATAATTATTTGTTGAAATCCTGTTAAGTGATCAACACTGTGGAGGATGACATAAAATCTAAATATGCCTCAGCACTGCATCTTTTACTTTAGTTTTAATGCTAATGATTCACAGTCAAACATTTTCTGTATTTTTCCTAATTGGTTGCATTTTTGTTTGTCTCATAGATAACATGGTCTTAGAGGTGGAAGAGCTCTTTAAGATCACTTCACTAATATTTAGCCCATATTTTGCTAAATGTAATTTTTTACCTGCAGGACATGTGCTTTTATCATAAACATGATGATGACATAATATAAATAACATATAACTGTATTATATATATTTAATGCGACTTTCTATAGTGCCACGTGCTTTTCCATTGTCCATATTTATGCATTTTTACTCTGTTGGTATAGAACTGCTATATTCTATCTATAAGCATTTTAAAGTTTGGTTGCTATTTTCTCATCGGTCAGCTCATTAGGGAAAATGTCATTTCCATAAGAAAACTTTCCCTGATTACTTGGACCAAATCAGATTCCCTGCTATACACCTTCTACTTCTAGAAATACACTTACCATAACAGTAATGAGTTAAAAATGTAATTTGTGTTTAATACCTAGCTCTTCAACTGCAATATAGGCTCATCGAAGGCAAAGAATGTTCAATCTAGTGTTCCCAGCATCTAGCTTAGTCCTTTGTGCAAAGTACGTGCACCTAGCACATTGCCAGGCCTATGTGAAGTGCCCAATAAAAGACTGCATGCCTAAATGAACACAACAAATAATAATTGAGAACCTACTTTGTGCTTCCCTTAACTGTGCAAATTATATAGCAGCAATAATATGATTTGGGATCCTCTTTCTTGGCCAACCCACCATTCTCCCTCATGTGAGATGGCAGATTTCATACTCAGGCCCCTTAGGCTGAATAATTCTTTTTTATTCCTTCAATTAGTATCTGTTTTCACCTGTTATGTGTGAAGCTGAATTTATCTTCTGAATCTTCCCTTTTTTTGGATAACTTTTTACCAGCCAGCTAAGCAGATCATTTTAAATTATTTGAGTTGAAAATGCCCTTAAAGGCTAGATGTCCTTCCCCAGCACATCTGAAAATTAATTGTCTGGCACTCTTTGAACACTTTTAATCACCCTTAAGAAACACACTTCTTTGCAAGGAAGCATAGCTCCTTGCTGTATCTCTCAAATTACTGGAAATTTCTTTATGTTGTTTGGAGCTCTTCCATACTGTAAAATCTCCGGTGGGGTGCTATTGTTACACTCTAAACATAACCCTCAATTTTTGGATGATGGACCTTTCCATACAGGAAGGAAGCTCTTATGCCTTCTCAAATAAATGTAAGCATCCACTGCTCCTTCATCTGTTTGCCACTGACATTCTTTCCAGATGTTTTGCCTTACTGGTCATTTACATTGTAACTCTTTAAATATGCAGTGTCTTAAGTACAGGATTCCCCAGGCGAACAATTTAGCGCTTTGAACAGTGGGTATTTTGCCTTATATGAGCTTCATATGGATCCCAGGACTCACTATGAACTCACTGGCAGATTGTCCTGAGATTACAGGGCATGATCAAAACACTTTTTTTATTTGTTAGACTGTGCCAAATGCCACAGAAAAATGAAGAGCTTGATCACTGGCAAAGGCAGAGTTATATTTTATCAATTCATTTTCTTCACAAATGTTAATGGTAATGAACCAATCAACCATTGCTTTGTATTGCTCTATGTGTCTGCTTTACCTCCTCCACTTTGACAGGCTAATGATACAAAACAATAGAATTGGTTATGCTACAAATTGTTAAACAAATGATCAACAAATTTACTCAAACAATGTCTGCCAGAAAAATACACTCATGGTGTAGGAGGAATAATATAGACTGTGAAAAACAGTATCGAAATCCTCTGCTTCAGTGTGAGTATCAAATATGATGGAATTTATTTCAGCAGGTGCCTGAGTCCGGATGCTTAATCAGATTACGTGCCTCGAAACATAATTCTACTCTCAGACAATAAGATGTATATCTCTCTTTCCAACAAATAATTCTCATACTCCATAAAGTATACTATATGAGTCATTCCATGTTTTAAAAATTTTGAGAATTGTAACATTTTATAAAACACAGAATATAACATATCAATGAAGAGAAGTTAGAAAGAATATGTAGAAACTGGGAAAATATGTTCAAGAACACCGTATTAGTGAGGTTTCCTATTTTTATCATCCTAATCTATTGTATATAATATTGTTCCATAAATTTTTTTTGAGAAAAATATGGCATAAATACACCAAATATTGTTGAAATATATACTTCATTTTTTCCCCAATTATTCCATCTACGCCATGCATTGTATGTAGGAAACATGCCAGGCTTTCCAGTCGCCAGAGGTGAAAAATACATTCCGTCAGGCTTCTTTGAGAAGGTGGCATTAGAAATGAAATATGTAAGACGTAGAGATCCATATCTCTAAACACCGATGTATCATTACTCAGATTTTCTCCTTAGTATTCAGCAATTTTCAACTCTGTAGATCCATAACATACATTTTCCCTGGGTATTTTAGAAATTCCTTTAGATATAGAAGATAGCTGATTGAGAAGAACACTTCACATTCCTCTCTTTTTTTGATTTTCCAAATGATGTAAGTCTAGTTTGGATTTCCTTTCTAAAACTATTATCTCCAAGCTCCTAATCACCTTTTATTTTGCTTGAACACAGCAGCATATACGCCTTTATCATTCCTGAGGTTTTGGCAAAGATAATTGGATATACTGACACAGTAAACTGAGGGGGGGATAGTTTATTGCAACTCACAACTCAAAATAGACAAGCACCAGTTCAACTGAGATACTTCCTCTAAAATAAGCAAAACTGCCAACTCTCGCTACTTTGGTGTTTACTCTGACTCCAAGGAGGGAGGAACAGGAACGAAAGGAGCCCATTGCGGTGCCTGCTGACTCAGACTGGTTTTCCCATCGCTGCTAGGAAGGCAGCACAGGTTGCATAACTGAGACAGCTTAATGGTCAGCCATGGCATCCACACAGACACTTGTGCTTAAGCACTTTTTCATGCTCCAGTAAGTAAATTGTTAATGGACAGATAACACCATCTTAATCTCTGATACTACTTCATGGAAAAGCGATACACCCAGTCCCAGGGAAGGAGAACTTTAAAATAATAACAGCAAGCAGTTAAAGAGATGAAAGCCAGCAGACTGCATATCTGGCTTTGAGTTTAGCATTAACCTTCAGATAGGAATGAGTATTTGAATAAACGTTTACCCACTTAGAGGCACGCGCTATTAAAGGGTGGATAGACAGAAAACTAAAGGTCTTCGTACATGTGTGAAATACCACAAGATTAGATGAAATGTCAGACTAGCCTTTGCTGTCACCACAAGGGGGACACCTTCTGTGGATGGAAATAAATAGACTAAAAGAAAGTGAAGGCTTTTTTTGTCCATAATCCTCCCCCCCCCCCCCCCCCCCGCCCCACCAAGTTCCCTGAGAAAGCTGGCAAAAGACTCTAAATGCCAGGGAACTGCTGTGAGATAGACTTTAGGAGATTCAGGCCCATTAATATGCTCTTAGGGTTGACTGTTGCTGGCTCCTTTCATAGATATGCAGGCAAATTCTCTTGAAACACAATTCATAAACTGCTTACTCTCTCTCCAGTTTTTTGTGTTTTGTTTTGTTTTGTTTTGTGAGGTTGTTTAGAGCTGCTCAGCACGTGGAAAGAATAAGCATGTTCCTTTTTAACTGTCAAAAGGGAAGTCTCAGATGACAGCGTACTTTTGAGCAAAAGCAACTGCTTTTCTTTTTAAGTGAAGTAACCAAAAGGGGTGGCGGGGGGGAAGGAGGAAAAGAAACCCAAGCATTTTGCACTAAGCCATTAATATCTTCATTCATATTTTGTGTTCCTCCAGACCAAAAGGTGACTGAAATTCACAGGAGTTCTTTCTCTGTGCCATCTTAGTATGAAGTATGATTTGATTTTTCTGCTTGACTGAGGTTTTTCAGGACTGGGCTCATATCTTACTCTCACATCTTCATGAATTACTCATTATAATCTTTCAGTGAGAGCAGAGAGAGGACACACAGTGTTCTCTGATGGAGACTTCTATCTACGCCAAGGTCGATTGCAATGCTGGGTGAGTCTCATGCTCTGTGATAGAAAAAAGAATGGTGGGTTTGGGAATGGAAGATCTGTGCCAGAATCCCACAAGATAATCATAACTGTGGAAATAATCATACTGTACGGACGGCAGCTCTCATTGATGGAGTGCTTCCTCGGTGTCCGGCATAGCCCTGAGTGCTTTGCAAACATCTCATGAAGCTGTTGCATCAACCCAGGAGGTTATCAGGGTCCCTGTTTTACAGATAGGACGCTGAGGCTACGGTGACACACTGCCAGTCATTTGTAGCAGAAACCGAAGTTGAAATCAGATCTATCTGCTCAGTTTCATCATCTGTAAAATAAAGGTATAATCCCCCCACCCCGATTTTGCTGTGCATAAATGGGAGTACAGAAGCCCTTTAAACCAAAAAGAAATATAAATGCCAAAGCATTGTGTTAAGGACAACTCGGCATATAGACCAAGTGCAGAACGGAAACTGGGCTCTTCATAAGGCGAAGTACAAGGCAGAGGAAAGTAGGAGGAACTTTCCTTCCCAGGGCCATGGTTCTACGCCTTGTCACTAACCTAGAAGTTTCTTCTTGCTTTTCTGACATTCAGCATTAGTCCCTCGAGGTGCCAGAGCAGCTTTGTCTACTCTCTGGTAGTAAGGGGACAGTGGCACATTGCTGGAAGGGGAAGCGGGAGGGAGACTTAGTTTCACTTTGGGTTTAAAACGCTTCGGTTGGAGAAAGAGAGAGGATAGAAGAGTCTGGAGGGCCAAAGAGCATACTGATTCCGTTTTCCCCCTTGAGACCGACACAGCACTTAACTCTCAGGCTTCCGCTCTAACAAGAGCCATTAAGTGGCTTCCTGACACCCTTCCTCCGTGGGGTTGGTCTCTGAGCAGGAAAAGGATCAGGTCTGTTGGCAGAATTTTCCCCTAGGAGCAATCCCAAAACTTTAGCCAATAAAACACTTCTCGCAGTCCCCAAGGAGCCAAACAGTATCACCTTATTAAAAAGCCCATCCTCAGATTTTTACAGCCCGATGTGAAATGAAGGAACTCACTCACCTTCACAGGAGGATACGCTTCTTTTAAAAATCTACTTGTTACAGTAAAACATACTTAACATAAAACTTACTCTCTTAACCATTTTGAAGTGTGTAGTTTAGCAGTATTAAAGAAATTTGTGTTATTATGCAACCATCACCACTGTCTATCTCCAGAATTAGTTTGCAACAGCATGGATGAAACTGGAGAACATCATGCTAAGTGAAATAAGCCAGACACAGAATGACAAAAGCTGCATGATATCCCTTACACGTGGAATACAAAAACCCAAACAATCACAACATAAAACAAAACCCCCAAACTCAAACTCATAGAAAAAGAGATCAGACTTGTGGTTACCAGAGGCACAGGGTGGGGATGGGGAACTGGAAGAAGGTGATCCAAAGGTACAAACTTTCTGTTATAAGATGCAGGAGTACTGGGGATGTGATGTACAGCACGGTGACTACAGCTGACACTGCTCTATGGTACACGGGAAGTTGTTAAGAGAGTAAAATCCTGAGAATTCTCATCACAAGGAAATTTTTTTCTTTTGTATTTTATTCTTTCTTTGTTTTTAGTATATCCATATGAGATGTTGGGTGTAAGCTGAACCTACTGTGGTGCTCATTTCACAATATATGGAACTCAAGCCATCATGCTGTATGCCTTAAATTCATACAGTGATGTATGTCGATCACTTCTCAACAAAAATTGGAAAAGAAAGCTGAATTGATGGTAACATAGAGTACAAAGGCACTTAGCAGAAACTGGGGAGAGAAGGAAGGGTCATATTTTAAAAAGGTGTTAAAAAAAGGAAAGAGAGTAGAATGGTTGTTGTCGGGGTGGGGAAAGGGGGGACATGATGATACATTTCTAACGTTTTACATTGTACCACTAAATCTGTGTTAAAAACAAATACACACAAAAATATTTTTCCCCTTACCTATCAAGACACATTCATGAGACCCATTTGATGACATTAATTATGTATAAGTTTTTTTTTTCACCAAGAAACTAGTGAAAGTGTGGATATTTTACTTGTACCCAAGAAAAATATGCATCATTTAAATATCATCAATCACTTGGAATGTGTAATCACATATTTATGAGGGCAGATGCACTGTGCTTGACTTTAAAACATGTGGCTCATTGGAAAGCATGGAGAGAGAGATTTTTGTTATTATTTTAACCTTTGCTTATTGATGTGGGTTCTAAACAGAAACTTTAGTATTTCAGAAAGTAATAAGCACAGAATAATAAGTTTTCAGATCTTCATTTATTCCTTTCATATCTTCTAATTGTTTGTTTTTCTAAAGCTTCCCCTCATATATGGAATGCATTTACTTTGCTTCTTTTTATAAATATAAATACATTAATTTATTCAAGACTGATTATAACCTCCTAGATACCTACTGTTTCAATAATAAGTGTTGAGGAAACAAAGATGTGTATCTTCTAGGTACTTAATGAATCTTCATTATGAAAAATTCTAGGTATATCCTGAAGGTGCAAAGTTGAATGTAATGTAATATTTTGAGATGATTTGTGGGGTGTGAGGTGGAATCATAGATTCAGAATTACCTATTCAGGTAGCCAGGGATGTCCAAGGATAAAACTCAAAATGAAAGACATCTGATCTCAATTTGGCAAAGATATTGAACATAAGGTATTAATAATATCACTGAAAAGAAGCAAAAATTATAAAGTACAGTAAAGCTTTATGATGATTGACATCTAGTTGGAACATATGGCAAAGAGGAAAATCATGTTAGAAACATGTATTATACTAGACACAGAATAAGAATATCTAGAAATCAGTAACAATGAGAGATTGGCAAACAATATTTTCTCAAATCTGGGCTTGAAAACTCTGCCATTCACTCTACTTCATACCATAGTTCTACTTCTTCAAATAAGAATGTGAAAATAACAAGAAGTTCTACTTCTTCAAATAAGAATGTGAAAGTAACAAGCCCCCAAAATTACTGTTTTGAAGTTATGAGGCCAAAAGGCAAACCAACACAGAATAGATTCTCTCCACATATATATAAAGGGTATTTCATAACATTGTCTGTGCATGTCTCCTGTGCATACAACTTAACAGTTGTGAGGGACCTTAGGTAATCATCCAAGTCAAGCCCTTAGTCTAACCTAAAGAAGCTTAGATCCAGAAAATGAGAATGGATTTACCAAGATCACAGAACTGGAGAACTAGATCCCAGTTCTCCCTCATCATAATCCAGCAGTCTTTCCCATATTATGTATGTCAATGGACAACCAGTCAGCAGCTATGTTCTCTTTGTGATGAGATTTCCATCTTCTTCATTTTCTCTCTCCCAAGCTGCTTTTTTTTTTTTTCTTTAACACACTTGATACTTTTTCCCTTTTTGTAGCTCTGCGAAACTTCAGATCAGGTCTGATCCATCCAAATGTGTGTGCCATCTCCCCTCTGCAGGCTTCTGCAATCACTACAATCAAATACTTGAATCATTTGGCCCAAATTCGAATAACAGGTCTGATAGGTCTGGCTGTCCCACTGCCTTTTGGTGACTCATCCATTTAACTTGTAATTTCTTTCAGGTACCTGGACATTTTTGTCCTGAATCCAATAGCTTTTTTGAAAAACATTTTTAGTGCAAACACTAAAAATAAGCTCCAGGTTCCAAAGAAGAAGCACAAGCATGAGAAATTGTTTCTGAGACTAAATAAATTACAATTATGTAACGCCAAATGGGACCTAGAGATTATTTAGTTCCACCTTTCTTTTGGCTGATGTTCAGAAAAGCTCATGTCATTCATTCATGAGTGTAATTTGTGTTGGCCATTGGCAGAGCTGGGATCAGAAGCAAGTGCTTCTGTCCTTCTGTCTGATGATCTTAGTTGTATTTTCCAAGGAAAATATGGGGTCTGGGGAACAAAAGAAAACTCTTTGTCATGTATCATATTTTTAAGCTTTCTCATTCATTTTTTCATGTGCCCACACACCCTCAAATGAAGTGAAATCATTATTATTATCATTCATTTACAAAGGAGGAGGTGAAGCTAAAAGTGAACTGAAAAGTAAACTACGAGATGAATTTTGATACTAGATTTATCAACTTTGTACTGTTTACTTTTAACATAAGTACTATGCTAAATAAAGCTGAAAAGTTATACATCAGTTGATACACAATTTTATGATTGTTAATAGACATGATTTCTTCAGTGTTCATGATAACAAAAGCTGCCATTTTGAATGATGGTTATCCAGATCACAAGACATATGGAAAGAGCATAGATTTTAATGTCAGGTAGACATATGTTCAAATTCTGGCTTGTCTACTTTCAATGTAGTAGCTCAACAAGTGGTAGTCATAATAATTTTTATTATTATTTATGTCTGAAAGTAAATCATCTTCTTTCGGGGGGTGTCGTTTTGTTTGTTTTGTCCTTCAAATAACACATATAAGCAAAATCACACAGTATTTGTCATTATCTATCTGATTTATTTTACTAAACCTAATACCCTCAAGGTCCTTCCATGTTGTTGCAAATGATAAACCATCTTTTAAATATATAGGACAAAAGAGAAGGGTCTAAGTCAGGACAAGTTCTTAAAGCATATTTTTACTTCTTTTACACTTATGCCTTCTTATTTTTCATCAGATGACAATGACTAGGATAATTCATGTAAAATGAAAAGCCATACCAAGAACAAAGAGTGAGTTTAGGATCAAATTATGGATGTATCAGTTAGTGAGTAAAAAATCAACATGTATCATGAAAGCCTCTCTAAAAGACTATTTCTCTACTGTTACAAACACTTTTGACGATGAACATTACAGCACAATGGCATTCCAGTGGTTATGAAGTCCAACTTCTTCATCCCACAGAGAAAACAAAGGTCTGGAAAAAGATTAGTGACTTGCTAACTATTGGACCTTAAAGACAGGACTTGGGATTTTGAGTGTAGTAGTTCTGTTCCTAGTCTCCAAACGTTGAAATTAATGCCTATTTAAAGATTTACCTCCTTTTTGGATAGACTTAGCCTTTGTCATAAAGGACTGTCAGTAGTTATTCAATTATTAGATGCCAGAAATTATTTGGCTCTCAAATGATATCATTTTACCCTTAAAAAAAAATAAAGCAGACCCATTCAGGAGCTATGTTCAGGCACTTATACCTTACTCATTACCACATTTTCCTCATTGGCAGGAGGTACTTTGACTCTAATAAATGGAAGAATACGACACCTGAGTCAAATTTTAGCTGCTATCTCAGTTTTTGATGTTATCTAAATGGTATATCCATATTGGTCTAAATAGATTATTTGACTAGGTATACTTGGCATCTCTACTTGTATACACTGGTAAACTGAGATCAGTTTCCAGATCCAAATGGAGGCACTACTCAAGTGGTGTCTGGTGTTGTCAGATTAAAATCCATTTCCAAAAGTAATACTCAAAAGGATTTCAGAACGATCTAAAGATAGAAAATATTGCTCTATGGCAAGTACTTCAAACAGTTGTATCAAGATCTGGATAATGTTGCTAAAAATGCTAATGGAAAGTTCTCACTATCATCATATGTTATTTTTGCCCTCATAGCCAGATTAACTGACACTTCATTTTTAAAAAGTTATTCTCAGAATATTTGTGGGTATTGGAATATAAAATAATGAAAAGAGTATTCATTTAAAAGAGAAATATTTTAATTACCCTCTCTTCCATGTAAGTTCTCTCATTTTGAGGCTGGTGAGGTTGATAGCTTTTGCAATTGGTGAGTTTGGATAACCTACAATAAATGGACTATATTTTGGAGCTAATCAACCACCAAAGCCTTCACGTGTAATGAGTAACGTTATTAAAATCTGTTTATTAGTCGGGTGGACCTTATGATGTAAAGAACCAATAGGATTCTTAAAATGAACAATTTAAAACTAAATGAGGAAGGGACAGGCCTCTTGCTTGGGGGCATGTGGAAGACTAAAGAAACACAAAACTCCTTACAGAACATTTTCTTCTAGTTCTCCATTCGATGAGAATTATTTTGGCTCATTTGCTTCATTATTCAATAAGCATTTATGGACTACACCCACTGTATGTCAGACACTGTGCCAAGCCCTTCATATACAAAGATGAGTAAGATAAGTACATGCCCCCGAGTTGCTTAGAGTCTAATGAGGAGGCAGAAAAATACACGTTGACAATACTAAGTAGGATCATGGAGATCTTTGCAGGGCTCAGTAGGAGCCCTTCAACAGGAGAATACAGATCAGAATATGATTGGGGAAGGGCATTACAGAGACAATGGTTCTTATTTTGAGTCTTAAAGCAAGGGAAGAGTTTGTTAAGTGAAAAGATAAAGACTAAAGAAAGAAGGTATGAATAAGTAAGAAAATAGAGATCAGAGCCCTTTTGACTGTTTCAGTGAATCAGCAGTAGTTTGGTAAAGCTGAGACAAAGAACATTTTTGGGGAGATAGAGGACAGGCTTAGAGACATAGGCAAGCCTACAATTTCAAGGATCTTTGGCACTAACCTAATAAATTTTATCCTGGAAGTTATGAGGATTCATTAAAAGATTTTTTTTTTTTTTTTACATATAAGGATGCTGATTAAAATTGTGTTTTAGCAAGATCATGTTGGCAACTAAGTGGAGGATATTGGGAGTGGCCAGGCTGGAGGAAGGGCATCTCTTAGCATGCTACTGCAATAACTCATGTAGTAACTATAAAAGGCACTGGCGATGGATATAAGAGACACTTAGGAGACATGAACTACAGGATTTGAGGACTGATTTGTTGTGGTAGGGGGACAGTAAGTCAAGGAAAGTAGTCTAAGCTGACTTTTTGGTCTAAGGTTAATCAAAGAGTCAGATAAACCACAAAGATCAGTCGGGTGGATAATAAAAATAATGCATTTAACTTTGAAAACATTAAGCATGGGATGCCTGGGTGGCTTAGTGGCTGAGTGTCTGCCTTCCGCTCACGGTGTGATACCAGGGTCCAGGGATAGAGTCCCACATCAGGCTCCCTGCAAGGAGCCTGCATCTCGTTCTGCCCGTGTCTCTGCCTCTATCTGTGTGTGTCTCTCATGAATACATAAATAAAATCTTAAAAAAAAAAGAAAACATTAAGTGTGAGTCAAGGGATCTGCAGACATGGGTCAAATAGACAGTTGGATGTATGGATAGGAGTGTGGACAGACATTAGTAATGGGAAACTAGAATCAAAGGTAAAAGTGATGGTAAGATAGCACCTGGTTGCTCCAAATTCGTTCAGATGCTTTGCATAAGTAAATTACATACCAATGCATGAAAACTTTTCAAAAGAAAATGAACCAATCAGTGGACTGAGGAACTCTGGAGATTGGAAGAGCTGCCATTAGATTGCAAATGAGCCAATATAGTTTCAGTGTTCAAAGCCAAGTCAGCCTAACCTTATAACATTTAGGGATTTTAAACTAGCTGGCACATGATTTCTGACTTTCATCATGATATTTTACATAACTACACAAAAGTGCTTTGAACCCAATGGAGAAATACAGACTGATTGATAATGCAATTAGGTGAAATCCTTACTAAACAATTGTGCTCAAAGACTGCTGACTCAGGATGGATAGAAAGTGAGTGGTGTGCTGCATGGCACTGTCCTTGGCTTTGGCCAAATACTTTGTCAGAGTAGCAGATAAAGACATAAAAGCCACTCTCACAAAAGATATCAAAGTTGAAGAATAAAAACCGGCTGGATGACATTTAAGATCCACAAAGATCTTAACAGATGAAATTTGATAGGGATAGGTCTCAAGATCCTGCACATGGAGCTCTCAAAATTATTTGCAACATATTTGTTGGGTGAGTTGTAGTTATCAATCCCCTTGACACATCAACTAAGTAAATTAAAAAAATAGAAAGAAACTAGTGCACATTTAAAGAAGAGTTTTTAGGCATTATTCTAAGCTGGAATTCATACATATGTCATAAGAGACTCCACTGAAGAAACTGGAACCATAGAGAAAGTTTGAGGGAAATATAGTAACTGCAGGTCTTCAGAGACTCCAAGGGATGTCAGTTGGAATAGCAATTATGTTTTGTAAGATTATAAAGACTAAAAGTAGTATTACTAGATACAAGAAGTTACTTTTCTTTATTATGCTCCTTTATGCACTTGCCCACAGTGGAATGGATAATATTGACTCTGGACCCGTATTTGTCCAGCTCTACTATTTACTATTTATTAGCTGTGTGACCTTGGGCAAATTTCATTAGTTCCTCCCCATCTCTTTTTCCTTATCAGAAAATGAGGATGGTGATAGGGTCTAGCTCATAAGGTTATTGTCAAGATTTAATGAGTGAATACAAGTAAACACAGTGAGAAAAGTGCCTGCCACATAGAAATTGCTTTGTGTTAGCAACTATTGTTGTTTGTAGTTATAGGAACATAGAGGACAATTGCCCTCCACCCCCAAGGAAATACTAGGAAGAAAAAGAGATTTAAAGAGAAACCCTTTAAGCAGCTTTTTAAAATTTATGAATTATTTGTAAGCCAGTTTATAGAAGTTGGTGACAGTTTCCAAGGCTTCTAGTTGCTGGTTCATCTGTACAAGTCATCAGAGTATATGGGAAGTCAGCTGCAAGTAATGACTCCACCCTAGAGCCCAGGACAAATTTCTGCTTGGGTATCTGACAAAGTTAGGTACTTCTTTTATTTCTTTATTTCTTTGTTTTTAAAGATTTTATTTATTTATTCATGAGAGACACACATACCACACACACACACACACACAGAGAGAGAGAGAGAGAGAGAGAGAGAGAGGCAGAGACACAGGAAGAGGGAGAAGCAGGCTCCATGCAGGGAGCCCGATGTGGGCCTGGATCCTGGGTCTCCAGGATCACTCCTTGGGCTGAAGGCGGTGCTAAACTGCTGAGCTACCTGGGCTGCCCATACTTCTTTTACTTCTGAGCTCATCTTGCCATCATACTTTACATACTTTAGATTTAGATTTTACATGCAAGTTTTTGACCTCTGTATCAATGGCAATTCAGTATCTTTGACTGATTCCAAGTCCTATTCCAGGAAAAAGAAAAGGCATCAAGCAACTATTACTTTTAAAAATTCCCAGGCATAAACTGAAGTCTGAAGAACCACAAGCACAAAGCAAATACTAGATTTTTATGGGAAATGGAAAAGACTTATTTGTATCTCTAGGAGATCAGAGCAACCTTGACATTTTGGTAACAGCTAAAGCAGTGTGACACTGCTTCTAAATTGTGGTTTGCAGTTTTTCATACCATTGAGTTATCTACCCAGCAATATCATTAAAATTTCTGGATCAGATCTTGAAATCGCATTCATCATCCATTCTACTCCATCCCTGAATGACCGCTTTCTCCTAGAACATCATTCTACAGAAGGCTGAAGTCACAAGATATTATCTCTTTGAAAAAATAAAATCTATGGACAAATGACTTTGAGCAATACTGTATACCATAAAGAGTGCCTAGATATTCCCAAGGCAGATTGTTTTATTAAAAGCTCCAAGAATCAATTTACCTAGGTTTTTTGTAGTGTCCCTAGTTTGTTCATTCATCGAATTATTTTTAGTCTATAGCCCATTAATATATTATACATCTTATTTGGTGAAAGACTTGGTAACTATTACTTTTAGCTGCTTTTCCTTGAACACCTACTCAGCCTCATTTATTCTTGAAAATAGTCTTTTAGTTAGGGCAAGCATATGTTTCAGTTTGCCTGGGACATTCCCAGTTCTTTGCTGTTGATACAGTGTAATTATTAACAGTTCTCTCTTTTATTCTCAAGAATGTCCTCATAAATTGTATAGACATTTGACCTGCAAGGTGGTTATTATTATTATCTGAATTTTATTTTGAAGGAGGCTCCAAGCCTAGTGTGGAGCCCAATGCAGGGCCTGAACTCACAACCCTGAGCTTGAGACCTGAGCTGAGACCAAGAGTCAGATGTCCAACAAACTGAGCCATCCAGGTACCCCTGCATTTTTTCCTTTTGCTTGCCTTTCTACAGTTTACCCTACCTACTGCAGTCAGAATTAACTTTAAACAATGTAAATTAATATATTTCATTTCTCAGTCCATAATCCTCCAATGGATTCCTAGTACCCTCAGAACTAAAGTCCCACAACCGAGTCTTCCCAATCTTGGGCTTCAAAGACCTAATAAATTGGCTGTTAGCTATATCTCTGATGTAATTTTTTTTTTTTTTTTTTACCATTCCTATTTTTTATGCAGCCTCACTGGGCTCCTTACTGTGTTTGTAGAACAAATCAAGTATGCTCCTACTTCAGTGAGTCTATACTTGCTGTTTCTTCCCTCTCTTGAAAATCTTCCCCCTAATCATTCACATGACTTGTGTCTACACCGTATTTAATTTTCTGTTCAAGGTCATTTCCTCCAACCACCCTATCAAAAAATGCTTTCCTTCTTTTTCTCTATCTCTTTATCCTACTGTACTTTTATTTGGTGTAGGTATTGTTTGAGTTATATCTCTAATGCCCCACTTATATTAGCACTGTGGAACCTCCATTAAGGTGTATGTATCCTTTTTATATACAATTTCTACTACGTTCAGTTCTTCAACACAAATTGGCAAAATAATTAAAAATGATTACACATACTTTCTTAGAAAGAAAAAAAATTGACATAGAAAACTGACATTTTAAAACAATGTTACCAATTTTTCTTAAATCTCTCCAGTCCTACGTGCTTTGATTAGCAAATACTCTTTTGACATGCATGCAGTCTTTTAAAGAACATGGATTCAATCTGTGTTTTGTTTTTGAAAACTGATATGTAATTGAGCCAGAGACAGTTGGAGACAAAAAACTTTCTAAAGATCAGCGGGTAAGACTCCTAGTAAGATCGGGAAAATACTCAAGAAGAGAAGCGTTCCTTTGAATTCTTGACTGGGTGTGTGGACATCATCATGCCCTTTGGGAGCTACCTCTGGCCCACCTAGCAGCAATTTCAATCCTGGGGCCCATCTCATCTACCACACAGGAGGGGCCTAACAAAATCTTAAGAATAAGAATATACCATCCAAGGGGAGCTGTAGCTTCAACTTTCCTCAACTCATAGCAGTAACCTTACTGGGATCCTATGCTGAGAAAACTTTCCTCTGCAGAGACTGCTGGCCTAGGGGTCCTAGGGCTCTCTGACCTCTGGGCCCAGCCAAGACAAGCTGTGGTCTCAGTTTCATTGTGTTGCTGAGACTTTACCTCTGGTGACAGACTTGCCATTTATTTTGAGAAAAACATTTATAAGCCTGGGGCCTTTTGGTCAGGCAAATTGCATAGATGCATCTAATATCTTATTTTAAAAGAAAAAGGTTTAAAATTGTTAAGACGAGAGAGAGAGAGAGAGAGAGAGAGAAGAGAGAGAGAGAGAGAGAGAGAATCTTTCATTCCCCCACTCCCTACCCCCTGGATTTAGTAAGTGGCACAGGTTTTGGTGCTGTAACCAGGGAATCAAAGTATCAAGGACCTTCTTCTGTCTTCCCACTCTGCTTTAGTCTTCATCCTAAACCAAGCAATTACCATGAAGCAGCAAAGGTTGTCTTCATGATGTCCAGACATTATCCTAATATACTCAAATAGAGATTGAAGGGAAAAAAAAGAGCTTTGGGACATATATTCTCTATATTACTTATTTCATCTGTGTTCCCAAGAAAACATGGGCCTCAATTTTGGCTTTGGGATCCAGGGACTGAATTTAAGTTAAGTATATAATGTTACTTAAATTTAGTTTCTTAATAATGAAAATTTTGGTGTCTGGTATGTTTTAGTTTTTGTTTTGTTTTTGTTTTTCCACACTCTGAATTGCTCAGAAAGTTTAGTTTAATGAATTATCATGGCTGTTTACTCCTGATATGGTTGTTGACTATTGATAGTTAAAAAAAAAAATAAAAACGTGACCTATTAGGACTTATATATTTATGGGGTCAGCAGGAGCCCCACTTTTTGCCTGCCTCTGATCTTATTTGCTTTCTCTCTCTCCTACCTGCATCACGGTAGATATTTATCTATCTAAGGCAAAAGAATATTTAAATTAATAGTAGCAAAATCATCTCTGGGGAAACAATAAGATAAATGATTTTGCATGTGTGATAGAACAAAATAAGTGGTAGAGAGTGGATTTGACCTTTATTCCTCTGCATATGCATGATAAAAAGAGGAGAAAAGAGGTAAGTTTTCATTGCATGCTCTTCACAAAAACAAAATAAATAAATAAGTGGCTAACTCCTGTACAATTTGTATTGCCATAGTTATGATATATTTAATTATAATTTTCATAAAACTAATACATAATTCTGCAATGTTGTATGCTAAATTTCTGAAGGTCCCATGCTTATAAGCATAATTTAAAATGTAAGCTGAATGTCAAGTGGAGTTCCTGTTCTTCATTTTAGTTTTATGAAATTGGAATTTCAATACAATTTAACAGGTATGTGAGATGGGCCTCTGAATACAATACTAACTTTCATGATTCTTATCTCATTTTATACTTTTTGTCTAACTCATCTTTGTGACATAACAGTGAAGAATGGGGGAAGTATGTCAAAACCTTTACACGTTTTTATTGAAACACAGTGTAATGAACAGAGAGAAGAAGAGGATGGAATATAGTCACAAAATAATAATTTAACCTCTATGTCTGAAAAATGTCCAGTCAGCATTGTAAATGTTAGCTTACAAAGAACAATCAATATTATTTCTTTTTCAGGAATGTTAAATATAAACATTTAACATTAATGAATAATATTAAATATTAAATAAATATTGGTTCTTATTATAGTGCAACAATAAGTAAGCACTATTTTAAATGACTAGCTTACTCATTCAACAGGTTAAACTAAATGAACAGTAATCTGAGAAGAATAACATAGCTTGTTTTTCTTACCAGACACTATACTGAATAATTTTCGACATTACTTTTTATCATACATTAATTTATTTGTTTCCATTTGTAAAAGGCCAGCAAACAATTGCGAGACAGTTGTAACACAGAAGCTAAGCACAGGCTTCAAATCCTGCCTCTTCTATTTACTTGCTGTGTGACCTTGGGCATAGTACTTAACCTTTCTATGTATCACTTTGTAAAATGGCTGCTTATCTTACAGAGCATTTGTCAGAATTAATAAATTAATATATGTGACTTGCTTAAAAGCATGCTTGGGAAATAATAGAGCTCAACATATGTCAAGATAGTTACTAGGAAACGTGCTCAGCATGGCATTAAGATGCATAGTTGGAAGTTAATAGATTTGTCTGAGTCTAGAATTCAAGGCTTTACTTCCCCTCCCAAAAAATACTTTTTATTTCATAGCATGTATTTTATCTATATGGGTAAAACAGCAGTAAAACTAGGTAGGATTTAGAAATTGTTTGTAAAATTATATTTCTTTAAATGAAATTCAAGAATTGCTTGCAGTTGATATATATGATCATATATGATCATATATGATCACATTTTTTTTTCTCTCCAGGGGCAAGCTGCTGAATAGACTAAAGGACTAGACTTATAATTACTACTATATATTATTATTAATCAGAACATAATGCATTACTCTGAATAGAGTAACTATTCAGTGGATTCTTCTATTTCTATCTAAAACACACCTTTACTTAGACAATGATTCAAGAAATGTCTTAACTGGTACCCTTTTCTATTTATGATACTGGTTCATTTTTGAAATTGATTTTGTATGTCTCTTAATATTCATGAGTGAGTATATATCTGTATTTATTTATTCTTGATATAAACGGACAGTTTCCAGGCTCACCTTCATGGTAAGATTTGGAGTAAGAGAGGAATTCAATGCTCATAATCAACAGTCAAAGAGTATATTCATTTAGTGCCTCCCAAAGGCTCAGTATTAGTGCTTGGTTGATTTTAGAAACTGGGTTGAAAGGCAGGCATTTAAGAATTCATCTAGAGGCACTTGAAGGGCTCAGTGGGTTAAGTGGTTAAGTGTCTGCCTTTGGCTCAGGTCATGATCTCTGGGTCCTGGGACCAGGCCCGGTGTGGGCTCTCTGTTCAGTGGGAAGTGTGCTCCGGGCCCCCACCCCCGTACCCCCACTGTCGTTGCTGTGTGTGCTCACTTTCTCTCAAATAAATAAATACAATCCTTTTGAAAAAAAGATTTCATCTATACTCCTCTTGAAATGTGATCACTCTTCTATTTGGTGTTTCTAGTTTCAGAGACTTCCTCAAGAGACTAATTTGACTTTAATATTGCTTACAAGGATGGTACCACCATTTATTGGTCACTATGTTAAACTCCTTGTTTGCATTTTGTTACTTAGTCCCTTCACTGTGGTTTCTGCTGTTATTGTTCACAACTTACAGAGAAGAAAATGGAGGTCACAAAGATGATGTTACCTGTTCAGGGTCACACTGCCATGAGTATATTGAAGAGCCAGAATGAAATTCAAGTTGTCTGATTCCACCTACCCACAGTAGTCAAACTCTGATTGCTGCTTCCATCCACTACCTTGAATTGTCTTCTGTATCCTGGGCTGAAAACTAAAAGTTTTAAATTTTATTTACCTGCATTTAGCCTAGACTCATTCCTTGCAGGGTTTGGACAACCCAGTCTTCATTTTCCACTTAAATAGAAAAAGTCTGTGGCTCTACATATCATCATATTTTTTGCCAGTGTTAGTTTCTTATTCATGTACTTTGATGTGTGATAAATTAATATATCTCCTGCATAAAGTCATGCACCCTCTTTCTAAAGGACTTGCCATTTTAGAGGGGCAAAAGGCAGGCAGCCCAGGTGGCCCAGAGGTTTAGTGCTGCCTTCAGCCTGGGGCATGATCCTGGAGTCCTGGGATCGAGTCCCACATTGGGCTCCCTGCATGGAGCCTGCTTCTCCCTCTGCCTGTGTCTTTGCCTCTCTCTCTCTCTCTCTCTGTGCCTCTCATGAATAAATAAAATAAAATATATTTTTTAAAAGGCAATGATTTGCCTATTCCTTAGAAAACTGTTGCTATCCAAAATTAACAAGCCCTTTCAAGATGGCTATTTGAAAAAAAAAAAAGATGGCTATTTGATATTTGCTAAAACAATATAAAATTCCATTTAACATCTGTAGTTCAAAACCATAATGTAGCATATACATCTATTCTTTATATTTCAATAATTGTGGCTAGCACGCATATGTTTCAGGCTAAAGAAATATGAGAAATGTCAAATAGATCCATATCAATCCTTTGGCATAGAGAAAACTTCTTTTTAAATGTGCTTAAACTTCTAAAGAGGAACTCCTTGTCAGCCAAGATTACATCAATAAAACTTTCAAAGAAATAATCTCTTTGGGAAAGAGCTCATTTTTAATCTTCAGTTGTGGTTCTGTTAACTCCCCCTGTTGAAATAAATTGAAGTGGTTACCACTTTTTTATTGCCAAAAGGAAGTGGTTCTTAACCTTGGCTGTGTATTTACATTTCATGGGGTAGATTTAAAAAATAAACTACTTTTGCCTGGACCCTATGAGCATATGTAGTTCATCAGAGGTGTAGTGTAGACATGTCTCATCCCAAGTGATTCTCACGTGCAGGTAAAGGTGAGAAGCATGGGAAGAAGTTGATGGGATAGGAAAAGCCCCTTTTCTCCTCACTGGCACTAAAGTGCCACAGGAATTTATTCCTTTCTTGCTACTTTATATACCTTAAAACTACCTTTAAAATTTTCCTCTGTCACAGAATTCTTCCAGTATCTTTCCATTACATTTGAAAACACTGTATAATTTTAAGATTAAGAAAGAAATGTAGCAGGGCACCTGGGTGGCTTAGTGATTGAATATCTGTCTTTGGCTCAGGTCGTGATCCCGAGGGTCCTGGGATGGAGTCCTACATCAGGCTCCCCGCAGGGAACCTGCTTCTCCCTCTGCCTGTGTCTCTGCCTCTTTATATGTGTCCCTCAGGAATAAGTCAATAAAAAAGAAGAAAGAAAGGAAAGAAGAAAGAAAGAAAGAAAGAAAGAAAGAAAGAGAAAAAGAAAGAAAGAAAAGAAAGAAAGAAGAAAGAAAGAAGTGCAGCAAGAGCAGATTAGTTTTGATCAGAAAACCAAATGATCTGGATTCTAGGGAAACTTCACCTACCATTGATTAACCTCCGAGAAACTGTATCGCCTCTCTGATATTCACATCTCTTCCTTGGTCTCATGTCTTCCGTCACTTTTAAGGTTCTTGAAATCATCAGTGGTTTGTCTGAGACCAGTCAGTCTGAGACTAACCATTGAGAAAATTTTATTTTATTTAAAGTTCCCAAAGGGATTTTTAAAAAGTAATGCTCTCATTTCCTTGAAACTTAATGACCTTTCTTGTGGGTCAAAATCTTTCATACCTCTGGAAAAGTAAACCTCTACTCTTTCTTTCATACCAACTCCCCTTTACATATTCAGGTAAGCTGTTTTCCATCAAAGCTCCTAAAAGCATTTGCTCTTCCTGATCATTGGAGTACAACCGTCCTGGCCCAAGAGCTATTCTGACTGGCCCTGTCATATACATGTGAACCTCAAATCTGTGCTGTATGTTTTTAGATAAATTTTGACTTCTTTATCATTCTTGGTTACCATGAATTTCCTTCATATCTCAGCTAACTATAGCATAGGGCATCCAAGTCTTTTTATTTTTCACATAAGACTGTCAATACTCCCAATTCTCTTCTCAAAATATGACCTTCCCAAGATTTTCTGCACATACGACTAAGTGCTTAAGAAGGTGTAGTCAAAAGGTCAAGTGGTTTAACTATCTGTCAATTTTTTCCATAGATATTTACATACTATATATAAAAATAGTAATAAATCTTTCTTTATTACTTATATTACACCTTCAAATTTGCTCGCTAAAGAAAAACAGGAGTAGGCATGTCTCATGAGAAATGTACACTTGAAATGTACTTGGCAGTAAGCAACTGAGAAAACAGCCAATGATGTCATATATGCATTGCGTCTGGTCACAAATACTAGTGACATAATTTATAATAACCTTTTACTTATTGAGAATTTCCCAGACTCCTGCTGTGCTGTTCCTTTCAAAAAACTGGTTGGTATGTAGTGTTTAATTAAGTGTCTTAAAGCCATCCTTTTGTAGGCCTGTTCCACTTTAGCCAAAGTTATGACAACTTGTCTCTGCTGGTTTAAAAAAAGAAGGCATAGTTTATTGCCTCTCGCTCTCTCAAAGTTACAGAATATTAGTATTTTTAAGTAAGGTAAAATAGCCTATTTAGAGATGCATGAAGGGTAAGCTTCAATGTGCTGTTAATTTAATGTGTTGTCAGTGTAAATAACCTAGACATGAAAAGGAATAATTTGATAAAAACACTCATGTTTTAGTATTATAATTATTTTAATAATGATGAAGTATTATTATTGGAATAGAACCATGTTTTCTCCTTCTCTGCCACTTTTTTTGTATTACAGAACATTCACAATTTGAGAGAACCCACTGCATAACTATAGTCATTTTACATATATCTCTTAAGCCAATTGCTTTTCCCACTATCTGATTTATCCAAAGGGCATCTCCTTGGTCAGTATTACAAATCATTTTATTATTTTCTTACACTTGTTTATGAATCATTTTGCATGTTATGCTTTGTCATCAGGAAAGGAAAAATCACATTCAATTTTTCTTTCTTTTTTTTCTCCCTCTCATGCTCTATTAAAAGATTGAAAACCTAAATAATAAGGGAGTTCAAATCATGTGTGACATATAGACACATTATTCTCAACAAGAGAAATTTTAAATTCACATTTCATTTTCTTGCGCAAAAATTATTTTAATTCAATCTTGGAAAAACACACACATTTTACAGATATGGCCTATAAATTTTTCTCTTGACTTTTGTGAGTGTTTGGTAATAGTTCACAGATTTTTGCCAACAATTTTAAAAAGACTGCTTTAATGATCTAATTATTACAATTTGCTAGTTAGCTAGAGTAGCATTTCAAAGTATTATTGATATGATTTGCCTGGATTAACCAGTATTTTAGAAAATAGACTAGAGTCATACATATATACTGGTATTGTTTTATATACCAGTATATAAATATAATATTTATAACAATATAAAAAGTATATTGTTTTATACTTTTAGTTTGGATCCCTGAGACAGACAGCTTTTGTGGTTCTGCCACAATCTACTATTCTCAAACATCACTTACAGTTAAACTATAATAATCTTTGGAGAAATCTCTCCTCAAGTTCGTCTGTTTCCAGTCATTAACAAAAAGGAAGGAAAAATGTTAAAGGTACGGAGAAAAGTCCAGTGCGTACAGCTGGTTTCAGCAATTTCAACTTGCGCAAGACCCGTGTTTGTGAAAGCAACTCAAGAATCTTTGAACAGGATGTAATCAACCTCCGATCTGCTGAGAAACACTGCAAAAATGACTTCCCCTGCCAAAAATAATAATGTCGTTTACAAGCAGCTCTTCCATGTCTAAGGAAGAACTAGCCACACGTGTGAGTTTATACTGGCTTCAGAGGAGCAAGCAAGAAGGGCAAATCCCACCTACCCCCGCCTAAAATACTCAGTAGCAGAACCCACGGGAATCTGTGGCCCGTTCCAGAGGTGCTGGCAATATCCAGGAAGATTCGTATCGACAGAAATCCAAATGGTAAGTGACCCCAGGACAAAGGGATTATATTTGGCAGCAATTCTGTGCTGTCACTTTCCCTCTGCAACCAAGCTGCCTTGCTTTGTGAAGGCAGAGCTGTTAAATGCCTCTTGGTCACCAGCCCCAACCCAAATCTTTCTTTCTTTTTTTTTTCCCCCATTTCAAAATATCATTTGACAGCTTCCCTTAAAGGACATCAAGAGCTCGGGAGGGAATATTCATGAATGATCCTTTAGATAAGTTTCATCTCAAAAGCCCTGCACCTACCTCTGTCAAGTCTGGGCTGCTCAGTCCGCATGAGTTGGATGTGAAAAAAGACCCGGGATGATGGCTTCTCCGAATTTACCAGAAAGAAAGGACCTGGGATGCTTGTCCTTTAAGTGTCTCTAAACATGGTTTGCATAGCTGGATCTCTGCTTATCTGTGCCTTTCGGCTTTCGCTTCCATACATGGATCTGTTCCCAACAGTAACTCCAAGCTGTGGAAAAGAAGCTATCTGGCAGCTCTCCGCTTCATCCAACACATGGACGATAAAAATACACATATAGAGATCCTTCCAGCCAGGCCCAATTCCCACCCTGCCGTCCTGCCACTATGCCTTTTTGGAAATACACTTTCAGATTGGCATTTCTACTCCCCAGACGTTTAGAGAACAACCACCCTTCCCCTAATTCCCACACAGGGCTTTTAGGATGTGGGTTTGCTTCACTTTATGAAAACAGAGGCACAATTATAGTTCCTTACCAGGGTTTTCATCCTTAAAGATTTTAGCAATCAGATATGTACAAGACCTGCACAATGTTTAGTGAATGGATGAACATATAAATGAATGGTTAAACGAATGGACACTGTATGTGAATGAATATGATACATATTTATTGTATTTATTTAATTAAGAGTAGTTGTTAAAAAAAATAAGAGTAGTTAACATTCTGAATTATTTGTCTTAAAGGATCGGGTAGGACCAGAAGGTCAAAGTAATCAAAATCCCTAAGACAGAAGGAGAGGCCTTGTTCTTTCTTAAACAGCTGCTCATTTAGGATACGGTGGCAGTTTCTACTAAGCTACCATCTAGTATATAGTTTGAAATTTAATGTTAAAGAATATACACTTGGATAGACTACTAATTTCTACATTTGTTAACTGTCAACGATACTTTAAATGACACACAACTGTGACCTAAGTTTCAAGGATGGGGTTGGGGAAGGAGTCCTGCTCTGGATAATAAAGATGTAGGTGAGATGCACTCCTTCAGGGGCCTGTGGAAACTCCACTTAGCCTTCCAGCTCCTGGAAATTGGGCTTTTCCGCTTTAAAATTTCTCTCTTTTTTCTCAGTCTGTTATTACTCTTGTGTGTATGTGTATGTTTGTGTAGGTATACACATATATGAGAGAGAATTTCCAAGTGGCATTTTTCCATTCACCATTTTTTTTCCAAAGTCATGTTAAAACTCTTATAGGATCTCCTGTCTGAAGAAGAAAAAAATCAATTTGAGGTATACAGCGATAACTCATTTTCTTGTGTACTGAAATGGAACTAGTTTGCTTAAAACATTCCAGAGGAAAAGGGGAGGGGTAGATGAAACAAGATTGGCAAAATGATAACCATCACAGGTGGTTGAGTGGTCAATAGGGAACTCATTATATTATCCTCTCTACTTCATGTACGCTCCAAAATTTGTACAAAACAAAAGAGAGAAGAGTACAAAATAGATATATTAATGGTAAGTTTGAGGAATTCTAGATTTGTGTAATCTCTGCATAACGCACTAAGGCTGGAACAAGAGGGGGCAAGTTTTTTTTTTTTTTATTAAGAACATTCTGACATTCAAACCTCCCATTCCCTCCCTTTTTTTTTAAGTATATTCTTTTCCTTTTTTTTTTTAATTTATGATAGTCACAGAGAGAGAGAGAGAGAGAGAGAGAGAGAGAGGCAGAAACACAGGCAGAGGGAGAAGCAGGCTCCATGCACCGGGAGCCCGACATGGGATTCGATCCCGGGTCTCCAGGATCGCGCCCCGGGCCAAAGGCAGGCACCAAACCGCTGCACCACCCAGGGATCCCCCATTCCCTCCCTTTAATCAGGCATCTATATGTGTGTGTATGTGCATATATATATTCCATATAATAATACATTTTATTTTGTATAATATCTATACAATGTATCATATATGCTTAATAATGTATTATCAATATAATAATATATGTCCTATATAATAATATATATATCAAAGGAAAATTAAGATGTGATATATTTTTAAAAGATTTTATTTATTTATTCATAAGAAACAGAGAGAGGCAGAGACATAGGCAGAGGGAGAAGCAGGCTCCTCACAGAGAGGGGAGTCCAATGTGGGACTGAATCCCAGGATCCCAGGATCATGACCTGAGCCAAAGGCAGATGCTCAACCATTGAGTCCTTCAGGTGCCCCAAGATATGATTTTTTAAAAGCTGACCAAATGTAGTTCAGTGATGGACATGGCAGATGGTGACTGCACACATAAGCCATTTCTGAAAGGAAAGTTCTTTTTTTTTTTTTTTTTTTTACTGTCCCTTGCAGCTAGGGACAACCATGTAATACTGTTCTGGCCAAGTAGGTGTACATAGGAGTCTCCTGAGTGACACTTCAAGAAAGTGTTTATTTATCTGTTAAGAAGGGACAACGTTAGCTTTTTTCCTTCTTGTCCTTATACTGCTTCTACCTATTTCCTTCCCAGAGAACAAACTTGACACCTGAAATTGCAGCAGCTGTTTGGTGACCAGAAGGGGACATGCAGGAGAAGAAAAGGCTGTGAGGTAAGGAGGCTGAACCAGACAGAAAGAACATCAGCTCTTGACAGCATCATTGAGTTGCTGTAGCAGTAAACTACCCACCCCTGGACTTCTTGTTCTTTGAGAAAATTAAAAGCATAATTAATACAAATAGTGGATTTCATCCATTTTGAGATCAGGCTTTTGTTGGGAATTCTTTTCTTCAGCTCCAAGTATCTCGGTGGATGATGGTAACATTCAAAATTAAATTCCAAATTTCCCCTCTGCACTCAACACTTCTCAATCCTTCCCCAAATCATTTAGGATAAAATATAAATGTCTTAGCTTAGTTCTCAGACATGTTTCAAGATTTACTTGCAATTCGCATCTTAATCTCATCTCTGGTCACTCACCCACCAAGCTTCTTTCATTTCAGCCACCTCAATGACTACCGTGTGCGTGCAGCCTGGCCTGCTAGAATGCCATGGTTTTCCTCATACTTCTTATGCTATTTTCCTGTGCCTTTTTTTTCTGTAAAGAACATTCTTCTTTCTTTTCTATATTTAGCTAATTCTCCTTGAATTTCTAGGCTCAGATCATCAGTTCTTTCCTCTAGAGAGAGGACCCTGGCCATTCCTGGGTGGTTTAGGGTTCTAGGGGCACACATTATACATGTTTGCCCTCTTCCACTCTATAATTGTGGGGTACCTGCTGTTTCACTGGTTTGCTTTTTAACTCAGCTTCAAGTTCTATAAAGTCAGGGAACAGACTTCATTTGTACTTGTATTATTAGGACTCAGCATATAATAGGCATTCAACACAATATTTAAATGAATAAATGATGAAATGGATACATCAATAAATTACTCTTGATGAGAAAGATAAAGAAAGATGTCATGGAATAATTGCATGGCTTTGAATGAGACACCTCACTCTTGAAGCAGGGTTAGGATTGAGACAGGGACAGATACTGGCACAGACCAAGGAACAAGTACATATGTCCGAGTTCTCGAGGAATGAATGGGTAAATGAGAAGTCAAGAATTCTAGGTGGACAGAGTTTGAGTCATTGCCCAGGAGCAAGAATCAAGAAGTCAAGCACCAATCTGCCTGACAAATTGTGACGAGTCCAGGTTGGCTGAGGCTTGGGATCGAGGAAACCCTAGGACCTCAAGTGACAGACTGCACATATTGGTTTGGGGTATATTAAAGGGAGGCGTTTTGGCACAATCAAAATTGTGATTTTTTTTTTTACAAGACTTAATTTTCCTTCTTGATGGGACTTGATGATAATGGGATACTACAGCAATCTTGAAAGCAAATGTTTACCGAGATGAGCAAGTGGGTAGGTTCTTACTTGGCACCCTCTGCAAGAAAATTCTTAATGTCTTCTTTGTTTCTAAAAGGACATCTTACTTTCTAAATTAACTGCTGAATATGTTAGAAGAGAAGAAAGACAAAGAGGAGAGATGTAGTAGTGTGTAATCACCCATGAGAATTAAAGAAATGTTGGGGCTTCAGTTAGTTTAAAAATTGGTCTGCTATGCTTATATGATCCCTTTCATTTTAAATTCTGCCTGGCACATGGAAACACAGAATCATTGTACTTAACATAACAGATTGCATCTGGAAGGTCTCTTAAGTAATTCTAATAGTTCTATATAACAGGAATATTTAATTCATTTGGTGTTTTCATTATTTAAATATTTGATTATTTGTGCCATATATCCTTATATGTCAAATTACATGATCTGATTCTTTGAAGTCATCAATAGCAATTTGGCTCTAATCGAGCTGGCAGTCTCCAGGGAGATGATCTTGAGTAAATTCATCTCATTTTTGCTCTCTTCCAGGATTTGATTTTGCTCTTCTGTGCCATTTGCAAATGATAGGCCCTCCTGCCTCCACTTCTTTCTAAACTCATGTTCCATGATCTGCAAGAAATATTAAAAAAAAAATTGCAAGCAGATTTTTTTTTTGTCTTTCAATTATGAGCCTTTGAACAACAGAATAGAAAGCCCAAACTGGTCTCATATTCCTTCTGGGCTTTAGTATCTCAAGCTCATCATAGGTGTCCAATGATACTCTTTTGACGTTATGTGGAACATAAGGACTTCCCTCCAGGAGAAAGCAAGCAAGTTGGGATAGCCATAGTTACTTGAGAGTTTAGTTCTATATTTCACTTAAAAAGTAAAAACAAAGCAAAACAAAATGGAACTGTATTCAATTATTTTTGTTCTCTATTGAAACTGTAGATTCTACTTTGAAAGTGGATTAGAATATTCCTAGATTCAGGCACTGAGCCTAGTATGTACTATATAATCTATAGTACCTATTATAATATTCTATTTCTAAGCAAATAAATTCCTAAAGTTTTCTAAATAAATTTCTAAATAATTTCTAAATAAATTTCTAAATAAATAAATTTTAAAAAATATTAAGGTCATTAATCTACTCAGGTTTTGCTGTTATTTGTGGGTTTTTTTTTGTCATCAGATACTGACTATAAAAAAAATCAGTGTTTAAAAGACTTTATGAATTGTAGTAGTGCATCATTTAAAGTCTATCCTATCTTATCCTATCTTCTATGTAGACAGCCCAGTTAAGCATGATCACGTCCATGGACTTATCTCTACAGGACAAGTAGAGACATTAACGTACAATGAAGAAGTTTTTTGTGCTGTTTTGTCTTTTCATATGTTTCATTGAGCTGTAGACAGAGTTTGATGAGATGAGCTGAAATAAAGGTAAGCGATTTCAACGTATTTTGATTGTAATTGTTGGATGCTTGAGTAAAGAGAAAATGTTGGAATGCCATAGCATTCTTTCTCAACATCCTACTTGGACCCCAGAGAACATTTTTGCAAAAGAAGGTAATTTAAAGGCACTGGTGAATGAGGAATCATTCTGTCCCCCAGGCTAGTTGGAGCCAGACTGAGCAAGGTCAGTAAGGTTGGTACAAACTTGGAAGAACTCAGTGGTGATTGTGAGTCTGTAAAGACAGGAAAGCATTTCTCCAAACACCCTTGGCCATTGTTCCAAAAAGTTAAGAGACTTTGCAAAAGTGCATGTTACTAAGCATTTCTTAGGAACTAACCATGTCCAGAGGCTCACACAGTAGCCAGCAGAGCCTATAAAGCATGTTCATCATCTAAGCTATTCATTAACATGGTAAAAAGGCATGGCAAGCGTTTAGGAAAATGCACAGATATTACATGGAAATATATATCTATATTTCTCCAAACCTGAGCTTATTTTATATGAGGTACTTTAGAACTACCACGAGATTGTTTTCTGAAGGCAACAAGTTCAGTAAATTACTCTGCTTTTCTCCAGTCTTTTCATCCTGCATGTAAAATTTCAACCATGATGAACAGAGGGAGTCTCTGGTCCAAAAGCCCCAAATTTCTTATCCACAAATACAGGCAAATGGAAATTGCAGTTCTTCAAAAACAGCATTCCTTATTGTAATTTGTTTTTCACTTGTTACAGAGTCAAATAACATTGGTAAGTGTAATAAAATGTTTTAAAATATTCCTGTGCTTGTTCATTTGCTTTGAGGACATAAAGAGGCAGATCTTAAAGCAATGTATTCTGATCGAGAAACAGCTGGAAATGGCAGCAACGTGATATGGAGCAATCAAGAACAGAAGGTTTATTTTGAATGAGAGGTGCTGTCCAACTGTGAGACTGAGTGATCGCAGCTGAGAATGAGTGCAAACACAATCACTAGTGGCTCCAGGTATGGAGTTATTGAGGACCTGACTTGTTTCATGTCTTTTTCTGCTGCCACATTCACAATACATCCATAGATTGCAATCCTGTCTGTGGAGGAGGAAAAAAGTTCTTCGGTTTATTCTTATTCTTAATGACAGCTTCTGAGCTGTCATGATTTGAAATTAGAATGATAAAAAGGCTCCTTTGGAAAAAAAAAGAATATATTCCAAAGCCAAATTGTGTATCGGACAGGTAAGAATGCTTCATCATTAAATGGTCTTGGATATGCATTGCCTCTACAGCCTGCCATCAATTTTTATGTCAGTTGTGCTCTGTTTTCTGGACTTGTATAGCTACGGGCAGAGACATTTCATTCTTCCTGGTCCCTGACAACATTATTATTTTATTGATATAGACCAAAGGAGCGGATCGATAATGATGTGCTGTTGAATAATCTATAATTGCAACATTTCATATTTAGATACCACTTGAGTTTGAGCAGTATCTTAGCATACCTCATTTAATGAAACTTCGCTTCAACACAAGTGTATTGTCCAAGATACGTGTCTCTTTAGGTCTCATTATTTTATAGTCATACTTTATGTGTCACACACAGATATATCACAAACACATAAAGACAGGAACATAACTACATAAGAAATATTCCCCAATCTTGGGGTACCTGGGTGGCTCAGTCAGTTAAGTGTGCCTTTGGCTCAGGTCACGATCGCAGGGTCCTGGGATTGAGCCCTGCATAAGGGTCCCTGATCAGTGGAGAGTCTGCTTCTCCCTCTCCCTCTGCCTTTCCCTTTCCCCCTGCATGGAGGGGGAACTCTCTCTCTCTCCTCTCTCTCTCTCAAATAAATAAATAAAATGTTTTTAAAAAAGAAATAGTCCTCAAACTTATGCTTGGTGCTTTGTTTAGGATATCTTAACAATATATTTTTTTAAATAAAAATCTTTCTTCCATTTATATTGCAAAAATGACCACTTGATGATTAATAAATCTTTACTTTCTTGTGTTCCTGTATCTGTGTAAGGCCTTAATGGGCCACTAACCACATGAAATACAAACTTGAATAAAATAGAGCTCTTGACCTCAATGAGATTAAAATTCACTTGTTTCTTCAGCTAGTCCTTTCCAACTAGCATTCTCATTAGACAATTTCATTAAAAAAAGAAAAAAGTGCACTTATTTTAGAATCTTGGGAGTCAAGCTGGAGCCTGGACAGCCTTTCTACTTATTGGACTCTTTTGTCTATGCTTAGATGTACAACACTCTTTTTCATCTGGTTGCTTTTATAATGCAAAGGGCAGGAGCAAATTATATGGAGTACAATCAGTGGGACCAGAGTACTGAAACATTCCTTTTCATGACAATGCCAAGTTACTTTATTTGTTCATGAAGCTCTTGAAAAATGAGAAAGAACAGCAGGCCTTCAAGAGAGAACAGAGAAAGAGTTGGCTCCCAACGCTTTCATTACCAAAAGAGGGTGTTAAAATGCATAGAAATGTTAAATCTCTACTAAAAAAAAAAAATCAATGAATGACACATCCAGTTGCAGCTCACTCAACCCTGATTTAACAATCATAGGAGATCTTACAAGGGAATGGTTCAAAGTATAAAAAGTATTTTAATTTCACCTGCTGAGTGTTAATAAATTTGAAACACTGGAGGGGAAGCTGTCAGAGGGAAATAGAATATCTGTGCCACCACCTACACTCTCTCAAACAAAAATTATAATGTATTTGTATGGAAGGAAGTACAAGTAGTGGAACACTACTTTTATTAAAATGTGTGTGTAGGCTTAAGTGTCAGGTCTGACCATGAGACAAAATAGTTAATACCACTTATTGGTATTTGGACAGCATTTTTCTTTTGAGGATCCCAAAGCAATTTATGGGTACAACTCAATCTTTTTTGCTATTTGGAATCTTTGCCAGTGTGTTTTAGTACATCTAGCAACCTGGAAAATGACCAGGTCTTAGGGTAGATGAAGGTTTTAGGGATTTAATTTCTTGTGGAGCCTGGCAAACAAGAGGGTAATGACCCCTAAACCAAGGCAACCCACAGGCAATGTCTTCGTGGATTGTGGCTACATGGATGTAGGGACATTATTCAGAGCTCCAACCCCAACATTGCTAGAGTCCACATAATGTTCTGCCAAATAACAGATTAAAAGGTCCAACTCCTTTGAAGACCCGGTGTCCATACTCAGAAATGGCAGACATTTTATTCCAAAACAAAGATCTGGTGAAAAGGCTACATCAGACTTTCTAGCATCATAGCAATATTTTAATTTTTTAAAAAAGTTCTATTTAGAGCATTTATATTCACATCAATATAGTTATTTTGGGGTTGAAATGCCATACTAAAGAACCATTGGGTCCTATGATATTAGGATTTATGCAGGAAGGAACACATTGTTGCCATGGGGATGGGTAAATAGTCTTGATCTGAGACACTAGTTCCCACTGCCAAGACATGGGTGGAAGAAGGTGGTTCCCACAGACTTTGTTTTCTCTAGACTAAAAATAAAGCATGATTTCTATTAAAGGGCAATTAAAAAAAATTCTCGGGGATGTAGCCTAAAAGGAGTATACCCTATCATTTTCGGAACAATTAAGCAGTGAGCTCACTATCTAATACTTTGAGATTGTATTTGTATGCAATATTAATTATGTTCATTCTCTGTCACATCAAAGGTGGTGTTGCCACTGCAGCTTTTCTTAGTGCTGTTCACACAATCTTAAAAAAGAAATGGTTTATGGAGATAACATATATTACAGACACAAATTACTTTCCTTTTAAGAGTTACAATATAAACTTAGCACTTTGGGGTTAACTCTTCAAAACTGTCACTCCAGTTTGTGAAATATTGCTCCAAATGGTTGTGATGAATGTGAATTCTGTTACTTACGGCTTTTCTGGCCTCTAGTCAAGAGATCTACTACCATTTTTTTACTCTTAAATAATATGTCCAGATATATTCCATCATCATATCTGGAATCAGAGGAGTTTCCATAGCCTCTTCTCTTTTTTCACATCTTGCTGAAGCAGAGTTTTAAAAAACAAAACCACGAACTCTGCTATTCGCCAGAAGAAGTCTGTTATCAAAGATAATCTCCATGGGGACTGACTCCGGCTGTCCAACACTTGTCCGTTCGAGATGTAAACCATCTTTGCCCCCTCGGTCCCCGCTTCTGGAGCTAATTTGAGTAACCCTCAAATTCATAAGGGTTTGCAGTGATTTTACCACCAATGATTTTGCCTTACGTACTTCATGTTCCTGTGAGATAGGCAGGGTTTGTTGTGAGTTAACCATCTCCTTTTTTTTTTGGATTTAATTTATTTATTCATGAGAGACACAGAGAGAGAGAGGCAGAGACATAGGCAGAGGGAGAAGTAGGCTCCCCTCAGGGAGCCTAATATGGGACTTGATCCCAGGACCCTGGGATCATACCCTGCGTGAAGGCAGATGTTCAACTGCTGAGCCACCCAGGCGTCCCTAACCATCTCCTTTTGTATGTTGAGATGGAGCCTTAAAAACATCAAAATGCTTGCCTAAAGCTACATTGATAATATATGTAAGACTGAGCAAAAGTTCTCAAAATGAAAACGACTTTTTGCCTCTACTGTGGCATTAGAAAAATGGCATACTTCATTGCATACCATCAGTCCTATAAACTCTATCATTACATCATCGAGACTTCTAGATTTCATCCTGTGACAATTAATATTAGAGTAGCATCTGAATCATCTAAAAATTTTGTTGAGCTAAATAGCAGTTAAGGAAAATTATCCATTGGGCAGGATATCATTCACAATCCTTGAAAGGGTATTTATTTTAAGAAAATTTGACACACCTGGAAAGGAACGAATTTTCAGTTCATTATAAATTCCGCTGAAATTGTTTTATTTTACCACTTTGAAGGTAGATTTCCTCTTCTTCCTCTTCCTCCTCCTTCTCCTCCTCCCTGCTTTCCTCCCATGACCTCTTGTGACTTGTCAGCCTTCTTAAGTTTATCATTGCACAACTTAACCTATTTTTTTTTTTTTTGCATTACTTTGCTGGATCTCAAGGCAGCACAGCCAGGTTTAAAAACAATTATTATTTTCTCTCATGCTGTCTTCCTCTAAGGTATGTTCTTTATACAGAATATTTATTGGGGTGGTAGAAGGGGAGGAGGGCGGGGGGTGGGGGTGACTGGGTGGCGGGCACTGAGGTGGGCACTTGATGGGATGAGCACTGGATGTTATTCTGTATGTTAGCAAATTGAACACCAATAAAAAATAAATTTATTATTAAAAAAACAATTAAAACCAGTTTAGAAAAAAAAAGAATATTTGTTGGGCTGTTTCCAGTTTTAAATGAGTATAATTCATCAAGGGATTGACACTCACTAAAGAACAAAAATGTGGGATCCCTGGGGGTGGCACAACGGTTTGGCGCCTGCCTTTGGCCCAGGGCGCGATCCTGGAGACCCGGGATTGAATCCCACGTCGGGCTCCCGGTGCATGGAGCCTGCTTCTCCCTCTGCCTATGTCTCTGCCTCTACCTCTCTCTCTCTGTGACTATCATAAATAAAATTAAAAAAAAACCTGAAACTTTAAAAAAAAATAAAGAACTAAAATGTATTTTGAATAGCTGCTTCTCAAAAGTTCTAAAGAAGCTTTCCCTCTTCTTAAACAACTCTCCTTTTCATGCCGGCTCATTCCACCCTGAACATTATTTTTAAAAGTGCTTGATTTGGTGAGAACTTCACTTTTTTCAGCTGTCCCCTGGGAAAGAATTCTGTTGGTTCCTACCACCCAGGTCCCTAGAGTCAAATGTTTCATGTCTCCATGCAGCTTCCTTCTCATCCTACCCTTCATTCACATGAGCCACCCCCATAACCACCCATATTTTTATTTTCTCCTTAAATTATAGAATTGGCATCTTATGTTTGCACCAGAGAATCCTGCTTGTTACACAGAATGAAAAGAAAGTGTTATAATTAGTGCTATTTCCTCGCTTGAGCAATACTGTAAAATAACCAAATATTTTTGTCATCAAGCATTATTTACTACAGCAGTGTTACATTTCTTCAAATCACTAGCATTCATTTACTGAGATGTGGTACATTTTACTTGGATCTCACATTGTTTTTCACAGGCAGCCTCCTTACCCCATTTTGGAGGAGGGAGCCCAAATGAGATAGATCTGTTTTGCAAAGCTCTCTACAGTCTTTATATGTAGAGCAGTGGTTCCCAAACCACATCAAAATCAGCTGGGTTCGAGACCCACTCATTTGGATAGTGTACCACTTACCGGGCTCAATTAGGAGACAGAAAAACTGAAGTACTGGTTGCCTAGGTAATTTCTCTAGGTCAAAGGCAAAAGTCATTTAGCCTTTTCTCCAGTCTAGGAATCTGTTTGCTCTGCTAATTGAACCACCCTAATCAGATCAATAATGTCCCTTATCTGCAATGAGGCAGGTAAAAAATCCATTCCAAAGTGGTGGTTGAGTTGCTTTTCCCTCCTTCACGCTGCCTGCTAATGTGAACCTTGGCATAACAGACACTACTTGGCAAAAGGTAAGTGCTCAGAAGTAAAAACCATATTCTCAGTGAATTCATTTATCCTTAACAGAGGCTTGGGTTTCACCCTCAAAGGTCACCATGGAGTCACTGTGAAGAGATGCCTTCCTGTCTTTTGAAATCCTGAGGAGTGGAGACTGGAGAAAACGGGGTGAGACCATTGCCCATCAGGATCCCTCTTAATTCATGTCTCCCTCTTCTGTGAATTTATAATAAACACAGTTCCCTGGAAGCCGGTGTTCAGATCAGGGCCAGAAAATAAGCACAAGTATATTCTAATCCATTCTTATCAATTATATATATTTCCTCTTCTCATTATTATGTTAAAGAAGGGATGATGAGAATTTGTCATTGGGAAATAATTAGATTGGAAACTTCTTTTCTCCAATCCAGTCCACTCTTCACTCTATGTTCCTCATGTCAGTAACCTCACAACCACTTGCACAGTCACTCAGGTTTGGAACCAAGCTTCCAATTGGTCTCCATGCCTCCTGCCTGTACCTCTTCCTTCCTCTGTCCACCCCACATTGCATCCCGTATGATCTCTTCTAACCTTGTATAAGATTTTATCACTCTGCTGATTTAAATTTTTTTGTGACTTCCCAGAGCTTTGTGGTTCCTTTCAAATTCCCTAACTTGCTATCCAAGCTCCTTCATGTAGCATGGCACCTGCCTGCTTCTTTTGGCTCATCTTGCATTCCAGTCCCACATGTATCCTCTACTCTGGTCCTACAAGCTCTGCCTCTGTCTTCAAGAATTTCACAAGTATAGTTTTCTTAAAACCTTTAGATTTTTTTCTCTACCCATTTAATTCCCATTCTTCAAGACCAAGCTCTTGAAAAGGACTCCTTCTGACTTCTTAGCAATGAAAATATTCTTTCTCTGTGTCTCTGAAGCATCCTCAGCAGCTATTTTAACACAATCATATGAAATTGCACTTGCTGGTTTATGGCCCTGTGTCTCCCACTGGATATAAAACTCCTATGAGGGGAAAGAATGTGTCACTTTGACTTTATATGCCCAGGACCTAGAAGTATGCATGGAATGTAGAAAGAAATCAAATTTTCTTTTGGAATTAAAGAAACTGAATGAGTCAATAAAGCAAGGAGATGGGTGATGTAAAGAAATATGTGATGTTTGCCAGGAAGGCAAACTTGCAAAGCCTATTTTCCCACAAACAATTTCTCATGGCTGAATATCTCTTTTTGCAATCTCTCCTTCAATCATTCCATCCTGCTGAAACCATGCTTTTCAGGCCCAGCCTGCTGATGCTCCCCAGGACTCTAGATGAGGTTCATTTCTCTCTGTAATAAGCATTTATTGGCTATCATGTACTCTTGCTTAATCAAGCTAACTCATTTCCCTGAACCAATTAACTCAAAATTTCCATCTCTTCTCATATGTTTTTCTCAATTAATTAGAAAAGAAAGGAAATTCCCTTTAGTACTCCTGTATCTAAACATGGAAATCATCAACAACTTCTTTAGCCCCAACTATAGGCAGCTCCACTGCTTCGTGAAGCTCCTAGCACATTAAGGAATGAATGAAAGCTCCAGACTAAAAGACCTGAATGTGAGTCCCAGTCTTTCCACTTTCTGTGTCACATGGGATGTGTTACCTCCTCTTTGAGCCTCAGGCTTTTTCCAGTATATTGTGGATTATAGCATCTTCCTGTGCACTTTTGATACTAGGACTGGATGAGATCTGGAGAGCCTCTACTCCCTATCTAGCACACAGGTTCTTTGGAGATGAGTAGTAATTATGTGTGTTAATATGAAGAAACTTTCCATTGATATTGGATATACTCAATGCATTGAGTTTTACACTCCCAGGTCATGGAGTTTTCAATAATTTAAATCAAATTAAATAGAGTATGCAAGACAAGAGTGTCTAAATTCTAGATAGTGAAAAGGTATTTTATTGCAGCTGTAATAACATTATATAAATTGATGTGAATATTGAGATCACTTGATTTCCTGATTGGAAAGTTTATTGCTGTCCTTCAAACACAGATGTAGACATAAATGTGAAAGATAGCAAAAAATTCAGGCCTGAACATTTGCCCATATTGTCCTCCCCTTGGCCCGTTTACATAATTTTTGCCATTATTCCCATGGTTCTGTAATCCCCTTTCTGAGTACTCCATGTTCTTATTTTTTCTCATATTTGGCCTACAGCACCATTTAGAAGGCTTTATTAGACTCCTTTGTTTTACTAAATTGAATCTCCATGGTTTTCTTGTGGAAACCTTTCTGTTCTGATTTCTCTCTACTTGCATCACTATATCCACCCTTCCTTTTTCTATTTCATGCTCAGTGGCCTGAAAGATTAACCTCAGAAACATAATCACCTGGATTTCCTTGCCCTCTGGCTCTCAAATGGCCTCAGTCCTTCAAGAAGCTGTAGAAATGTATTGATGGCTGAGAGAAGAGCTAGACTGGTGTACTAGATTCCTCCTGCCACCAGCTCACTCCTTGCCTGGCCATAGTCCTGGTGGTAGTTGCCTTATGGCCACAACTTCTGTTGAACAGACCCACACCCATAGCTCTGTTTCTCAGGAGGCTTCATTAGCACTATTCCTTCCCCTTATCTTTCCATGTGTAGGAGTGGTAGAGGCTTCCTAATATCAGAGTTCCTGGGTGGTTCATATTCTTGTTGGACTCTGAATTCTACCTAAATAGCTCTAAAATCCCCCTTACAAAATCTTTTTCAGTTAAATCTATCCTTTGGAATCTGCCTGTTTGATTTTCCACATACCCTCAGTTCCAAGAAAAAGATATTTACCTGCTGGTAGCTAACTCCAAGGGCTTCCAGTGGGTGAGGAGATGAGATTACTTATTAAGTGTTGAAATTGAGGTCTACAGTGGTTAAGTTACTTGTTCAACATCACATGACTGGTCAATTTACGGGCAATTCATTCAAACATTTAATGAAACATAGAATTGGTTGGGCAGTGGAGATAAGATAGAATATTGCTCCTGCTCTTAATAATTTGTATTTCAGTGTAGGAGAGAGATGTATAAATTAATATTTAATATGTAGCAAGAGTCAGGGAGCCTGGGTAGCTCAGTGGATTAAGCATCTGAGCTTCAGCTCAGGTCATGATGTCAGGGTCATGAGATCAAGCCCTGAATCTGGCTCCACGCTGGGCATGGAGCCTGCTTAGGATTCTCTCTCTCTCTCTCTCTCTCTCTCTCTCTCTCTCTGTGCACATATGCTATCTCTCTCTAAAATAAATAAATAAATAAATAAATAAATAAATAAAATATAAAATAAAAATAAAATAAATTAAAATATAAAAAAAAAATAAAATAAAATAAAATGTAGCAAGAGTAAATGGCCAATGATAAGAAAACCCAATATAATCTAGGCCTTGCAGATGAAACCAAAAGATGATATGGGAAAAAGATGGTCCTTTGAGTGGAGAGTAAAGCACGCCATGAAGCAGTTCTGGTGTTTAGAGCTTTCTCCAGCAGCATCTGTTTTCTCCTGGACTGCTGCAATGGGCTTCTATAAAGAGGTATATGGCCCATGCTTCCCATCTTCTAATCCATCCTCTACATTGTGGTCATAATGTTCTTTTCAGATGCAAATCTAAGACAATTTTCTCCTTGAAACTCTCAATTTTCCTCAGAATTAAAAAAAAAAAAGCAACTATGGCTGACAAATACTTATATGAACTGGTTTCTGCACCATCACCAACTTTACGTCTGGCTACCCACATTTTCTCTTTTTTGTCTTAATGTCTACAGCAGTCACCCCCTTATCTTCGTTTTGCTTTCCAGTTTCAGTTACCTCAGGTTCACTGTCATCCAGAAGTAGAGAGTCCTCCTGACGTGTCCTCAGAAGGTCAATAGTTGCTAACACTACATCACATTGCCTAGGTCGTGCACCTCACTTCATCTCATCAAATAGGCATTTTTATCATCTCACATCATCACGAGAAGAGCAAGGGTGAGTACAGTACAAGAAGATATTCTGAAAGACCACATTCACATAATCTTTATTACATTACATTGTTATAATTGGTCTATTTTATTATTAGCTATTGATGTTAATCTCTTACTGTGCCTACTTTACAAATTCATCCTAGGTATGTATTACAGGAAAAAATATATTATACTTAGGGTTAGTACTATCTGCAGTTTCAGGCATCCACCAGGAGTCTTGGAAAGTATCCCCACAAATAAGGTGGATCGCTGTATGACCTTCTCTTAAGTCCTTGAAAATGTAGTTCTCCTCTCACCACTGGATCTTTGTAATCTCTTCCCTACCTTTAAAGGCCCCTCTGAACCTCCTGCCATTTATTTTCTGTAAAATCTTCAAGCATTAGCTCAAAAAAGCACTTGCTTGAGGAAGCTACCTCTGAAAATCCTGACATAATAATCCACTACTTTTTGCAGCATCTATCACAATTCTAACAAAGTTAAATACATTCACTTACATATTTTTCCCCTTTTGAGAACTGATACGATTTCCATTTCTTTACCGCTTGACCCATAGTATTAAATCCAGTGCTGCACTGAAGGTAGGAGCTCAATAGATAATTTTTTTAAAAAATATTTTTATTTATTTATTCATGAGAGACACAGAGACAGAGAGAGGGGCAGAGACACAGGTAGAGGGAGAAGCAGGCACCATGCAGGGAGCCTGACGTGGGACTTGGTCCTGGGTCTCCAGGTCATGCCCTAGGTGGAAGGCAATGCTAAACCACTGAGTCACCTGGGCTTCCCTCAATAGATAATTTTTGAATGAGTATGGGAATGATTATAAATGGCCTGGACTCCAGGTAGGCATTGTGCATTAGGGGAATGTGCACCTCAGATGGAGTGATGATGATAAATGAGGCTAGAGAAGACAGCAAAAACCAAATCTTAAAGGGCCTTAAATGCAAAACAAATCCAGACTTACTCTTAAGTGTGATAAGCAGCCATTAGTATATATATATATATTTTAAGCTTGGAATTTTTCAACTTTGTTGACTAACTGAAGAGTGGATTGGTACAGAAAGAAGCAAGAACAATTAAGAAGCAAATGCAAATATCAGGAGAGGAATATTAAGAGCATACACTAAAGTAACATTTCTCAAATTTGTTACACATCATCATCACATGGACAGCTAATAATGCCCACAGAGGCACAGGCTTCTTGAAGTAGGGGAGCTTGTGGGCTTTTATATTTTTAACAATACAAATTTCCCCCAGGGGATTCTGATAGCCATACATTTGAGAGCCACTGAAGTAAATTTAAGATAGTGAGATGTAGTCTTAATACAGTTGAATGATTTTTTATTTTTTGAGGTGGGGAATGGGTACAAGTAAGGAGTCCATATTAACTTATAGGTTATGGCAACAATGGCTAGTTCTGCCATTGGTTGAAATGGGAAGAGATGATTAGTTTTGGATCTTTATTAATGGGATTAAAGTCAGTCTTTTCTCCTCATTTTATTGGTGTTTATGTTCTGCAAAATCTATCCCAGTTGGTCAGTGAAAATCTGGGGTCAGAATCCCTCCTGACACAATAAAAAAGAGATTATAATAGAATTCATATTTTATAGTTCACAGTCTATGATAAGGTCTTAAAAATCACAAGTGATAAATTATAAGCATCTAAGTGTGTTTTTTTTTCCCTCTAAATGTGTTGCTCCACTGTCGACTTGATTTATCTATGAAAGAAAGCATGTGAGATTCACTGTAGTGCTTTTTTTATTTCAGTAGTGTTAAGTATTTGCCCATTTGTTGCCAACCCTTTTGTGATTCACAGAAGTTTAGTATTAGCATCCAAACTCTGGATAATATTAAATCTTGTGAAAGATCAACTGAGAAAGTGTTTATTCATCATGTGAATTTAAGGAGGTACCACCCACAATTTAGTGTGGTGCTAATATTTGTTGATCCCTAAGAGTACTACTGAAATTTTAAAAATGCATTGCAGATTTAATATTAGTTTGGCATCTTTATAATGCCTGGAGAATGGTAGATTCCTGGGATTTGCACTTTAAGAGTCAATATAAGGCTGGGCAATATCCAGGAGCAGGAATCAGGAAAGGTCCAAAAGATGCAATGGTCTATGTTGTTAATATTCCTGTACCTAATTTTACCACACAACACAATTTACCCTAAATATGTTTTTAAGTAAGATATTAAAATGTCCCTTCGTTTGTCATAATGACATACAGTCTGGAATGGTAGAAAGGACTTAAGTTCTAGTCCAGACACATAACCAACTGTGGAATGTTGTGCTCCCCACTTTAACATTTGTGTGTCAATCCCTCTGCTTTAAAATGATGGGAATGGCTAGTCTCTAAAAATCCTTCTCTGGTTCTACAATTCTGAGATTCTGGGTTCTATCGACTGAGCATCTGTATAGTTTTTAATAGAAATGTGATTTCATCTGGGAACATCTGTTACAGTTTATAACATATTTTACCAAGTCCTTGACCTTAATTTTATCATAGGCATCAGATGTTCCTTCACAGATTCTACTCTGCATCTTATTGAAGGAACATCAGTTATGCTTGTGTCTTGAGTAGTGTCAATCTGACTAAAATAATATGCCAGATTTGTTAACATGATCATTAAGTGACTTCTTAATTAAGATTGTCAAGATCACCAGTGATATAATTCAGTGCTATTTTAGCATTAGAAATTACATAAACTACTCATTTACATTTTTATTTTTATACTTACTGCAAAATAAAAGTATTTTTGTTAAAGGCGTCATACTTCTTCCAAATAAACATGGATTCTAAAATAATTCTGTGACATACATATTAATTGACTAAATATACTGCCATTTGATATCTTCTAATAAAACAATATTTCCTTACTAGTAATTACAACTTTTCTATTATTAATTTAGAAACTTGCTTTTTTACACTGGAAATTTAATTTTTACGATTTCCTGGCTATAAGAATAGTTTAGATAGGGCCATAAAATTCCCCCAGTTTTTTTACTTACTTGAAACCAAGGAGATAGAGAGGGAATTTTTCAATCTTTTCCTTTACTATTTGCTCACTAAAAGAAAAGTGCAGTCTTCTATGGTTAATTATTAAACCAAGGCAAATCTTTGATTCTAAGGGAAGAAAGGATAATAAAGTGTAAACAAACAACCTGTTAGACTCAGTGCACTTTGATGCTTTGCCTCTCTGCATCTCTATTTTCCAATCTGCAGATGATGGTGGGAAGGCATGAAATAGTAATCATCTTGTGAAATGTACTGAAAATTATTTGAGATAACAATAGTACAGCTCTTGACCAAGAGTTATAGTCGCCAAGAAGCTAATTTAATGTGCAGAATTAAGCGACATGTAAGAAGCTTCCCTGGGCTCATGCTGTTTTCTGATCGTGTGTTAGAAACATTCATTTTACTTTACCTCATCTACTTTCCTTTCCAGCAAGTCTGAGAAAAGTCCATAAGTGTCTTAGGCCCCCTGACGCTGTCTCCCTTCCTTCTGTTCCTAGTGCTGTTTTGTTGGTTGTAATTGGTCATGTGTTTTCAGCATCTGGGGATCAAGTGTTGATTTTCTCTACCAATATGGTTGTTTTTTTCAAATGAGCTTCCTATTCCTATTTTAGCTTTTTTGATTAGCCTTATCTCTGTTACTTCTTAGAAGTCCTTGATTACTCTATAAAGGAAACTTAGAATCAAGTATATATCCTTATGAGAAATAAATACTTTTACTAATTTGCAAAAGAAATTCTAGAAAGCATAGTGGAGGCATGCATTACCTTTCTCTGATTCTTTTACCCTATCGTATCTCTATCTTTCCTGGTTCCTTTATCCCTGGCTGATTTCTGACCTCTGCCTGTCTGCATTGGGTGCTTTATTCAGCCACTTGGAATCTTCTGCTGCCACAGAGCTGAGTCAGCTCTGCTGGTGCTTAGAAAGTCCCAGGACCTTGCAGAGAGGGATGGAGACCAGTGACAGGAGGAAGGGGAGGAAAAATATCCCCTTGTACTGTGCTTTTCAAAAGTAAAAAATATGCCGCCAAAGAGGGCCTCTTATGTGCTCTCTTTATCTCTTTGTGGTCTAACTGGGGCAGAAACTACCATCTCCAAAGACATTGGGACTCATAAGTGTTAAATGATCTGCTTAAGGTCACACGGCTTGAAAGCATTCCAAATCAGTTGTAGTCTGTATGTTCCAAATGCAACTCCAGGATTCTTTCCACTTGTTCATTCCAACATCTCTATTCTGGGACTATTATCAGAAGTGCCTGAACTTGTCTTTGGGAAATCCCGTCATTCACTCAAGTGCTTCATGAGGTGCTTTGATTATGAAAATAGAAGAAATCTTAAAGCTTTGCTATGATGACAACTAAGAATGTTAACAGTCTATTAAAATAAGATGTAAGGATTTAGGAAGATAGGTACATCCTCACTGTATCTTCTCAAAAGCTGAGTAAGTAGTATTGCCAGAAGGTTCACTCATAGCAGACATGAGAAAAACAATAGCAGTGGAAAGGTTTTTCTGTCTCTGGAATAAGGAAGTGTTCTTCCATGAATGCAGGAAAAAAGGTTGAGATTGTTAAAGCCTTAATATTCCCTAACTTTCATTCCATTCAAATAACTTGATACCAACTGTAGACAAGATACTAAAATGCCTTTTGTGAAGTGCAGTGAAAAAGGTATGATTTTAGACTTTGGATCAATGACATTGGATTCAGGCTAACTTGAGCTCCCTATAAGGTCATGGCTAAAATGAAATAAAATAAGATGTAAAAGTTGTTACAGAGTACCTCAAATGTGTGTTAGAAACAAATAGTTTTTGTTTTTGCTGTCAGATGAATGAGATGAAAGCATTCAGAAAATGCCCCTGGATTTCAAGGAAAGAGAAGTTGTAGTCATAATTAGCTATTTTAGCAACAAATAAGCATGCAGCATAGTTTGGAAATTTTCTTTTTGTAAAAGTGGCCCTAAGCTCCAGATCACATTATAGTCATTTAGGAAGTAATAAAACATAAAAACAAAAACAAAAGAACCACAAAATATCCAAGTCTACTTCAGACCAATTGAATCTGAATCTCTAGGGGGTGGAGTCTGAGTTTTTTGTTTGTTTTGTCTTGTTTTTTTTAGCTTACCAGGCCATTCTAGCATGTGGTCACAGTTGAGGAAAGTTGGTTTGTAACATCAGCAGTCTTGAGTAGCAATCCCAGAAAACTTCTTTTGGTGATGACCATGACTTATGTGTGTCTATTTTAGTAATAATGGCCCATGGTGTGTCCTCTTTTCTTTCTCATGGTGGCCCTATTCATAATTTTCAGTTTTCTGAAGAGGATCTGAGGTGAACACATCAGCCTGCAGCATCCCTAGCAATGGTAAGTGAAATGTAAGAGAAGTAACATAAGAGCTTGTCCTTAGCCCGTCTTGCAGCTGGAGGGAGTAAATCAATTACAGCCTTCTTACTTCTTTTTTTTAAGATTTTATTTTTATTTAGTTGGGAGAGAGAGAGAGAGAGAGAGAGAGAGAGAGAGAGAGAGAGAATCCTGGAATCCCAGATCAAGCTCCCATGTCAAGCCTCATAACAGGCTCTCTGCTCAGAGGGGAGTCTGCTTTTCACTTTCCTTCTCCTTTTGCCCCTCCTCTACTCATGCTCTCTATCTCTAAACAAACAAAGAAATGAATAAAATCTTTTAAAAAAGAATGCATTGCTTAATATCCACAGAATTATGAAATTTCCAGTTTTACTTCTGTTAATGATTTGTAACTTCCAAGGTGATGGGAAAAGTTAATTAGTATGATATCTATCTTTCTATATCTATTGAGACTTAATTTGTGGCCTAACATGCTCTATCCTGGCAAATGTCCTATGTACCCTTGAGAAGAATGTGTTATGCTATTGTTGTTTTGTAGTCTTTTCTTTGTATGTCTATCTAGTTGGTTTATTTATCTAGTTGGTATTATCAATGTCTCTTTAGTCATCCTTAGTCTGGTTGTTCTATCCATTACTGAGAATGGAGGATCAAAGTCTATATTATTGTAGAATTGTGTATTTCTCTCCTCGATTTTGTCAGTTTTTGCATCATATATTTTCATGATATATCATCAGTTGCATAAACAATTATAACCGTTGTGTCTTCTTGCTGTATTGAGGATTAAAAAGTATATAACGCCTTTCTTTGTCTCATAATCTTTTGCGATTTAAAGTCTGTTTATCTGATATTAATACAATCATCCCTGCTCTCTTTGGTTATTATTTGCATGGAGTATCTTTGTCCTTCTTTTCACTTTTGGTCTATTTCTTTGGTTCTAAGGTGAATATTATATAAACTGAATATACATGTAATGGAATGTGTGATTTTATCTATTCTTCTAATCTCTGTCTTCTGATTGGAGAGATTATTCATTTACATTAGTAATCACTAATAAGGAGAGGCTTCTGTCATTTTCCTTTTTGTTTTCTCTATGTTTATAACTCTTCTTGTCCTGCATTTTCTATATTACTGCTTTCTTTTGTGTTTAGTTGATTTTTTTTTTGGTTTAAATTTTTGTTTGTTTGTTTGTTTATGTTCTATAGCTGTATTCCTTGTGGTTACCTTGGGGGATTATACTTAACATTCTAAGGTTAAAGTACACTATTTTGAATTTATACCAGATTACTTTCAATAACATACAGAAACTCTGCTCCTTATAGCTACTTCCCTTCCCATGTAGGTTGTTGATGTCACAAAATTATATCTTTATACATTGTGTGTCCCAAAATATAACCTAATAATTCTTTTGAATGTATCAGTCTCCTAAATTATATAGAAATCAAAATTAGGAGTTATAAACTAAAGTTGTAATGATACTAGCTTTTGCATTAATGATTGTTTTTTTAAAAATGTATTAGTCTCACCAATCATGCAGAAAATAAAGTGAAGTTACAAACTCCACAAGCTTGTTGTTGTTAAAAGATTACAAGCTTTTATAATTTCCCTTGTATTTTCCCTTATTGAGATCTTTATTTTGCCATATGGCTTTGAGTTACTATGTGGTATCTTGTCATTTCATCTTGGCAGACTCCTTTGAACATTTCTTGCAGGGCAGGTCTAGAGGTAATGAACTCCTTCACCTTTTGTTTATCCTGAATATCTTAATGTCTCCCTCACTTTCAAAGGACAATTTTGCCTGATGTAGGATTCTTGATCGACAGTTGTTTTCTTTTAGCACTTTGAATATATCAGTACACTGCCTGTGGCCGTCAAACTTCTGGAGAGAAATCTTAATGAAGATCCCCTGTCTCTCTCTTGTGCTCTCAAGATTCCCTCTGTCTTTGTCTTTCTAAAATTTTATTATGTCTCAATATGAGCCTCTTTGAGTACATCTTATTCAGGGTTTGTTGAGCTTCTTGGATGTTCATATTCATATATTTCATCAAATTTGGGGATTTTTTAAGCATTGTTTCTTTATATATTCTCCTGCCCATATAACTGTCTCTTCTCTTTCTGGGACTCCCATAATGTGTATGTCGGTCCACTTGATAATGTGCTGTATTTCCCTTAAGCTCTATTCAATTTTCTTCAATCTTTTTTCTTCTTCTTTCTCAGACTTAATAATTTTCACTATTTTAGCTTTAAGGGTGGTGATTCTTTCTTCTGCTTACTCAGATTTGCCTTTGAATTCCAAAAAAAAACATTTTGATTATGTACTTCTCAGCTAAAGAATTTCTTTTTAGGTTTTCTCTTTGTTGATATTTCCTTTTTTTTTTTTTTTTTTTTTTACATTTTCTCCAAATCTTCTTTAGTTCTTTGAGTATCTTTAAGATGGCTATTTAAAAGTCTGCCTAGTATATCTGCCATCAGTTCTTTTGTAGTGACACTTCTGTTGATTTATTTATTTCCTTGGAATGGGCCATAAGTTCCTATCTCTTTATATGCCTTATGATTTTTTTTGTTGAAAACTGGAAATTTGAACCTAAAAATGTGAAAACATGGGAAATCAGGCTGTTCTTCCTTTTCCAAGATTTTCTGGGTTTTGTTGTTTTATTTCTGTTTGATTTCTGTAGACTAAAAAGTTATAATGATACTAGCTTTTAGTATCAGCCTGAGAGTTAAACATAAAGTCATCTCAGGTCTTTTCTGGGTCTTTTGCTGGGCATGTGTGGTTAATTTCTATTATCTCCTATATTTGCAGTAATTTTGAATGTCCTAGTCTTTAATGTCTGGATCCCAAAAAGGGGAAAATGAAAAGAAGAAGAAGAAGAAGAAGAAGAAGAAGAAGAAGAAGAAGAAAAGAAGAAGAAAAGAAGAAGAAAAGAAGAGGAGGAAGAGGAGGAGGAGACGGGAAAGGGGAAGTGGCCCTTTAAGTCTGCTGGAAGTCATATCAGCCAGAGGGGGAGGTACTTGCAGTAATGGGGATAAGTAAAACTATAATGACTGCTACCTCTTTGTCTGCATCTGTATGATCATCAGCAGCAACCAGAGGTCAGAACACAGATCCCTAATATTTGGAGGACAGGGTCCATTTTGCCCAACTTGGCTTCCACCAACTGTGTGTAAGCTTCTCTGGGAATATGTTCAATTCCTGCCATGCAGCAGGGAGTAGGTATGGGGGGCTGCTACTGTGCTAAGAGCTGAAATAGACTGTCCATGCCTTCCTTTGGAAGTTGCAAGCTTTCCATAGAGTTCATAGTTCAAAAAGAGTTACATCCGACGGATTCTTCCAGTGTAGTGTTGTCTAGGTGTGAGGACAGATTCCTGGTGCTTCCTATTCTGCCATCGTCCCAGAGCATCATGAATGGCGAATTTTTAATCATCTCAGTAAGGATCACTTTTTATTAAGTAATTTAGCTTCCTTAAAATGTGATTAATCTGGAATTTCAGGGAAAGAAAATGTTTCCAAACAGATTTCCCATCATCTTAGAATCCTTCGTTCAATCTTCATTGTCTAAAAGCAAAGTACATATTGAGAACAAAGTTCACAAGGGACTTTTCCCCTTTTCCCCATGATCTGACATGTCCAAGTTTCACCATTCATATTAAAGCATTATGCACTAGAGACGGTCACAAATAGACTTATACCACATTTCCTTCCTTTAATTTTATATTTACGTCAATACCAACGTCTGAGCAGTACAGTTTTTTTTTCCTCTTTAACTCAACAATTAAACTCAAGATCAATCCCAGACGTTTCATGGCTCTTCCAAGTCACATTGATGCTGTATATGGGAGAAGAAAAAAATTTCTGCTTCAATGAAGATTTTCCATAAGGATGAAGCTCCATTTTTCAATCCACATTTAATGAAACATCTATGCATTTAATACTTCATTCATTCATCTATAGTCTGAGTTCTTGTTTCCACTAGCACTTTTTAAGACCCTCATCACAGTCTAGTGAGTCTGATTTCTTAAGGAACCCTCTGTCTTTTGGGTGAGAAAGATATTTGGGATCAATCATATTTAGGCAGAGTTAAGTGAGATATTATAGAGCACAGAAGGGGAAAGGACATATGCTGCTCGAAAGAGTCAGGAAAGGACATCACAGGGATGGTGTCTGATCTCAGACTTAAAAGATAATTAGGAGTTAATGAGGCAAAGAATATGAAAACAGTAAAATAAGTGAAGGGAACAGCATATGCAATGACACATTGGCATGTGCAGAGATGTGGAATTCAGAATGCTTTCAGGATGTTTATAGAAAGAAGGGATGGGTAGGAGTAAGATTCTGAAAACTGAATTTTAGGTCCTCTGACCTAAGGACGTTGGACTGATTCTATAGGCAATAGAGCATAAATAAAGGGAATTTTAAAGCAGAGGGTGGTTTGTGAGTATTTGTTTTGCTGTAAGTTATTTATAATAGCACACAGAGAATTAGACACTGGTAGTAAGTAAAGCAGTGCAAGAAAGAAATGTTCTCAGCCTTGGAAAGAAGATGGAGAAGAGGATTCATATTTGAGAGACCTTTATGGAACATTATTGATAGAACTTGCTATTGGTTGGGCTTAAAATGTAAAGAGGTTTGCTTAAGAGAAGGTTAACTGTGAAGTACCTGAGGTCACTACAGGTAGCTAACAGGTCACTATAAATTCAGGCATGGGGGATCCCTGGGTGACGCAGCGGTTTGGCGCCTGCCTTTGGCCCAGGGCGCGATCCTGGAGACCCAGGATCGAATCCCACATCAGGCTCCTGGTGCATGGAGCCTGCTTCTCCCTCTGCCTATGTCTCTGCCTCTCTCTCTCTCTCTCTCTCTCTCTCTCTGTGTGTGTGTGTGACTATCATAAATAAATAAAAATTAAAAAAAAATTCAGGCATGCTGTTTGAGAGAGTTGAAGTAATTCGTATGAGCCAGGTAAAGCAGAGTATCATTAGAATGGAAAGATACATTAGCCAAGGGCAAAACTCCAATGGCAGTGTTTCCATTTCAGATCTTGGCTAGGTTTTAGTAGACTCTGCATGTTCAGAGTTTAGTAAGATTTCTGCAGGCTTGACTGGATGAATTATCTTCTGAGTTCTCTTATATAATCTATTTTACATATCTCTTGAATCTCTGAGAAAAGATTGGGCCTAATTGGTAGTATATTACAATGCCTTTTCCATAGGGGATACATTCCAAAACCCCCCTCTGAATGCCTGAGACTATGATATACTGAACTCTACATATGCTATGTTTTTTTCATGTACACACATACCTATGATAAAATTTAACTTATAAATTAGACACAGTAAGAGATTACAACAATAAGTAATTATTATTAATAATTTATTTATTTATTTATTTATTTATTTATTTATTTATTTATGAGAGACACACAGAGAGAAAGAGAGGCAGAGACACAGGCAGAGGGAGAAGCAGGCTCCATGCAGGGAGCCTGACGTGGGACTCGATCCCGGGTCTCCAGGATCACACCCTGGACTGAAGGCAGCGCTAAACCGCTGAGCCACCAGGGCTGCCCAACAATAAGTAATTAAAAGCTGAATAGTAACAATGTATTATAAGAAGAGTCATGGAAATGTAGTCTCTCTCTGTCAAAATATCTTATCGTACTGTACTCACCTTTCCTCTCCTTGTGATGATCTCAGATGATAAAAGCCCCATATGATGAGATCATGTGAAGTGAATGACATAGACCATGTGACAATAGGCTACCATTGACCTCCTGATATCGCCAGGAGGAGGATCATCTGCTTTCAGACTGCAGTTGAGCGCAGGTAACAGAAACCATGGCAAGTGAAACCACAGACAAAGGGGGACCTTTGCATTCTTTTTTTTATTTGATTTTTCAGAAGAGTAAAGTATTAGAACAGCAGTGATTTTTTTCTTAATAAGAAGAACTGATCATCATTTTTACATGTTTACTAGAAAAGCAATGATGGGGTTAGATTCATAATCCTATAAAGTAAGAACAACTCATAGCCTCATATTATAGAGGAGCGTAAAGGTTAGATAGTTTAATATTTGGGATTCCAATTCAGGTTCCATTGCTCCAGATCCCACAGTTTAAGCCTGTGGGTTTAAAACATGACTGATGCCTACTTTCACCCTCCAGAGATTCCGACTTAATCGCCTCAAGCGAAGTTCAGGCATTGATTCTAAAAACTCCCCTGGCAATTCTAATTGCAGCTAGAGATGCAAACCGTTGCTTCACATCTTATTACTTCACCACCTTCTGTTTTGGAAGATGTCACCACATCACACTATCTCAATGACTCTCCCTGGAGCTCAATGCAGATGGTGCCCCACGGAGATGTATAGTTTGACAGCTGTACCTCAATGCATATTCATCTCTGAAAAAAAAAAAAACCTTCAATTCCAAGAGTTTTAATAAGTATAATTAATTGGAATCCTTTGTTCATTTGAAGCCAGAATCATATGGTCCTCGAAGTAGAGAAGTCTTAATTCTTACAGTTTTCTTACTATTTTGGAAAACATTTGGCTTCACTTACTCTTGTGAGGATTTCACAGAGCTCCTTACCAACTAAAAGTGGCCTTATCTATTAGAAAACAATAACAAAAACAGGAAAGGGCTAGGACAGAGGTAGGCTAAGAGTTTAGATGGAGTAGACTTTGCTGTGATACTGAGTGGGTATAGTGCCATCCTCAGATGCCATCCAGAAGATTCCTGAATATAGGCAGTGGAAACAGAACCAGAGAAATTAGCTCTTATAGAAAGAGAATGGGCAACTGGAGTCAGGGCCTGACAATTCACTAACTGCGGGAACTTGAGCAAAATTATTAACCTCTCTGAACTTTAGTTTGCTCTTCTGTGAAAGGAGATGGTGATACCTTTTCCTCCGAGGGTTTACATGAACTCTTAAATGTGAAAACACCTAGCTTAGAGCCTCTTTATTGATTTCTCCTCCACAGTGGCTTTGGCTGAAGGGCAGTGGTAGCAAAAGCAGAAAGTGCAAGGAAATGGCAGCCAGTCGTAGTAAGTCAAAGACAATGATGGGACAATGAGGTGGGCTGGACATGGAGCACAGCTGCAAGATTTGAAGCCTCCATTATGGCCATAGTCACTCACAATCAATTCCATTTGTTTGCAAAAAAGGAACCACCATTTTAATTCTGGAGCCTCCTACCCATCGGAAAATAATTCAGCTTGCCCTACTTTCAGAAGGGTCAGCTTGATACTCTGTAGGTTCTCTTCAGAAAGAGCACGGGCTATAGTCATGTCATTTTATAATGCTGCTGCCTGAGTTTTCATTTAATTAAGAAGACTGACCTTTAGAAAGAGTTTATTTTTTTTTCTTCCTCTAGCTTAGCTTGCTATGATCCTAATGGAAGCTGAAAATCTGATGGTAAGAAGTGCCAAGTTTGTACTGATAAGGCTAACACATTGTTCCTATCCTTACAGAGAAATTAAATAAGCATAATTATAGATGCATAAGCCAAAATCACTTTCAGATAAACCCGATCTCAAGTAGATGAGAAGGTGGGAACAGTAGGAAATGAAAGATAAGCCCTAGAGGAATGTATACAAAAAAAACAATCCCATATACCAAAGAACTAAGACCCCATGAACACATATCCTTGTAATTAGCCTCTATCCAAAGCAAATTAAAGTCAAATTCTTACCCAATCCTTTAAACCTCTGGAGATGAAGAAGTGGCTACTTAAAGGCTCTGTTGTGTACAGCATTTGTGGTGCTTCTTAGATAGAATGGCCACACGAACTGGTGAGACAGGAGAACGTGACCTATCAGAGTGACTGCCGTAGGACCATAGCATTGCACACTCTGCATTTGCTAATGGTTGATGATGTCATACCCTATAAGGTTAACAAGAAGATAGGGACCATCAAGCTCTGGTCGAGTCTGGAGAAGACTCTGGCATTTGCACTGCCCTAGATTTATCACAAACTCCAACTAGCCAGCCACTGCTTAGGAGAGCTCCTGAGCTTCTGCCCTGACCCTAAGATCACAGCCCCTGCAGCTCTGTGTGTGTTCTGTTTTTGGTGCCCTTTTTCCTTTCTACTAGAGAATACATTGGTCTTCCTAGAGACTGTTTATCTGGATAGAATGAGATTGTGTTACCCACATAGACTACTTGACTCTCAACCATGTCCTGACTATCTGGTGGCTGAGTGCACAGTCATCATTACACGCACAACCCACACTGATGACAACTCTGTAGGGTGGTGATGGGCTTATGTATGCCCCTGGAGTTAGCAACAACCTGCTTCCCAGCTTCATCCAATTGGTAAGCAACCTTTCTTCAATCAACTATCATTGATTGATTTGCAGATTAAACCAAACAATATGATGTTTACTCAAATTAAGGCTTTGGTCCCAAGATATTCTGGTTTGTGTCTCGCCGACTGTGAGCACTTTTATTTCTGTTCCTTAGTAGTAACAAGTGAGTATTAGATGCAGAGGAGTATTTGTCTCCCTCCTTTTGAAGGTTGTAAAATATTATTCAATACCAAATGGAGCAAAGAGATAAAGAAACAAAATATGAATGGGATCTTTGAATAAATGATGCTAGGTTAAATCCTAAATCACATTATTATACCCCCTAGTTTTTTCTTTTCTTTTTTTTTAAGATTTTTATTTATTTATTCATTCATGAGAGACACAGGGAGTGAGAAAGAGAGGCAAAGACACAGTCAGAGGGAGAAGCAGGCCCCATTCAGGGAACCTGACTCAATTCCGGGTCTCCAGGATCACGCCCTGGGCTGAAGGCGGCGCTAAACCACTGAGCCACCTGGGCTGCCCCCACCCCTAGTTTTTTCTGGCAGCGTTAGTGTAGGTAGTAAATTAGGGTTACTTTCCCAGGTACATCCAGCTGCATGAAAAGAGAGACTATTTCTCATGTTGCTAACTTAATAGCCTTGCTCTGGGTATTTGCAATACCTTAAATGAAGAAAAGGTCAAGAAAGGATGAGGCAATAAGCAGTGCTTGTACTTACAGCATCTCTTTCTACCTTCCCAGGGGCCTTCCCACCCTTGCATATTTTTATCCCAGTGTACATGAATTCATTGCAGGTCATGTAATTTACCACATGCATGAGTGAATTCAAGGAAAGGAGTGTTATAAACAAAATTGCTTCTGTGCACCTATTGGTGTCTATTGCTAGACACACGCTCACACACGAACACATGCATAGGCTCTCATTTTAGCATACCCAGGAAATGAAAGTCATTTTTCAACTTTAAGCTCTAGTACATAATAGATCCCTTCTTACCTCAGCTCATTATATACCTTAAGGGAAATTTGAAGCTAAACAAGCAAACCTTGTAGCATGCTACTCCTTCCAACAGCAGAGTCTAATTTTTATTTATTTATTTATTTATTTATTTATTTATTTATTTATTTATAAAATATTTTTTAATTTATTTATTCATGAGAGACACACAGAGAGGCAGAGACATAGGCAGAGAGAGAAGCAGACTTCCTGCAAGGAGCCTGATGGAGTACTCGATCCCAGGACCCCGGGATCACGCCCTGAGCCAAAGGCAGAGGCTCAACTGCTGAGCCATCCAGATGCCCCCTATTTTTATTTGAGCTGGCATGGCATTTAAATGTATTCTCACATAAGATAATAGCAGTCATTTCACATATCACAGTGGAACTAAAATCCATCCAGAAGGAGAATACTCTGTGAAGTGAAAAAGGTGCATGTTCTTGATAGAGGCCTGTGAGGAGAATCCTATAAAGGCTTTAACTTCTATTTTTAGTATGACAGATATTCTCTGATAGAAGGATTTTTCTTTTCTTTCTCTTTTTTTAAAAGATTATTTATTTATTTATTTATTTGAGATAGAGACAGGGAGAGAGGCATGAGCAGGGGGGAGGGGCAGAGAGAGAGGGAAAAGCAGACTCCCCTCTGGGCAGGGAGCCCTAGGCCTCGATCCCAGGACACAGGATCATGACCTGAGCTGAGGGCAGACTCTTAATTGACTGAGCCACCCAGGCACCCTTCTTTCTCTTTTTTACCTATAATGTTTTTTTCAGATATTGACAAAATCTGCAATATTTTCTCTAGCTGATGTTATGCTCCATGTAGCAGATTTAACACAATGCCTGTCAGTTGCCCAAATCCTCCCCGGGGAAAGGCAGTTTTACACACACCTCCTTCTGTATCATCCTGATTCTTATTTCTTTTCCCAGATTACAGCTACCACTGCTGCCCTGAACTAGTGACACTAGGCTCCTCCCCAGGGAGCCAGCTACAACTATATAAATATACTTTTAGGCGAGTGTGTGGGACACCTTTGCTATAGTAAAGGGCTCTGAAAAGAATGCAATAGTTTCTAAACAATGGCATATTGGCCTTGAATGAACAGGACAAAATCGGGGATTTTGCATCATTGTAAATGAGGGTCAAGATGATCTAACATGGAAGTAAAGTGACATTCTTTTCCTTAGCATCTTATTGTTACTAGACTAATAATACCCAGGGAGAGGGGAAAATGCGATAGAGGCTCTATTTTCCTTTCTTGGTAATGACTGCTTATGACCTTGAGTATTTGTAGATGGACATATAGCTGTAAATCTGATTCAAAAATATTTTTTCTTGATTTTTTTTGAATTAGAAATCTGAGTTATTCTTTTCTAAAGATGCATATTCCATTTTCAATCTCGCTTCTCTTCTCTAATCCTTCTTTCTTAAAAAAATAAAGACACCATGGCTTCATCTCTCAATTGAATTCATACCACTCCTCTTGGCAAAGAGAGATGAAAAGAGAGAGACCGGTGGCAGAATGTCAGGTGTGAAAGTATGATACCAGCATCAGGTGCAGTGACAAGGAGAGGGAAAGGAAGGTCCGTGGTCAGAAGGAGTTATAGCTAAGGAGGATAATAGGATGGAAAAGAGCAGAAAAGTTGGCGCAGGGTCTTTTTTTCCAGCAGCTTTGTGTCAAATGGCTGGCAGGCATTGTCTCAATGCTGTGCTAGACAGCTGTAAAACCCAGCCTCAGATCTCACAAAGGCAAGAAGTACTTGTTGACACAGCCACCTGTTGCTATTGCTTTGGCATCACTGAGGAAACTGAACACATTTGCCTACCTCCTTCAGTAGGCCACCAGAGCAAGTGGTCTTTGTCTTACTCACCTCTATTTTCCCAGAGCCAGCCTAGAGCTTGGCACATGATAACCATCTAACAAATGTTGATTAAACTGTATGCTTGAAAATCAAGTCAATATGAATTGTTCTTCTAGAACTCTAGAGGTAAGACAACATAAATCAAGACCTCAAATTCCAAGGCCTGGGGCTAACCCCCAAAGAGGTCTTACATTTGATAAGAATGTTTTCTGTAGGATTGGCCAGGGGGTATGGGAAGAAAGTTTACTTGTTTTTCAACATTAGGAAATAGAAACAAAGCCTTAAAGAGAAAACATAGGACTTTGTGCAGCAAGAGTGAGAGAGAGAGAAGACATCAAGTAGAGTAGAAAAGTTTGCTTCTTGTGTAGAGGTTTGGGAAAAGACAGGTGCAAGAAGACCATGGTAAGCATAATCTGAGAAACTCACAAAGATTCCTAAGTCAGAGAATAACTTGGGGTGTACAGATGTGTAACCATTAATTTCAGGGACCAAAAACACCTGACTACATATGCACAGACACTTATGTTTTAAAAATTGCTATGAAAGAAAGAAAGAAAGAAAGAAAGAAAGAAAGAAAGAAAGAAAGAAAGAAAGAGGTTTGAATTGGATGCCTACCATTTATATAATCTATGATTGTGAATGGGAACAGAGCGGGTATAGGTGGACATAAAGACAGTGTTGAGAGGGGGAAATTTAAGTCAGATTCATGTATGTTACAATGCAACAACATAACTTTTACTACTTCCTATTTTTCTTCTCGTCTTGACAGTGTCTGTATATTTGCTTCTATGTATATTCAATCATAGCCTTTAATTTATGCCAGTTTGCTATTTTACCTCCTACGCCATATTTTTAAAAATCTGCTCCTCATTTTCTGAAATACAGATTTGAATTAACATGAAACTATAAAAATGTATGTCTGGATTTTTCTAATATAGAGATTTTTATTTGCTAATTTTTAGAGCTTCATTTCCTTGCTTTTCAGATATTCTATTTTCTTCATTAATAGAACACTAAAATCCTTTCATTGGCCTCATTTTTAATGATAAAATTATAAACTTTCACTTTGGTTGAGAAAGGCACAACTCCACTGAAAGCTATCTGAGCTACGTTATCATTTACCTCTTTAACCATATAGACCAGTGGGAGCCAAATATCAAAATAAACTCTTCCTTTCCTCAAGAGAAGTTAGTAGCCTGCATCCTTGCAATACAATCAGGATGGTAAAAGAAAATGGAATATAGTATTGTGGACTGATCTTAGATCAGGTACAGCTAAGTTTTGGGAGACCTGGGTAATCCATAGTCATGCAGTAAATATAACGTACACAGTAAGTATAACGTTATTTTAGTTACTTTGCCTTTATCCTTCTCCTTGGGCTCTGCTGGTTTCACATGTAGAGCATCTTAATTGTAGAGCAATCTTATAATAGTATTTATGCTTGTCTCACAGAGTGTAAATAGTCAAATGAGCTCTAGTCATTTTACTATCAATCTGTACCAGGAGAACAGCAATATGGTTAGTGGGATTTTGGAATTCTCTGTGGATTTGCTTGGCATTTTAGTAACCAAAGTCATCCTTCTGGACCACAGTTCCAGAAAATAAGATAGCTCCTAGTTCTAAAGCCACATAATTGTTCTTTATCCTAACTCCATTCATTTCATCAAGTCGTTCATTATCAATTGACTTCTGGTCAAAAAGTAAGACTTGGAAAATATTAAGTGAAAATCATTTTCTCTTGGTTAATTTGTGCTCTGTTCTGTTTTAGTTTTTAGGAAATAAAAAGTTTGAAAATTATTTCACATTTAATTAATAGTCTTTCTCAGAATGAACCAGAAAGCTATTGGCTTAGGGCAGATGTTTAACTTTCTAACAATGGAATTTAGCCTCACAGTTAATATTTTGAGTGAATAATTCTTATTCCTAATTTTTCCCATAGGTAATATTGCATATTTTATTAAGGATTTTTAAAAGACAGATTCCACTTCATCAAATATTTACATTTTTAAAAATAATGATACAATTTCCCTAATTAGCTGTTCTCATTTTGTTGTTGTTGTTGTTGTTGGTATGGTCTGTTTTACACAAATCTTTTTTCTTCCTTTATCTTCATTTGTGAAATGATCATTATTATTGCCATTACTATTTTTAACTCATTTTCATGTGAAAGCTCCCATTGATTCTCATAGGATCCATGACTCTTACATTCAGTGAATGGAAATGAATAAAACACATCAATATGCATTTATTCAATTTAATATTTAAAAATTTGTTGACAGCATTTCTCTGAGTGTCAACATTTCTGATGAGTATCTGTTTGGACCAGAGCATCACTGTAGCCCTGATTTTGGAATCAGGGAGTGAATAAAAAACTATTCTGTCTTTTCTACACCTGTAGTTATTTAGAACAAAGCTCTGTGGTAGTGTGTCATGCCTTATTTCAACAGTGTTAAAATATGAGAAGTGATATTTAAAAATTATTTTAACTTTAGATTTTAGTCTTGATAAGCCAATACCTAATCTAATAATGGCATGAGAAACAATTCAAGCACATTCTGCATTAAATTTGAATGAGGAAATGTAAATTCATGGAAAGAAGAGCTACTGTAAATAGTTTAAAAGCCCAGAAAACAAATGTATCAGAAGTTCCTCAAAAGTTTTTTCTAGTTTGGTATTTTATTTTGTTACAGAGATCTCTCATGTATTTACTGTTGCTGGATACCCAATCTGTGATGGTGCTGATTTTCTATCTAGAGTAAATTCCGAATGTCACAATCTTGCAGTAGATGAACACACCCTACAATTGATCATTTGAGAAGTAACCAATGAATAATGGGTTTTATTAATAGAACATAGGTCTACTATAAGCTCTGACTATAAGCTCTGACTAGGCTCTGACTATACCTGCAGATCTGTGTGAGGTATAGCCAATGGTCTTTGTCTGAAGAAGCTGTTCATTTTGAGAAGAGAAAGTTATTTATGTGAAATATGACACAAGGCAATATGAATAACAATGGTGTTTAGGTACAAGGCAGACAAGATCTATGTTGTGTCAGAAATGGTGAGGCAAGCAGTGGGACTTGAGTCACGTCTGTAAGAAGAAATATGCTTTTATATATGGAGAGTGGGGTGAACAATATTTTAGCTTGAAATAATAGTAAGAATGAGGGCAGAGTGATATGAATGTGGTTGACAGGCTTGGGGGACCATTTACATTAGTATTCTTGGAGCAAAGGATATAATGTACATACATATGTGCAGAGGAAGATGGGAGTATAGTGGAAAGAAGCAGTGGATGATTATGGAAGACAAGAGGATTAGTTGGACCCTGAACTTTATTGTGAATTTTATTCTATGGATAGTACTGAAACTCTTAAGGACTTCTGAGCTAAACAAATGGTTCATACAAAAGAGGTTTTTTGGAATATTAATCTGACAATGTTTTGCAGACTACTTCTGAAAAGGAAGAAGAGAAGGTTCAGTAAAGTATTTAATAATCCAGGCACAATAGTTACAAACCAAAAATAGTATGGTAGAGTGAAAAAGATAAAAATTCTAAGCAGCGGTTTTAGATATTCAGTTCAAGGCAAAGCAGAGGGCTATCTTATGAGATTTGTCTGCTGTTTTTAAAGGTAGCTTCCCCGTTTTCTTTCTGCCAATCCACCTGTTTATATCCTGACCTGATACTCTGATAGAGAATGTATTTTGGGATTGTTCTCTGTCTTTCATCCTCATTACAAAGGACTGGCCCAGTGATTGTGATGCCTGAAAACTCTTAGCCAGTGTGAGGACAAAGAATCTAGCTAGGAGGAAGAAAAATAGATCTGTCTGTCTGGATGTTGCAAAATACTCCATTTTTAGTGATCTTTAAACCCATTAGGCCACATATATTATCATTTACTTCTAAAAGTTTGTGAAATTCAAGAGCTCTGAAGTGAGGCCATCTGTATTTAATCCTAGATTTACCCTACTTTATGGGTGACTTTGGACAAATCAGAATTTATTATACTTTTGGACTTTGTGCTTCTAGTTTCTATCATGGTCTTATCTAATAGTGTTTGAGAAAAAGCACAAAGACATGTATAGTGGAATAGAATGCTGGCTTTAACATGTCATTAAATCTTAAAAAAGACCTGTAATAAACCATTTCTCCTACCCCAAATCTTTCCATAATTAATCGACATCTAAGTATGAGCCAGCAGGTACTTGCTGATACAACAAAGTGCATGTTGACAAGAAAAGCTAGATTTCATTTGATAAATGGAAAAAAGTACTCTATTCTGCTTGATTCTTCCAGCCACTTGATGCTAAAGCCAGTTGTGCTGTGGCCTGTGTCAATGGCTTCAAGTGCACAAGGCCTCCAGGCAACCAGTTGGTAGTGTTAGTGGAAAATATTGGAAATTGTAGGTTACTTGTATGTAAAATTTATTTTTACAGGAAATAGTGGCTAAGTGGTTCAGCCATAGAGTTTACAGAAAATAGTCTGGAATCTCTTATCATAGTGATTTTTTAGTGTAAAGCTATAATATTTGATTTTTGTGCTTTTGAAAGATACTCTTTAAAGCAGCAATGAGCTCAAAAAACACAAATGCACTTAAAATTTAAAAAATAAGTACTACATTTGAACTTTTCTAGAAAGTTAATGATTAGTGCTGAATTGCACAAATTATTTGTCAACATTTATCATTCTTCACTAGAGCTGTGTGATGTGCCTGGGTATGTGAAAAAAAGGAAATCCACTGAATAAGCATTTGCATCTACTTCAAGAGCTAATAATTATTTTAAGAAGGCTTTTAAAAAGAATAATTTTACATGTGGAGCTGCAGAAAGCACATGTTCATATCACTGTATATCATTTTTCATTTAGATCAAAGAATTATAGATTTATTAATTTTTAAGATTTTATTTATTTATTTAGAGCACTCATGCAAATTCGAGAAGGGGCAGTGGAAGAGGAAAAGAGAGTCTCAAGCAGACTTTGCTGAGCACAGATCCTGACACAGGGCTCAATCTCAATACCCTGAGTTTATAACCTGAACTGAAACCAAGAGTTGGTCATTCAACTGACTGAGCTACCCAACTGCCCCAAATTTCACTCATTTCTAATTTCAAGCTTTTTTATGCCTGTATGAAAGGTGTTTGTGTGTTTGTTCCATTAGCAGAAAAACTAGACATTGCTAAATTATTATATCAATGTCATCTGATTCCAAAGATAAAGTGAATTAATTCCAAAATTAATTCAATTTTTAACTCAATTAAAAACTTGAAAAAAAATATCAAGTCACACATGGTACTTCATAGTCTTTGCCTAAAGGAGGATTGCTTGAATAGCAGGGATTGGGGGCACTAGTTACTATTCCTCATAAGAAGTATGAGATTATGGGAGTTATATTTCTTCCTTGTAGATGTAACAGTTAAATAAAAAAATGTGGGTTACTCTTTGTTGTAGAAAGGAACACTTTGCAAAATCACTCCTCACTTCAAAGTAAGTTTCTTTTTGCTCAGTTTGTTTCTGTTTCTCTCTCTCCATTGTTAAATGAAATGGTACGTGCATTTTACAACTGTAATTAAAGTGTACCAGTTTTATATTTCATTTTACAAATCTAAGATTTCTAAACACTCACATGAACTAAATTTTAAGTCGAGGTCTTAATTAAATCTTTAAATAATTAGTGTTCAAAGCAAAAATATGAATAGAATTAATGTTAATTAGGTTGTTCATTTATTCCTTTATAGACAGACATAGAAATTCAGGTCATAACCATAAGTTCTTTTTACAGAGAAGAGACAGATGTTAGAGAAACATAGTAGAAATTATAAATCTATAGTAAAATACAGCTTTTTTTCAGCTAGGACTGCTAGAGTTAATGTGTGGGTGTGGGTGTGTGTGCACATGTGTGTGCATGTGTGTGTGTGTATGACACTGTTAAATTTGAATTTTAGAAGAATAAGTTATATGTTTGGTTAAGTATGTTCTAAATATTGCATGGACATACTCAGAGTAAAAATTGTTTATCTGACATTAAAATTTAACTGAGCTTCTTGTATTTTATCTGGCAACCTTATTTTCTGCATCTTGAATATATTTATTCAGACACTTTGGATTTCTGAACTAAAAATCTTTGGATATAATATAATGTCCTCTAAGGGTGGGTGGGTTGAGAAAGCCAGAATTTATTTATGGACCACAAAGACTGTTCAGTTGTAATTTTAAGTTGGGGGTGCCTGGGTGGCTCAATTAGTTAAGTTTCCAAAACTTGGTTTTTGTTCTTTGTTTTTTTAAAAAATATATTTTATTTATTTATCTATGAGAGACATAGAGACAGAGGCAGAGACATAGGCAAAAGGAGAAGCAGGCTCCCTGGGGGAGCCTGATGCAGGACTTGATCTCAGGATCCCGGGATCACACCCTGAGCCAAAGGCAGATGCTCAATCACTGAGCCACCCAGGTGCTCCCCCAACACTTGGTTTAAACTCAGGTCATGATCTCAAGGTTCTGAGATCAGCCCTGAGCCCCAAGTCAGGCTCTGCACTCGTCAAGGAGTCTGCTGGAAATTTTCTCTATCTGCTGCTTTGCTGCTCCCCTGACTCTTTCTCTCTCTAAAATAATACAAATAAATCTCTTAAAAAAAAAAAAAAGTTTGAAGACTTCAGGTTACTAAGCTCACAGATTTTTGTTTTAGATTTATTTATTTATTTATTTATTTATTTATTTATTTATTTATTTATTTAACTGATATATTGAGAGAGAGAGAGCTCGCACAAGCAGGCATAGCGTCAATCAGAGGGAGAGGGAGGAGCAGGCTCCTCACAGAGCAGAGAGCCCCAACGTGACTGAATCTCAGGACCCCGGGATCATGACCCGAGCCTATGGCACATGCTTAACTGATTGACCCCCAGATGCCCCAGCACACAGATTTCTCATATGGGAAGAAAACAGACAAGTTATTACACTGTGAACATAAAAACAAAGAAAACCTTTGAAATGCTGAATTTCAATTCTTCAGAACTTGATACAATATTCTATTAACAAAATGAAAGTATGAAAACGTATATATTTCTATTTATGAGAAATAATAATAGAATAAATTTAAAAGGAAGAAAATCATAGAAGGATGTCTTTTACAGTTCTTTCATGATTAAGATCTTTTATAATTGGAAAATTGATTAGTACACAATATGTTCATATAATAAAAAATCTAATTGCTAACAGAAATGTAGGTGCCATTTATATAATAAAACCGTTTTCAAAGGAGGATCTGGTGGAATGTTCAAATGAAGGGTAATTCAAGATTTACACATCTCATTAACTGATTTGAACTTAATAAATTGATTCATATGGTATATATTCTTTCATTACTTTATTTTTTTTATTTTTTTTTATTTATTTATGATAGTCACACAGTGAGAGAGAGAAAGAGAGAGAGAGAGGCAGGCAGAGACATAGGCAGAGGGAGAAGCAGGCTCTATGCACCGGGAGCCTGATGTGGGATTCGATCCCGGGTCTCCAGGATCGCGCCCTGGGCCAAAGGCAGGCGCTAAACTGCTGCGCCACCCAGGGATCCCCTTTCATTACTTTAATTTGATATATCTGTTACATCCAACTCTTACTTATAGCTGTAGTTATTTTATATCTACATTCTTCCATTTATATTATATATTTTATATCTACATTCTTCCACTGAATATGTCTACTCATTATACCATTGGAGGATATTTGGTTTGTTTCCAATTTGGGGCTATTACAAGTAGTGCTGGAATCGCTGGGTCATAGCATACAAACATTTTTGTCTTTAGTAGAGAATGCCAAACTCTCTTACCTATAGGATTGAACCAATTGATACTCCCATAAACATTTCCTGAGTATCTTCATTTTTCAAATATTTTAGGATATTTATTACAACTTGGCTTTAATTTGCATTTATGTAATGATTAACCATTGATGAATAATAGGCTTATTAGTCATTAGGGCATTCTCCCTTATGAAGTATCTAGTCTTTTGTCCATTTTTATAATTTATTCTCTTTTTCTTATTAATTTTTGGTGGTTCTCAAAATATACATATTTCATGTCTGAGTCCTTTATTAAGCATACATATTTCAAATTTCTATCTTCCTATACTGTGACTTGCCTTTTTACTCTGTGATGTTTTTGATAAACAGTCTAAAGTTCTTTTTTTTTTTAATTTTTATTTATTTATGATAGTCACACAGAGAGAGAGAGAGAGGCAGAGACACAGGCAGAGGGAGAAGCAGGCCCCATGCACCGGGAGCCCGATGTGGGATTCGATCCCACATCTCCAGGATTGCGCCCTGGGCCAAAGGCAGGCGCCAAACCGCTGCGCCACCCAGGGATCCCAACAGTCTAAGTTTTAATGTAGCCCAATTTATTAATTTTTCTTTATATGTAATGGTCTTGCATCCCATATAAGAAAATTTTAGGCAGTATAAATTCATAAGATAGTTTTCTGTTTTATGGCCTAGGAGCGTTTACTTATTATGTTTATTTTTACAATTCATTACTAACTGATTCTCTGATGCTGTGAAATATGGTTCAAATTTCACTTTTTTCCACACGGTTATCCAATTACTCTAGCTGCCCTAATTGAAAAGACTGCCCTAAATTGAATTCCCACATATTAGCAGGTTTGTTTGTAAATTCTCTATTTTGCTCCTTTGGCATATTTGTCTATCTTTGAACCAATATCACATGGTCTTAATTACTGGAAGTCTATAGTAAGTCTTGATGTCTGGTAAAATAAGTCACCATATCTGTTTTTTCTTCATTTTTCTTGGTAATTCTTTGCTTTTTGCATTTCCATGTAAATTTTAGAATCAACCTTGTGTACACACACACACACACACACACACACACACACACATACACCTGCTCAGATTTTGACTGGGAATGCACTGGGTTGTACAGAGTGATTTGACCTATTTAAACTTTTGAGGTTTTAAATCCATAAGCCATGTATATTCTTCCACTTTTAAAGGTTTTCTTGATAATATTTTGTAGGTTTCTTATATAGAGGTCTTATTCATCTATCATTAGATTTATATTTCATATAATTATGGATTTATGGAAAATATTTTGGTTTTGATGTTATTAAAATGGCATATTTTAAAATATCTTAAGCTGTTTATTGCTAGTACATTAGAAAACTATATTTGTTTTGTTATTCATTACAGTATCCAGCAACACTAAAAAAATCACTGTTTGTAATAATTTATTATAGCTTTTATATTTTCAATATTCATGTGCACATTGGTTGTGCATAATGACACCTTTTATCTCTTCATTTCCAGCTTTATATCTTCTTTTCTTTTACTGTTGGGGCTAGGACATTAAGCAAAATGTTGAATGGATTTATGAATAATGAGCATTTGTGTCTCATTCTCCATTTCAGGCAAAGAACAATTCATCATTTATCATTGATGTGCGCCAATGTACTTTAAATTTATCAATTACTTTTTCTTGATATTTAATATTATTTGACAGTTCTTGATATTCCTAGTTTCCATGAATGGAAGTTCAGTTTTATCAAATACTTATTCTGCCTATATTAAAATGTTGACATAATTTTTCTCTTTTTTAAAATATTATTTTATGGTTGAACTATATTGATTTGATTGTTAAACCAACCTTTCATTCCTAGTATGAACCCACCTTGATCATAATGTCTTGTTATTAATGTATTCAGATGAAGATCTGTTGCAGTTCTTTTTATCATATTTTAGGATTTGTTTATGTGTGTATGTCCACGAGAAACATCAGCATACAGTTTTCCTTTCAGCTTTTGATATCAAAATTATTTTGGCCATATAAAATGAGTTAGGGATGTTTTCTTTTCTGTTATCTGGAAGAATTTATATGAGATTGATGTATTTCTTTTTTAAATGTTTAGGAGAGTTTACTGGTGAAGCTATATTATCCTAGAGTTTTTATTAAAGAAAATTTTTATTTATAATTTAATTTCACTGATAATTTATGAGATTTTTCATTTTGTCATGCCATTTTATATTAAGTTGTGTTTCTTGTGGAGTTTGTCAATTTCATCTAACTTCATTAATAAACATAAAGTTGTTCATGATTTCAAAAATTTTACTAGTTTTTAATGCTGACTTTTGAGGTTGCTCTATTGCATATTCTAATTTACTTTATTAAGTTCTGCTCTTTATATCTGCATTTATTACTTTTTGTGCTGATCTTGCTTATTTTTTTTTGATCTTGTTTATTTTTAAAAAATGTTCTGCATTTTAAAAAATTTAACCCCATAGGGTATATGTTCTTTTCTTTTGTGTATGTATTGCTCTTAAATTTTAAAAAGTTATTAAATTTGTTCTGGTGTTTTTCTCTAGCGATATAATTGACCATGGTGTCTACAGGTACCAATGTTCATATAGCATCCATGGGATCCTTGTTCTAATGAATCAAATGTTTTATTTCCTTTTACTACTGGACTTATTCTATTCTCTATCATCCAACTTTAGTAAATGTCTTCCTTCTTAAACTTGACTTTTGTAATGCTTGGCATTAGTACCTTATGTTTCTTGATTTAAGTGTTATCCTATTTCCTCCCAGCTATCAGTGATGGGACAATGATCAAACATAAATTGTGTCTGATATTCTTCCTCTCTTCTCCTTCCTAGTTTCACTAGTTGTATCATTTCACATTATCAAGGAACACACTCCTTAAATTCCATTTTGCTACCTAAGCCCCCTAATTTGTTTGAGTCCCACTTCTTTTTCTTTCTCAGATTTTATTTATTTATTCATGAGAGACAGAGAGACACACACATACAGAGAGAGAGAGGCAGAGACACAGGCAGAGGGAGAAGCAAGGTCCATGCAGGGAGCCCGACGTGGTACTCGATCCGAGGTCTCCAGGATCAGACCCTGGGCTGAAGGAGTCATTAAACCACTGAGCCACCTGGGCTGCCCAGAGTCCCACTTCTTATAGCAGCTCTTCACTACCAGGTTTCCTGCCACATTTCCTATTGTCACCTCTCCACAATGACTGAAGTTCAACTAGTTTCCTCAAGCCTGCCAAGGATTCATGGCAACAATATTTTATAGGTCCTTGTATGTTCATAATTAGCCTAGTTAAATATCCTTAAAATTGCATTCTACCTTGTTTTCCTTTCACCAAAGGAAGCTAGACAAAAAAGGTCAGAATTGAACTTGTTATTCATATATTTTCATTGATTTAAATACAATATAAACAAGTTCTGCAAGCCGCTGGAAGAACAACCCTCAGCATCACTCTCTGAGCCTGGCCTCTCCTCCCTGATACAAGGGCAGGGCCTGTGACTGGAAGAAGGCTTGGCTTTCTGTGAGTGCCAGCTAGAAGGCTGCCCTGGCACTATGGACCCCTGGCTCCCTCCAAGTCCACATTAAGGCAACCTGAGTACAGACTTCAAGGGGATCAGAGATATATGTCAGGAAAGGATGCTCCATACTCTCACCTGCCAGGACAGGGGCCAGCCCCCTTGTCCATTGGACCCAATTTTCTTCTCATCACAGAGATGGTCAGGATGAGGGCTGTTAAATATAAAATTCTTAGATCACACTTTTCTTTCCTCATATTGACCAAAACAGCCTTATCATTCCCCTCAGTTTGAGAGGAATTTTAACATGTTTCTTCCTGATGATAGGCTCCTGAATTCCCTTTTCTTAGAGCATTTACTTTAAAGACTTTTAATTGTATATTCTTCCTCTGCCTCCTTTGAAATGTAAATTTTCTTCTAATCTCTTACCAGTTTTATAACCCAGAAATGTCTTTCTCAAGGACCCGGAAGCCATCCCTTTGAAATGTAATCATCAGGAAACATAGAGTCTCTATCACCCTGTCTTTGTGGACGAGTGGGAGCTTAACTTCAACATGTGCCAACTTGCAAACACAGATGGCCTATGTCCTTACATTGACCATCTTCCTGATGCCCGTCAGTAGTTTTGTACTAGCTTGCCTCAGTACTAAAAAACTTTTAGTTGTTTTGTGAGGATTGAATTCGATTTCTCTTTACTATGGTAGTAGTAATTGAATAATATTTTCTTTGTCAATTTAACCATGTCTGCTGAAATTTTTTTTTTGGCAATAGATCTTGTAAGTATTCTTCCACCGTATCTGTTATTGTATATTTCTGTGAAGAGATCGAAGGTCAGCTTGATTATTCTCTCTTTAAAAATATCTTGAATTTTTATATAGCCATCTAATATAAATCTCAATAATTTTACCAAAACATGTTGCTTGAACACTCGCAGTTCAGTATTCACTGTGGAAGGGTAAATCTTTTATTACAGAAAAGTTTTCTTTTTTAAAAAATTACATATGTATTTATTTATTTGAGAGAGAGAGCAGGGAGAGGGTCAGAGGGAGAGAGAGAATCTCAAGCAGACTTGGAACTCAGCATGGAGACTGACAGGGCTGGATCTCACAACTCTGAGATCATGACCTGAGCTGAAATCAAGAGTCGGACACTTAACCAACTGAGCCACAAGGTACCCCAATAGAAAAGTTTTCTTAATGCATGGTTTAAGCATTTGTTTGGTTATTGCTTTGACTGCCATCATTGTTATCTCCAATTGATAATCTTGGTTATCTATCTCCTATTTGCCACACACTCCCTGATCCTCTTTTCATCTCTTTATGTTTCATTTTTCTCAATTTTCCCATTTTCATACTTCCTTCTCCATGGTAGTTCCCTACAACGTTTTATACATTCACATGTCGGTTTTGTTTTCCTTTCTATTTCACTTTTTGTCAACTCACATTTCAATGTCTTCTAGTTTTTCATCTCATTTACCCTGATCTCTTGCATTTCTTGTTTGGTGGCCTTCTTCCAAAGACATGATTTCTTCTTCATTTTTTTATAATTTTTTTTTAATTTTTATTTATTTATGATAGTCACAGAGAGAGAGAGAGGCAGAGACACAGGCAGAGGGAGAAGCAGGCTCCATGCACCGGAAGCCCAACGTGGGATTCGATCCCGGGTCTCCAGGATTGCGCCCTGGGCCAAAGGCAGGCGCCAAACCACTGCGCCACCCAGGGATCCCAATTTCTTCTTCATTTAAGCAAATTTTATGTCATAATGTTTCATTCTAATTCACCTATCTTATTTCACCACTTAAAAGTAATTCTATGCATGATAAAACTATTTAGGAATATGTACAAAAATTTAAATTTTTATTAGTCAAGATCCTTGCATAAACTCATTATGCCTAAATTAGGCAGAAGTGGATTGATTTAAAGGCTATTAGGTAGCTAATAGGAAAATTGGAGAAGAGGGATCAGAAAATTGGCAGAAACCAAAGGGGGTTTTATGACCAGAGGCACATTCACTCTCATATAACTGAACTCACTTATTTAGCACACTGGTGCTAATCCTGCAAACAGAAACTGGGACTATCATTGTCCCAGCTGCCACTGGTATTAGACTCCACCATCAACTGACACAATGAACTATAATTTATACCTATTTCTTGTTTCTATTCAACATCCCAGGCAAAAACATATAATTAGTTGAAGATGGATCACTTGCCTGCCCCTGGTTGCCAGAGTACAGGGAGAACAAACATTTGACTTTTTAGATTCCATGAAGATTCACACATTGTGAGAATCTCTAATTATTTGATGGGGCTTCAGATTCTAAGCAGTCAAGTAATATTAGTATATGATCATTTAAAAAATTATACACTAGAATGATAAAAATGTGACTTAAAATGCCAAACTACTAAAGGAAAATAAAAATACATATTACAAAGAAAGTTCAATCCAGTATAAGAAAGGAAATGAGAAAGAAACAAAGGAAACAAGGTTATCATGGGGTAGTGAACAGGTGTTTTGTTGTTGTTGTTGTTGTTGTTTTGACTATTGGCTTCAATTTTTTCTTATTCTGATAGTATTATCTAGATTTTACTTTGAGAACAACTATACCACTTCTAGTTTAGATAGGGCAGGTTGGGATAACCCAATCCATTTGGTGGTAGGCTCAGTCGGGACTTGAGCAGTCAGGGCAATCTACCTCACTGGTGACTGAGACTAGCTGGGAGCTGCACATGTTGCTCACACAAGGCAAAGAGCTCTGAAAAGAAAATCATGACAGACAATTTCAGGAATTATTGGAACAGAGATACTTCTTTTTCAGAATGGCTGTTCTTTGTGATAGAATTTTCACACTTCTGGTAGTCATCTTGACCCTATGAGGGATGATGCCATTGATGGCTTAGATGGGAGCTGAAGAGAGGAAGCAGTGGACCTGCCAGAGGTGGGGGGACAGATTTCTGACCATATTTGTTCTGGTTAATTACAATCCTGCCTAAAGCGGGCAAAATTCCTAAGCTATGTTAACTTACTGAAAGACATATAAAAGAAGGCTTGAATTTCCAGTAAACTTTTTTATTTCATAAGTGAAATCTTATAAATTCTAAAATTGATTTCAAAAACTGTTTGGATAAAAATAGCCTAGAAAATGTAAATGCCTATAAGATAATTAATAAATGGCAAAGCATACAGTAATACTTTAGGAATTAAAAAAATGTGTGTCTGGTGCTGAAGCTAGTTAATTAATGGAATGGGAGAAAGTCTAATAATTTATGCATCCATTGAATTATATTATACTATAATACTCATATTTCATATCAATATGTGAGAATAGAATGGGATTAAGTAAGTAATATTGGGAAAAGATCGAATGATAAGTTAGATCCATGTTTCACAAAACTACTTCTGTATATATATAAAAATAAAATTCCAGATGAATTAAATATCTCTTTAAAACAATCAGAAGAATGCCTCTTTGTAATTGCTTTGAGCTAAATTCTGTCCCTCAGAAATGTGTATGTTGAAGCCCAAATCCCCAGGGCTTTTAGAATGTAATTAAGATTCAGTGAGGTCGGGATCCCTGGGTGGCACAGCGGTTTGGCGCCTGCCTTTGGCCCAGGGCGCGATCCTGGAGATCCGGGATCGAATCCCACGTCGGGCTCCCAGTGCATGGAGCCTGCTTCTCCCTCTGCCTGTGTCTCTGCCTCTCTCTCTCTCTCTCTCTGTGACTATCATAAATAAAAAAATAAAAAAATTCTAAAAAAAAAAAAAGATTCAGTGAGGTCATAAGGGTGAAGCCCTAATAGAACAGCATAGATAGCCTTATAAGAGAGAGACATCTCTCACATAGTGCACATGCATAAGAAAGAGCACGTAAAGTTACAATGAGAAGGTATACTTCGGTAAGCCAGGGAGAAAGCTCTCACCAGAAACTGACCAGGTTGACACCCTGATCTCAGACTTCCAGACTCCAGAAACTGAGAAAATAAATCTCTGTTGTTTAACCACCAGTCTGTGGTAGTTTGTTATGGAAGCCTGAGCTGATTAACGCAGTAAACTTAAATTAAATATCTTTCAAACATGTCATAAAGACTAGAAATAAAAAACTGAGAAGTTTTACAATTGATTACATGAGATTTTAAAACTTCTATAACACAGAAACTGCCACACTCCAGGTAAGAAGGAGCAACGAATATTGACAAAATATTTTTTCTGTACATAATAAAACCAATAGCAACAATATAAAGAGCTTCTGAAATAATGAAGAAAATGACAACTCAATAGAAAAACAGACAATATGAACAGAAAATTTGCAGAAGGAAAAAAGATTAATAAACATAAGACAAGTTACTGGACCTCATTAGTGATCAAAGCAATGGATAAAGAAATAATAGTAAAATGTTTTCCCTTGTCAAATTTTAATGAATGAGTTGAGTGGCAATATCTACTATTGGCTGGATGCAACAAAATAGCATTCCCATGTATCATGGATTGGGGTATCATAGGTTGGTACAGTGCTCCAGCATCTATTACAATTTAAAATGTGTATCCCAATGATGCAACAATGCTCCTGTTCAGAGTATATGACAGAAGTCCACTTATGGTGAACAAATATATATTCATTGCAGCATTGTTTATAACTGCAGAAATAAATTTTTAAAAAAGATTAAACATCCATCAAAAGAGATAGACTTAGATAAATTAGTATATCTTCCTACTATGCAGGGGTAAAACTGGATACTACTATCCAGGGGTAAAAATAATATTTTCTTTGTATTTTTAAAAAAGATTTTATCTATTTATTCATGAGAGACACAGAGAGAGGCAGAGACACAGGCAGAGGAAAGAGAAGCAGGCTCCATGCAGGAGCCTGATGCAGGACTCAATGCGGGACTCAATCCCGGAACTCTGGGATCATGTCCTGAGCCAAAGATAGATGCTTAACCACTGAGCCACCCAAGCATCCCTATTTTCTTTGTATTTATAAGGAGAGGTTCCAGTAAGAATTGTAAAGCCTAAGAGTAACTCACAAATACACATAGTGTGGTGCCATTTACAAACATTTTAAAACCTGTATGTGTATGTGTGTGCGTGTGTGGGTATGTGTGTACATAACACCAACAAAAGGAAAAAAAGAACAGAAAAATAAATGCCAAACTTTTAAGTGTGTACCTCAGAAAGGAGAGTAGTAGGATGGCAATCCTTTTGCTCCTTTAGTCTCTACTGCTCAGCTCTACTACACTGAATAATAATAGAGTTTGAAACAAATAGAATTAGCACTTATTCTGGAAAAGTTATGGTAAAAAATGAAAAACAACTGCTGGCACCATTATAAAATAGTTCTCTTCTGGAAACAATAATTCATACAGTTGGAACCATAAACTTATTCATAACTTGTTATAAAAGAGATCGATTTTATACATTTGTTAGGTTACTTTAATTTTCCTGAACAATTGATATTAAAACTGTTTTATCAGTGAAAACAACTTAAGCTCCACCATTTACTTCAGTGGTAACTCTGGGCGGTACAGTTGGGCACAGACGCACACCTATCAAAGTTCTCTGGTTAATCCCTTCCTAGTTACTTACTGTTCTCTTCATTCAGACCCTCATTGCCTGCCAGGTTTATTTGAATGGACTCTTATATGACCTCTCTCCCTACAAGCTCTCTTCCTTCCAATCTGTTCTTCTTGTTGCTGTTAGCGTTGTCTTCTTAAAAAGTAAATCTCACTTACCACCTTCTTATTCAATATCTTTAGGTGAGCCCCATATCTTCAGAAAGTATTTGAATTCAGTAGCATAACATTTATGTCTCATTGTGATCCAGTCGCTGCCAACCTATCCGTCTTTATCTCTACAATCTATTTGTCAAGAAAGAATGGTGGTTGGAGCTGAAGATGTCAAAGACCTCAGCCCACTTAAGACTGCAGTGGAGGTTCTAAGCCACAGCCTACAGGAGGGAGCTGGGAGATGAAGACTAAGCACTCTGACCTTACTGTCGTCAGTTTTCTCAATGCCTGTGGTACCTCCCACTGGGAAAGTCTGACTAGACACCGGAGGGCTAGGAGCCTAGTTGAGGCAATGTCTAATGTAGCCAAAAGGCAGTTCTGGAGCACAGAGCAGGGAGGGGAAGGGGCTGTGGAGTAACACAGGGAGAAGAACCACCCTAACCATCATACATCCAGGGGCTTTCCACCACCCATGCCTTTTGTACTTTCTCTCTTCTAGGAATGCTCCCCACGGAACACACCTTCATCTGACTAATTGTCTTTCAAAATTGATTTTAGCCAGTCTCTTAAATTGCTATGGTCAGGTGCAGCACTCCAAAGAGAATTTGAGTTCTAGGCGTTGGTGTATTTTTCCTATTGCTTCACACCTGGAACAAAAGGTATCCATTACAATTCCAGAAAGTCATGCAGGTACCAAATGAAAAACCTGGAATTTGTGTTTTGAGAACTATGAAACAAGAGAAAACATATGGAATATTATCAGTGACCTCAAAATTAAAATTAAAATAGCCAACCTTTATGTTTCAAACTAAATTGGCAGGTAATTTTACAATTATTGAAGACAAGAAGGAGGATTGCTAAGGATTACTTTTAAAGTCCTCACATATGTTTGATACATTCTCAAAAATATTCTATGAAAGGAAAAAGAGACTTTTTCTCAAACATGTTCTCTAGAAAGCTTAAGTACTTACATATTGCTCCTGGTCTGGATTATGTTGTTATTTTCGCAGGTTTCCCTCTTGCTAATGAAGCATGTGACTTAGTGTGGTAGCAGGTTTTCCCCTTGTTTCTAAAGGGAGGACCCAGCATCCAAAAATAGACTGATTTTATGCTTAAACACTGAAGTAATAGTTCTGGGAATAAGAGCCTTCAAAGTCTCTTAAGTTTCTTTATATCCCTTATTTTATTTGCTAAGAATATTATGGAAACTCTGCCAATACCCTTTGGTAAGAAGCTAATTAACAATGAATGAGTATAGTCAATTGAGATATTGTTATGTAAGCAAATAGAACAATGCCAGGTTACATCGTTTATTATAAAACATGTCTCAATTAAAATTTCATGTGATATAGTGCATGCAGATTTTCTAGGATAAACAGCAATGTTTTAGAGACTAAAACCCTTTTACAGCATGCTAGTAAACCCTGAGACGCAAATCAACAGAATATTCATGTCAAGCAAGAGAGTTTCAGAGGACAAACTATTAACCTTAAACGTGAATGCATTTGTATTTATAAATTTACCTTAAATCAATTTGTATCTCATCTTCTTGTAATTATATCTTGTTATTTAGAAATCGTAAATATATTTTTAAAACTTTTTAATTGACATTGTAAAGATCCAAATTTAATTCAGAGTGGCCTTTATTATATTCTTATGGAGTTAATACCAAATTTGAATATTATTATTACAACTTGTTCAAACTACCTGGTAAGCATCAGTGATGAAAATTGCTTATACAATTTTCCGCTCCCTGGATCCACCTTTTCACATTTGGTTCACTGAAAGCATTCCTTTAGTCTTTTATTCCTTGAGATACAATTCACATATCATGACATTTATACCCATTTCGTGTTTTTAGTATATCCAGAGTGTTGTGCCATTATCATTATTACTTAATTTCAAAATTTTTTAAACATCTCCAAAAGAAAGTCCATAGCAATAAGCAATCACTTCCCATTACCCCTCCCCACAACCCATGGTTACCACTAATTGATATTCTGTTTCCATGGATTTGCCTATTGAGGACATGGTTTATAAAATAGAATCATATAATACATGGCCTTTTGTGTTTGGCTTTTTCAACTTAGCATAATTTATTCAAGATCACCCATGTTATAGCACCAATTACTTTATTTCTTTATATGGCTCAACAATATCCCTTATATGGATGTATCACATTCTATTTATCTATTCAGATGGGATTGTTTTCACTTCTTCACTATTATGAATAATGTCACAATGAACATTTGTGTACAAGTTTTTATGTGAACATATGTCTTCAATTCTCTTGGCTATATATCTAAAAGTGGAATTGCTAGGCACGTGGTCATTCTATGTTTAACTTTTGTGGGATTTCCAAAGAATTTCCTACAGCACTGCATATTTTTACATTCCTGCCAGCAAGGTATGAGGGTTCCAACTTCTCTGCATCCTTGCCAACACTAGTTATTGTCCATCTTTTGATTATATCAATCCTATTCATCATTTGTAAATAAAAAATCCAATTAACCCATTAGAATGACTTTTCCATATTGACACTGACTATTCTAGATAATTCAGTGATTAAAGTTTTTCTCTCTACTATTATTTTCATCATTTTGAGTGAAGGAAATAGTATAATCTTATTATATTTATATTTGGATTGTCACTTTTATTAATTTATTTAGCTAACATGTTCATTAAAAGAGGAATGATATCTATGTATCACATATGAAAAACCCAACATTCTCAGAGGACTATAGAATTCCAAAACTAAAGTATTCTGGTTTTGCAGTTGGCTACTTATGGAAACTTTGGCAAGTTAAATAAATTATTCTTTGCTCCATTTTTGATAACTATGAAATGGAGAAAATGTTGTGCAGTTGAAATGAATTTGTGGAAATTTCATGAGTATATTGGTTTCCTGATGATGCTGTAACCATTTAACATATATTTGGTGACTTAAACAAACAGGTTTATTAACCTTCTAAAAGTGAATATTCTGACATGAATCTCACTAGGCTGAAATCAAATGTTGCCAGAGCTTCATGCCTATCTGTAGGTCTATTTCTCTGCTTTTTTGAGTTTCTAAATGCCACCCCCATTCCTTGATTCATGGCTTTCTCTTTCTACCTTCACAGCCAACAAGGACAGTCTACATAGAGTCCTTCTCCTGCTTTCATCTCTCCAGCCAGAAAAGATTTTCTACTTGTAAGGATGCAAGATGAGAATGGACCCACACAGATAACTTAGAAGAATCTTTCCAGGTCCTTAATTTAATCAAATCTGCAAAATCCCTTTTGCCATATAAGGTAATATGTTCACTGTCTCTCTGGTTTACAATATAGACATCTTTGTGGGACCATTATTTTACCTATCATAATGAAATAATGTGTGTCCCATAACAAATACAGAACTGGCACACAATGCTGGATAAATATTAATTTCCTTTTTTATCGTTTAAAATAGGTACTGTATGATAAAATGGGAATGGACCACACTTCAGCTGTGCCAAGGAGATGGATGACCAAATCTGAGAGAGCAATACATAAAGACTTAAAATACAAACACTATTATTCCCATAGAGTAATTCCTGTCATGGGATATTTGCCAGATGAGTATCATGGCATTAATCTCCATCCACAACTGTCTCATCTTTCCTTGGGCCCAGCAGCCAAGACATCTTAGTACCATTTGGAGATACTTTGTTTTCATGATCTGATCACCAGTCCTTTACCTAAAGCAGAAAAGACAGCAAAGAAACATTGATAGAGGAAAAGAATATTGAGACAGTTCTAAGTGGACTGTTGGTTCTGTTATCTGTGATGAATGACATTTCTCCTTCATTTATTTACATCAATATCTATAATTTCTGGGTTTCTAATGCTAGATGTATATCATAGCTTTCTTTTAAAATGGGAATAATGGTCACAGTAGTGTTTAGTGAACAAAGACATTAGCCACATAGTGACAAATTACTCTAGGATGAAGAAAGTCATTTCTAATATCTCTCTTGCATCTCTGCTATACACACACACACTCACACACCCAATAGTTTCTATCAAATACCTGATGGAATGGAGAGAGTTTCATAGTTTCATTACTTGGCAACTTTTGGGTTTGAAAGAAGATTGGGTGGCATTAATGTAGTATATGTTAGTTATCTTAAAAACCACCACCACCACCACCACCACTACAGTAAATAGGCCTCTGTTAATAAAATTAAATAAATTTCTAGCTCCTCAGGAAAACAAAATATTGTCTCATTGGTGGAGACCAGAGCCAAAGCATATCACTTTTTTTAAAAAATAACTAGAAATGTCAATTTCCTTAGGATTAATTTTTCTATAATCACAATCACTTTTTGCCCAAGGGAATTAATTCTAAAATTAAGACTAGCCATTTTGTATCACTTTTTGTTTCTGATTTAAAAAGGCATTACAGACTTTTTGAATTAAAAATAAAACTTGATTTTTTAAAGCAATTCTTGCCCTAGATAAAACTTTCAGTCTGATGCCACCAAACTTTTAGTAGAATAATTGCATTATCACAATGGCAAAAAAAAAATGGCTACAAAAGAAATAATGTTTTCCTTATTCTGTGGACATTTCTTAAATGCCTCTGTCAATATTTCCAGTTTCAAAATACATTCTAATAGAAATTCAGCAAGTGGTATTTTAAGCAAATCCTAATTAGAAACCGTTTGAATGTCAGTGATCAAAACATAGGAAGGGAAACTTGATATTTAATGATGAGATGGCACACTTATAGAATGCCTTTTCCTGAGAAGATCAAAACGGATAAGCACAAGTTTAAGTATCTGTTTAACACTGATACCTGGAGTTGGGCACGTACACTAACTTTTCCAGGTGGGGCTAGGAGGAGAATTGTGTATTTACCTTGCACATCTGACAGCACGGGAACAGGCTTGTTTTATTTAGTGGGAAAAAAGTGGATAGCCAGGGGTAAATTGACATGGAGGAACAGATAGCCTCAGTTGAAATACTGTTTGCCTCTGAAATCAGTGTTACTGTTGACATCTTCTGTCCACTTTGTTGTCAATCCCTAAAATAATTTAAGGATTTTGTTCCCTCAGAAAAGAAAGCTTTAATTCATTGCTTCGTGTATGTTGGCAAAAATGCTTCTGCCAAAGGCTATTTCTGAAATACTGCAGTAAGAAGATCTAAATCAATAAAGGATAAAAAATGAAAAAAATAAAAATAAATAATAAAGATGTCCAGCAATGCCATGTTCTATTTAAGTGTCAAGCTAAAAATATGTTGATACAGAGCTTAGAAAAGAGATAAGTGCTCACTAGTTTTACAGTTGGTGATTCACAACATACTTTTAATAAGGGGGTGTGGGTAAAATGAAAAAAGAGGAAGCTAGTAAAAATTGCCTACACTGTCCTAGCAGCTGCACAAACTACTGTTCATCTTTTGGTGCATTTACTTTGTTTCTTTTTCTGAAAATTATTATATTTTTGTTTGTAAATTTTTGTTTTGATATGATTTCAAGTTCATAGGATATTTTCAAGAAGAATACAATAAAGTCCCTGATACTTTTAACCCAGATTCAGCAATTGTTAAATCTGGCCTCATTGGTTGTATCACCTTCTTTCTCTTCACATCTCTGTGCATGTGCATACACACACACACTTCTGTGTTTGCATAAGTATTTGTAACCAGATACATATGCAAATATATTTTTTCCTGAATCATTGAAAGCATTATATCTTTATTACTAAATACCAATAAAAATCAAGAACTTGAACATTGTCGCAACACATTATCTAATTCATATATTTAACTTTTGCCAGTGTCCCAGCAAGCTATTGTATAGTTTTGTCCCCTTAATACAGCATCTAGTCTAGATCATATGTTGCATTTATTACCATGTCTGGTTAATCTCCATTAATCTGAAAAGGATTCTCAAACTTTCTCTTTTTCTTGACCTTGACATTTTTTAAGAGATAATAATGATTACAATAAATAATTTTGTAGAATGCCTTGTAATTTGAATGTTTCTAGTGTTTCCTCATGATATAATGTGGGTTATGCATTTTTTTGCAAGAATACCATAGATATGGAGCTGTGTTCTTCTCACTTCTCATACTAGGAGGCATATAATAACTGTTCCAACATTGATAACATGAACTTTTGTCATGGGATTAAGTGATGTCTGCAGAGTGTCCATGGTAAATTATTTTTCTGTTTGTAAGGATCTGTAACTTGTGGATGTCTGCTTTAAGACTATTCTTCATCAAACTTTTACCCATTAAATTTAGCAAACGTTGGTGATTTCTAACCCTATAATTTCTTCTATATTTATTAGTTGACATTGATAGATTTCTTATTTCCCCCTTCTATGTTTGATTCATGTGTATATGTATATTCATATAGATTTATGGATTCCTATTTTATTCAATTATAACTTATTGTTTATCATTATTAGTAGTAATAGTAGTAGTATGCTCAAGTGGCCCTAAACTTGGCTATGGGAACCTTTATAATCTTTTTGACTCAACTCCATGATTTATTTTTAAAGATTTCTTTATTTCTTTATTTATTCATGATAGAGAGAGAGAGAGAGAGAGAGAGAGAGATAGGCAGAGACATAGGAGGAGGGAGAAGCAGGTCCATGCTAGGATCCCTACGCAGGACTCAATTCGGGACTCCAGGATTGCGCCCTGGGCCAAAGGCAGACGCCAAACCTCTGAGCCACCCAGGGATCCCCAACTCCATGATTTATTGAGCATTCTTTTAATTTACAGTGAAAATGTTCCAGACTCATGTTGGATTTTCTCTGTCCCAGTCTTGGCATTAGTATTTACTTCAATGAGTCCTAATTTCATTTTAGTAGAGGATGGCTATTAGAGACTAAAGTCTGGGGCATAAATATACTCATTGTTACTGGGGTGTCATTTCCTCTAGACACACCCAGCTAACAGAGCTAGAAAGTATAGTCATGGACACACGGACACACGCACACACACACACACACACACACACACACACACACACACACCTCTATATGTACAGGCATACCTATGTATTCCTCGATTTATCTATCTTGTAATAGATAGTAGTAGTAATATGAATTCATCCTAATTCCAATTCCACAGTACAGGGAACATATGTTTAGTATTTCCCCTTTCCATATTTGTAACTAACCTTTCCAGTAGTGAAGAAACTGGTTCTCATTATCCTTTATATACATTATTATGTTATATATCGCATATATATTATACATATACATTATGAGTATAGTATATAAAACATATTCTATATTACATATGTAAATATTATCTATTTAATATAAAATAAAAGTTCAAACCTAGAATACAGAGGACAGTTTTAAGGTTGCTGAGGTTATATTTGTTAACAGCTAGAAAATCAATCCATCAATAAAAGTTGTGTTTGAATATATATATATGTGTGTGTGTGTGTATATATATATATATATACACATCCTATAACATTTACTCTTTTAAAGTATACAATTCAATGGTTTTTAGTATATTTACAAAGTTGTGTAATCATCATCGCTATTTTTTTTTTTCACATTTTGTTGGTCATTGGGGAGGAGGCCTCCTTCCTATCACTGGAGGTGCTCACAGTTTCTTCAGCCATTGCAAGCTTGGACACTGGAGGTCCTGGGGTTCCTAGGGATGCCTGGGCACACGGGACATGTTCCCATCACCTCAGGGAGGGCACGGGACAGTTGTAGGGCATGGTCTAGTTGGTCACTGTGGCTACCTGGTGAAGAGGCAGGGGCAGAGTGGGAGCAGAATTCTAGCAAGGCCTCTGCTGGTGAAGGACTTGACCAATACCTGCTCCCTGGGAGTCTCCCAGCCTTCTTGGTCTCAGCGCCAGCGGCAGCTACCATCATCACCATTAATCCCAGAGTTTATCAACCTCCCTCAAAAAAAAAAAAAAATCAAACAATCAAACACTCATTGGTAGTCACTCCCCATTATCCCTCTTCTAACCCTGGATAAATGAATCTGAAGTAAATAATAGGTAAAGAATATACAAGCAGCACTTCCAATTATTGCAGAAACAATGGAAAGAAAGAATGCTTTTCATGCCCTTGACAATGCAGAGGGAAAGGAATCCACCCGGATTCAAGTTTCCTCAGTGTCCTTCTCTTGTTAAGGAACCTCATGAAAGTGAGTTTTCCAGTTGAAAAAAATATAAAGATCAGGTGCGAACCTTCCTTCACAGAAAGCTTCACAGTTGAAGTAATTGCATAGTAGAGTTAGTCACAGTTAAACAGGAATGAAAAACCTACTCATGAGAGGCAAGAGCAGCTCTGACGGAGCAACTTTCCGAGTATTTTAAGAAGATGCAACGTCTCAAGTACAATTCCTGATACAGGGGATGGGATGCCTCTAGGGATTCAGGTATGATAAATGCCTAGTGCCTAGACTGCCCTGATGGATTTGGATTTCTTCCCATATGTGGAATGGCTACATTACTGGCTGGCCATTTTCTTAGTGGTTAAATTTGAAGGAAAAACGGAACAAAAGGATTGAGAATGTTCACTGGGAGGCACACTTCTTCCCCATACCTGATGCTTTCTTCTCCACAGGGGAGGAAGTTCCGCTACGACAAAACTCTTGTGTTTCCTCATCCCACATTTAAGCATGGATAGGTGATAGAGGGATGGAGAAATGTATCATCAATTGGTGAATTTTGGACCAGGGAACTAGTATACATATTTCTTTGTTCTTTGGGAGCAGCCTTATCCATAAAACAAGGATTGTGCTTTGCTTGCTCATGCTGAGCAAAGTGAGTGTTTTAGAAACAATTTTCTGCCTTATGTAGTGCCCTGTACTGGTTCAGTAATGGTTGTTTGAGCATTGAATTCTGAGAATTTATTTTGGAAGCCCATTTCCTTAAACAAAGAGTCAAATTTTTCACATTGCATTAGCTGGCTTCTTTTTTCTCATTTCCCAATTGGTTTGGTACTTTTGTAGAGAAGAGTTTATTATTGGGGCACCTCAACACCGATTCTCACTTAGCATCCCAGTGTTGCACTCTGACGCCTAAGTTACTGTGATAGCTCTAACCTCAGCTCATTTATTTTTTATTTTTCAGAATTATTCCCAGGATTCTTTTCATATTATATTTCAAAGTGGGTATGTATCTCTGTGTTAATGACATAAAAATACTTTATCGTTGTAATGGTTTGGGGGCAGTGCTAGAAGCCTTCAGTGCAACATGGTCACAACTGGAACTCCCACCTGGTTTGTGTTGTCATTTGATTTTCTTTCAATTAACATTATTTTAATATTGTGATTGTAATATTACAAAAAAGCTCTATTTCTTATCTATACCACTTTTATTAAATTTCTTGTTTTCTTTTTACTTATATTCCATCCTGAGTTATAAAACATACTTATGTAAGGATTTTTCTCAATAGACTAAAATATTTATAATTTAATCATATCCATACATTTAAAACATTAATTGCAGCAATCTATCAGTGTAGTATATTCCTTTCAATATTCTGACTTTTTTCTTTATTTTCTGCCTATGTCTCTGCTTTCACTTATTCATTCTTTCTTAGAAATAGGGAAATCGTAGTGGTAGACAGAGGCATACAAAGATGGGGATCACTTGCTTTTTCTTGTTTTTTTGGTCTATACTTTTGATAACTGGATGTACTCATGTATTTACAGGGCAATCCATCGGGGTCTATGATATTAGACAAATACCATTGTGTGTAAAGTAAGATATACAAAATATTCAGGAGTACAAAAAAATGAGAGTATTTTTGTTTTGAGAGAGATTTTAAAAGTTCCTAAGACGTTAAAAATCAATATGCAGAAAGAGGCAAGCTCAACCATGTAGGTTAAATGGACATAATCATTTTGGAAAGCAATTTGAAGACTTATATTAAGATCTTTATGCACATGCTTTTCTCATTTCTGGGGCATTGTTCTAAATAAAGTATTTTTAGGAGCCCCTGGATGGCTTGGTTGGTTAAGAATCTTGATCTTGGCTCAGGTGATGATCTCAGGGTCCTGGATTGGAGCCTGGTGTCAGACACTGCACTCAGCTTGGAGTCGGCTTGGGAGTCTGTCTCTCCCTCTGCCCCGCCCCTAGCTCATGCTCTCTCTCTCTCTCTCTCCTTCTCTCTCTCTCTCTCTCTCAAATTAAAAAAAATAAATAAATCTTTAAATAAGGCACTTTTAAGTTTTTAAAGAAGACTTTATGCACAAAGATTTTTATAATATTCTTATTTATAATAGTAAAATATGGAAAATGACAAGGCTATTTAAGATAATGATAAATAAAGCATGTTATATAAGCATTATAGAATACAACAGAGTTATTAAATTGTGTTAATGAGTCCATTTTAATATACAGGAAACATAAGCCATAATAAGAGGAAATTGTAAAATCACTATGATGACAATTTAAAATGAAAAAAATCGAAATCTATGAAATAAAGAAAAATTGAGAAGAAAATAAGGTGAAATATTTATAGTGCTAATTTGAGACTGATTGAATAAATACAAGATTTTTCTTGAATCTTTTATTTTTCAATCACTATCAATGGCTCAGTTGTGAACTGTCATAACACTCATAATAAAGACAACCTTTTTAATTTAAAAATGAATGTTCAAATAATAGTAAATGTACAGACTTTGAAATGACTATATATGATTTCTTGCATTGAGTTAATCGAAGAAGCTTCTTAACAGAGTTGAGTTTAACAAAAATTTGGAAATGGGGATACAGAAAGCTGAAAATTAAAAAAAAAAGGCATTGTTTGATACTTGTTTAGTAGTTGTTACCAACAGGAGCATAAGGGGGATGGTATGGGTGGACTAGTTTTATTCTTTCATGTGGATTAAAAATAAATTAAAAACATCTATAGCTCAAGAATATTTCTATCATAAATCAGTTTTTATTTGCTTTTACAAAAGTTTTCTTATAGACTTTACATATATTTTTTCTTCATTTTTAAATTTTATACCTTCAAAGCATTGCCAAATACAAACAATGTAGTATAAATAATACAACAATTGTCTGAAATATCAAAGATAATAATATTCTCACACTCCAGAGATCATGTTTACATGATAGGGTTATCCTATATGATAATGTGTACATATATGCATGTGCTATATATAATGCATCTTATCTTTAATTTTAAAATATCAATAGTAGGGATGCCTCAGTCGTTCAGCAGTTGAACGTCTGCCTTTGGCTCAGGGCGTGATTTCAAGATCCAGGATTGAGTTCCACGTTGGGTTTCATACGAGGAGCTAGCTTCTCTCTCTGCCTATATGTCTGCCTCTCTCTTTCTGTATCTCTCATAAATAAATAAATAAATCTTAAAAAAATATCAATAGTAAAGGGGCACCTGGGTGGCTCAGTTGGTTGAGCATCTGACTCTTAGTTTCAGTACAGGTTGTGATCTCAGGTTCCTGGGATGGAGCTCATGTCAGACTCTGCACTCAGAGCATGGAGTCTGCTTGAGGATTCTCAGTCTCCCTCTCCCTCTGCCTCTCACCCTATTTGCTTTCTCTCTCTCTCTCTCTCTCTAAAAATAAATAAATAAATCTTTAAAAAAATAAAATATCAATAGTATTACAGTATACATACTTTTCTTTAAGGTATTTTTTTATTAAATATTTCCTAGTTTTACTTTCCCATGTCAAAATATATGGGGCATCTTCACTGTCCTTAAAAATGATACTGTGTTCTATTGTGAGAATGAGCCATAATTAGTTTCTTTAATTTTCCACTGATGATCATTTAGATCATTTGTAAATTATGGCTTTTTCTCCATAATAAACAAATTTGCAATCACTATCCTAGTATATATTATATGTCTTTACTCTGATTACATTTTCAAAGTAGGAACATTAAATGTGATAGAAGGATAGTTATTGATTTAAGCTTGTGCTATACAAGGAAAGAATAGACAATATATCAAATGCCAGTGGAAGCAGGGCAGTACAAATTGTTTTCTTTTTAGACTTGCCCTTACAGGGATTAGATCATAAAAATATAGTCCAATCAAATAACTAAAGAATACTGATAATGACTATAATGATAATTTTTATTAAAAGGTTATGATGTGCCAGTTAGTTAGACCATCTTACACAAGTCCTACCAAATTCTTATTAGGACGATGATGTTATTATGCCCATTTTGCCAATGAAGAAATTAAAGTAAATTAATTTGACCCAGGCCGCATAGTGAAATCTATTTTCAGGACAAGAATCCAGTTTCATTATGTATAATCCCACTCACAAGCATAGCATACATAAGCAGAAAGAACACTAAATAAAAATATTTGCAATCTCAGTCCTTGTTGAGGTTGGCTTCTACCTACTGAGATGACTGCATCACATCCATAAGTGACATTGTGTGAAATGAAAACTCCAGGCATTGCATCAGAGCTACTCAGTGTCTTCACCTCAGCAAACATTAATTCAAAGTACTGTTTTACTGCTTAAATGAGCTTAAGTATATTTTAGTGCGCTGTCCCCTGTAAAATCAGAAAGTGGGGAAATGATAAGAGATTGTGATGATTATGTATGCTAATTATGATTTTTATTGATCTCAACTAGAAAATCATGAATGTCCAAGAATGTAAAGGCTAATTGTAGTTTCACTCAGCCAATAAATTCTATCAAAATATTCCGTGATAAGATCTCTTACTCATATCTGAATACATAAAGGCTGAAATAGAAGGGAAGTGGGAGAAAATCTATAGGGTAATTGAATCATTACTCAGTCTTTCTTTAATTTTGCATATACATTACTACCTAATGATGGCTACTTTAGACTAGCTCAAATATTATTTTAGCCATTTAGACAATTTTGCAATAGACCAAGAGTGACTAAAGTTATTTTTAAAAAGCAAAGTGCATATATTGTAAACTTCCACAACAACTGCTTAGATATTAATCCAAAACATTTGATTCACTGTTGATTTCCTTCTTCTCTCTTACCTCCCACAGTCATAGGGTCAAGTTTGATTGTTTTTTTACCTCAAAAGGATCACTTAAATCTTATTTTCTACTATGATTAAGAATTCTATGTTGATGACAGAAGATGAATGTTCTCCCACTCTGGAAAGGGGCCCATGGAAACCAGATAATTTATGTTGAGGTACAAACGAGGCAAAGGACATATTTCCTAAATAAAGAACATGACAACAGAAGTCAGTAGAGAAGGATTTTAGGGAAGATCAGAGAGAAGCTTCCTTGAGCAACTTCCCAGATCCCTCCCATGGTTCCCAGGTGAGGAAGAGGCAAAGAGCCAAAAAGTAGTAGACATGGACATGTATGAAGTTAACATGTTTCAAATTCCCAATTCCTGCGACTCATTACTATTAACATTATATGTATGTGGACTCTTTACAAAAAACCTCTAATTCTGGGACCCTCTGAAGAGAATTTGTCCTGGAATACAGCTGTCTCTTTGTCTCCACGTATATCTATATAATTCTTTCTTTCTATCTGTCTATCTATTTATCTATCTATCTATCTGGCTATCATTTGTTGTGCTTTTTATTGTTGTTTTACTTTATTTTTTGATGCTGCTATAGTGATAAATATGTTGTTACTTTGAGCTGCAATGTTTTGGGAACGAAGGAATGGGGGTAACATCACAGAACTGATAAGAGCAAAGTAAATGATCACGCTTATTCTTTGGCTCATCTCCATCATCCAAGCAAGGAAAGCAAGCCCTTTAAAGGATGAGAAGCAAAAACATTATGAGTAGAGGAAACTTTCCATGGACTCTTCTTATCAGCCACATTTTATCTGTTGGCTATTTATATTTCTACCCCCTGTGGCATCAGCAAGCTGCAGCTTGGGAAAATGAAGGCTTTAGAAATGCATTTGGGGCTCCCTCAAAATTGATTTTCCACATGGAAATGTAGGCAGATTTATCAGGGAAGGACAAATGAATACCACTACCAAAATAATAGAAAAAGCAATCTCCAAATACATCATTGGGAATGACTTCTTAATTCTGGATTTTTTTTTTTTTTTTGTATTCAGAGATGTGATCTTCTTGAGTGTGTGGACCTCCTCTGACTTGCTGTGGCTACATCTGGCATTCCTTTTTGTGCGCCTGCTAAATTCTCTTCAAGGAGTTTTAGGAATGCCTGTTGGGGGTATATGCATAGGAGTGGTGGAAAAGAAAAGAGACAAGGACAGAGGGGAAGGTGGAGGATGAAGGAAATCTGTGTCTCAAATATTCTCAAAACTGTTTCATTTGGGAAAAAAAAAAACCTTTCATTTGAATGACTATTCAAATGGAAATTCATCATTTAAAAAATGGACTTTCTCAAATATCTACAGACAAAGGAAAGGAAGGTGGTTTGGTTTTATGGTTTTGGGTTAATTTGAATTATCCTGGAAGGAGTTTTAAACATGTTATGAATTCCATTGACTATTTAAAACATTGCTTTTGTTAGATATACAAAAGTAACATTTAAAAATCCTTATTATTCAGATTAAGTCTATAGATCCCATGTATTGTGTTTTTGTCTTAGTAAAGTTTAACTCTTAAAGGCATCTGGTACAAGTTTTTTTTTTTTTTTAAGATTTTATTTATTTATTCATGAGAGTCTTACAAGTTTTTCCTTGATTTTTTTCCCCTTCCTTGTACACAAAGGGTATTCATCTCCATTCTCTTTTATTCTCCTCCCTCAGTGTTATTAAACTTGACTGGGGTTCTGGCAGAGGCATGCCCAAGGTTAGGAGATACTTGGACCAGCCTGCAGCTGCAGCTCTGGGGCATCCCAGGCAACCTGTCACAGGGTATGAATGTGTTACTCATCTAGAAACATAGGGACTTGATAAGTCTGCTACTAGGAGAGTGTGGGACAAGGTATAGCCCTACTTGGTATAGCTGTATACCTTTAGCCCTATACCTTCCAACCCTACACAAAAAAGTAATTTGATTTATGATGAAGCAATAAAATAAGTACATGGCAATCTTAGATTGTGTCCCTTTATTATAACACCTATTAGGTATCTTTTACTAGCCTAAGGGAGAATTGAAAGGCTATAATTCTATGTCAACATTGTCAGTTGTCTTGTGTATTAAAAATGAAGGCAAACCTCAAAAAAGAAGAGCTCACAAACTTTAATTATATACACTCTACTCTTTGTGCCCCCTAAAAACAGAATGCATTTTCAGTCTTGTTCTTATGACTGAAAGAATTAAAAAAGAAGAGAGTGAGAGAAATTAAGGAAGAAAATAAGGTCATGGGCAAAGCACTGAGAAACATGATACTTTCTGATAATTACTTTATGTTCTATTGAGTTGAAATAAAAGGATTTGACTGAAAGATCTTTTTAATGCTGAAAATTTCACCTCCATTGACTTTGAAAAAAAAATCCATTCATTAATTTGGGGCATAGTAGGGAGAAGAATTCTCTTAAAAAATAAGTCTGCATACGTACCTATTGAGTGGTCACAATCTGGGATACTGACAATGCCCAGTACTGGCAAGGAAATCAAGAGGGAGTTCAAAAGTATAAAACAACACACACAAATATATATAGTCAAGTAGAATACACATACATGTAAATATATATATATATATATATATATATATACACACACACACACACACACACACACTGAGCCTTGTTTTACAGTCAAGGCAGGCAAGCATCACCAAGAAAATAATGGAAACAATCCATTGGACCTATCTGTCAGGGATAGCTGCTTATGTCTGAGTTCCAGGGCAGAACTGGACCAGGAAATTTCTATTATTTTATAAAAATGATTAATGAAACTTGTTTTTGAGGGTAGTGTTTTTGCATTGTAGAATGAAACCATAAAATAAGTTTATAGTGAGTCAAAGCCACTTGCTTGACCCCTAGACATATAGTTTGTCTTATAAAACATGTTAACTATGAATTTTGATATATTTAAAAGTGGCATAATATGAAATTTTACTTTGTTCCTCAAATATTACAAAATTTGGAGGTAAATGAGTGATCTTGACAGTGTGGAAACTTGTCAGCCAGAGGGGTCAGCATGTAAAGTCAAGATGGCTGGAATAATGCCTGCTATTATGAAAGGCTTGCAGTGATTCAGTGACCACATCTTGGTTCTCAACCATTTACCCATAGGTCCTATGATTAAGTCAGAGACTACAACCTTATGGTCATTAGAAGAAGATTCTCTTACTGATTATTTTAGCCTTTTCAATTTTAATAGATTTTTTTTTTAGCATCATTACCACAAACATTATGAGATCTGCTTGAGGGATCTGCCAATGTGTTACTAAATTTATTGAAAACTATTATAGAAATGAGTGAGAAAAGAAAAACCTCTATAGGTTAAAAGTGGTTGACGTTTGACCCAAATCCCTTCAAAGAATGGCATATTTTCCCTTAGGAGAGAGCTGCACTTTTATTTAGGAAATCACCTTTTTGAGTATGAAAATGTCATGCCATAGGGCACTGAGGGGAGAGAGAAAAAGATATAAAAGAAATAGCTTGCTCAGCAAAAGCATGAAATAATAGTTCACAGGCTTTGACTGGTAGGCCAAAGGATTGTAGGAATCAGGAATTAGAAAGAGCAGGATTGGATGAAGGGTATAACACAGTAATTTTCAACCTGGTTGCACATTAGAATTAACAAGGGGAACTTTTAGAAAACTCATTTCTTGGTTCCACTCCCCAAGATTCTAACTGCCTTGGTGTAGGTGGGGCTGAACAACATTTTTATAAAGTCTCTCCAGCAATTCGAATTCTCAGCTGGGGAGAAAATCGTTGGGGAGAAAGTGACCATGTCCCAAGGTGGCGTTTATGGTAGAAGATAGACAGTAAGAAACCCAAGACTGGCCAGAGCAAAAAGTGCTTGAAAATGAGAGCTGGATAATATATAATCTTAAAATTATTAGTTTTCTTAATTGTTCTATGCTTCCTCTGTGCTAATACTCCATCTTTGGTGAACTGTGTTACATGCAACAATCTTGTATTGATGGGGTTTTAGGGAATGGGAATGAGGGTCCAGTTCTGGTGAGAACTAGTGCCAAAAAAAAGTAGCAACTCTAAGAGTTAAAACAGAAGTTCCGCAGAGATCAACCATGGAACAAGATCTAATCAGAAGATAGGAGGGTGCTGGATACACCTCAGAAATCTTTGGAGCTCTGAGTTTCCCACTATAGGTGACATGGAGTCTTATGATTCATTATTTGGAAATATTACCTGAAAGAGAGGGAAGATATGTAATTAGCCTATGGAGTTTGGGCATGTGCTAGCACACTGTGTTACACCTAAAAAGATTAAGTAGATATTAAATAGTACAAATATATATTTGCATTTCCTTTTGTCTGGAAAAATCACATAAGAATTTTACTTCACTGTACTGAAAGCTGTATAGTTCAGATACTTTCCAAAACATCTTTACATCTTCCTATAAATAATATATTTCCATGGAGAATCACAATGATAGAATTTTCCAGAGGCATTATAAGAGTGTCATGATCACAATGTTCTCAGTCGCTCAATAATTCACGATTGCAGGTGCTGCATACCCTGTCTGCGGGGCCTGTGTGCTCTTTTTAGGATTGAACTCCACACTACTCCCTGAAGAACCAGCCTAATAATAGCTGTCTTGTCAGGTGGTTGCCAGATACTCTGCAAAATGCATGGGGGAGAGAGTGGGGAGGCATAGTATCTCCCTTAACTGTGTGCAAGGCTCAGACCAAAGAGGCGAGAATCTCAGAGAAAGCAGTCACTGCTCCCTCATCTGGAAGAGTTTCCTTTCTGATGACTGGATTCCAAGTGGAGGCTGTGCAATCATGGTCTGCTTTTTTCAAAATGGCCTCTCTACTCAAAAAAAAAAAAAAAAAAAAAAAAAAGGCCTCTCTGGGCAGGAGGCCCACTCCCTGATTAATCTTGCATTCCTCAAGACAGTAGGCAACCAGAAAAACATTCCATGTGGAATGTGTCTGAGCTCACCTGCTATTTGGGGAGTCAGAGGAACAGGTAGACTTAGGGTTCTGTGTACAGATATTTGCTCTGAAAAAGACGACATACAGATTTTGCACTTTAAAGGTTCTCTTGCTTTGAAATAACCAGCTGAAAGCTGACTAAAGCAACTTAAAGGATATCAATAAAGATCTTCAGGTCTGACTGCAAACCATTATCACCTGAGAATCTTTTAAAAAAATACGGACTTTTAAAGCTGCTGATGTTCATGGCCTCCTGAAGTCTTCCTGAGTCAGAATCCCCTGGGGGGAAGCGATGGGGGGCAGGCATCTGGGTGGCTCAGTCGGTTAAGTGCCTGCCTTTGGCTCAGGTGGAGATCCCTGGGTCCTGGGATCAATCCCACATCGCGTTCCCTGCTCAGCTGGTAGTCTACTCCTCCCTCTCCCTCTGCCTCTCCACCTTGTGATTTATCTCCCCCCCCTCTCTCATAAATAAATGAATAAAATCTTGAAAAAACAACAAAAAAAGAATCTCCTGAGGATGGGGTCCAGAAATAATTATTCTGGTAAAAAAAAAAATTCACTGATTCTGATGTACAGCCAGGTTTGGAAATCATTTCTTAGTCTGAAATAAATAAACAAAAAATCAATAGAAGAATGACAAGCCAAAGAAGATAGACAAAACAGAAAGAGAGGGCATGAGGGGGAGAATAGGAAAAACACATTGCTAAAAAAAAAGTAGTAATGGCAAAGAGTGAGCGACATCACCATTAGGCAGAAGGAAAAATTAAGCACCGCAGCAAGCAGTGCCAACTGTGGCTTGTCCTGGTCTAGAAGAAAGGGATATGGACAACAATGTCTCTGAATCCACAGGAGCTACAATTACCCTTGCATTCAGTCATTTGTATGCTAAAGTCAATTAATTGTAATAAGACTTTGTCACCAAACAAATGTCTCTTGCTTGGAAAATCAGTACTTCCACTCTGCCCCCCCTTTAATGCTCCAGCGGGAGAGCTGAATGTTATCTTGAAACAATGTTCTGTTCTGCTAATATTATCATTTCATTATAGCTCCCTTACACCAAACTTCTAAGCTTTTAATGAAATATTTCCTAAAAGCACATGCCTTTAATAGGAACATGTAAAATTGAAAAGTAGAAATGTTTCAAATCCATATGACTCAAAACAGCATCTTCAGTCATGGGACCTGCAGGGGTGGTAGCAAAAGTCATAATGTCAATGCCTGTTGAATAAGGTCTAGTCAACAGTTCAGTCTGAAAATAATGGAAAATGGGGAAAAGCGGGTTTTTAAAATATAAGAGAAAAAAACAGAAGTGCTCTCAGGCTAAATGTCAAAATGAGAGAAATATAAATGAAGCTATATTTAGTTGTATAAATGTGATCAGGTAATTCATGTGTAAGAAATAAAATGGAATTAAATTTGACTTTCAAACATTCATTTCTGCTGTTGAAAGTTTTGTTTTTTCTCACATCAAAACTCTGTCTTGAGCTCTAATGCTGTCCTTACAGAGAAATCCATACTTGTGCTTGTTTCTACCTTAAAATCAAGACTATCTACCTCTAAATCTCATTCATGGTCTCTAAGACAAGATGATAATGTAGACTTCACTCATTTGTAAAATGGGAAAAATAATAATACCTACTATGAGAGAACTGAGTGAAATTATATGTATAAAGGATTCGAAACAGTATCTGGCATTTTGTAAACCATGCACAAGTGTTTCCTACAACTATTATAAAAGCTAAAATTCTTCTCTGACTTTTGAAGCTCCATGAACAATTTTCCCTCCATTATCTCCATATTCCTTCTACTGATTGCCTTGTAGTAATGCATCTTAAGTGACACAATAGCTTATATAGTAATAAATGACCAGCTGTGTGTCAAAGGTAGTGCCAGAGATCAGCAGTCTCTTATTCCTAATGTCCTCTGTTGCATTTATGCCAAAAATTATCAATTAGAAATCCTGTCACAACTCTCTGTATTAAAGAAGATTAAGGAATACAATGGAAAGTCAAGGGAGTAGAAAATCCTCCCTTGAGGACTGAGAGTGACACAGAGGAAACGGGTCGCTACTGAAACAATGGCTCCCCTCAAATGGGATGGAAGCCTCCTAGAGGGGAGAGAGGGGAAGGGCTTCTGTTTCACATGAGCCAAACCAACTCCACTGCCACAGAGTGACAGATACTGCCACCAAACTGCTCTCCTCTCAGAGCTGCAGAATTTTTTTTTTTGTCTTGCTGCATTCTTCATATGTGTTTCTGTCTTCTTTACTATTCTCTACAGACTCCCCTTAACACTTCCCCTTTGGCAATATTACATTATTATCTATAGTACCTGTAGATTTCTCTCTTAGACCATTGCTATATCATCTAGCTGACCCCCTAACCCTTGTCCTGCCACAACTAATTGAACTTGCTGTTTTGTGGCACCAGAAAGAGAGGATGCAGTATGTTTAATGAAACTGTGGTCAGAACATCAAAGATTATGTGTCCCATATAAAATGAACAACACACTTTCTGATGACACCAATTGTTTCCCAGTAATGTATGCCTGGCTTTTTCATCCTTTAAAAAGTTAATTATTATTGCAATTAATATTCTGCTTCCCTCCTTTTTCTATGCCTTTGCTCTTCCAGTGACTTATAAAATTAGTTAGTTTGATCTTTAACGTTTGAAATGTCAGTTGTCTTTTCAAAGCAACATCCTCTTTATCTAAGGGCATCAATTAGAAAAAGAAAATTAAGTAATGCAAATGCATCACAGAGATAGGTACAGAATGAAAGGGAAATAACATAATTTTATTGATTTTTAAAATTTATTTTTAAAGATTTTATTTATTTATTTATTTATTTGACAGAGAGTGAGAGAGGGAGCACAAGCCGGGGAAGTGGGAGAGGAAGAGGGAGAAGTAGGCTCCCCACCAAGCAGGGAGTCGATGTGGGGTGAAATCCCAGAATTCTAGGATCATGACCTAAGGTGAAGGCAGACACTCAACTGACTGAGCCACCCAGGTGCCCCAAGAAATAACATAATTTTAAAGGAGTGAGTGTAACTGAAGTGAAAGCTTACTATATTTTCTTGAAGAGAATAGTCCATTTTTTTCATTAAGAAAAATAATAGCACTAATATCTAAGACTTTTATTTTATAGTTTCTTCAAGAGAATAAAGTCACCACCTTTATTTGATGAAAAATAAATAAAGAAAGAAAGAAAGAAAGAAAGAAAGAAAGAAAGAAAGAAAGAAACTAACCCAGATGCCTTTGAGTATAGGGATGACTTTTTAGATATAACATCATTGACATGATCCATGAACGAAACCATTGGTGAGCTGGATTTTGTTAAGATTAAAAAAAAAAAAGAAAAAAAAACTTTTGCTGTACAAAAAAATGATGTCAAGAGAATTAGAAGAGAAGCCACAGATTATAAAGGGAGAAAACCTTTATAAAAGATTTAAGAAGCATCTGATCAAACTGTTTATCCAAATATTCAAAAAACTCTTAAAGCTCAACAATCAGAAAACAAACAGCCAGATTTAAAAAATGGGCTAAAGGGTGCCTGCCTGGGTGACTCAGCAGGCTAAACAACTGACTTCAGCTCAGGTCATGATTTTGGGATCCTGGTATTGAGTCCTAAACCCCATGTGGGGCTCTGTACTCAGCAGGAGGGGTCTGATGGTCTCTCTCTCCCTCTGCCCCTCCCCCTGCTTGTCCTCTCTCTCTCTCTCAAATAAATAAAATCTTTTTTAAAAAATAAAAATAAATTTAAAATATTAAAAATGGGGGGGAGGGGCAAGATGGCGGAAGAGCAGGGTCCCCAAATCACCTGTCCCCACCAAATTACCTAGATGACCTTCAAACAATCCTGAAAATTTACGAATTCGGCCTGAGATGTAAAGAGAGACCAGCTGGAACGCTACAGTGAGAAGAGTCCGCGCTTCTATCCAGGTAGGAAGACGGGGAAAAAGAAATAAAGGAACAAAAGGCCTCCGAGGGGGAGGGGCCCCGCGAGGAGCCGGGCTGAGGCCGGGGCGAGTGTCCCCAGGACAGGAGAGCCCCGTCCCGGAGGAGCAGGAGCTGCACCAACCTTCCCGGGCGGGCGGAAAGGGGCTCGCAGGGAGTTGGAGCAGGACCCAGGAGGGCGGGGATGCCCTCGGGCTCCCGGGACACTAACAGACACCTGCGAGCGCAGGAGAGTGCGCCGAGCTCCCTAAGGGCTGCAGCGCGCACGGCGGGGCCGGAGCAGCTCGGAGGGGCTCGGGAGCGGCTCCGCGGAGGGGGCTGCGGGGCGGGAGCGCGAATCCAACAGCGCAGGCCCCGGAGCACAGGGCGCCGGGACACAGCCCAGGATCCGGCCTCCCCCGGGACAGGCAGAGGCCGGGAGGGCCCGAGACAGCGAGAACGCTCCTGCCCCGAGCTGAGCAGATCAGCGGCCCCGCCCCGGAGCCTCCAGGCCCTGCGGACGGAGAGCCGAGAGCCCCGAGCCCCGTAGTTCCTGCGGAGGCTGAATCCAGGCTTCCAGAGTTGCCATAGCAACTGCGGCTGTTCCTCCTGGGGCCTGGCGGGGTAAACAACCCCCGCTGAGCCCTGCAGCAGGCAGGGGCAGAGCAGCTCCCCCAAGTGCTAACACCTGAAAATCAGCGCAACAGGCCCCTCCCCCAGAAGACCAGCTGAGGACCGTGATACCCCCGTGTTCCAATACAACTTGTTTCTGGCCACTCTGCACTGAGCAAAATGACTAGAAGGAAAACCTCAACTCAAAAGAAAGAATCAGAAACAGCCCTCTCTCCCACAGAGTTACAAAATCTGGATTACACTTCAATGTCAGAAACCCAATTCAGAAGCACTATTCTACAGCTACTGGTGGCTCTAGAAAAAAGCATTAAGGACTCACGAGACTTCATGACTGCAGAATTTAGATCCAATCAGGCAGAAATTAAAAATCAATTGAATGAGATGCAATCCAAACTAGAAGTCCTAACGACGAGGGTTAACGAGGTGGAAGAACGAGTGAGTGACATAGAAGACAAGTTAATGGCAAAGAGGGAAACTGAGGAAAAAAGAGATAAACAATTGAAGGACCATGAAGACAGATTAAGGCAAATAAACGACAGCCTGAGGAAGAAAAACCTACGTTTAATTGGGGTTCCCGAGGGCGCCGAAAGGGACAGAGGGCCAGAATATGTATTTGAACAAATCCTAGCTGAAAACTTTCCCAATCTGGGAAGGGAAACAGGCATTCAGATCCAGGAAATAGAGAGATCCCCCCCTAAAATCAATAAAAACCGTTCAACACCTCGACATCTAATAGTGAAGCTTGCAAATTCCAAAGATAAAGAGAAGATCCTTAAAGCAGCAAGAGACAAGAAGTCCCTGACTTTCATGGGGAGGAATATTAGGGTAACAGCAGACCTCTCCACAGAGACGTGGCAGGCCAGAAAGGGCTGGCAGGATATATTCAGGGTCCTAAATGAGAAGAACATGCAACCAAGAATACTTTATCCAGCAAGGCTCTCATTCAAAATGGAAGGAGAGATAAAGAGCTTCCAAGACAGGCAGGAACTGAAAGAATATGTGACCTCCAAACCAGCTCTGCAAGAAATTTTAAGGGGGACTCTTAAAACTCCCCTTTAAGAAGAAGTTCAAGTAACTCTGAACGTGAATGGGCTTAATGACCCCATCAAAAGGCGCAGAGTTTCAGACTGGATAAAAAAACAGGACCCATCTATTTGCTGTCTACAAGAGACTCATTTTAGACAGAAGGACACCTACAACCTGAAAATAAAAGGTTGGAGAACCATTTACCATTCAAATGGTTCTCAAAATATACCCTAAAAACTACAGAACACTTCTGAAAGAAATTGAGGAAGACACAAAGAGATGGAAAAATATTCCATGCTCATGGATTGGCAGAATTAATATTGTGAAAATGTCAATGTTACCCAGGGCAATTTACACGTATAATGCAATCCCTATCAAAATACCATGGACTTTCTTCAGAGACTTAGAACAAATTATTTTAAGATTTGTGTGGAATCAGAAAAGACCCCAAACAGCCAGGGGAATTTTAAAAAAAGAAAACCATATCTGGGGGCATCGCAATGCCAGATTTCAGGTTGTACTACAAAGCTGTGTTCATCAAGGCAGTGTGGTACTGGCACAAAAACAGACACATAGATCAATGGAACAGAATAGAGAACCCAGAAGTGGACCCTGAACTTTATGCTCAACTAATATGCGATAAAGGAGGAAAGACGATCCACTGGAAGAAAGACAGTCTCTTCAATAAATGGTGCTGGGAAAATTGGACATCCACATGCAGAAGAATGAAACTGGACCACTCTCTTGCACCATACACAAAGATAAACTCAAAATAGATGAAAGATCTAAATGTGAGACAAGATTCCATCAAAATCCCAGAGGAGAACTCAGGCAACACCCTTTTTGAACTTGGCCACAGTAACCGGAGAAGGACAAACGGTGTATGTTCTCATTCATTTGGGGAATATGAATAATAGCGAAAGGGAATATAAGGGAAGGGAGAAGAAATGTGTGAGAAATATCAGAAAGGGAGACAGAACATAAAGACTTCTAACTCTGGGAAATGAACTAGGGGTGGTGGAGGGGGAGGAGGGTGGGGGGTGGGGGTGAATGGGTGACGGGCACTGGGGGGTACACTTGACGGGATGAGCACTGGGTGTTATTCTGTATGTTGGTAAATTGAACACCAATAAAAATTAATTTATAAAAAAAAATAAATAAAATATTAAAAATGGGTGAAAGACCTTAATGGACACTTCACCAAATAAAATATACAGATGGTAAATAAACATATAAAATGATGCTCCACATCAAGTTATCAGGGAAATGCAAATTAAAATTACAAGGAGATAATACTACACACCTATAAGAATGGCCAAACTCTGGAACATGACAACATCAAATGCTGGCAAGGATACAGAGCAATAGGAACTCTCATACATTGCTGGTGAAAATGAAAGTAGGTGCAGCCTTGTGGGAGACAGGATGAAAATTCTTGCGGAACTAAATGTATCCTTACCATGTGACCCAGAACACACTCATTGATATTTACCCAAAGGAGTTGAAAACTATGTCCTCACAAAACCTGCATACAAACATTTACAGAACTTTCTTCATAATTTCTGAAGACTTAGAAGCAACCAAGATGTCTTTCAGGATATCTTTTACTGATTCATCCAAAGAGTAAACTATTATTCTACATTAATAAGAAATAAACTATCAAGTCATGAAAAGACATGGAGGAATCTTTTTTTTTTTTTTTTGACATGGAGGAATCTTAAACCCATGTTATTAAGTGAAAGAAGTCAGTTTGAAGAGGCTATATATTATATGACTCCAAATAGAAGAAGTCCTGAAAAGGCAAAACTGTGGAGGCATTAAAACAATCTGTGATTTCCAGAGTTGGGGCAAGGAAGAGGGATAAATAGGTGGATTACAGAGGAATTTGAGGGCAGCAAAAATACTCTGATACCATAATAGTGGATACGTCACTAGACATTAGTCCAAATCCATAGAATATGCAATACGACAGCAGGAGTGAATCTTGATATAAACTATATATTTTGGGTGATTACGAGATGTCTATGTAGACTGATCAACTGTAATAAAGGTACTACTTTAAAGGGAGATGTTGGTAATTGAAGAGGCTGTGTGTGTGGAGGAGAGAGTATACAGGAAATCTCTATATCTTCTGCTCAGTTCTGCTGTGAACCCAAACTACTCTAGAAAAATAAACTCAATAATAAATAAGTAAATAAATAAATAAATTTAACAAATCTATCCTCAAAGTACCAAATGAAAGAAGACTTGATGTTATATGAAGAATCAACCAAAACCCTTTGTTTATCTACCTTAGCATCAATGCTAGGTCCCATTTACAACGCATTCTTTGCTAGCAGCTTCTTGATTCTTCAGTTTGGCCACTGTCCCATCCTATTTGGAGCCATTTGCATCTCATTTTTTCCCTGTCTGTGTATTACTTAATCTTTCAAGATCAATTTTTTCTTGAATTCAATCATGATTAACAGTTCTATTCCTATTCAGTTAGTGAAAATAACAGGAAACTAATATAAGGTGGATGAAAGAAGAGATAGTTCCCAATGAAAATAATAATGGACCAAGAATTTGGCGCTGAAATTTAATTTTGAGTCTACAAAAATCCATTTTTGTACACTGTCCAAACAGCCTATTAAAATGGGGTTATTCAGTCAATCACCTGAATATATGGTCTATACAGATTGAATCCTAGTATTTAGGCCATGCTATTTGTAGCATTTCATAAACCCATGTTCTTCTGATTATATTTTAAGGTGGATTTATGTATAAACCCATTGTTGAATCCCTTGTCTCATATTTTATCTAAGGTTAATTGTATATAGAACTACATAATGAATCATTTAAACAATTTATTCATTCAAACAGCTAATATTTGGGAGCCTAGGACTAGAAACTAGCTAATAAGAGAATCCTTCCTCTTTTTATTTTATAATTTATTTGAGAGAGAGTGCTCATGAGCTAGGGAGGGGCAAAGGGAGAGGGAGAATCTCAAAGCAGACTCCTCACTAAGCGTGGAGCCCAACAACTGGCTTAGGGATTGGAGGAGTGTTGACCCAGGGCTCGAGGTAGGGCTCAATCTCAGGTCCCTGAGATCATGACCTGAGCCAAAATTAAGAGTCAGGTGCTTAACTGATTGAGCCACCCAGGTGCCCCAAGAGAATCCTTCCTCTAATCACTTTACATTCCATTAGAAAAGAGAGTCAATAAACAAGTGAACAAATAACTAGTAGTAGTAAAAACGTTTATCTCACTTGCTGTCCTGTCAAACTTCTCTATTATCAGGTTATAAGAATTGCATGGCTTATCATATTTCCATTTTTTTTGCTTTGGCAGATTAAAAGACCAGCATTAAATGTAAAACTTTCAAGAGGGAAAATGATATAAAAAAGAAAGGATAGTCAACCAAAAATCTGAGTGTGACTCTCACTTCTTAGAATTTTAATTGTGAAACCACATCTCTGAATTTGCTTTGATACAGCATTATCTCATTGTTTTCAGAAACTAACAGCGCCATATATATGAAGGATAACACAGGTAATTTTCAAAAAAGATACCAAGGAATCATTTTTCAGTGAAATAAATTGCACTAGATATATTTCCTCCCTAAAAGCTATGACTAATATTTTCCTGGATATATAAAAGAAGATATATTTTATATGTTTTGTTAAAGTTTCATTAAATGCTTTTGAAATAGAATATTGAATTACAGGATTAGAAAAAACCTTAAAGATTATCTAGTTTGACTACCATTTACTGTTTAAAATCTTACCTATAACTTCCACGTAATATATGAGTTTTAGTAAGCCAGAGTTTCAATTCCTCTGATGATGGGGAACTTAGAACTTTCTGAAATGGTTCATTCTGACTGTTACACACTATGTTATAAATATCTTCCTAATTTAGAGCTGGAATGCCACCTAATAGCTTCTGCCAAATATTCCTAAATTACACTCAGTTTGTATGTACAGTTTGTGCACTGTACAAGGGCACTGATTAATGGGACATTGTTCTGATCCAAATGTTGTGGATTTGTTTGTTTACTAAAGTAATTTTTCTGGCCAATGTAAGTAAAATAAATTAATAAAGAAATGGGGATCCCTGGGTGGCGCAGCGGTTTAGCGCCTGCCTTTGGCCCAGGGCGCGATCCTGGAGACCCGGGATCGAATCCCACGTCGGGCTCCCAGTGCATGGAGCCTGCTTCTCCCTCTGCCTGTGTCTCTGCCCCTCTCTCTCTCTGTGTGTGTGTGTGACTATCATAAATAAAAAAAAAATTAATAAAGAAATGTCATAGGACACCTGGGTGGCTCAGTGGTTGAGCATCTGCCTTCAACTCAGGGTGTGATCCTGAGGTCCTGGAATCAAGTCCCACATCAGACTCCCTCTGAGGAAGCCGGCTTCTCCCTCTCCCAATGTCCCTGCCTCTCTTTTTGTGTCTCATGAATAAATAAATGAAATCTTAAAAAGAAGAAATACCATTTAAAAGTTATTGCAAAGGTACCATATGGGTTAACAGAAGCCCTGCTTTGTCATTTGTAGTTAGATAGATAAAAGCCCATCCCTCCTCCTCTGGTGACCCTTTGGATATTTTATTTTGATGATATAGTTCTATGAACTTGTAGACTCCCTCTCTGAGAGGGGCTCAGGTTTTCTATTCCTAAATCTCAAGTGACTCACACTGGTCAATGTAAAAATAAATGTAACGTTGTCAGAAGCTTCTAAGTACTTATGACAACATGTAATAATTTATCATCTCATCCTTACTGTGGAGTTGCATTGGGATTGTAACATGTCACAATATTTTGGAGAATTGGATATCAATAATACATATTAAAATATTGCAACTTCTTATGAAATTTCTAATATTATCCAGGTAAAATATGAAGACACTTCTTATAACATTCCCATTTTGCCACCTACCATATCATAGAAGCTTCCATTGTCTGCTAAGAAATCCAAAATAGCACCTCCTGAAATATACTCTTATCCAGTCTGTGCATATCAGTTACATTTAATGTAACTTAGGTAAATTCATAATGTTGAAAAAGCTGTTCTGATATTAAAATAGAACCTCTCTATATCTTTATTTTGAATCTCATACATCTGGTTTTAAAGAGACAATGGATATGGTTGAGCAATTAAAATTTAATCTAATGCTTGCAGGATAAAGGGAAGGGGTTAGAATAAAAGATGGTCACTAACAAAGATTTTATTGCACTCTGTCCATCTGTCTTGAGCTAAACCAGTTCCAATTCTTGTATTTTCTATCCAGTAATCTGTGTCTGATTTTTTTTTTCTAGAACAGGGGATGCCACTTGTAAAAGCTTTATGTGTTTGTTTAATAAGAAAAAAAATGATGCAATTTCATTGCAGAAGTTAACTTAGCTCTAAAGCATTGTGAACATAACATATAATTAAAAGTGCAAGTTCACCTCCTTGCCAGGCCATCCATCCAATTTCCCAGGGCCAGTCACAAGCTTCATTTATTTATTTTTATCTTTTAAGCCATTTTTTTGTGCCTATGAAAGATCTATCTTTAGATAGACCAACACTTTAAAAAATGAATTCAGTCTTTATTCAACAAAAATAGAATCTACTCTGTCTAGGCAATGTTTATTCTTTACATGAGAATAGATAGATAATAAAGCAGAAGAATAAAACATGAGATAGTCATATAAAGCCAATAAAGTAAATAAAACAGAGCAGTGTGCTGCTGATGGATGGGATGGGGATGTTTCATCAGACTGGTGTTCAGGGAAGGCTCTCTGATGGGTGGCTTGAGGACAGAGCATTCCAGGGCAATGAAATAGCTCATGCAAATGAGCTTAGGCGAACACATTTAGCACTGTCAAGGAAAAAATCAAGACCCTGTGGATGGATCAGGGAAAGAGAAAAAGGGAAGCTGAAAATAATGTCAGAGTAGTCAGTATCTGTAGGGACACCTAGGTTAAGTCGGGGATCCTGGATTCTATTTTCATGTGTGATATGAAGTCATCGGAGAGTGTTGAGATTACATGATCTTACTTTCATTATTTTTACTGAAGTGCAGTTGACATACCCGTATCCTATTAGGTTCAGATGTATGTCATATATGATATACATATGTCATAGTGATTCGATATTTTTATATGCTACAAAATGATCCCCCAGTATGTCTAGTTACCATTTGTCACTATACAAAGTTATTATGAACTGTATTCCCTGTTCTGGACGTTGCATCCCCATGACTTATTTATGTGATAACTGGAAGTTTACAATGATCATTCTGGCCACAGTGTGGAGTGGACTATAGATAGAAGCAGAAGTCAATTGGGATTTATCATGGTGGCAGGATGGTATTGGTACTTGGACTATGAATAATGGATAAAGTGAGAGTGCAGGAAGGGAGATCAGTTGGGAGGGTGATGGGCATCTGGAGCAGAGAGCAGTTGTTCATATAGAACTAGCATATGTTTTAAGGTAAGAGTTAGCATCGGGTTGTGGGTGAGGTGAAGGAATGTGTAGAATATTTTAAGAATAAATCCTAGGATGGTGGCTTGGGCAAATAATAAATAGTGCATTTAATTGGGATATCAAGGATTAGGAAAGGGGCACATTTTGGCATGTTAAATTGAAGCTTCCTCTGACAAATGCTTACTTTTTAACATTGCTTACCTCTGCCCCTTAGATACTCACTTCCTCTCAGGAGAAGTAATATAGTCTCCTGTTATTTTATACAAACAGGAGTTTATTAAATATATTCTTCTATACCTTATTTATTCACTGGAAATCAGCTGTTGAAAAAACTTCTGTATAGTGATCTATCATATGGTGTACCATAATTATTTCACTAGTCTGTTGAAGAGCATTTGGGTTCCTTTTATTCTTTTGCTATTCTCCCCTATTTCCTGTGTTTTCCATTTTTCTGCATCGCTGTCTGTTTACCTCTAGCTACTACATGTTTTGGGTTCCATTCTATACCAAATTCCCTGGAATGTTAATTATAATCATTAAAATCCTTCTTTTCATTTTCTTTGTCTTGTGACATCTAATATCTTCATTATTCATTTCTATAATGATTGTGTCGCTACCTTGAATTCTTTCCTGATCTTTCCCTTCTCTGTTGCCTTTTACTTGATGTGTTCCTTTTATCCTGTTTGCTTTACATCAATGCTGAAAAATCCCTTTTATATCCTTCATGAACTTTCTTTGTGTGTGAATGAAGGCATCAGCATTTTTTGTATGTATTTTTTATTAGAGTTCAATTTGCCAACAGATAGCATAACACCCAGTGCTCATCCCATCAAGTGCCCCCCTCAGTGCCCACCACCCAGTCACCCCATCCCCCTACCCACCACCCCTTCCACTACCCCCTTGTTCATTTCCTGGAGTTAGGTGTCTCTCATATTTTGTCACCCTCACTGATATTTTCACTCATTTTCTCTCCTTTCACCTTTATTCCCTTTCACTAATTTTTATATTCTCTAAATGAATGAGACCATATAATGTTTGTACTTCTCCGATTGACTTACTTCACTCAGCATAATACCCTCTAGTTCTAGCCACATTGAAGAAAGTGGTGGGTATTTATCATTTTTAATGGCTGGGTAATATTCCATTGTATACATAGACCACATCTTCTTTATCCATTCGTCTTTTGATGGACACCGAGGCTCCTTCCACAGTTTGGCTATTGTGGACATTGCTGCTATAAACATTGGGGTGCAGGTGTCCTGCCTTTTCACTGCATCTGTAACTTTGGGGTAAATCCCTAACAGTGCAATTGCTGGGTCATAGGGCAGTTCTATTTTTAACTCTTTGAGGAACCTACACACAGTTTTCCAGAGTGTCTGTACCAGCTCACATTCCCACCAACAGTGCAAGAGGGCTCCCCTTTCTCCACATCCTCTCCAACATTTGTTGTTTCCTGTCTTGTTAATTTTTAATATTCCCACTGGTGTGAGGTGGTATCTCATTATGGTTTTGATTCGTATTTCCCTGATGGCAAGTGATGTGGAACATTTTCTCATGTGCTTGGTGGCCATGTCTATGTCTTCCTCTGTGAGATTTCTGTTCATCTCTTTTGCCCATTTCATGATTGGATTGTTTGTTTCTTTGCTGTTGAGTTTAATAAGTTCTTTATAGATCTTGGATACTAGCCCTTTATCTGATATGTCATTTGAAAATATCTTCTCCCGTTCTGTAGGTTGCCTTTTAGTTTTGTTAACTGTTTCTTTTGCTGTGCAGAAGCTTTTTATCTTAAGTCCCAATAATTCCTTTTTTATTTTGTTTCCCTTGCCTTCATAGATGTACCTCGCAAGAAGTTACTGTGGCTGAGTTCAAAAAGGGTGTTGCCTGTGTTCTCCTCTAGGATTTTGATGGGATTTTGTCTCACATTTAGATATTTCATACATTTTGAGTTTATCTTTGCATATGGTGTAAGAGAATGGTCTAGTTTCATTCTTCTGCATGTGGATATCCAATTTTCCCAGCACCATTTATTGAAGAGACTGTCCTTTTTGCAGTGGATAGTCTTTCCTGCTTTGTCAAATATTAGTTGACCATAGAGTTGAGGGCCCATTATGGGTTCTCTATTCTGTTCCATTGATCTATGTGTCTGTTTTTGTGTCAGTACCATACTGTCTTGATGATCACACCTTTGCAGTACAACTTGAAATCAGGCATTGTGATGCCCCCGGGTCTATATATTGAAAAATATTCCCCTGGCTATTCAGGGTCTTTTCTGATTCCACACAAATCTTAAGATAATTTCTTCTAACACTCTGAAGAAAGTCCATGGTATTTTGAAAGGGATTGCATTAAATGTGTAAATTTCCCTGGGTAACATTGACATTTTCACAATATTAATTCTTCCATTCCATGAGCATGGAATATTTTTCCATCTCTTTGTGTCTTCCTCAATTTCTTCCAGAAGTGTTCTGTAGTTTTTAGGATATAGATCCTTTACCTCTTTGGTTAGGTTTATTCCTAGGTATCTTACGCTTTTGGGTGTAATTGTAAATGGGATTGACTCCTTAATTTCTCTTTCTTCAGTTTCATTGTTAGTGTCTAGAAATGCCACTGATTTCTGGGCATTGATTTTGTATCCTGCCACACTGCCGAATTGTTGTATGAGTTCTAGCAATCTTGGGGTGGAGTCTGTTGGGTTTTCTATGTACAGTATCATGTCATTTGCAAAGAGGGAGAGTTTGACTTCTTCTTTGCCAATTTGAATGCCTTTTATTTCTTTTTGTTGTCTGATTGCTTGGTGATGGGCACTGAGGGGGGCACTTGATGGGATGAGCACTGGGTGTTATGCTATAGGTTGGCAAATTGAACTCTAATAACAAATATACACTAGGCTAGGACTTCTAATACTATGTTGAATAGCAGTGGTGAGAGTGGACATCCCTGTCGTGTTCCTGATCTTAGGGGAAAGGCTCTCAGTGTTTCCCCATTGAGAATATTTGCTGTGAGCTTTTCATAGATGGCTTTTAAGATGCTGAGGAATGTTCCCTCTATCCCCACACTCTGAAGAGTTTTGATCAGGAATGGATGGTGTATTTTGTCAAATGCTTTCTCTGCATCTATTGAGAGGATCATATGGTTCTTTCTTTTTCTCTTGTTGATATGATCTATCATGTAGATTGCTTTATGAGTGTTGAACCAGCCTTGCATCCCAGGGATGAGTCCCACTTGACAATGGTGAATAATCTTCTTAATGTACTATTGGATCCTATTGGCTAGTATCTTGTTGAGAATTTTTGCATCTCTGTTCATCAGGGATTTTGGTCTATAATTCTTTTTGGTGGGGTCTTTGGTTTGGGAATTAAGGTGATGCTAGCCTCATAAAATGAGTTTGGAAGTATTCCATCCCTTTCTATCTTTCTGAACAGCTTTAGTATAATAGGTATTGTTTCTTCTTTAAACGTTTGATAGAATTCTCCTGGGAAGCCATCTGTCCCTGGACTTTTGTGTCTTGGGAGGTTTATGATGATTGCTTCAATTTCCTCCCTGGTTATTGGCGTGTTCAGGTTTTTTTATTTCTTCCTGTTCCAGTTTTGGTAGGTTGTGGTTTTCCAGAAATGCATCCATTTCTTCTAGATTACCTAATTTACTGGCAGATGGCTGCTCATAAATATGTTTTTAAAATCGTTTGTATTTCCTTGGTATTGGTTGTGATTTCTCCTTTTTCATTCGTGATTTTATCAATTTGAGTCTTTTCTCTTTTGTTTTTAATAAGGCTGGCTAATGGTTTTTCCTCTCTTATTAATTCTTTCAAAGAATCAACTCCTGGTTTTGTTGATCTGTTCTACAGTTCTTCTGGTCTCTATTTCATTGCATTCTGCTCAATTCTTTATTAACTCTCTTCTTTTCCTTGGTGTAGGTTATATTTGCTGTTCTTTCTCCAGTTCCTTTAGGTGGGAGGTTAGCTTGTGTATTTGAGTTTTTTTCCAATTTTTTGAGGGATGCTTTTATTGTGGTGTATTTCCCTCTTAGGACTGCTTTTATCAGAAAGGGAGACAGAACATGGAAGACTCCTAACTCTGGGAAACGAACTAGGGGTGGTGGAAGGGGAGAAGGACAGGGGATGGGGGTGACTGGGTGGCGGGCACTGAAGGGGGCACTTGACGGGATAAGCACTGGATGTTATTCTGTATGTTGGCAAGTTGAGCACCAATAAAAAATAAATTTATTATTAAAAAAAAGGACTGCTTTTGCTGTATCCCAAAGATTTTGAACAGTTGTATCTTCATTCTCATTAGTTTCCAGGAATTGTTTTAATTCTTCTCTAATTTCCTGGTTGACTCATTCATCTTTTAGCAGGATGGTCTTTAACCTCCAAGTGTTTGAGTTTCTTCCAAATTTCTTCTTGTGACTCAGTTCAAGGTTCAAAGCATTATGGTCTGAAAATATGCAGGGGACAATCCCAATCTTTTGGTATCGGTTGAGACCTGATTTCTGACACAGCATGTGGTCTATTCTGGAGATGGTTCCATGTTCCCTGTGGAGAAGGTTCTTCTCTTCCATGAGAAGAATGTGTATTCAGTTGCATTTGGATCCAAAGTTCTGTAAATATCTGTGAAATCCATCTGGTCCAGTGTGTCATTTAAACCTCTTGTTTCTTTGGAGATGTTGTACTTAGAATTCCGTCATTTGCAGAAAGTGTCATGTTGAAGTCTCCCAATATTAGTGTTTTATTATCTAAGTATTATCTTTATTAATTGATTGATATACTTGGCAGCTCCCACATTAGGGACATAAATATTCATGATTGTTAGGTCCTCTTGTTGGATAGTTCCTTTAAGTATGATACAGTGTTCCTCTTCATCTCTTACTACAGTCTTTGGGATAAACTTTAATTTATCTGATAGGAGGAGGATTGCTACCCCTTCTTTCTTTTGAGAACCATTTGGATGGTAAATGGTTCTCCAACCTTTCATTTTCAGACTGGAGGTGTCCTGAGGTCTAAAATGAGTCTCTTGTAGATAGCAATAGATGGGTCTTGCTTTTTCATACAGTCTGAAACCCTGCGTTTTTGATGGGATCATTTAGCCCATTCACATTCAGAGTTACTATTGAAAGATATGAATTTAGTGTCATCATAATACCTATTCAGTCCCTATTTTGTGGATTATTTCTTTGGGTATACTCTTTTATTTTTATTTTTGGGGCATCCTCTTTCTTTCACAGAGTCCCCCTTGATTCTTGCAGAGCTGGTTTGGAGGTCACATATTCTTTCAGTTTCTGCCTATCTTGGAAGCTCTTTATCTCTCCTTCTATTCTGAATGAGAGCCTTTATGGATAAAGTAGTCTTGGCTGCATGTTCTTCTCATTTAGGACCCTGAATATATCCTGCCAGCTCTTTCTGGCCTGCCAGGTCTCTGTGGAGAGGTCTACTGTTAATCTAATTTTTCTCCCCATATAAGTTAGGGACTTCTTGTCTCTTGCTGCTTTAAGGATCTTCTCTTTATCTTTGGAATTTGCAAGTTTCACTATTAAATGTCGAGGTGTTGATCGGTTTTTATTGATTTTAGGGGGTACCTCTCTATCTCCTGGATCTGAATGCCTGTTTCCCTCCCCAAATTAGGGAAGTTCTCACCTATGATTTGTTCAAATATGCTTTCTGGCCCTCTCTCCCTCTAAGCGCCCTCTGGAACCCCCATTAAACATAAGTTTTTCCTTCTGAGGCTGTCATTTATTTCCCTTAACCTCATGTCATGGTCTTTTAATTGTTTTTCTCTTTTCCTCAGCTTCCTTCCTTGTCATTAACTTGTCTTTTATGTCACCCACTCGTTCTTCTACCTCATTAACCCTCATCTTTAGGACCTCTAGTTTGGATTGCATCTCATTTAATTGATTTTTAATTTTGGCCTGATTAGATCTAAATTCTGCAGTCATGAAGTCTTTTGATTCCTTTATGTTTTTTTCCAGAGCCACCAGTAGCTTTATAATTGTGCTTCTGAATTGGCTTTCTGACATCAAATTGCAATCCAAATTCTGTAACTCTGTGGCAGAGAGTGCAGTTTCTGATTCTTTCTTTTGTGGTGAGTTCTTTCTAATCATTTTGCTCAGTGCAGAGTGGTTGTATGAGTGGGCTGAGTAAAAAATATCAACCACAACCTAAGTAAATTTCACCCTAGATTATTCTGCCGAGATCAGAGACCAGAAATTGAAAATAAAGATCAGAACAAAATAAAACAAAAGTAACACTAAAGTGAAAAGCAAATTTTAAAACAAAGCAGTAAAAAAAATAAAATGCCAGGAGTCCTAAAGAAGAAGAGAAAAAAAGAAAAGAAAAAGAAAAAAAAAAGGAGAAGTAAAAAAAGGGGGAGGCACTGGGAGATGGTTGTGGAGAAGAAGTGGTAGTGGAGGGAGAATGTAGTCTACCTGAGGGGTCTTAGAGGGTGATTCTCTTGTTTCTGAGTAAATGAAATTCTTTATGTTAGAATATGCTCAGTCCCAAATTTATATAAACCAGAAATTCTTGTAGAAGGCCCCGACATTGATCACCAAAACATAAATGTGATAAAAGAGAGGGGCAGACTGGGAATGAGAAATCTCGCATAATGAACCAGCACATATACCACTTGGTTCTGGGTGCATGCTGGTCATGTTTTAGAAGTTTTTTTTTTTTTTTTTTAATGTTTTAGAAGGTATTAACTCTCACCATTGTAACCATTATAGAACAAAATGGGGCAGAGAAAACAAAAAAACACAAAACAAAACATAACTTCTATATCTTCCAAAATTAAGTTGAGTATGTTGAAGGGAATCTAGAAGTAGAAAATATATCTAGGACCTGCAATTGTAGAAATATGAAAATCAAAAAGGAAGAATCTTAAAAATGAAGAGATGATAAAATATTGTAGTTAAGGTGGAAAAGAGAAAAGAAATGGGAAATTTACAGTCTGATATAAAAACGAGTTGTACTAGAAAAAGGAAGAAAAAAAAAAAGAAAGGGTACCCTCTGGTTCTATATAGTGTAAATCCCTCAACTTCCCCTGGAGCTTTCCAGCGCTGCTTGGTCAGGAACTTGCTATTCCACTGTCCTTCCAGCTGGTCTTCGGGGGGAGGGGCTGCTGTGCTGAGTCTCAGGTGTGTGCACCTGGGGGAGCTGCCTCACCCCCCACCGGGTGCTGGGCTCAGTGGGAGCGGTTTACCCTGTGAGGCCCCTGTTCCCTGGCGGCCCCACCCCTCCCGGACACAGGGTGACCCCAGGAGGAACAACACACTAGCTGCAGCCAGCTCTCCAGCCCTGGAGTCAGCTCCCGCAGTAATTCCCAGAGCTCCTAGTCTGCACTGGCCTGGATGCTCCCAGGGCGGGGTTCCCTGACCTGCACAGCTCGGGGGCACCCGGGGGCAGGAGTGTCCTTCTGTCCTGTGCCCTCCCCGCCTCCATCTGTCCCAGGGAGGAGCACAGGATCCTGGGCTATGTCCCCGGTGCCCTGGGATCCGGGGCCTGCGCTGATGGAATCGCAGTCTCAGGGTCATAGCTTCCGAAGGCAGCAGGGCGCAGCCCCCTCCGCCAGGAGCATCCCCCCCCCCCCCCCCGCAGCTGCTCCCGAGGCCCTGCCGGGCGCTCTCCAGCCCTTTACCGTGCTGGGCCCGTGGTGTGTGGCGCCTCTCCCCTGAGCGCACCTCCTCTGTTAGTGACCCCGGGAGACTGGGGGCTCCACTGCCCCCCTGCAGTGCTGCCTGGTTTCCCTCCTGAGCGCCTCTCCATCCAGAAGAATATCCAGTGCAGATTTTTAAAGTTCCTGCTTCTCCAGGTCTGGGCTTTCCTGGCCTGGAGACTCTCCCCGCCCCCTTAGCCCAGCTCCTCACCAGCCCCCTTCCCCACTGGATTCTTTTTTATTTTTTCCCCGCCTTCCTACCTTGTTAGAAGTGAAAACCCTTTTCTCTGTAGTGTTCCAGCTGTTCTTTCTATAAATCTCAGGTTGAATTTATAGGTTTTCAGGATGATTTGGAAGTTATCTAGGTAAGTTGGTGGGACGAGGTGACTTGGGGACCCTACTCCTCTGCCATCTTGCCCCACCCCCTAGGCATCAGCATTCTGGTCAGCTCTTTGTACAAGTAATGGCAAGAAGCAGTCAATAGCTTCCAAATGGGATTGTTTTCTCAGAACATTTTCCAAATAGATATGTTCTATGGGTCTGTGTCCTGAACTGGAGACACACATTCTTGAGTTTCTCCTTCAGAGGGAGCAGATGCTGCAGATGCCAGTTAAGCTCGTTTCTGACACCTCTCACCTGGATTTCTCAGGGAAACATGGTTTCTGTGCAGTGACATTTTGCTAGCAGATGCAAGGTGATTTCTGTCTTCCCTTTCTATCCTGCCTCTTTTGTGGCTTATTTTTCATATTAAGAGGCATGGTTAGTGACATAAATGGGACATTCTTGATACTATTTCTTTCTCACCTTGTCTGAGGCTCTGTGTTACAGAACCTAATTCCCAAGTTACTCTTCTGGTCAGCCTCATGCCCAGCCTTCATTGTTCTAAGAAATGAATCACAGGTACCCCAGGATGGTATCATTATTTTCAGAGAAATACAGCACTCTGCTTGAGAACTAGTGGTATTTTTCACAATTTTGATGACTTTCTTGAATTTATATGAATTTTGACAGATAATCTTCTTATGTTAGCTGTTTCCTACTTTGTTCATTGAAGGGATTTTCAAAATTATTTTGTTTCTTATGTTAATATAAATTATTTTCACACAAGAAAGAGCAAAACTTATTTTTTATTCAGATTTTTGCTGGTCTTCAATAACCCACTAATTCTTCAGTAATCTAGGTATTCTTATCAGAAAAAGAGCTCATTTCCTACTATGCAGAGAAACAGATTTTCATTTCCCAATTTCCTATGTATATAAGTATTCACATTTATTTCTTCCTCTACAGAATCTGTGCTACCATTTTGTATGTATCATTTTATTTAATTTTTACCCTTGTGAAGCAGAGATTTTTACTGCTGGTTGCACAGATCAGGGAACTGAGGCACAAATAAATGAAGTATTCAGAAGTTACACCAATAGTTAGTGATAAAACAGTAATTTTTTTATAAATTTATTTTTTATCGGTGTTCAATTTGCCAACATATAGAATAACACCCAGTGCTCATCCTGTCAAGTGCCCACCTCAGTGCTTGTCAACCATTCACCCCCACCCCCCACCCACCTCCCCTTCCACCACCTCTAGTTCGTTTCCCAGGGTTAGGAGTCTTTCATGTTCTGTCTCCCTTTCTGATATTTCCCACTCATTTTTTCTCCTTTCCCCTTTATTCACTTTCACTATTTTTTATATTCCCCAAATAAATGAGACCACATAATGTTTGTCCTTCTCCGATTGAGTTATTTCACTCAGCATAATATCCTCCAGTTCCATCCATGTCGAAGCAAATGGTGGGTATTTGTCGTAAAAAAGTAAATTGAGCCCAGATTTGATTCTTAAATATTATGCTCTATGTACAATAAAAATCATACAGATAAAATTATTAGATTTCACTGACATTTTAGAATTCAATCGATTATTATACAGACAACTTTCTACTTACTAGGGCCTATCATTGGGAATTCCTAGTATGCATAGACTCAACAAGTCAATTATACCTCTATAAAGTGGTGTATTTTTTTAATTTTTATTTATTTATGATAGTCAGAGAGAGAGAGAGAGAGAGAGAGAGAGAGAGGCAGAGACATAGGCAGAGAGAGAAGCAGGCTCCATGCACCGGGAGCCCGATGTGGGACTTGATCCCGGGTCTCCAGGATCGCGCCCTGGGCCAAAGGCAGGCGCTAAACCGCTGCGCCACCCAGGGATCCCTCCATAAAGTGGTTTTAAACATTTATGCCTTTTGGGGAAAACAAAACAAAACAAAACAAAGATCACCATGTCATGTATGGAAGACAGGGATCATATCTGAATTGTGAAAATCAGCATGGCATCATGGGCATAATAAGAATCTTGGGATTAGATACATGGGAGTTTGAATTCCACATTTGGCATTTATTAGTTGTTTGGGAAAAACACTTTGCCTTTCTGAGCTCATTGTAAATTCTGGGCTGTAAAGATAAAATTTAAAAACCCACAAGATCAATAAGAGAGTTAAGTTGTAGAAGACAAGGGAGAGTGTGTGCATAAAGTAGGCATTCAGCCAATTTCCATTTCTTTCTTAAATACTCATTTCATCTTTTGCCATCCAAGCTAATAGGGATTTTTTTTGGTTTTAATCTCTGACACCTAATAAGCTGATATAATATATGGGATTTTACTACCATGAAATATTATAACAGGGGATTTTAAAAGACTGAGAAACTATAATACAAGAAATGTTTCAGTGTATAAGAAGTGCACCAAGGGCTATGGATTGTGCAAAGTGCTTCTGAAAACCTGCTGATAAAATTGTAAGAGTAAAGAGATTATAGGCACACATTCAAATACTAATACATTTCACATACATATATATTAATTTAGCTAATAATTCAACTGAATTGTCCAGTAAGAGATTTCTGAAAGCAGAAGAGAAAAAGAAGAGAATATTTGGAATACTTTTCAAGAAAATAGGAAATTTGCTTAAAGCCTTTCAAAAGACAAATCTCAGGACCCTTTTCAAGAGAAACTACTTTGCTGCTTGAGAATTTGTTAGAAGCACAGTCAAGGAGAAATGAAAGGAAATGTTAATACATATGGTCTTGAAAGAAAATCTTCAAGATAAAGAACATTTCAATTTTTAATTTAATATTTAACTGAAAGCTATGTCATATTCATAACCCTACCAGGCTGGAAATTAAAAGAGTGTCTCAGCTTGCAAAGAATTTTGCCATTTGTGGTTTTGCATTTTTATGTAGCAGAGTGACAGCATTTAGTTTGCAGGGGTGTCCCAATTCTCTTAGCGCCAATCCCACATGGACATTGGAGGAAATGCTCCATTGGATCTGCCAGTCAGCCCACACCAATTCTGTACTTGTAAGTCCCTGATGCACAGTATTGCAGATGGAAGTTGCCTTAACTCAAAGAAAGTCCGCACACTGAAGACATTCTTCATTAAGCAAAAATTCATTTTAATGTCTCAGTGATTCATGTTAAACATCCTCCAATATCACAAACACATCCCTTGCTGGCAGTCCTCTGTTGGTGGGTCCCATGGCATTTGCTACGAGATTCTCTCTTGTCCTCGGGTCATCTCAAGCCTGGATGCTCAACTGGTGTGCTCAGCTACCTTGTCTTCTGCTAACCCATCCTCATAGCTCCTGTTCCAATGTTTGCTCCTAACCAAAGTCTTCCTCAATCATCCTATACTCCCAGAACTTTCTCTGAGTACCTTATACATTAGCAGGGGAAATTTTAATATCTCTTTGTGATCTGGCCAGTAATGTCGGGTTAGTAAAAAGACCCTAGGCTTAGAAACACAACAGTTGTCTTTGAGTCCTGACTGTGCTGCTTCTTGTTTGGTGGCCTCAGGCACAACAGCCTCTCTGAACTCGTTTCCTCATTTGTGGAAAGAGAATGATTATGTCTACCTACAGGACTCATGAGAACTAAATAAAACAGTACTATGATATATAAATCAGTTTTTAGGGTATCATCCACAGTTTTTCCAGCCACCCAAACTATAGGTACCATTGTCACAGAGTCTCTTCTTCTGAAACTTATTCATCCTATTTACAATTCAGCTACCTCTGTACACATGAGGTTTTGCTCACTCCTCACAAAGTAGCAAATTTCTCTCATTCAGACATTTTTGGGGCACTCAGAAATACCGACAATTCACAGGTAATGGGACGGAAATCTTACTTGGGTTCTGGGGTCTTGGTAGTAATAGAAATAAGACCAAAGGACACTTTCATTTTTTTTAATTTAATTTTTAAACCAAATAAGTTTAGTTCTTTCATTTATTGAGGTATAATTGATATACCTGTTGTACACCTGAAACATCAGTTCAGGTGATTCAATATTTGTATACACACAGAAGTGATTACCACTGTACATCTAGTTACCACCCATCATTATATATAGTTATAAAAAATGTTTCCCTTGTGAGAAGAACTTTTACTATGTATTATCTTAGCAACTTTCAAATATGTGATACAGTGTTATTAGTTATAGTTATCCTGTTGTACATTACATCCTCATGACTTAACTGGAAGTTTGTACCTACTGAACACTTTACCCATTTCTCCCCCACCCTTACCTGCTCTGGCAACCATTAATTTGTTCTCTGTATCTGTGAGCTTGGTGTTTTGTTTGTTCTGTTTTATTTTTTTATTTCCACGTAAAGTGAAATAATACTGTATTTGTATTTCTCTGTCTGACTTATTTCACTTAGCATAATGCCTTCAGGGTCCATTTATGTTGTTGTAAATGACAGGATTCCCTTATTTTTTTATGGCTGGATACTATTCCATTGTGTATGTATACCACATCATCTTTATCTCTCCCCACTCAAATTATTCTTACATTTCAGGAGCTTGCCCAAGCCCTACTTTCTGCAAACTAATTTTTCTTTCTTTGAATTCTTACAACACAATTTGAATGTCAAAGTATTTAATAATGGACAATCTTGTAAGGATTGTCACTGCTTTAGTCACAGCAGATAGTGCTTTTTATAGAGATGAGGACTGCCAAAATTTAATTCTATAGCCTTGGAGTTGTTTTCTGAAAAATATGGCCTCAGTTTATTTATCTGTTAAATGAGTTATTAGAAAACAGTCTTTACTTTTTCATCCTCCTCTGATATTTTAAGACACTTTCTTTGTTAGTGTATTTTTATTAGATTGTAAATCTTTGAGAAATGTTAGCATATTCTATTTTTTAAAATTCCCTCAGATTCCATTCCCCTCTCCCAGTTTTAGAACAAAGCCAAGCACATACAAATATGAACTATAACTACATGACCCTGGCATTACACTGGTTAGGATAAAATGGTTTAGTTTGTTTAGCATGTTTATTTCACATGAACACAAACATATAACATTTTTTCTTAGTAAGGGAGAATAAGTCCTACTATACTGAGGGAAACGTTTTAGGTTCCAGAACTGTTTAGCTAAGACTTTTCTCTGGAGAAATAACAAATACTGATTTATTATTTTTACTGAGAGTTCCTGTGGCAGTCCAATTTATATTAGAAACAAGGTAACTTTTTAAATAGCTGGAATGGCATAATGCCATTTATGTGGTGAATCCAGATCAGCAAATTCTCATCTAGAACACTGGACATCCCAGAAGTTTGGAAAGATCCTTTCAATCATTTCACACAGAAATTACAGCTTCCAAAGGACCTTGAGTAATGCATATAATGTGATGAGGTGTAGGTTATGTCAATGTGATAAAAATCAGGAGCCCTTACAGTACAGTCTTTCTGTCTTTCCCTGGCAGAGAATGTGAATGCTGAGGCAATATATTCCTTCCTGGAAAAAGACTAAGGCAACTTCTAAAACTTCTAAAATAGCACCCCATACCTATGATAAATTAATCAGTTTGGGCTTTTCATATTTTCATTTATTTTAATTTGGATAAGATTTATTTTGACCTGTCACTATAGAACATAGAGCAAGTACAGTATGGGGAATTTACCTAATACAACTACAGTCTCCTGATGACACTGGGAAATATATAGCCATTGAAATGCTAAAATAATTGGTAATTGACTATTAGAACACTGTGTTCTTGCTAATAGACTGGCTAGCTGTGGGGATGGGATTCTCTCCGGTGCCTGAAATTTGGGAGTATAGTTAACTCTACCAACCTCCCATCAGAGCACAGCTTCTGAATTCTGTTTACTGGATGTTGTCTGTGTTAGATGCTGTACTATCAGCAATTATAAGTCAAATGTCAATTAAAGTGTTGTGATGGTGATGAACTTTTGTTGCAGCTCTACCTGCCCCCAGTTGGCATTCATCTTTGCTGACACATTTATACATAGTGTAGTGATCTCAGCATTAATTGTGTGACTTTGGGCAAGTTAGCTAAACTCTCTGTGCCTCAGTAATTCCCCTTCCCTGTAAAAAAGAAAAGGGGAAAAAAAAGATTTATTTATTTATTTGAGAGAAAGAGAGAGAGAGAGAGAAAGAGAGAGAGAGAGAGAGAATTTGAGTCACTCTGGAGGGAGGGCCAGAGGGAGAGAATTTCAAGTCAACTCCCCTGACACAGGGCTCCATCTCAAAATCCTAAGATCATGATCTGAGCTGAAATGAAGAATCTCAGAATTACCCCTTTTGTCATAGTGTTTTAAGCGGGCGGGTAAAATTAGATAATATATGTACATTGCTTTTTCACAGGGCCTGAGCACATAGTAAGAATCAACAACTTATACACATACATATTTTAATTATATATATCATATATATGTTTATAAAAAGTTTTTTAATTTAAATTCAATTAGCCAATGTATAGCATGTCATTAGTTTCAGATGTCGAGTTCAATAATTCATCAGTTGCATATAATACCTTGTAGTCATTACATAAAGCATCCTCCTTAATGCCCATCACCCAATTACCCCATAGCCCCTATAATCAGTTGATCACTTTGAAAAAATATATTATTCAATAACAAAGTTATTTGAGAACATATAAACATGTGGCCCAATTTTTAAATATACTATTATAATTATTTTCATAATTTTACAAATATGTGCCCTTTAAATTAGTGTTAAGAAGGCCACATCAATCCTATGCCTTATAACCATGTGCGGGAAAGATGACACAAAATAAAATGGTGTGATAGTCGGGGGATCTGAGTGGCCACTGTTCTCAACACAGGTTAATGTATTTAATGTTTAGAACAGTACAGCAGTGTGGGGAAAATGTTCATTAGGGAACACTGGACTTTGATAGGGATGAAGTTGTCTTTTGCTACCAGGAAATGAAATTATCAGGAAATTCTTATATCACTCCATCATTAGCTCTAAATAGATTACCATTGTCACTGTGTCCTTCAAAACAAAACAAAACAAAACAAAACAAAACAAAACCTAATGATGTATGTGCAAAAAAAGACATTAACTTTCTGTAAATCGTTTGTGTGTTCTGTATTCACAGAAACCAATTTAATAAATTCCAACACAATACCAGAGAAAATAAGAATTCTAAGAGCAATTCTATAATTTGATGCCGCCTCCACTTCCACATACAAGATTACTTCTGAATAATAAAATTTTAAAGTAATTTATAAATACATAATGAATAACCATTTCATTCAAAGTAAATAGTTACCAGTTGTTCAAATAGCATGGTTTTTGTTTTCTCTTTTTTTTCTTTTCTTTTCTTTCTTTTTTTTTTTTTTTTACTTTATTTCTGAAAAACTAATAGGAAGGAAAAGAACCCATATAATCTGATGAAGGTGCAGAGTTAAATTCTGGGATCTGAATCTCATCTTTGATAGTTGGGCAGGAATTGGGAAGTAGGCCTATGTTGGTAAATAGGACAATAGATGAATAGATATTAGGCATAGTGTTGGTATGCCCAAACAAAGGTGGCCATGTATGAGGTGAGGCAGTGTGGATGAAGAATAGAAAGAGCAAACCGAATGTGAAGTTTGAAGATTCAAGGGTCACTTGGCCACTTAGAAGTAGGGCCAGGGGTTTGAGAGTGGGTATGCATAATCGGGAAACTGTATATTTTCCTTCATGTCTCAGACAAGCCATTTAAAATGCAGGGATTCTGTAACAAAGAACAGCTATAGATTTTATTACTGGTTCAGAAAGAATTGTCTGTCTCTCCCTTCACTCTTCAGCACTGTTTGAAGAAGAAAAAAGTAATCTTGAAACCTATTTCTACTTTCACACCCAACCATCAACCCTACATCACATCTCTTTCTTCTCCCCACATTGATTAGCTTATATTTTTTTACTATCTTCAATCCCAGTTTTCTATGTACAATTCACATTTTCATATTGTTCCTTTCACATTTTATTAGTCAGAATGAACTAAGAGCTTCGATCCTGCCCTCAGAGCTCTGTGGTTAAGACCATCTTACACTCTTTCTCTGTTTATCCCTCAGCCCAGTGGTTTCAGCTCCAGGTGTTTCTTATCATATCCCTAAAGCCAATTTGCTGTTACTGTCTGAGCTGTAAAACAATTCTCTAGATACTTATGAAAATGTAGTTATTGCTTGCTCTTCCTACCAATTGCGATGTTCATAATTTTATCTAAATTGCAATCAGAATTTTGGTCTTAGTTTGTTTTCAAACCATGCATTACAATTTCAATAACTGCCTCATACTCTGCCTTTGAGATTTTTTCTTAATTTTGTTAGAATTTCTGAAATTTGCTTTCAAAAATTTCTAATATGCTGCTTCATTTTCCTCTTAGTTCATCTATTAGGTTGCCATTGGTTGCAGAGGGAATTATAACTACGTTAAGTATTTAGCATTCACTAAACTATTAAGTTCAACAGTTAAGGACTCTTCTCTACCTTCTGTTCCACCTGGTGTGAATATCAGACCAGTTCAGGCTAAGGGATTTTCTCCATTAGTCATCTCAATACTTCATTCCTCATCTGTCCTTTCTTATGGGTGGCTGAATAATTCTCTTTACAGTGATGGTTTAAATGGGCTTAAATAAGAGTTTACCATATCAGATTTAAGCTGTATCTTGTTTACAGCATGATATCATCAGACCTTGATAAAGGTTTAAAGTATTGATTATCTCTGCTCATCTTTTTCAAAGGCCACTCTCTGGTCAGAAAGTCTTCTTCAAAATTGAGAGACGAAAGTCAGGAAAAGACTCTCTTCAAGCTTCCTTCTATCTTCCCCTCTAGTTACTGTGAATATATGTTTTATATAAATCTTGGGGTTGTTATATTGTAGTAATAAATATTCATCTATGAGGACCCTGGAATTTTGAATATACCAAGAGAGAGGGGTCAATTTTGATATCACATTATCCTGGAAAATCAGGAAACCAGTGGAGAACTGTAAGCATAGAGACCTATTACTCTGACACCCTGGACTTGAACATGGTACAGGCTAAGGGTCCTATATAGTGGAAGCCAGAGTTTGGCAGAAGAAAGCCATGGGGTAAATGATAGCCTGGAAATAAACAGAGTACGCACTGCAAAGCAAATATTCTAGATTTATACTATTCTTGTGTGTCTTTTGCTTTAGTTATTCTTTATCTTTCAGCATTTTTTAAAGTAACCCTTTGCCTCAACAAAATGTTTTAGTGTTAAACATCATATATACCTAAGCTTAGACCATATGTTTAAATAAAAGAATTAAGATCAGGAGGTCTGTGAGACAGAGCCTGTAGAAATCAGTGAGCATCCATCAGGAGATGGGGAATGTTCAGAGAGAAATTGGTGTTGCGTGGTTTAGCTGTCCCTCTCTACATGGCAATTCCACTTCTAATGTGCGCTCTGAAAGTTCTGGGACTCATTTTTACTATGAAAAGAACTTTAATTTGTAGAAAAACAAAACAAAAAAATTAATGAAGAGGAGACCAGATGAGGGAGAATGGGTTGCAGCAGGATAAAGTTGCAGCTGCCATATGAATTTCCAGCATATTCTTAGATCAAGCCCTTACTGCCTTCATTTTTTTTAAGGTTTTATTTATTTATGAGAAAGAGAGAGAGGCAGAGACACAGGCAGAGGGAGAAGCAGGCTTCTGCAGGGAGCCTGACGTGGGACTTGATCCTGGGACTCCAGTATCACGCCCTGGGCCAAAGGCAGGCGCTAAACTACTGAGCCACCCAGGGATCCCACCCTTACTGCCTTCAACATGCATTCCCCAGCACCCGGAAAATGCCCTTAAATGTTTGGTGACCTGCTTCTGAAAGTTGTTATTGTCTCTTTGGCTGCTCCCTGCTCTTCTATTTGTTTTGTAGTATCTTCCTTCAGATAGAACATTCCTCTGGATACCACCACCTGATGGATGAACACTGGCATCTGACACTTATAGCAATTCTCCAAGATGAAAGGCCATATATCTAGTTTGTGACTTTGCCTCAGTCAGTTACAGGGAGCTCTAAAAACCTAGTGGTGTGGAGCCCTCCTGGGAGGTATCTTTCCAAAGAGGAATACTATCTTAAAATAAAACATTCCTATAGCACTCTGCTTGCCAGGATCAACATACAAAATATCAAAACAAGCTAATTGCTTAGTGACATACATAAATACATTTTCTCAGATCTTTTGCATCATCTCTTCTTGATATCTTTGGAGTTTCATTAATCAATTATTTTAACACTAGATTATTTATATAATCTACATATTATATATATTCATTATATGTGTGTGTGTGTATATATATATATATGTATTTGTAATTCTGGTTTGATTTAAACTGATCTGAAATCATACTCTAGAGCATTCCTAAACAAATATCCGAAATCATCATAGCATTGTGCTTAAAAATGCTGACCCTAGTGTTAATTCTTACCCATACACCACTTCTACGGTTTTATCACTGTTATTTTGTGCAAGTTATTTACATTTCTGTGTTTTCTTTCCTCTGGAACATATTTCATACATAATATAAGTAATTAGGTTGGAAAAATGCCAGTTACATGGTAAGTGTTCAATAAATATTGGTTCATTTTACTTTAATAACAGTTTGATTTCATGTCTATTTTTTCTCATATATATGATTTCATTGTGGCTATCTAATAAAACTATATTCCTAAGTAATTGTCAGATAAAACACTTAAAACAATCTATTCTCAAGCCTTATTTTATATGAAGACATAAAATTAAATTTCAATATGTTAAAGTGTTATTCCATGTGAAAGGGGGTATTTAGGGTTACTTGAAAAAAATCATAAGCCACAGGGACTATTCAAAGTTAGCTTCCGCTTAGACAACTCAATTATGTGATGTCTGCTTTTGGAATACTTGAAAGCAAGGTACAGCAAGGTGCCGTCTATTCAGAGGTATATATCCTAGATATATACTTCATGAGGTAGGGATATTTGTCTCTTTTTTTTCACTGTCCTACCCCAATGCTCAGAAAATTTCCTGGTACATAGAGGGTGATCCCTAAATACCTGTTGTATACAGAATATGCCATATCATTAACACTGTACACTGTAAAGACCACCAGGGATTTCAAATAGGAGCCATAAATCAAAATCTTACATGCAGATGCTTTGGTTGTTTTTTGAAGTCTGTTTCTCAAAGGGGCAACTCTCAATATAGCACATTCCAGGTGGAGTTGCAGTGGGTGGCCATTGGTTAGACATTAGCTAAGCAGTGATTTTCTTGAAAGACACTGCTTACAGATGATATAACTCTAAAGAATCTGTACTAGTGCCTGGATTTTTTAGCACTGTCATCAGGAAAGTCAGGAAGACATCTTAAATTCTAAGAAAAGGAATAATAAAAGTAAGGCAATATGGATATTTGAGGTAGGAAAATATGCGTATCAAATAGAAAAAAATGTATGCTAAAAGAAGAAAGACAAATCACAGTGAGGATGGATATTACAGTTATAGGGGATTTTTCTGTTTCATGATTACCTTTCTTAAGCTTTTCTCCTTATGAAAACTGTCTCGATGTTGTAGAAAAATAAAACTGCCAAAAAATAACTTTAGAAAACTTCCTTTGTGCTTTTTTTTTTTCTGCATAAACAGTGTTTTATTCTTGTTTTTTTTTAAACTAAGAGATGTAGGATAGATGTATGTATGTGTATATTTGGGAATGGGCTCATTTATCCCTAATAATTCCTTCTATCACCAGAGAATCTATTTAGAGTTATTGTGACTTTTAAGGGTCCTTCAGCTCTTGGGTGCCATATCTATGGTTTATGATCACCCAACTAAAAGGGTCATCTGTCAGTGCATTTTGCATGACATGATTATGTGCAGACCTTTGATCTTAAGCAATGTTTTAAATTTCTTTCAAGTCCGCTGAAAGAAAGGGAACATGTTATGCATAATCATGATATGCAGTGATAACCTTGACATGCCTTTTGAAAGATGCTTTTCTCCATCACAATTTACAGATGCTCTGGTGACTAAGGTTCTCAAATCCTTGCTGTACATTGAAATCAGTGGGTTCATTAAAAATACTGATGCCCAGATCATCTCAGATATTCTAACATAATTCACCCAGAGTGTGGCTTTTTTTTTTTAATTGGAGTTCAATTTGCCAACATATAGCATATCACCCAGGGCTCATCCTGTCAAGTGCCCCCCTGAGTGTGGCTTTATTTTTTTTTTTTATAAATTAATTTTTATTGGTATTCAATTTACCAACATACAGAATAACACCCAGTGCTCATCCCGTCAAGTGTCCCCCTCCGTGCCCGTCACCCATTCACCCCCACCCCCCGCCCTCCTCCCCTTCCACCACCCCTAGTTCATTTCCCAGAGTTAGGAGTCTTTATGTTCTGTGTCCCTTTCTGATATCTCCCACACATTTCTTCTCCCTTCCCTTATATTCCCCTTCACTATTATTCATATTCCCCAAATGAGTGAGAACATACACTGTTTGTCCTTCTCCGATTGACTTACTTCACTCAGCATAATACCCTCCAGTTCCATCCACGTTGAAGCAAATGGTGGGTATTTGTTGTTTCTAATGGCTGAGTAATATTCCATTGTATACATAAACCACATCTTCTTTATCCATTCATCTTTCGATGGGCACCGAGGCTCCTTCCTTTGTGCTTTTTTAAAGTATTCGAAGAAAGACTAAATAACTTTGAACAGCAAAATTTCATTAATATTTTTCTTCTGCATTTACAAATACTCATATTTTCTCAGGGTGTCATCTTTCATTTTCCTCTTTCTTTCATGGCCTAATCCACAAAGCAATTAATACACTTTAATAGAAAAAAAGGGAAAGGATCAAAAACAAAATTTTCACAGAAAAGCCCAAAAAATGTATTTAAAAATTGATCAAATAATCAGAGAAATATGTAACACTAATTTATTTCCTATTTATCAAATTAATGAGGATTTGAAGAAATGTCATCTTTTACTAATGAAAAATGCAGAGGCATTTATAAACCTGCAGGATGGCAAATTGGTACACATTTTCTGGAAATTAGTATGAGGACATGTATGAATAGTCTGAACAACAACCCTATCTTTCATTTAGAAAATTCATTTTTATTTATTCATAAACAAAGAAAATAGAATGATTCCAAAGTGTCTTCCACAAAGATGATAATGACAACTTTATATTAGTATTTGAATATAATCTAAAAGTTAACAATTAAATTTTATATTTATTTATTAATATTTATTGGCATGTCTTATTCTAGGAAGTATTTAAGGCAAATTAATAATTAAGTTAATCATAGGTTATGCACCTGATGAATACTATGCATCCTGAAATGGCATTAAAATGTATACACATTGATGTTAGAAAATGTTTTTATTATTAATTGAAGATGTTAAGAATCACAGTTTAATCATTGCTAACTACAAAAAAATAAATGGATAAAAGAAAATAATAAATGATAGATTCCATCAAAACGTTAAAAGCTATTGCTTTTGAGTGAAGAGATAAGGAATGATCATTTAAAGAACTCCACACAGCAACAGCAGAATACACATTTGCTATACTTTATAAAGGAGTATTTACCAAGATAGACTGTATTCTGGGCTGTTAAAAAAAATCTCAGTAAATTGAAAATGATTTAAGTTATACAAAAATAGCATATAAAAAGTGTCATATAAGTGGAATAGATTAAAAGTCATAACATATATCAGTAAAATTTACCTGTTTTGGAAACTAAATAATATCTTACAAATAATCTATAGATCAAAAAGAAAATAAAAAGAAAAATTAGAAAATTTTATTCTGAATACAAAAACTCATGGCAGGGGCAGCCCGGGTGGCTCAGTGGTTTAGTACAGACTTCATTCAGCCCAGGGTCTGATCCTGGAGACCCGGGGTCGAGTCCCATGTCGGGTTCCCTGCATGGAGCCTCCTTCTCCCTCTGCCTGTGTCTCTGCCTCTCTCTCTCTCTCTCTCTCTCTCTCTCTCTCTCTGTGTGTCTCTCATGAATAGATAAATAAAATCTTAAAAAAAAAAAACAAATCATGGCATGCACTAATTAAAGAGAAATTTGCAGAACTTAATGCCTACAATAAAAACCAAATTTAATTTTTTGACATATGCCTTAAGAAACTAGTTAAAGAAGAGAAATAATGGATAATACAAAATATAGTATAAACAGAAGAAATAATATAATAAGGACCAGAGTGAAAATTAATGACCATAAGACAGAAAAACAATAAAGAAAATTACCAAAAAATGATTTGTGGAGAATATTGATAAAACTAACAAACCTCTAGCCTAACTGATCAGGAAGAAAAAAAGAGAACACAAGTGACTAACATCAAGAATGAGGGAGGTGACATCACTACAGATTGTACAGATATTTGAAGGAAGACTTAAATAAATAGATATAATCACTGATCATAAAATTGAATTTTGTTAAGCTATCAAGTCTGCCCAAATTAATCTACAGATTTGATTCAATCATAATCAAAATCCAAGCAAGACTTTTTTTGGTATGAATTAACATGTTGATTCTAAAATGAATATGCAAATACAAAAGGCCTAGAACAGTTCAAACAATTTTGATAATTTTTTTTTTAATTTGGAGAATTAAGTCTACCTGACTTTAAGCCTTATTATAAAACTATGGTAATCAAGAATGTATGGCATTGATATCAAGATAGACAAAGAGATCAATTGGGATGAATAGAAAATACAAAAATAGATGTGTACGTAAAACATCAATTGGGTTTTTTACGAAGGTGCAAAGGTGCTTGGTAGATAAAGTACAATCTGCTTGCAAAAAAGTAAACATCTATCCATACTCTGCACTATATACAAAACTTAAATAAAATGAATCATGGATATTCATGTAACACCTAAAATCATAAAATATATAGAAGAAACACAGAAGAAACTATTTGTGTGGGGGTTAAGCTAAGATTTCTTTGATTCTACACTAAAAGCAACACCCATAAAAGAAAAAATTCATTAATCAGTCTCAGCAAATTAAGAACCTCTGTTCTTCACAAAATAGTGTTAAGAGAATAAAAACAAACTCAGTGAAGGAGAAAATATTTGTGAATCACATATCTGATGAAAGATCTGTATGAAGAATATATATATATATATTCTTCATATATATATATATATATATATATATATATATATATATATAAAGAAAATGCTCAAAATTCAGTAAAAAAACCCACAAGCAATCCAGTTGAATAACTGGGTGAAAGATTTGGACACTCCACCAAAGTAGTATGTGGATGGCAGATAAGCTGAGTTCTCTTTTTAGATACTCCACATTAATTATTTACAATTGCAAACTGAAACCACAGTGAGATGCCACCGCACATGGATAAAAATGTCTAAAACAGATTGGCCATACCAAATGTTGCTGAAGATGTGGCAAAATGCCAACTTTCATTGATTTCAGGAATGTAAACCACTTTGAAACAAGTTTGACAATTTTTTACAAAGTGAAACATACTGCTACTTTATTACCCAGCCATTTTACTACTCATGTATACATTCATATAAAAACTTATATTTAAATAGTTATAGAAACTTTACTTAAATAGGCAAACATTCAAAACAACAAAAATGTTCACCAACAAATGAAAGGACAAGTAGTTGAATATCTGTACATTAAAATCTTATCTAGAAAAGAAAAAAAAACAATTGAACTAGTTATAGTTCACAACATGGAAGAATCTGAGTGACGTAGCCAACAAAAGGCAGTATATACTCTATGATTTAATTTATTTGAATAAAATTCTAGAAAATGCAAATTAATTCATTCTAATAGAATACAGATTAGTGGTTGCCTGAGGATGCAGGGAACAGTGAAGAGAGGGTTGGAGGGATAACCAATGGGCACAAGAAAACTATTTTGTGTTACAGATATATTCATTATCTTGACTTCTGATTATGTTTTAATGGGCGTATGCATATGCCAAACTTATCAAATTGATACTTTAAATAAGAGCAGTTAACGATAACTCAATTATACCTCAATAAATCTGTTTTAAAAAACATTTAAGTAGCCATAATATTCCTGGAGAAGAACAAAGTGAGTGGGTTTGTTCCAACCAGACTTTTTATAATGCTGCTCTAAATAAGATAGTGTGATATGTATGTAAAGATAGACAAATAGAGCAGTGGAATAAAATAGAAATCCCAGAAAAAGACCCAAGCATATGTGGAGTCATAATTTATAAAAAGAGTGCTACTCCAGAGCTGGGAAAGGAAAATATTTTTCAATAAATCATGCTGGGGCATTTTATATCCATAAAAATAAAAATGAAATTTGGCTCCTACTTCATGTCATACAAAACTATCTTTTACGTAGAAAATAAATCAAAATGTGAAAAGCAAAACAATAAAGAATCTATAGAGGACAAAGGAGAGAATCTTTATGATCTTAGATAAGTAGAATATGTCTTAAACCAAAAACTCAAGACATTAAGTTGAATAAACTTGAATACATTAAGATTGTTTAATCAAAAGACTCCATTAAAAAAGTGAAAACGCGAGCTATAGTCTTGGTAAAGAAATTTTGAACACATAAAATACATGAAATACTGAAGATCTAAAATCAGTAATAAAAAATAGACAAGTTAGTAGAAAATAAGTAAATGACTCGAAGAGGCATGAGAATATTGGAAATGCCATAAACCCATGAAAAACTGATCAAGCTCATTGGTAATTGGGGAAATGGAAAATAATATCACAATGACAAACCACCATGTACCTCTAGAATGACTAAAATTTATAGTATGATGTCTGACACACAAGGGGAATTCTCATGTACAGCTGTAGGGGTATAAAATAGTAATTTACTTTGGTAAACCATTTAACATTATTCACTACAGTTGATCAAGTACATAGTTTACAATCTAGAAATTCCATGTATATATGGAAGTGATTGTTAAATTCAAATCAGCTAGTTCTTGCTTAAAAAGCCAGCTGTTAAATTTTCAGAAACCTTGCAGTCTGAGTCTTAGATAAATGATAGCTTGAAAATCATCACAGTAATAATATTTACATTAGAATCTTGTTGAATGCCATTAATTGGGGCTCTTCCCCCCCCCCTCTGGAGCACCAGTACATGATATGTGCAAAGCAACATAATGTGTAAAGCAATGTTTATAGTAGTAGTACTTACAATAGCCTCAAACCAGAAACAATCTAAATGTCCATCTAAGGCAGAAGTGATAAACTGTGTTATATCACACTAGAATATTTCATAGCAATAAAAATAGATGTAGTACAGCCACATGCAGTCATAACAATGATTATGATCATAAAAATGTGCTAGTATTATCAGATACCTAATATATGCCAGGCCATCTCTCCGTCCCTTTCTCCCTCTCTTTTTAATATACTTACATGTTTACATCCTTAGAAAAATTATGTGACTACATATTGAAGTGCTATCTTTGTGTGATGGCATTAGAGGTTATTTCCTCTTTATACTTTGTTTCTTTTATACCAATAAAATATTGCTTTATAATCAGCAATAGAATTACTTTGGTTTTAAAAATAAAGTATAGGAGTGCCTGGGTGGCTTAGTTGGTTAAGTGTCTGCCTTTGGCTCAGGTCATGCTCTTGGGGCCTGGGATGAAGCACACATCCGCCTCACTGCCATCAGCCTCAAGCTCTGCGCTCGGAGGGGTGTCTGCCTCTCTGTGCCCTCTGCCCCGCTCCCTGCCCCTGCTCTCTCTCTCTCTCTCTCTCTCTCTCACTCACTCTCAAATAAAAATAAAATCTTTAAAATAAAATAAAAATAAAATATAAAATGGTGGTCATGGTAGCAGGGGTATAATTTCTTACATTACTCAGATGGTATCACTCTAGGTGCTGGGGTCAGATAGATTGGATTTGATATCTGGTATATGTCTTGTGAGATGTGTGACTCTGTAAAAGTTATTTATTCTTACTGAAATTTGTTTTCTGCAGCTGTAATATTGGAGTTGTGGCATAGCCTACCTCACAGGATATTTGTAAAAGTAAAAATGAGATATATGTGCCTCAAAGAGTGACCAGCATAGATCAGGAGTGCTATACATATATTTTTTAAAGGTTATTTATTTATTTATTTATTTATTTATTTATTTATTTATTAATGAGAGACAGAGAGAGAGAGAGAGAGAGAGGCAGAGGAAGAAGCAGGCTCCATGCAGGGAGCCCGATGCGGAACTCGATCCCGGGTCCCCAGCATTGCATCCTGGGCTAAAGGCGGCGCTAAATCACTGAGCCACCCGGGCTGCCCAGGAGTGTGATATATTTTTATCTAGCATATTAATGTTTGTTTAATTACAGCTCTTTTAAGCAGTGCTTAATCTAGTAGAAGTGCATATAAAATCAAGTATTTGGACTGTGATAAAGATGGAATATCTTTGTAACTAATAGGGTACCATTGTTCATTAGCTTATAGGCACAAGTGATTGAAAATCTATTGGTAGCATTCTGGCGGTACCAAAAGAGGAGGGTTTAATTATAACTTGTGCCTGAGTTTATTCAGGGAATCTTTACAATTTCGTGTGCATGTACTTGATTTATTTACCTGTGTTACCTCCTTGAAATGTGGGGGCATTATGTTCACTGATACTCACATGCAGCCCTTGGAGGACGGATGTGTTTCTATATCAGCTCTGCCATATTGGCTAATTCTCTCCTACTCTGCTCTCTGTGACTTTCTATTTTGAACAGACACAGACCGTTGAGCAGGTTTACTGTGAAGGGATAGTTACTATCACTGTGTGTGCAATTAGGTTCTACTAGTGTAAGCTCTGACTCATTAAATGCTACACCCATGCTTTAACTGAGAGAATGCATTTAACTTTGGTTCAGTCAATGAATTGTTAATTAAACCTCCTTGATCTTTGTCAGAGAAACATCCCACCAGGGTACATAAATAGTTTAGTTATTTCAAAGGCTTTTACATTTCTTTTATATTATGTACAGTGCTCCATTAACCACATTGAAAGAGAAAAAAAAAGCAGTATTCTCATCAATATTTGCCTATCCATGTGTACCCATCATCAAAATGAGAATTCTGAAATCCTGGAGTAGAAGGTGATTTGGAGGGATTCATGCAGGAAATGTGCTTTGGGTTTTTGTTTTATTTGTTTTTTAATTGTCTTTGCTTTAAAAGCAATTAGAACTTCAATTACTGTATTTTAAAGAGTGCAAAATTTCAGGGGATACTATGATTTAAAAAAAAAGTGTTGACAAGAATGTGGAGAAATCAGAACTCTTGTACATTGCTAGTGGAATATAAAACTGTTTGGCCATTATGGAAAAGTTTGTTGATTCTTTCAAAGTTAAACAAAATTACTGTGTTACCCTACAGTTCCACTCCTAGACTTGTTTTGCAAACACATATGGCTTTATTCAGTGTTTTTCTAGATTATAGAAGTGTCAATAGTGGGCTGAGACTTCCCTGAGGGCAGAAGCAGTGAGGCAGCCCTCAGGGAAGGTGGAAGGGAGATGGGAGCAGCAGAAAGAGATGATATCCTTTGCAGCTCCCAAGACCAGCCCTTTCCCTAGGCCCCCAGGACAGGGAAGGGAGCGAGGCCGTAAGAGCCAGATATCCTTGAATTTGGGGCCAAAGTATACGGGCAGGCTGTTTGTCCTACTAAGGCATGTACTGAGGCAGGAGTGCTCTTTCTACCTCATGGCCCCCCGAAATGGTTGCTGGCAGAGGACCATATGCACCCTTAAGACCTGAGCCTGTTTCATGAGGCCACTTGTGCCTAGGAGAGGCAGTGAAGTATACTGAGGGCAGAGCTACATTTCCAGTTTTGCCCTTCCTCACTTTGGGCCCCTATCTCCTGGTCTGTCATAACAGGCGGCAAGACTAGATGATCCCTCCATTCTTCCCAATTCTATGGTCTAAGACTCCTTCAATTCCAGGATTCCCTCAGGCTAGGATGATGATTTAGACAAAGCATTTCTAAGGCAGAAGAGGGTAGGTAAGGGTGGTCCCAGGGAGATGTTGAAGTGGATAGTCCTTTACCCCCCCCAACTGAAAACAGGTGCTCAAACAAAGACACGTGTGTGCATGTTCACAGCAGCACCATTCATAATAATTAAAAGGTATCCGTGTTCATCAGGGATGAATGAATATACAAACTGTGGTATATACATACAAAAGAATACTATTCAGCCTTAAAAAAGGAAATGATGATACATGCTACAACATGGGTGAACCTCAAAAAGATTATGGTAACTGAAAGAAGTCAGACACAAATGGTTACACATTGTATCCATTCATAAGAAATGTCTACAATAAATAAATACAGACAGAAAGAATGCAGATTGGTAGTGATCAGGGGTTAGAAGAAGGGAGGAAATGAGATGGAACTGCTTGATGTGTATAGAATTTTCCTTTAGAGCAATGGAAATATTTTGAAATTAGCTACAATGTGTTCCACAATACTGTGTATGTACTAAATGCCACTGAATTGTTCACTGAAAATGGTTAATTTTATGTCATATGAATTTCACCTCCACAAAATATTTTTAAAAATTTCCGAGGCTATAAGAGATATTTTGACTTGTAGATATAGAAGTGTTCCCTATCAAGCAATTTGTTAAGTAATGGAGCATATATGGTAGTAAGAACAGAAGGTGGAATCAGTAAATGCCAAAGAACAGAACATAGAATCAGACAAAATGACTTTAATATGCAAATTATTTTTTATTAAATTTATTTAAACCAGAAAAAAAGAAACCAACAAAACAGTTCTACCCATTTCTCACCCCACACCCTGCACCTCTGGCAACCGCCATCATACTTTGTATCTATGAGCTTAGTTTATATATATACATATATATACTCTACATGATCATGGTGTACAATCCTTTTTTGTTGTTGTTAAAGATTTTAATCATATATTTGACAGAGCACAAGCAGGGGGAGTGGAAGAGAGAGAAACAAACTCCCCACTGAGCAGGGAGCCTGATGTTAGACTTGATCCTAGGACCCTGGGATCATGATCTGAGCCAAAGACAGAAGTTTAACCAAGCACCCCATTGGACAGTTTTTGAATACAGATTTAATCTCCTTACTAATAACTGATCTGTTTTTTTTTTTTTTTCAGTTCATCATGATTCAGCCTTTTCTGTTCCTAGGAATTTTTCCATTAACTTTTAGGTTGTCCAATTTATAGCTTATAATTATTCATAGTAGTCTCTTATGATTCTTTGTATTTCTGTGGTACCAGTTATAATATTTCCTCTTTCATTTCTGATTTTATTATTTGAGTCTCAACTCATTTTTTCTTGGTGAGGCTAGCTAAAAATTTGTCAATTTTATTTTTTCAAAGAACCAGCTCTTAGTTTTTTTTCTTTCTTCTTTCTTTTTCTTTCTTTCTTTCTTTCTTTTCTTTCTTTCTTTCTTTCTTTCTTTCTTTCCTCTTTTTTCTTTCTTTCTTCCTTTCCTTTCCTTTCCTTTTTTTTTTTGGCCTCTATATCATTATAGTGACATGATCCAATTAAAGAGGACTCAAAATAGTAAATTTCTAAATTATGAAGTAAGTGAAAATATACAAAGTCTGAATTTATTGGGATTATTTTCATTACTGAAGGACTTTTAGCACTATATATTAATAATTTTAAGCAGAACATCTAAACTTCAAATTATAGTGCTGAGGCATGACCAGATTTTAGTATGCTCATTATTTGTACATGAGTGTCTTAAGGAATCAACCCTGAATCCCTACAGGGAATGACATATAGTAACTGCTCAATATAAATATTTTTAAATAAATCAATTGATTCTCTTGATGTAGCGTATGAAGAGTTGTAAAAGAATAAACAGAAATGAAGTTAAAGTTAAACATTCTTCCATAGTATCCATCAGTGGGACAGTATTTTTCAATTTATATAAACACTGTGTTTAGAGGAAAGAGCTAATATTATATGTTTTATGATACCCCAATGAAATACACCTGTCTAGTTATTTAAATGGATCACTTAACAGTGAATAAAAATACTAGCTTTTCTCTAGTCTCCCATCATGCCAATTGTAGAATATTTTCTATGTTGGAAATAAATAAGAATTTTACTTTAAATAGCACTTTATATTTTTTAGTATTGTTAAGTTACTTTCCTGGGCAGTGACTTAATGAAGTGAGCTTAGAATGACTATGTATGCAATGGGAAAAGACACCTTTACTCACTTGGACAATAGAATCATTTTGCTGAGATAATAATATTAGAACATCAAAATTTATGTCTACAGGGCATCCGATTCACAGATTCTGAATTTGTCTTCTATATGACATGAATCAATGCAAAAGTGGACTTTATATTAAAGCCTATTTTTAAAACTTTCATATGTAAGCAGTCTATTAACTATATTCCATCATTTAATGGAATAAAGTTGAGTTTTCATCTTTTGATGAGCCCGTGATTCAGAAAAAAGATCTTAGCAATCAATGTCCCTTAGAACATAGACTATAGTCATAAATTACAATATTGCTTACATTGTTGTAACAATTTCTCTCTAGTACATTTTACCTCCAGTGAGACAATAACAATTGTGTTTGGAGGTTTAGCAGAAAAAAATGGTTGAATTATCATTTATACCACCAAAAATCTTTAACACATGTGAGGAATTCATTTCTATGTCTTTGTCTAAGTTTCTGCAAATATACTATGGAAATGATATTAGTCATCTCATAACTTCTTTTTTTGAGATGTTTGGAGGATATACACATATTTTTTAAGCATCTGGGAGTTAGGGGGATGATATGTAATTTAAGTCCACATAGTAAGAGTAAGTCAGTAATAGTAAAAGCTACAATAAACTGCAGGTGGCTTTTAAATTTTCTCTCTTCTCAGAAAATTTAAAATTGGTGACAGGAATTTCTTGGCAGTTTATAAAAGGAAAATTAATCTTAATGTTTTGCTTCTTGAAGGTAATACTCAGTAATAAAAACCAGCCAATATCCAAACTTTTCCACCATGATCTAACCATCAGAAAATAGTTTGTGAGGTTTTGCTCTACTAGTTCTTTTAGAAGAAGCGAATTTGCTTATAGGTCTGTTGAAACCTTTTTGTATAGCCTCTTGCCGGAAGCTCAAAATTATTTAGTGCTGACTGTAATTGCATCTTGGAGGAGGTAACTGACAGCATGTTGACTAGTATTGCCAAAAATAAGCCTTTTAGGTTTCCTGAGAACACATTTTAAAATACTGGTTTTTGCTTGAAGATTATCTCGCCTGCCAAAGAATCTGTTGGGTTTTTTTAAATAAGAAAATATATTTATTTATAAGTCTGAGGTGTTGAATTTTCTTTTAAAAAACTTCCAATAACTTGGAAGCTACAAAAATTAGAAGGAGAAGGGTTTAAGGTAACTCAAAACCATTTTTGTTAATGCTGAGATGTTAATTTCCCTTCAGCATTATTTGTAATAATTTCTTTTGCAAGCAAAAATTGCAAAGTCATCAGGATATTCAGATATCTGCAAATATAAAAGTGATGGCAATTTCATATTGTTGTCACATTACGTTCAATATTCTTTCCTATACAATAGTTAGAGTCATGATCCTTTTTATCCCTGATAACTGATCTGTTTTTGCTCAGGGAAACTTATTTATGTCTTATGTTAACTATGTCCTGCTTGTGGTTTGCATTGCATACCCATATAGGAGAAAAATCAGCATAACCTTGTAGAGTAAACAGCAATGAGTCCACTGTATTTCATTTTTATTAACAAGACCAGTTATACTCTCAGAGCTAGTAAGAAAATGAATCATCTGTCATCATCACTTTCATGGAAATTAGTGCATTTCCATCTTGAAACCATTTATTCAATATACTTATGAATCATTCCTGGTAATTGTTTGGTGGGTAAAATATAACAGACATAGGCTGAGCTTGGAAGCACAATTTTTCTATAAAACTAGGTCTAGAACTAGAAGTTAATCATTAGAGATCCATGCTGTATTTCCCTACTTTAGATTCATATCATATCATTAAATTAATTTTACTTAATTTTACTATGTTGGTTCTCTCCCTCTCTTAGGACTATACAGAACTTACATATAAAAGCACTACTAGAACTAAGTAGAAAATTTGGCATTATGTTTTTCTAAATTTTTAAAAAATATTTTGTGTAGTCATCAATCAATACATGCACCCCATTGAACTGTGTTTGCATTCACATACCCATTCTCTCGATTATCTATCTATCAGCTATTCCTACTATCCATTTTAGTGTGCTTAGGAAATGTAGTAGTAGAAATAAAGACACACTAGTGAGAAGACCTATTGCAAAATATTAGTAATACTATCCTAAAGAAAGAGGAAATATATTGTGTGTTGCTGGCCCTTGCCATTTATATGATATATTGCTAATTTTAAATGTTAATATTAGTGCAAAAATTCCATATATATATGTTCAGAGGAAAGCATTATTTTTTTGATAATAAACCATTACCTAAACTCAGATTTGTAAATTTTTATTTCAGTGACAAACTCCAGACAAAAGTTTGCAAAAGAACTTTTGTTTCTGACTTTTTATTGGAATCACTTGCCATTACTTTGACACTGCTACATTTTGAGCTTGAGAAGGCACATGAGTCAGTGAGCCTCATAGTCTACCTCTGCTGTGTGAGTATAATACCATCAATCCTTAAGTAGATCAGAAAGATAATAAAGTGAAAAAGATCATTTCCATAAATGCAACTAGTGCTTTTCAAAAAGAAGCATGATGTATAAAAAAGCATGTTATATTCACTCATTCTTGCTTCCCAGACTGTCCCTCCCTTTGCTAAGGAAATGCACTGCAGTGGTATCAGTTCAGATTCAAAATTATAGCCTTCTTGCAAAGGTAAAAGATTTAAACTTAGATATTATTAATTCAACTCATTTATAATCCACTTGGTTCTCATTTTCTCCTAAACCTGGTTATTTATTTTTAATGGCATTAATTAAAATGTTTTCGATAGCACTCAAAATAATGAAGGTATTAAAGTGAAATGCTCAGAATCTTCTTTAAAGGTTTAAAATAGGGGCACCTGGTGGTTCAGTCAGTTAAGTGCCCAACTCTTGATTTTGGCTCAAGTCATGATCTCTGGATTGAGAAATTGAGCCCTGGGTCTGGCTCCATGCTGGATGTAGAACCTGCTTAGGATTCTCTCTTTCCCTCTTCTTCTGCCCCTCCTCCCAATTCATACTCTGTCTCTCTCCCTCTCTCTTAAAAAAAAAAAGAGAGATTTATAATAGATAGGATCATTTTATATCATATCATTTGCCTTTTTTTTTCTTGTGTGATTTGTAGCCAACCATCATTTTCTTTTAGGTATAAACCCAGAAAAGTCACTTTTGCTTACTCTATTTGAAATTTAAAATATGTTTTATGACAGAGTCTGTTCTTTTCAGGAAGTTTCTTAACTATTCACTGATTAAATTTTATATGATTCTTAATGCAAAAAATTCATAATAGCTTTCAATGCTTTGCCCCAAACCATGGTCTTTTTGAAGAAAAGCCTATACTCAAATACCAAAGTATGTATTTCTCAGAATTAATGATAAGAGGGGCACCTGGGTGGCACAGTCAGTTAAGCATCTTACTCTTGATTTTGGCTCAGATCGTGAACTCAGGGTTGTGAGATGGAGCCCCGTGTTGGGCTCCACACTGGGCATGGAGCCTCCTGAACATTCTCTTTCTCTCTCTCTCCCTCTCCCTCTGCCCCTTCCCTCCAACTCCACTCTCTCTATCTTTAGAAAAAAAAAAAAAAGAAATAGTGATGAGAAATAGGTAACTTTCACTGAAAAAAAATAAGGCTCTATATGCTTTTAAATGCTGAATTACCCTCAGAAATCATATGCAATGTATCAACTAATATTATGATACTTGAAAATAATTAGCATTTAAAAACACATTAAGGAATGACCTAGAATATAATGAATATGAATAAATCTATGTATATGAAGTTTTATATACTGTTGGGCTTAGTGGGGAAGTTAACCAGGACTTGTTAGCTGTACTTTGCTTTTTCTCCTTCCATAGAAACATCTGAAAAATCTCTGTTCCTGGTTGCACTTAGGATCACACTTACTACTTTTTGTGAAAAATATTTAAATAACATTATTATGAAAAATAATGTAATTACTTAAATTACATTATTTAGTTATTAAATATTTAAATTACGTTATTATGAAAATAATGTTTAAATATAATAAATAAAGCTTACTTTCTTTCTGCTCAGGTACAAAATCCAGTCTTCTCCAAAGAGGTAAGCACTATCAGATTGCTAATCTTTCTTACTTGTCTTTTAAAAAGTAAATGGTATTTCTTCTGTATATATATTTAGAAGATGTGTTTTTTTCCACTGGAAAAAATCTCCTTCATCAGACATTTCTATGTTTGAACATATCAACCAATCTCATTCTATTTTCCTCTCTTTAGTTAATAATTGCTGTTTCCTTAGGGCTATTTTTCTTTTTTTTTTTTTTGAGTATAAATAACATTGCAATAGTGTTCTTGTACGTGGGTCATAAGATGTGCACATTTTTTTGTTTTGTTTTATTAGATACTACCAGATTTCCTACCAACTTTACCTTCACTGTATCCTGGCCCTAGCAGTGTGTAAGAGGATTCTTTTTTCACATCCTTATCAACACTTGCTGTTATTTAACTTTTACACTGAAGAAGATCAAATATATTTAAAAATGTGAGAATAATTTGCATTTCTTAATTACTAATGATATTATTTTTCTCCACATGTTTATAGTCATATGTGAATTGGATTGTCTTTTCTCTGTTTTAGCATCTCTCTTTATACTTAATGATCTGTAGTTTCACTACCACTTGTCTAGTGAAAATTTACTTTTATTTATTATCCTTGGTATTTTTTTCCTAAAGATTGTATTTATTTGAGATAGAGAGATAGATAGAGCATGAGCAGGGAAGAGAGGGAGTAGCAGGCTCCCTACTGAGTAGGGAGTCCCTGTGGGGCTTGATCCCAGGGCCCTGGGATCATGACCTGAGCCCAAGGCAGACACTTAACCAACTGAGCCACCCAGGCACCCCCATCTTTGATATTTTTAGTGCATTGTTAAAATTTAAAGACTATTTCTTACTTTAGGACTTAAGTAAAATTCACACTGTTCCTATTTTGTCTTTATTTGTTAGCACATGTCTACTTTTCTCTTTTTTCCAAAAGCCCTCTTAAAAATATTTTGTAATCTCCATCTCCATCCTTCTTAGATGGTCCTTCCAATTTTTACCTCTATCTTTCTGGACAGGGCTCTAGGTGACTTCCTCACAACTTCCTTCTAATTATTAATGCTTTAGTTGAACTCAGTCGCATACTGCACTATTGAACTTTGAAGTGTTATATTTCAATTTTCATATTTTATGCCCACAATTTCTAATTGGCTGTACATATCACTAATTGGTCCTATTCTACCTTTTCTTGTGTTTACACCATATGTTCCTTGGCTTTGAGGTGAAAATCTCTTCTTCATTTATCTTTTACAGCATTTGAAAGAGACTGATTTAAAACAAATTTTTTTTCTCCAGATTGTTCTATAAATGTGCTTTAAATCTCGAGTGAAATTGTGACTAATTGTGAAATATTTTGTTTGCATTTATTTCATTTGTATGCTCTTTTAATTTGTGAATTACAATATACAAAATAGTTTATACAGAAAATTGCATTAAAAAACAAATACAGAATTTAAAGAATATTTATAAAGCAAATGCCCATGAAAACACCACCCAAGAAATGGAAATGGGACTTCATCTCTAATTAAATCAGAATGGAAAAAAAATTTCTTCAAAGCATATGTTGACGATGGCAATGCTCTTATATGAATTTGGGATTTTTTTTTTGAAGCCTGATACAGAATAAAGTTTTGAAAATATTTCACATGTGCCTCAGAAAAATATTGTTACAGAGTTCTATGTACATACTTTTAAGTAAACATTATTAATTTTAGTAATTAAGAGCTTCTTCTTCTCTCTCTCTCTCTCTTGCTCAGTCCCACTGATTTCAATCTAAGTTTGTGAATGCTTTAGGATAAATGTTTATAGACTTACAGGTTTAGACAAAATTTTTATTCAACAGACTATAATGATAGGTTGAAAACAAGCATATGCTAAACCTAATGAGGTAAGTTGCAAAGTATTTGCTGGACATTCTTCACAGATAATATCACAGAGAAATTATGCAGAATGATCTCTGTTCCTCCCATCTGACAGTGGCTTCAGGACCTCCATCACTTGCCCAGAACAACAAGACCAGCTGAGGGGGTTGCTGAGTACATACAGATCTGGGGTGGAGTAGGGCACTTGCCCCATATTTAGCTAAGCCACAAACCGGTGAAACTTGCTTTACTTTACATTGTTACACTATCAGATCCTTTATCCTACTGGTGATTAACATGAAAACTGCTTCACGACCTTGAATTACTTTTTTTAAGAATTCCCCTTGACTCCCTTCTCATTATCTTAGATTTCTGTTTATTTAGTTTCTAGAGCTTCAGTTGGAAGACTGCGGTTTGTGTGCAATTCCATTGCTGAGGGCACAAAGAGAGGAACTGGATATTTTGGCTAGGGTTCTGAACAGTTGTGGTTGATGGACTTGGTCTTTGCGTTTCATTCTGAAGTTGTTTTTAAAACCTTGTACTAGTGTTCAATAGACCTATTTGTTGTGTTTGTATGGGTATTCTCCGCAGACTTCCTGTAATTCTTTCCAATTCAGGATGGAATGCATGAAACTTTCTCCAGACAGATAATCAGCCTCAGAAGTCAATTTCCTTCATTACCTACCTTTCCCTCTCCGGGAGCTTTCCCCAGTCCTTTCCCAGTTAGGTGATGAAATGATAGGTAAGCATGTGAGTTTGGGTTATGCCATTCTTCCATGGTGAAGGATTTTATTTATAATATTCATTCTTCCTCCCTGCTTTTCTTTTTGCTGTGTCTTTTTTTTTTTTTTTTCCCTACTGGGGATAATTAACTCTGGGCAATTAGGATTAATAGTGAGCTCCCTCTAGCTAGCTTCCCATTCTGGAAAAAGCTAATGGCAAGCCATAGCAATTTTTTGATTCTGGTAAGTTGCTAAGTGGATCCAGCATTGCTTCTCTGCACTAAGGAATTATGTGCATATTTTCTCTGAGCTTTCCACACATCCTGCCATTCGGCTGGTCTCCAGACTGGGGAATTGTTAGTGAAATTTTTACATTCTGTCCACTTATCTTCACCTCCACCACATATCCTTTCTTTAGGAAAAAAATATGGGGAAAGAGTAGTAAACCCTGGAATCATTTGTCATTTTTCTCCCTAGAAAACCACTTTTCAAAGAGTATAGTACGAAACTATTTTCTTTCTTTTGTTAATTGCTAGTTCACTGTAATTATTATTTTATTGTTTTAAAGGAGAATCTATGACTTAGCCTTACTTGATTATGTAGGATCATCAATATGTTAAGTGAACTTTCAAAATCATGTCTGAAAAAAAAGCAAAAAACAAAAAACAAAATCATGTCTGACAATATCCAGTCATCTATATTCCAGAAGGGATGTGGTAGTCAGACTTCTGAGAATGATCCTCAATAACGCTTGTTCTTTATAATTCTCTGCTCTATGACACAATGGGACATCTCTTTCATGACTACACATTTTACCTGGCCAAGGGATTTTGCATATAATTAAGGTTACAGATCCATTGACTCAGTTTCTTTAAGATAGGGAGGTTATCTGAATGAACCAGGTCTAATGAGGTGAGTCCTTTAAAAGCAGAAGGTTTAACAAGAAAAAAAAACAAAACAAAACAAAAAACAAAAACAAAAGAGAACGTTTTCTGGGTCCAGTGGCAGAATAGGAAGTTAGTCATGAAAAAGACTTGATGGGCCATTTCTGGTTGGAAGATGGAGGAGGTCATGTAAAGAATGCTAATGGCATCCCAGAGACACCAGTGTCCCCTGACTGACAACAAGCAACAAACAAAGGATGTCAGACTTCTAGCCCCAAGGAATTGGGTCTGCCACAATCTGAATGAGCCTGGAAATGGACTCTTCCCAGAGACTTTAGCTAGAATCTAATTTGACTGAAATTTTGATTTCTGTCTCGTGAGAACCGAAGCAGGGAACCCACAAAAGCCTACCCAGACTTCCAACCTATAAGATTTGAACTAATGAACAAGTTTTGTTTTAAGCCACTAAATATGTGATAATTTGTTATGCAACAATAGAAAATTAATAACCATTCAAGACAGTCTGCAAGGAAGGAAGCTTTCAGGACACACACCTATTTCTGGAGAAACATTTTAATGTCCAAATGATGCTGTGCACCAGATTTAAGAACCAACTCCTTATTCCATGTGACCACACTCACTTCCAGTGTTTTCCACCTTGCATCTCCCTTTTGATTCCTCTCCCCTACTCAGCTCTGACCCTGATCCACCAACCTTAATTTCCATCAATCCTCTGGCTAGATATATAGCTCACTGGGAACTGGCCCCATCCTTTTAACTCCTTTTTATGGCTCTACATATTACTCTTTCTTGCTTGCTTCTTTTCCCTGCCCCATAGCTCTGTTAAATAAGGGGAGTACTAAGTTTATTTTGTCATTTTTCCTTAAGTTTCATTTCTTGTAAATAACTAATCTTGTACTATGATAATATATATAAAACAACCATGGATATTTAAAGAAAATTGCAGTGAAGCCCAGCAGGTATTACTTTTACAAACAAAGCAGGACTGTTTATAAGTTTAAAACAAACATCTCTAGTGATAGATACATGGAGCTAATTTTATTCAATAAGAAAATATTTAAATCGTTCAAATTGTTCAGTTAAGTATTTAGGATGCTCCATGAGACACACATCTTCATCATTCCCTATGTCTGTGTTATTTAGTTCCATAAACTCTTTTTTAATTGATGCAAACATCATACTCTAGGAAAATGTTTCTGAGTGGAAAATAAATTGCAATGAAAATAAAACAAAGGAAACAGTAAATTACAACATCTCTGACCCCTTTCTCTTCCCTCCAATACAATCTACAACATTGTTTAAATAGGGAGTACAAATGTATAAAGATCACAAACACATATGGGAAAGGAATAAAGAAGGCACAAGGAGGAAATATTTTTATTTACTACCAAAAATTTGTCTTACCAAGTCTAGAGGATTCACTCTTAAAGATAAAATAAATAAATAAATAAATAAATAAATAAATAAAAGATCTAATTGACAAACAGGCATGTGGGAAAAAGTGAGATTTCTGAGAGCTGAATCATTTTTGAAATTAGTTTGTGTAAACAAAGGCTATTTCATAGGTTTTTGATTCTTTAAAATTAATTCTATTATTCACACACAGATTAAGTGTGGAAACATGGCTCATTTAAAGGAGCGTAATTATGTTTTACAAAAACAATATCCATGTATTCTATTTTTCTCTGATTATAATACTGTTGGAGTCATAGGATATTGCAGATAATGTGAGGCACTATTGAAAATATTTTATAGAAATTCATACTACCGTTCTGATTTCTCTCCAATTTGTCCTGTACTATGCCAATACCGATCTGCAATAAAAATTCACAAGGACAGACTGTGTTGACAGAATGATACTTGGGAAGAAAATTTAGACATAGGAAGTACAATTTGTTTGGAACAAAATAATTTTGCAAAATAATTTTAGTTGGTATCAAAAATGAGACAAATTGGCAAGCTTATCTGAAAGATTTCTATCTTAGAACCATTGATAATTGAAGTTGGGAACCTTAAAATCATTAATCTCCCACCTCCTATATGCAGGGCAATCTAAAGGACATGCAGCAGACCTCCTATAAGGAGGGTCTTCAAATCTAAAGTAAGTGATCATTTCACACATTACTTCCTAATATCCTTGAAAGGTATTTTTCAAAATCTAGGCCGTCCTTCCTAAACCAGGGTACTCTGGAGAGGAAAACTCTGTGGGGCTACACCTGGATCAAAAGGGGACAGAAGCCATTTAGGAATCTACAAATATAAATTATGTGTTAATTCCTTCATTTATTCAGCACTCCATCAGGCACTTAGATTACATGGGTAGTTCTGTTCTCATGAAGTGATAAATCTAGTATGACTTATATGTACATGTTTTATCCTCCTCTTATATTAAAAAGGCATAAGAAAAAAAGTTGACTGATTCACGTTTGTCTGCATATAAAACTCAAAAGGAGTGTGTGTGTTTCTGTGCCACATTTGTATATCTTCAATTATTTGCTTATAAGTTGTTATTCACCATCAGTTATGAACTCCAAAAGAGCAGAGAGCATAGTTATTTAACTCTCTCCGTACAGTGTCATGATAAAATGAAAGCCCATTAAGTGATTTTGTTTATTTATTACTTATGTCTGTAGTAGGTTTGGTAGTTTTAGAAGCAGAAAGAAAAAAAATCAGCTAAGGAAACACTGCCATTCTTTGTCTTTGGATAACAGTCAAGATTTTACATAGACATTAGTCTATCTAACTAATTTTATTGAGGACGTTCACATTTCCTGAACAAACGTGCAGTGACATTTCTAGCATTCTACTTGTGTCTCCTCTGTAGCCATGTCCAATGGCTGTAGACAAGAGTATCCTCAACATCTAATTTATTTCTCTTAATGTATTGCTCTTTTGACTAGAAAGATAAATAGAATATACTGGTTGTCCTTGAGGACTGAATAGTGCAGTGAGGAAGATAAGCAAGTTAATGTAATATTAAACAAAATGAACATTTCTTATGGGGCCTTTAATTTTGGTGCACTATGGCTCAAATTTGAGCCACATATGTATTGGATAAAAAAAAAAAACAAAACAAAACACAAACAGATTCAAATTCAAAGAAACAGAGAATAGAGAAGTGATTGCCAAAGCCTGGCAGGGTGGTGGTGGTGGTGTGGTGGGAGAATTAGGGAGAGATTAGAAACAGAAAGCATTTTTTTAAAAAGACAATTGTAAGAATCAGGTGATTGCCCAGAATTGACATATAGGTCATGGCCAAACTTTCTTTTTTTTTTTTTTCAAGATTTTATTTATTTATTCATGAGAGAGAGAGATGTGGAAACATAGGCAGAGGGAAAAGCAGGCTCCCCAAAGGAGCCCGATGTGGGACTTGATCCCAGGACCTTGGGATCACACCCTGAGCCTTAGGCAGATGCTCAACTGCTCCATGGCTGAACCTTCTGTAGGTGAAATCTTCTGTAGAATCAGGTAAGTTTAAAATACTGTTTACTAAAATAGAGAAGTATTTTCTTTGGAGTAGAAACAAATAGACTAAAGGTATGTCACAGGAGCCTTCTATCTCCCTAAATGGTGAGAGGGTGAACAACTTGAATGCAGATGTGGCCCTTCATTCAAACTAATGATATGAAATAAAGGGCATAGTTCAAAGTCCCTGTGACATAGCAGATTGTCCTTACACCAAAGCAACAGCACCAAGAATCAGAATTTTGTATGGAATCTGTGAAGAACTGGGAAGCACTGGCATGCTACAACTGCTCTCTGGTTTCCTTGATCTCTTTTATGTTCTCTGTACCCCTAACCTCCTGGTTCCATTGTAACTGAGTCTAGAGTCATCATTCTTTCCACTCTTCCCGCCTGAACCAAATTTTGTAGCTTGACCTAACTTCGTTCGATATGACAAACCAAAGTTGTGTTTTCCAAAATTGCTAGGTTAATATGTTAACTTGCATTGAGTTACTTTTTCTTTTGAAACAAAGTTTTGAAAATGATGCTAGTACCAAAGAAGAGCATGCATCTTTCTCCTCCTCTTCCTTCTCCTCCTCCTCATCAACTATGATATTTCTTGATTTGGAATTCTATTTTTCTCCTAATATAATTTCAAACACTAATTCCCCGATATCACTTCAAATTTGCCAAAGCAGAAAGAATAAAATATGTGAATGCTTAATGGTGAGCCTTATGACAAAGTCTTAGTGAGTTGGATGAACGAAGATTTTCAAATTTGCCCCAATCAGCTACGCTTATAAAACACTAGGGAGGTGATAGGAACTAAAGAGGCAGTTACGGAAGACTCTGCAGACAATAGCTCCATCCGTCAAGCAGTGAATAGTTGGTCCTCAAATGCAGAACTCTGTACCAACATCTGTTCATTCGCAAATGATATTTTTTTCAAAAAATAGAGCAGCAGTAGTACTCTTTTTCCCATCATGATAGTTGTTGAAATAAGAGTTTGATTTGATATTAGACTAAATATCAATGAAAGATGGAAAAAGAATAGTTGTTGAAAGCATATGTCACAAGCTTCCAGAGAACAGAGCTGGTGCTCACAGAGAGAAATTGCAGGAAGACATATTTCAGCTCTGTGTAGAACAGTTTGGTGAGGTGAAGAGCTTTCTGAACCTGGGCATGCTTTAAGAATGGACACGGTGGTCATCTCTGATTTATAGAAGGGATTTCCATAGTATGTTAAGTACTAGAATGAATAAATCTTCAAAGTAACTTTCAACTCTAGTCTTGATGAGGTTATGCTTTCATTTGATTTAATATATAATTAAAACTAAGAATGACATTGCATATCTGGCATCTTTAAATGCTCAGCTTCTGAATGAACCAGATACTGGCAAAAAGCTTAAAAAAAAAAAAAGACCCATTTATCCCTCTAGTGCCAAACATTCTTTTATAAATTCTAGTATTTTTTGTGTATTAGTTTGTATACATGCTACAGACTCACAGGTTTTCTATTCCTTTAAAAGTGTGTATATGTGTTTTAGCCAAAAGAAATGTATTAATTTTTTTATGGTTTGTAAATTATTTTTTTCTCTTATGCTTTTGCTAGAATATCTAAGACAGTGTTAAGTAATGGTTTCAAGAGTCACCCTTGCTTAATTCCTGATCTTAAATAAAGTGATTTTAGTGTATTATCATTAACATTTAGTATTTATTATATTTTAATAAATTGTTTTGTCATATTTATGTAGTTTCCATCTTTTCTCATTTTTTAAAAAAGATTCATTTATTTATTTGAGAGCGAAAGGGGGAGCCTGAGTGGAAAGGGCAGAGGGAGAAAGAGAGACAATCTCAAGCAGATTTGCCAGTGAGTGTAGAGCTGGTCTTGGGGCTGGATCTCACCACCTGAAGATCATGACCTGAGCCAAACCAAGAGGTGCAGTCAGTCTGTTGGAGGCTCAACAGACTGCACCACTCAGGTGTCCCTCATCTTTTCTCATTTTTATTAGGACTTATTTCTGGATTTTTAGCAAATTCTTTTTGGCGTCTATTTGCAAGATCATATTTTTCTGTTTTGTTTAGATTTTGTATCTGATAAACTATACTGATCAATTTCTAGTTGTTGCACCCACTAACATTTCTGGAATTAGCCCTTCCTGATTCTAGTGTAGTGATCTGTAAATACTTTGAAATTTAAAAATAGTTCGTTTCTTTATTCACAAGAGATGTAGGTAAATAGCTTTTTTGGGGTACTCTTAACAGGTTTTGGTTTTGAATATATGTTATAAAATAAAATAAATTGAACAGCTTTATAAAATATTGGACAGCTTATCATCTGCCTTTGACTGGAAGAGTTTTAATAACTTTGAAATGATCTTTTTTAATTTAACAGTTAAATGAAGTTCAATTGTGAACACATCTGGTCCTGGGGTCTTTTCCCTGTTTAGAACTTTGATGACTTTCCAAATTTTTCATGGAAATTATCATGCTAAAGTTCTTTCACTTTTTGAGTTAATTTTGATAATTTATATTCTGTTGGGAAATCACCTATTTCCTTTACATTTTCAAATAGATTTGCAGGTAATGTGCTCCTCTAATTCTATTGATTTTATTAGGATATGTGTTAACAATTTTTAAGAAATATTTACAAACTTGTCATTTTGCTATCTATCTTCTTCAATCAAATTTTAAGAGGTTTATATAATTAATATACTTAATTCAAATACCAAAAATTAGTGTTTAATTCACTTGCTCTTTTTCTATTTATTTCAGTTCTCATCTTTATCAATTCTCTCTTCTTTGTTGGTTAAATTTTCTTCTGTTTATCGTTAATGCCAAAGACTGATTACTATTTTCTCCATAACTTTTGATATAAAGTATGAACCAATATTCATTCCTTTGATTTATAGATGTTTTTAAATTTTACATTTGATTTCCTTTTTGATTCAAGAGTTATCAAAAATACTTCTTTTTTTAAATTTTTATTTATTTATGATAGTCACAGAGAGAGAGAGAGAGAGGCAGAGACACAGGCAGAGGGAGAAGCAGGCTCCATGCACCGGGAGCCCGACGTGGGATTCAATCCCGGGTCTCCAGGATTGCACCTGGGCCAAAGGCAGGCACTAAACAACTGGGCCACCCAGGGATCCCTCAAAAATACTTCTTAATTTCCAAGTACTACTTTTCAGTTAATTCTTAATTATTTTAAACTGATTGAATCATGATAAGACAAAACAGTTCATAAAATCTACTCTCCGAAATTTTATCAAGATTTAATCTACATCGAAAACTTTTCTTTCTCTGAGTTCTCTTTTTTGCTTGCAGGAGCCCCTGCTGTATCATATGAACCTCTCTAGAACTGTAGGTTGAGTTCATCTCTTTGGTTTGTTAAAAGAATAAATTCCAGCCTTGCTGCCTGACTGGTCCCTGCCTGAAAGTCACTCTACTAGTTTCCTGCTACAACTCAGTTCAAAATTCCACATTCTACTAAAAATCAAAACTCTCCCTATTGCTTGATTTTTCACATTCCTACATATTTTGATAAGTCACTTTATCAGTTTGTGGCTGACTGATCACTGTGTTTAATACTCTTCAGTAGACTGGCTTTATTTCGGATAGGCCAAACCAGGCATAAGACACAAGCATATGTCCAGCATCTATAACTAGGAGAATGCTATCTAGAAGAGAAAGGACATGATATTTCTTTTCGCCATTTATCTGCAATTGTTTATTTTCTTCATTCTTGGCTACTAACTTCCTCAGTGGGGTGATAGTGAAGCAAGATGAAATTAACTTGAAATCTATTTTACTCTTCAATGAGTTGTTCTCTGAACTCATTTTTTCCAGGCACATGTTGCTCTTACTATCTCTGTACTTCATGAGTTTGTGGATTTGACAAGTGAGGGGAAAACCTATGAACAAAATAGATTGCCTTGGTATATCAGATTTTACTGTAAGGCCAAAAGTACAGGAAAACTTGAGGTTTTGTTGTTTTTTTTTTTTTTTGTCCTGAGATTTTAAATGTGGACACGGTTACCTTGAGAATAAGTGATTTTGAAGGGAATCTATTTTTCCTTATGTCTCTTTTTCTTCAAATCTTGGGGATTCGGTAATTATTTTTTTGGAGAGAGAAGGTAGTTTCAAATGTTATTTTAAACCGCTTTTGCTCCATTTTGTGTATAATGTTTTAATTTAAAAATATTTTTCAAAATATCAAAACCCTGGCCCAGTTCATGCACATTTTCTGACTCAGAAAACCTTGCCCTGCCACAATAATAAACTGCATTGATAAAAAGGACTTGCAGTGAGCTTAAAAAACACTGCCATATGGTTAACCTGACCTGGTTTTATTTGATCTGAGGTTTCCCAAAGTAATACAATACATGTTTTGCTATAATTCAGAAAGAACCAAGGCTTATTCCTGATTTGGGTCCAGCACATGTGGGAGACTTAACGTGGGGGAAGGTAGGGAGATGAGCTGCATTCTAGAAGGCCATAATAAAATGTAAATCTTTCGATGCTGGTGACATAACTTTACATCCTTTATTTGTCTGATTTGCTGTAGTTTTCAAAAGCCTCTGTTCTTGAGTTACAATTATAAAGCCCTCTTTTCCATGTCTTCAATTTTTATAAGAAAATTCCTTCATAAATACAATTTTCCTCTGTAAATTACCTATGTAACCAATTAAATAAACCTATGTAACCACAAAAAGTAAAAAGTATATAATACATAGATTAAGTTATATGTATATATTGATGTATACTGTAATTTTAAATGATTATATCTGTATTTTTGAATTATGGATATTTTTTACTTTTAATCATTGCAAATTTTTAGATTTCCCAAATTGTCATGATTAGCATGTATTATTTTTGTGGTCAGAAAGACATGGTGTTTTGAAACACACTTCATGAAAAATGTAGGACTTAATCTGTTTCTAAATATTCATATTTGCAAATATTATGGAAGGGAATATGTAAGAAAATATTATGCAATTAATTAATTAAAAGTAGTTTATTTGGCTTATAAGTTATCCCAGAACCAGATTTTTAAAAATATATTAATTAAATTATATTATATATAAATAATATATATTATATAATTAATAATTATATTAATTAATATATTTTAATTAAGCTATATATTTTGTACATTTACACAAGCTATTTATTTTAGCCTCCAGCAATGATCATTAATATTTTACAGAGTTAATTAAATAAATATATTTTAGGAATAAATTATTTTCAAAAATCATCATAAAGGGGCTCCTTGGTTAATCATCTGACTCTTGATCTCAGCTCAGGTCTTGATCTCAGGGTTGTGAGAGTTCAAGCCCTGCGTTGGGCTTCATGCTGGATGTGGAGCCTACATTAAAAATAAATAAATAAATAAATAAATAAATAAATAAATAAATAAATAAATATATATATCATAAAGCAGCAGCACATTTATAACAGAACTGATCCTGTGGGCACTTGTTTAAAAATCACATGTCCTCATCCTCATTGATTAGAAGATAACGTTCAAATGCTTTTTATGTCATTTAGTATTCAAATCTAAATTAATTTACTATTTGAATCCAACACACCATCTCAAATGGAATCCTAGCATTGCCTTTCAATTTTATCACATTTCCCAGGCAATTCACAAGCCCAAGCTCCAGGATCACAGTCCATTAAATCAGCTATCAGTGATACACAAATACCATTTCTTACCTTCTCTTCTTCACTTCTTCTCTTCTCTTCTCTTCTCTTCTCTTCTCTTCTCTTCTCTTCTCTTCTCTTCTCCTCTTCTCTCTATTCTCTCTCTTCTCTCCTTTGCATCCTCTGCCAATACTCTCCTTCTCTCTCCTTGTTCTTATTTGGTGACTTCTCTGAGCAACTAGAAGCCATCAGAAGAGAATTCCTTTATCTTCCCATGACCACATTCTCTCATGGTCTGCATTGGTGTTCTCTCCTTTCCTAAGTCCTTGCTCCTTTTTACTTTTCACTTTTCTACTGGATCCCATCTGTCTTTGGATACAAATCATTTCTCCTGCAATTATCCACTCCCTTTACAAACACATCATGAGTCCTTCCCTCTCTACAGTAGGGATTGTTTTCAATAGAAACAAACAAGAATGGCTTTCATTTATACCTGCCTTCCTGGAGGTCAAATATCTCTCCAGTTACTGCCCCATTTCTCTTGCCAAGGGAAAAAAAATAGTTTAAGTCAAGTAAAGGTTAAAGACACATCTGTGCACATCAGGAAGCATCTGAAGACCAAGTAATTCACAGGGTTAAAGCAGAATTTTGTAGGGAAAAGATAAAAGAGGGGGACATGTGGTTTGGCCCAGGTGGCAGCTTTCACCTCCAACTCCAGTAAAACTTGATTATTGGGAAAGCAGTAGATTGTTCCAGTTTGTCATTTCTCCTAGTTGGTACAGTTGGCACAATGACATCCCAAAAACTGTCAGAACAGTTTTTTTACCTGTTTTTACCAAACAGCTGTTTGGTAAGCCTGTGGTTTGTTGGTTAGACAAGTTTCAAAGGTGAGAGATTTAGCAAAATGGAGGAAAGGGAAACAACAGCAACAACAACAACCAGGAAACAGAGGCAATGGTTGAAACCAAGGAAACAGGGGGGCCCTTTGTTGTATCTTTTTAACCTTTGTACTCTCTTCTCTCCTATAGAATTCCATGAAATTGTTTTCCATTCTCTTTAGTGTCTTTTGTGCCTCACCCCCTGTTTTCTCTTAAATCAATCAAGCTTTCTTAACACTCCAGTGAAAACTTTCTTGCCAATGTCTTCAAATAATAGCAATTTTATCAAATCCAATATTAAACATCCTGCTACCCAGATTTTCAACATCATTTGATGCTCTACAAGGTGGTCTAAGTTAAAATTATATAAATCAGTTCACCAAAATAAATCTGTAAGTAACCAGTGACCTCATTATTGCTAAATCCAAAGTTAAATTCTCTGTCCTTGTCTCACATTTGACTCCATCAGTCTCTCCCTCCTTCTTGAAACACTTCTTCACCTGTCTTTTGGGATTCTTCATGGTCATGGTTTTCCTGGACATTTCCTGAAGTTGCTCACTGGTCATATCTTTTCAGTTGTTCTCTTTGAGAGGTGATTTTATTTATATATTTTTTTCTGTTTTTTTATTTTTTCTTTTTTAAATGTATTTTCAAAATTAATTCAATCGTCTTATATGTTTTGTCATAAAAATATATTAATCTAAAACCAAAGAGAAACTAAAGAGTTCTTGAATCTTTAAAACATCTAATTTAATTAGCTGTTTTATTTTAATACTAAAATTTACATTTTTTTTAGGATTTATTTATTCATGAGCGACAGAGAGAGAGAGAGAGAGAGAGAGGCAGAGACATAGGCAATAGGGAGAAGAGGCTCCTTGAGGGACCCCAATGTGGGACTCTATCGTGGGACTCAGGGATTACACCCTGAGCCAGATTCTCAACCGCTGAGCCACCCTCAGGAAATGCATCCTGCATTTTCATTTGAATTTTTTTCTCCTGCTTCTTAAAAGTGGTAAAACTAATAGAGTAATAATGAGAGGCATAGTGAATGGAAAATTTACTGACTCAGAAAACCCTGATTTGGTCCAAACTAAGTGTCATTCAGAGGGACTTAACCTTTGTGGCCATCAGTTCCTCCATCTATGAACTGATAGGGCTGAGGTTGATGACCTCCAAAAACCCCCCTGTCGTGTACCTGAGTTCATCATATACATACAACTCTGTGAACTATTTTGTACTATGTTACTTAACTCCCATGAGAAGGAGATTAATTTCGTGCATTTCTGGGTGCTGTTTGAAATAATGATCTCAAAGTGTCTGGAATTTAGAGAAATCTAATTATAAAAATTACAGTATGATAAATATGGCAGATTTTAACATCAATCTTGAGTTTTTATTGGGAATTTCTCATTTCAAAGTTTCTTGTGGGAACCAAACTTACTGGTGTATTTTTTTCTGTATCCATATATGCTTCAATTATGATTCTGAACCTACCTAGGTACAAGCTACAATTAAAATGTGTGTGGGAAGACATTAAATTTTGGACATTATAACTATAATTTCAAACACTTATTGTAAAAGAGAAAAAGAAAAGACTCCAAAATGGTTCTATAAGATGGGCGGCCTTAGATATATAGAAGTTGCACATGTGCCAATATATGTGAATAAATTAAAACGGGCTACAATTGATAAGTGCTCATCTCATTGCCCAAGGCAGGTGGCTATGAGACAGCTGCAGGCATGGGTAAGAATACTTGAGGAAAATTTAAACTCCTTGCCAGCTGACACCTTTGGGCTCCTACAGTGTGTGGGAGAGGTGTACAGTAATGAATGTGTGCACCAGGCAAACTCTTTAAAAAAAAAACACAACATTTTATCATGGGCTAAATCCAGTTATTTTTACCAAAATTGCTACTTTGATTTGTTCTTCTGAGATTTCTTGCCTGATTGGCTTCCTCTCTGGGGATCGACCTTCTGTGAGAACTGGAAGGGTGAGCTCCTTGAGAAAGCAAGGAAACTGAAAACAATAGAAGTGAGATGCTATGCATGAAGGGAAACAAGGAGGAGGTTAAGTATGTCTGGTAGGGCAGTAGAGTGGGTTGCTGCCCACCCACTGCCTCCAGAAACACATCAGCTAAACCCAGGGCTCAGCTTTAATAATAGCTTTAATAATAATAGTTTTATAAATTATATTTCTCTAAAGAACTCAAAGCTCTTCCCACTTACAATCTTACTGTGTCTGGGTGGCCCCAGATATTTGACCCTGGTTGGACAGGAAGTGTAACAGAGTCCTACGTTTTAGTTTTTGAGGACTTTTTCTTATTTCTTACCTTATTTCTCCCCTTCCCAATGGAACTCTTTTTTTCCTGGGTATACATATACATACTTTTTAAAAAATTATTATACATTGCCTTTTGAATGGCCTCAGATACATAAATTGTGCCTTATAGACTCTGTATTAAAAAGTCATGCCAATTTTTAATTTCAGTTTTTAAATCTCTTCATTCCTGTGCATACAACACCACCTCAACCACTTTGCAAGAATCAGAGACTGACAAAATCAAAGAAAAGATCAATATTTAAAAATTTTCATAATAATCATGAGCATTACCAATAATAGATATAAATATGGCTTCTGGCTTCTTTTTCAGTATTCATACAATCTTCAAAAACTAGTCATATATAACTTTTTTTAGATTTCCATCCTCTAATACTCATTAATGTGCTATTATATTTCTTTGAAATCCAACTTAATATCCTTATTTTCTCCCACAGAACTGTTGTTTTACTTTCCCATCTGCCCACCTTGGCAGTGTAGAAGTCAAGCCTACCGAAGAGAAGAAATCAGTTTAGTGACTCATTTTCTGAATTTTCCAAATATGCGTCAATGCATGAATACATTCAGTGAAGAATGTTGACTAATAGATGAAGTGCAAGATGATGAACTTTTTTTCTTGAACTGGCATGTATATACAGCTTAGTGGAAGAGCTATGCTCAATGAATGGCCTGGAAAAGAAATCATGACTATGGAACACTTCCTGGTGGTTTCATTTGTTCTGAGCTTTCAGGTAAAACATTGGGGAACACGTAGTCTAAATAAGATGTGAAAATGTGCCTACTCATAAATGGCTCATGCCTGTTGCTCACTGATTTTCAAATTATGGATGCAGTCTATAAATACAATGTAAGTTTTCATAAAAATGAAAAAAACTATTTAATTAAAGAACATATTATTTTGGACCTAAGCTCCTAGATTTTGAGGAGCTCATCAAATGGCCTAATTTTATGGAAATTTAAATGTCTGGCACAGAAAATTACTCTTGTGATAGAAATGTCAGTCTCAGCACGCATCAAGCTTTATCCCCACAGTGTTCCTGTTCATGAGACCACAGGAATGTTGGTGTGAAAATACATAGTTATGTAACATATCATGTACTGAGCCATCTTGGGGAATTGTATAACACACCATTTATTTATTTCTGAACATTTTCCTGGATGCTCTTCAGAAGTCATGGCTAGAGCCAAAGCTGTCCTTGTCCCTAGACAGCCCTTGCCCAGTGTTCAATAAATAATTACCTAAATGTGAGCATGATTTTTAAAAATCTAATATTTATTTCCGTGAATCAATCTGGATGCAAGAGGAAAGTGAACAAAATTGTTCCAATATGTTATTAAAATTCTCATCTTCATGTGGAAATTCTTATTTAAAAACCCTGGAGCCATATTTTTGGCAAAAAAAAAGAAGAAAGAAAGAAAGGGAGCAGATGTATCAGAATTCTCTCATCTTGATCATGGTATTAAAATATAAATAGGTTTTTTAAACTCGAGCTTAAAATTATGATTCTTTAATTAGAATTAGCAAAATACTTTTTAGAATTCAAAAAAGAAAAAAAACAAGTTTTTTTCCTCTTAAAAATTATATGCAGTATTCGATGTGATTTTCCAAACAAGATCACAACAATTTTTTGGCATTCATCACATTAATATCTCTGTATCAATAATAACAGCATGTTTCCAGGCATAGTTTTCTACAGCAGGGCTTTTCCAAAATATTTGCTTTGCTAGTAACTTAAGAGAGTACCTGTACTACCTCTTCTTCCTCATTGATATTTCCCTCAATTTACCTGGCTTCCAGCAAGACAGACTTTTCACTAATATCTTTCTTCTCTTTGTCTTTGTCTCTTTCCCTTGTATTTCTCTCTATATAATACATGTACTATATGCAGATATATCTATAATTGCTTTAATTACATTGTAACTTACTTATGTTATACATTATATTATATCATTTAATTATTTAATAATAACAATTAAAATAATTTTCATTTTCTTAGCCAAAATGAATCATCTTTTTAGAATTAAGTTGCCATGGAAGTCTTGAAAAAGTTTGATATATTGAAACACATAATTTTTATGCTTTCACAGCTGGTAGTTTTCAGGCTAAACATGCTCAATTTCAAAATTAAATTATGCATCTTGCATGGAAGACAGCTTTTGGTTAAGACCAAGCTATATCCTGAAAACCAATGCCACAATCTATGCAGATTATTGGTTTAAGTGTATATTATTATGCTGTGTGTTATTTTTGGGCTGCATCATGACCTCAAATATTTATCTTTTTTTAAAAAAAGATTTTATTTATTTATTCATGAGAGACAGAGAGAGAGAGAGGCAGAGACATGGGCAGACGGAGAAGCGGGCTCCTCACGGAGAGCCTGATGCAGGATTCAATCCCTGAACTGGGATCATGGCCAGATGCTCAACTGCTGGTTCACTCAGGCATCCTATCGAATATTTATCTTTGAAAATAATCTGAGGAAACACTTTAAGAGAAATCCAAGCAAACTCTAGAATTACATCACTAAGTCATTTATCTACATCCCATATCGGGGCAAACAGACTCTATAACTACGAACAACATTACTGACTGCTCCTTCAGTTAGCTACTAAATTTTTTAAAAATTTTGACCCTTCCAACTGTGAAAATCATTTTAATAGCACAAACAAGTAGTTTAGAATTATAAAAAGTTCTTATCCTTTTTAATACTCTCAATAAACATTTATTGAATATTAAAATTGCTCCAATTAGTATTAAAACACATTGAATATTAATATTTTGTGAGGGAAAATTATCAATTTAATCTTGTTTTTAAAACTGTTTTATCCTATAGTAACTTTGCTTATCAATAATATAAAACATAATTAAATTGCTTTATAGTTAGCATGCCATTAAATTAAATAAAGTTGTACTAAATGGCAACCAATTCCTTGATAGTTAAATGTATGCCTTTCTTTCAACTTCTCCACTTAGAACTAAATTTTAACAAGCACAGAAAAGAAGCAAGAAAAGTAAGAGAATAGAAGAGACCCTGTCTTCGCTGTGAGGCAAACTTTACAATATGCACTGAATAGCAAATGGAACAGTAATATTGTAAATGTATATTGTATATATATTGTATAAATCCGAATGTTATGAATAATATCCATTTGGGGTAGAATATTCTCACTTTTATTTTATAATGTAAATTATATAATTTTATATGTAACCTCTGACTTGAGATGGCAGAGTGAACACAAACATTTATTTTCTCTAGAAACCTCACTTAAATATCAGCCAGAGGAAGGATTTTTACAAAAGAAGCAAATAAAGACAAAAAGAATGAGTGCGGACATAAGGCTCATACAATTTCAAAACTAAAAAGCAGGCAGCTAAAATGATCTTGACTCAAGAGGATTAGAGATCTGTTCTCAAAGCCAGCAGGAGAGAAAGCCACAAAGTAACCAATTAAATAGCATGTAACAACCCAAATGCGCAAAAGTTGAAAGCACCTGTAACTTCAGAAATGGCATAAAATTAAGGGGATTGATGAAAAGATGCTTAAGAAGAAATTAAAATGAACTCAAGAAAAAAATGTTCAGATTCTCTTTCACACTAAGAAGTTAAGCCACAGCTGCAGAAATCTGAAGTTTTGGCTTCTAGAAAACCTGAAGAGCATATCTGCTGCTGGAGACAGCAAACAGAGCTGCAAGCAAAGATACATTATGAAAATTGGGGTATTGAATGACTGCTGAGACTCCTCCCTGCCTTATTCCTGAGTTATTATGGGCTAAATTGTGTCCTTCCCCTTACTACCTTTCCAAATTCAAATGTGGAAGTCCTAATGCCCAGTAACTCAGAATGTAACTAACTACATTTGGAGATAGTATCTTGAAGGAGGTAATTAAGTTAAAATAAGGCCATTAAAACAGGACCTAATCAATCTGACTGGTGGCTTAATAGGCAGAAGAGACTATGACACAAACAGAGATATTAGGGAAGACCATGTGAGGACAAGCAAGAAGGTAATCATATCTGCAAGTTAAGGAAAGAGGTCTTATGACAAATCTGCTGACACCTTGATCTTGGATCTCTAGACTCTAGAACTGTGAGTAATAAATTTATGTGGCTTAAGCCAGTCTATGGTATTTTGTTATGGCAGCCCTAGGGGCCTCATATAGTAAAAAAATTGTATGAACCTTCCATGGGGACAATGTTTATTACTACAACCTCTTAATTATAATCTAAAAATATCAGAGAAAGAGTCATATATTTATCATAACTTGGATGATATGCTCCAGTATTTTTTGAAGTGATAGATACATAATAAGTACATTAGATTTAATAAAATAAATTACAATTTGAATTAATTGCTTATCACTAAATCATCGATTTTCTTATTATTTTCTAAACTTTTCTGTGTTGTACATAAAATTTCTTGTGACATTCTTACATTATACTTATTTAAATATTTTATTACATTATTTTGGTGTCTATTTTAGAAATTAAGTTTTGAAACATATTAGAACTTTAAGAATTCTATGTGCCTTTGATAATTTATCAAATATCAGGTTGTAGGTTTAGAAAATATTATTAAGATAAGTATTTTTAGAGCACATTTTAAATCAGAGCTCTGTAGTTCATCTAAACCAAAATGTAATTAATGGATCATCTAGTCCAACTGTCTCAATTTAAACATAAGAAAACTAGGGTCAAGAGAAACATGCAGGCAGTAAGTGGTAGAACAAGATCTAGAATTCAAGTCTTTGGAATATTACTAAACAACATTGGCCTGATCACTTAGCAAACGAAGTATTCTATATTTTATCAAAGTGTCTCTTAGTCTTTCACCATGTTGAATTTTATGCAGATTTCACATACTTATATGAGTTTTGTGTTTTAAGGATTTACGGCTTTATAAAAAAAGTTAAAGATGTTAAAAATAAAAATATACAAAAATGTCATTGTTGAATAGTAATTCCCTGTACCTCAGCATACAACTTTCCACCATTTCACCTTTGTATGTTATCCTTCCAGAAATTTATGTATGTGTTTCCACATATTTTGTACATTGCTCTAATAAATTTTTTTTTGTTTTCACTTGGTGTCTTCCTTACTTAAAATACTATTATCTGCATATGTATCTTATTATCTGCACTATAGTAAGCACTTCATCAGAATAGATGCCTAGTCTTATTCATAATTGCTCTCTCAACATTTTTAGTATTTTAGTATTTTTTCACAAATTATTCATACCATAGATTATTACATACAACTAAGAAGTAGACTGATGAGATTACTTGAAGACACATTATGAGCCAGATGAATGAAATTAGAATTCAAGGCACCTGGGTAGGGTAGTTGTAACTGTAAAATCAAGGCAGTAGGATTCAATACATCTTCTGCCAACCAGACTTATGTCATATTTTCACCGCCTGAGATGCTTGGATGCATGAGAGATGCATCAAGGGCAGGACCATGGAGAGCTCTATGGTGGGCAGTCCCATTTGCTTCCAGGCTACTGTTGGGTTCTTTATGCTTCCAGAGTTAGGTTCAACAGGCTTAAATGTATTCCAATGAATTAACACCAACACTGGGCCTATTGAAAGAAATAACAAAACCAGGAATCTTTTCTTAAATATAGGGTTTGCTCCAGAAATCACCTCTTTTTGGAGAACTTAAGGGCAAGAGAGATGGGGGTTGACAGAATGCAAGTAAACCTAGGAAAGTGTGTGCGTGTGTGCGTGTGTGTGTGTGTATGTATATGTATGTGCAGTTTTAATTTAAATAGAAAAATAAAAATAGCACATAATGCACTGAATGGCAATCTAAAGATTAAAAAATAAGAGTAAATATAAAATACTTCACCCTTTGCTTCCTCGAACATTTTTAGTATGTCCCTTCTTTCTAGGTTCGAGAGGATTTAAATTCATTATGTGTTTTTGGAAAAAAAAACTGAATTATGAGACCTTTCTATGTGTGTCAGCTCCTCTCTCTCTCTCTCTTAGCCAGAAAACATGAAGAACTTGAAGAATGTAAATGACAACCTTCCTTACACATGACTTTTATTTGTGGATGCTTAATGAATGACTTGCTCTGGATTTCAACTCATGGAATAGTTAGTGAGAATATGCTTTTAGTTGTCTTTGGGAATAATACAGCAATCTTTGACATGGAGATGACAATCACATTTATTAGATACACTATTGTGTGCTTGGTGCTGTGGAGGACCTGCTTATTTTATGATGGCCTTGTAAGGATTGGAATTTATTAAGAGTGGGATGGAAGCCATTGGAGATCCTTAAGAAGGAGAATGATATGTTCAGACATTGATGTAGTGGTTAATGTTCTGAGCTCTAGTGTTAGGCTGCCTGGGTTTGAAATAACAATTTTTAAATTTGGGTAACTGTTGAAACTTTATACAGTTTGGTTTCCGTATATGTAAAATGGGACCTAATGAAAGTATTGTTTTGAGGAGCAAATGTTTAGAAGTAACAAGCTTGCAACAGTATTCTCACATAGTAAGCTTTCAGTAATTATTTAGTATCATAATGTAATCTAAATTTTAATACATTATTCTGACTGCTGTGTGCACCATGGACTATAAGGGAGTGAAGCAGATAGATCATTTCAGAAACAATCTTGGTAGCACAATCTCAGATGCTAATAGCTTAGAAGCGTGATGAAGAGATAAAGTGATCTGACTCAAAATGTACTTTTGAGGTAGAACCCACAAGACTTGCTTAAAAATTGGATAGGAGTTGAGGGAAGAAAGGAGAGAGATCAAAGGGGAGCACTATACTGCTGCCTCCAAGAACTGTGTGGGTGACAATGCTTTCTGAGATAAGAAAGACTGTGGAAGGAACAGGTTTTAGGGAAAAACAAAACTTTCCTTTGGACCAGATAATGTTTAGATATCTGTTAGGCTTCCAAGTGCAGATAATACTATTACTCAGAGATTTCAAGTGTACAAATAACATTTCACTAAACAAAAGCATTGAGTGTGTTTAGATTTTAGAAAAAGAGTAAGAAATCACTTTTTATAATTTACATGTCTGTGTGTATCTACAATGTTTTTTTCTTTTTTTCTTTCTTCCTTTATTTTTCCAGGGGATGGGAAAAATGGGAAAACTTTTTCAAAAAACTTCTACATTAAAATTAATATTTTTTACGGTTAAAAATGTGCCTTTAAGAAAAATTTAGTAAGAATTATTTACAATTAGCACACTATTTTCTAATCATAATTAATTTTCACAGAAATCAGTATTTTCGGATATAGGTAACTGTTTTGTGAAAGTTTGAAGCAACTAAAAATATAAAGAGTCAATATATATTTTAAAACTACCAAACTTATTAACCCTAGAAAAATTCTTATCTTACTCTTATGTGAGAACAATAAGATTAAGGGACAAAAAAGCTGACTTCCGAGACACCTGGGTGGCTCAGTTGTTGAGCGTCTGCCTTTGACGCAGGGTGTGGTCCTGGAGTCCTGAGATTGAGTCCCACATTGGGCTCCTCTCGAGGACCCTGCTTCTCCCTCTGCCTATGTCTCTGCCTTTCTCTGTGTGTCTCTCATGAATAAATTTTTAAAAAGCTGAATTCCATTCTTAAAGACAATATTAATTTTCTAATATTATATTTCCTTTATATGGAGAGGCTGATATTGTTTTTTTCCTGGAAAATGAGATTCAAAAACAGGATACAAAGATTATGACTGTACTAATTTTGAACCAGACTCTGTCTGCAGAGAAAGCAGGAAGAGAAGGCATACTAAATAGTGGTTGGAAACCACTGCACCCTAGTTCTTCACACACCAAAAATTACCATCTTCCTTTTATAAACTGATTTGTTCCAAGAATTGTCTTGTGATCCCATAAGAAGAGATCCTCATGAGATCATGTTGGGTAGATGTGACATCCTGATGATCAGCATAGGAGGAAAATATGAATTTTTCAAATTACTAACTTCAAAGAATCTTTGAAAATGGTGCTAATGTCTTAAACATGTAAATAAACATTCCTTAAAATAATGACAACATTTACCAAGAACAATAGGGAGTATTATATTGAAGATCTTTGGAAAGGTCCTGCTATTTGTTTGAAGGAGTAAAACATTAAAATTCTGTTAGATTTTGCAATTTTAGATTGCGTGATCTGTCAATTATGGAGGGACTGATTTTACCCTCAAAACCTACTACACGGGATCCCTGGGTGGCGCAGCGGTTTGGCGCCTGCCTTTGGCCCAGGGCGCGATCCTGGAGACCCAGGATCGAATCCCACATCGGGCTCCCGGTGCATGGAGCCTGCTTCTCCCTCTGCCTATGTCTCTGCCTCTCTCTCTCTCTCTCTCTCTGTGTGTGACTATCATAAATAAAATTAAAAAAAAATTAAAAAAAACCTACTACACATAGAGACTTAAAAAATACTTTCAGCAGCTGTGGGTGTGTATGCCTCAGTTGATTATATATCTGACTCTTGATTTCGATTCAGATCATGATCTCTGGGTCATGAGATCAAGGCCTGTGTTGGGTTTTTTGCTCAATGCAGTGTCTACTTGAGATTCTCTCTCTCCATCTCCCTCTGCCCTTCCCTCCATATTCATGTGCACACATGCACCAGGGTGCTCTCTCTCTCTAAATAAAATCTTAAAAAAACACTTCCAAATTTTATTGTTATGAATGTTTTGAAACATGGAAGTTTTTAAACTTCATTTCAGGGGATCCCTGGGTGGCACAGCGGTTTGGCGCCTGCCTTTGGCTCAGGGCGCGATCCTGGAGACCCGGGATCGAATCCCATGTCAGGTTCCCGGTGCATGGAGCCTGCTTCTCCCTCTGCCTCTCTCTCTCTCTCTCTCTCTCTCTCTCTCTCTCTCTCTCTGTGACTATCATAAATAAATAAATTTAAAAAAAATTAAAAAAAAACTTCATTTCAGTATATCAATATTTCAATCAGTATTTCAGTATATCAATATTTTCTTCTTGGGAGGCTAAGACACAATAAATGTAGGTGTGTGGATCTGTTTGAATAAGGCAATAGGTAATAAGGTAGAACCTTATTTCAGGGGGACACAATTCTATAACATGGATTAAATCAGCCTTTCTGTTCAAACACTCCATATGTCTACCGCCTTTTTTGTTTTAATTAATAGGTTTTGTTTTTTAATAAAGACATTATTTATTTGACAGAGAGAGGGAGAGAGAGCACAATCAGGGGGAGCAACAGGCAGAAGGAGAGGGAGAAGCAGGCTCCTCATTGAGCAGGGAGCCCGACCTGGGGCTCCAATCCAGGACCCCAGATCATGACCTGACCCGAAGGCAGACACTTAACTGACTGAGCCACCCAGGCACCTCCTAGTTCATCTTGATATCTATCTTTTTTTGGTAATACTTACAAAACCTATACCTGAAGATAACAAATAATTAGTCATGTTATCTTTGGCACTTTTATAATTTTATTTTTTTAGCCTTTACATTTTAAATATATCTGGAATTTATTTGATGTATACTATACAAATATAACTTTTTTCTTTAACAGCTAGACAATCATTCTACTATTTATTGAAAACATTCTTTTGCCTCTTATGTGAAATAGTTTTATTCTAAATCTATAGTCATTCTTGATTATTGGGGACTTTATATTCTGTCCCACTGATCTGCCTGTTATTTTTTCTGCATCATAGTGTTTTGGTTATTGTGGTAATATATGTTAGGACAAAACTAAAGTTTTCTAAAAAGTTAACATCCTATAATGAAATGTATTGAACTCTTTGTCATAGAGAGAATTTCTTTATTTCTATAGCATGGAGATGATTAACTGTTGTGTTCAAATATTGCCCTTTTTGCTTGATTGTATACTCAATAAGCAAAAGTTGGCAGAAATCATAACATTCTTTGTGTCAATTCCTATAAGCATCCTCTCTATATACACTAGTAAGTATTTTTTAAATATGCTAATTTAGCTTATAATGCTTTGCCTTCTAAAGCACATAAGATAATTTATTACTTGTAACTTGTTGAACTGGGTCCAATAACTGGCATAATGAAAGTATGACCTTTTTCAGTGATGACTTCCACCTTGCAGATTTGGGCATAGCTTCCTTTTCACCTCATATGAATCTAGATGTCAAAACAAACACCTATGAAAAAAAAATGAAAGAAATAAATTTTTGCAATTAGACTTTGATAATAATTTGATAAGTTATAACACAATTCTAAAACCTACTGACTAGAAACACAAACAAGTTCTGTCTTATTAAAGAAAAATGTGCTCATTACCACAGGTAATTTTCAAGTATTTATTAAAGACATTTTAGTTGTTAGGTGAAGTGGAAAAAGATACATTCAGGTCTAAAATTTTTTACTCTTTATTATCTTGAACAATTTTCATCTCTCAGCTTAATTTTGGTCATCCATAAAATGAAGACAGGTGTACCCAACCTATACAATTATTGTAGAGATTAAATGAGAAAAAAATATGCGAAAGGGTGCAGTCCATAAGATGTTCTCAGTGCTCATATCTTCATTCTCTCCAGTAAGATGCATCAGAAGAAATTATAGTACTGTTAGCAATTCCCTCTAAGATAACTCAGGTTGCAAGGTCTTAGCGAATGTAGACAAGTCTTTTCAGGGCACAGGGTTGGGCCTACAAAATAGTATAAAGCAGATAAAAAATTCATCCTCTGTTTCCCTCTGCATTCCACAATTCCATGCCCTCATGTGGAAGGGCTAGTTCTCTAGTTCTCTCTAGTTCTCTCAGGCATCCACTGGTGAGCTCTGTCTTTAGGACCTAGTGATGTTTCTATTATCTGCCATCTTGACATTCTGATAGGGAGAAAGTTATCATGACTCTCAACGGATACCTGTTATTCCCAATGGGCCTCTCTTTCTTCATTATTAGAAAAAATGAATACATAGTTGGGAGTGGGGTGGAGGTGTGGTTACATTACCTTTCCTTTTACCTTAGTGGAAACATAGACAAAAAGCAAATATGATTATATAAAAGAATTGAAGAGAAATGTAAGTTGATAATGCCATATTAATAGTAACAACTGATAAATAGCTGATAGTAGCAACTAATAAAATGTGCTATTATTTCCTTAATGGCCATATTCTTCACTAGATCATAACCTTTTTCACAACAGGATTTGTGTCTATTTTACTCACAATTTTAATTCTCTATATGAGACATGTAGGCACAAGATAAACATTGATTGAATAAATAAATGTGTTCCTAGATACATTATATTAGACGTAAATATGTATGGCTAGTTAAATGATACATGAAATAAAAATAACATGGGATAATGCGTGTTTTGATCTTTTAGCCAAATTTAAAGTGTTATATTTCCTTTCAATATTTTTAAACATGGTAGTAAAAAGAGATGCAATCTAAAATCTATTCTGGCTCTAAACAACAAGTTGAGAAATTTTGGACAATAGAGGGATCTTTCTGTCACTTCTAAACTCAACATTGTTGGTAATCACTCAAAGAACTTTCCTTAATAGAGAAAAAGTGGTTTGCCCACATTCCCGCAGCTGTCCTCCAAAGTAACATGGTGTGAGACCCATCTCCTAACACTTAGGATGTACTTTCCCCCCAGATTGTTTCCATTATGAACTTACAGTATAATTTGTTTTCTTATATCAACATCTTCAAAATCTTAGCCTTGATGTTTCTTTCCACTAAGCCTTTGCTGATGCAATCTGCCTGTTGTTTTATATGGCAATAAAATCAGCGCATTTAGATTGCCATTAATCCTTTTTAAAAGTTGAGGAGTACCGGGGAGAACACTTTTATTTTTGTCTCATTTGGTATGTTGTTTGGGTCTAGGAATTTCCTGAATGTTTCTACAGTCACATATCACCAAAAAAGGAAAGAAGTATTGATGGAAACCTTGCCTCCTTGCCATTGAGTTACTGGCCCTGTTAAAATTGTTGATTCTTTGAAATTAGATTCAAGTTCACAAAGACTTTATCATTCTTCCTTTTGGAAAGCTATTTGACAAATAAAGACTATACAAAGATAAGAAAATTAAAATTTATTAAGAAAGTTAATTTGTGAATTTGTAAGACTGATTCTTAAAAAATATAATCAGATAAGTTCATCTTTTCTATAAATGTCTTTGAGTCAAAAATCATTTGTTCTAAGAAATTCATTTCAGTGTATTAAAAATCAAAAGTTTGGGATCCCTGGGTGGCGCAGCGGTTTGGCGCCTGCCTTTGGCTCAGGGTGCGATCCTGGAGACTCGGGATCGAATACCACATCGGGCTCCCGGTGCTTGGAGCCTCCTTCTCCCTCTGCCTGTGTCTCTGCCCCTCTCTCTCTCTCTCTGTGACTATCATAAATAAATAAAAAAAAATTAAAAAAAATAAAAATCAAAAGTTTAAAAGTGCTTTACAGATACTCATTTATTTTAAGTAATGCTATTTAAAAACAGAAGATCATTTGAAAATAAGATATTAATTAATGTGATTAAAATTAAAATGTGACTGATTTAAAAGTAAAATAGAAGATGATTTGCCGTTGTATCCAATAAATGTATATTATCATAAGCATTACAGTTATAACATTATAGACTGAGGTTATCCTGGAAAACTTACGTAAATAAAATGTGACCATTTTTTGCTGAATGGATCACTATTAAATGATTGATATATGACAGTTAAAACAAAAGCTTGGTTTTGTGACTATTATATGCCTGAATTGATGAGTTTGTCATGTGTTTTACTCTATTTTGCATTAAAAGTGTAAACTTTTTCCTGTACAGAAAAAGTTTGTGGTCTGTTAAGCAATTTCCCCCTTCACTTCTTTAAATGCAGAAGGCAGTTCAAAGAATAAAAGGAAGAAGCTATTCTTAAATATTCTGTAGTCAGGGAAACATGACAGATTTAAGTAGACTGGTATGGAAAATATGTGATTATAGGCAGAATAAAGGTCACTCTGTTTCTTCTACTTTTAATTTGGAAGAAATACATTGGGGAAGAAATTCAGTTATTGATGTAATATAAGAACACTTAGAAGTTAGGAAGTACAATTTATGCCATGTCTAGATTTCCTCACTATATATAGAATTATAAAACAAGTTGAAAGAACAAAATAAATAATATATATTATTAATTTTATTTTTATAAGTGGATGACTGTGGAGTAAGCAAGTCCCACTGAAGATCTATAAAATCTTTATTGCTTGGAAGAAGATAAATTATATTGCAAAAATTATAAAGTCTCTATTTTAACAATCACATCTCTTCATTATAAAATGAAAGTATTTACATAAAGTCTTTCAATCAGTACTATTTGGCTGCTGCAAAATATTATTTTTTCATAATAATTACAGAGAGAACCAAAGAGACTCTAAAAATTAACTGAAATTTATTTATAACAAGAACTTCTGTTAGCATTACATTAAAATAAAATTACAAAGCAAAGTTTATATATATATTTATTATATTAGCTGGATAGATGGGATTATTTTTTCACTATAAGCTTCATATTTAAATGTTTTATTATCCCCAAAGTGAATTTTTAGTCTATGGTATCTCATCCATTTAAGGTATTTTGAGATATGTCTTGATATAAAAATAAGAGTGTATGTTTTTACATTTTTGCTATAATCCATAGGAAAAATTCAGGTATTCTATTTTAAGGAGTGTAAGAGCAAGCTCAGCAGCCTGAAGATTCATGTAAAGGTGGTTAAAATAGAGAAAAGAACAAAGAAAGGAGACAAGACTCTGAGGATGCAATGGGAGTAATTTATTCAGAAGCAAATTCAATCTGGCTGCAGTGGATTGTGTGGTCAGAAGCTCCATCTCAGGGATCGCATCCAAAAATGAAGTTTTCTGTTTGCCCTTCCTTGAAGGTTTAAAGGTCTCATTTGAGTGTTTTCTCTCTTGTGGCCTCCGGTCCCCAAAAGAAGCTGCTATCATCTCGACAGCATTACCAAGTTATGCTGCCAGCTGGGCCCTCCCAATAGAAAGATGAATTATGAACTCCTTTCTTCTGCTACTGGCACCAATAATGAGTGAAATGTGTTAGCAACACAAAACGAAAGTTTCTAAGAGAGGTCATTATCAGATGTATTATTTTCTTAAAATTTTTAGTAAAATAAAGCTCAGTCAGTTAAATGACCTACTCTAGCTTGTGGATCAGGTCAGGAGCCTGGGGTCATGAGATTGAGCCAGGCATCAGGCTCCCTGCTGAGCTCCCAGTTGCCTTTAGATTCTCTCCCTCTGCCTCTCCCCCCACTCAAGCTTTCTCCCTCTTTCTCTCTAAAATGAATAAATCTTTAAAAAATATGAAATAAAGTTGAGGTTTGATATTTACAAATGAGAATTGATATCCCTTTATATTCACGAACTGCCTTTTATCTACATTTCTTGACTGGAATTGGAAAGAGAGAAATAATAGAGAGAAACGTCTGTGCTGATTTCTATGAAGAAGTAGTAAGAATGTTTTTCCTTATTTTCTTACTCTCCTATACTTCCTTAATAAAGAACTTGTCTCCACATAAGTATTAGATTCCAAGGTCCTGAGAACTACAGAGGAATTTAAGCATTGTCCAAGGGATGGAGATCTGGTAATTCAAATATGGCTAATTTATTTCTTCCCTGGCTCATTTATTTGGGACATTTTAAATCCAACAACAATTAATGCTAAAAAACCAGTGATTATTCTTAGGGTACACAGAGGACTAGAATATAGGACATATTTGTATGAAAACACATTGTTCTTGTACTTGGAATTCACATTTTCATTTGGTGCCAGACATACAATTTGAGTAAGATAAAGTCCCTGCTTTCAAGGAACTTGACAGATCTCTGAAGTAGACAGGCAATTAAATTTACAGTAAGAACTGGCAATTTCTGGTTATGTGCTGAGGAACAATAGAATAGGGACATTTTTATTTTTAATAATAGGGTTATAAATATTTTTCTAATACATAGCTAGGATTATTAATTTGTATGTGTATTTGAAATCAGCAAAATCCCATAAAAAGTTGCCAGAATATACTTCATTTTTATAAGTTACACTCTATCATCCCATGAAATTTTATTATAGAATTTGCAATATGATGCCAGAGAAAACCAAGAAAATGACTTGAACTCACTCTACAAGAAGCTTTGATAATAATTTAACTCAATAAATGCATGTGCACTTTCTACATGTTCTTAGTTCAGGCACCTTTTAGTACTTTGTTTTTTTCTACTCTAACCTATGGAAACTATCATAGCACATATGAGAATACTTGAAGGACACACAGATCTTAAAATATAATTCCCTTCATTTTTAAAAAAATATATATTTATTTATTTGAGAGAGAGTGGGGGAAGGGCTAGAGGGACAGGGAAAAAGAAACTTCAAGCAGATTCCATGCTGAGTGAGCAGATCTGGATCCCACAACCAAGACCATGACCTGACCCTAAATCATGAGTCAGAGGCTCAACCGACTGCGCAACCCTGACACACCTAATTTCCTTCATCCTTAAACTTGGGGTCAGATGGGCCATTGTGGCATTTATCATATTCTTGTGGCCAAAACAAATCACAAATCCAGTTTAGATTCAGGTTATAGAGAAACAGACTCTAGCTTCTGATAGGAAGAGCACTGAAGTGACATTGCCAAAAATGGTATATAAGGGAAAAAGAATGGTAATAGCCATTTGTGCATACAATCCACCACAATTAAATTTTAGACTCAAATTTTCACTTTTCTGAATATAAGATAAAGTGTGACAAAGAATTCTGGGTAAAAATAAAGATCAGATGGTTTTCCATGTTTCAAGAGAACGTGTCATGACAATGTATATAACTTTACTACTAACTCATTGAATACTGTTGTTATTTGAATTCCCACTGGCATAGTGAATTCAATTTTTAAAAATTATTGATTAATATCACCTACTTTTTTTGTATATTGTTAAATTATATAAGTCCTGAATTAAGACTATTAAGGCTATTATTGAAGTCCTGGCTATTGGCTACTAATACAACCAAGGAAGGAAGTTGTCTCTAATTTCTATAATTGAGAAGCAAAAAGATAACAAAATGTATGAAACAAAAGAATATGCATTTTTGAAAAATGTAACAATCTTCATTAAGCTTCTTTGTGGCAGGATTGAGCTAGAAGAAACATTTCTGGATTTGCTGTTCATATCTAACTTAACTATAAACCTATTTGGAATATTTTATTTGGAAGGAGATAAGACTATTGGAAGAAAATTTGCCCAAATTCAGAGTGTTGGGATGCCTGGGTGGCTCAGTGGTTTAGCGCTGCCTTTAGCTCAGGGTGTGATCCTGGAGACCCCGGATGGAGTCCGACGTTGGGCTCCCTGCATGGAGCCTGCTTTTCCCTCTGCCTGTGTCTCTGCCTCTCTCTGTCTCTGTCTCTCATGAATAAATAAATAAAATAAAATAAATTCAGTGTTGTGTAGGTTCAAACCATATCATTTTCTTCTGCAAAACAGCTGAAGCACGCATGAATGTAATGGCACAGATTGCTAATTTTATTACAGATTAAAACTTATTTAATGAATAATATGAAAAATACTAGGAAATATGTATGTTTACTCAGTGGGCTCAATTCAGTATTATTTTTATTTTGCTATAGTTTTAATTCACAGGGTGGGATATGAAACACATTGCTCTGTTGAAGTTCAGGTATTTTGACCTTGCCTTTTTCTAGATCCAATTACTTGTTGAACTGCATTAAAGATAATTTCCTGAAATTGATATACACTAAAATGTGTCTTTTTAGAGCACACCATTTACAGAATCTGCGTCAGTACTGACAGAGCTTGGTGGAGAATAATTACAGATGTGGGTCAACATAATGTGAATTCATATACTCTGGAGTTGCTGTTCATTTCTTATGGAAGCCTCTCAAGGGTATGCATTTGTAAAATATAGGCCTGATTCTCCTCTGTTTAGATAACATTTGTTAGTCATTTTCCTTTTAAAGTTGTTAAACCAATAAATTAATATTTAAACATATAAAATTTAAACATATAACAAAACTTATTTGAAGAGCCTGTGCTGATGAATTGTGATCTTCCATGTCTTCTTTAGTTCCTCCAGAGGTAATTTGAAGCCAAGCCACGTGCTTCAGTATATTTGCACACTGTTGAAGTACAGCCCCTACAAATCTTGAATATCAGATCATTCTTTCATATCACGAAAAAATTGAAAAATAACAAAATGAATTGCATACAGAAATTTGGTACTTTGCTTTCACAATGCCATTACTCTCAATTTGCAAAAATTTCAGCTTCTTGGTTAGCCTAATACTTTTAAAACTTGCATAACTATTTTCTACTCTGTCATCCTTATTTTTTCTTCATATGAAAATACTCCTTTGAAATGAGCGATAGGATAAGCAGAAGGGGACAATTGGCACAGATGACTCACTTGCATCAAAACTGAATCATTCCAATCTTAGGGTGCCAATCAACCTTGGAATGCCTTGGATTAACAAGACCAAAATGCTGCTGTTCCAAACTGCCAAAGAATATGAATATAGAATAAGAAACCAGGATTATTTTTTTCATACTGTGATTACCTAATTTAAATGTTTAAAATTAAAGCTCACTTACTTAATGAAAAAGCTGGATTCCAGAAAAGTTTTTGTAAACCACACATCTTTTTAATCATCCTTATGTTTCATTTGATTGTATTTTTAAACAATAAATAAAAGATTTTGATCTCTGAATGTAATAAAATTACACAGACAAGACGCACAAAAAAGATATAACTTTTTGAGATATATTGGCTGTACTTGTCAATAAGATGCTTATGTTAGCTGTAGTGATAATTACCTGATTCTTTCAAAATAAAACAAGATTAGAGTACTGAAAGTGAAGTACTGCTTGTAAAAGCTCTACTGGTTTCATGTCTTTTGCTCTCACTCAAGAGACTGTAAATTCTTAAGGCCATAGAGATTTTGGAAAAATTTTATCAATCTCAAGCTATCTTAATACTTCAGGTTTCACATCTATCCAAATAATGAGCACAAGGAAAGAACAAGGGTTAAGGAATCCTTTAAAAAACAGGTTTAAGCTCTATCTTGGCCTGTGATTTTAGACTATTAACTTTTCTAAACCTCAGTTTTCTTACCTTTAAAATAGAATAGTACCTATCTCATGAGGTTACTGTCAAGTTTGAAAAAGATAATGTATGTAAAGTACTCTGAACAGAAGCTAGAGCATAGCAAACGTTAATTAAATTTACTATTCAATCCATGTGTGGATGTGGATGTGTTGGTCAGCAATTTATTCTGTAGGCAACATAAGGATTTTTGATATTTCCTATAGTCTTTTAAGTGCCAATATTTTCCTTCTTGTCAGGGAACAACATGTACTTTGTATATGATTTTATTCCATCTTTCATTTATCACTAAATTTTATGAAGTGTCTAACTAGAATTAAAGTTAGCACACACATGAATCAGTCTATCTACACTAACAAAATTTATAGTACAGTTAGAGATATAATATATTTACAAGTATAACTACCATACCAAATGTGACATGATAAGCTTAAATAGTTCCCAACAGAGAGATGGTACCTGCCATGTGAAGTTGGGATGGCAGGGGTCAGGATGAATGGATGAAGGCTTTTGAGGGTGACTTTGAAATAAATTAAAGGGTGCCTGAGTGGCTCAGTCATGACCCTCTTTCAGCTCAGGTCATGATCCTAGGGTCCTGGAATCAAGCCCCACGTCAGATTCCCTGCTCAACAGGGAGTTGCTTCTCCCTCTCCCTCTGTCTGCTGCTCCCCCTCCTTGTTCTCTCTTTCTGTCAAATAAATAAAATCTGTTTAAAAAATGAAATAAAGCTGAGTTGATTCTGTGTCTTTGGAAAAATGGGGATTACAAACAGTGAGCATAGCATGAGTAGAACAAAGTAATGTACCCTGTATAGGGACTGATTTTCTTAACTTGCCTGGAAACAGAATGCAAGGAAAAAAATAAAAAGGTTGGAAGAAGGCTGAGATCAAATAGTAGAAAACCTTGAATACTGGGTAAGGAGTATTGGCTTTTTCTTTGAGTAAAGATAGTACCTCTTGTTTTTATTAACTTCTCTCTCCATGCTCAAAATGGTTCAGACTCTTTCCTGGGCCATCTCACTGATGGAATATGACAATGCTGACTCAGACTTAGCTTCCTCTGATGATCTTTGTGTTTGTCTCTCCTTTTCGCTCTTCTATGTTTTAGCTCACAGGCTTATGGTGTAGGTACAAAACCAAGATGCTGAGAACCAGAATTCTTGGTCTCAGAATGAGTCTGGGCCAGTTTATCTCCTTTTCTCTTGACATCTCATAAATGTCATGTCAATGGAACCCATTGGCCCAAAGACAGGCAGAAGGACAGATTCTGAAGGTGTCTAGGAGCACACTCTTCTCAGCACAGCAAATGGCTGGAGGAATGTATGGTTGGAGAAATCAAAATACAATGCATTTGTTCCCCTCTGTGCCTTTGTTTTGCTTCTCATAAGTGAATGATGTGATATTTTGCCAGTTTCAAATCAGACTTCAGGTTAAAACAAAATTATTTTTTTTACCAGAGGCAATAATGTCATGTTAAAATCATTTAGCTGTTCCACATATGTATAAAAAACTTAATAAACATTCCTACACATGAAAATTCAGAAGGTCACAGAGGACAGAGTGAGGATACCAAGGGTCCATAAGACCTTCCCCTGCTGCAGTGGAGCTCAACCTGTTCTCTGAAACCATGTGAGAGGCCTTCAGACCCATTGATGTTAGGGCCTTACACCCAAATTAGTTCAGTGACTTTTAACCCCACACATCATTGTAAAGTCCAGATGAAACTGAGAGCCATTCAAACATTCCAAAGCCTCTTGCTTTCTCATTTAGAAGCCTCAGAGTTGGGGGCATTAATAGATCTGCTCAAACTGCTTATTAATAAGACACCTAGGCCTAGACCACATTTCTCCAGATGACCAGTGTTCTTCCTCCCAAGTTTGTTGTTTCTTCATATATCATGGAATTTGGGGATTAATTATCTATTTATTTCTAACATTACATGATTAATTGAAGCAGTTAGTCAACAAATTTTTGAATGTCATGCACTCTAACAGGTAAAAGGAATATGGCACAGAACAAAATCCCTGCATGCAATGGTGTAATCTTTGTGAAGAAAAGGAAGAAAGGACCCCTATAATTAACCTGAATAAGAAAGTAAAGAACTCAAGAGTGATATGGGGTGTGGGGATGGTGAATTTGGGCAGCTTTTGTGTTAGGCACTTCAGTAGATGCTTGATACTTCCTAGGCAATAAGGACAAAAAGATTCAAAATAACTTCTCAATGTCAAATAACTGGACTTAAAGGTTCAATAAAAATTGCCAGGAAATAGGGGCACCTGGGTGCCTTGGTGGTTGAGCATCTGCCTTTGACTCAGGGAGTGATCCTGGGGTCCTGGGACCAAGTCCCACATCAGGCTCCTTGCAGGGAGCCTGCTTCTCATTCTGCCCATGTCTTTGCCTCTCTCTATGCGTGTCTCTCATGAATAAATAAATACAATCTTTTTTTTTAATTGCCAGGAAATAAACATGGAAAGAAATATCAAGCTGAAGGATAATTTTGTGCAAAGGAATACATTTGTAAGAAAGAATAGTACCTCGAGAGGGTTTCATATCAGTTCAACTGTGCTCCGGCGGGTAATGAAAGAGATTAGAAAAAATGTATATATTAATCATAATGAAGGGCAATATCTGCCTTACAAGTGGATTGGTTGCTGTCCCGCTATGGAAATGTTTCTCAGACTGAATTATATTTTATGTTATTACCTGGGAAATTTATAAAAATGAAAACTCCTGGCTCATTTCTAGTCTGTCTGATCCAAAGATTCTGTTGGTGGTAGTCTGTACTACTTGAGAAATGCTGATTTGGATGATGGGGATGCATTAAAGAAATTTAATGTGGGAAAAACATGATTGGATTTTCATGTTGTTAACAATTAACACTGGAAAAGTATAAAGAATATATTGGGGACAGAATGATATATTTGATAAGAAAGTTATGACATGACAGTACTCTAAGAAGGAGGTAATGAGGGCCTTCACTAGGGCAGTGGTAGACATGAATGAAAAGTAAAAAATGGACATTTAAAATACTTAAGCACTAGAATTGACAAGTGACAGGATTTAGGAACTGAATTAATAAAGCAAGGAAAAGAGTGAAATATACTATAGCTTGCAGGCATTTGATTTGAGTAGCTGGATAGGAACGTATTATCAGCGAAAGATGAGTTCAAATTTGGGCATGTTCAGTATCACCTCAGTAGGTAACTGTACATATCAATCTGCATTTTAGGAAAGAAGGATGTCCAAAGACATTGATTTGAAAACTGTCAATATATAGGTAACCATTAGATTTCATAAAGATCAAGAAGAAACAATGAGAGAAATGGAAAGTATGAAAACTGAGAGACGAGAGAATTTCAAATAAATGCTCAATTGTGATAAATGCTCGAAGAGGCTGAGTAAATTTCTTTGAAATTGGTGATTTGAAAGCCATTGGTGAACTTAGTGAGAAGTAAGAATGATAACCTAAATTTTGTAAATTGGCTCTAAAAGGGAATATTAGTGGTGGCAGCAACAAGTAGAATAGGTCTATTTCCAAGAATGAGGATTTTTACACACACACACTTTTCTGTTACCAATTATAAAAATCGTTCTTTGTACGCACTTAGCAAATTGAAGTATGAAGAATGCAAGTAGCATGAAGAAAATTCAAATAATGGTGCTAATCCTCACAATCCAATAGAATAGTAAATATTTGTGTAAGAAATTAATGACACTCAGAGTTGATATATTTAAAAAAAAAGAAACTTCTGGAAGCTTACTTTTAGTATTTACATCTTCAGTTTTTATTCTTGATAAAAAATAAAGATGAACAAATCTTGTTGATTTCAGTTATATAAGTAGATGTCTGTCATAATATTTCTTGTAGAACTATCTGCAATTTTTAGAAAAGGAAAACATGGAATTATATATGTCAGATATTTCAGGAAGAACAAACATAAATATTCAGAATGTTGCCATAAACTTTGGCATGACAAACATTCTTACAACTTAACTCTAGTTCATTATGATGCACTTTAGCAAGCTTTTTTTTTTTACTTTTCCATCCAATCCTTCCAATTTTTTCTTGAGTTTAGAGACGAATTTATTTGCACATTTTCCTAATATTTCTTTGTATTACAATGATAGATTTTATCCTAAAAGGATTTAGGGAAATGCTGTTGAATAGAAATACAATGCAAACCACAGATTTAATTTTATATTTTTTAGAAGACACATTAAAAAGTGAAAACACGGGATCCCTGGGTGGCGCAGCGGTTTGGCGCCTGCCTTTGGCCCAGGGCGCGATCCTGGAGACCCGGGATCGAGTCCCACGTCGGGCTCCCAGTGCATGGACCCTGCTTCTCCCTCTGCCTGTGTCTCTGCCTCTCTCTCTTCTCTCTCTGTGTGTGTGACTATCATGAATAAATAAAAATTAAATAAAAAATTATTAATCAGATGCTATTATTTTTCCCCTAAATCTTCAAAATCTGATGTGTCTTTTACAGCACATCTCCATTAGGATTATCCACATTTCAAGTGCTCAGTAGCCATCTGTGGATAATGATTGCCATGTTGGTTTGTTTAAACTTAAAGGATTTACTGTACGGATGGTATCTCTTTTATATAACCAAACTGAATCTTATAATTACATAGCTAATTTTCACCTAAGTTAAAATTTTCTTTGTCATTTTACAGTAAAACATACCAATGTGAGTAGCTGATATGAGGAGATAATTAATTGATTAGCTATTAATTAATTATTTCAAGAAGTTTTATTAGCATCTGTGATATGCCATACTCTTGATAGGGCATTGGAATATGGGGGTAAATAAGACAGCTATGACCTATCAAAGCATACTCATTCTAGCAAGGAAGATAAAACCTATGTACAATACTGATTTGAATGAAGAAATATAAAATGGCACCTAGTAGGCTATTGCTTCCAACATGACACAGCAGCAGTTTATGTTCAAATGCTCTGGATATTCAGCAAAGAAAAGTTTCAAATTTGACAAGATTAAATAATAACATTTGTGAATACGACAAATCTTGAACTAATCTTCAAAGGATGGGTAAGTTATAGTTTGGTAGAAAATGGAAAATCTAGATTCAGGGAACAAAATTAATAAAATCATGGAAATGGGAATCAGTATGGCAGGGAAGAGGAACAGGAAAACATCTATCTGGAGGGGATGGTTAACAAATGAAAAGCAAGATATAAAAAAATGATTAGAGCTTGGACACAGTCATTTTCCTTTGCCTTGAATGGAAATCTATTATAATGCTGTTTATAAAACACTGCTTAGAAGATTATAATGTGGAAATTTTCATGCGCTGTTGCCTTGGATAAACTCTTGATGGAAAAATCTCCTGCCAAAGGCAATATACTTTAAAACAAATAAATATCTTTCAGAGCTTCTTAAGTACAGCATGGTGCAACTCCATATTTATCCCAACTCCTTTGGTTTTATGTTATTGTACAAAAGATAACCTAGAGATTAATCTTCAGTAGCATCAAGTCTCTAGAGGAAAATCTGTTATTTATACCAAGTATGAAGTACTATACCAATAATTTCTGAAAAATTGTTCCTAAGTGTTAAATATTTCCACTTCTAGGATTTGATGAGAAGGAAATAACCAGAGAGATCCACACTGAAGTAGGTACAGGGATATACTGCATTTATTACAATAACAAATTTGAAACAATGCCTAACGTTTCATTATTAACTCAATATATTTGGTCCACTAACACTATGTGCTATTATAAAAATAAATATGTTTTCAAAGGTTATTGGCGATAATACTCATGATATAACTTTTATTGAAATAAAAGCACTTAAAATTGTATAAATCATTAGGACATGACTCAGTAATTTTTTATAACATTAAAGCAAATGTTTAACCAGTACTCATATCAATAAATAAAATAATACCAGTGCACCAGAAGCTCCTCTTATGCTCTCTTCACCCTGACTTTTAACAGTGAAATCTAGTTTTCCTTTTTTTTTCAAATTTTTCTAAATGAAACCAAGATGAATGTACATTTTTGTGTCTGACTTTTTATTTAATATTATATTTGGCATATTTAATCCATACTGTTGCATGTGGATTAATTTCTCAATGATCATTGCTACATACTAGTGCATTACATGAATGTACAAAACTTTACTCATTCTGTTGTTGAAGGATATTCAGGATATTTTCAATTGGAAAGAGTAGCATTTTTAGAGACTTCTTTTTTAGTGTAACATTCAAGAAAGATATGCATATTTCCACTGGGCATATTTGTAGGAATGAAACTACTAGATCATTGGATATGAAGAGTTCAACTTCCACAGCTATTAAAGCAACTTTCAAAAGTGATTATACCAGTGTTATTTCTACAAGCAGTGCAATTTTAGTAGGTAGGAACTAGTATCATATTTTGTTATTTTGAATTTCCCCTAAAGTAAAATGAATTTGATCACGTTTCTATAACTGTATTAGTCATTGTGAAATCTTTGCACAATTTTGTTTGTGTCTGTTTTTTTCCTTCTTGACATATATTCTGAGTATTAGTCTTTTGTTGGATATATGTACTGCAAAGTTTTGTTCTTTCTGGAGTTTGTTCTTGCACATCAATGGCATTTTTTCACACGAATTACACAGAATTGAATAATTGAAAGTACTCACAACACTCTTCAAGGGTTACTCATCTAAGGCTTTAATAAAGATAGAGGCTATGGTTGGGCAGGAGAAAGAAAGCACAGGTTAGCACTGGTATCCCAAGAGACTTCCAGATGCAGCCCTTCAGGGGCTTTTTCTGAGTCACACGGGATATAGTTGGTCTTCAAATCAGAACCACTAATATATGTAAGAGGAAATGTGTTAAGTCTCAAGTTCTATACTGAGAACTATAAACACAGTATCAATCAAAGCAAATTCCTTACTTTCATAGAGTTTATTTATATTTCAATTGGTGAGAGGGAAACAAATGTATAAATAATATGCAAACCATCAGATAATGATATGTACAGTGGATAAAATAATATAAACTTTTGTGAAACGGGCATGTCTCCTGTGGTAGGAAGAGGAGGAAGAAATAAAGGCTCCTTGATGATAACATGAGGTGTGAGTGGAGATCTCAAGAAAATGATAGAACAAGCAAGGTAATTATATGTGGGAAGGCTTTTCCAGGCTGAATAAATAGAAAGTAAAAATATTCATTCAAGAGTAAGTGTGGAATTTTTGAAGACAAGCAAGTGTAGTTGAACTAGAATGAGCTGGAGTAGGATGAGAGAATCCTAAGAGATAAGTGTGGAGCAATAGCAAAATCTAGTAGGACGTAGTAGTCATGGTGATAGCTAATTGGGATGGAAAAATCATTGTAGAGTATTAAACAGAAAAGTAACATGATCAGAAAGGTTACTCTGGCTGCTGCTTGGAGAATACATTGTAGGAAGGCAATAAGGGAAAACAAGGTGTTTGCCTGAGATGCTATAGTGATATGTATGATTCAGGAGAGATATAATGGTGGTTTAGATCAGGAGGGAGTGGTACAGAAGTGTTTTGATGACAGAACAATTATGGTTTGATTATGAATTGGGATTACATAAGAGAGAAGTTGATGTTGAGTCCTAGGTTCTCTTCCATTCCACTGGTTACTGGAAGAATGCGCTTACTGTTTCCTAACCTGGGAAAGACTGGGATGAAGATGTAGGAAGATGGGCTAGTTGGTGGAAATTAATAAAAGGGTAAGAAAAGTCCTACTATTTAAGTTTACAGGGTAGTCTACAAATTTAAAAGCATTTGAGGTGACCTGGATTATCTGTACAAGAGTTGAAGTTTAGAAAATTTCCTAGGAATAACTCATATTAAAGAATTTAATGTCAATGAGAAGAATAGGGTTTATTTTTTCTTTAAAATTTCCTCTTTCGTTTAGAATACTCCTAAGGTATACTTAAGAATGATTCTAAAAATGTCAAATTTTTTTCTTTGGAAATTCAATTACTCTGGTTTGTATCCACTTTGGTGTCTTCAACATTTCTTATAGATATGTGTAACTTTTATCACCTTTCATGTATTATAATTTATAATAGTTGATATTTCATGAAAACACAGGAATTTCTTCCTTTTTTATACCCTGTCTCTTATATGTATCACACTTTACTATAAAATTTGTTAGTATTGCTATATTTACTACTTAGAAGAAAACACATTTAAAGAATGATATGATGAATAAATGTGTTAACGGCTCTGATCTCTCAAATTTTTAACACAACTCTGGCAGAAATATAGTTTTTTACCTACAGGCTGTTAGCCATCATTTGCTTGGTGAATAGTTAATCCTAATTGTAGGCAGAGTACCATAAGTTAAGAAAGAAAGTTATAACAAGACAGTAACTCATAACAGCATTATCTCCAGTCACCAAGAAGGTTGCTGGCTAACTCAAATAGATGTCTGTGTTTTATATAATTTATTTATAAGATTTCTCACAATCATTGTACACTTATAAAGAGTTTCCTAGTTTGAAAAGATCCCAAAGACACCAAATGTCCATTAACTGATATGGATAAAGAATATATGAGATATCTATACCTATCTATCTATACACATATATAATGGAATATTACTAAGCTATAAAAAAAGAATTGAATCTTTCCATTTACAATGTTCATAGAGCTAGGGAGTATTGTGCTAAGTAAAATAAGTCAGTCAGAGAAAGACAAATACCCTATGATTTCACTCATATATAGAATTTAAGAAACAAAACAGATGATCATAGGGAAAAAAGACAGAGAGACAAACCAAGAAACAGACTCTTAACTATAGAAAACAAACTGATGGTTACCAGAGGGGAGGAGGGTCGGGGATGGGTTAAACAGGTCATGGGGATTAAGAAGGGCACTTGTGATGAGCACTGGGTGTTATATGCTAGTGTTGAATCACTAAATAGTATACCCAAAACTAATATTATATTGTGTGTTAACTAACTGGAATTTAAATAAAACTTAAAAAAGAAAGAGTTTCCTAAACTTCATTGAGATTACGGCATTAAATCAAATAAAAAAGTGGAATACATCTACTTTACAGGACAATTCCAGTAACTAAATATTTGGGGTCGTATCCACAAGAACTAAAACTTTTATTTATTTTTCATTTACATTTATTCATCTTCCATGCAACCACACATTTCACAAAATTTAGTGGAATCTAATCTAATCCGATCTAATGCTCTTCTGGGTTTTGGGAATATCACAAACAATAGAGCACATAAATATCCACACCTACATGGAACTTACATTCTGGGGAAAAGGGTATAGAATAAAGATGGTGAAGTAAATAATTTACAGTTCAATATGTCATACATGATAAGTGCTATTTCAAGGGAAGAGAAGAGAAGAGAAGTAATGCCACAATGGGCATGGATGGTTATTGTTTCCAGTGGGTTTAGAAACCAATGAGAACCAGCTTCCTGGGAAGGAAATACAAGCTGAGATTAGTTCTGATGGTCTCAGGTGTAGAGTAGAAGCAAGGCTGTAAGTGCTATAGACAAGGAAGGGACAAACATCTTGCCAGCAACTTGCAGAATTCTGACAGCTACCTCTTCTGTTTTGCCAGAAAAATGTTCTTACCCAGACTTCAGAGAGATTCTCAGCTCCCTTTTGACTAGGGGAAGAAGGGGAAGAACAATATATTTTCCTATATCCAGACTTTTCACTTCATTTATATAAACCTTCTTTCCTATTTCTTTTTTTCCCATTCCATTTGTGCATAAAAGCATAGGAGTCATTGCCCCAATTTTTCCCAAATTATAGAGCTCAAGGGACATATAATCTTTCAGTTCTTGTAGTGAAATATAGTAGATGCAATCAAAATCCTCAGATTAAAATCTCTATAGAGGAAATTTATCCCTATCGCTGGAGGAGAAAGAATTGTAATAAGGAAACCAAATGTGGGAAGCATTTAGAAACTATTCATAATATATACACAAAGGTATACTGCATTTTAAAAAGAGACCATGATACTCATCTATGTATAAAATATTTCCTGCTCTCTACTTTTAGGTTTATGGTACATGCTCTAGTTTTTTATTTCTGTATAGCAAATAATACTAAAAGTTAGTGGGGTAAATGAACAATAATTTCATTATATTTTTTATTATGTGGGTCAGATATTAAAGAAGGGCTCTTTGCTTTATGATTAGTGGTGACACTTCAGTTGTGGTGGCTTCAGTGGTTGGACATGGCTGGATCACTTGCCTGGATCTTTATAGCTGAAGCCTTAGATCAGGGTGTTGGATGCATTCTTTATTTTTTCTCTACATTATGGTTAATGGCCAGGCAACTCACTTCATAAATCCTCTCTATGGATCTTGCTTAGAGTAGGGCCAGTGTAGTCAGAAATGTTGCAGAGCTTCTCCCAAAAGTGAGTATTCTGAGTACGAAGTGAAAATTGCCAATCTCTTAAAAGATGGGCCTGAAAACTGGTAGAGGGTCATTTCCTCATATTCTATTTGTAAAAGTAGTTATAAAATCAAGAACAGACTCAAGAGAAGAGGTCATAGAACCGACTTCTCAAGGAGGAGAGTGCCAAAGAATGGGTGATGCTATCAGGACCACAATTTTTGACATCCTGGGAGTTAAGTGGGTCCTTCTGACTAATTCTGGCCAACGAATTGTAGGCAGAAAGGTTTGTGTCACTTTTAGACTGTGGCATTTATCTCAAATTGAAAACTTTCAAAAGTCTCTATCCCTGAGGCATAGAACCTGATAGCATTTGAGATTTTAATTGATTCAAAATTGAAGAGCATGAAGCCACGAAGAGCATGAGACATGAAGTCTCAGCCAACCTGCAATGGATATGTGGTATATAAGTGAGAAATATATTGTGCCTTATTAACTTAAAGTACTAAGATTTGGGAGTCATTTGTAAGTGTACAATAACCTAGTTCAACCTGACTGATACACAACCGTGCATCTGCTTTGCTTATTATCCTCCCTAACTACTGAGATATGCTAACTTTATTATCAGGTGGAACATCTAATCATTTTTATATGTGGAAATAGATTTATCCAAAGAAAGTATTGCTTCCTAGACATATCACATATGGCAAAACAACCAGAGAACAATTCAAATATTAATTCATCCTCTCTTGAAGCTAAACAGAGAAAAATTGTTTTAGCCAGTATTTATTTTTCCCTAAACAGACAAGCATCTCCAGTATAAGTTATTAAATTCTGCTTGTTTTCTTGGCATTGCCATATTCCTGTCAATGTTTGCTAATTCATTTTCCTTCTCATTTTCCCCCATTTATTTCATCTACTTAAGTTTGCTTAGTGCAGGAATCAATTTCCAATGTTTTTTTTTTTTTTATTTCAAGAAAGACTTCACATACTTTTAGGAACTACAAACGACAAGGAGGTTACTTCAGTTTTACATTTAAAAATCATTTGGCCAAGTAAGAAGAAAATAGTATGTTTTTCAGGGCCACTTTTTATGCGTTAAGTATTTAATTTCAGAGGGGTGAAGTGCACAATGACCTTTTTTTCCCATATTTTTGCAGCTGATGTTCATGTACAGTATTGATTTAAATTTACATTCTGATCTTTAAGTCAAAAGGGCACCTATTAGATGACAACACTCATTTTTTAAAATGTCCTAAATTTGTAATCCTTAAAGCAGAGATGAGACACTAACATGTAAGCCAGGGCTTCAAATTCTGAACAAGGTATGACATGTCCCCAGCAAATGTTCTATGCTTATGTAGCAAGCAGGAGAATACTCAGGATGAGTTTTATCAGGCCAATCAAGCATGATTAGAACAGAAATCTTGAATTACAAAATTTAAAAATGTCAAAATTAGAATTTACAAGTCATATCTTCACCCAAATCATACATTCTTTCCATAGTTCCAAATGATGATCATCTAGAACCTGCTTGAATTCTCAGGTGACAAGAAGATCAAAAGACCAAAAGCAACTCATTTTCTTTATGGGTTGCTCTACATATTAGAAAGTACATTCTTCACTAGTATGGAGTCTGTATTATTGTCAGCATGTACTCCAGCATACAATTTCTGACCCTTATATCACAGAGAACAACTACATCTTCTCATGTTCTTAACATGTGAAATGATAATCACTTTGTCTACATGGTCCTAATTTTAACACCAATTTAGAAGAGTGTACTGAATGATTCTAAAGTGGCCATACATATAACCAACATACAAATCAAGAAACGAAACCCTGTCAGCACCCAAAAGATGTGGGTGTTCCTCCCATCACACTCCGTCCTTCTTCTGTAGAGGTAGTTACTAGTCTGACTTGATATGTAAGAATCTCCTTGTCTTTGTAATTTTACCATTTACACATTTTACCTGTCTTTGAACTTTATTTATTTATTTAGTCTTAAATTTTTATTTATTCATTTATGAGAGACACAGAGAGAGGCATAGACCCAGGCAGAGGGAGAAGCAGGCTCTCCTCAGGGAGCCCAATGTGGGACTCGATCCCAGGACCCCAGGATCATGCTCTGAACTGAAAGCAGCTGCTCAACCACTGAGCCACCCAGGTGTTCCCGAACTTTATTTAAATGCAATAATTCTATTTGTACTATTTTGTGTCTTGTTTTTTGAACTTAGTTTTATAGTTGTAAGACTTGAACATGCTACTGTATGATAGCAGTTTGTTCACTTTTGGTGCAATATGACATGCCTTTGTATAAATACATCACAATTAATTTACTTTTATTCTAAAACCACTAACCATCATTTTACATGTGTGTTGAATATGTAAGTATATAGTTTCTGTGGGATATATGCCCACGACTGTAATTTCTCCGTGACAGGATAGATGTATCTTATATTTTACTAGATATTGCCAAAATGTTCTCTAAAGTTATTCTTGCCATTTAGACTCCCACCTAGCAGTGCACAAAGGTTCCTTTTCCTTTACACCCTTCCAACATTTTTACTAACAGATTAAAAATTTTTGCCCATCATAGTGAGTGTAATTTTAATTTGCATGTCCTGAGTGATTATTGAAGTTGATCATATTTTCCTCTGTTTATTGGCTGTTTGAATTTTCTTTTTTGTAATATGGTTTTTTCCTTCTATATGACTGCATTTTAAAATGCACTCAACTTTCAGATTTTTGCTTATTTCTGTTCTTTAATGTTTCTTAAATTATAGTTTCTTGGATTACTTCTCCTATAGGTACTTTTGATTGGTTTCTTCCTTATTTTAATACAACACTGAGAATGAAACTCAGTATTTTTTATGTGATCTGAACAACGCAGAGTAAATCACAGTTCTACTCCCTTTAATATGAAGGCTATGCTTAGACTATACTTTGCATTAGCAATTTTACATACTTTGGTAGGAAGTTATAATTTATCCCACAGCATTGAAAGCCACTATTCTGTTAAGCTTGATGGTATTCTGAAAGAAGAATCTGAACAGGTGGGTTAATTCCTCCTATTCACCAAGGTCAATTAATAGCTGTTATAGTCAACCTATTCACTGAGCACAGCTGTCCTTCCCCTTTATTGGTGAGACATTTTTGAGGCATGGGTATTTTTTCTCCTTAGTCAAGAAGAGGAGTGAGGTAAGAGCAACAATCTTTTTGTGTGTGAAAGTTGAACAAATTTTATTAAGAAGGAAATTGAGTCCTGATATTTTTCATAGAGTAATGTTTTATCTGCAAAAAAATACAAATACTTTACATAGAAATGATTATACTAAGAACATTGTTTTGGTTCTCAGTGAATGTGTAACAATATCATTGGGCAAACATGCTTCATGAGATATAATTATAAGCAACTTAATTTTTAACTCTCCTTCTTGTTTAAGTTTATTCTGTAGGGTTAATATCTCCTTCTGCCCCTAAGATAAAATTCAATAGTCTCATAATTTTGATGTTATTTTCAGAAATTAAAATCAATTTATATAATTAACATATCCATTAAGATATTAATATAATTTTAGTCTTCTTGATTCCAGCATCTTCTAGGTCCTGATCTGATCCTGCACCAGTAGGATTGGGGTGCAAGTAGTAGAATCACTTTTTCCCTACCTTGTGATTTTATTCTTCTGCATCTCCCCAACCATAGTTAGCTATTGGCCTCACCAGGGCCAATAAGATAGAGAAGATGAGAGAAGAAAACGGGCAGGAAAAGTTCTCACTTGGCATATATTATTGTGAATAATGGTAATGTTCTCTGAGTTTTGAGCATATTTCAAGCTGGCACTGTCTTGTGCAACACACTCATGGATTCTTAAAAGAGAACCTTATTGCCTCCCATCCCTCCCCTGAAATTCCCTTGATGCCTATGATATACTCCTCACTGGTTGGTTGCTTGGTGGTGCACTTCCACACAGATCATCTCTCTGCTTGGGCTCAGTTGACCTTCTTATGTAAACTTTAATGAGTCTCCAACTGGATTTTTCTTTCATGCACATGGTTCACCTCTGGGATACTCACCTTTAGCTCTTCATCAGGACTGCATATACTAAACTGGTACCTCTCATTGAGATGGCAATATACCTCAACCAACCTCTCAAATTTTAAGTTTCCAACGCATACATTAGATCACTCCATATTTCATTTAAACTCTCCAAGTGTCGTATGGAATATTTTTTCCTAGCCTTGAGGTGAAAAGCAGATACCCTTCTCTCTTTCTACTTTGAAATGGGCTCTCTCTGTCCAAAAATTCTTTAACTATTAGATTTCTGACTTTTCTATACCCTTAAGGTGGGTGATGGAGGATTCTACTTTGGAGTTAAGTTTATAGTATTAGTGAATTTAAACCAAAAATAATGCTAAAATAATTGTATTTAAGCATTCAGAAATAAAAGCACATTGTATATTTCATTCTTCTATCCAACTAATATTCACTAAGGGCCAATTACATCAGGCACTGTTTTAGAATCTGGGATTATACTTTTGAAATAAAACAAAAAAAAATCTGTGTTCTGGTATTACAGAGTTTGTATTCTAGTTTGGATAAAGAAATAACAAAGCAAATAAGTGATGTATAGAGCTTGTTAGATGACATTAAATGCTAAGACAAGAAAATGTTAATGAACAAAGTAAGGAAGAGGACACAACTGGGGCGGGGGGTGTTGTTGTAATTTTAGGTAGAGCGACGAGGGAAGGTCTCACAGGAGGCTAATGTTTGAACAAAGACCTGAAGAAGGTGAAAGAGTTAACTGTATAGTTATTATGTGAAGAAGATTTCAGATAAAGTGGTCATATTGAACAACTGCCCCAAAGTGGGAATATATGTAGCTTGTGTGAAGTAAGGAGGGAGGCTGATATAGCTGAAAGGCAGTGAACCAGGAGAAAAGTAGTGAGATACATGGTTAGAGAGGAAAATAGAAGAAGCTACATTGTTTCATGCCTGTAAGTCATTGAGAGGACCTTGGCTTTTACCCCAAGTACAACTTAGAATCACTGAAGGGTTTTGAGCAGAAAAAAAGATATCACCTAGGTTATATTTCAGTAAGATTTTTTTAAATTTTTATTTCTTTATGATAGTCACAGAGAGAGAGAGAGAGAGAGAGAGAGAGAGAGAGAGAGGCAGAGACACAGGCAGAGGGAGAAGCAGGCTCCATGCACTGGGAGCCCGACGTGGGATTCGATCCCGGGTCTCCAGGATCGCGCCCTGGGCCAAAGGCAGGCGCTAAACCGCTGCGCCACCCAGGGATCCCCCTATTTCAGTAAGATTTTTCTGCTTCCATGTGGAACATAGACTTTGAGGCAGGGACACAGGCAGAAACCAGTGACCATTTATGAGGTTACTAGAATCTCCCAAGCAGGAAGTGATGCCTCAAAAAGAGTTTGTGATGAGGGAAATGGTAAGGGGAAGTCAGAATTTAGATGTATTTTAAAATGATCTGACAGGTATTCCTGATGAATTGGATAAGGGATGAGTCAAGGATGAATACAGGTGTTCAACCTGAGAAACTGAAATAAAAGACTTGTCATTGACTCAGGTAAGGAAGGCTGAAGAAGAAGCACATTTGAAGAGGAAGATCAGGGCTCAGGTTTGGACATGTTAAGTTTGAGATGTTGTTAGCATTTAGGTAGAAGTATCAAGGAAACTTTTGGTTACAAAATCTGAGTAAGTCTGGTGAAGACTCCATGCTGAAGATATAAATTATATCCCCATTAAAGTAAAATTCTATATTATTTTTTGTTGTTTTAAAACTCCTTTTATGAATGACAATTGACAGTAATTAGAAATTATCATACAGTGTTGCTCCTAATGAGTGTTGTGCTTGGAAATACCTAAGAAGCATTCGTGATATTAAAACATGAATATCCAAAGAACAAAAATGACCCTGAAAGTACAATCCAGGAATGAAAAAGTCAAGCAACTTCCAGAAGCTTACACCAGTTGGAAGGCTAAGGGCAAAAAAATACTCCTACTGCTTTCTTCTTTCACTTTTTCATGATTGAGTGCCAGGCCCTGTGCTGTTCAGTAGGATGTAAGGATGGATAAATGTAGTTCATGTCCTGCGGGAACTCATTCTCAAGGAAACAGACAAATAAATGTCTATGATGTAATGTACCTAGAGTTATAATAGAAGAGGTACCCCCAAGTGCTATATTAGCCTGATGGGAAGGAAGTCGTCTCTATCAAAGTGTGTCTGGAAAGTGTCACAGAAGAAATAATGGATCTTAATGGCCCATTAGTATTTCAGCAAGTAGAGATAAGAATCTTATTATTTTAGACAGAGGCAGATGTGAAGTCAAGGTATACATGCCATTCAGAAAAGAGCTTGGCATGCTGGAACACAGTGAATGAGTCAGAAAAGGAAGAGAGGAGATGCTAGAAGAGCTTGGAGACAAATGGCAAGTTATCTTTCTCCTAAAGGGAAATATTGAATCCTGGAATATAAAAATGCCTTAGAATTGTTATGAGCTGGGACTACAGCCTTCCACTCAGTGCCCAATTAATACCTTTCATTGCTGATGATAAGAAGGCCTGTTCCCCTGACATCTCAGCCTTCTAGTCTTTATTACTTATAAAATCCTTGAGCTGACTGTAAAAGTCAAGCTGAATAAAAGCACAGTAGATATAACTTGGGGTAAAAGTTTGCTGTCACCAACTCAACTTCAATCATAGTGATGGGGACGTCAGTACTCCTAACCTGGGGACACAGGACATTCAGCAGCACTCAGGGTTGCTGATCATCTTTCCAACGTGGGAAGTGTTACTTTCAGGGAATGGAGATGCTTAGATTCTTTAATGTGGCACATCCCTATAAACTTCATGTACCTTAGGGACCCATAATGCTGTCCCTCTAAGATAGTTTTAGGATGAAAGAAGAGACATAGAAAGATTAATAAAGTTGAAGTAGGCAGTCTCCCCAGGCCATTCCTAAACTAGTTTGTACCTTGCTGCTTGAAACTAAGGTTTCCAGGGTGGTGGGCCCTGGCCAAGTTCAAGGCCTATGAAGAGGAAGTTCAAGGTGAAGTCCCACCAAGGGAAAAAAAAAAGCAAATTCCCATAATCTCATGTTTGAAATTATTAATTCAGTCTTGTATCGTTTACTTGTGCAATGTGGTTCAGGTGTGGCACTTCTGGAAGTGAAGGATTTGTCCAGGATTGACATTAGTTATTTCATTGAATAAGAAATATTTCAGGAATCCCTGGGTGGCGCAGCGGTTTGGCGCCTGCCTTTGGCCCAGGGCGCGATTCTGGAGACCCCGGATCGAGTCCCATGTCGGGCTCCCGGTGCATGGAGCCTGCTTCTCCCTCTGCCTGTGTCTCTGCCTCTCTCTCTCTCTCTCTCTGTGACTATCATAAATAAATAAAAATTAAAAAAAAAACAAGAAATATTTCAATCACCATGTTAAATCGGCTCAGCTGCCTTATTTTTAAATTGTTCTTTAATTTATTTAGTTTATTTGTGATACGGATTTTGATGGACCACATATTCAGAATTATCCTGAAGAGAAATTGCCCTTATTAAGTTATTTTTAGTTAGCAGATTATTTTTCTAATTGTAGAAAGTTTATACCTGTCAATAATAAGAAACATCAAATTTACTAAATCCCCCGTTTAAACTGAGAGTGCACAGTGCCATTGCCAATATCATTCCTAAAATTACACTAGTTATTTTGTTTTTTTTTTAATTTTTATTTATTTATGATAGTCACAGAGAGAGAGAGGCAGAGACACAGGCAGAGGGAGAAGCAGGCTCCATGCACTGGGAGCCCGACGTGGGATTCGATCCCGAGTCTCCAGGATCGCGCCCTGGGCCAAAGGCAGGCGCCAAACCGCTGCGCCACCCAGGGATCCCTACACTAGTTATTTTGATTTCAAAAAGCAGTGTACATAGGGGTACCTAGGTGACTCAGCCAGTTAAGTGGCTGCCTTAGGATCAGGTCATGATCCTGAAGTCCTGGAATCAAGCCCCACATCTCGTCCAATAGGGTGGAGAGTCTGCTTTTCCCTCTCCCTCTGCCCCTCTCCCTGCTAGTGTGCTCTCCCTCTCTCTCTCTCTCTCTTTCTCAAATAAATAAATAAATCTTTTTTTTTTAAAAAAAGGAGTGCACATATATACGCACACCTATACACAAGTGCTCCTTTTATTAAATCCATAGGCATTCATGCACAAACATGCGTAGACAGTGAGTAACAGTATTTCGCCTCTGCTAGATTGTTTGAACACTTTTTGAAGAAGGAATTATCTCCAGATTGGTACTGTGAAACACACCACTTATTCTAAATGGCATTCTGGCCACCAGTGTTTCTTGATTTTTTTTCTACGTAGCAATCGCTGATCTAGTTCACATAAGTCATGGCTATTAATAAATCAAAAACATCCAATGGAGCCAGGCTTCTCTTCAGGCAACTTGTACTCTCTCATGGATGGCCTTTGCTGTCTGTAATCAAAGTACAAACTGTTCCCTCAGGAGAATGACAATGACAAGAGGAAATAGGATAGGCAGAAAATTATACACTTGAGAAAGCAGAATAATACTAACCAGTAACTAAAAGAAGCACAAACCTGTCTATACTTCCACACATCAAGAGATGTAAAATAATTATATCTTGTAGAATCACAGAATTTCAGAGTTCAAAGAAATATTAGAAGTCTTTCAAGCCACAGATAAGGAAAGTGAAAATGTAAGTTATTTTTTACAATTTCTCAGAAATGGTTTCCAGCAGAACTAAGAATTAGATGTTGTTTCCGGTCCTCCAAGTCAATGTTTTTAAAACTATAATGCACTAGTCTTTTCTCTGAAACGTCCAAACTCTAAGGTTAAGGGCAGAAATCATTTGAACAAATATACAGTGACATGTATACACCATGGTAGTACCATAATGAGTAGTTTCGCTGCCCTAAAAATCTGTGCTCTCATCCTTCCCTCCCTCTCCCAATTCCTGGCAACCCCGGGTTTTTGTTTGTTTGTTTTTTGTTTTTTTAACTGTCTCCATAGTTTTACCTTCTCCAGAATGTCATATAGTTGGAATCATACAGTATATAGCATTTTCAGATCGATTTATTTCACTTAGTGATACACATTTAAGTTTTCTGAGTCTTTTCTCATTTCTTTTAGCACTGAATAATATTCTACTGTCTGGATGTAGCCACAGTTTATTTATTCATTCACCTAGTAAAGGACATCTTGGTTGCTTCTCAGTTTTGGCGAGTTTGTATAAGGCTGCTGCTAGAAACACTCATGTGCAGAGGTTTGTGTGGACACGTTTTTAGCCCCTTTGGGCAGATACCAAGGAACATGACAGCTGGATCTATAAGGTAGGAATAAACTTAGTTTTGTACGAAAGTACCAAACTGTCTTCCACAGTGGTTGTACCATTGTGCATTCCCATCAGCAATGAATGAGAGTTCTTGTTATTTCACATCCTCATCAACATTTGGTGTTGTCAGTGTGTTGGATTTTGACCATTCTATCAGTTGTATCTCATTGCTGTTTTAAGTTGCATTTCCCAGGCAGCCTGGATGGCTCAGCGGTTTAGTGCTGCCTTCAGCCCAGGGTGTGATCCTGGAGACCCAGGATTGAGTCCCACATCAGGTTCCCTGCATGGAGCCTGCTTCTCCCTTTGCCTGTGTCTCTGCCTTTCTCTGTGTCTCTCATAAAGAAACAAATAAAATCTTTTTAAAAAGATTTGCATTTCCCTGATGATGTAGAGTATCTTTTCATATGTTTTTTTTTCTCATGTATATACCTTCTTTGGTTAAGTGTCTGTTCAGGTTTTTTGCTCATTATTTAACTATTTTGTTTATTTCTTATAGGTGAGTTTTAAGAGTTCTTTGTATATTATGGATAACAATTCCTTATCAAATGTGTTTTTTGCAGAGATTTTCTTTAAAACTATGGGTTGTCTTCTCCTTGTCTTAACATTCTCTTTTGCAGGAGAGTAGATTTTTAATTTTAATAAAGTCCAACTTATCAATTATTTCTTTCATGAATCTTGCCTTTGGTGTTGTATCTAAAATGTAAACGCCAAACCCACTATCATTTAGGTTTTTTCTGATGTTTATCTTCTAGAAGTTTTATAGTTTTGCATTTTACTTTTACGTCTTTAATACATTTTGAATTAATTTTTGTGAAGGATAAAAAGTCTGAATCTAGACTTATTTATTTTTTTGTAGGTAGATGTCCAATTGTTCCAGCACCATTTCTTAAAAAGTGGTGTTTTTTTAACCGTTTAACGAAGCATTGTTTCTGCTTCGTTCTATAGCCCTTTGTTCTTTTGTCAAAGATAAGTTGCTATATTTATGTAGCTCTATTTCTATGCTCTCTATTCTGTTCCACTGATCTATTTACCTATGCTTTCATTAATACCACATTGCTTGATTACCGAAGCTTTATGGTAAGCTTTGACATCATGTAGCATCAGGCTTCCAACTTTGTTCTCCCCTTTCAATGTTGTGTTGGCTATTCTGGGTCTTTTGTCTTTCCATACAAATGCTAGAATCAGTCTGTCAATATACACCAAATAACTTGCTAAAATTTTGTATGAATCTCTAGATCAAGTTGAGAAGAACTGACATGTTGACAATATTTAGTTTTCCTATTCATGAACGTGGAATGTTTCTCCATTTATTTAGTTCTTCTTTATCAGAATTTTTGTAGATCTCTTCAAATAGATCTTGTACATATTTTGTTAGGTTTATACCTAAGTATTTTATCTTTTGGATGCTAATTAATGGTATATATTCTTAATTTCAAATTCCACTTGTTCATTGCTGCTGTATAGGAAAGCAATGACATTTATGTATTAACTTTGTATCCTGCAACCTTGTTATACAATTATTCATTAATTCCAAATATTTTTGTTGATTCTTTCAAATTTTCTGCATATTATTTGTGAACAAAGACAATTTCAATTTCGTTTCCTAATCTGGGAATGGGTGTTAAAATACTTCCCAATTCATTATCCTAACCCCAACACCAGATAAAAGCAATGCAAGATGCAGAAGTGCCCAATAAAATATTAGTAAGTCTGTTCAACAATGTATACAAGAATTATGCAATACAGCCAAGTAGGATTTATCCAAAATAGACAAGACTAGCTCAACATTTGAAAATCAATTAAAAAATGTTTATCAACAGATAAACAAAAAGAAAAATCACATGATCATTTCATTAGATACAGAAAAGATATTGAACAAATCCGACACCCATTCATGATAAAAATTCTCATTAAACTAAGATTAGAGTGGAAATTCCTCAAGTTGATAAAGAATATCTGAAAAAAACCTACAACTAACAGCTCACCAAGATCAAGAATAAGGCAACATTGCCCACTCTCACTATTTCTTTTCAACATTGTACTGGAAGTCCTAGCTAATGCAAAAGAAAGGAAAGGGAAATAAAAAAGTATATAGATTGAGATTCTACAGAATCTAACTATAATTCATATTTCATGTCTCATTCCCTTATGACTCAAAAAATCCTATAAAAGCTTTCTTAGACACAAAATTCCTATCTTATTTCTCCAAAAGTTTATTATGAAAAAGAAAGAAAACAATATTACCCTAGATGTAAAAAGAAAACATGGAAAATAATGTTAATGGTATAGACAATATGTTGTCCTCTTTATAAGGTATTTGACTTCACAAAGAATAAATATTATATGATTAATTTTTTGAAAGAAGGTAAGCAAAAGTAGGAGTGAAAGACAAGATTTGATCCCTCATTAAGGAAGTGTTAGGATATATTACAAACCTTCCAGTGAATTTAAATAGGAGTGAGATATAGAATAGACCAAAAGAGACTGTCACTTATCCTTTTTTTTTTTTGAAAGGAGGTCATTTTTGTCACAGAATTGTCATAATGAGTACCATTTACATTTGCCTAGGAAATAAAGTGATTGATATCCCAAAGTGCTTATTTGTTTTTGTTTTTTCTGTAAATAATATGTTTTTGTATGACAAACCAATAAATTTAGAAGTTTTTACTGAGATACAGAGTTATACTGGCCATCAAATTACTAAGTTAAGTATTGGAAAGCAGTTTGGGACAGAAGGGCAAAGAGTTATGTCATGGAAATACCCTCATTTCCTCCTATCTGACAATGAATGGGTCAAGCTATGTACAATCTAGGGATCAGACTTTCAGTAACAGTGGGGACCTGCGGTCGTTTAAAATCTTGCCCAAGCAACTATCTGGGAGAGTGAAGGGCCACCCACAGAAAGAAAGCATTTGGCATGGACACTGGAAAACCCAGAGATGAAAGAGTTTGCTTGCCTTCTCAGTAGAAGGGCCGGGGGGGGGGGAGAGAAGGGGGCAGCAGGGGAGTTTCCAAAGAGCTAAGGAAAGAGTTTAAGAAAGAGAGATCTGCCTAAAAGTCTAGCTATCCTTCACAAAGTAAAGGTCCCCTTAAAATTATACCAGTTACATATGATCTTTTAATACATTATTTTGCCTCTTTTTCTCTTTGTTCCATTCTAATAGGATAGAAATTCTTGTTAGCTTCAGTAGAAGGAAAGAAGCAGAATTTAGGAGAAAAGTGGAAGTATCACATTCCCTTCTCTCATTGCAAGCAGCCAGCTCACAAGCAGACCCCAGCTGCAGAGGGGAAAAGACTGAACAAGTTCAGATTATTATTATTTATTATTGTTGTTATTATTATTTGTCCCTGGGGGTTATGTTTATTGAATTTAGTTTGTATCTACTTATTCTAATGAAATATTGAATGTCTCATTATTACCTGTGAGTAGCTCAAAAATGTCATAACACAGTTAGAGCTGAGAAAGACCTTCATTGCTCATTTCTTGTTTATTAATAGTATTAAAGGAACAGTGGGAAACAATTGTGAACTTGTTATGATACCATCATGTGAAAATGATTTCTCAATATGCCATTATACATGCACACCTGAAGAAATGGAATTAGCTAGGCTTTTGAAAGCTTACAAACAGGGTACCTTGGTGTCTCAGTGGTTGAGCATCTGCCTTTGGCTCAGGTCGTGATCCCGGGGTCCTGGGATCAAGTCCCACATTAGGCTCCCTGCAAGGAGCCTGCTTCTCCCCCTGCCTATGTTTCTGCCTCTATCTCTGTGTGTCTTTCATGAATAAATAGATAAATAATTTTTAAAAATTATTTAAAAAATTAAAGCCTGAAAACAGATCAACTAAATACATTTCCTTGGGAGAATCTGTTAGTTTTATGAACTCACAGGTTATCTATATTTTACACTTTCATTGTTCTTCTGATGAGAATTAAACCCTTTGGCTAGTCACAATACTCAGGTGTAAAAAAACCTATATATAAGAGGTTGAAGTCTTACAGTCAAAAATCCATGAGCATCTTCCTAAAAGACTTTCTAGTATGACAATTCAAGAGAAAGGAATTTACCTAATATTCATTTGAATGAAACCAAGAGTAGCCAAAAAGAGATCATACTTTGAAAGAATAATCTTCAGGCCATTTGTTAAAATACATGTTTCAGCTTTTACCCCATACTTTGTAAATAGGTCTTGTATGCTTATTAAGCTTCCCTGGGGATGCTTATGCACTCTATTATGCAGTCCAAAGCTACTGCATTAATGGAAAGTCCCACTTTCATTCCTCTCTAAACCAAGCATATTAAAAATAACACTTCCAGAATTTTATTGAACAAGAAAAGACAGCAGTGGAACAGCAGTTTTATCCATATCTCTTTAGGAAAAGACAAATTTTGTTATAAATCATTTAGAGGACTTTTCTCCCTTTATCTCTGTTTTATTGTGAATTCATTTGCAGTACAAACTCTTACAAGATACATGCATATGGTTAGGATCACAATTTTGTTTGTTTCCTCAGCAATTCCTTAGAGAGAATAGTTAGAATTGTTTCTATATGACTATAGAAACACAGAAGCAAACACAGAGGAACTAAGCTTCATGGTAAATAGCAGTTCTTACCAGTGAATTGAACCTAAAATTCTTAAATTTTAGGTCACTACAAGAGCCCCTAGAAGCTAAATTACTTTTGAATTCCAGATAAGGGGATGCCTGGGTGGCTAAGTGGTTGAGTGTCTGCCTTTGGCTCAGGTAGTGATCCTGGAGTCCCAGGATCGAGTCTCATATCGGGCTCCCTGCATGGAACCTGCTTCTCCCTCAGCCTATGTTTCTGCCCCCCTCTCTGTGTGTGTCTCTGATGAATAAATAAATTAAATCTAAAAAAAATCCGAAAATATTACTGCTCAAACATTTCTTGACTTATTTAATTTCCTACAATATACCCTATTTAGAGTTCTCAAAATGTAAAGGGAATCAATAGATTTGTTTTTGTTTTTATTCAGTTGGTCATAGTTTTCTCAATTCTGCTAAGCTAAAACAGTTAGTTATAAAAAATATTGGCTAAGGGACACAGTATTGAAAAAATGACTAGGCTCTGAGAAATTTATTTAAGGTCTTGTTTTTATTCACTTTCCTATCAGGGCTCATTGATTTATTGAATTTTACATTGAGTTTCATACTTTTCTATTTTAGGCAGAAAGACAAAATGATAGGTCAAGTGTACCAAAAGCCATCAGTGTTATTGTACCACATTGTCTCTCAGCCAGCATCCCCAGGCTGAGCAGAGAGGGGTAGGAACCACAGCTTGCGATCAAGAAAGAAATGGGAAGTTTTTTGTCAAAGACTAGAAAGAACAAGAGCAATTTCTATATACATTGAGTTTATTTTAAACATTTTATTTTTATTTTTTAAACCTAGAGTTAACATTTCTGTTGACTGAATATTGAATTTGTGCCTAGATTGTATTTAATAAAATACATGTTTTCCAGAATTGGGTCACTAATGATATTGAGTAAATACCATTGGAATAAATACAGTGGAATAGATCATACAGAGGTGTATGTTTGACTTCCTGGGTACTGCCACACTGTTTTCCAAAGTGGTGAATGCTTCTACCATTTTATAAACCAAACGTAAGTGTTCGAGAGTTCCAGATACCCCACATATTCATGAATACTTGGTATAATTAATCTTTCTAATTTTAGCCATTCTAGTAGGTATGTAAACAGTAGTTCATTGTGGGCATAATTTGCCTTTCCCTAAATGACTAATGATATTGGGCAGATATCCTTCCACATGCTTATTTACTACTCATGTGTCTACTTTGGTGTAATGTCCAAGGTCGAATATTTTCTCATTTTTAATTTTTTTCTTTTTTGCCTCTTATTATTAAGCTATACGAATTCTTTATATATTCGAGATGCAAGTTATTTGTCACATATAGATTTTCTAAATTTTTTTCTCATGCTTGACTTGTCTTTTTTTTTTTTATTTTATGATAGTCACAGAGAGAGAGAGAGAGAGAGAGAGGCAGAGACACAGGCAGAGGGAAAAGCAGCCTCCATGCACCGGGAGCCCGATGTGGGATTCGATCCCGGGTCTCCAGGATCCCGCCCTGGGCCAAAGGCAGGCGCCAAACCGCTGCGCCACCCAGGGATCCCTGACTTGTCTTTTTTAATGTCTTTTGAAGAGCAAACATTTTCCCTCTGAATGAAGTTCAGTTTATTTTTCTTTCTTTTATAATTCATGCTTTTTGTATTGTTTTAAAGACATTTTGCTGAGTCTAAGGTCACCAAGGTTTTACGTTTTCTATTTTATTTTTGATAATTAGGTCAGTGATCTATTCTGAATTAATTTTTGTATACAATTTAAAGTAAGAGTCAAGGATCCTTTTTAAAGTATATGTTTATCCAATTTCTCCAAAACCATTTGTTGAAAAGATTATCCATTCCTGCATTTTAGACTCCAAAGTTGGGTATACTAGGCTTTTTGATGTTGTTCCTAATACCTAACATGAAGACACTATTAATTTTTAAATATTTTTTGTGCTTCCTTTGTATAGTTTTTATTGCTTGGACTTCAAGCACACTGATAATTTTCTTATCTGCTACATTCCCAGCCAGTATATTTTTTACCTCAGACATATTTTTTATACCCAGAAGTCTGATTTGTGTATGTTTAAACACCTTCCATATCTCTATGTAACATGTTTGATTTTCTCCTACCTTCTTGGGCATATGATATTGAGTAATAATAGCTCTTTCAATCTCATTGTCTAGTATTTCTGTATCATGTATCTGCATCATTTTGAAGTGCGGCTACTGCAACTGAGTGCTAATTAATTTAAATTTGAATATCTACACGCTACTTGGGGCTACTTTATTGGACAGTGTAGGCATAGGTGTCTGAGTTACAAGGTTTTCCAAATCTATAACTAAGGGTCTATAGTTTTGTTTTTTTTTTTTTTTTGTCCATTCAGGAAGATTCAACACAGTTAATTGCTGCTACCTGACTTGAGTAAATTTTCCAACTGATTTCTATTTTTTGTTTCTAATAAACTGAGAAGTTTTTTTTTAAATACAGTTTCCCAGAAATAGAACTCTATTAAGAGCCAACTTATGTGACAGCGAGAATTCTTCCTTCATAAGAAAGTACATATGTTAGTGCAACAAAGTGCTTCTGTAAAAAGACATTCTAAATCAAGCCCAATGTTAGTTGTGCAAAGGGATTTTTGGTCCCCTCAATGCATCACAGAGTTAGTTTACTGAATGAGTTCTCAAAATAAAGGAGTATATTTATGAAAGTCTTTTATAAGTCATTATAATATTTAATTATAGTTAGATGGTTGTTGATTATCATTGCTATTAAATATAAGGAAAGCAAATCTAAAAACAACTAGTCTGACAGAGTATGAGACATAGACCAGTTCTTGTCAGCAGGAATCATTAAGGTATGTTAATTCTGGGCTGAGATAAGAGAAAGATTGTAATTGTACATGGATGATGCAAAACATCTTCAAACCATGAGAAGTTACAGTTGATCATATGATGCTAAGTAAGAATCACAACTTATAAAACTGTTCTTATCAGTCATTAGCCCCAACCTGCACAAGTTGGTATTTACTAATTCTGATGACTGAGTAACATAACCAGCCCATCTCAAAGTTATAGTTGATTCAGTTGTGTTTGTATAGAAATAAAATAATATATCAGTCAATATAGAGATGAGAAACCTCTACCTTATGAAAAAGTCATAAAAAATAAAATTTAAAAAATACATAGGATGCAAGCTAAGATGTAAAAGCATTGACTTTTTTAATGCACACCTTCTTTAAATAGCACATGCCAGATTATAAGAAAATCCATAAAACATGTGGCAAAACAACACATCAAAATCAAAAGTTTTGACACAGATACAACAAAAAGGAAGAAAGATATATGAAGATAATGGTTTCCCGACATCATATGTTAGATAATGCAGAACAGTGATTCTTGAAAGAAAAGAGTCAAACCGGATGAGCCCTATGATTGACTAATGCAGAACAGTGATTCTTGAAAGAAAAGAGTCAAACCGGGTGAGCCCTATGATTGACTCAGTTTACTACCTAGAGATAATTTCCAAGCCACAGCACAGGCAAGGAGGACTGGGGCAGGGTGAAGCAGGGAAATTAGGCAATCTCTGAAATGAAGAAACAAAGCTGTGTATCCGGGGTGGGGGGGAATGTGGCTAGAGTTTGCAGAGCAGAAAAATAGATTGGAGATCTGTCAAGAGTCTATCTCTGGTCTTCAATGAGAACTGATGAATGTGTATGATAAAATTGCCTGAAGTCAAGGCAAGAGCTACACAAAACAAACAGACAACCAGAAATCTTACATAGGACCAGAAATGGTTTGTCTTCCTAGCCAGGGGAAAGCTCTTGTAACTTAATGAAAAAAATTACTCATAGCAGAGCTTTCATAGAATTAACTATTTAAAAAAACAAAACAAAAACAAAAACAAAAACAAAAACTCTGCCCCAGGAAAAAGCTCAATCATACTTATAAGGATAAAAATGAATCAGACATTCAACAAATTTACAATATCTACATCCAATCAAGAATTATCAAATATGTAAAAGCAGGACAATACAACTCATTATGCTGAGAAAAATCAACCAGTAAAATAGACCCAGAAATGATGCAGGTACATGATACAAAAATACTAAACAATGAGATTGAAAGAGCTATGTTTACTCAATACCATATGTCCAAGAAAGTAGAAGAAAATCAAGCATGTTACATAGAGATATGGAAGATGTCAAAACATCCAAATCAGACTTCAGGGTATAAAAACAATATGTCTGAGGTGAAAAATATACTGGGTGGGAATGTAGCAGATTAAACACTATCAAGGAAAGTATCAGTGTGCTTGAAGTCCAAGCAATAGAAACTACACGATGGAAACACAAAAAATTAATAGTGTATCTAAGTTAGGTGGAATAGCATCAAGCAGCCTAGTATGCCGTAGGACCAGGATCATTGAGAACTTTCAGAAGGTTTATATGTGGGCTGATACATAGAAATATTTGATAATTAATTATAATAATATATATGTGACCTAGCCAAAATTTAAGGTTATTATAAATGGTACTTTGGCCCAGCATATAATGTAAAATTTTACATCTTGCTTAGCCTCCTCTATCCTGAATACCCAATCTGTAGCCTACAAGTATGGTACTTACTTAGGCATCCGGCATAGCTGTACCTTTGGGAATCCCTGTGCCACTAGTACTGCTATTCACACAAGCTTCCATTGGTTTTTCCAAACCAGGAAATAAATTGGGCCTGATTCCCCTCCTCCCATTCTCTAAAGGAGGGTATGACTGCCAAAATGAAGCTGAGACAGAGTAGAACGAAAACAGGTTTGGGATAACCTGCATCTAAAGATATTGTAGATCCTCTCTTTCTCCCATATTATTTCCCCTTGGGAAAACAGTATTTCTGTGAAAATAGCAGAGAAACATCTACCAAATAGGAGAGTCTTCTGTGTTCCAGAAGAAATTACTTCTGGATTTCCAGCCTGGATTTCTCTTTCTTTAACAGTGATACTTGGTGATAATAATGCTTACTCCCTATCCTCCTTTATTCTGGTCAATGTGTACGAACCAAAAGATCTTGTTATTCTCATAGACAGCAAAAAACTCAAATGGCAGAAGTTCAGTCAAGTCTAGATCCCTTGGTGTTGATGGCTGGTTTTGAAATATAAAGGTAGGCAAAATCTCATAAAGAGATGATCAGAGGTACACCTTATGCAGTCAAATGCTCTACCCCTGAGCTATACCCCCATAGAGGTACACCTTATGGATAGCATATTTCCAGTAGCAAATACCTTTATTCTGTTAGTCTTTGTAATGGCTTCTACAAACACCCCACATCTTCTCTTTGTCCCTATCATATCATGTAGGTGCAGTAGTGAGGTATGTAAGGCTATAAGCAGAGTGAAAGAACTTCTTCTGACTTATATATGTCTGTGTAAAAAATGTATACCTTTATTAAATATTTGAGGAACTATTTGTGGATCTCCATGTGGCGGTAAGATGATGAAATCTCTGAAGTTACTTGAAGCTAGGACAGTATATATATATATTTTTAAGGATATACATATATTCAAGTACCCAAGACTTCAACAAGACCTCAAAAAGAGAGCCTTGAACTCAAATAACAAAAGCTACTGTTGTTCCTTCCCCCAGTCTTTAAACCCACATATATATGCACTGCCAACAAACACACACGATGGCATTTTTATTGACTATGAACATAATGAGTGCGGCAACGGTCCACTGTTCATTACCGCATAGCAGCCTGAGGCATGCAATGCCGACAAAAATTTTGATCAAAGCCTAGGGCTCACAACACTGAGAAAAACAATAGTAAAAGCAAGGACTCAAATTTTGTATCTGGTCCACAAGAAATAAACAAAAGCCACTCTGTTTGATGATACAGAGGAGAAACACAATCATAAAACAAACAAAGAAATTTCTTATCCAAAAAAAATAAACAAACTGAAAAAATGTTTCTTGTGGAAAGCTCTGTGGTAAATTCTGAATTTATATTATTTTAAAAGCTTAACTTTTGTTTTTTATTCCATCACCAATCTTTCTAAGAATATTCTTATTATGTGCCAGATGAAATCTCTGTACCAGTTAGGACTGACTTTAGTTAGCAGCTTATAATGCAACACCCAAATTAAAGGGACTTAAAGGGATAGAGGCTTAATTTTGTCTCACAAAAATCGTGAAGATTAGATTCCAGGACTGACATGGCACCTTTACTGGCATTAGGGAAGACTCTCTCTCTCTCTCTCTCTCTCTCTTTATTTTTCTAGTCTGCCTTTCCTTGCACATGTTTTCCATCATTGAGATTGCCTCAGGGCACAAGAAGACTTGCACCTCCAGACGATATATATCTCTATTCCAGAATGGGAGACGAAACAGGGAAAGCTGAAGGAATATATCTCTGTCTTTACAAAAGTTTCCTAGGGGTGCCTGGGTGGTTCAGTCTGGTAGGTGTCCGACTCTTAATTTCAGCTCAGGTCGTGATCTCAGGGTCATGAGATCCAGCCCCACATTGGGCTCTGTTCTGGGTGTGGAGCCTGCCCACATCCCTCTGCCCCTCCCTCCCCAACACTCTCTCTGGAAAAAAAAAATTCCCAGACAACCATTCTGACAACTTCTACTTATATTTAATTGGATCCAAAGAAGACTGGGAAGTACAATCTTTTATTCAGTTATTTTGCTGCAGTGGATGCAATCAGGTTCTATAAGTAAGGAGAAGTGCAGAACTGACAATGGATGACCAACTAGCAGTCTCTGCCTTGGCATCAGTTTACTGCTATAGTAATAATTACCTTTAAAAAGTATCTTTATTTGATAATTTTCTAGTTCCCAATTCTCAAAAGGTGTATTTGGAAGTAGTCAGAACTTAGACATAGTAATAGGAGTTTGAAATTTCTTCCCTTTGGTAAATCACCTACTTTCATCCCATCCTTTATCTTCATTTATTTTGGTTATGATGAACGCATCTCTTATTTTTAATCATGGGTATAAAGTTTGTATTGTGTTTCTAATTTTTGTTTGCCTTGTCTTTGAGCAAATTTCGAAGTAAGATGGAGATCCCACTTACTTGGATCCCACTCCATTACATTTGGAGGTTTGTGAATCCCCCTCCTATTACATCTTGGAGGTTATCTGGAAAGAAAGCGTCTGCCCTTCCTCACCAAACCTCTCACCCTCAAAAGCACTCACTGCCAGGCTCTTCTGTACAGCGTGCAGAGCATCTGACATCAGAGAGCTACTGAAGACTGCAGCACTGCCGATACCCATGTTTGCACATTTCGCAGTGTCACGGTGTTAGAATGCTTGCTTGTGTCATCCATGAGTGGATGCAAATATATCAGGTATCTTCTAAAGTTTGGCCACAGAATGTTAGCAATACTGCACTGAAATACTGAAAGAGAACCCTGATAAGAAAGCAAGAATATTTATTGTCTTCATGAACAGTCATCAAAGGGTAGCTTTGAACAGGATTGGAATAGTTCTGAGCAGTGTCTCCTCACTCAAAAATAACAATCCCCCTGGCTTGAAACAATATTGCAGTTTTCTTTGGTGTTCCAGCCCCTAAAGGTTCTTGTCTCTTCTTTTAATGTTTCTCTTGATACTGAAATGTTTTCTATTTCTTGTCATCTAAAGAAATCAACTGATAAAGTTATTTACATTAAGGTAAACATTTGTTTCTAAAACAATTTTCATTGAAAAAGATAATCTGGAGAAAAAGGCAATGATCAAGTGAATTACATGGACTTTGAGCACAGGAAAGCTGATGTACATAATCACACACCTTGCCCACACCCACACAAAATATTTCTCGTATTATGATATCTCCTTTGTGGGTTTGCTACAGTCTGCTTTATATTGTTTTCATCTCAGGGCCCAAACTGAAGGAATAGTAGAATCTTTCCAAAAATCGTTAGTCTGGGGGCAGGGGAAAAGACACACGATGGCCGACTACATGGGGATTCTCAAAGTTTCTCAGAAGTTTGCCTACATCAATTATGCTCACATTCCATTGGTCACATTAAACCACATGGCCAAGACTCAAGACAACAGATAGGGATGTGCTAATTTGCTATAGAGGGAAGTCAGAAAATAGTTTAAACAAAAATATAATCCACCACTATCTTACACTAATTTTGGCATGCAAATTTTCTTTTCCTTGGTTTGACATTGTAATTGGCCTCCATGGCATGCTGGGATCTGATACTAAAAATAGTTCTGGAGGAAATTAGATAGTAGTGGTAGAGCATGAAGATAATTGGTATCCCCTTCCAAGGTGACCTGTGAGATCATTTCAGCTCTCCAATAAAGCAAGCCCCTATTCAGGAGATGAGGGGCTGTTCTGGCTTTCCTGTGAGACTCTTTGAGTTTTAGGCATTTAAAAATCTTGCTCTTATAAATCATTCAAATATCAAATTCTATTTTGGGGGCTATCATTTTTTTTCTCAACCAACTTTCACATTAGGGACTTGAGTGAGTCTGTGGAGTTAGTGTATTTTGCAATTTAGCATCTCACTGGTTGAGATTTTGTTTGATCTTTGTCTGTATTAGCCCTCCAGCTAATTCAGGAAAGAAATTAATTTAGAGGGATCACAGACATTTCCCGTTTCTCTGATTGTGACTTGAGCCAAGAGTTTAAAGCCTTGGCTCTATTATTTTCATCTGTATGTTATTCAGTATTATTAGAAACAGGATATCTCATAGACTTCCAGTTTGATGTAGCTGTTACAGTACACTATGGAAGCTAGCATGTAATCTGCCAGAGTCATACATTCATAGGTGAAACTTTTAGTAATGCTTTTAACACTGAGCTTTATGCATGTGCCATTCTGTAATGGAAAAAGAGATGTTTCTTGATTTTAAACCAACCATGTCAGGGAAGCAATCAACGTCCCATCCTTAAAAGTCTATTAACCTGCGACTGCTTTTGCTACCAAATACTTTACCAGTTAAGTTTTGGTTTCAGGGTAGCCTGGGTGGCTCAGCGGTTTAGTGCAGTCTTTGGCCCAGGGTGTGATCCTGGAGTCCCAGGATCGAGTCTCACGTTGGGCTCCCTGTGTGGAGCCTGCTTCTCCCTCTGCCTGTGTCTTTGTCTCTCTTGAATAAATAAATAAAATTTAAAAGAAAAGATTTGGTTTCAGATAACAAAATCCTCTAGTAAGTTTAAGCAGAAGAATATTTGATATGTGGAAATGAGTATTTGTAGAAGACCTGGAGAAGCAAGTTCCATGCTGGGTCTTCAAAATGACTCCTACATAGCTCTTCAGAGATGGACCATCGATAGAAATTTTACTTTGCTAGGATCTGGAAATAGCCATCACAACTTTTGGTTCCAGGATCGTGGTACCTTAGATGTGTGCAGGGATTAGGAAACCATCGCTGGAAATGTTGATTCAAGTTGTGCTGCCATAACCAGGAATGGACACGTAACAGTCCACTACCTTGGACTCCACTTAAGGAGGTTCTAAGTATAAGGCCTGTATGTGCCCATCTGATTTGTGGGATCTTATACACATCTGTAACTCTGCAAGAGAGTCTGAGGAATCTTATACGTTGAGTTCTAATAAAGGAAAGAGCTCAAGAATAAGTGTTAGAAAATATAACAGATAAACAGAAATAATAAAGATAAAAAGCAAATGAAAGATATTGAAAAAGCCTATCTTTAGTATGCATAGTATTATTCCTTTGTAATTTATTTTCCATTGTTTCTGTTAAGAAGTCTGTTTTCAATGTATGGTGTGGCAGAACGGTGTGGCTCCTGCCTTCGGCCTAGGGCATGATCCTGGAGACCCAGGATTGAATCCTGCATCGGGCTCCTTGTATGGAGCCTGCTTCTCCCTCTGCCTGGGTCTCTGCAACCCCCCCATCTCTCATGAATAAATGAATAAAATCTTAAAAAAAATTTTTTTAGTCTGTGGTTGTACTTGGTATCTTATCTTTTTATTTGTTGTACTGCACGTTTGCTTTCACTTCTAGGTGTGGATTAATTTTTATTTACACTTTTTAAGACCCATCTTGATTTCTGAAAGGATTTATGTATCTCAACAATTCTTGAAAATTCTCATTGTTATACTTTTACTCTCCCAATCACTCTGGTCCCTCCAGAAAGCTCTATTACATATATATATTATATATATATATATATATATATATATTATATGTACATACATATGTATACACATATCAAAAAAGTTTTCTTATATCCTTTATTCTTTTAACCTAATTGGTAATAATTTCTGTATAACTTTTCATGTATATAATACAAATAACAAATGAGCACAGCAGTGTTTAATTTGCTATGTAATTTATTTACTGGTTTATTTTACTTCAATGACTATATTATTTATAATCTGAAGTTCCACTTTGGTCTTGTGTAACACTGGTAGGTATTTTTCCATAGTATCATATTAGTGCCTCTGTTATTAAAGAATGCAATTATTTTAAATAAACATATCATAACTTCTCTGCTCGTTCTTTATCTGAAATTCTTCAGAGAGTGTAGTGAGTTGAACAGCGAACCCACAAAAAACTTTGCTCTTGTTCTAATCCCCAGAACCTGCCAATGTTACCTTATTTAGAAAAAGGGTGTTTGCGTATGTAGTAATTAAATTGAGGATCTCCAGATAAGACCACCCTGGGTTATTTGGGTGGGCACTAGAGCCAATGACCAATGTTCTTATATAACATATAAGGGGAGTTACAGAGAGGAGATGAGGGAGGCAGAGACTGGAGTGGTGCAGCTGCCAGCTAAGAAATGCCAACAGACACCAGATGCTGAAAAAGGCAATGAACAGGGTCTCCTCTGGAGCCTCTGAAGAGGGCAATGCCACTGACACCTTGACTTCAGATGCCTGGTCTTGGGAGGATGCATTTCTGTCATTTTAAGCCTCTCACTTCATGGCAATTTGTAAAGGCATCTGTTGGCAATTAAGACAGGCTGTAATCTCACTTTTCTTGTCTCTGCTTACGCTTGCTCATGGTTGATTAGTTCCTCATGTCCAGGATACTTTTGAATTGTGCACATCTCATTATTCCAGAAGCCCAAGTGGTATCACTAAATTTTTAATGTTAATTAGTTTTTTTTATATATCTTGGAGGCTTTCGATGGATCCAGGGAATAAAATGTGACTTCCAGATTCTGGGTAGGTGTGCAGTTGATGGTGAACACCTGGAGAGGCATTTCTTTCCTGTCCTGGCCATCCCTCCTGTGTATTTTATTTGAGTCTACTCTTTTGCTGAAGGTACAGCCACTCTCCATCTTTTGAGGAACAAAGGTCACATCTTCAGCTTCTACTGTAGCTGAGGTAAAACCCACTTTCATCAGTAATAGAGACCAGCACCTGCCACCTCCACCCCGTCCTGCTTGGCTTCAGGCTGAGAATGTCATACTCTAGTTTTTATTTTATTTTATTTAAAAAAATTTTTTTTTATTTACTTATGATAGTCACAGAGAGAGAGAGAGAGGCAGAGACACAGGTGGAGGGAGAAGCAGGCTCCATGCACCGGGAGCCCGATGTGGGATTCGATCCCGGGTCTCCAGGATCGCGCCCTGGGCCAAAGGCAGGCAGCAAACCGCTGCGCCACCCAGGGATCCCATAATCTAGTTTTTAAAATCTCTGATGATTTTTAAATTTCATGCAAGAATGATTACAATTTTTAAAGAACTTTAAAATATTTAACCCAGTATTTATTTTTAAGTAATTTTTATAACAAGGTACAATAGCGAGGACATATATATTTGGCTTAACTTTGTGACAGAATGTGCATTCCAAATAACATTCCAAATAAATATTAATTCAATAAATAAGTTTGTAACTGAGATGCAAAATAAGATTGCAATTTCCTGGTTGTGACTAAGTCACCGTTGAAGAACAATGGGTGAAGAGTTCATAAGATATCTCTTTATTAATTTGTACAACTGTATGTGCATCTACAATTGTCTCAAAGTAAAACACTTTAAAAATAAAAATGGTTAAGCCGTGAACAAGTTTCTTCCTATTTCACATAAAAGCAAAGCAATATCTAGGTGACAGCGGCTGAGGGTTTATGCTTCTCTAGAATTTGAGCTGTTTTTAACTTTCTGCTCTATAATATCTATATTAGAGTCATAGGTCTCAAGTCCTAAATCACTTACTATATCCTGCTCTGTTCCATGGAGATAGGGAAGAGAAAGGACATACCTTTCAAGAATACATTCCCAAACTTGCATCTCTTATCTTTTATGTCAGAGGTTAGTTATAAGACCACAGAAGCTGCCTGAGAATTGTAGCCTTTGTTCTCAGTGGCCTATTACCCATATTAAAATTGGGGGGTTCTAGTTCTATGACAGAAAAGAGTTAGCTAGAAGTGTCTACCATGAGAGAATTTTCAGGGTGTGTTGTCCACATAACATCCAGAGCAAAATCTATTAGTACTTTTTTGGGTTTTTGCTTTTGTTTTTAGTTTAAATATTGGGACTTATTTTAAACACTTCATGTAAGGGAATACTTTTTTTTTAAATTAAATAAGCTCTACAGCCAACATGAGGCCTGAACTAACCGCCCTAAGATCAAGAGTGACATGCTGTACCATCTGAGCCAGACAGGCACCATAGTATCTTTTTGTTATAGTAGATCATAGAAGGGAAGATTATCAGGTCATATATATGCATTTGTTTCAAAACAAAAACTAGAGTTCCAACATATAAAGATTCTGAAAGAATATCCATAAAATAAAATTATAGAACTAGCTAGCAAATACAGAATTTCTAAATCATACTTATAATTTATTTTTTTTTAATTTTTTTTAATTTATTTATGATAGTCACAGAGAGAGAGAGAGAGAGAGAGAGAGGCAGAGACACAGGCAGAGGAAGAAGCAGGCTCCATGCACCGGGAGCCCGACGTGGGATTCGATCCCGGGTCTCCAGGATCGCGCCCCGGGCCAAAGGCAGGCGCCAAAGCACTGCGCCACCCAGGGATCCCTAATTTATTTTTATTATATTATATTTCGGACAACTTTTTTTTTTAATTTTATAAATTAATTTTTATTGGTGTTCAATTTACCAACATACAGAATAACACCCAGTGCTCATCCCGTCAAGTGTCCCCCTCAGTGCCCGTCACCCATTCACCCCCACCCCCCGCCCTCCTCCCCCTCCACCACCCCTAGTTCATTTCCCAGAGTTAGAAGTCTTTATGT